>NC_046333.1:36553942-37861942 GCF_000738735.6 Corvus cornix cornix
TTACATTCTACTAATAGATGCTTTCTTGCATCTAAATATCATACAACTGTCACTTCACAATGGCATTGCATACAAAGTCAGTTCCTAAACAGTTTAGATAACGCACAGTTCAAATATCATCTTGGATTCACATTGGTATGTCAGTACATCTCACCCAGCCTGCTTGGGAAAAATGGAAAACTAAAGCTCTGAATCGAGGATCTGAAATATAAAGCTCTACTGTTGTAAGAGAAGCAGAAAATACCCACGCATTCATCTCCCCTTCCTGGAGGACAGTTCAATTATCATCATGTCCCCAAGCAGATTTTGCACTGAATCACTGTGACATCTGCTAGGGAAATGAACACAACTCTCTATCTGCATGCAGCAAATACATTGGCAAGGTTGCAATGGGGGGAAGGGAAATAAGTGTCACTTTTCACACAAACTAGAAAATGACAGCTTGTCACATCCATGAGTAAATACGAGCAGAAGTGAGAGGAGGCAAGATGCTTCTTCACCTTTTCCCCCTACTGTAGCATTACAAAGATACAGATTAAGGACAAAACTGTGGCTTCTTCTTCCCTGCCTGCAGTAACAGCATCTGGACACATTTCACCATCTAGGAGCACTAACAATAATGGATCATATCTGCCACTTGCACAGGTTAGTAGAGCTCCCCTGAGTTTAAGGGAACTGTGCCTCTTTCCTTCCTAGCTGAAGGGCCAGTCCAAGATGCCAGAGCTGGGGGAACAGAAGCTGGAAGAGCCCCAGAGAGTGAGGGTGCAGAGCAACCTCCTTCAGGTCACTTATGGCAAAGAAGATTTGCCTATTGCTTTGTCAGCAGCAGGGACAATTTTATGATACAGAAGCAAGGGGTTTAGTCATGACTTGCTTATGTGCAAAAATCATGATGTAATGTAGTACGACCCTCTTTGTAGAGACAAAAACAAACAAACAAAAAAAGCAACAAATCCTAGAAGAAAGATGAAGTTAGCTTGAATACACCTGTATTTCCCCAAGGACAGGAGTATGCCCATGAACAACTGCTTCCAAGCCACCTACACATTACAGCTGGCCTGTCTGAGCCCACGGGCACCTTTCCCACCTTCTTTTGGTCCAGCACGTAAGGCTTCACCAGTTGCATCACATGGCAAGGCACAAAGCTGACTCCCAAGTGCAGGATGGAGGAAAGCTCATGGTATGAAGTTACTGAGGGAAAATCACCTTCTGGCAAGAGGTCCCTTGGCCCCAAAACCTAACACAGGTGCACCATAACACTGTGACCTCTCCTCTACTGCAGTCACACACAAGGCTGGAAATGAAGGCAGCACAGCAGAGCACACCTGAGACTCAAATCCCTAAGTCTCATGCAGGATGTGCATGATGGATCTGACCTTACATCCATAGAGGCAACAGCAACGTCATTCCAAGCTCCTTTTAAGCTAATGACACCTTTTACACGCAGTTACAGTAACTGCAGCTGGTTTAGATTTTTGTAACAGGCTCTACCAAAAATGCATAAATGGTACAAAACCTCTGCATATCACACCTTCACCTGAAACAAATGCATTGCATTAACATTTAACAGCATCTCACTACTGGAGATGGAGTCTCCATGGCTCCCAGTGCCTCCCTGAGAGCTGCAGGACTGGAGACTGGAGGAAGCCACTACTGGAGCAGAGCTGTTCATCAATTATGGCTTCTTTTCTGGTGCACCTCCTCCACACCCAAAATCCTGTGTTCAGACATCTCTGTTCAGATACTCTCTGATTCAAATGCCAAGATTAACATGACTGTAAAAAGAGTATCATTTCAGTTTCTTTTTAAAGAGATGTACAGCCTTCTGCCCGCTCTTTCTTGTGCTTTTGCAGTGAGAATTTCTTCCTAATTGGTATCCAAGTGTGCAGAGTCAGATCAATTTCTCTTCAAAAAAGAGTGCTGCTTTTTATCCAGATGAAAACAGATACTACAGACTTCACTTACAGGCTCTGATTTTAAAAATTACTGTAATCAGACTTGATAGAACCACTCTGATAACAGATGTGTGACTAACGTGTTTTCTAATGTTACAATAATTTGGCTACAAAATAAATAAATGGTTTAAAATAATAAAAACTTTAGGAATTTGGGCAGTGGCGATGAATGCCAAATTCAGAGCTCAGAAGTCTCCTCTGAAATGTTGTTAGTTCATACACTGCTACTTCTCCACAATCCTGATCTTTAAAACTTAGGATAAAGAAAACTTTGAAATTTGGACTCTTGATTTGAATTTGCTTTCTCATGTAAGAAATAAACTTTAAGCTTTCAGGAGTTACATACTTAGAGTCTGATCTCACAACAAAGAACATGGATTTTTCTAGTCAGTAGAAAAATAGAAACAGTTTCTCTTGAAAGCTGCATCACACAGTTTACAACTAGGAACTGTCTGGGAAAAAAAATAAAGTAGAAAAGAAAGACTAGAGGGTTTTTTTAAGCTATGTAAAGCAAGGTTATTATTAGAACTGCCAGAATTCTTTACATTGGCATAATGCAGTAAGAACACTGAAATACTTCCCTACTAAATTATGGTTTTCAGCCAGGCACTTTAAATTGCTATTTTCACAAATCCACATGGTCTAACTGAAGGCATGTTGGCTAGAGCCATGCCACTGCCTGTTTCAAAACAGAGGTGGAGAACAAGTGTATGATCTGCCAGGTACCTCCTCATGTGCTTGCCACAGCCTGACCCACAGCCAGGCTGCTGCTGCTGCTGCCCCTGCCCCAAACACTGCAATGGAAAATTGCAATATGAGCAGGTACAGAGACAGCAAAGGAACACCTGTATGCCCTGAAGGGGAAAAATAAATGCAGCAAGAAAGAAAACTTCAGGCTTAAAACTGCTGTTCCTTCCAAAAGATGCATTAAAATGGTCTCACAGCTACTTACAGACATACAAGCAATAAAAAAATCATCGAGAAGTTCAAAAGACAGCGGTTGCTTTTATCTGCCACACATTTTGCTTTTGAATCTGCAGTTCTGTGGGGTTTCTCAGATGAGCAGACCACTCTTCTAAGTGTTTCTAACACACCTACTGACTTAGATTCCTATCCTGCAAATCCAAGCAGTCATTACATGCACTCATTCTTGTCTGCTGTATCCAAAGTGTATTTTATACCTATCTATCCACTTTGTATTATATCTAGGACATCTTTTAAAATTACTAGCACATGAAACACAAGAGAGTTTTGTAAAGTATTTCTGTCACAATACAAAAAGCCCAGCAGTTTTTAAATCAAGAAATCCTAGATAGGTTTCTCCCATCAACTCCAGGTAATCTGGTACATTTCCCACCTCTTCATCTACAAGAACTGTAAGTGGGGGAAGAGAAGGAAGAGAATTCTGCAGCTTCTGCATAATATAACCAAATATCCTCCTCCTGTCAAACCCCCCTCCTCCTCCCAAAATGGCTTAAAATAGATTCACAGTAGACTCTCCATTTGGGAGTGTTACTATCATGCCATTGTTCCAAGCTTTGTACCTCGGAGGATTGGGAACTGAGGTTGTATTTCTGCTAACGAGAACTGAGTCTGTAATACAACAGCCTGAACCAGGACGCCAAGAAGAAAAACAAAACTATGAAAGTGGGCTGCATAATGGGAAGACAGCATAGAGAGCTGACATTGCACGCAAAGCCTTATTTCCACACTCCTTGCTTACTTTCTCTTCTACTGCTGTCCAAATTGAGTTTTTGTGTTTCTTCTACTCCATGTGTTCCCTACTCTAAGGCCAGCTGAACAACTTTTCTTCCGTAGGAACTTGAGGAACTTGAAGCAAGGCAACAAAAGCTTTCTTGAGAGCTAAAGCCAAGACTTGCCAAGTGAGCAATCCTTACTATTTATACTGATTAGGAGTTTGAGCTTCACTCTACTGTATGGTATGTTATATCAAGAGCCTTAAGCCAGACAGAGATGCTTGGGAAAAACAAGAGAAGGAAGTCACCTCCGACTGCCTGAAGCTCTCAGCCCAGTCTCACACACAGGCTACGCTCTGCCTGAGAGCACAGAGAACAGAGCTGAAAGCAAGCAAACACAGCCAAGAAACTCCAGCCTCAAGGAAAACCAGAGCCGACCTCCCTCTGGTCCTCTTTTCATGTCCTAAACAGACTGCAAGAGTGGCCAAAATACATCCAGAGCTGCTTAACTCAGCATTTTATTCTTTGTCTGTGCCCTTGCAGCCATTTAGCCCTAGCTAGTCTCAGTATCTAAGTTCAGTGATTCAAATCCTCTAGTGAGCCTGTCCATCACTCTCTACTGCTTAATCCTCCTCTGCCTGAAGACACTAAGGACAGGACCTGCTGTTTAAGTTTCTCCAAGCAGACTTTCTGTGTGTAAAACACTACCATGCATTTCCTAGCCAGCTTTATGTAAATCCTGTACTGTCCAGGTAAATCTAAGGAACAAAGCAAACTCTTCGGAGAACAAATAGCAGGAGCACTTAGGTTGTCTTGCACCACTGTTGACCTTTGTCTGTGTTCATGTCATAGTAAGGGTCCTCAACCAAATCAGCTCTCTAGGCAATGATTTACTCTACCTGTGCTTCTCTGATGGTTAAAGATTGCACAATTTTTGTTTTCTGGAACCAAAGCAGAAGCCCACCAGCCTCTGTGCTTTTTCTCATACATGTTGCTGACAGTAATTCAAACACAATTTTCCTCTCCTCAAATCTCTCACTTCTTCTCTTCAGCTGGGCTGCTCTTCTTCTCACGCCTACTTTCTGAAGGGAACACGACCCAAAATTGGGAAATAAGCACTGGGACTGGCTCTACAGAGCACAGGTCCTTTCTTTGCACAAATGCTTGCAAGCACCACTTGGCTAAAAGAAATTAGAACATTAGCTTATAATGAATGAGATTTCCTCTCTTTCTGTGCAGCCTCACAAACCAGGCTGCATTACATGTCGGCTCACAGACCAATTAATGCAATTTAGGATCTTTTTTAGATTAAGAACTTGCTGAGATGGGAGCAAATGGCTGAAGGGAAGAGGTTGGATGACATACTGTGCTGAGCTGTATGTGAAGAGTGATACGAAACTGTTTGAACTCACTAGTCAGCATAACAAGGAGATAGAGAAGGCTCTTATTATGCATAAAAGAAAAATATATCTGAATTGTCTATATTTTTTGTTAGTGCTTAATAGAAAAAGGAGAAATTAAAGGAAAAAAGAGAGATGTTGAGTAAGGGTATAATAAAGTGCAATTAACTCCATGTTGTGTGTAGAGCAATTTCCTCCAACACATCCTCAACGCAAATGAGGCACAGCAGGAACGAAGGCGAATGGAGGCAGCAGTGCTTTCTCCAGAGCATTTACCAGTAGAACTTACCTTTTATAAATGACAGATAAGGATAGGGGTGACTAAATCCTCATCGTTTCAGCCCAAATTCAGATTCTGCTGTTCTAAGTACCACATAAACATACATGAAATGAAACCTGCCCTCAAATATTTGCAGTCTAAAGACAATAAACTAGAGAAGGAAGGAAATGTTTATCATATACAGATAACAAGTGTTAGTTACATGGTAGCTAGCATCACTGAAGGGAGAAAGAAGCCAGGCAAGTCAATTTACTTAAGGGTAGGAAGATTATAAAGAAGGACATTATGGAAAATGGGCAAAAGGGCTGGATAGGAAGTGACTTGTTGATGGATTTGATCTCCTGGTTCAGAAATCACCCTGAGTCAAGCAGGCACAGAGGTCTGCCTTGTGCAGTCTGCCAGCTGCAACCATGTACCCCTGTGCAATGTGGGACTCTGCAGAGGAACCTCCCAAAAAGTGCAGCACTGCTGCCTTCCCAACCATGCACAGCCAGTGCTCCTCAGCATCCTCACACTGCCCAGGCCTGATCACTCAGAGCTTGCATCAGTTAGTAGTATCTATCTCTTCCCTGTTTCTGAGAGAAGGAGACCCAGGCAGTGACCCAGGCTGCCAAAGCAGTGCTCTGCAGAAACATTTGCTCCCCTTACCATTTACTGTCCTTTGCATTTTCCAGTGAAATTCCTCACGACCCAAGAAATCCCAATTGGCATCTGAAGGCTATCAGGATGAGTATACTCTGTAATACAGGGCACAAGGCAGTACCCTTCTGGCTTTCTCCCTGCCTGCACAGCTATTCTCCTTTTTAATGAAAACAAGGACTTCAAGAGAGAGAAGGGGAAATGGTGCACAAACAAGTTTATCGCAATGTTCAGTCATTTGGGGGCCATGCTGCAGGCCCAAGTCCCAGAGTTTATCTGAGAAAGCAGTGTCCCAGGAATGCACAAGGCTTCAATGCATGTATGCACTCTTTTTAGGCTTTCAGAACTTTGCCGATGCACCAAGCTTAAAAAAATAATGTTTGAATCCTTTAAGCATTTTTCTTCCAGGTCTTGGAAAAATGCTCCTTTTTAAATGCTTATTAAATGTCTTTGGGCTCATATATGAAGCGGATGATTCTGGATTTCTGCCTTCTCTCAGAACAATGAGCAAATGGGTATCTATGCTGTTAACTCCCCTATTGATTTTGTGATTCACAGGGTAATCAATTTGCCTGTCTCTCCCCAGACTTCTGCCTCAGGGCAAGGAGGGCTATACTAATGCTATGGGACAGTGGGGCTGTCTCTGTTTGCTGCTGTGTTACAAATACTGCTGATCTGTGAACACACACTCTCAGTTGCTTTTTTTTTTTTTTGCCTCCTCCCTCTCTAATGGCATATTCACCTGAGGAGGTCAGTAAGTAGGTAAGTCCCAGATTCCCATAACAACTAATATCCTCCCCACTCCTGCACCCAGCAAACTAATAGAGCCCATTCACAACTTACCAAGATTGTCAATTGCATACCTTACCATCATCACTTAAGCTTTATCTGTTTCTCTTCAGTCATATCAGCACTGTCTGTGTTGATATTCCTGTATTTGTGGTTCATATCAGTCTGCGACCCACTGGATACCTCTTTGCTAACACAACTACGTGGTTTAGGAGAGATTTGCTTCAGCTGAAGCAGTATTCACTTTTCTTCCTGAGGCTCACTATCCTCCAGTCCAACCTATACTCATTGCATTCCACCAGCAAATAATACAACCTGTGGGTGTTTTTGCATCCTTCTTTCAAACGCTGCATTGTCTTGGCTAACAGTGTTTGCCAAAGTCTCTGCATCAGCACATTTTGAGTTCTGGCATGCCCTTCTGCATTTCTTGTAGTCTGTAGATTTTATTTTCTAGTACCTCCACGGCACTGGACAGTTGTTCAACCATCTTAAATTTCATAAACCAGCCCGGGGGTTTCCCTCTGCCTTGCAAATTATAACTGATTAATATAACTGGTCAGTTTTGTGCTGTCTAGTAATAGCGTTCTCTGATGACTTTGTCTCAGACCCCACATGGCAATTCATCAGGGACCATGTTAACACCCACAATGGAAAAAGCTGGTGTCTCAGTTTGCATTTTCAATTTGTATTCATGTATTAAAAACAGAACAAGAAAATGCACTCTTCACCTCTTGGTAACAATTCTAAAGTCTGAGACATATCAACTGATTCAGAATGGGAGGGAAAAAAAGTCTATGACTGTCTTCATCTTTTGCTGATACCCACTGTCTGCATAAAAGGCTTTTTCAGTTGGCCTCTGCTTTTCCAGAGCAATGTCAGCTATGGTGCCATTTTTAGCTGTGACATTTTCCCCACTCAGAATATTTTCTTAGTCCATTATACCCCATGTACCATCTGCCATACAATGGTCACACAGTGCCAAGAAGCCTGGTCACAGTCTGCTTTATTCAGTGGACGAGCCCTAATTGCTTAGCCTGGCACAATATGAGCCTCCACATAGCACAGCATCCCATTCCAACTGCTTGTGCCACGGTTTCTCCAGGGTACAACAATCCAGCACAACCTCAGAGACAGCTGTGATCACCGATTAGTTCCAACACAGAACAGTTGTGCTTCCATTCACCTGCTGTGAAGACAGGAGGGAGCGCCCATGCTGCAGGCCTCCAGATGCCCTTTGTTCCCAGTTTCACGCTGAGAACACGGCAGAAAGGAAGAGGCTGTGAGACTGGGAGCCAAGGAAAGCACTGCACATCCTGGATGCAAATTGTCCAAGTGATTCTATTGTCCTGCCTGGTGCTAAAGAGTGCTGGAGGGGTGGGGAACAGGAAGGCTGGGGTTATAGTGTTGCCTCTGGCTTTGTATTGGATGCAGCCTCAGTAATATGTGCCAGGATCATCTAACCTGTTGAACAAAGGGCAGATACCAGTTTTAGTATCTCCCTTGCAGGCCGTACAGTTGCTGGCTCTGAACACCTTGGTGCCAGCACTGTAGAATGCAAACACCCAGTCTCATGCTTCTCCCCTGTGAGCTGGCCACGGCTCCTCGGATTCACAGGCAGTGACACAGACCAACCTGCCAAGAGAAACACCACAGTCCAGGGTAACACTCAACACTCCTGCTCCACCTCTGTTTCAGTGTCTAGAGAAAAAAGATGCCAAGGCTGAACTCAGTCCTGACATAACTAGGGAAATATCACAGTCCCACAGCTGTGACACCCCATCAGCCTGTGTTAACAAGGAGGGAAGACTTCTCGTCCTGCCCAAATACACTAGTACACTCTGAGCTGCTGCTGTCTCTGGGTCTGCTGCTCTCTCAGCCTGTACAGACAAATGAATGTTTGATATGACAATGACATTTTCTTTTTGATCACTGGGTATTTAGAGCGGAAGTGGTAGGCCAGATGTTACTTCTACATGGTGGAAATCAGGACAAGTTTGGTGGAAAGGGAAGGAAGAATAACATAATGTACCAGGAGTCCAGTACCACAGTACTAATACTCACTTGTTAACCCCTACTGTAGTTCCCCATCAAAGCAACCTTTTCTTGAAATGTCTCAAGGCCCAAATCTGTGGGATGCTGTGGCCCCTCCTTGAAAGTCAGTAGAAACCAATGGCACAACTCAGCATTTTGTAAGATCAGGCCCTTAAAAAGAAGTAAGATGGCTCTAAGAAAGCCTACCAGATGCATTAGTAGATAGGCAGAGTGCTTGGAGAGGGGCCAGGAAAGAACTGTGCCTGAAAAGGCTGCCTGTGGGAAGCAGGTCCTTTGTGACACTTCTCCTGGACTGAACACACCTGCTAGTCCCACTCACCACTGTCTTGGGAAGCAGGAAAAAGCAGCTCTCAATCTGTTCTGTTTCTGCCTATCATTCAGTTGCTGGGAAGGAGCCATTTGGATACAGCCTCTGCACTTTGCTTGGTGATAGGTTTCATTCATAGACGCCTTTCCATGAAGTCACTTATTTTGGGGTTGGAAGATCCCACTCACTTGTGCAAAAAGCAAGGATAAGCCAGTTCTAAATAAAGAGAAAGGAAGGTGTAAGAAAGGCAAGGAGAGGAGCTATGTTCTTAGAAATCAGTTTCTGCACTGGCAGCTAATTATCGTTTACACTAATTCAAATATTTAATATACAAAAGAATTACTGTTGCATAAAATGCAGTTGAGGCAATTTTACTGTAGCTTATTAGCAGTAATGGATTATACTGAACACACCATGCTTAAAGTCAGATATAAAGCCACCAATATGTAAATGTAATTTTATTCTTCCTCTTTCCCTTGAAATGAGAAGGGCTTGGCAGAGACAAAATGGGGATTACTAAAGTAGGAGAAACTGTAAAATGGCAAACTAAACTACAGCTGACTTCACACAGTAATTAATGAGAGAGATGCTGCCTCTCTGGTCATGTGCATCCTATGCATCTCTGCTTGAATGGCCGCTCAACTGGAGAGCAGCTCGTCTATGAAACAAAGGAAGGGGAAAGAAAATGGGAGCAGTTAATATAAACAGAGACTTGCCTAATATTTTTGTGGAATATTGTAAAGAAATATTGTATTAAGGCACTGCATTTTGAAATTTGTATAAAGCACTGCAGTTTCTAAGGTATCAATATAGTGGGACACAAATGAAACCAAAACAAACAGCAAGTTGTCAATGCAACAAATTATTGCCTCATGGGTAGGAGACAATCAGAATCCCAGCTGCCATTAACAGTAGTAGTATTTCACCTTACTCTCCCTCACATGGTGCTAAGAACATTCCCTCTCAATAAGTATCTCTGAGATGCAGCTATACTTCCTTTTTTTAAAAGTTTTTTTCTTTCTTTGAGATCCAAGTGCTATTTAAGTAGACAAAAAGAGGACTTGACTGCATATAAGAAAACACTCTTAGTTGTCTGGTCCATAGTTAATCATCACCAGCTCTTCCTACCACCCAGTCAAAGACTTAGACAGTGCAGTGGTGCTGGGACTAAAAGGAAGGTGGCACTGGTTAGTGGCTAGTGCCACCTTGTGAACAAAATCCCAAACACCCTTCCTTCACCCTTTTTATCAAACGGTACTTATGCAGCAAAGCAGAGTAAAAAAGTAAAATCCAACTTTTGCATGAGTAAGTAACTTCAGGATAAGACCTCCATATTTAGGGATAAAACATGAGACTAAGCCTCCAACCAGGCCAGACAAGAGCTTGACGAAACAGAGACAGTCTAGAAAGAAGATAAATATTTTACAGTACAGCTGATGGTAATAGAAGCGATTTCTTTTTCACTGCATTGCAAACAACATGAACACAGGGATAACCAACCCTCCAACTTCCCTATGGACTCCACGAGAGTGGGATTTGCAGTGTTCTGGCCAGGAACAGACGGGAAAGACAGGAGAGATCAGGCGAAGAGCAGCACTGGCACTTCTCGTAACATACTAACAATTTTTATTACAAGCTCTGCTCCTGGCACCATGCAATTGTAACTGAAACCTTCCACTAAAACTAAAATTATTTTGTATCACTTAAGGCACTTTCATATACTTTTCTCCTCCCTGCTCACCTCTCCTACACCCTCGCCCCATCTCACGGATTTTGAGTACCCACTTCATCAGGTTTTTTGATCAGGTTTGGCTGTATCAGTGGTTCCTCTTTTCCCAACATCAAGCATCAGCAAGGAGGGGGATGCATTAGATCTCCCATCCTAAAGTGCAAGCCCCTTTGCCATCTTAGAGGTGCAACTAGCTCTCAAGGAAGTCAGATGAAATTTTCCCCTCAACTTTGACAGAAGGAGCCTTTTACCATGCCCATTTCTAATTTGGGAAAGTACTTCCAGTTTTGTCCTTTTACCCTATCCTCTCCTTTTCAAGGCTGCATTGCAGTTAACTCTTCATCTCCTACGCTTTAAAGACTTGATGTTTACAGCAGTAGGAAAATAAGAATTAGAACTCACACCGAATGTACCTCCTGGTTTCTTATGGACCAGGAGCGGGACTTCAACTTACCAGGTGTCTGCTGGAAATACAACACAGCAGATAGGGAGCAGTGTAGGAGGTTCATGGAGTGTGCAGAAGGGAACCTCCTGACACAGCTGGTGAGGGAGCCAACTAGGGAAGGCCCTGGACCTGTTGTTTGTGAACAGAGGAGTGATGGGTGATATGATGGTTGGAGTCCCTCTTAGGCAGAGTGACCACAAAAAATGATAGAGTTTTCTATTCTCAGAGAAGGATGGGGATCAGCAGAATGACTAACTTGGACTTCCAGAGGGCAGACTTTGGCCTGTTTAGGAGACTGGTTGATAGAGTCTCTTGGGAAGCAGTCCTGAAAGGCAAAGGAGTCCAGGAAGGTTGGTCATGCTTCAAGAAGGAAATCGTAAAGTTGCAGGTGCAGGCTGTCCCCACATGCCTAAAGAAAAGCTAGTGTGGAAGAAGAGAAGCTTCGCTGAACAGAGAGCTTTGGCTGTATCTCAAGGGAAAAAAAGGAGGATTTATGAGCTTTGGAAGAGGGGGCAAGCCTCTCAGGCAGACTATAGGGATACCTTGAGGTTATACAGGGAGAAAATTAGAAGGGTCAAAGCCCAAGGAGAACTTACTCTGGACATTACTGTAAAAGACAATAAAAATGTTCCCATAAATACATTAGCAACAAAAGGAGAGCTAAAGAGAATCTCCATTCTTTACTGGATGCAGGAGGAAACATAGTGAGAAAGGATAATGAAAAGGCTAGGTACTTAATGCTGCCTTTGCTTCAGTCTTTAACATTAAGATGAGTTGGTCTCCAGATACCCACTAAAGTGGAAGACAGGGAGCAGAATAAAGATCCCTGGGCAAATGGTCAGTGACCTATTACACCTGTGTGGCCAGCAGGACTAGACAAGTGATCACCCCCGTGTACTTGGCACCGGTGAGGCCACATCTTAAAACCTGTGAAGTTTTGGGCCCTCAAGAATGACACTGAGGCACTGGAGCACGTCCAAAGAAGGGCAGCAAAAGCTGGTGAAGGGTCTGGAGCACAAGTTTTATGAGGAGCAGCTGGAGGAGCTGGGGGTGTTTGACCTGGAGAAAATCAGGCTCAGGGGACACCTTATCACTCTCTACCACTGCCTGAGAAGAGGTTGTAGCCAGGTGGGGATCAGTTTCTTCTCCCAAGTAACAGGTGATAGGACAAAAGGAATTGGCCTCAAGTTGCGCCAGGGGATGTTTAGAATGGATATGAGGAAAAAATATCTTCACCAAAAGGATTGTCAAGCACTGGAGCAGGCTGCTCAGGAAAGTAATGGATTCACGATGCCTAGTAGTATTTTGGAGACTTGTAGATATGGCACTTAAGGACGTGGTTTAGCGGTGGACTTAGCAGTGCTGGGTTAACATTTGGACTCAATGATCTGAAGGGTTTTTTCAACCTAAACAATTCTATGATTCTTCAATTTTTCACTCCAAGATCCTTCCCTTTTCCCTACAGGGCAGAAGGTAAGAGTAAAGGCTTGAAGTCACCCAGGAAACCAACAGCAGGGCTGGGAATGGTACTCTTGTCATTCAAATTGCAGTGACAAATCATTCAGGAACCAGGTTTCCCTACATCAGAGCTAGTATCTCTCATTAATAAAGGATCTACTCTGCATCAAGGTGGCTTGCTAGTTAGATATTGAACCAAGATATGGGAAATAATTTCTTCAGTCCCATTTTCACACTAATTTAAATTTGAAGGAGGGAAAATATAAATCCCTTTGTCTTACCACAAGGGGGATGTCCTTTCTTCCTCTTCTTACCAAACTCGCATAACTGAATGGTTACAATTTTTAGGACAGGTATTGCCTCTTACTCTGAGTCCACAGCACCTAGAAAAATGCTGTCCTATTCAAGGGTTCCCAGACATCACCACAACAAGCATGTAGTGAACATTTTAAAAGGGGTTTGTTCAATAGAATCCTCATCGGAAGATGACGTGTTAAACTTGGCATTTGGGGTCCATTCACCCTGGGTTCTGAGACTCTCCTGTCGTATCATACCATCTACAGTTCCAGCAATTTATATTTCTTTCCACACTCTGCAATATTCAACACATGCACCATAAAATCAATACCAATATAAAATTAGCTAAACTAAGGATATATGATATTAAAGGCTCCAGGAATTGTCAAATCAAGCCACAAAAGAAAATTTCTCATACTTTGCTTATATTTTTGCCTCATACTTTACTCATATTTATGAATGTAATCAGCAGTAGCATATTCACAACTCAAAGGCTGGCTACATGAAACAAAAACTGTATCATCACAGTAACAGGGAGTTACACTACTCCTACCTATGCTGCAAAACCATTTGAGCGTCCCTGGAGCAAAGTTTGGCATTGCACATCTTCAGCTTTGGTATTTAAATATGAATAATGCCACTGTTGCAGCTACAGTTTTAGTTGCACACTGTTTGAACATGCCAGGCACATTCAAGCTCCTCTCTTTAAATTTTTGAAGGTTTTTTGATTTTTTTTTTATTAAAGAAAAGGATATTAATTTTTGGAATTTTCTTCACAGTATTACAAAATGCTGCCTGACACTGAATTTCCTGCCAAACAATAGGCTGACCTGGCGCATGAACAAACTATGCTG
Source organism: Corvus cornix cornix (assembly GCF_000738735.6). Taxonomy (NCBI): domain Eukaryota; kingdom Metazoa; phylum Chordata; class Aves; order Passeriformes; family Corvidae; genus Corvus; species Corvus cornix. The sequence goes on from NC_046333.1 coordinate 36,567,845, forward strand.
CTGCTAGCATTAACAAAACAGTCTTGCTCCTTCATCAGTCATTCACAGGTAGCCTTTTTTTTTACAGAAGTACTAATATATCTTAATATCTAACTGCAAAATCATTTTATCTTACTGATCTGCTATTGATGACTGAATCAGGCAAATGTCTCCCATAAAGAAGTCTGTAAAAATGAAGCATAAACTGTGCATCATGGAATCAAGATTAAAGCTCTCAGTTGCTAAGTTTACACCCTCTTCAGTGGGCTTTTGAGAACACCACTGCCCTACTTTAGGAGATGCATTTGGTTAATGCTGTAGGCTCTGCTTGTGGTATTTTCTTTTCCTGTAAGGTTTATGGGTTTTGGAATTTGGAAAGTAGCTTGGAAAGGAACCCTTAAGCCTAAGGGCAGGTTAGTATTTTGTATAGAGGAAAGTCTGTAAGAGGAAGCTTTTTCACTGTTTCTAAAATACATTCTGGCTCTGTATTAGCTTGATTGTTTCAGTTTACTTTGAGGTGGGTCCTTGTCTCTTCTCAGTTTTACTCTTCTTTCTAACAGGCTTTTTCTTGGCCATTGTTTCCCAGCCAAGTACAGGGCAAGAATACACAGATACTTGCTGATCCTTAATTTATTAGCTGCTTTCAAAAACAAAATCAAAACCTGAAACTGTTACTGGAAGCTGATCCAAAGCCAGAAAAGTCTTGAGTGGCATACACTGTATGGAGCAAAGAGGGCATGCTACTGTGTCAGGTGGAAAGTCCAGAACATCTGCATATTCAACTTCCAGTAAGTGACTCAGATTCATCTGGTCAAGAGGTCACAAGAGTGATGTTCCCTGAGGCCAGGTCCTAAAGGACACAACCAAGCACCCTCAAATGCTGAATGTGAAATCTGTGATTAGAGACTTTAGCCAGATAGTCACAGCCAAGTTTATGAAGTTGTACAGGATTTCAGAACTATCTTTCTGAACGTAGTTCAGAAAAAAATGGTGGCAATTGTTTTGAGGCTTCTTCAAAGTGTTTTCATGTTCCTATGAAATTCGGTTTGCAAATAAAACAGATGGAACAGAACATTTCTCAGTTTTGTTTAGCTTTTTAGAAGCCAAAAACAAGCCTCCTTTCCTCTCTCCTTATCTTCTTCCATCCTGCTTTTGAACACTGGTTTTAGCAAAATAGCAACAGGTCTGTTACATTTTAATGAAAAATGTTAAAAATAAAATCAATATTAAAAATTCCAGTTAAGTGTCCCATTCCACACAAAAGTTTGAAGCCAAAACTGGGAAAAAGGACAACCAAAAAAAGCTGATGAATATCCTTGAATTTCAGATGCACAACAATCCCATATATATGAAGATACCATTATCCCATTGAGCAGCAGCTTCTCTGCTGTACCAAATTTACAACAGAAATCCAAGAGTCCAGAGAAACGGGCTGTGGAAAAATACTGAGTGGAACCTAGAGAGAAGGCAGGCTTGTCTACTGGTAATTTGCCTACTTTCTGACCTTCCCCTGTAATTACCTTCATTTATTCCCATTCTAAGTTCTCTGGATGCTACGGGCATCAGAAACCAGAGCTGGAGTTGATTGGTGCCATCTAACTTAAGACAGCACAGCACCCCAAAGTGGGAACGGTGAAAAAGCACTGAAGTGACAGTGAAGTATAAGGCTTCTTACAAGTCAAAGGAGGAAAACAGAGCTGGATTTATATTTTCAGTCACACAGGTGCCTTTCTAAGTATTTCACATCAAGTATTTTACAAGCATGCAAGTTAAACCTGTGTCTTGGGCAAAGACCTTCAAAAGCAATCAAATTTTCCAAGATGAGACCTAAAATTTGCTGGGAGAGGGGGTAAATGGTCCCAAACAGAATCATTTAAGTAGAAATACACAAAATCACTATTAATTTGGAAGAATCATGTCATCTTTTTCTTGTGCCCTTGTCTTCCCTGACTGCACACAGCACCCTGCTGCAAACACAACGAACGGTGCATATCAGCCTAGGAAGTGGGAATGAAAAAGGTTCTCTAATGGAACTTCTTACCTGGCTAATAGCCTCTGTCTTTGCAAGCAATGCCTCTGTGTGCCTCCCCACAGTGCAGGCTCACCATCTGCCTTTGTTCTAATAAATGAACTCCCATTACAAACACAGAGCACAAACATACTCATATCCTGAGCCTACTGCACCCAAGGGCCTGATGTTTTTGCAGTACGCATAACTAGCAAATGTTTGCTCCCAAATGTTTGAAATGGTTCACAATCTTTCCTAATAACAATCATAACCAGTGAAAAATTCATCACAGCTATATTGTGGTAAGCTCCTTAAAAAGTACTTATCTATTTTTACTAATTGTATCTCAGCAATATCTTTCCAATATAAAATTCTGCTTCCCACAGAGCCTTGCGTGTATTACTAATACCGTACACAATCAGATGCCACCTTCCTGCCTCCCTGTCTTCCAGTCTAATTTTGGAACCTGCAGGCTTTCATTTCCAAAATTTCACTTTTTAGATGAACAGCTTATTTAATTATATGTCATCCCTGGTCTGTGAAACTCAGGATTTTTTTTTCCCAGAAACTTAAACATAATCTTACCATTTTTCCTTCACACACTGATGCTCAACACTGATATCCTCTCCAAATATATATATATCTTTCAAATAACTCTTCCATAAAGCACTTTCTAACTGATAATTTGTATCTCTCAGTATATTCAGATGTATAAACTGTACAACAGCTCAAGCAAAAAAAATTTTATCAAGTGACCATATAAATGACCTTTCAGATTTCATATACCAGTTATGAGAGCAAGGCTGTATGTTTTACAGCTGACTGCTGATGCTTACAGGTTCTGGAGTTTCAGGTCCCACTTTTATAGCACTTGGTTTCATAGAAGTGATGCACAATCAACCATGCCTCTAGTATTATATTAATTACTTAAATATTCTGCCTTTGGAACCCAAGGAACTTTCAGGTACCTGAAAGATGCACCTGAACTAGCTTTTTAGCTATCAAATGAACCACATAAAACCTGCTGTGATACCATCAGTTTAAAGTTCAAATTTTTTTTTCTCAGTAGTGCATATTTCTAAGCAAAGAAAGCTCACCCATCCATACAGTATAGACACAATACCTGGTGGATTTCTGTCTAGTCGTAGCTTGTTGTCAGACATCAGATCGCATCAACCAAATTTGACAGAAGCTGTCCTTTGACAGAAAGGACACGTAATGTCAGGCAACTCAAAGACTTCATACTTCTGTAAATTTGATGAAAATAGACGGCAGTCAGACCTTACCCGTGTCCTCCCTGAAGCACTGCTCATTAACATCATTCCTTAATATATGCTGTCCAATTCCAGGAGGAGACATCAGAGAATCCCACACTGAAGAGTGGCATTTAGGATTCCCTGACTTCAGGAAAGCCTTAATCCAAGTTCATACTTTATTAAACATCAGAGGATGTAAGCACAAGGCACCAAATCATTTAAAAAAAAATAAAATAAATTTTTTCAGTCCCATTACTTCAACAATTATTTGCTTCTATCCTAAATATTGCTCAGAACAGGGTGTTGGCATAAAGGAACTTACTACTTATGCTTGCCAAATAGAGCAGCTAGTTCAGCTTAGGGGGAACAAAAAGCAGGTCTTCTACAGACAATTGAGTCATCTCAGCAGCCTCCACTGATTGCAGACAACTTAAATCAAAGAACAACCAAGACATTTATTACAATCACAGCATAGTAGCTTGTTTGTGCAAGGTGAGCATGATTCAGTGCACGTCTGCTTTTTTCAAGTAATTTTAATACCATTATCCCTGATTACTACATCTCCCTAAGGACAGCTCTACACAGAATAGTTTAGGTTGGAAAGGACCTTAAAGATCATCTAATTCCAGTCCCCCTGACAACTTCCACTAACCCAGGTTGCTCAGGGCCCCATCCAGCCTGGCCTTGAACACTGCCAGGGATGGAGCATGCACAGCTTCTCTGGGCAACCTGTTCTGGTGCTTCACCACCACACAGTAAAGAATTTCTTTGATAGATCTAACCTAAATTTCCCCTCTTTTAGTCTGAACCAGTAACTCCTTGTCCTATCACAGCAGTTCCTTCAAGTTAGGGTACTAGGTACAGGTGCCCTCAGCATGTGCTGCTGGTGAGCTTACTTGAGCTTGGAAAGGCTGAAGAGTTCAGGGGAGTATATCCAATTTACTCAGCACTACAGCAACTACATGCACAACCATCAGTCACTGTGTCTCACATGATGTGGCAAGGATTTCTTAAAACTGACTCAACTTCCTCAAACTTTACCACAGTTACAAAAAATTGCCATGATTTAAAGTTCACAGAAGCAGAGTCATAGAAACCAGATTAGCCTTTCTGCCCATTCATCTCAAAATAACATCTGGTTTATGAGAACTATAGCAGATCTTTCTGGCAGGGGCATTAATGCATGCTACTTTATTTTCCAGGTCTGACTAGAAATGAGACTGAGATATAATAAAAAAGTTAGAAATACTGCTCTCCATTTAATGTGCTGCTACACAAAAGAGTGTACACAGAAATACACAGAAACACCGAAGCTACAGCCACTCACAAAAACATGTATTATTGTTCTGGCAATAGTTAGTTCAGTGTAAAAATGAACTCAGTGGCTGTCTGCAGCTAAGTCTATTGGGCTGACTCAAGTCCTCTAATTAATATTTTTGATTCTTGCCTACATCTCATTTCCTTTCAGGGATGAACAGTTCATTGCACTTGCCTTTGCATACGATGACAAGCACAGCACAGTGACAAGGTGCCATGCAAGACATTCCTTCAGTCTCATTTATGGGCTGTATACTCCGAAAGGACCAAACCTCCAGCCCTGAAAGGCACTTGGAATTACAGGCCTCAAACCCCACTAAATATCAACAGAGCTCAGGCTACATGTAGTCATTGCAAAACTGCTGTGCTAAAGATGAACATTCACTGATGAAAGCCACCAAATAATGATAGATCAGATTAGAATAGTGCTGTCATTGTTATATCCCTTTTTAGCATAGCTTTTCATTTACTATAAATGTTACTAGATATTTATTACTAGCATGGCAGAAAGAGCTAAAGGGTTGCACAGCAGGGGTCAGCAATGCATAAATCTCTGGGATAATGCTCTCCATAAAAAAAAAGGAGATGACATGTAATAACCCTCCTCAAAGAATCATTAGGAGAATTGTGTGATTTAAGCATTTTTTCCTCTGAGGCCAAAGACTTGTGATACAATAAATTCAGTTGTGGGGCTCATGGTATCAGACAAAAAAACCCTGTGGTATCCTGACGCGAAGCAACAATCTGTTGCAAATTTATTTCTAACCATATCAACTGAATACGACCTTTGGCAGCTCCAATTTGTTAAAAAATTTTGACTGGTTAACTTTGTAACATTAAGCTTTAGGCTGGAAAATTATTACTTCTTTCTTTCCATGCACATACGGCCAGTGTTAAGAGCCTGGGGAAAAAAAATCATTATCACATCTTATGTCTACTTTGTCGTAAACAGAGGCAAAAAATCATCTCTGGTCCACATCAGATGTGCATCACTGGGTCATCTAGCAACACACAAGTCTAGTGGAATGACAGCCTAAGTCAACCAATCACATACTCATATACACAGCCAGAGATGAAATCCCTACTCAGAACAGGGCCACCCTCAAAGTCACAGGGTGCTCGAGGCCTTGGCCGGTCTTATTCCAAGTATTCCCAAGAATGAAGGTTCCACAACTTCTCTGGGCCCTGCCCCAGTATTTGACCTCCCCTTAGTATTTCACTGGAATTTCCCCTGTTGCAAATTGTGTACATTATACAAGATCAGCACAGGCCATTGCACAAGTCACCGGATACCCCTGGGCTTCCTCTGCTGCAGAGCAGCTGTTCTAAATGCAGGTTAAAGACCCAGGCATGGTTTTGAAATTACATCATCCAAGAACACAGAAAAGGGCCTGCAGGGCAAAATGCCACAGTGCAAAGTGCTGTAAGGAAAGGATGAAGTTCCTTCAAGCAGTTAAGTCTGCTGCAGCAACAGTACGGTGGCTTTTAGTGGCAGGAAGAGCAAAAACCAACACAACTTTCCTCAGAGTGATGGAAAAGAATTAAGACCTCTGCTCAGGAAAGAAGCAGCTGACTACACTTCATATCCAAGAAAGTACTCCTGACTTGCTGGTTTCAGTTCCAAATAGGAAACTCATTTGCAATACCTCAAATATTTCTGCACATGAAATGAAGAACATCTGAAATTAATTAGGGATAAAGACGACCTGATCCACTAGCATGCTTCTTCAAGCATGAAATCAGATAAATTAGGATCTTATTTAGAATATAAACATCTGTTTACACACCTAAATGCTGAGCAGATTAAAAACATACCATTATTAAAATATTAAGGCAGCTTACACTATACTGCTCACTGAGTCTGTTTCAATCCTGTATCTGAGAAATTACAAGTACTGAAAGTAAATGAAATATTCTAACATTAACAAGCCTCAAAAATCACAAGTGACAGGAAACTCAGGATACTTATTTAAAAATAGTTTTAATAAAAATGGAAGTAGCAGTTATGATAATAACTAATGAAAACTAATGCTTAAAATTAACCATATTTATATGCTTTACCAGATCCTCCAACAATGTTGCACAGGTTTTATTTTAGAAGCAGGAATACAGGTGCTCAACAGGTTGCCTGCATCACTAAACCATCTTAAAACTGAATTAGAAATAGCATTCCTATTTTGTATCCTAGGATAGAAACCAACAAGAGGTACTGGATGCAGTCATTTTTGGTTCACCGGAAAGATGAGCACACAGCTTATGTGCTAGCTTCCATTTCAAACAAGCAATGCTGTTGCTAATCAGCAAGAACTTATGTCTCACTGAAAGGCTTTTGAAATTTGCTTTGAAGAAAAACTCTTGGAACATGCAAGTCTTCTTTCCTATTCACAGTTTCTCGCTGCACATATTCATTGACCACTTGCTCATATCCCTCAGCCTTGAAAAGCTGAGATAAGAACTCTGGAAGAGAATTTAAAAAAAAAAAAAAATGAAATATTATGTTTAAGTTATTTTTAAAACACCAGACAGCCTTTATATAAGCATATGTTCTTATGTGTTACAGCATGAAAATCACACAGGCCTTCAGATTTCAAGCTGTTCTATGTGGGCAGACTGCTGAATAAAAATCAATAAAGATCTTCTTTAGAAACATCAACCTAAGCAAAACAGCTTGTAAAACTGGGGCTTAAGCTAGTTACTCAGATGAATTTCCAAAAATTGCCACATCTCTTTATTTTTATTAAGCCTTGTCATTCTCATTGTGACTGACACCAGTGCATTTTCCCTTTGTGCAGCTGACCTTCACTAGCTGAATACATCGCTTATCACAAATATTTCAAAGGTAATCCAGCTGTGTAGATGCACCTCTGCTCAGGGAAGAATAACACCTTATGTTGCATGCAATTGCTCAACAGAAAAATGGACAAAATGGCAAAGGGGATATGGTGGTACCCAGCCTCCACTCAGTCGAACCAGAAGTATTTTCCATAAACAAAAGAATTTTACTCAAAGCATTTCTCCCCTAAGGAAGGCAGAAGCACCTCACAAACAGGGTGACCTATGCAGCCATTGACTTGTAATGAAAAAATCGTAATTTTTCCTTTCCTGCACGTCAATTCACTTGCCCAGGCAGTAATCTCACTGTAAATTTAAGCTGTTCTAAACTTGTGTTACTTGATAGAAAACAAAGACATTCCATTTTTCACTGCTCAGGGGGATCAGCTCAATGAAACAGTGATCATGTGGGTACAGGAAGCACCACAAGAGATGGTGTGTTGAGGAAGATGAGACCACCCACTTTGGTGGCACTGCAGGCTTACATCAATCCAAGCCCACCATGGTTGTAAACATTGTGTGTTCATGTAAAATGGGGGACCCACACCAATGAAATATAAATAAACAGCACTTAATTGTGGACCTACTCAAATCTCATTGTAAGGAAGTTGCACATATATCACAACACAAAACTACAACCACACATTCTTCCACAAATTTAGTATTATTTCAAACAGTAGAAGAATGGATTTTTTTTCCCGTGGAAGAAGTTCCGTGTTGTTATCTGAGACCAGACATATTATAAATAAGTATCATTCAAATTAGCCCACGCAGCAATTACTTGGTGTACCAATGTAGTGCTAAAGAAATGAAAAGTAGCAAGGGCTGCAACCTCTGTGGAAATGATGGGAGTCAGGTCTCCAGTAACAAAAGAATTCTCAAGCATTAAGCAATGTTTATACGAAAATCTGTGAAATGAATGAGATCATAATGATTAAAAATGGGAGTAGAGGTGATCCATGAGACTGTCACAGACCAGCCCAAGGAAAAGCAACTGCTGCTATGAGCAATATAAAATAAATTCCCTCTTTTCTCCTTCCTTCCTCTTTCCTCATCCCTACCTCAATTCTTCTCCCAAGGGAAGCATGCATGCTAGCAAGGAACTTCTCATTCAGAAACCATTCTAAAACACAATAAAAATGGGATTTAAAATTCCACAGCTAGGTCAGTCTCTTATTTGTTCCCTTTAGCATCCATTCACTTTGTAAGAGCTAATTGTTTAAACAGAACTAAAAATCACTCAATAAAGAACAGCTCCAGAAATGCTTCAATGAAGCTGTAGCACAGCCTGCATTATCTTAGATTTCATCATTGTCCTATGAAGAATAGGGGGAGCTCAGACAAGATTAATGGTTTTTATACCAGAAGCAATTAGGTAATATGTTATGGCATAAAATATGAATAACATTTACTTGGCTCCAAATCAGTCTCTTCAGTGGCTGTATTTTGCTTTAGACTAACAACAAAGAGCCCCACAGAAATAAATTCACAGCTCTTATTACACAATACTCTACAAGTGATAGGGGGGAGTAATGAGTTTAACACGAGGAACTGGGAGTTAGAAGCTATAGACAAGCTATAATCCCAATTCATTGTGAGAATCTAAGCAAATTCCTTCATGTCTCTGTGCTTCAAATTCTCCACCAGTAAACTGCCATAATTACCCTTCCTCCTAAACCATTATGAACACTGAACAAAAACTAAATACTGTATCACATGGGAAGTTTTTTTGCATTGTCTTTACTAAAAAACAAACCCCAGAAGACAGAGTGACCACAGCTAGTCAGTGCTATCCCAGCAGGATTTGTGCATGAGCTTCTTAGTGCTGCAGTCACAGGTTCTGCTTTTAGAAGTCAATAGACCTCATCCTGCACACCAGAAATAGCCTTGCACAAAGAATGATGTCAAAAGAACTGCTTAGTTGCTTCATGAAGATGATCAACTCTCTTACTGAACATTAGTCTTTTCCCCTTAGGTAACACATCTGAATTCAGCAATTCAGAAACTGCTGCTCTTGGAGCATTATAGCACATACAACAAGCTGGTAAAAAAGAAAGTGCTGCACAAAGTTCTGCCAGTCTAAATAACTGCTTCTTCCCAAAAAGAATGGTAAATGAAAGAAACCACAATTTATTTTCATCCACATAAAATAAAACTTCCATGGGCATGTTGGCAGTTCCCTGGAGAAAGTTTAAACAGAAGATTCACAGGAAAGAAAGCACTCTACAGTATGTCTTACCTTCAGTAAAAAAATACGATCTTGTCCCATCTTGTCTAACATAAAAGTTTTCCCCAAGTTTGCTGCCGGATTTAAACCTGAGCATTGCATGATCATACAGGCCATAGTCTCGGAACAGGACACACTTCCCTGGCTTTAATACCTGTCACACAATACATACATGCTTTAATAAGCTAAACAGATTTAGTCATATATAGGCATATTTATTTGTGTACACATACAGACATACACAGATAACTAAGACAAGGTAGACTAATATAGTCAATACAACAGTGAGATAGATATCTATATCTACATCTATATATAGATGTAGATATAGCTATAGATACAATTCATTCCCTGTGCAATAAAAAAGTTGTGTAAAAACTATATTGACTCTTAAAAATGCTTTCCCATGAACAAAAGACTGCAAATAGTTTTAGAATACCTGTTTGGATGCTGATCAGCTAAATAGGCAACACTCTTCAAACACAGACGAAAGAAGAAAACATACAGTTTAACAAAAATTCCCATCCGGGCATTTTTTCTGTTGGGTAGTATCCTGTTTACCACCTGATTTTGTTTAATGGTTAACAACAAAATTTAGAATATCACGACATTTATTTTTTCATGGGAGAAAGAAAAACATTGCAATATGTTGAGAAATAAATATGAAACCATTTTGGGAAAATGCATCATGGATTTTTTTTTAATTGCTTTTTGGTAAAGAAAGCAAGCCATAAAGAGTTTAAAATTTATAAATACATGGTCATTCCCCATGCGGATTTTAGGTATCTGATGCATGTAACTTTTCTACATCATCAAATACCAGCTGTATTTGCTAAGAAGAAAAGGAGCACTTGCCACTTGCCAATTTGTACAGAAACCTGCAAGTGACTTGGATGATCCAGGCATCTCCACAGAGAAAACTAATAATTACCCCTTTCATAACCACGAGCTAAGAACCAATCCTGATTTTGGAAAACAGCTGGAGATATACAAAAAAACCCTAACATTCTCTTTTCAAACTACTGATAATAAACGAAAAGATATTAGAAAATACGAGACCCTGAATACACGCATATGCAAAAGTAAAAAATATGTTGACTGTTTCCCCCTGCAGTCAATATATGACATCTCAGGAAAATTCAGAACAATCACGATTCAGGTTGTTTAAACCACCCTTTGGATGGGCCTATCCTAGCCTATCAACTAACAAAGCTTAGGGAGGCGAGTCTCCCTAGATTAATGTTGACTTCTGAACACTCCACTTTTAAATCACCACAGGTCAAGTGTGTTTAATAAGAACAGCAACATCCTAACTGCAAGTCACTGTATCTCTGGAAGTTAATTTTGGCTCACTATCATTCACACTTTATGAACACAGATATCTCTGTATTATATAAACATCATTCATAGCATACAACCCAAGTCACAGCTTTAAAATCATAGAGTCATAGAGTGGCCTGGGATGGAAGGGACCTGAAAAATCACGTGGTTCCAAACCCCCTGCCATGCTCAGGGACACCTTCCACTAGATCAGGTTGCTCAAAGCCCCATCCATCCTGGCCTTGAACACTTCCAGGAGTAGGGCATCCACATCTTCTCTGGACAACCTGTTCCAGCACATCGCTAAAGAATTTTTTCCTACTACCTACTCTAAATCTCAGTTTGAATCCATTTCGCCTTTTCTTGTCACTACACGCTCTCATGAAAAATCTCTCTCCACCTTTCCTGTAGGCCCCCTTCAGGTACATGAAGGCCATCTTCTATATACCTTTTTGTTATACTGATGGCATGAATTAGGCCTCAATCGAAACAATCTCACAATACCAGGAGAGGGAAAAAAAGGACATTTGTAAAACATATTTTAGTCCTGCATACTTGGTGAACGAACTAAATACATCCATGGAATATAATATGAAAAATCACCATTGCAAGAGAGTGATTTTCTCAGAAAAAAATTTACTTTCCAGCTAAAAAGAAGGAAAGTGCTTTAAAGGCTGTAAAATCATCTGGGTTTACCTTGTAAATGTTCCTCAGGACAAGATGCATTTTGTCAGGATGAATGGCAGAAAGCACAAATATAAGTGTGACAACGTCCACGGAATCTGCTGGTATATTGTCTAGAAGATCATCTTTGGTAAGATCACACTGGAACACTTTACATCTTTCAGTACTATATAAGGCATTTTTCTAGGGAAATTAAAACAGCAAGCTTTCACTGAAAATCAGCAGCATTTGTTGCTACAATAAAATAAAAATCTTGTGAAATTAATCAGTAGAGAGACACAAAAAACAGTGGCAAAAGAATATTAACTTCCAACAGGCAGCTAATGCAATCAGAAAGTCTTTGCTGCATACTACAATAGTGAAACTATAACTAGTAAAATAGTCTGTTCTCGTGAATTTGAGAAGGAATGTGCATTAAGACAATTCAGAAAACATACCATTTCTGTTTTACCCCCGCTTCTACTCTTTAAAGAATACATAAATACTATTAAAAAGACTATTAAATACTATTAAAAATTAAAGAAATTACCTATTATAGGGTTATGAAAGTAAAGCTCTTGAGCTACAGGTAGACTGCAAACAGTTGGGGTTCCTGCTGCATAATCTGCAGCTGGGCTGCTCTAGCCACAGTTTTGCTGTGGAAAAAAAAATCTGATCTTGGCAAAATATAAATTCAGCAAGAGCTGTGGAGGTAGATGCCACTAAGTCATCCAAAACCCAGGGCACACACTCAGCCCAACCTCATCCTGGGGTGCAGCCAAGGCATCCCAGGGAGCTGCTGTCCTCTTCTTTTTGCCACGTGTATTTCTTCCCGTCTTTCCCATGACAAATGCTCTATGGGTCTTGTGGTTCTTGGTCACAATGCTTTCAATTAACAGATATATAGAAATTTACCTGTGATTACAAACTTAATAAAGACTTCTAAAGCCCAAAGCCCCCACCAGCCCTGCTGCAAGGCTCAACTTTGGACTGCAGTACCCACAACTAAGTGTAAATATACCTACTCCAGATCAGGTTACAAATTGTTTTAATAGTAACTTTCCTAGCCTTGTTTCCGAGGTTATCCCTGGGACTCCCTCTATTAAGGGCAAGCTTCCATCACAAACAAATTTTGCTTGTACTGCACAGTCAGCAGAGACATAGTCGTGCTCCCAAAAAACAGTCTTCATAAATCATTCAACTAATATACCATAATGCTCTAATTTGACACTGAAAAGCAAAGTCTTGAGCAATGATTTGGCTTCTTACATAGGATCTCCACTGAAATGCATCAGTCTCCATTTTTTGGCAAAACGTATTCTACCCTTCTTACAAAAAGGAAGCCAAGAGAAGTCTGTTGTTACAGTCATTTGCAATTTTAGAAGCTTCTAAAAAACACTCTAAAAGAAGTTCCAAATATCACACCAACCTTCACATACTCAACAGCTCTAGGAGAGAAATCACAGGCATATGCAAAAATATTCAGATCTTCTTCTAAGAGTGGAAACAAGCAGTTCCCAACCCCACAGCCTGCTTCCAGAATGGTCAGTTTTTGATCTGCAAACTGGGGAGGAAGCAATACGAGACAAAAGACATCATTTTTGTTTTCCCCATCATATGAGCAGAGGCACTGTTCAACCAGCATTTTAAAAGCTATAATCAATTTTAATTAACATTGTTCAAAAAAACCCAAAGTAGACAGCCACTGGATAATCTGACACTAAAACACAGACATTTTGATTTCTGCAAAACTAGAAATCATTTTAGAATATATTAATACTTCTTCAGTCATTTACCCCTTAAGAAATTAACAGACTTGTGCCATTCCTGTCTTGTCTTTCATTCAGTTATAAGGAACAACAGATGCATCTGGCTATTCCCCTAACTATGTTTGGCAATTAGCCTGCAGTTCTGGATGCTTTTCTTTAAAGCAGTGTACTGAAGTTGTACCAGCTTGCACACAGAGAGACAAGCTGTCTATTTAGGACACAAAACCCAAATATTCCAGACTTCATTCTCACCATCCCCATCCAGCATGGGCCACTTACAAACTGAAACTGAACTGATGCATCTGATTCTGAGGAGTTATCTTTGATATTAAAAGAAACTACACAGGGCACTGCAAATTTTACATGTCAGCTCTTACCCAAATGGCTTTGTTCTAAGTATTATTAACTCCCTTGGAAACAACTGATTGGAAATTATCAACCCCATCTTTTACAGCACAAGTGTATAGATCTCACCTCATGACATGCCTTTAACTCTTGAAACTCTCTGGTTGTCCAATGTCTGTCTTTGAAGAAGTTGGTGCTGTTTCTTTTGTAAAATAGATCCCAGTTCTTCTGTGCCTCTTTCTCCAGTTTTAGTTGTTTGAACTCAGACACCAACACCTGATCTTTTGCCAGTCTCTCAGCTTCCTCTGGGCTAAGGACTCGTGCACTATGGCCTTTTTTGTGGAAAGCACCATCTTCAGTAGATGTTTTTACTATATTTAAGCAATTGGCTGTTGCCTTTTCTTGGAACATCCTAGATTCTTTCACACAAGCATGAACACCAAAGACCCAAGGATGATTTTTTTCCTTTAGTGTATGGTTCCATCACTTAACTAAGGTAAAATAAGTGAGGATCTAGAAGCAGAATTAAAAATGAGAAATAATTACAGTATGCACTTACTACAACTTTAGTGATCTGTCCTACCTGATGGACTTACATGTCACCAGATTTCTCTTTATTTCAGAAAACCTTCATCCAAACTAAGAACCACATACACCATCATGCTGATGTCAAAGTTAAAGAAGATACTTCAGAGTCTCCTGGTCTTCCCTCTGCATCCTAGAAAGCTACTCAACAAGAAAAAGATGGTGCAGCTCTAACTTTATTTTCACTAAAGGAGACCTGAGAAGGAAAGCAAGGGCTTTGTTTCTCATTAACCTCAGTTAGAACACTTCAGAAAAAAGGTAACTGAAAAACAGATGACATTTAAAAGTCACATTAAAATTGATGAAACAAAGTGTATTCATGTCAGCATTTCTCCTTCCTGCTCTCAGCTCTGTGAGAAAACACTGGTGAAAACATCAGCATTTATAACACCATGTCACCTAAGAAGAGAACAAAACCAGTACTGTGGCCAAAATGCCCAGAGCTGGCCTGTGCCAGCATTCCTCCCACTGCCTCCTTCTGAGGATCCACACTGGTTTTAACAATCACAGGTGGTTTTATTTTCAGAAGTTAACAAAAAGAGCTTTGCATAGGCTGGGAAGGGACTCAAACATTTTTTCTTATGTTAAACTGGTTCTGACACCTGTCTTGTCACAAACATACAGATCCTGGATGATGGCACATGCAAATTAAATCCCACATGGCCCAGTAACTCCCAGGGAAGCCCAGGTAGCAAACACTCACCACTCGTGTACATCAGTGCCCAGAACCAGGCACTGGTGCCATTTTACCAAAAAGGAAACAAGAAAAACACAACAATACACACCCTAAAACAAAAAAAAAAAAGAGCAGTACTTCACTTATGTATTTTATCTTATGATAAAATACTTTCTATGATACATATCATGGATCATATGTACACGTTATATATGCTATATGTGATGCTATCATGATATATACATGTCATGACACAAACACAAACATAAAATACGGAAGTGTGCAAATAAAAAAAAGAGCTGTCAGAATTTTGTCCAGTGTCACAGACACACCCCCTTTTCCTCCAAAACCAGCAGAAGAGGTTATGGAGAAGAGGCTCCTTTGAAATGAAGTCTCTTCAAGAAGAGCATACCCTCAAAACAAACAAACAAAAAACCTTAAACAGCAAAATTTCTGCTATATTTCTATACACGCCTATATTCTAGGCACGCTCCATTATTTCATCACAGAACGAGCGAGGGAAGGAAACAAACCGAAGCCAGTCCTCTCAGTGACGCATGTGCTGTGGTGGGAAGGCAGTGTGATGATAAACTCAGTTGCAACAGCCCATGCTTAGGCTAAAGAGCCTTTTAAAGGTGTTTAATCCAGAGCTAAGACCACAAACATGTAACACCCCTGTGTGATCCCCTGGTCCCCCCACAGAGAACCGGCTTCCCTCCAGCAGCTCCTGCTCTAGCGCGACCGGGGCTTGGATACCCCGGCAGGGAAGGAAAGCCCCTCCTGCCCTGCCCTGCCCAGCCCTGCCGAGGGCGGGCAGCGCCGGGCTCCCACCCCCCCGGGGACCCTCCCCGGGGCAGCAGCCCCAGCCCGGCTCCGCGCCCCCGCCTCGCCCCGCCGTACCCGCCGCCAGCCCCGGAGAGGGTTCCCGGAAGGGAAAGTCAAGAATTTCCGGGAGGACGCCGGGCGGCAGCGCACGGAGGAGAGGGAAGGGACCGGCCGGCCCGGGAGCGGGGCCATGAACGGCTCGGCGAACTCGTTGCTGGACAAGGAGGAGCACCCGCTGCAGCTGGGCGAGAGCTTCGAGCGGCGGCCCAAGGCCTCCTTCCACACCATCCGCTGTGAGCGCCTCCCCCGCGGCCGCCCCTTCCTCCCCGCTCTCCTCCCGCTCCCCATGTCCCGTCCCCCGGCTGCGCTTCTCCTTCTGCCGCGCCCACCCCGCTGCTCTCCTCGCCTCCTTCGCTCCGCCATCGCGGGGCTTCGTGCCCACTCGGCGCCTTTCTTACCCGCTTCCCTCCTGCCCCCTCATTGCCCGTCTCCCCCTTTCCCTCCTGTCCCCTTCAGCACCCGTTTCCCCCCTTTCCCGCTCCCTCAGCCCCTGTCTTTCCTCCCCACGAGCGTTTTCCCCACAGAAGGCTCCAACCCGGGAAAAAGGGGAAGGAGGAGGCTTGAGCGAGGCAGGCCAGGGCGAAGGAACAGCTTTAGAAAGTTTGTCATTAACAGCTTGGAAGCATGAGGGGATCCCCTCCGTAAGGGGGTGGCTTTGCCATTTTGTTTTGTTCTCTTTGTGGCACTTAACTGCAGGACAGGTCCCACCGCAGGCCTCGCCTGGAGAGGCAGCGGGAGCACCCGGAGTTCGGTTTTTAACTGGGTATTTTCCTGATGAAGCAACGTGTATCCCAGCAGACCTGTCCCTGGCTGTCCCGATTCCAGACAGCTGTAATAAATCACTATCCCAGGAAAGCAAGCAGAAAGGACTCAGGCACATACAGTAATGTCCAATAAATGCAAGATAAATCCTGAGGTAGGGTCTCGAGCAGTTATGAATAACTGAGAGAATAGTTTGTTTTATTTTTTAAGACACCATCTATTATTCCAACTGCTCTATTTAGCCTTAGGTGCAATTAATTCCATATTAGAAGACTGTTTTGAAGAGGAACTCGCTATATCCCTGTACTTGAATTCTGTCGGCAAGAAATTTGAGCAAAATGAGTCCAGGTTGTTTTACTAAAATGACTGGTAAACCATCAAGAGTAAATGTAAAGAATACTAAACTTATAATTCAGTAATTTTCTATGAAGGTGGGGAATTTATGCAGACAGCAGCAGGATATTTTGGTTTATGATGCACAAATTTAGGCCCAGTCTCATGGCCCATATTCATACACCACAAGTAGTAGTTTCAGTGATATTGGTCACCCAAGTGCCTGATCCTATGTGAATTAAACCCTGCCCATATCCAGGTAGAAATGAACTGGATTTCTAGAATGGAAAGTGCTTCAATAACCAACTTCCTAGGGATTGCAAAGCCAAAGCTCTTCAGACTACAACTGGAAGAATTCAGTTTTATTTCAGAAGATCTTTCTGTATGCTCTGTTTTCCATCTGTGGCTTTCAAATGAGATTTCTTCGTTGTCTGGTTATAATTTTTTCCTTAAGTGTTGTTCTGGAATGATTTATCTGGGATCCAAACATTATATTATTTCTGTAATCCTCTTCATACAAACTACAGTGAGGATTTTGTAGGCTACATTTGTTTTGACCTTCTTAAAATACTTCATTCCTTTATGTAATGTTTTTGAAATACTGTACAGAGAAATTTGATTATCCTTGAAAAACACATCTTAAAACCATGGGATTTTTGGGAAAAGAGCTGTGGGTGTATTTGGAGGGAAGTATGTGCTCTCGATCTACGTGAGGATTAGCCAAGCACGTGTCCCTAGTAAACTAACAAAATGAAAACGATTTGTTGGGTGTTTGTTTAAAGTCACTCTATATTGCAATACCTAAGAAATAAGTCTGATAGTGGTATTTCTTTTAAGTTATTGGCTGTGCTATTGAAACTCTTGATCCCATTTTGGCAATGACACTAGCTCTTGTACAGCTGGTTTGTTTTATTTAGCAAGCTTGCACATAAAGTAGGTGGGAAACAATAGCTAGAAACAGATTGCACAGATGAAAATGAAGGTTATGATTTGATCTGGCAGTTAAGGCATGAGGATTAAGTCAAGTGTGTCTGATCCTGCTTGTTGTGCTGTCAAAGTAAAACTCAATTAAACATTAGCATCTGCTTAATGAGAATTTATTACAAGCCAGGGTTAGGGGTTTTTTTCCTGCAAACGTGTTTTTTATAGTGGAAATTATATTTTAAATTTGTTCTGAGGTACTAATTTCATAGCTAATGCAGTAATTAAAAGCCTTGATCGTGAATATAATTGCACCTCTTCAGATCCAGGGATGCTAGAATTGAGTGCAGGCTTCTTTTAAAAACAAACACAAAGCAAACTAGCCTATATCTCTGTGGTTTTATTTCACTTCGTCTAAATCCTCTCTTAAGATATTAGAGGTTCTGATACGTTTTTTTCTGGGTTTTTTATGGCTCACAAGCACAATAGAATAATGAGGGGAAAATACTTTTAACGTATTCAAATGAATACGTTAAAGAGAAGTACCTTTATTGGGATACAAAGCATTCTATACAACAGAGCAAAAATGAGTGTTAGTTTAAAGCCATTAGAGTGCCTCCCCTTACTGATGCTTTCTGTCCACATGCTTTGGACCAGCATGGAGACTGCTGAATTAAGATCAGCACCTCTTTCTGTCCTCATAAGTGAGACCTGAGATCTCCACCCATGTGGAGATTTTAGCGCTATTGTGGAGTTGAGATGGCTGTTAAAGAGCCTGAAATATCAGAAAGACTAAATGAGTGGGTGTCATTAAATTAGTGTTTGTCACAGAGAGAGTCCTCAGGTTTGGAACTAACTGGCAAGAGCTAAGCAGAGCCCAGGGTTTTGGAAGTTGTTACTCTTTTGAGTTAATTGGTACAGTTTTATACTTGCCTGCAAAACCAAGTGCCACTCAAAGCCTGGGTTTTGGAGAAGTCTCCTTTTGGTGTTCAAACACACAGTCTAGAACCTTATTTCCATTTTAGAAAGGAAGTTCAGAATACAGTACCATCACATGGCTGGGTTGCTATGCATAGACACAAAGTACTGGTGTTATTCCACCCCTGCTGTAAACACTAATGTGTGCTTTCCCATTCCCTATAATCCAGTAAATGTATGATGGCTTTTTGCAGGGCAGGTCGATGCTTCTGGAGACTCTAACAAATGTAA
Source organism: Corvus cornix cornix (assembly GCF_000738735.6). Lineage (NCBI taxonomy): Eukaryota > Metazoa > Chordata > Aves > Passeriformes > Corvidae > Corvus > Corvus cornix. The sequence goes on from NC_046333.1 coordinate 36,586,932, forward strand.
TCACAATTGTTTTCCTCTTTAGATGATTTTAAGCCAGCATCAATTGATACGTCTTGTGAGGGGGACCTCCAAGTGGGTAAAGGAGATGATGTTACCATCACTTTGCCACATATTCCAGTAAGTCTGTTATATATGTGCCCCTGTTTACTCTCCAACAAATTTGCAGTGTTGTTACAGTCTAATGTAAATGCTATTTTCACTTTCATCTTTATTAACACTGTGGGTTCAATATTTAAGCAGCTAGACTTGTAGTTGTTTACCTTAGGAAAGGGCTGTGCAGCTGGATCTTTGTAAATGGATACATTTGTAAGGTTGCAAATTGTTCTTTACTTTTGATTCCTTCCTTCCTACTCTTCCTTGAAAGACAAGGAAACTTTTACTATTGGCTGAATCTGTACACCTGGTTCCCATCCATTTTCAGTGCTATGGCTTGCTGAAGAAAGGCAGTGTGACTTGGGCTTCAGTCAGGGTTGGATGTTCAGAACCCACAGGCGGACCAGTAAGCATATTCCTGCCCTTACTCAAACATGTACAGATAGGGCATAGAGGGTTCCCTGCCTTCAGCTTTATCAGTGGAAGCAAGGGGACAGTTCTGGTGAGTGGCCATGAAGTGGTTTCCCATCCACTTTCTTCTCTAATGATGCCATAAAGATCTACTGTGTGAGGATGATGGTCAAACAGCAATAAAACAAGTGATCAATCTGTTTATAGGTGCAGCTGTTTTATAATTGACAATTCAGTGGTTTCCTTACCAAAACAAAAGAAAGTGCTTGTGTGCTGGAACTGGACTTGTTTATTAGCTGAAGTTGATGCTTTGTGTCAAGCCAATAAACCAGAATTCACAGACATCAATGGGTCTGGTGGCTGCAGGGGGGCACCAGTCAGTTTGGAAGCCATGTGTCAGATCCTTTTGGTATTGTTCATTCCAGCACACCCGTGGTTTTAATTGGTAGGTGATGGTAATTCTCACTGAATGAAGCTGTAGCCTGCTTCACCCTGCTCCTTTTCTTTATATGGCCTTGGTCACCTTCAGTGCTGCAGGAGGTCTCATACTGGTTTTTGTCTATAGAAATGATGAGCGTGGTAGTGCTATTGGAGAGCAGGTAACAGCGTAACTAACAGCAGCATTCATCTTGGATTAGTTGGAAGCACTGTTGCTCATTCATCTTCTGTGTTGAGCAGCATCACTTGTAATGTTTTCCAAATCTCTGTACTGAGGAGCTTAATTTGATTCTCTTCCCTTCAGTATGAACAGTTTAGAGTAGGCTCCAAAGGCTGAGGCAGCCAAGCTGCTCTGTGTATGTTGTTCCAAGGCAGTGCTGTCTGTGTTCTGGACAGAGAGCTGGAAAACACTTGGAAAATACTGGAAAAGAGTGAGAGGTTTTGAGATCGTTTCATCCTGACAAGGTTCACTGAATTTCTTGGATGCTGCTTTGCTTCCCAGTTGTCCAACAACCAGATAGGATCCAAATTCTGAGTTGAGGTTTTCTTTTTGAAATTGCCTAATCACTGGGAATATCTCTGATAATTTGTTCGGTGGAGATATTTTGGTGTCCCTTGCAGCTTGGATAAATTGAAGTACTATTTCTACATGTGGAATTTAGTGACTTTAATAGTTGATAAACAGTCTGGATTGGGGAAGTGAAAATTCCTGTTTGTTAAAGTACTACAGAAGGAGATTATAGAAGATTATAGAATATCATGAGTTGCAAGGGTCCCCACAAGGATCGTCAGAGTCCGACTCCTGGCCCTGCACAGAACAATCCCAAGAATCACACCATGTGCCTGAGAGCATTGTCCAAACACTTCTTGAACTCTGTCAGGCAAAAAACCCTCACATGTGAAAACAATTCAATTAAATGTTACTTGTTTCACCTACCTCCTTCTGTCCTGTAATCAGCAAAATCTTATAGCCACTGTTATTTAGGCACTAACATAAACCCTAAACATTTAGTTTTAAGTAGAAGAGTGGGACTTAATTTGCTTAAACACTTGCATTTCTACTTAATGTTTAGCCAAAATCACAGCCTTTGCTGTAACCATTCTGGGTAGCAGAATGGTAGCCAACAAACTTTGATCAATTTGCATTACGTTTGTGCATTATACGTTTCCTGGCTTAGTTGTCAACAGCAGGCAGGGTTTGACTTTCAGCTTTCTTTTTACTCTCTTAAATGTTGCTTTCCTCTCTTAAATGTAGGAATGATAAAAATGTAACATGCCTTTGAAGACTAGACTTTCTTGAGACATCCTTTCTGAATCGTATTTCTGAATCTCTCTTACTGTGTCTTTGTTAGGAACTCAGATTTTTCACACTTACTGTTCAGAACCCATTTTAAATTCAAATATATTCTATCTATAAGCAACACGGAGAATAGGAATTGCTTCCAGAGTAGTTAAAATGTGATTGTTTGTTTTTGCTCCTCAAAATAAAATACAGGAGTGCAGGGTTTTTTCATTTGCTCCCTGATTTTGGTTGCTTTCCTACAATATGTGCAAAGGTGCATAGGAATAAACATTTATTTTTTTAAAAAAATTCTTTTGTACGGTATCTATACATTACAGAGAAGTCTGAGAATGTTTCATAGCTGAGAACATAACCCCTTGAATAACAGCTTTTTAACATGGCCAGGTGTGTATCCATGCTGTTATGTGCTTGTAGGCCATGGATTCAGCCAGCTGTAACCCCAAACCAGCTGTATGAACCAGCCTGTGCATAGATGCAGTACAGCTGAGCTTAGTCTCTGCATTACCAGTTAGCCAGTGTGCAATACCACATGAGTTTGTTGTTTTTGTTTCTTCTCAGTCTAAGCCTTTAGACTTTTAAGGTTCTATGCAGCATTTTGGGGACTTTCTGGAAGGCATTAAAATACCCCATTTGCCTTTGAGAAGACATTTCAGTATAATTGCATAGGCATATGCATGCTAATCTGATTTTGAAGAAGGCAGCTGTTCTTACATAGTTTGTGACAGTTGCTTGTAATCCACTGTGAAAATACTGCCATATATATTTATGTAAGATATTCAATGCAGTTTAAATTTTTTTTCAATTGACCACATATTTCCTTGAGCAATAGTTCTGCTACACAAATAATTAGAACTTTATTTCTTATCCAAACCCATGATTTCTACAGCAGAAACATCAAGAAGATGTGGGGATTTCATATAAAACATGCAAATTTAGTTATGCTGCCATTTTGGGAATGAGAACTGTAAATAAAGGCAGCCATGGAGAAGATGTTTTGTCACTGCAGAGACACTTAAAATGATGAAAGGCATAATATTACTATGAGGAAATGTCTGATCTACTGCACATTTTCTCTGTATTTTTCTCTTCGTGAATGAGTATTTCCTGTAGGAACTAAGCATTAAGTGCTTAGCCTCTTTTTCAGAGCAATACATATACTCTTTTCGTATTCATAAATTTTTGGGCAGGGTAATATAACCAAACAAATATGTGTTTTTTCTTTGTACCAGGGTTCAACTCCACCAATGACTGTCTTTAAAGGAAATAAAAGGCCATATCAGAAGGACTGTGTGCTTATTATCAATCATGACACTGGGGAATATGTGCTGGAAAAACTCAGTAGCAGCATTCAAGTCAAGAAAACAAGGTAAAGCTGGGGACAGGGTTCTTGATAGGATTAATTCTTGCTGAAGTTTCTTATTAAGATTGGGTTTTGAAACAGAGCTCTGTTATTTTGTAGTGATGTTTAATTACTAAGCCTTAGCTTTACATGGCCAATTATCATGCCTAAAAATGCAAATAGGAGTGTGAATCCAAGAGTAAAGAATTTGTAAATTCTCCACTGCTGAAATGACATAATTATAGTTTGCAATGAAACACCTGTGATGATTTGAGGCTTTAGAAGCCCGCTGAAGGATGGGATTTGTTTCAGGAATCTCTGGTTAGCCAAAAAAAACCCATGAAAATATTAGACTGTCAAAAGGATTATTGGACTTTCTAGGTTTGTTCGCTCCAGCTTCCTGTGGGAGTCATGATGTTTCAATAACATAGTCTTAGGGAACAAGGAACACTCATTCCCATATTGGATAAGCAATATATTATGTGGAACACAAGTACAAAGCCTCCAACTGGTGAAGGGGTGGGCAGAGCTGTACAAATAATGGTTGTGGTGTTTTGCCTAGAAGAATTGATGAAGCCAGAAATCCTTTCTGACCAAATACTCTTACTTTGCTGCAGAAATGCTACAAAGCATGCAGCTGGAACATTTTTAGCAGTCTTACTGCTCTGCAAGTCCCTGAAGTGTCTGGATTTTTCAGCATCACTGGACTACAGGCTGAGATCTAAAGAGAAAGCAGTTTTTCAAATGTCTTGTGATGAAGAAACTCTTAAATAAGTTTAGAAGTTTTACATTAAAAAACCACTTTATTGCAGTATAGAGCCCTTAGCTGCTAAAACTACTAGAAATGTGGGTTGCAGCTCATCAGTAGTTGGCTGGATGTTTGCCAAGAGCACCGTGAGTTCAAGGTAAATGGACTGTAACACTCCTCTGAGTCAGTGATGTGAAAACTCATCCATGTAGCACTCATATTGTCCAGTGGATATGAGCACATCAGAGATGAGATTTGAATTTCCAATTTCAGTTCTGCTGGACATTGTCAGAAGAAGCAAGGAGAGGTGCAGGAGAGCCTGAGTTCAGTGGGATGTTTGGTTACGCTGAGTTCTGGGTCTGGTGTGCGGAAAAATACTTCAGTGTTTTTCAGGCAGAGGGAGGGTAATAAAAAATTTGGGGATCCCTGTTTTAATGAATAGTGCTTTGCAAAGTCATTCACTTTCTAAATCAGCAGTGCCATTTTTTTTTCATGGCTACTTTGATCTTTAATGACCTGTTGACACTCTGTGGGAACAGGGCTTTTAGTGTTAACACCTTGATGACATTCACAGGGAAGTGAACTTACTCCACATAAAACTGTCTGTAGTTCCAAGAGCATAATTAACACCAGAAATCTTTGGCTTTTGCCTTCTACTTGATACAGTGAGTATATTCCCAACTCCTCACTTCTGCTGTAGATGGACTGTGTAAGCTGCATTAATGTGGTATCCACTAGCTGCGTGTTACTGATAAATGACGAGGGGGTTCTGTGCAAGGCTGAATCTAGAGTCCACTCAGGCACAGAGATACCCCAGTAAATGCTCAGTGTACCAGCTCCACAGGTGGTTTAGGTGAATTCCCGGGAAGTTCAACACGGGCTAGTTTAACTTACCTCTCAGTGGGATTAGTTTCCAGACACAAAGTTTAACAGTTCTGAGCTGGCACCCTCCTAGAACAGAAACTGAACTCTAATAGCCACAAGCTGCTTCTGTGCTGTACTACATAAAGCCATAACCCCAAAGGCTTTGGTGTTACACAATAAATACACCACACCCTTTAACCTTATTACGGTGTGCCATAAAGGAACCTATTTTGGGTTTGTGGTTGGTTTTTTGGGTTTCTTTTTCTGCCAAGGGTATTGGATGTTCTACAATCTCAGTCACATCAGAAGTTCAGTAAAAGGCAGAAATACCTGGTTTGAATTGAACACTTAGGCATAGTGTTATCCTGGAGACTATTTTCCACTAAGGAAAGAGCTTAAACTGTTTTGAAGGGCTAACAGCAAATGGATAAAAACCAGGAATTAAATGCTTGTATACTGTATTTAGCAGTAAGAATGATTACTCTAGTCAAGTTGACCTCTAAGAGAGTTCAGTTTGAGATGATTTAATTGCAAGTGAGAAAATACTTCTTTTGCTGTGATTGTTTTAAGCAGGATTTTGTTGTGAATGGATTTGTATTTACTTTAAATTACTATGATTGATTATTCTTTTTTAAAAATACAAATACTAATTGCTAAATTAAAGCCTTCGTTGACGTTCAAGTAGAGAATTTGGCATCACTGAATCACATCTGGATTTGAAAATACATTTTGTAAGGGTGTTGCAGTGTAGTATGTTTCTTTGTTATTGAAAGCAAGTGTTGCATACAGAAAGCTGTAATTCACTCTTCATCTTTGTAAAACAAAGTAGAGATCTGTACAAAAGGAAGTCACAGATGATGCATTAGCACAAGGATATTGAAAAAGCTGAACATAGTTGCATATAGTTGCTGAATGTGTCTGGTTGTTTCTTCAGAGCAGAGGGCAGCAGTAAGATCCAAGCCCGAATAGAGCAACAGTCTGCCCGAGCATCTCAGCCTCCTTCACAGTTCAGAGCCCCAACCAAGCCAGCAGTTGGACCTAAAACTTCTCCTTTGAAAGATAATCCTTCACCTGAGCCTCAGCTGGATGATATTAAGAGAGGTAAAGAAGGGTTTGTAGTTTCTTAAGTTTTGATTGGTTTTGTCTTTCTTCTTTATGATAAAAACTGTGACTCTGCAATTTCTAAAAACATTCAGGGATTAAAAGATGGTGCTTGACAGCTGTTTTGTCTTCTTTATGTCTTGTTTCTTTGTTCATCTTAGTGAATTATTTATTCTCTTCTACTAGATATTCATACTGCAGTCTTCTCTGGCATGAGAAAACTTCCTCTTGCTGGATAATTTTCTCTCTTCCAAACTTTTTCTCTGTTCTGAAAAGAAGAAAAAAAATAATGTGAGTTCAGAGACTCTGTAGTTCAGTGCTGGACCAGTTGCCTGTGGTCTTAGGCAGCCACAACAGCAATAGCAAAGCCTAATGGTCCAAGGTCTCGTTTCGCAGTCAAGTCTCTCGGAGAAGGTTACCCTGCACTAAGTAAGGCTGGAGCCACTGCTTGATGCGATGGAAGGGCTAGGGCTGTGTTCCCAGCACAAGACAAGCTTGCACCATGCCAAGCAGTGCTGCTAGGCGAGGAATGAGAGTGAACAACCCTGCAGCTTCCCCTCTTCCACAACCACTCCTTTGCAGCTTTGACACATCTGCCATATGGTTGCTAAAATTTTATTTTAGAAGTACCTTAAAGGAATGGTTGGCTCAACTCACTCTTCTGCTCAAGCACTGCTTTGTCTTAGTGTTCTGCTGTGGGCAGGATGTACTTTCTTTGTCCATGGCCTTTTTTTCCTACCTGTTTTTGCTGTGGATAATACAGTCAGAATGAGGAAGGCTTTAAATTTTTGTTTGGTTCTTCTCTGGCACTGGCGCCAGACACAATTATTTTATTTTAAGCTTGTTCTTTCTGTCTGCTTTTTTGTCTGGGTTCCTTTCTCTTTTTTCTCTGTCCCATATAACTATTTTTGTCTGTAGACTTAGCCTGTGTTAATTGCCCAGATGATGTTAATTACTCCGCAGGGTATTTTTTCAGTTCATGGTAATCACTAGGTGACATTTTTGCTGCTAAGCTGTGTGTTTGCATAGGTGCTGACTGGTCTCACTTTTCTGCAGCAGTAGTGTTTTCAATACTTGGGTGCTGGTCAGCAGCCAGAATCAACGTCTGAGAGATTCTGTTGGCTACAGTTCCCTTAGCTGCATTGTTATTTTTGTTTTCTGTGTAATAGGTAAGGAAAAAGATAATAGGTGGTATATCAGTTTTTTAATTGAACCAGTTGTGGATTTTAAATGTCTTTTTCTGTAGGGTGTAATAAGTTACTTAACCTTTGGGGCACTTTTCTGTATACGTGCAGCAATTTGTAAAGGTTGTATTACAGTAAAATAATTACATTTGTTTGGGGTGACACCTGTTCAAAGAGATGATTTTCTAGTGGTCTAAAGTATGAGTCACATTGTTCAGAGCTGTCCTAATATTTTTTTTGCCACCTGATCATGTTTTATATGAAAGTACCTCCAAATAAATAACCTCTGGAGTTTTGTTTCCAAAATCAAAGATTAGAGCACCTGACTTGTACTAAAAATAGGTCTTCAATTTAATGCTTTATAGGGAGAGTTGTACAAAGCCCCAGAAGAGCCAAAGGCCTGGTCAGGGGTGTTTTTTGCTTACAGTCTATAACTTTTTCCAGCTTTGATGATCTAGAGCGTCAGCATTGCTAAACCATTTATATCATAAGAACCTACTTTAAAAAGGTAGAACTGAAATGGCACCATTCCACAATGAAATGTAGACAATGACCTGTAAAAGCCGTAAGGTAGTCTGTAATCCTGTTACCTTCCCTTAATGTGTGTTTTTATGAACACAGACTTGCAAGCTCTGAAGAGCCTGTGTTCTTTCCATTCAGGTAGTAGCTTTTGTTTTGGTTGAAGTCCTTCCTCTGTACAAAAGAAAGATAAACAGAAAGCTGAAATTCTGTGGGTTTTGTTTAATGAACACAGCACAGAATGTAAAATTCCCAAAGGAGGTGCTTGAAAGGATCTCTGGCACTTTGACACTCTCTTGCTTCCAGTATGCTCTACTTAAGGGTGTGGTAAGACACAACAGCCCTCATGATGTTTCACAGTAGTTTAGTAGTGCAGTGCACGTTTCTGCTTTCCCTGGTACCCTCAGCTGTGCATTTCCACCGCTCCCCTTACAGACAGATGAGCTGGAAGCGAACTTCCGGGTAGTGCAGTTCTCTGTCTCATTACACAGCTGTCTGAGGACAGAGTCAGAGCATCTGAGAATTGAACCAGTCAGTCCTCCCATGCACAGAGGCTTTTGGGAGGCTGTGTCTAGGGTTTTGCACATGTGGAATCCTTTCCCCTGCAAGCTTCCATATTGTCCTCTGGTTTGAAGGGAGCATAGGAGAGGGTATGAGCTTGTTCTTTTGAACACTCAGCTACATCTGATAATGTCTCATTAAGCTGTGGACATTTGCACACATATACCACAGTACAGCCATTTATTTGTACAAAATAATTTATGTTTATCAGACATACTTGTCCACAGCAGAAATCTTTCCAACAGCATTGATGTAATTACAGCATGTAACGTATTGATACATGTCAATAATAATTGACATAATTACAACATTTGGGAAAAAAACCCACAGAAACATATTTCAGGTTTTAAGACTCAGTGTTTAAAAATCTGAGCAGATTTTATTTACCTGAAATGTAGCTGTGGTGTGTGAGGATTATGTCATAGCGCTGTGTTTGTCTCTCAAGAGCACCTCAATCCAATTTTCTGCACATCGGTATAAAATACTGCCTCTTCTAGCTGCCATCTCCACATGCTCACAGTGCCAGTATCAAGTTGATTTCTCCACCTTGCATTCTATTATTAACAGTAAGTGTTCCACTATGGGCATTCAAACTTAACCCTCCCTAAAGCTGAATGACTTTTTTCTGGAAGTTCTTGGTATTCTTGCAGCCTAAGGTTAGGGCTTTAGTTAAAAAATCTGCATAACCTATTGGAATTGAGAAAAGAGGTAGGAACAGTTAAACACTGTTATGGTATTTGATACTGAATATATACAGAGGACAGCGCTGTTGAGAAAGGCTGTTCTGTTTGGATAATGATTTCTGACCTCGAATTTTTTTTTTTTTTTACTCCAAAACCTGCATTGCCTGCCAGTGTAAAACAGTAAGCCATTTTGTCTTCTTGAAAGAAATCTTACAGCTGTAACATGAAATGTAGAGAAGTTAAGGTTCTCAAAGCAGTTCAGCCTTTTCAGGTGATATAGACTCAATTAAGGCAAGTGTTCAAAACTGTACTGTATGGAAAGCTTTTTTAAAAGTAACTGCTGCACATCCTGACTCTTGTCATCTTTCAGACCCCACAGGCGCGTCGACACGAGGTGTTTGTTCTTACGGTGCAGAAAGATCTAGGAAAGGTCAAACTCTTCTGTTGTGTGTACACATACACACACAACTATTTTAATGGGAAGCACCACAAGGAAATGTTTAACCCATGTCTTCAGTACCTATAACTCTACTAAGCATAGCAATCAAATGGGAAAATGCAAAATCAAACCATTGTAAAGCAGCCTTGTTTTTCCTATAAGGCTTTGATGTCATCATTGGCTTAGTCACTGACAGTGTGAGACGAGTGTTTTGAACAGAATTCCTTAGTGGTCCTGCTGAATTTCTCTTGACAGACTTCTAGTGGTGCTGCAGCCACCATAACATTAGTGAAAACAATTGCTTTTTTCTCATCTGCTCAGATAAGATGTTTAGAATTCTGGGCTCAAGGAACAAGAGACAACAGAGGTCTGAGGGGACACTGTCAGCCTGTGAGGCAAAAGTTGACTAGAAGATGAGCTCTGACCAAGTTTCTACCAGTGACCACTGCACTGATAACAGCCTTAACTTCCCAGTCTTGAAGCTTGTGACACTGGTTCTGTTTTGCTTTTTCTTGCCTCTGTTCAGCATAGTGGGCTTTAGCACTACTTCCAAGTCATTCGCTCATTCTCTTCTCATAACCAAACCTCTTTTATGGGCTCTTAGTTTCCTGCTTCCCCCAGCAGAAACCTCCCACTCTTCATTCTGACACTAATCTCCAATTCTGTTTAAAATTGGCCAGGCTAATCTTCCTTTCCCATTGGTCAGACAGCATCACTTCCTTCAGTTATCGCCTCACCTACTTTATCGAGTCCACACTTCTTGCTTAGGTTTTTTTTTTTCCTAGTTCCTTGCAGTGTGTTTTTGTTTTACCTTTTCCCTCTCACCACCATCATTAGATCACTTCACCTTCTTCATTCTATTTTACATGTGGGCTCTATGTTCTCAGTCCATGTGCCAACATTCCTCCCTTTCAGCCACAGACTCCAGCTCTGTAAGCATACATGTGTAATTCTCAGGCACTTGTCCTGTATTAGACTTGTCTGTTGTATCTTTTTGCAGTATGGACTGTGATAGGTGGTTGTGTTTGCTGCAATCCAGGATATTCTAGCCATGTAATTATTGTCACTATAATTTGCAACTAACAGCTCCATCACTAGAAGAATGTAGAAATTTTACATCATTAACTTGGGAGGGGGGGGGAAGTTTAAACCATTTTAAAAAGAAAGAACCCTTATTCCTAATTATCTTTCCTTTAGCTTTCCCCTATTAATTTCTTAACCTTAAACACAAGGAACATTTATAATTTGAAATCCTCGATGTGGTTAGGCTGAGAACAGTGATTCCCAAGTGCCCATTTGTTTGTGTATCAGACTCCAGGCCTGAAATGGATTTTTAAAGCCTGCCAGACTGTGTTGGGAGGGAATAAGGGAGAAAGATATTACAGTACAAAGTAGTATCTTCTGTTGGCCTGTTGAATCAATATATGATTCTGTTGAATCATATTTTCTTTCTTTCTCTTCCAATGGTCTCTTATGCTATGTCTTCAAGCTGAAAGAGTAGGTTTTACCTGGCATACTGGTAAAGTACAGAGAGCACAGATGGTCTAGGCAGGGATCTAGATTTAGGAAGTAAGTTAGAGAAACAACACCACTGTCCTTAAATGCCCAGCTGGAGTATAGCTATAGCACTTGAAATTGAGCTCTAAACCTTGAAATTGAAAAATAGTGATTTTAAAGCTGGCAAAAGAAAACATAATTTCTCAAACTAATAAATCCTCAGCTAGAGAAGTTCTCTCCAGCGAATATTGTGGGGGCTGAAAACTTACCTGTTACTCTAGAGTATTAGGCAGCCCAAGGAAAATGGGTCTTAATAAAAAATGGACTCTGACACATCTGACCTAACATGAATTACTCCCAGTATCAGTTCTCCATTTGTTAGGTAGGGGTGATCATACCTCTTCTCTCCCTTCTTTCGTTCTTGTCCCTTTTAGTCTGTGAGTTTTCCAGGGTGAACCCTGTGGGTATAGAACTGCTAGCACAACAAAAGCCTAAATTTTGAGGGTTTCACATCCCATGGTTAACATAGGTGTGGATGTTCTCTCATGGAAACCTGCCAACATGAACTGAGTCATTAGATACTCAGCCTTGTGGGTGGATACAAAAGAGTTGTCCTCTACTAGTGTTTAGGCCACTTAAAATTAGGACAAATTTAACAATATTGTATAATTTGCGGTGACGTACCTTAATAGCTCTTTAGTAACCAGTCATTCAGCCAACACTAGCTGTTGCTGATGAGGCTGTTGTGGTGATGTCGTGGTGTTCCAGTGTTTTTTTGCACTGGAAACCCTAAAGTGGGCAGTGTCTTGACTTGAATAACTTTCCAGTTTCAGAGTAGTTTCTTTATTTTCCTAGCTACTTGTAAGCACTATAGCTTACAGGTTAACCTATAGCTTATAGGATATGGTATTTTTACCACTCCCCAGCATAAGAAAATTTTAGCTCTTCTCATCTGTCCTACAGCAAAGTTATTTGATGTCATCCATCTGCTTCTGAAGTTTGTTTACAATGGGCTGTGTGACTGTGTTGAAGCAGTTTCATATATTATCTGAAGTCAAGGCAATTTCTGTTGTGATCATTTGCCTATGTCCATATACCCACCCCAACATGCACCTTTTTTTATGTTTTCCAAAAGCCTAATTGTCACCAGCATCTAACAATTCAGATTTAGATTTCCTCGATCAGCTGATGTACTTACTTTGTGTGTAGAGCATATAGCCTGTCAAAAATAGTGAAGCAGAAAGTGCTTTCAGGAGTGTGAATTATATAAAGAATAACAGTAGAAGTTAAAAGTTTTAGGATACTAACCTATGCTGTTGCTTCTTTAAATTTAGTTACAGCAATAAGTAAAGAAGTTTTCAGAATTTTTTGGTTTCCCTTCCTGTCTCTCTCTTTCATGTGAGATATTTTGGTGTGATAAATTATCCTTGACAAAACTATTGCATTTGCACATTCTTTTCCAAAATTCCATGGGGCCCTGTTTATGGTGTCAACCAGATGAATTCCTTTTTATTTTAGAACTGAGAGCAGAGGTTGAAATTATTGAGCAGATGAGCAGCAGCAGTGGAAGCAGCTCATCGGATTCAGAAAGCTCATCTGGGAGTGAAGATGAAAGCTCCAGCAGTGAGGGGGAAGAGCCAGCACATGTTTCCCCTTCCCAGCCACCACACCAGCAGTATAACAACAGGAACACTGTTGCTAACGGCACCAGCAGGCCACAAGGAAGCAATCAGCTCATGAACACGCTCCGTAAGTAAATGCTTGTGTCTTACCACTGATGAAAGCTGATTGTGACCACTCATTTACTTAGCATGTTAGGCTAACTTCATGAAGTGCCTTTTGCCAAATAGTAGTCCCAGGGATTTGCACTGGCTGAAGTACACGGGCAGATTTTGTGAACAGGGGGCTGAGACTTGTCTGAAGGTGTGGAGAGCCTGTGGGAATCAGTGCAGTGGCCCACATTGGCCCTACTGGGCCTTGATTCAGGCCTCCAGGTAGCCACTGGTGTGGGAGGATCTGGTGCACTGGAGGATGGGAATTATTTTTGTGTGAATACACAGATTATATGGAAATAGTGGGGTTGACACATGTGTCAGCTAAAGGTCTGTAAAGAATTGTGAATGGCACAAGGCTGTCGTGGGTTCCTAAGTGCAGTCTCTGTGGTCTTCACTATTGCTTTATCAGCATATTTATTGTGTTGGTCTCAGCTGTATTTTCACAAATACCACATTTTGAAGGGAAATTTGAATTAAAATTATGTTAAAATATTACAGCTATGGTGTTGCAAGCGTTGAATTAGTACAAGCTCATGTCACCCTTTAAAATTATCAGAAACATTTTTAAAGCATAGTTCTGTCCCATGAGACTCTCTAGGGACATGGTGTGCATCTGTGTTGCTCTCTCCTTATGCTGCATCAGATATATTCTAACTCGGTGGAGTTAAAATATTGCATTTGAAATTACCATAAATTGTTCTTAATTCCTCCTGAGGCACATTTGCACACATCTCTGGGCACCCATTCATAGGGAACTTGTGGAGTCTGAATACAGATATGTGTAGGGTTTCCAGCTTTGAGAAGATAAGTATATTGTACAGACCACACCGAAAAGGCCTGCTGGGAAACTTAGAGGCCTGTCAGTCTTCCTGCCAGTCATGAAGGACTAAGTGAAATCCAAAGTTCAATGAAGCCATTGGGACTGTCCATTTCCCTGTTTCTGGTTGTGAGCAGCCTCCTCCCTGCTTCTCCACAACAGCAATACTGCATGAGTTTAATGAAGCTTCTGACTGCAGGAGAATCTGGGAACTACTAGGTAGCTCCTCTATTCATACAATGCTTTTTGCCTTTGGGTTTAAAATACTTTTGCTATGGGGAGAATCACTCCTAACCCAAGTTGTTGACTTGGGAAAGGGAAGAGGAACTGAAGAAAACCAGGGCATAGCTGTTGCATAGATGCCCTGCAGCTATTTTGGAGAGAGGGCCGAGGTAGAATGCTGGAACAGTTAGGTTCAATTATCAGAACACAAAGATGATTCTTGCCCCTTTTTATCCCCTCCACCTCACCAAATCACAAGTGCTCTGCAAAACAGGATTAGAGCCAGTATGTTTGATGCATACCCTGGCCTTTCATCCGATCTCTGCACTTTGGATGGGAGCCTTCACCATCACAGCACGTGTCAGCTTAGTTCAGCCTTGAGCTGTGATGGCTTTAACAGTCCTTTTGGTTTGTTGATATGTGGAGACCTTGCCAAATGGCCTTAAACCAAAACCAATCTGTTTTTAAAGGTTAAAGAAAGCCAAGGAATTCCCCAATGCCTTGTCCCAGAGCCATATATAGGAGCTTGGGTGGGTGGAGGCTGTGGAATGCTTTCTGCAGCTGCTAGCAGCTGTTGAAGAGGAGAGGGCTGTTGTCCCACCAGGGAGCACCTTTGGTGGCTCTGGAGACAAGGATGCTTGGTTTGGCCTGGATCCAGCTGTGTATTAGCCTCGCAGCTCTTGATGTTCTTGGGCATGGCCAGCAGTTTCATTAAATCACAGATGATATTAGCATTCATTTCATGTGTTATTCTTACTTAAATCTTCCAGTAAAAATGTGACCTTCTTTGGTTTGATTGCCATGAGATGTGAATTAACACCTACTCACTTGTTGTGTTTTGTTGGTTTTTGTTTTCTATAGGAAATGACTTGCAGTTGAGTGAGTCTGGGAGTGACAGTGATGACTAGAGGCTGAGGTTCTGCTGTTTCTGTTACATATACATGAAGAACTAATTTACCTTCAAGTGATCCTATTGCTTATGAAGAGGACCTGGCACAGAGATAGTTCCATGTGTGGAATTTTAATAGAAGAAATGCACAGCCCTACAAAATAATAGATGTTGAGGGCTGTTTTACTGTGTGAATTAAGTGTATATATTGTGTATATTCTTATTCTGGTAAAGCTTTGAATAGATATGTACAGTGGGTAAGCCAATATATGTTCCTGTCCACCATCTGCAAGTTTAACATGTGACTATAGGAGGTCATCTGAGAATTTCTTGTTTGTAGGAGATGTTCACCGCATCATGACTTTGTCAGGGGACTTTTGTATATAGGGTGAGCATGTGCTGACAATGAGGTTTTTTTTTAAAAACTCACACATGCAGGAGCTAGTGTGTGCACTGACGTGGGACTGCCATAAATTAAGTTTCAATACTAAGTTGATTTCTTTGGTTTGGGACTTTTCTAATGCCTTTTTATTGCTATTTATGGTTGATTTAATAGACTGACTTTTAACCAGTTGGAAAATAGGAATGATTAAACCATGTTTGTCACAAACCTTGCTGCACCAGTGCCTTATAAGCAGGTTTTTTAAATAGTGCTTCAATTCCTGCCACCTTCCCTGTAGGAGCAATACTGAAACCTCCTCAGATTGCTTCTGCAGACAAGAGCTGTGTGTCACATACAGCCTGATGTGCTCTGAGGGCAGTGACTCTGGCAAGATAAAGGATATACATCAGTCACCTAAACTCATCCAAGTAAGAATCAGATCAGGATTTTCTTTAGCAACTGAAGTGTCTCATTTAACTCAGACATTCAGACCTAGTCTTCAGAAATACTTAGAAACTCAACTACTAGTGACATTGCAACACCACAAATGCAAAATATTTGACTTACTGATATTCTAGGACTGGAGCCCTCTTTGCAGTTTCCTAGAGAATGCAGTAAAAAGAGGTGACTAAACAAGTAGCCATGAAACAACAGAAGTCTCTCTCCCACCACAGTTGTCAAGGTAGACTTTAGTCCATACCGTTCATTGGACGAGATCTCTTTGTGCTTGGCAGGAGTACACAGAACATGAAATATTTGCCTAGGGTGAAATTCACCCCCATTTAAAGGGGGTTTAAAGGGTGCTTAGTTGGATTATCATTAACTTTTTTGCTCACGTGGAAAATGAGTGCCATAGGCAGCCTCTCAGAGCTTGAACACCAGGGTGACTTTTTAAAATCAAAATTCCACTGACATAGGACAAGTTGCACCATAGTTGTGGTGTAATTCTGGGGAATGGGAAGCTGAATCAGATGCCTCTTCATTCTCAGGTGTCTGCTTTGCACTGCTCTCATCTGTTAGTTTGTGTTTTAACTCCTGTTTGTTTACTGAGCTCTATCCTTTTTTTTAACACGTTGAAGAGCAAGGGGACATTCAAAGGGAGATTTTATTAAATGGTTTATTTTTTTGCATTAGATACATATTTAGGCATATTTTTTCATTGTTGTACATACATTTAAAAATACTTGGTTTTTTTTAAAGTGTTTTGTGATGTGGGTATGTATTTTAATGGACAATTATGAAATATACTTGATGAAAAGCCACAATTGCTCTTCTTTTTTTTTTTTTTTCCCTCTGTTCCTCCTCTGACAGTAAAAATGGTCTGTTTTAACGAGCTTGTACCAATTTGGGATGTCACATTTGGTGCAGGAGATCTGCATGGTGTGGTTTGCAGTCTAATAAATGTTAATGCTGCTCCTGACTCTCCGCCAGCTAAAGGTCTGAATAAGCAGAGAGACATTTTTCGGATGCCATTTCCCCATTACTGGAGCAAATTCCTGAGCTGACATTATTTGCACTCAAATGGAAAAGCAGCAGAGTGCAGCATTTTCATTGCTTACCATCCACTGCCTGCTCATGTACTCTAAAATCCAGGACATCTCGTAGGAAGTTTATTAATTATGTGTAAATAAAAGATATGAAACTTTAGAGGGTAAGATAGCACCAGGCTACATTGATTTGAATCGCCACTTTAATTGCAGATTAGATCAGCAAGTGGGAAAACTTCATTCAGATTAATCGATTTCTGCCTTGTTTTTGTACTCTAGGCCATGTTTTCCCACTCATCCCTCCCTGACAGATATTTTTTCCCCCCCTCTCCATTTGTTGGTAACCAAATTAACCTATTTTCATGAGACTACACCACTTTTAAACTCCATTTGGCCGTGCTTTGCATCCCCCTCGGATGCATCATATCAAGGGTGGCCTGTTGTTCATGAGCTGTTCATGTGCCCTTTTCCACACCCAGGTGAGTAGCCACAGCCTGTTTGGGGGTGTGAGCCGGCCAGTCCTGTGAGTGTGTGACCAGCCCCTCCCTCCCTGCCCTTGTCCCAAGCAGCTCCTGGCATCTCCTGCCTGAGGAGCTCTGGCATCTCCACCCTTCCCACAGTTCTCAGGTACCAGGAGTGTAATTTGTGAAGGTGAACCATGCAGTGGGCAACTTCTAAGATCAGAAGAGGTGGCTGCCACCACCAGCAGCAATATGTTGTTTTTTTCTGAATACACATCTGTTTTGAAGCCATAGCCAGCCTGATGTTTTGATTGAGGCCCTTGAAATTTTATGTTTCATGTATTAAGAGATACTAAATGTTGTCTGTCTGTTCCTATTAGACAGCTGTTCATTGGTTCATAATTTGCAGCAAGTTTCATTTGTATGGAAAATGGAATCCAAGCAAGTTATTTAGAATTTTCTTAATTAGTTGGCAATATCTTTAACATGCTGGAGAAATAAGTTGACTAAAATGTTTTGATTAAGCCTGTTAATGAAATAAAGTATTCCTGATTATTCCTGGTAGGTTCTAATCCTGCAGGATTTTAGCACTAGCACATCTTATCACCACACAATAATTTTTCCACATAAAGCAGGAATGTCTTTTATATGCCAGGTAATTAAAATGTGAATTAACAGTGTATGTGGAATGCAATTATGAGAATGAACTGAAACGAAGGATTTCTTTGCATTCATGGAGAGCTGCCTGCTGGCCATGGCAGGGCGAGCTGTTCAAGGCAGCTTTGGTTTCTGATGGTTTCTTCTGTTCAGTGACTTTATCCATTTCAGTGGTTCAGCTTATATTAAACTCCACCTGCAAACATGGCCTGCTTATGACTTCCCATAACTAGAATTACTGTAGGAGTAATAAACAATAATGATTTAATTTGATTCAAGTAGATTGTCACAATTTCAAGTATTGTTACAATTTTATTTTTTTTTTATAAAAAGGCTTGGTTTCCAAAGGGGCAAAATCAGTCATCTGCTTGTCTGTGTGGGATGTCTTAAAATACAATTGCAGCAATGCCCAAGCTCATGTTTCAGATTTTAGTCATGTACAGAAAACTTCCACCCATCTTTGCCCTTGCTCCAGCCCCAAGGGCTGAGCAGCCCTGCCAGCAGGCACAGCTTGAGTCATTCCAGCTAAGCCACAGGAGCAGCCACCTCTGGGCAAAAGGTGTCCCAGTCCCCTGATGAGAGTCACATGTGTAAGAGCGGGTGGCACTGCCCTTTCTTGTTCCACCAAAGCATCCCCCTCCTCTCACAAGTCTTGGCTGAACTGATTTTGTGGAGAAGGCAGACTGATGGAAAAAAGTTTTTCTTCAGCATGTCTTGGAATAGCTCTGCATTTGACTGTGGGTAGTACATCTATTTTGAAGATGCTCTGCCTTAGTTGATTTGCACAGTTTCCTGTATTATAGACTAGATATAGGCCTGTTTATAGATATGTATAGAAAGGGTTTGATGTGCCAAGTTTTACAGTCTTTTTTCTCCTTGAAAGGCCATTTACTTGAGTTGTCAAAAAAAAATTCAACAGTCCATGAATGTCTACTTTTTTTTTTTTTTTTTTTTGGTCATTTGAAAACTAAGAGAAGCATAGCCTGTAAATGCATGTGATGGAGAACACTTATTTTCAGTAATTGCCTATGCTTCATTATTCAGTGTGCTAACTGCTGAGTCAGAGAGATCCTGTGGAAAACACAGGTGCCCAGGAATGGGCATGTTGGTGGGATGTTGGCTTCTGATGACAACTGTGGATTGAGCTGCTGACAATGAATGACGACATCTTGGTTCTGTCTGGTTATTTACAGTTTGTTATACCCACACAAATACGTGTGCTATCAAAAGGAAAAGAGTATTGCTGATTATTGCCTCACAAACAAAAGCTGCCATGTTGGGGACAGACATGTGAACTAAAAGTAGGTGATCGTACACCCAAACCCTGTTCTCAGAAGATGATTAACAAAACTAATAGTCACTTAGGCAATAGCTACCTCTGGTTTATGTGAGAAGGGTGTGTATATAAATGGAAAAGTCTCTGTTTAGCTATTGCTTCCTATTCCCTCTGCTTACACTCCCTTCCTTTCTTTCTTTTGTAATTCCATGACTTCTAGCATAGTTATGCTTTCTGCTGCCAAAGTCCTGCAGGAATTTACAGGAAAGGGGGTAGGTGTTGAAACATTACAAATGCATTGGCTGTATTCACCCTTGCTCTAAACTTAATGTAAGTGACAAAGACCTTGTGAATGGACCCATCTTCCTCCCCCTCCTTGTCTTTGCCTTCATTAGGACTAAACAGTATTCCTTTGGACAAGAGAAAGAAAGGGCAAGATGACAGAGGGTGAAAGACCTCGAGCTCATGCTGCATATGTTGAGGGTGTTGTCACGGAGCCATGGCCTGAGCTAGCCTGACTTGATCTCACAGCATTGTAAATTGAACACAAAATTCATTGCTACCACTGCCCTGGGGCCGGGAGGAGTGGAAGTTGGAGAAAAAATAGGTTGAAAATACCTTGCTAAAGGGATTTGTGCAAGAGTTTTGATGGGATGATTGGCCTTGCTAAGTTTCATTTAGCTCTGTCTGTGAGTTTTTGTGTGCCCTTTGTAGTGGGGGTACCCTCACTTCCCTTTTAGGGAACTTTTTAGGCAGATGCTGGTGGAAGCAGGGACTGAAGTGAGGCTGACATGTTATGTTCTTCTGTGTGCTGCTGAATTTAGTTCAACTGTATGCTTTTTAAATGACACTGACAACTAAATGAGACAACTGATTGGATATCTCAGAAGGAATCATATGAATCTGACTTGAAATCCCACAGTACCTGTAAATTCTGATACCTCTGACTGCGATTTTAATTCTCATAAAATGTTGTAAAAACAGGGCTTTGTGAAGGGCAGAGTGTAAAAAGTGCACTAAATATCATGTTGAAGGTTTTACATGAAAATTTTGACCTGTTTCTTCCGAAACCAGCTAGCTTTGTTGTAGGATGTTGTGTGAAAACCTTTGAGGCACACTTGTACAGGGTCAGCTCTGAAGGAAAACAAGCCCTGCACGCTGCAAGTAAGATATAACTGTCTGTTCCTTTGCCACCCCAGTCAGCCTGTAAATTCTGCCATCACCCCTCCATAACTTAGGAATTGGCTTTTTCCTCCATAGCTCCTTAACATTTTCCTACTGCCAGACATTAACAGCACCAACAAAACTGAACAAGCACCTGCTCAGGAAAACAGCTACCAAATACTTCTGTGAGCAGCATGGGTTTTACTCCGGTGCTTCCAATAAGTATCAAGACTGTGACAGTCTGCTAGGAACACAGAGCCTGTGATAGGAGCCCTGGATGCTCATCAAACATAATAAAGATGACAAAAAATTGCGTTAAGTGTGTGGGGCATGTACCAAAATTACACCAGAGCCACAGGCTGTGCCATGTGTGCTTTGGGAAGCTGAATGGGAGGAGATGTTTGGGAGTGGTTTGCACAGAGGAGATGACAGCAGAGCCATTGATAGGACTGAGGTGGAGAGGACACAAAGGTGAGAGACCATCCAGTGATGGCAGCCACAGTGTTCTGTCAGCTGAGTCACACCATAGCCTCATAGCAGCCCAGCACAATCAAGGTGAGAGGTCACCTATGTGGTGGAGAAGCTCTGAATGCCCTGAGAGGTACTGGTAGCTGTCACCCTCTCCTTCACAAGGTAAGAAGTGTTACATTTAGGTGTGCAGTCATTGTGTAATTAGGAAAGAGAGAGTCATTTGGGTCTGGGTGCTGGAGAGCGATGGCAGAAGGGAAGGGTAGGGATGGGGGTCACTCAGCAGTTGCAGGCTGTGGTGGTTTCCTGCTCTTTTCAAAGTGGAGGTAGTGGGTCTTAAGACAAGGGACATCACCAGATCCCACTGGGAATAAAGATTCTGATTGAGCCAGACTCCAAGAAGTGACTTCCAAAGCCAGCTCTGCTATAACCCTGTCTTATTCCAAATTACTTTTTCAGGTTTATGCAAGACACTAAGATGCTTTACCTCAGAAACAGAGCCAGATTTTTCTTCCATACTACTGAGGCTGGACTCAGCATCATAAACAAGATGGTGTAAACTAGAAAATAAAGCCTCTGATTAACCATTAGCCATTCAAATACCAGGCTTGGTGGTTAATTAATCTAGCCAGTGAACTCACCTCCCAAATACCATCAAGAGATTTTAAGGTGCAGTAAATATACTGCAGCTGTGCCTGTGCTAGCAAGCAGTACAGCCCGGGAGCAGATCCACAATGCAGGAGAGTGCTGAGATTGCAATGTGCACACTGGCCGCCTTTCATCTGAGAGGAAACCACCTCTTGTGCCCTCTTCATGATGCAAACCACAGCACGGTAAGTAGGGATGATTGGGGCATTCACTGTATAAGTGCTCTCCTGACCTGGGCTAACTACTAATGTGTAGGCACATCGCGTGAACTGGCCCCATTCCAGCTTCTTTGCAAAAATACTGGGATAAAAAACACATTAAGAAATATTGCTTTATCCCAGAAGCATAATACTAGGCCTTACGGAGACATTCTTAGTATGGAATTAATATATGAATCATACTGAATAATAATAACACAGGATCAAATACCTAAGACAACCATTTAAAAAAAAAAATCTTTTTCCACCGAAGAAACTCATATTTTCACAAGCTTTAAGGCATGAACAGTATTCCTGATTAATACACACAAATCTCCATCTTATGAGGTGCTAAGTGACTATGCCAAATCAGAAGGAAGGCTGTCAGCAGTACAGCTAGGACCAGGCTCCAGGCTTTCCCATCTAATCCTATCAGCAGCCTCATGCCCACGACGTCAGCACAGGGCTTGCCCGTGCGGGAAGGCATCCCAAGAGACTGAGGCTGGGATCCGGTCTGATTTCCAATGCCATTGCTGTCACTGCCTGTGCTCAGTTTTTCATTACTCTTCTCCTAAAGCAAGTGTCAGAATAAGGGGTCTGTCAGAATAAGGGGTGCTTCCAACATCAGTGTGGACTTACAGAGCAATTGCAGCAGAAGTTAGGGCAAGGTCTGGGCCAGTGCTGTGCTTGGGAAAAGACCCTCAGGGTATGATGTGCCAGACACTGCCCTATCTGTGTCAGTTCACACCAGTGCTCGCACCAGTATCCTTTTTTTCCCTTGTAGACAATACAGTCAATTTTCCTCTGCTTCTCCCCTCCTTTAGAAGGAAAGTAAATCACTGCAGTTAAAATCATAAGTCCTCGTAAAAACCTGCTTGTGCCCAGAAAGCTAAGTATCAGAGCTTGCCTAAAGCTTAGGAAGAAGTGGCATCTTTTTCAATAAATTTACATCTCTAAATAAATGATAAGTGTTGAATCAATTTCCATATGTTTAAAATAGCAGAGCATTAAGGATTCTGGCACTTCAAGCAATCAACTAATTTGCGACTATTATGAGAATATCTTTTATATTAGTGGAGCAATTCATCTGAAAATCAGGGACAGTCTGCACCTCTGTGCCCTCTCAATATCATAAAGGATCACAAATTGACAAAAAAATCCTGTTTGTTTGCCTGAAGGGATTATGGTGCCTTATGACATTCAGGTCTTTGCAAAGTCACCTTTCAGCTCTTGATAAGCCAATTCATAATGTCTCTCCCACCTGGCTTTCCTGGCTCCACGGTCTGCTCCTGGATACACAGATCCAGCGATAAACAAGAGTGTTGGCAGATATTTCCTGGTGAAAAAGGCAGGAACTGTAATGTACCAACTTCTGCATCCAAAAGAGATGCAAGGGCAGAAGCTATTCAGTGCTCTGCTCCCAGTTTTTCCCATCCCTGTGTCCAGTCTGGGCTCACTAAGCCTCATGTCTGGCCATGTTGGCTGGCTGCTTGCTGAGCCTCAGCTGACCAGCCCTAAAAAAAGTACACAACTCTTCATTCCTACCATTGTGTCCGTGTCTGAAACATACAGTTTCCAAAAGGACACAGAATGTTAAATGTGTGCGCAGCCTGAGCTTCAGAAAGCTTCAAGGAAAATGAAATTCTTTCAAAATCAGCTGGTGTTGGTTTTACCAGCATGTGGCAGGATGAAGGCTTTGTACCAGGCTTCGAGAGTCAGAATAATGGAAGGATGGATGAAAAGCTTCAGGTGAAGGGATCCACAGTTAATCCAGCCTTGTGTCACCATCAGCTTGCTGAGTCATTAAATATTTCCGTCGTATTTCAGTACCCTGTTCACAAATGTAACGTGCCGTTGCTCTAATAAGTGCATGGCACTCTCAAACCAGTGTTCCTGCACAGCACCCAGCAATGTGGTGTGATACTGCTGGCCTGGATGTCAACAGCAATACAGACTTCAAAACTGCCTGCCTGCAGGACCAGGAAAATGGCAGTGCATCAGTATATTCTCCCTCACATTTAACTCATGATTTTCCTATTCCTAAAAAGAAGAGACTAGGAGGAGGACTGATTCAGGGGGGTTTTGATGCCTTTTTAAAATTTAAGTTCATATTTTGGAGATGGCAATGCCACCAGGGAAAGCTGCTAATTAAGCAAGTGGATTTTTCATAGCCCAGATCTTCATCACTATTTATGTGTTTAATTTCTTACTGCCAAAACAATAGGATGTTCAACCACTGAACTCAAAAAGGAGGATTTGTGGTAGCAGCAGGATTTTTATTCTATGTAGATTTTTAACTAACATTTTAACTTAATTGAGAACCCGTGCATTTCTAACTCACTTTCCCTTTACAACATGTTCTTGGCTTGGATTATTCCTCAAAGTTTTCTTGCTCTTTCCTCAACTCCATTTACCATTGGGTAAAAAAAAAAATAAGAAAGGGAACCCAAAGCAAAGAGGACAGCCACAGCTGTGCTCCTCATTAAAGACAAGATAAACACAGACTGCTGTCTGGAAAGCTGAGTATCCTCAGGATCAGGGAAGTAAGATGGGGGAACAATTTGCAAGATACCAATATGTTGCAAGATACCAACATGGATTCCAGCCTAGAACTGATCTGTTGGCCGAAAGTCACTCAGCTTGAGTCCCTGGAACAACACCCTGCTGCTTTGCTGCAGCAGGACATGTAATGCTGTTACAGGCTCAGTGGAAAAGCTGTGAGGGTGCAAACACCACTGGAAGCCCTGCACAGACCAGGCTTTTGCAGGGACAGCTCTTTCAGCACCTCTCTCAAGCAAGTGCAAGTGTCAAGGGCACTCCAGGTGTGTGAAAAGCATTTTGTGAATGAGCCGGTACTGATAAAAATAAGAAATATTTTCTTTTTAAAGCTCCATGTTGTCAAGGTCTATGAGGGGTTGCCCATGCAGGGATCAACCCCCGTCAACTATTTCATTTCCCCTAGAATTTCTTGACGCTTTTGTTTTCTGGAAGAAGGGAACCAGTCTTTCCTTAGGAGACCAAACTGCAGATACAGTGTAGAGATGCCAGAGAACAAGCTGACACAGCACAGCAGCCAAGGGTGTATCTCTTATAATTTACTGGAGCTCACCCTCCTGACCTTTCTGTATTTGGATCAGCAGGGAGGGTGCGTAATGAGGGCTGCAGGAGGGCAATCGGGTTCTTAGAGCTGGTCAGGCGAATTAATGCGAACTGCCTGGCAGTTCACCAAAAGCAGACCAATGAGGGCTCTCCATCAGAAAAAAAAAGAGCAAAAAAAAATCTTGAAGGTGGCTGGTCCATGGGCGGAATTTTTCAGATTTCTAACGCATTGGAGAGGAGAACAGTGGCTCAGTGTTTCAGAGAAACACCGCAGCTGCGGGCAAGTTGCGTTTGTCTGACACATTTCAGAAACCCTTCTGCTCCTCCACCTTCCGCAGCTTCTCGCTTCGCCTTCCCTACATGCCTTTTCCCAGCGTCGTTGTGGCCAGGGCCAGTAGAGAATTAGTAACCACTTAGCAAGGTACTCTGCCCTTCCTTAGCCTTCTAGACCACGCTCATCACCAGGCATTGCAGAGGCAAAGGCTTTTGTAAAGGTAACTCCAGTGAGCCAGGTCCTTTGAAATCCTTCCCCTCCACACCTCCTCCAATCCATGCAAATGGCAGAAAATCAGTTTATCCACTCATCCTTCATGTTGACATTCCCCTCTGACCTAAATCTTCAATTTCTGTGGAGGTGGAGAACCTGCATAAAATCAGAAGTCACCTGTAAAATGCTGATATTTATATTTTGGTTCCAACTAGCATGGCTATGGCAGTGCATGCGCTCTGCCTTTATAATCTGCTTTTGGGGTACAGGTGTTAGAGCAAAGAGACGCATCACATGTAAATAAACAAATAATCACATCTGTCTGATTTGAATGGCTGCACTGTCAGATGTGACAAAGGATTTTGCAGTGCATGCTGCAATAAGATATTTAAAATCTCATTCGAAACCTGTCAGCTTTGCTACTCCACAGAAGGGAGATAACGAACACCACATACTTCAAAGTGATGTTTTAAGGGCTAAAAAGATGTTCCTGTGGGGCTTTGAAAATGCACATAAATCATAGGTGTTAACACTGAGACCCCATTTATTTCAACTGCGCCTGTTTGCAATGCAGCCTTGACCTCCCCTTGCTGCTATGGGCCAGAGAGCTGCCGGACAGGAGGACACGGCTGCCTGGCTGCCCACCTTGGGAGGCCCCAAACCCAACGGCCCAAAAGTCACTCCCACCACCATGTCCTCACCCAGTGCCAGCATGGTCTTTGGGGAGAATAGAAAACAAAGCCAGATCTCAGGGAAGCAAAAAGAGACAGTGGGATTGAGATTGACCTTGGTGTCTGAGCCCTGTGGCAGGGGAGATATCTGCCCAAGTGGTGGCTTCCTGCCCACTGGTTGCAGGCAAGCTGTAATGTCACATATTAGGAGAAAATATTTTCTCATGTCCTATTTTCATGCTAATTACTTAAATGTATTTGGAAAAGAAAATACCGAATACCCAACGATGAGAGAATGTTAAGTTTGAAAAGTCCTGCACAGGACTCACAGCTCTGCCAGCACCTGGAACCCTGACAGCCTGTGGTAACATTTGGTTTTCTGCAGGACCCCTGCCTCCTTCAGGAAGTGGCAAGAGGTTTA
Source organism: Corvus cornix cornix (assembly GCF_000738735.6). NCBI lineage: Eukaryota > Metazoa > Chordata > Aves > Passeriformes > Corvidae > Corvus > Corvus cornix. Next base: position 36,613,233 of record NC_046333.1, read on the forward strand.
GGACTTCCTCTCAAGCTATTCAGGACTCACTGCTCCAGCCCCAGGCTGCCTGCAGAGCCACAGGTCTTCCACAAGTACCCCACACAGCGAGTGCTTTGCAGCTATTACTGCACTCACCTCCCCAGGCCTGTGCAGTAGGTAGGAGACTGATGTTGTTGCCTCATTTTTCCCTGGAGAAGAGACATGTGCCAGGACCAGGATAAGTACCTACAAGAGCACACCCAGATTCTGAGATTTGAGACACCTAGACCAGCAGTTTTGGAACATTGGTAATTTTTACCGTGTCTTGCACATTCAGAGCACAATTCCAAGCGTAATGAGGAGTGTTCAGCACTTGCTGCTCTAATAGCACCCCAGAAATGAGGGCATTGTCCAAAATATCTGTGCAGAATAAATGAAAAATCCTTTGGTGAAAAAAACAACAAGCACTTGCCATCCCACATGCACAAAGGAGCTGAGTTACAGTTGCACAAGCACTGATGCTGTTGGCGTTTCCTGATACTTCAGTGCTCGGCTGCAACGCCAGTGGAGGTTTTTCTCCGTGGTATCATTAGCACCGAGTTCCGCTGCACCCACGCCCACATCTGTGACAAGCCAGAGGCAGGAGACAGTGACCGTGGGGCTGAGCACAGCAGCGGGGGTGCTCGGAGCGTGCCCCAGGTCAGCCAGAGGCAGGGGGAACGTGTCCTTGCCGCAGCTTTGCTGCTGCTGCCGTGCTCAGTCAGTCACATTCTCTGTGCAGCTCAGAGAATCGTTACTGCCACCATGCTCTAACCGAGCCAATCTCAGGGTCATTAAGGTTGGAAAAGACCTCTGGTGACCTCACCACTGCTTTGGAGTGGTCGAATGATTTATGCACGGATACATACGATGGGAGTGTACGCTGCGTGACACTGACCCCACTGATCAGATGGGCTTTTGGCAGCTGCCATGGAAATGCAGTGGAACACCACTCAGGAGACCAGCAACAGCCACTGGGCTGTTTCAGAGGCCAGTGTTCTCTTTGTCCGCGCAAACTTTTCTGCCCACTGCCACGTATGGGCTTTCTGCTTCCTGTTCACCTCTAAGAATTCCTGGGCTTCCAGCTGAAAACCCACCCAGGCCTGTGGGGATTTGCTTTCCTTTGCGGCACAGTGCATGCCAACACAAATCTAAGGTCTTTTATAAATGCAGATCAGCTCTCGTATCTCTTATGCCGTGGCTGGACATATAGATAATCCCTTGGGATAAACTTGGAAGAGTAATGTGAACCTCACTGCAAACACACAGATTCACGGTAACAGGATGGTGAGGCAGGGGGAACCTCCGTAAGGCTTTCCAATGTCACGGGGTGAATCTGCCCGTATTTGGACAGCTCAACAGCCCACATTTGGGTGGCTCCCACGGAACCCAGCACGGAGGGTACCCGTGCGTTCAGCACAATGGGTGCTGCTGAGATTCCAACCCAGTTCTGGGAAGAGGGATGGGAAGCGGCGAGGCGAGGCACGGTCTCGCCGACAGTGCCTTCATGCGTGGGCTTTCCTTTTTTCCCCCCCCCCCCTCCCGCAAGTTGCCAGAAGGCGTCGAGTCGATTGTCTACGGCGAATTCCAGCGGGGCCGGTGCCGGGAGCCGCGCGCGGGTCGCGAGGCGCGGCGCGGGGGGCGGGAGGGGCGGCGCGCGGGGCGGGCGCGGGGCGGCGCGAGGCGCGGGGGGCGCGGGCGGCGCGGGGGACGCGGGCGGGAGGCGGCGGCGGCGGCGGCGGCGATGGCTTTCGAGGCGCTGGCGGAGGCGGCGGAGCGATGGTGCGCCCGCACGCCCTTCCAGCTCATCGCCGCCGAGGAGACGGAGCGGCGCATGGACTTCTACGCTGAGCCCGGCGTCTCCTTCTATGTGCTGTGCCCGGAGGCCGCCTGCGGCGACAATTTCGTGAGTGCCCCGGGAGGGGATCGGGGGTCACAGGCATGCGGGGCACCCCCCCCCTCCCCCCGCGCGTGTGCGGGGACGCGCGGAGAGCCCTCGCGCCGCTCTGGGACGCTCCGTCCGTGCCGGTCCCCGGAGCCCGGGGGGAGCACCCGAGGGGGAGCGCCGGGGGGGCGGAGGACGGGGCCGTGCCCGGGAGGGAGGGATGCGGTGATGGAGGGCGGTGGGGCCGGGGGATCCTCCCACAATCTGCAAAATGGAGTCCGCTGCCGGTGGGGGGCGGCCCCGCGGGCAGGGCTGCGGGCAGGGACACCCCACCCCCCCCCTTCCCCATCACCCGGCCCGGCCAGGCTGCGGGCTCCGGGTGGGCGGCGAGGAGCGGTGCGGGCCCCCCCGCCTGCCCCGCTCCCCGCGGGGGCTGCAGCTGCTGCTCCCCCCGCGGCCCCTCCGTCCTCCCGGGGTGCCGGGGCTGGGGCACGGCGCGGGGACGGGCGGACTGGCAGGGCTGTCACGGCAAATGGAGAATGGGCAGGAATAAAATGGAGTCAGGATGACAGGAGGGCCGCGCCCCCCCCGCCGCTCCCCCGGGACCGCCGCGGGATCCGTGCAGGTGCCGGCCGGGCGCCGCCGCGCCCCCTCCCCGCCGCCCCTCGCGGAGTTCAGCGCCGAGTTTGTGCGGAAAAGGCTCCGGCACCACAACCCATGCCTTTGGGAAGGGTCGGGGGGTGCTTTTCCCCTCGGCCAGACCCTCCGGGTGGTGAGCAGGAGTGCAGGAAGTCACCGAAAAGCGGCACCTCGCCACGGGGTTTGTAAGCTGCCAAGTGCCAGTTAACTTCAGTGAAAGGATTTTGGTTTGCTTTTTTTAACAAAACAGCTCCTAGCACAGACCGTTATGGTAGGAATGTTGTAGGTTCTTGCCTTCACGGAGCAAGTTTCATCCCTCCACCTGCTTGACAAATGTTCACTAATTCCCTTTCCAACAGGTAAGTGCCGAGTGTGCCCATTTGACAGATGGGTCCATGGAAACAAAGAGCGGTGGAGTGACTTCTCCAGGACCACAGATCCCAGCGAGCAGGACATTTACTTATTGTGTCGAGTAGATAGATGATCATGCTGAATTATGAAAGAAGTTATCTGGAGTTTAGTTATGCATCTGTCCAGGGATACATGAGACCTTCAGATGCAGCAGTGGAGTAACTCAAGGTGTCGATTCTCTCAGTCCTCTGTGGGAATAGCTCTGCACATCCATCTTCCCAGCACCTCTGAGCCTGTCAGACCGCAGTGCTCGTTCCTCTCTAGAGATGCCTGTGTCCAGAAAGGTCCATGCCTGCTGCACTCCTAAGCAGGAATATGTCTGAATCCAGGGCAGCACTAGGCTAAAACTGTGGTTGGACACTAATGATATTGGAAATTGCAAAGAGAGTCCATTTATTTTTCTTAGACATGTATTGTTTCTTTATACACTGCTCAATAATTGAGTGAACTCTTTCAAACAAAGTCTAGTCAAGTTCAAAAAAATCTTAAGCCATTTTGGACCCTATTCCAATGCTGGCCTTTTTCTTTTTTTGAGTTTGATATCACATTTTCCCTTTTTTTTTTTTTTTTTTTTTAATATTTTCATTCCAGGGTTGCTGTGGGAAGGACTCCCTGCCCAGAGTCACCACTAGTAAAATGGAGCAAAGGGCTGACTCCTGTCAAATGTGGAACATAAGCAGTGGAAAACTAGAAGCAGTGTTTTATTCTGTCTTTTTTAGCCTTATTAGTTGAGGAATTTTTTGTAATGATAATACTTTTAAGACTGGCAGATAGGTGTCATTCTTAATTCTTTAAAGAGATGGTGTCTCTTTAATATGCTTAAGATCCACTAATGATTAGATTCTCCAGCATCCTGTTTCCTGCTCCTAGTGCACTGTGGGACTTAATTTCTGCTCCCAGCTTGATTATCTTGTTTTTTTGCAGTCACTTTTTTTTTTTTATGTTCCAGATTATAACTTTCCTTTCTATGTGCAATTACAGGCTAAAGTTTATTTTAAGGAGACTTAATACAAGCCAAGGGACTGATTATCATTTGCACTTTAAGCCTTGTTGCATGGCTCCTTTAACACAGTGGAGTGTGAAAGTGAGTAAATATAAACGGAATTCACAGTGACACACTTTTCAGCCTTTTTGCACCCTGTGCCTCCTATAAAGGAGCCTTGCATTTAATAAGCATCTGATGCCTGGTATTCTTGTTCTTTCTTTACGTACTCATTTCATAATGATGCGACTTAAAAAGCTATGTAGGAGGTGCCAGAGAATTCCATGATAACCCACTTGTAAGGAGGAAATGATGAGCATGATGAACTTAAAAGGAAGGAGGAGAGGAGAAAAATGTGGAAAGGTTGCCAAAATGCAATCTGGGGGAAAATAACACTGAATTTTGTCTGAAATCAGAGATCTCAGATCACAACAATCTAATATTTTTCATTTCCTGAAAAGATATCTTTAGGCTAGGCTTTTAACATGCTAGGGATGCAGGAGACCCATGTAGATGCTTATTGGAATTTTCAGTACCACCTGGACACTAAAACTCTCTGAATCAGCATTTTAGATAGCTGAACTATCTATAATTCAGCTCCTGATGCTCCTGGGGTTCTCAAGAAATTAATTGGACTTGTGTAGCCGTAATCAAGGAGAGTGAGGGCTGTGATGCTAAGTCTGTCATTTGTTTTGTCACCATGTTATTACTGGTATTCAAAGTAACTGATAAAATAAATAAAAATATGATGCCATCTTGCTGCAAGATTTTCTGAAAATATTTCAGAACAGAGTTAGTGGGTCTGAATATTTTATGCAAGTCGAATTATCCCCACAAATAAAACGTTTTGCTGCCATGCACAAGTGGGCTGCTTAGAAAAAGGTGGGCCAGCAAGTGATTCTGTCATGCAGCTACACTGAGTCATCTAAAGGTGTGAGGGAAAGCAAACCCCTCCAGATGTAGCCCTGTTGATTTCCTCAGCTATGTGCTATGTGTAGATGCTGAACTAAATAATTCAACCGTGATCCTAGGCCAGCTGAGGTGGAAATTAGTGGCTGTGTGCTTTTGTAGTGACACAAAGCAACTGTGAGCAAAACTGAGCAAGCTTGGAAAACACATACTCCAATGATGAGGTTAATATTTTTTTAATTGCACAGCTACAGCCAGGCACTGTGGTCCACCAGTTTGCCAGCAGCCCCCTTCTCCCACTGCAGAGAGATCCTCAGGCACTGGGTTTTCCAGGAAAAGCATCTCTGTATATGCAGCCTTACTGAACTTTCTAAGCAGGAGCTGAATCCTCAAATTACGTTTGTTTTTATTTTGAAAGGCCGAAATTCCTTTTGCAGGTTCCTCTGGAGATGGGTGAGTCAGTACTGAGACAGTTCCTGCGCTGCCTGGGTGCAGCACTGAACCACCACAGAGAGCTGTAGATGCAGCTGAACCTACAGGCGTTACAACCCTGGTTTTTGTTATGGTTGAGGTTCATGAGGGAAAAGATTAAATCAACCCATTTCTGAATGAGATGCATGCACTAATGGCACGTGAAACTTTTTGTAGTGCAGTTTGTTGCTGCAGTCAGCATTTAAAATCCTCTGCAGATGGGAAGATTTTTGGAATCCTTACTTGCTAGTTGTCCTATGATGCTATGCAAAACAATGTCGTCAAAAGCTCAGTGATCAGGTTATTCTCTCTAGGTTTTTCCCTTATGCTAGATCATCTTATTCTGCCTACTGCTGACAAATTCACACTGGAGTCTAAAATGTGGTGGAGCTTGAAAAGAGATTGTAAAAACATGATAGGACAACATGGAGCTAACTTTCCCTGGGGAACAAACCTGCTATTACTTATTAAAGGGCAGGGCCTGATTTTCTTTTATGTGGAAGCTGCTGTGTATAGCTCTGGTAGTCAAAAGAAGCCACAATTTAAACAAGAATGAGGATCTCAGCAGTCATAATCATTTTATATACATAAACAATTGCAACAGGTTTAGCACGAGCCAGGAATTGCCAAGCTGCAACATTCAGCTCTGAAGGAGTAACTAAATAGTTATTACTAACCCCAAGTATGAAGAAATCATGGGCCAGACTTCCAAAACCTTCTCCAATGGCTGTTCTTAAAATGTGATTTGGAAGTGTTCATTCTGATTTCACTTCATGTACCTTCTGCCTTTTTAGGCCATAGAAATCACAAAGTGCAGACTTTTTTTCTGCTTTTTTTTCTTGTAAACAGAAGCTGAGATTTAGTTGTATATTTATAGGATTGCAAGGCCCATGACTCTTAAGATGGCATGAAGTATCATGAGACTTGTGGTATGTGTGTATGAGAGTTGGCAAGACTGTAAAGAACTTATTTTTATTGCCAGAATGGTTAAGAGATGACTTCGGTTATAAGGAAAGAGCAGAACCTACTCAGCAATTCAGGGCTGCTTTCATAACAAAACATTTCACTATGTTTATGCTTGTAAAGTGCAACAAGCAGTGAAGAAAATGTAGGTCAAGTGAGGTTCATAGCAAAGCAGTTACAGGTTTTATCTTAAAGGTGCAGTTTAGGTGATGTTAAATACTGCTCTCTTGTTAAGTGCAAAACTGCATCCCTGGCAGGTACTCACCGCTGAAGAGGAAGGCACCATGCAAGCCTTGTGCTAGGGATTGAAACATCTGTTGTTTTGAGCCTTTCCCTGAATATTAGTTAAGCTTCGGAGAGATCCTCCTCTTTCCTTGTTTGAGCATAACCTGCTGTTTATAGCAAGTAAAAGGGTACTTTGGGGAAAAGAGCTGCTGTGCAAAAAGAGAGGTACAAGAGTCTCAAACCAATTTGGCAGTATTGCACTTCTCTATGTGGCAGGCTGCCTAAGACAGTCCCATGCACGAAGTCTTCCAACAGAAGGTGTTTAAGGTGATGCATTAGCTTGTGCCCTTGCGCACAGGAAGAATTGTTGCCTGGGTGCTCCCTCCATCGCTTGCCAGATCTATTTCAAAGAACCTCCTTGCAGCAGAATAAACATCAGTTTTGAGAGAGGCTTCACAGAGTAAGGCTGGGGAACCAGCATCTCCAAAGCAGGAGTAAGACAAGAGGAAGATCTCAAATGGGTTTAACGTGCCTGCCTTGGAAGGGAAGATCAGGTTCCAGGGGGAGTAAATCTCAAAACAGGGTGGGAGGCTCAAAGCATCAGGATGCTGTGAGTGCCCAAACATCTCTCTTGGCTCTGTGTCTAGCCTGCAGGCGGATTTTGCATCTTTTCTTCTGCACTGTCGAGAGAATTACACATCAAGTTCCACCTCCAGGGTTGCATCATATTTGCACTAACGCCAGGAAGACAAAGAGATGCTTTAGCTCTTCCTGAGGGCTTCACTGCAGCAGGTGATGCAGAAAAAGAGAAAACCCAGCATGGCTTCCAGGTCTGAGCAGGGCTGATGTTAAACCAAAAAGCACCTTTATAGGTAAAATGTGCGTGTGCAAAGTGTGTGTACCCTTCATGGCTGGTGCAACCATGAGGCATTTCCACTTCTGGATCGATTTCCCTATTTTCTGATGCATCATGTTAATAAAATCCAGGTTCCTCCTCAAAAACGTGGCTTCTGAAGCGGCCTGCAATGCCTGTCCCCAGGGCGGATCTGAACTGCAGGAGGCTCAGTGTACTTTGGCAGATGTTTACAACATGTCACCTTATGAAATCACATGGAAAGGTTGGCGTGAATTCCTGTTAATGCCTTTCCTTTCTTGTGTTGCTGTTGGCTTTCAGCACGTGTGGAGCGAAAGTGAGGACTGCTTACCTTTTCTGCAGCTCGCACAGGATTACATCTCCTCCTGTGGGAAAAAGACACTCCATGAAATATTGGAAAAAGTCTTCAAATCCTTCAGACCTGTAAGTGCTTTTTTTTTTTTTTTCCCCTTCTAAACATTGACAGTTACCTGTGACTTTTAATGGGACAGCACTGGATAGAGCATGGTGTTTTTTCTTTTCCAGAGATTTACATCTCCAGTTAGCTGCCTGGGTACAGGAGTGTTAGCACTTAAGCTACCATCAGGCAATTGGAAATTGTTTCTTGGAAGTCAGCTGCCTCTTTATTTCCATCTCTGTGTTTGAGAGGATGAGATTCCTGTGCGGGATGGGAGGCCAACTGGTGTGTCAGCCGGTGGCAGCGGGCAGGGACTCGCGTCCTGCTGATGCAGCGCTGACTCCGAGGAACAGGATACGAGTCAGCGCTGTGGGACTTTGTGGCACAGTTGTTTCCTGGCACTGGAATTGGGGAGTTTTGCAAGGATATGAACAGCAAGAGTAAACCTCTGGGAAGCTGGAAGAATGGTCTCTCCTCAGGGTGGTTTATTTTATTTTATGGTTGGGGGTTTTTTCTCCCCAAGTGATGTAGATTTGCTATTAGGATGGTTGCCACTTGGTATTTGCAAATGCTGGTTTGGTCACTGCTTGAGAAGAAGTTGGAACAGAAGCTGGGTTTTGTGGGGAGGGGGCCTGTATTTTTCTGTTTTGCTACTACTCAGCTTTCTCTGTCCTTGTTTAACACTAAGATTTTTGCCAAAGCCTGGATTTCATCAGGGCGAGGTGTCTTAGGCTGGCCATTGTCCTTCATTTTTGCCAAATGCTCCCTTTAAACAGACTCTCCTTTTGAATGCTCGGGTTTGGCTAAGGGCTTGGTGCAAAGCAGGGTGAAGGTTTGTAGCCAGAGCCGTTCTCTCGTGATGTTCATGAGAAAGTTCACCAAGGGGCGTTTTTATACTCAAATGAAAATGTAGACCTTTTCCCTCCTGTATTTTTCTGTGTGACTGGTTGAGAAGACTGGAAATGTATCCCAAGTATTTAGTGCAAAAGGGAGGGCTTGGAGCACCGATATGAGAACACTGGCCCTCCCTGTGTTACACCCTTGCAATGGTTTGCAAGGATCGCCACAGCTGGTCGACATAAAAGAGCATCATTTTAAAGAATCCTCTGAGAGGCTAGAAATAAATAGAACAGATGTACACTTTTCTTAGAAAGGACTAGAAATCTGATCTGTCACTACAGCTGCTTGTAATTGTGAAAACATACAAAAAATATGTTTCCTGGAACAGTATTGGGCTCTAGGATATTCATAGATGTTTTCTCCTGCTCAGGGAAGCTGTGCCTTTGATGAGAAACTTCCATTGGTTTAACTAAAGAGGACTTCAAAAAGACTTAATTAAATTGGTACAGGTTACTTATTTCATTTAAACCACATTTATTCCAGCATAGCTTAAGTTACTGAGAAATTTACTTCAAACCAAGTTGAGCTACTCTTTAGAATAAAAAGGTCCGAAGCACGGGGGACCGTTATGCTCATGTAGCCTGGGCCCTTCATTAATACATCACATTTCACCTCATGATGCCCACAACCGAGCACATAAATTGAGATTGAACTAGAATATGTCTTTTCCAAAGACACCCACTCTTGGTGTAAAGTCTTCAGGTGACTTAAAGGATACACCACTGCTGGGCACTTTTTCTTCTCGTGGCTAGTTATGGTGCTCTGAATAACTCTTTTGTTTACAATCTGCATTTTTCTAGTTTTGCTTCTTAGCTGTTGAATTTCATTTTGCTTTTGTTTGCTCAAAAATGGTGTCCTCAGTTGCCAGAGACCTCTTGTAGACTGTAATCAAATACCTCTTCATTTTCTCTTGGATATACCACAGAGATTGTTTCTCAGATTCTCCTTTGACCTAGTATTGAGAGGTCTGCATCAGCATAACAAAACTGGGTTTATCATTTGAGGTATGGCTGTGTGTGGACAAGTCTAATAAGGAATGTATTGACATTCTTCCCTCGTTGTAACTTTTAAAAATAGCACATACATGGGAGGAAAGATTTTAAAAATTGAATGGTGTTACAATAGATGTACGGAAACAGTTATTTTGCACCCTCAGGCTTTTGCCAGAACAAAACCACTTTTCTCCAGTATTGAGAAATTATTTCCTTGGCATCACTTCACACTGTCTCCCGTCCTTTCTCTGCTGGACCCGTTTTACCAATGAGACCACCTTGCTCTCAGCTTCAAGGCAACAGTGCATTTGCAGGGCATTTCTTCTCCTCTATCCCAAGCAAGTCAGCTGACAGAGACCAGTCTGGCAAACTCCAGTTTGAAAAATGGCAGTTTAGGAAAAAACTACAACTGAAGGTCAGACTGAGCTTTTGCGAAGTATCTCGTGGTCCTGGCTCTCAGTCTGGGACACTGGGGACCAGGTTTTTAGCAGGTGCTTTCTAAGCACCTTCTGAAAGTCTTCTCTGTTTTGGTATTCCCAGTGGACATCCATGATTATTAGACAGTTCTGAAATTCTTTGTTGGGGTCCTTTGAAGGGAAATATTTAGAAGAGAACAGTGGCAGTGCATCTGCAGCTTTCCACGCCCTTGTGCACAGCATGATCATCTGCCTTCCCATAACTGAGGGCTCCAAAAACAACTTCTTCCAGTAACTCAGCTCAGCCCTGCTCTGCATGTTCATGATAACAGCCCAGCCATGTCTCCACGAGCTTACCCTGGGGCTGTGGAGGGGGAAGGGACTGGCTTCTCATGCTGCTGAGCCCTGTGTTTTGGAGACAGTGAGAACGCGAATGCCCAGCAGTTGTCATCCCTCTCAGTGAGAGACGGAGAATTCCCTCTGCTTGCCAGTCTTCCCTGGAAGGCAGTGAGGGTGGTCTAGGTCTGCTCACTGCTCTCAGGCATCTCTCCCTAATGTTTTAGGGGCCTAAGCACAGTGCCAAGCAGGATCTTTAATTAGACAAAGCTTTTAAAAAGTGCTAGTTTGCCTGCAACAACTAAACCACACCTCTAAGTTCTGCTTTAGACAAGGTCAAGGTGTTTCTTTCCTGAAGGTGGTGAGGGGCATATTGTCTCTACCCATTACTGCCTTCCTGGGTCAGTTTCTACAAAACTCTGTGATTTGCCTTATCCACTTGTTCGGAGAGCATCCAAGAGTGCTAGACACCATGAAGGTACATGATATCAACCAATATGACTGGGCTCGAATACTGTTATTTGCCTCAAAGCATCCCGTCTCCTCCCATGCCTTGGTCTCTGTGGTGTCAGAGGTGCCATGCTCTGGTGCTAGGAGGTGCCCATGCTGGTGTTTTTAAGCATATCTGCCTGGAGACTAAGTCCTTCCCACAGGGATTCAACAGAACTGTGTTATCTCTAGTGTAGCATCGCATGGACCACTAAAGCTCAGTCTTGTACTTGGTTTATTTTTCAGTGTGCTTGTGTGCCAGCTTTTAGTAGGAGACAGCGTCACTCTTCTTCCGTGAGTTAGTAACTACTAGGTTATTTGTAAAATCAGGGCACTTTGAAAGAGTTAAGACAGACAAATATAAGAAACGCCTGAGGGACATCACACCAACTGGCAAAGTTTGCAGGAAACCAAGGCATGAGTCATACAATTCAGCAGCAAATTCTAGGGGTCCCATACTGAGCTCATCTTCAGCCTGAAAAGCCTGCATCTGAAGTGGGGAGTCTGCAGTGTGAAAGCCATTTATGCCATATTCACTGAATTCATGCATATCCCAGTGACCTTTCCTTTACCTCCATATGGGTAGTTTGGCCAGCAGAAATAAATAGCTGTAGTTCAGGCAATGCTGCTGGTTGTTATCCTCCCTCCCTCCTCACCATGCCCATGACCACCTCCTAGCCATGCATCACAGCCTGGCAGTTTTGTTCCCCTTGGCTTTTCTGCTGATGGATCAGCTCTTTCTTTCTACCCCGTTTTTCTGTTTTATCTCTTTTCTCCTTGTTTTCCTCTCTAGTTAAGTCCTTTCAAGTCTGCTGCATAGCTGATAATATATGAAGCAGCTATGGACTAGAAGCAGAAACTAGTGTGTGTGAAAGAAGACAAGGTGGGAATCAGTAGGGTCAGCCCAAGCCATCTTCGTCATCTTATTTTGTCCTTATCTTTTGTGCAGTGTCCTTCTGTTTTGTCCCAATGTTTATAGAGCTCCCCGTGCTTTGGACCCTGATCCTCCCTCCTTTTGTTGAAGGTGTGGGCAGATTTATCATTGCAGTCCAGAGAGCAGTAAGGGGTTAACAGTGGTGAGGGACCACCATAATCCTGTGGGAAGCAACAGGATGTGACACCTAAAAGCAAGACCTTTGTGGTCCTTGTTGCCTGGGAGGCTCGTAAAATGTCTGCAAGAGAATAAAACTGCATCTCCATTGGAGGAGCCTCCCATCCCATCCCATCCCATCCCATCCCATCCCATCCCATCCCATCCCATCCCATCCCATCCCATCCCATCCCCGTTCTTCCTCCATAATACCACTAAGGTCTGCAGCATCACTCTGATTTACACTGCTCCCTCTGATTTATGCTGCTCCAGGGAAAGAGGAGACGGATTTCCTGATGGCAAAGAGAGACGGGATGTGTGAAAAGCAGGATGTACTCCCCATCCTTTGGGATTGTGTATGTCTTTGCAGTTCTTGTGGTGCATGTTGTGTTTTCCATGCTAATTTTGCATGGGAAAGGCTTACAGTAACCCATAAAATGAAGATTCATGTGACTCATTTCCTTGCAAATCGAAGAGGAATTATGACCAGAGATGGAAAAAAAAAAATGCAGTCAAAACTCTTTCTGCCACGTGATACAAACAGGAGTACAACACTCATGTTTAATTTGAATATACCAGATTAGTTTAGCAAAAATAATACTAGTGTATAAGAAAGTCTAGAAAGAATCCTTGCTTTTGCCTTTTGAAAACGGAGTATTTCAATTTTAGCTTCAACACGAAATAAAACCCCCACATCCTGAAAATGAACTGAGCAGTTCTTGTTCAGTTAAGCATTTGATTTGAAAAATATGTATGCACAGGAACAATTACTTTGTTCTGCTCAGAAAACAAGAACGTTTTCCATTTGGGGTCTCTCCGTAAGTGTTTTTAAAATGCGAAGGAGGGGATTTAGTCAGCAAATTCTCCTTCCATTTCCCTGCTGAAGAAACGCTGCAACTAAAAATCTGATTTTCTCCCAGTGACAGTGAGGAATGCAAGCTTCATTGCACCCAGAAGCTAATTCTGTACGTTGTATTTGTGTCCACTGAATAATTTTGAATGTCGATCACAGGCTGAATTAGTTCAGTTTTCCCTGAAAATCTGCCTTGTTGCAGCCTTCTCATTTCCATGCTCTCACCTAAAGAGTGTCACCCTCCTCATGATTTTTCTGGGTTTTGCCTCTTTGAAGAGCTAACAGCTGCATCACTCTCCAAAGAGGGTGTTACATGCATCTGTGCTGCTCTTCCAGCCCCGGCAAGCTAAATACATGGTATTCTCAGTAATGCCTGGCCTATGATTTTGCTTTGTGGCTATTAATAGCTGTTAGTGTAGGATTCTAATATGAGATTTCCACAACATACATTATTTTGACTGTTACTTGGTTTTTCTGTCTTCCTGACTTCTGTTGGCTTGGCAACCTTTTGGGAGAGAGGGGAGAAGTTCAAACATGGCTGTTTGCTCCTTTTCCTGTGGTGAAGAAGTGACGTTGCAGTGATCGGAGCCATCAGGTGAAGGCATCCGAACATTCTCCAAGGAGGATGGGCTGGCAGTTCCTTGCAAGCCCAAATCTAATTTGCGGAAGTTTAAAGGGACAATATTCCAGCGGAATACACAGTATTTCTCACTGCAAGGGCTTCACCCAGCATGCAAGACTTTGTCTGGTGTGATGGAGTGAAGGGTTCAAGAGAAACACTTGATATGGTGGGTTCTTTAGCTTTTTAGGCACTCCTTGCCTACTCCACATTATCCAGTCCTGCATGAGGATGGTCTCTTCTTTGGCTTTTATAGGGCTGACAAAAAACAATCTTAAACCAAGATAAATACTGCTACAGTATTATCGTGGTTCTTTCTGAAGTTAAACCACTGCCAAGTCTAAACACTCAACAATTCATAATGCGACCTCAGGGAAGAATGTGAAGCTTTTTGCAAGTGCTTTGTTTTGGTTTTATTTATCTTCTGGTCTCTGAGCACTTAATTTGGTGTGAGGATGCATTTTCAAATCTTTCTTTATCCCAGGAGGGAGAGAAAGAGAGTCAAGAGCATTATGCAATACTGTTATTCCAGGGTTTGAGGTTTTTAAGAAGTGCACGTAGGATTTGTGTGAAGATTTGCAGCAAAGCTGCACGAGTGGGTAATTCACTGTTACACAGTATTTTCTCTTCTTTGTAGCTACTTGGGCTTCCAGATGTTGATGATGATGCATTTGAAGAATATAACGCAGATGTGGAAGAAGAGGAACCAGAAGCCGATCACCAACAGATGGGTGTCAGTCAGCAGTGATTTTCTGAGAAGCTATAAAAATATTCGGAAGCCTTTGGTACCAGGTGGGGTCAGGTGGTCCCACGTTAGCCTGTTTGAATTAGCACATCACAAGGGGATATCTGGCTGCCAAGATAAAAGTTTTACAAAAAATGGTTTAAAAAAAAAAAATAATAATAATTCGTGATGAGCTTTGCTAAGAAGTGACCTGAATTTTGCTCCTGCTTCAGTGGGTTTTCTATGGAGTTGTCTTGGTAGCATTCTGCCGTTATCAGTCTAGAAGTAGTTTTGTCACTGACTTGTCTCTTCGATTTGTGTTCGAGAGTAGTGTTTGCTGCCATGAATGTAGAGTACTGAGAATGTAGGAGGCGTGTGGGGAGAGCGCCGAGTCCTCGCCAGTGACCTTTCCGAGGAAACCAGCGCAGAGAGCAAACACCACCTGCGCTTTTCTTTTTAGCGATAGGTTTTTGACAAAGTACCAAATGTGGAGAGACTTTTCCTGAAAAACAGTAGTTTAGTAGTGGTTGGTGCTGCAGAAGTGCATAATGAAGGCTTAACAAAAATAATGGGAAGTAGGAAATCGAGGGGGTGTCAGACATACAGATGTTTTTTCACTGACACCTAGGTTTACAAGTGCTGAATTAATAACTGGGAGTAACTGGCACCAGCAGCACACATAATAACCAATCTGGTACTCTGACACCATGTGATCTAAAGGCAAGTGCTGCTTTCTTACAAATCAAGTAAAAAATAGCCGTCACCTATCCCACTTCTGCATGGTAACTGACTTAAAGCTTTGCTGGTTTTGATACACTGCCAAATTATTACTCAAACCTCATGGCACTGTGCACTAGAATCATAGAATCATAGAATATGCTGAGTTGGAAGGCACCCATCAGGATCCTCGAGTCCAACTCCTGGCCCTGCGCAGGACACCCCAAGAATCACACCATGTGCCTGAGAGTGTTGTCCAAATGCTTCTTGAACTCTGTCAGGCTTGTGCTGTGACCACTTCCCTGGGGAGCCTGTTCCAATGCCCAACAACCCTCTGGGTGAAGAACCATTTCCTGATATCCAATCTAAACCTCCCCTGACTCAGCTTCAGGCCATTCTCTCGGGTCCTGTCACTGGTAATGAGAGTGAAGAGATCTGTAGCTGCCCCTCCTCTTCCCCTCCTGAGGATGCTGAACACCACAGTGAGGTCTCCCCTCAGTCTCCCCTTCTCCAGGCTGAACAGACCAAGTGACCTCAGCCACTCCTCACCAGGCTTCTCTTCCAGACCCTTCACCATCCTTGTTGCCCTCCCCTGGACACTCTAATGGCTTAATGTCTTCTTTACATTGTGGCTCCCAAAACTGCCCCTGGCACTCGAGGTGAGGCTGCCCCAGTGCAGAGCAGAGCAGGACAATCCCCTCCCTTCCCTGGCTGGTGAAGCTGTGCCTGATGCCCCCCAGGACACAGTTGGCCCTCCTGGCTGCCAGGGCACTGCTGACTTACATTCAACTTTCCCTTGACCAAGACCGCCAGGTCCCTTTCCACAGTGCTTCTCTCCAGCCTCTCTTTCCCTGGTGTATACACACAGCCAGGGTTGCCCTGTCCAGGTGCAGAACCCAGCACTTGCCTCTGTTACACTTCATACAGTTGGTGATTGCCCATCTCTCTTAATTTGTCATGGTCTCTCTGCAGGGCCTGTCTGCCCGAGAGAGAGTTGACAGCTCCTCCCAATTTACTGTCGTCAGCAAACTTAGTATTCCTTCAAGTCCTGCATCCTGTTTCTTAATGAGATGTTAAAGAGCACAGGGCCAAGGATGGAGCCCTGTGGAACCTCACTGATGACAGGTCACCAGTCTGATGTCACCCCATTCACTGTAACCCTTTCTGCCCAGCCTGTGAACCAGTTGTTCACCCATCCCACGATGTGTTAATCCAGCTGTGTGCTGGACATTTTGGTCAGAAGGATACTTTTGATACAGTATCAAAAGTTTTACTGAAATCCAAACATATTACATCAACTTGCTTCCCTTGATCAGCTGGGTGGATTACCTTGTCATAAAAGGATATAAGGTTTGACAAGCAGGACTTTCCCCTCATGAAGCCGTGCTGGCTGTGACCAGTGACTGCACTGTCCTCCAGGTCCTTCCAGAATAATATTTTCCATGATTTTACTGGGCACTGAAGTGAGACTGACAGGCCTGTAGTTTCTGGGATCTTCCTTGAGTGCAACTTGAATGCAACTTAACACTGAAGCCATAAGGGTATCAACCAGCACCTGGCTCTTAAAATTATGCTGGACCTCTTCCTTTTCCTGGGCCTTTGAGCTCGTCTGGGAATTTACACCTTATTGGAGGGGAGCTAAAATACTGCTTCAGCTGATAGAAAATCTAGTGAGGTTTTACTTATCAGGGGACTTGCTCCCTGAGGGGTTTGGTGAGGGTCTTGGTATAAAGGAAAAGAAGACCCCTTGTATTTTATACCTGTTTTACATAGCTCCAAGTAACTTGGATGAGTGCCAGACTGTGAAGATGCAGGGTGTCTTTATTTACTTGCCTTTTGTACAGAAAATATAAGAAGCAAAGGTAATTCTGTTGTAATACAGCTGTTTTCCACAATCAAGAAAAATGTTTCTAAATTTACTCCTTTTTTTCCAATTTTTTAAAAATTGTGAAACAAAGGTCACACGCTTCAAAAGCCCTTTTATACAGAATTAGCTTTATAAAGAAAGAGTGAGCGCAGAGAAAATGCTTGGACAACTCCTATAAACAACTCGCATCATTTCGAAAACCCTGTTGTTAATGATGTCTCCTTTTCAGTAGATTTTTTAAAGACTCTTTTTCCAGGGTTACTAAAGAGAGCACGTTTTCTTGATGGTTTACATTTATGATGGTGGTTTGAGCGATGCATAGCACATGATTTTTTCTGTCAGAGGCAAAGATCTTCCATAACTGGGACAATGTGTGTTACCTGAGTGTGCACGGAAGTGTCTGCAACACTGTAAAAGTCAGAGTTTAAGAATATAAAAAAAAAAGTGGAAGAAAAACAGAGCTTAATGCAACTTTGTACATTCTTTCAGCATGCAGGCATAAACATGGTAGTTGCAGCACCTTTTCTATGGACTAGTAACGTGAGAACTGTGGCAGTTCACTGTATAACACTGTACAGCAGCAATAGGCTTTTGGCTTACTGAAATAAAGTGTAAGACCAGTGGTTTCCATCCCTGCTTTAAGTCCCTAAAATTTCTTTCCTCTCCAGCTAGGACAGATGCTATAACCTTAAAGAGAGCCTTCCTTTGGGAGAACCTTTCTCTTCATAGCATCCAGTCCTTGGGTTGTGGCTCACACAAGTAGATTTTCTGGGGCTGACTTTCCTCTGCTCTGATGTCATGCAAGTGAGCAATTCACAGTAGTGCAAGCTGGAGGCAAAGTCCTGCTGTTCAGGTTTGCTGGGCACTTGCACCCATTTGTTTGAGGGGCAGGTGGCTGGCACCAATGTGCAGGTGCAGGCACCCCATACACACCTGCATAGCCCCAGGCGTGGCTGCCCCATGAGCTGGGCTGCGGGCCCGGCCTGACTGGGACACAGCCCTCTGCCTTTTGCAGGCAGGCAGGCAGGCTTCCAGCTGGATCAGTCCCACCAGCTGGCTCAGCATGTGGCTGCACAGATGAGTGCTGCCACAACGGAGGGGAGGGTGCAGGGTGGCCGTGGCAGCTGAGGACCTGCTGCTAAAAGCACCGTGCACGGTGTCAGGGGCCCGTGGCGGAGCTGCGGACCGCCCTAAATGCTGTGAGGAATTGACTGCACAAGGCTCAGTGGGAACTGGGCTCTGGCGGCAGCGGGATAGGCAGGATTTCATGAAATGAGGAAAGACTGTAAGATCCAGTGCTTGTAATTCCATACAGGAGGTTGTAATATGTATTGCACTCTGCTACCTTTCCCTGCGTGTTGATTGAATTGTTAATGAGTGGTTGAGCATTAATACAGTTGCAAGCAAACAATGCTGTAAATGATGTAGATATATTATTGTTATTTTCTGTATTCACTAACTCACTTTTTCTTTGGAATGCCGTATGCCATTTGAGTGACTTCCCCACAGACTGCATGTGCTGGACAGCTGGAGGGCCCTTCTGCAGCGCTCTCCCCTGCAAAACTCGCACTGAAGCCAGCGAGATTTTGTTTAGACAGGACCTGCAGGACCAGGGAATGTGTGAGGCTTGGTCCTGCAGAAAGCTGAACGCTCTCATTTCCTCCCACTTTGCTAGGAGCCGAATGTGTTGAGCCCTGCTGCTGAACTGAAGCATGACCAGGCAGCACTGAGAATAAACTGGAATTTTATACATAGAAAATTGAATTTACATGTAATAAATGTGAATGAACATTAATATAGAATGTATTTTATCAAAAAATATTGATTCCTTACTTTGACCAAAAACATTTCTGTATTACTGTGTTACTTTTCCATACTTGCCAAATGATGCAAGAGATGTGGAACTGGTTTGGTTGTACTATGAAATGTTTTTATATTTCATTTGTATTTTATTTTTCCCTCCCTCCTACCACATATTGCAGTCAGTAGCCATTCAGTAATTAATCAGGGGTAGCATGACCCAGTGGCTAGGCTGCCAGACTGAGACACAAGATTTGCCAACACATGCATAAATGCTTGCAAACCTGGGTACTCAGTGAGATGTGGGTTTGTAGGTCTGCCATTGCCTTGCCCTGAGCTTTAGGTGGGTCTCAGTCACTGAAAATTCAAGGCAGGACTCCAGTTATGCATCCAAGCCTCCAGAAGATTTAGTAGGAGCAGGGTAACTCCTTTGAAAGTCCTACCTTAAGTCTTTTGTAAAAGAGACTGTTAGTATTATTTGTCCAGCTGTGTATATAGTGCTTTAGGTTTGTGGGTGAACAGGTATACACATGATCATTCCTTTCCTCAGAGCAAACCAGTAATGAAAGGACAGGGAAGGGTCTTCCTTTTCCCTCAGCCTTTCTCATAGGCATTTCATGCTCTAACTAAATACAAATACAGCAGAGCAGAGCCTCTTGCAGAGCTGGTGCTTCTGAATATGAGTTGCATGAATGTCATCAGCAGAGTGCTGCTTGGACAATGAGAAATACATGGGATGCCAGAGGAAGAGGCAAATTTTAGAAATGTCACAGCTGCAGGGGCAAGAGTGAGCAAAGCCCCTTCAGAGAGAGAGCTGCTGAGATTTCTGAGACAGCCAAAGCCATCCTGCCAAGTATCTGCGTATTGAACCCATGCAGTTTATAAAAAAGCTTCTCTGGACACTACTGAGGCCTTGAGCTCAGTTGTGTTTTCCTGTTAGTGTCCTGCCTGATTAATGCATTGAGATGGTTGAGGGAGGAAGGGATGGAGAAGGCAAACTGAAAAGCCAATTCCTCTTCTCCAGCATTATGATATTGTGTGAGTAGGTAGGAGCAGCAGTCAGGGTGCAGGAAGCTTCTTTTTTAGATGCATGGTAACATCTCTTAAAAGGACTTGCTCATGAGAGAAAAAATTGTCGGACCGTTACCTTGCAAGAACTGGGGGAATAGCTCACCCCTGAGCACGATGACCTGAACGCCTACCAGACTTCAGCTCCACCTCCTGCCCTGCTCCAGGCTGTTTTCCAGGCAGTTTCCCTCTGTGCATAGTGCTGTGCCTTTCAAAGTCTCATGCTTGTAAGAATGCCACTTTTGCTGGGAATAGCCAGAGTTAGTTTTCCTGCATCAGTGACATGCATGCCAGCTGCTGCATCTTGTCACTGTGTCCCATGTAAGGTGTTCTCTGTGAGATGGTGACTGGGGCAGCGAGGAGGAGTTTCTGCTGCAGCATTGCTTTAGTAGGTCCCTGCCCTTTCCCCCTCTGCAAGGTGGGACATGGGACTGTGACAGTAAAAGTGATTGCAATAACATTGTGGACATTGTTTTAGAAAGCTGCCATTCAGTACATATTCCCAGCCTCTTTCAGCATGTTTCCTGATCTTTCTCTGGGATCCAGGGCTGATGCCTATGGCTGTTTTACTCAGTGTTAGCTTTAGCAGTGGCAGGAGGCAAGGTTACAACTTCATCCATCCTTACTGCGTGTCCAACCTTACCCTATGTCCATCCTTCCCTGTCCATCCTTACCATTCTGTTTGTCTCAGAAGTTCTCACTTCCAGAAGAAGGGAAGCATAGGAAGGAGGAGAGAGACACCTCTTATCTCCCACAGCTTGCAGCCAGGCACATCAGTGGAGCTGCAGCTCAGCACAGTGTGAGTCGCACTGTCCTTTCTGTACGGGGGGATGAGGTGACGTGGGAGATGTGTTATCCCTTGAGGACCCATGAGTGGTCCGTGCTGGACAGGCATTATGCAGAAGGCAGCAGTCATTTTAGGTGCCAAACCCAGTATCTTTTCACAGGCAGTGATGTCTCACCAAATAATCCACTCTCTGAAAATCATAACCCATTGAGGCTTTCCAGGTTGGGCATCCAGAAAATGAGACTTGTGTGGTTGCCTGGTCACTGGGAGATCTCTTTCTCAGTGCTGGCTGGTTTTGGTCTGGCTAGAGGACATGGGAAATTGGGAAGGATTCCTTTAGGGGCATTAACTGGATGCCCCTTTCTGTAAATTGCTGAGCGGAGGCAAATGCTTTGTTTTATGCATTTTATTCTGGCAGGACCTCCCCTCCTCCCCAGCAGCCTTTCTCTGCAGCCAGCTGCAGATGGGAAAGCTTTGTGTGAGAGCCAGGCAGAAGTGACGCAGGGCAGCAGCTCCTAGACCCTGCTACAGGCTGGACTTGAGGTCGTCCTTGCAGGGTAACCATGGAGCTGAAGGCTCGGGGATTATATTACATCACTTCCAATGCAGATATTTAAGTTAATTATGCTTAATTTAAGTTAAGATAATTAAGAGTCCTTAAATTTGGTCCTTAGAGGGAAGACCTTGTCACTTTGGGTTTTTATTGGATTTCTGAGACTTAGTTGCACTGTTGGTGTCTGATGTCTGTAGCAGGTGTACAGAGGAAACCTCTTCACTTAGCCACATTTACTTGTTCAGTGAGCCAAATTGTCTTTTACATGATCTGTGTTTGACTTTTTTCTCATTGCTAATTTTTTCATTTTTTTAAAGAAAGACAGTCCCTAGAGGCATAACTGCATTATTGCAAACCCCAGTTTATACAGAGCTGCGTAGCACTGCACTGTCAGTACGAGCTTGGACATAAAAAAGCCCCCCACAGATTAACAAAAAGGACCTTCATTTGTCTACAAGAAAAAACCCCCAAACTTCTTTGAACTAGTTATTGCTGACTGTCGTGAAGCTCACTGGTTTCATGTAAAATGCATTGAACTTTGAAATTCCCTTTCTGTACCAACATGCTGTTGCTCATGTAGGCAAAGGTCTGTGGTAAACACTGCATGTAAAGGAAGCTTTCATCTTTAGGGGTGGTGGTGGTAGAAATGTCAGCTCTGGATTTCAATCAATGCAATTTTTTGGTCAAGTTTTCCTTTACTAATGCAGGGACTAGTCAGCCCTCAACACATCAAGCAGAAATCATGTTGTGCCATGCCATGCCAAGTCTTTGGTGGGGTTTCCACCATTTTTCTGGCTGGAAGATCTCTCTGTCTTTGGGACTACAAAGCTGTGAAAGGAGTCACCAAAAGAAGTTGCCCTTTTGTTCAGCACTTCCAAAGGTATAAGCCTTCAGTGGAGCATTGCCTTCCTTCTGATCCTCCTTCCTCGTCCACCACCAAGGTGTCAAATCCAGCAGTGTCATTACACCATGAGCTTGCCATTAAAGAGCTTACCAAACTCTGATGAGTGATGGTGTCTTTTCTCTGTGAGCAAAATCAACTCAGTTTTGAATCTGAGGGGCTAAAACACAGCTACAATGCATGTGGCACAGGCTTGATGTTCATGGGCACTGCTGGTGCATGGTGGAATAACACAGTGTTTGCAGGTGTAAGGAGGAGAAAATGATGTCATCTGAGCTTGGGCACTGCAAAGCCAGCCTGCTGGATCCAGAATCGTCAGGTGGTTTGTTTTGGCACAGTCTGAGACAGTGGATTTGCTGTCAGAAGCTGGGAATTGGTGATAATATTTGTGTGTGAGCCAGTACTTCAGACCTCTCAGGTCCTTTTCTGTTTTGCACAGATTAGGGAGACATCTGTTCTAATTAAGAGATATGTAACAATGCTGAAATGAAAATGGTGATTCTGTTCAAATCATTTGTCTCTTTTCTTTAAACACTTCACTCTTAATTGCCGCTTTGACATCTTCTCACCCTGATTCAATTGAAAGAGTCAAGGCAATCGTTACCTTTGTCATGAGCCTCTGTGGGTTGATATCTTTCAGCCCATGGAAGAGGAAGTGCTTTAACTCAGCATTTGCCTTGTCTTTTTGGCACTTCCCAGGCCATGAGCACTGAGTAGGAGCACACCAGTTGCATGCCCTCTGGTATGCCCAGAACCCCAAGTGCTGCCTATAAAGTCATTCCTGTGGCTGGTGGAGTGCCTGCCAGGACTGATTCCCTCGTGTTGGAGCACAATCCCAACAACACAAGCCCCACAGCCTCTTGAGAGACCTTTGCATATGGTGGAAGCCACTGGGACAGTTAGGCTCTGGCTACAGATACAGCTGCCCTTGCAGAAGCAGTGCTGTTCCCAAGCACCTCTTCAGCTGCTTGGAGCCTGCTGCCCTCCCAGCTCTGCTGGGTGAGCTTCTTCCACAAAGTGGTGGCTGCAGCTGGGGCCACTGCCATCTGCACAGTTTTTTCCCAGTTCAAGTCTGTCCACACTCCAGCTCTCCAACGTTAGGTCACACCTTCCCCAGATCAAGAAATTGGGATATTCCAGGGATGTGATAGGCCTTGGCTTTGTATCAAGGAGAACAGGTCCATTAGAGCTACTCAGTATGTGCTGCCTGTGTTGGCTCCTGCCTAATGCTCTGTCCCCAACCACAGCTGTCCTCAATCAGCCAGATGGCAAATGCTGTTACCCCCTCGGCAACACCATGTGCTGTTTTAAGGAGCACATCAGATTTTATGTTTTCTTCATGTTCCTTCTACTCCGTGACAAGGTTCTTGCTTCCGCCACTTGTTTACTGAGTGATGAAATGCTGTAAAAAAAGCACATTTATTTCCAATAAAGGTGTAGGTATATGCGTCCATGCTTTTAGCCGAGTAGTGCTGTACTTGTGACACCAAGGCAAGGCTTTTATACCTTTTATTAGACAAACTGATATGGAAAGCCACAAGCTCTCAAACTCCCAAACTCCCAGCATACTTCTCCACGCTGAAAAGCAGCAATTATAGGAGGCAGTGTGATAGCAGGTAATATCTCCTGAACAACCTAACCTTGCTTGTACACATTTCTTGAGATATTGCTGCCATAAAGGTGAGATGGAAGAGGCAGCGTTGTAGCCAGGGTTTTATTTACAGCCCCTCGTAGTGCTAAAGGGACCAGGAGTGGGTTGTGTCAGCTGTGTTATCCCCACCACAGCGCTCCTGAAGAGCTTGTGAAGGGCTGTATCGCGCCATGAGCTTTGAAGCCTTTATGCTTTTGGGTTTGTAGCAGTCCCCTAGAGGTCAGCAGAGCCTAGGTTTTGGAACAGCTCTAGCTGATGGTAGCTTTGCAGGGATGATAAAAGCAAGTTTGCTGCTGGCCTGTGAGACCCTGCTTTTTCTGTCTGGCAATTTTGGCTGTTGCTGGAGAAGGGATCAGGCTGGGGAAGAAAAGAATCAGCTCATGGGGCAAGAAGTCCTGCTTTGAAGACAGGCTTTTCCTTTGCAGACAGGCACGTTGAGAACCTGAAGCAAGGGGGAGAAGCAGCCGGAAGATGAGTGCCAGCATTGTCAAAGCTGCACAGGGCAGTCAGTGGCTGCTGGTGCCTACACCTCTTGGCTCCGGTGGTACCCATTCCTTCTGGGATCGCGGCTGGACTGTGCTGCATCAGGACCAATGTCCCAGCCATGCTTTGTGTGTGTGCTTCTGCGCTCCAGTGCTGCAGTGGTGTGGCTTCTGGTCACACTGGTCTGCTCTCAGTGTTCACCTGTGTCCACTGTGCCATGCTGGCCTCAGACACTCTGCAGCTGCTGATCAGATGTTACCTCTGCTTGCCCAGATCCTTGCAATCCCAGCCTATTTCATGCAGGCACTCACTTTACCTGCCACCTCAGCCCAGGACTAGAGGTGGAGCTGAGTTTTCCCCGGACTTTTTCAGCTTCTGGGGTTGGAATGGCAGTGTAAGGGAGCCAGGCTCTGCCACATTCAAATTACTTGGGGCTGACAAGCAGGTCACAGTCAGTCATTCCATGTCCAGTCAACAGAGACATTGTCCATGCATTCCATGTCCTTGCCTTGCAGCAAGCAGCCCTGTCAGGGGGGAGACCTGACACCAGTGCCTGCAGGACACTGCCAACATGGGCATCACATATCTCAGTAATGAGAAAATGAATTACCTTGAGTGGACATGAATTTGCATTTGCCCTACACACTGCTCACCCTCTCCCCAGCTACAGCTGCAGGCTGGGAGTGCAGTTGGCAAAATACGCCTCTTTCTCCCCAGCTTTCCTCCTGGTCAGCATACTCAGGTCTATGGCTGCCCTTTTCCCTGTTGTTTAGCTGGAAACCCTCCAAGCACAGCTTTCCATTTTGCTCTGCATCCTCAAGGATCATATGCTCAGGTCCAGCAAAGAGCAGAGACTTGCAGTCTTCGCTCAGGAGGATGCATAGTGCTAGAAATGCAGTGATTCACACAGAAAATCAGTGCCAGATTTTATGCCTTCACACTGTCTGTTTTGGTTAATAAAAGTCTGAAAATTTTTATTTTGGCTCTTCTTGAAGGTTTTTCTTTTTTATTATCCTGTTACTCCCTGATTACTGTGTTTCTTTTTGTTTCTGCAAACCCCTTATCAGGGGAGGTTTGAGTTGCCTGTGAGTCATGTAGCAGTGATGGGGAGTGGCAGCTCTGGGAGCCGAGCATGTGAGTTTGTGCCCAGTTCACCTCATCCCATGACAAAGGCTGCTGAGGTGCCACCCAGCTGTCAATGACCCCTCTTGGCTGCCGTGCCTAGGGTGGTCAGCCAGGTGCTGGTCACATCTCTCCTCCTCCATGTGCCTCCATGTGCTATGGAAAATGAATGCCTTAACCTTGATGAATTCAGCTCTTTTTTCAGCCTTCTGAAGTCAGTGTAGCAATAAAATTACTTATGCAAAACCTAAATTACAAAGCACAGACCCATGGACACTTTCTTGCCATTGCAAAATATCTGAGCCTGAGGGCATGACAGTTTTATGGATGCAGCAAGCCGTGAGCTGCAGATATAAAGTAGGATAATGAAATGTTTGCTGAGACCTTTCCAGCTGTGCATCAGGACTGGTGCATGGGTGTGTGCTTTTCCAGCTCTGCAGGATAGCAGAAGACACCTTTCTGGGAATCACCAGAGCAAGGCTCTTGCTAAATTCCTTTAGGTTTTGTCAATGTACAGTTTTTTTGTTGTGTCATCCAAAAAAAGGGAGGGCACTACCTGCAGAACCACTAACATGATCGCTAACCAGGGTTCATCAGCACTCCCTGAACCCTCCCAGGCAGAGATGAGCAATTAAGGAGGTAACTGGCCCCATGCAGGATCCCTGCTAAAAGACAGATTGCAGTGCTGCAGCAGATCAGCAAAGGCCCCAGGAGCATGCTTTCGTCCATCAGCACATAAAAGAGCTCAAGAGGGAAACTGGGGATAGACTTGCAGTCTCTGGGTTAGAGTCACAGAATCATTAAGGTTGGAAAAGGCCTCTACTTAATCATTGAGTCCAGCCTTTTACCTAGCACTGCCAGGTCCACCACTAAACAGTCTTCAAAAACATGTAAGAAGTAGTGGAGATAACATTTCAAAACTGGAGTGTTTCTGGAGAGAAGAAAAATCATCAGTGTGGAACCCAACCAAAGAATGGCAGCTGCTGCCCTCTTCTTCCCCCTCACCAGTCTCCATTGACATGCTCTGCACCTGGTCCTGCTCCAGGAGCTGCAGTAAACCTCTGGCCCCCTCCCCTGTCACTCAGCTTCTTCAACCTTGCAAAAAGAGTATTGGCAGGACCCCGAAACCTTAGGAGTAAGCACCATCCTGCTGCCGCAGTGCTCCACACCCAGCCAGCCAGCACACTGAACGGACAGGACTGTTTGCTGCTCCGTGAGGGAGGCACTGCTGCTGCTCTGAGGCTAAAGTCCTCTGCACCCTTGGCACAGCTTGTGACCACGTCCTTTTGCACAAACTTGTACATGTTAGCACACGTTAGAACTTTCACCACCAACTGTTCTTTCAGAACAAAAAAAATCATGTTTTCCTTCCTAATAAAGTCTCCTTCCTCCCACTGGCCCTGCGACAGGGCTGTTTGTACACTGTATGGCAAGGCTTACCCATGGAGAAGGGACCTGCCCAGGCCTACAGGTTCCTTAATGGGATGATGATGCTAAGAGTTACTACAATCAAAGCAAAGTGACCAAGTTTAGCCATTCACTCATCTGCTGTGGCCTGAAGCTTATTGTTGTGTATCAGGCATTTAGACACGCAAGCAAATTACACACAAGATGTGAATAGCATGCTTCTGACTACTGCCACTGAAGCCAGCACATCTGATGGGCAGCTCATGTGGTCTTGCAGGTCCCTGAAACCCCTGCTCTCCTTTGCCTTTGCAGCTGTTGTTTGGCAGAGTAAACCTTCCAGTCAGTGCCTGTCACCTACCCGTCATTTCTCAGAATGCCTGCACTCTTTTCTGGCAGTAGTACTTAAATAGTCTCAATCTGCATTGCCAATATCCCATAAAAATTATTCATTAGCCATGATAGCAGAGGAGTAGAGCTTCCAAGAAGGAAAAGACTGATGAAATGACCAATGTTCATATTAACTATCCTGGCAATGGAGATGGTGGACACTTGCTTCTGAATGGACAACCATGCTCAGTTACATCTCTACTGACACTTCCACTGTCACCCCCAAAACAGGTCACAGTCTACAGCCTCCTTGATGAACAGCACAGCTCTCCTAGCTAAGATGGGCATTTCTTCATGAAGTATCCTTTGAAAGGTCCTCTGTTCTCTTCCCCTCTCCTGTTTGCTGTTGCTGATACTGCTACAGCAAGTGGTATCCAATGCAGGGAGTGTCATCGGAGCAGGGATGTGGCTTACCAAACCACAGCCAGACAGAAGAGCAGGTCAAACGCACAGGCAGGAGCCACTGCCAGCAACCAGTGAGCAGCAGCCTTGGATGTGGAGCTGTCTTGACCACAGCAACACATCAGGACTTTACAAAGTCCCCATCAGTCTTGGACAGGCAAGAGAGGGTGGGATGCAAACAGGGCTTGCAGAAGCTGACCTGCCAGATCTGCAGTGTGGGCCCTCCTGGCTATTTTCTCTTTCGTATCCTGTTTGTACAATATGAGAGACTCTGTGTGAATCCGAACTGACTCACCCATGGAAGAAAACCCTATGGGGAAAGGAAACAACTTGATCTGATGACCTACTCTATGTTTGAAGCAGCAAAAGTCTGGTTTAATCCCCCTCCTTTGCCATGACTGACTGCATTCCTTCAACTCCATATGACATAATCTTGCATTAATGCCATGAGGGTTACCTCAGAAATCACAGAATCATAGAATTATAGAATCACTAAAGTTGGAAAAGACCTCTAAGATTCTCAACTCCAAATGCAAGAACTGCAAGAACCTTCTTTATTTCTTAAATAAATACCTGTTTGTGACAAAGTGCAAGGAATGGAAGTACCCCAGGTCTGCAGGTGGGCTGTTACTGGGGATACCCACTGGATTTTCATCCTATGGGAATAGACTGGGCAGGACCAGCTTAGTTCCTCTGCAGTGGCTCTGACCTCCTGGCAAGTTAGCACTCAAGATATTAAGCAATGCCAATGGGTTTGTTTATTGAAAAACTTGTTAAGTTGTGAAATCTGTGTGAAAAGACACAGTTAAAGCTGATTTTACTGACATAGCTCAGTGGTAACAGGAGCCTCATAAAAGAGTAAAATCCCAATTTCCTCTTCAGCCTAATCAGTGGATCTCAGAGCTGATTTTCATCCAGCTCCTGCTCTTTTTGTCCATCTAAACAATTGCTTTATGGCTGCATAGAGAACTCCAAAGGATATTTTGGTGTTGTCTTTTCCATTCATCTTCAGGATTTTCTGGGTCATGGAGTCCCCTGTCATGCTGCCCTGGCATGTGTCCATGACTTCTAGAGGTGCCTCAGAGGATGGACAGCAGGGATGTACCTTGAATAACCTGGCTGTGATCCAGGAGAACTGGACAGTCCACCTCAAACCCTGGGAAAAGGCATGGGTGAGAAGCCATGTGCTGACCAAGCCCCACTGGAGTCATCAGCTGGGCGAGCCACAGCTCCGTGAGCCAGTGTTACTGTGCAGAAGTGGCACAGCCATGCACAGTGTGCCAAGGCAGGCACTCTGGCATAACTCCACATCCTTCAGCTTGTCTGCTCCCTCCCTACGCCAGCATAGGAAGTTTTCTCCCCAGCCCTTCCCTGATTGCTCCTTCCTGGACTCTGGCCACTGTTTGCTGCTCCCAGTGCCTCTGGTACAACTATGTGCAGAACTGTGAAACGAGCTGGGTTAAAGACCAACAAGGGCAAATGGGTTTCTGGTTTCTTCTGAAGGGGTGATTTAAACCTCAGTCCTGTTAGCAGCTCATTTTTATGGTTGCTTCAACTCAGGGAGCAGGGGATGACAACCCAAGGGGACAGGGTCGGGGACAGGATGGATGGGAACATCTTCAGTTGGCTTTGCTGCCAAAACTGGCAAAGCAACATCCCTACATTTCAGCCCTGCTAGAAGCTCTCTCTACCCTTCACAGGCTCACATCACTTGTCTGGCAGATCCCACATTGCTTGAAGGATTTACTCCATTTTCCTTTAGGGATTAAATGGTTCACATAGTTAGACAGTTATTCTGTCATGGCATATGTGGGACTATCATTAACATTAAAAGGAATGACACATCCATCCAGCAGAGAATAATCTGCTTAATGGCTAAATAGGAAAGCTGTGTACATTAAATTGCAGTGAGCTTTGTGATGTAGTTTTCCCTATGATAAAATTGAGACCCATTTCAAAACAGGAAATTAATTTTCCCTCTTTTTATTCATTGGGTGCCATAAATACAAACCTGCCCCTTGACAACCTATAGAAGTCTCCACTGTGATGTATTTATAGAACCCAATGTGCCATGGATGCCTGAATGTAAAATCAGCTTCTGATTTATTGGACTGATGGCTTTTGAAGTGACAGATAGCCTGGGACAACATTTGTCTCAGCTCACACACTCTGTGCCAACCCATGAACAACTTTTACAGGCTGAACTTAAGCGTTTGAAGTTTTCTCTTCTGGAAAGCAGGAGACAAGGCGATTTGAAAGAAGGCTGAATAAAATTCAGGTGGACAATAGGTACTTGATTTGTAGAGGTGTAAGTTACCACCAAGTATTTAGTTGCTCTCAAGAAGGGAGTAAAATCTGATTAATTTCAACAGAAAATTCAGACCAACTGTACTTAAGCCCATGCTATTTTTTCAATAACTAAAATTCTGGCTACAGATTTGCATAAACAAGGATAGAAATTCTTTGTTATGTGTTTTAATGTGTGAAGTGGAAGTAGAGCTAGAAAAAATGGGAACTAGGGAAGAGTCACTGAGGAACCAACAGCAGCAAGAATTGGGACTACCACTTGAACTACTGCCTTCTCTGTTACACATTCAGCTCTTCAGTAGACGTAAAGCAGTTGCTGATATGCATATTTAGAGTGCATTTACTACTGTGCTGCCCACATAGATTCTGAAGAGTGTGAGCAATAGGCAGCCCCTGTGTGCACAGCAGCAGCAACATGAGCAGGAGATAGCACCTGGGTGGCATGCACACTTCTGGAGGAGGTCTAGCTCAAGTGGGACTTCATTCTGCATTTGCCCACTCATTCCTTTCCATCCCTGCTCTCTCAGTTGTGTCAGTGAGACTATTTGTCAGGACACAAATGAAGAGATTGAAGACTTGATTTGTGTTAAAAACAACTTCTATACAGATGAAGTTATTTCCGACCCAGGCTGGTTCACCTTTTGGCCCCACACCAGGAGCTGATGGAGTAACAAGTGGGGATTCTTAAGGGGTGAGAAATAGCAAGAAAAGAAGCTACAGCTGAAAGCAGCGTAAGTCAAATGGCTGCCTAAGATCTGGGTGTGTCACTTCTCGTGTACGTGCTTCACAGCTGTTTGGCTATGGACCACGGTGTTCATCCCAATCCTCAAGTGCTGGTTGAAGATACACCTAAACCACGAGTGTTCAAGTACTTGAATGCACAACTGTTTTAATTAATGAATATTAAAATATCATCAAAAGTGGAAGAACAGAACTGAAGCTCCTTTCACTTTTCTCAAGGTCACAAAAGTACCTGGAGAAATCAGGACAAAGTGTGTTTCCTTCCCTGCAAACTCCCACATCACCCTCCCCTTCATTCCCACTGGATAAGCACTTCTGCTGCTGGCCACTGTGCAGCTCTCAGTTGCTAAAAACCAGTTTGATCAGGCCAGATGTGTGGGACCTACACCTGGGTTAGAATGACTCCCTCAGCTCCAGCATCATCCCTGAAGACAGGGGTAAGGTCTGAGGTGGAGTGGACCCCTCTCCCAGCCCCATGCACAAACCTGGGGAGAGGGCTCAGGCTTCTTCCCAGCTAAGCTCTGGTTAACTGGAAATGTACCGTGCTTGTACTAAAGTACAAAGCACCATGCTCAGTACAGGCAAACCAGAAGCCAAAAGAATATCATCCTTGATATTCTCTTTAAACAACAGTTTCCAGTATAAGTCATGTATGCTACAGCTGTATGTGCTACAGTCTGGTAATTAACAGCTGCTTGTTTGTCTCTGGGGTAGATAATAAATGCATTGTGACCTGTCTTCTCCTCTTCCTCTCCCCCTCCCAAATAAGTAGGATCTGTGAGTGCCTTTCAGGGCTGCCATTGGCTCTGAACATGAGCTGGTCTTGGCAGAAGATATGTTGAGAGGTGATAAGCAACCACCACAAGCGAGTACCTTAGTCCTCTCTCTGGCCCCTTGCCTCCATCTGTCTTTGCAGCCTCTGACACTCCATGGGGAAAGAAGCTGCAGCATAACTTCTTCCCTCTTTCCCCCATCCTCACTGCTCCTGGGGGAGCAAGGAGGGAAGCTGGAGCCAGGGTGGTCCCATCCAGCCTCACGGCAGCTGTGGCAGCTGCAGCACTTCACCCTACAGTGGCAAAGCTGCTGGAAGCTGCAGTGTGAAACCGGGAGAACGGAGAAATTGGTGCCTTGCAACATTTTGTATCAGTATACAAGCTGTGTCTTAGTTGTTTCCCTGCAAATACAATCTCAAAAAGCTACCACTTCCATCATCACTTTTGAAGTAAAAGAGACTTTTCTGCTTGGCATCAGGATGAGAAAACTCTGCTACAAAGCAGATGCTCTTTAGCGTTTCAGACTTTGAAGTGGTTGTTCTTAACATGAGCAACAGGCAGCATTCATAAAAAGCCTTAGCACTGGAGCAGGGTCAAGCTGAGAAATTTAATATTCTGCTGCTCTAAGAGTACTAACCTGGCACAAATTCATCCTGGCTTCTGCAACTTCCCAGTATGATTTGAAGAGATGAAGAGGGAAAATCTAATGAAAAAGGAATGGAGTTTGGGCTAGTAGATGCACGGGATACAGAGGAGCTTCACAGATACTGCTCCTTGTTCCCAGAGGAGAAGGAGCTCAGATGGCTTTGGCCAGTTTGCAATTGCAAGGGATCATATTTTATTTTTCACTTGTGACCAAGTCAGCTGCTGTATTAAAAAATGACCATGGTCAAAATCAGTGGTGGACACGGCTACGATATGGGAGTAAAAACCATGCTGTAGTACATCTGCTCCCCTGGCACACAGCCCAGCATGTTAACCAGGAGTGTTGGGGAAGAGGAGGAGAGAGAAGAAAGAGCTACAGCCTCTGGAGTCTTCCCTGTTCTGGCAGCGAGTCTCTCTAGGGCAAAATCTTCCCATTTTGGGTATGCTTGTGCATCCCTGTGCAAGACACTCTTAAGACATATGATTAGATGTTTTCCTGAATAGGAGCAATCTCAAGTGTAGATTCACAAGCTTTTATCCTGATCTCTGACTGGGACCCATGAAAGGACAGGGCATAAGAAGCTTGAGGGAGTGTGCAGGGGGATGCAATTACCAGGCTTGCCAGCCTGGGCAGGCATACAGGGAGGCAGCCAAGTGGGACTGGGAGCTTCCCTGAGGATGCCCTGGGGTTGGCAGCCAGAGCAGCAGGGCCCTATTATTCTTCAGAGTAACAGCCTGTGTTTGCTGCAGGGAAGCAGATCCCACTGTGCTGCCTCACCCCACTTGCCCTACCCAGCTGCTGGAGATTGCAGCAAAGGGAGTCCCAAAGGCAATGATTTGGGGTCAGAAACATCCTGACCCCCACCTGCCTCTTGCTAGAGCTCTGCAAGCTCTCACACATACTGCCAGTCCCCAGGGGAATGATAATTGTAGGATGGGGTCTTGCAATTTAAGTGCTTGGGGAACTATTTCTTTGTCTGGATTTCTCTGCTGCCACCACTGAGGGGTACTGATCTCTGCCTGGGAGCCCTGTGTGCAGTCACTGTGTCAATATTTAATCATGGTAATTAGTAACAGGCTGGGTGGCTCAGGAATTCACAGCTCAGCATTTACCTCATTCACCTCACCCATCTCTTGGGCACATAAGGGATGTGTCTATGGCAGAGAAGCAGAGGCTTGTGGAAGTGCAGCTGCCCCATTTTTTTGGTAAACATTTTATTTATAGGCTTTTACAAATCCTTTTGCTCTGGTGGCACATGATGCTGTGAAACTAGGAAAAGAGGAATTCATTCCAGGTCAAAAGAAGTTCCTTTTGTATCTAACCCATGGGCAGCTGCCCTTCGCTACCAGTGTTTTAAGGCTTTTAAAAATCACAGACTGGTGGCAGAGCAGCAAGCTGCCTCTTTCCTCTGAAAACTGGGTTAAAACAAGACCCTTCATGCCTCACAAAGTTCTATTCCTGCACTATAGCAGAGCAGAACATATATCCAGTTACATCAATCAATGCCCTGCACCTCTCCCAAAGGCATCAGCTACCAGGAGTGGGTCCTCTCTGTTACAAGGCATGAGGCTCAGCCAGCAGAGTGGGGCTAACTGCTTCTGAAATCTTTAGGAATTTCTGTTCAGGAGTTACAAATTAAGCTCTCCTTGGAGACATCATAAATCAGATCCAAGGCTGTCTGCTTTGAAGAGGCTTTCCAACACAGCAGAAGGACTCTCGCTTGTGGTGTACGTGAGCCATGGCTCCACGGTACACCCATTCTTCATCTGTGAAAGTTCAAGTTTATAGCTGTAGGAAAAAGAATTAATAGGTGTAGTAAAATCAAAGCTAAATGCGAAGAGTTGCAAGGGGAATGGGCAATAAAATGGCAGATAAAACTTAACATTGATAAATGTTTCTGGGGCTCTTTTTCTTGTAAAAGAGAAAATGCAGAGAAGAGATTCTAAAGGTCTGTGAACTCATGAGTGATGTGAACATGGAGAACAGGAAAAAGGTTTAAATTTCTCCTCCAGTACAGGAGGTAGTGGCCACTATATAAAACTAGCAAAAGGCAGGTTCAATTAAGTTCTTCGCCAAAATGTACTCAAGTGCTGGAATATGTTACTTAACACAGGATGTGAATACCCAAAATTTCACTCAACTAGGCATCTTTGTGGAAGAACAGATATCTGGGAAGAGACCAGAAATGTCATAGTGACCTTCCTCCACTTTTTTCTTTAGCCTATTTTCTTTTTAGTAGTAGAGGAGAAGTGGCATGTAGCCATCAGAATGGGAGTTGCATTGAGTCCTGAACTGGAGAGACCTGTCAGACTGGGAAACAAAATTCACAGTTCATATGAGAAAACATACATCTCCATCATGTGTTGAAACTTCTGTTGTCAGCACTTACTGCACAACAGAAGACAAGTTACTGGGTCAGCGTGTCCTCCTCATCCATCCTTACCTTCTCATATCTTCCATCAGGGCACTGATCACACCACATCAGGTGTCTGGGGTATATGACTGATAGGAGATGTTGGTTTGAGTGGGCCGCACCACTCACCAGTCTCAGCACTCTGCAAAAATACGAATCAGTGGGCCAAGTGCTGATAGCAGTGCTCCAAGACGTGGGATAAGCTGTGCTCCTGCTTTTTTTAGGGTGCAAATACTGCAAAATGTTGTAAATACAGAGTGACAAGCCTCTCTCCTGCTCCTGGCCTGTGAGACCACAAACTGGGAGGAGGTCTATGACACTGTGGTGTAGCAAAGGGGGCAGCAAGGCAGGGACTATCCATCAGGGCCTGGTGTGAAGGGACCCAGCTACTTGGCTCTGTCTCCTTATGCAGCTGTATTGGGCTGTCATCTCTGTGATGCCTGGTGAGATCCATCTACCACCATATCAGCTGCCCACTGCCTCACACAATGCAGGAGATACTCAAGATGCCATTATCACCTTTCTCTGATGCCTGTGTGCACATGCCAGTGTGTATGCATTAACTACAGTCATATGAACACCTATACATGTATTTTTATAGAGATACAAACAGGGATTTTGTGTCCGCTGTTTTCCAAGCAGATGAGGATTTGGAAAGGGCCTTTCCTTCCCAGAGGAGGCAATTAGGTAGTCTATTTTAATAAGGGCAGTATCCTGTTCTGCCAGTGATCAGTGAGGATGACTGCCACAACAGCCAAGCGGTGCAGCCAGCGAGCATTTGGCTTAATTAGTTCTTGACAGGACCAGGTCTCTGTGGAACATTCATAAATAATTTTGCTGGGGGCACAGGAGCTGGCTCATTGCAGACCCACAACAAGACAGACAACAAAACCCCAACCAAATCCTGAATCTTGTCTATTATTGATGTGAGGCTTCCTACTAAACCAAGTTCAAAACAGAGCTTCTTGTTCATGCTGCAGGGGAGAGGGTATGGCATTAGCATTCCTGGGGGCTCATGAGTGACAAGGAGGGGGGGAATATCTGGAGTCCCGATGAGCATGGATGGCAGGAGGTGAGTGAACAGGGAGCTTCACTCAGAGAGTGACAGCTGCGAGGCTCGATGTCCCCTCTGCTCCTGACAGCAGTGCCTCCTGGAGCTTTTGTTTCTCTGCAGCCAGGATGACAGCCTTGTGCGACTGTTCACCAGAGTGCGCCTTCCTTCCAGGCATGGATGCTGTGCACATGGGATCGAGCATTGTCAGTGCCTGACAAACAATAAGGCATCAAGGAAAAACAATAAGGTGGCTTTCTTCAAACACAGACTTTCTCATTTCCAAGCAATCTAACTTTCAATGAGAGCATCTTACCTGACTGGACCACTCCAAATAGTCAGGAAATATGCTCAATGCTGGTGATGATTGGAAAAAAAAGCTGCCTTCTCAATGCAAATGAATATTGGTAACAAGAAAAGCAATATGCTCAGAGCTTTCCAGGTTCTGTTTTCTCGTTCCCCATCCTGCCACCCTTGTGTGCATCAGTCATCCTTCCTGTGCTCTGACCCTGCACTGGTGCTGTCACCACACTGTGCTGTGACCTCCCTGAATTCAGCGCTGCATCCCCCGACCCAGGTCTGTGTCAGTGAGAGAGGGAGGGGCTGTGCTCAGCCGAGACGTGCCACAGTGCTGTGGAGACTGTGAGTGAGACTGGCACTCCCCTGCAGCACCGAGTGTTTGCTTTGCTGGCTGGTTTCACTTCTGAACCGTGCTCTGGCACAGCAGAAAAACACTCATGGAGGACTCCAGGTGTGTATCTGAGTTTGATATTGTATGGTCTTCACCACCTCGTGGACCTCTTTAAGGCTGTGAGTGCTAGATTAACTACTTTGTTTTGTCTGGAGCAAAGAGAGAGAACTCCAGGATGGGCTGGAATGCAGGAGAGTGGTTTGGGAACTGGCTGCAACTCTGATGAGGGCTTCCCTCTGAACCCCTGACATTTGCATTCCCATGTTCTTTCCCTGCTTTCCACACAGTTCTCTAAAACCAACCTCCTGCTGCCTGTTCCCACCCCTGCCTCTGATCTGGAGGGAACTGCTCGAGCCATTTTACTTCTGTAGCTCTTGGTGTTCCTGGCCACCAGAAGCTCCGCAGAAAGACCTAAGGGTGACAGTTTCCAATTTAACATGCATGGATGATAACACACTGTGGTGAAAGTATGCAGGAGACACTCGAGTCACTCAGGTAAGTGTTATCCATAAGACACTGGGAGCACCACGGATCTGCTGGAGACCTCTATTTGGCATCTAACAGCACATCAAAACAAAACCACTTGATATATTTCAGTATTCAAAGGAAAACAATGACCCAGGAGGGTAGGAGTGTCTAAATAACACTACCAATAGGAAAAGACTGTACACATGGGCAGCGCTCAGTAAGACCAGAAAGGAAAACAGAAGATTTAGAATGAGGACTGCAGCCCTTAAATATGCTGTTGCTGGTGTGCAGGGAATAGTCTTTCCACCACAGGCAGGACAAGGAAAAGTGAACTTAAATTTCAACAAGGGAGACTTAGACCAGAAAATTAAGTTTCCTAACTCTAGGCATTGTGAGACACTGGGGGAGATTGCCTGAGTGTTTATTGAGTCTCTGTTGCTAAAGGTTTCTAAGAGCAGACTAGAAAAACTCTTGTCAAAAAACTGGCTTACATCTAATTGATTCTATCTTGGAGCAGAAGGATAGTCTAGGTGGAAACTAAAGGCCTGAGGCAGTCCTATTTCCTGAGGCACTTTTAGATATGCTAACGATCTAAAGAGTTCCTAAGAGCTAGGTATTTGTTTTTAATACCTAGCATAGCTGGTATGTTTGGCATGGTTGTAATCATGGTCTGGCTAAAAAGAGAATTTTCCCTTTCAGTCCACTAGCAATGTTCCAAGCAAATTATCTGTATTAAAAATGCTCTTCGTGGAACATATTTTAAAAGCAGCATATTCTTCAGCTTGCCAGCCAG
This sequence comes from Corvus cornix cornix, assembly GCF_000738735.6. Lineage (NCBI taxonomy): Eukaryota > Metazoa > Chordata > Aves > Passeriformes > Corvidae > Corvus > Corvus cornix. The sequence continues at coordinate 36,650,436 of NC_046333.1, forward strand.
CCAGCTTCTGAATATGGAGCACATGAAATCCCTGGGTCACACATTTATGAAACCTGTGTCCCCGTGAGCTTCTTAAGTTACCACGGATCTGTGATTTATGACAAGAAGCAGCCTTGACTGGATTTGACCAGGGTTAGAAGTGCTTACACATGCAGGTAAAGTGTCAGGTCAGAGGGCTTGGGAATCCCCATCACAGGCTGGAGCAAGCACCAGGGACACTCCACTCTGGAGACTTTCAGTTACCGTCCAATACTGTCCAATACTTTCCAGTAGAGCATGAGCTAGCTTGGCTTGGCTTACCAAAATCACACAGGTTCAGATGAGGCAACATAGCAACATCCACTGCTAACCTGACACCCACAGAAAAATGCAGAACAAAAGGATATAAGAACAAAGAGAAATGAGTACACATGGGGCACTGCAAAGCCAGCCACCTGCTTGTGCTGCCAGCCCTCTCCCTTCATGTGTGGACCCTGCAGGAATGCGAGGCAGAGAAGCACAACTGTAGGGGAAATTATCTCCCATGCTAGTGATGCAGAATGAAGAAAGCTCTATCTCCAAACCCTGGTGGGGAGTAGGATGGTGCTAAGCTCTGCCTTAAGTATTCTTTTGTTGGGAAAGTCCTGGCAGGATGGATCAGGGATTCTGTGGCAACCCAATTTAAATATGAAAACATACAGAGTACGTATGAAAATTAATGCACAACTCAGGGCCCTCTGTGCTGGGCTGGGGCTCACTTCTGACAATTAACTTTGAAAATGAGCTGATTGTACCAAGAAAGTGAGGCAAAATTTTTCTGACAGCCATTTCAGGCCAATTTCCATTATTTGACACTATTTCAACATATTCCATTTTTCATCTGCTACTATTGTGGTTTTCCCCAAAACAGTGCACAACCTTAAATTCCCCAGGCTTTGGGGATTTTGGAAGAATATAGATAAACTCATTAGCAGGAGCAAAATGATCACTGAATGAATTAATTTGTATAGACATTTAAATGGCAACTTGCAGACATTTCTTTCACTAAAAGGAATAGAACAGTTTCCTTTTGAAGTTACTGCCTGAAACTGTCTTGTGCTTTGGACAACAATTTGCTGACAGTTCACATTGAGTTTTCTTCATGTGATGATGGTTAGTTTGAAAATAACTGAGGTAAAACTTCACCAAATACCTTGTTCCCAGTCACACTAGCTCCTGAGCTTGTCTCTTGCTGAAAGCTTTCACTTCTGGGTCTCAGTTTCGACATCCCATTTTTTCAGCAAGGTGTGGAGACTTTGGCAGTTGTCAGCTGAGCGCAGAAGTAAGGTAAGTATAAGCCTTTGGTAAAGGGAAGGAGACAGATGCATTAGCTACCTGCCAGAATGGAAATTTACCAGGGGTGTGTCTGTCTGACCCAGCTCAGCACCAGGTTGTTTTGTGCCACAGACATACAATGTCTGCCTTGGCACTCAAGGCTGGCACACAGGGAGTTATTGTGCGGAGGATGGAAATAATGGAAGAGGTGACAGCAGTTTTAGATGCTTTCGTCTTCTGGGAGCCCTGGCTGCTACAGCAGATGAGCCCTTCTGTCTTGAAGACGGCATGCTGAGATGAGTCCCTGTGAGCTACTCCAGGTTCACTGGTGCTCCTGCAGGGTGGTACCCACCATACAGATTCACCTGTCACTGACAGCAATCCAGTCCAGCATCTGGACTGAGCTTTGAGGAATCCCTTGGACAACATGCTCTAATGCCCTCATTAATAAAATTATAGTTCCTGAATAGGTGCCTGTGATATTTCCAGTGGATAAGACATACACTCATCCCCACTGAATACAAGTACACTGACTAATTACACCCTGATAGGTGTGCATTGGTTATCCTGTCAATGAGATACACCACAGTGAAGCAGCAAAGGCACAGCATCCTTGGCACTGAGACGTGCACCATGGATAGTTGTGGGCTGGCGAGCAGTCACAGACTGCTCAGCATACAGGGGAAAGCAGCAAATCTGCAGGTTACACCTCGTGCAATAATCACAATCCTTGTACAGCCATTTCTGGGTCCCACACAACACATAGACAAACAGCTAAGCAAGCAGTTGGTTCTCCATATGAAAATAAAGAAATTCAAGGAAAAATAAAAATACAACAACAGCATTCATAAAGCTCCACATGCTCAAGGGCACTGGGATCAGGCAGCTCTGCTGAAGCAAGAGGCCTTTCATGCCAGTTCGTGTGTGCGTGCGAACTGCACCCTCGTGAATTGCTAACTTGTCCTTTAGGAGTGAGTTAGATAAATGAGATTCCAATATCAGAGCTAATGCTCCTTTGAAGTGTCACTTTGTGCACTTCTGTCTCTGCATTATCAAAATGTCTTCCACAAAGCTTTATTATCACTGATGACGTAGAACTAAGAGGCAAAATTTTCTATTCAAGGATTGAGTAGTTAAAAAAAACAATACTTCCCTGGATACTGGAAAATCAAATAGAAGACTCCAGGGCAGAAGGGCTAATTAAAAAAAAAAAAGCCTGCTTTACTATGAAAACCCTTGAGGGGAGATAAAAGCTGAAGGGAGGTGCATGCTTGAATAATAAAGCCTTAATGAGTTTGGGTCCGTGTCTAATACAAAGCATTGATTTTGGCTGCTTGATGAAGTTAGCTATTTAATTAGAAAAATTTAATTTAAATGGACACTGCCCACTAAGATCACTCTGTTGGAGAAATCTCTATTGCTGTCATAAGTAACTACTATTTTTTTAAAAAAAATAGAAGAGACAAGAGCGAAAAAAATCCTTTGGACAATCACTTTATTTCATACAGCTAGCAGAATTAGTTGTATGTCTTAGCTTCTCTCTTTGCTATGTCCACTCCTTGTGTGCTTTGTTTGGTCTCTCAGTAGCTCATCGGGAGTAGAAGGTGGCTGGAGAAATATAATTTAAAAGATAACAGGAAGAAGTGACTGTAAAACATCAGCAAAATATAGAAGCTGGCTATATAGAAGCCAGGGACAGGAGGTATTTCCATGATATTTACACTTGACTTGAAACTGGGCTGTTTCCAGTTTGAGAGTGCCCACTTAAGTAGGTGTGAATTAGACACATCATTCTCAGGGCAAATGTTTTGCTTTATTTAGAAAGGACAGGCCAGGAGTTCGACTGGGCCACTGACACTCCCCAAGATATTAAGAGTAGTGCTCGGCTAGTCTTAATATCTTGAGGTGTTATCTGGGCTTGAGGTTTGAGCTTCCTTTGTAGAAAATGGGAAGAGCATGAGTCATCTCACCCCAATGCAGACATTTCAAAGAGGGCTGGTGACTCATGCCTACAAGTACCTATTTCACTGATGATAAAGACCCGCTCAGATGGAGACATCTGATGTCAGATGAGATGACTCCCACCTTGTGTGGGGAGGCTACTGATGCAAAACCTGAAGTTAGACAAAGAACAACAGACACAGACTGCTCAGCACCTGTATGATGTGTTACCCTGAGGACTTGGTGAGAAATCTTGTGGCTGAATGCTTTCTTGCATTGATGTACACCAGCTAGAGAAGAAAGTCACCATTCACTCAGGTCTCTCCTGCTATGCTTCTACCTTACGGGAATGACCACCTGGATCAGTTTAGCAGAGGCAAGGTTGTGGGTTAAACCCTGTGGCCCAGATTATGCAATTGTTCAGACCGGTGGCTGTAGCGGTTAATTTTAGTCTGAGCATCTGTGAAAACCATGCCAGCAGCCACAGGAGTACATGGTGTAGGAATAAAAATGTCAGCAAGGCAGCAGGTTTTCAGAATTAAGACAGAACCAAGTAGTTGTTCCCTTTTTCAAACCCCCTGTCTTCAGTCATCAGGCCTTGTCCTCCTCAGACTGTGACAAATGGTGACAGTGGCCACTGGTTCATCCACAGCAGATGAGATCCAGCTGCAAGGGTCACTGAAGAGATCATCCAGAAACTCCTGTTTGTTGGTGACTGTGACACCATCACATGCCTAGGAGGCAATCTCTGTAGCATCACCCAGGAGCTCAGCCTAATCATAGGTATCGACAAAGACGGTTTTCCCCCAGGGTCACAATCTCGCTGAGGTTAAATAGGGGTTGTCAAGTTTATCAGTTGTGGCACTATCCCCTCAAATCAGCGGTAAATGCTGCATTCCAGAAGCAAACCTGTGATTTAGTCATCTACAAAGTTGTTTTTGGAAGGGGTGAAAGATTCAGGGCTCAGCCAGAATGACTGCATGTCTGATGCATGTTATTTCTGCTCTCCTCCCTGGATGGTTATTTTGGGCTCTGTAGAGTTGCCCAACTCAGCTTTCCCAAATGCTGGGTTCGGGATATGTGTTGCACGGACATGTCATTGGCACTGAGACTCTGTCTCAGGCATCTAAAATTCGTGTGCCCATCCTGTAGCTCTGCACATTCCTTCAAGATTGGTGTGTTTTCATGTGACTGCACAGAGGGTTGATGCATGTTGGCTAAAATTAGCTACAACACCTCTAGGAAATGGGCAGTATAACAACATCCATTAATCCATTAATAATACTTGTAATACTTCTCTAGTTTCTGAGACAAAACCTGTTTCACCATTCAATCGTCACAGGGAAATTCTGCTGGTAGGGCTCACCAGCATTACAGAGCAGACCCTGGTGTTAAAGTTCGCTGCAAGTGCTGTCTCACACAAACACATTGCACTGTCAGCAGCAGAGCAAATAGATATTGAATTCCTACGGATGTTTGTCCTATTTCCCCTCGTTTGCTTCCAGCTATGCCCTCCACAGCATTCCCAGCTTCTGCCCAGCTCAGCTGATAAAGTAACAAGGTCTGTGATGCTGTCCCTTCTGAATCCATGCACTGAAGGAAAGTAGGATTACAGAGAGCTGATCTCTAAATTGCTGTTTATCCATATAGTTTGTAATTTCACCACTTGTGGAAGAAGGGTAGGACAAAAGGAGGGTCAACACATGCAATTTTGCACTACTGCAGAATCTGATATGGTATGAAACAACACTGCAGACAAAAAGGCTTTGCCTCAGAGACCAGAGGAGGAAAGGAGTTGTGTGCCACATTGTCCTTTTTGATATCAATTACAAGTGTTTTGAAACCCTCTCATTTAAAACTACTTTGGCATATTTGTTTTCTCTCTCTCAGGCTTGTTGGTGACGTTCAGTGTTGAAACTAATTCTCAGTTTGCTTCGTCCCTGGTAACTACTGAGTTCCACATGTATGCCAGCAATTGCACCTACTATGGGCAAAAGGGTTTAGAGATCCAGCTTGCCAAGTCCTACATTGTTCTAGTTCAGGGGCTACACATTTTTATGAGCACTCAGAGATTATTTAGATTGTTCTTCTTGACTGTGCAAATTCCCAAATAGAAATATTACTACCTATATCCATCAAGTCTCTCATTCATTCAAATCCTGCCCTCTAACAAAAAAAACCATATAATGACTCCTAAGGGAGGAGGTTGCTTCTGAGTCACTGACGGAACAGCCTGTTCCCTGGTCTCATGGGTTCCCCAGCATATCTGGCCTTTATTACCCCCTCCTTCTGGTTTATGAATCCTCTCTTGGATTACAGTCAGCTGCCAGTGTCCTGCAAGGTGGCAAGAAATGAACAGGAACATCTGGGTATTTCTCTTAGAGCTGCCAATCATTGTCACTGCTGAGTAAATGACCTGGTGCTCATTCACACTGCCAAGTAGCATTGAAGATGAGTTTGGGGCATCTTTCAGCAAAGAAATCTAAATTTATGGATCTGTCCTTATTTTTGTTTTTTGGAAGCTATTGGTCTGAAATGATTCGGCATTGGAGTGTGCATGTTGTAATATGGCAAGATAGATAGCCATTCAATGACCTAGCTAATGAGGAAAGATGATCTCAGTCTGTTTATGAAAAGCAAAATGCTTCCAGCAGTGTCCAGATGGCAAAACAACTTGGTGTGTGTAGCATTTCACTTCCACATGACTGGGTGAAATCCTGTGTGAGAAACAACGATGCTGAGCCTTAGTCCTGGAAATCCTCACACGTGCTACGCTCTCACCATATAGGCAGTGCCTTTTGAATCAAGAACAGAACTTTGGCCTCACCTTTAAATGCAGTAGCCAGGCTTGTGATTACCTACAAAGGCAAGTTTCATCCAAAAGCTTCTTGCTGCTGGAATATGAGGACCATGGTGGGCCACTGCTGCTGTGGTGTGAAGACTTGCCATTCTCTTGTGACAGTGATGAGTGTCTCTAATGAACATCAGAGTCGCTCCCCTCCTTAAATGAAGGCAAGAGCAGGCCTGACTAGACATGTTAGCATCACTGCTCACTTTCTGGCCAGCAGGGCATTAACTCATCGTGACATGGGGAACAGCGAGATTGGGTTTGTAGCTTCTGCTTGTTTGTTTTATTGTTTAAGTTAAGAGAACTGTAATGAGATAAAGTACCCTCTAGAAAATCCTAATTGGATTTGAATAGCTTAATTAATGGAGACAGTCACCTACATAACCCCTTTTTTTCCTCCCCCAAGTAATGGGGATCTGCAGTCTGCAAGAAGTAAAAATCAGCACAGTTTATGATACAGAACTCAGGTATTGGTTAACAACAACATTATTAATGGTTGATGAGGAACTGGAAAGAATTCTTCTGTTCAGGTAAGTTATATGTACATTCAGATGTCATGAGCTGTGCAGCAAAATATTCACCACCAAGAACAGGCGAACTTTATAGTTTGGGATTTTTTTCTGTTCAAAAAAATACAACCCAGTTATAAATGAGAGTTAAAATATGACAAAATGATGAACAACCAGCAGACATCTACTTCATGGTTGAGTGCTGGTTGAAGGTCTTCATCTGAAATGAAAACATCTCCCATTTAACCTAAAGAAATTTTCTTGTGATTACTGTTAATATTGATTAAGCTGATGAACTTGCAGTTGTAGCATTCTGGGCCACAATTTAACAACAGTGAAAGGAGAACGTTTGTTTCACATTCCTGCTGCCTGTTGGAGCAGGAAAAAGATATAATCCAGGTATGGGAGTAGAGGTATGGCTGTTCTTTAAACTGTCACCTCCTATAGTCTTCAGGAATCACCTGAAGCAGGTAATGCTTAGCTGATAATAAACTTGATAAATGTCTTTCTCAGAGTATATGGGGGATTTACAGAGCAGGAGCAGAATTTTCCCTCTGTTAGACTCCACAGGAAAGAGGTATCAGCTAAGAAAGAGCATTGCTTTAGGCATTTGGGAGGGAGGGGAGAATGATGATGGGATGGGACACACAAAAGACCACTGGCTTGGGAGGGACTTCAGAGATGCTGGGAGAAATAGGTTAAGATACACATTAATGGAAGCTATAGACTGTTCAAAATTTCCTTTCAGCCTGCCTAAAGTGTGCCCTGCCAGACTGGAACTGTGATGGACCAAGGGACAGAGTTAAGGTTGTAGCACTGGCAATTCTAGCGTTCAGTCATGATACTCCATACCATTTTCTCAATGTTAGGTGGGATGTTTCTATGAAACACAGCTCTTCTGTTAGGTTTCCACAGAGTTTCCCTTTAAAGCAGAACCACACTCTTAGCACAACTTCAACGTACCCAGGCCTTTACCTTCTGAAGTTCCTGCTGGCACTAAGGAAGCTTCAAGCTGTGGAGTCAACTGGAACGTTCCTGTCTCCTGAGGTATCTCTGTCTATGTCCATGATGTGGGATGGCTTCGTGGAGACTCTTGTTTTAGCACTTACATACTGCTGAGAGACCAGCTATATCACCATGTGATGAAATCAGGCATGATCTTAATTGTCTTGCAGGGTTCAGATTTTTTAAGTGCTCAGTGCTTATACCCTCTGCGGAGGTCTCTTTGGAAATCAGGTTTACTGTGAAGATCAGTATCAGGTCTCCTTTCAAATGCAAAGTACAAAAACAAGCTACTGTGCAGCAGTGCAACGGGACATCTCTTCCCATTGTTTTCCCTTTGATTAAGAGACAAAGGAGTCCACGGCTGAACTTCTGCCACTTGCCAGATGTCCTTTTGGCTATCCTGCTAAACTGCACGAACACCATGATTTGATTTGCTTCCTTTTTTTTTTTTTTTCAGTCATAGTGGCCTAATAGTGAGAGGAAATATTTGAACCCTGTTGTTCAGCAGATTTCTGGACATTCTAACAAACGCTTTCTGAAAAGTCATACTGATCTGGTGGTGTGTGGTCTTAATGTCACTCTAATATTTCAGATTTCTGCAAGTCTGTTGAAACTGCATCCTTCTGCAAACAAGCTCAGAATCCCTTTAACCAATGTTACAGCTTTTTGAGCCAACAGGCACAGCTTCTAACATACATGAAACCTAAGCTTGGCTCCTACTTCTCCTTTTTCTTTTCTTTTTTTCAAATCTCCTTATTCATTTTCACCACCACATTTAGTGCATTGGTCCTGAATATCCTTAACAGAGTAAATATGTTAAAGCCCCTGTGCTCATGAAGCGTCCTGTCACAAAGGGGTTTTCCTTGGAACATAACTGACACCTTCAAATTTGTCTTCTTTACGCAACTAAATCTATTCTAATGAGGTCCTTTGTGCCAAGACCATTTTCTGTTCTCCAGTGTTAATCCCCTTGCAGGTTTCTTCAGGCCTTCGGACCAATCAGGCCCATCATTGTTGGTAATCAGTCACAGCTCCCCTGAACAAACATTGGCCCTGATGGCACTCGCTCCACAAACCAATGCCAGGCTAATGAGGCAGCATGAGCAGGGCTTTTTTCTTTGATTGAACTTTGGGAATGTGAATTCCCTTCTCACCCTCCTTAAGCAATTTGGTTTGTGACAGATATGGCAGAGAAACTCTGGACCAGAGGTACAGCTCTCTTTAAAACACTGCTTTTACTTTTTCATTTGCTTACAAGAATGCCCAGGTCTTGTGCTGCAAAGTGTAGTTATAAAAATGGACAATCCATGCAGGGACAAGAAACCCAATTGCGCTGTACACAGAAAAGGGATTTAAAACGTAAGTGGAGCATGAAGGGGCCAACTGTCTGACCAGGGATTATACAGAGAGTTCCCAGCAGATGTTGATTTCCCAGAGTTAACAGAAAACCTTGGGAAGCAGAAGATAATGTAGTTAGGCCTTGAAGCCCTGTTATCTTAGAGGGTTGAAAAAGTTAAAATTAGAGCTTTTCCCACAACTTCACTCCAGATATCTAACTCAGTAGGAACAGAGTCCAGTTTTTACTTAGTGCAGGGCCTTATGTTATGTCTGGTCAACGAATTTATACAATTTATTTTGCAAACCTACAGTCACAGAGATTAACAAAACCCAGAGGTGACAAAAGTATGCAAATTAAACTCTTCCTCGGGAGCCACTAACTCTTCTGCTTCTCAGATGAAAAGCATAAAAGTATATACTTGACTATGTTTATGTAAAAGAAAAGGTGCTATGTCTGCAAAATGTCCATTTACATAACAGCCAACGCTTTTTCTGAGAACTCATATTGGGAAACTATTAAAATGAATCACAAAGTAAATTAATAATTTACAGATCTCATTTGTATGAATTCACTTCATAAAATATGTGTATGTGTGAAATGGAAGTCAAGTGATCATAAAACAAAGCAAAAAGACATGAGCTCACTGTGGAAGGAAAGCTATTTTTAGTCAAATTTTAAAGAAATGCATTCTATTCAAGGCTTCATATCATGCTCTATTAAATTATAAGAGTGAAAACAGGTTCTGATTTAAGAAGAGATAGCACAGCAAGATGCAACGTGTCAGAAATGTAATTGTGTACTGTGTGCTGATGTTCTGCTTGTCTTCAATTTGTTGGTGCTGACCAAACAGGGAAGATGATCATAGCCAGGAGAATCTTAACCCTCAAGAGCCCAATCCCACAGCTCTTACATATAGCAGCAGTATTTCCCCCTTATGTAATCAATAGGGCAAATATTTAAGAATTCACAGGAAATAAATCCCCCAAAGTAAAATTTGAGTCACTGGGGCTGGAGGAGACAGCTATCTCTGAAAATTAGGCCATAAAGACCAAACTCACAAATAATATAGGCGTGGATAGAGTACCTCTCAATGGCAAAGGAAGCCTGGGTGTCATACAACTAAATATACATTACAAATCTGGCTCCAAGTGCTGGTAACACCCATCCCTGTCTTACCATGTTCCAGCAGAATTGGTGAACCCGGTTACCTCCAAGGAGCTTGACTTGTCCCCAGGACACTCATAACTTCTCTTGTGGCACAGCGGCCTCTTTCAGTCTCAGTCCCACACAGTTCTTTTTGCATCTTGATTGCCAAAATCTGACATACAGGCAGCTTGAGCAGAGGCAAAGAAATGTATGCATAAATAAAAAATGGAAACTATTCTGGGGTTAAAATGCTATCTCCAACACAAGGTTTGACAGCCCTGGTCATTTGAAGGAGAGAAAGGAAAGACAAGTTTTGACTTCTGTGATCCAAAATGGCCAACCTCAGGCTCCTTACAGAGTCAGTGGAGAAAGGCAGTGCCCAAGAAACAGAAGTTGCAATACCAAATGAGGGATTACAGTGGCCAAGCTGGGTCCAATCTGTGGTGATCATGTCCAAAGTACTAACAAAATCTTATAATGTAGGAGAACATTCATTTTACCCAAATTTAGTCTTCCAGATACCAAGCATCTACACAAACCTTGACACAGAGCTTATTTCTACAGTCTGTGGAGACTGACCACCACTGGGGGAAATTATCACATCCTAAAAAAGGAGTGTAAGTTTGGTGGGCTGAAAGGCTTTCAGTAGATACCTATCATTGACCATTGACCATAAGTGGAGGATGCCAACCGTTTCCTCCTTAGTCTCAGGACTGATTTTCATTCAGAAGACTACCTTTCTGACTAAGATTTATAATTCCAGCCTGTACCACAGGATAAATGCACATGTAGAGGGACGAACACAAATGGGCATAGCTAACCTGAAGAGGACATTTAGGACATACATCTATACTGCCCTAAAAAGTACAGAAAAAATACCTAAAATTGCTTTCTAGGTTATTCCTGGGTCTTTTTTCACTGCCAAGTCAGAGAAACAATTCACGGCTTCCCTACTGACAGCAATAAGTGACTTTTCATTGGAAAATAGATACTCCTGGTGATTTCTGAGGGTGTTGCAGAAAAATGCTGGAAAACTAACAGGTCCTTAATATTTGTGTTCTTATGGTTATAATCATGGTGAGGAGGACCAGAGAGAGGCCCTCACTATGCCAAAAAAACTCAGCAGCTGTCCGCATTGTTCAGAAATTAGGACATCTTGTATCTAGAGAGGAGGTGAATAATGGACTCATTGAGCTTCAATTCATAATGCTTTGCTCCTGAACTGCAGTGCTCAGGAATGGAAGTGTTCCGGAAAAGTCGGCCAGAAGAGCTAGCATGTGGTTCCAAAGTACTCCAAGACAACTATTACAAGACAACTATTCTGGATAGGTAGCAAATCCAAAGGCAACAGGAGAAAATGAGAAAAGAAGGAAAGGAACTGAGCATTTAACTTGATAAACATCTCAGGAGGCTTGCCTGACATTAGTTGATGAATACCTGGGCTGCTTGACAGTGTATTTACATCAACCCTTGCTTAGCTTCTAGGCTTTTCCTCTTAACCCATAATATGACAGGGTCGTATTTATTTGGTGCTGCCCACAAGCCTAAAGGGCATTTGATGATGGGTAAAAGATAGAGAGAAAATCTCAGTAAATGCCATTTGCAATCTGAGGGAGGGAATAACAAGAGTGACTCATTTTGAGAACAGTGAACTTTCTGAGCCACGGTATCCATTTACCTGGAGGTCTGATGTAGCTGATGTTTGCTCCAGAATTTTGTCTATGGTGGGTTCTGACTTGCAGAGGTCTGGGAAAATAAGTTGGAGGGAAAAACAAATCAGGTGGTTTTCCTCTCTTGCATCCATGCTACCAAAGGAAAATATAAGCAAATCCTGCAAAAACTGACAGGAGACCTGTTTCCCTTCAAACTGCTCTGTGCTTAGCACTGGTGTTTTTCTGCAAGTTGTCTGTTGCATATGACTAGGTCATTTCATCACAAGCATGTGTTTTGCTTGCCATAAAATAAAATTTTTAGCTCCTTCAAAGTTCTTTGTTGTCCAAAGCTTTGCTTTTCCTTTAAAATTGCTCACGTGCTTTGAGTGCAGAGCGCCCTGTGTCTGACTTCATTACTCCATTAGACATAGAGAGGGCAGATCTAGGGGTACAATGGGGCAACAGATTGGCCAGCTTGTGTTCAGGTTTGTAATTGCCTGTTCCTGCCTCCTCTGGAAACAATGGAGAGCAGAAGCAGCTGCAGAGGAGATGAGCTGTAACATCTCCCTGGGAGCGCCGCCTGCCCAAGCACCTCTGGCCCTGACAGTCCTGGGCTGTCCTGCCAGTCCCTGCCAGGGCAGGCCAGCTCAGAGGGCTGCTTTGAGGCTCCAGTCTATTCCTGTCTGGCTACCATTTGTCACCATTGCCCTGCACAGGCATCTTGTTCCAGTCTGCTGCACTTCTCCGTGTGCTGGTTCTGAAAGGAGCAGAAGTGATGCTGATAGGGTTGGGCGCTGGACAACCTTGGAAAATGAGTTTGGCCCTTAGTGTGTTACAAGGGGAAAACAAACAGCATCGAAAGCACCAAAGTGTGGCTTAAACAAAAAGGCTTGCTAAAGACATGTCTTTCTCCATGTCCCCAGCTGGACTTGCTGAGTTCATTGATTTTAATGGAGTTATTCCAACCTACCTAGCTGAGATTCCAGCCCATTAGACGATGTATTGCCATGTAAAATTCCAGTGAGTGGTAGAGTTTATTTTCTCATTTGTTGGTTCTGACACAGCTGTCTTATATCCTTCTCCATTCACTATCCACTGAAAACATATTTTGTGTTCTCTATAGACATTCACTTTTCCCTTGCCAAATATTAGCTTCATGACTGAACACTTCTGATTCCTTTTGAAATCACTTCACAACATTAGTTTTTTCCCCCCTGACAATGCCCTCAGGTGTCAACTATGAGATTTTGGATTGTGTTGCCAGGTGCACTGTGAGTTAAAAGAATACAGCTCCAGTTGGGCAAACATTTGTGCAGCTTCACAGCTTTAATGGGTCCTGGTGACTATAAATAATAAAGGGAAACTAAATAATACACTGCTTCCTGTAAGTCACATGTAGGTTGGCTCCATTTCTGAATTCACCTCCTGAGAAAAGAAGGTTTGCCTCCATTTTAGGACAGAAAGGAATCATCCTGTGATGGCACTGCAGGGTCAGACTGTAGCTGATGAAAAGTCGTGGATGTCACATACACCAGAATGAGACATTTAAACTAAACTCTTGTGATTGATACAAAACATATTCTCCCAAAAAGGCTTGTGCTCACCTACTGAGGGATGGGATTTGGAATTTTCATGCAAATATTCCCACATTTAATTTCCTTTGACTGGATAGCTACAAGAGGTTGTTCTAGGCATGAAAAAGTGCTGCTGAGCTCTTCTCTCTTTGACACACACCCGAAGAAATGAATTGGTCTGGTTGGTACCTGTCAGCTGGTGCTTAGCAAACAGGAAAGATGGGAAGCAGATGCATCAGGGTGAAGCCTCTCAGTCCTGCTCTGACAGAAGAGTTAAGGCACAGCACAGGGGGCTACTTTGAGCCTTCAGCTCTCATGGAAGTGGGAAGCGTTCAGCAATTCTTGGGTGATCCTCAGAGTGTTTCAAGGCCAGGTCGTTATTTAGAACATTATGTATGTGTTGAACTACTTAGAGTGGATAAACAGCAATTTAAAAGTAAATTGTGAATATAATATTCAGGGTAGGTGACCTCTAACAGCAAATAAAGCAGAACTTTTTCTGCCCTGGGGTGTGTCCTTTGATTCAGTCCGTGTTTGTAAAATAATTAGAGAAAATGAGATATATTTTAAAAGATCGGGAGCAGCAAGAACCAAACAGAAGAGAAAACATTTAAACACAAAGGCAGCGTGGCAGAAGGGCCATACAGAGAGAGAGAGCTCTTCTGCATTTCGGTGCTGCTTCTTTCACACTTGCAAATACACCACTGAGAGATTAACTGAATGAAGTAAAAGCAAGGATGGGATGCAAAAAAAGAGAAGCCATGATTCCTTAATAACTGACTGGCAAGCTGTTGTAGTGGATCAGTGAATGCCATGAATCATTTCCAGACCAAGATCAAAGAGTAAAGGGGACACAGTTCACCTAGCTGGGCATTTGTGCAGAGCTTTGACTACCTGAAGCATTCAGAAAACCATTGTTTTTTCTCTTCTCATCTCTAACCTCTTTTCACCTCTGTTCCTTCCAGACTCAGCCATGTACATGTTAGTCTACCTTGCCTAGTTCATACTTTATTTTATCATGTTAATGGAGAAGCTGAATTTCAGCTCATTTCAGTTGTTTTTTACCAAGAGGAAATCATGCCTAAGGATTTCTATCATATTTTGTTCCATTTCTTCCAAGTGCTGAACCTTTTATTGAGTGAAATAGAAAAAAAAAAATCACATTTGGGGAAAAATAAGCATTGACTGGTGCTGTGCCTGATCCTATTTCATATTTTGCCTCCATCTGATTGTATCATCTCGTAATTGGAAGACCTATGGAACTTGCAATCAAATTATTCTGGTGTATATGGAGTTCATATCCAAACAGCCAGAATATGGGCATCCCATAAACATAAATCAGATAAATCTGTAGAGCAGGGGAAATTTGTCTTATCCAGATATCCACAGCTGTCTGAGACCTCTCCTAAAATCAAAGTGTGATGCATAGCAAATATCTTGGAGGAAGAGTAGCAATCAATACATCAAAGACAAGAAATGGAAAACAGGGCTGTAAATTTAAGCATCCCTAATGCCACAGTACTTCTGAAGCAAGTTTGACAGACCTCTCATGCTTTTATGGGTACAGCAAAGTCATGCCTGAGATTTTCAAAATCCCCACTTGAATCTGCAGTTCTGTCAGAGTCTAAGCTGGCCAAGGTTGCTGTTACCTCTTGACTACCTGCCCCTCTGCCCCACAATGCTGCTGACTGGATTTTTTGCCTCTCCCTCACCCTGGTAAAAACTATACCTAATCCTGCAGTGAGTTGGAGAGCTAAACTGGAAGGAAATGCTTCTTTTTCCCGCTGCACCCCTCATGAAATGAGTTGCTAGTTTCTCCCCCTTAACTGGCTCACTGTATGATCACACAAATACGAGAGAAGAACGGAGAGAGCATGTAAGGAAAGGCAGAGGGCAACCCCACTTTAGATCATATGCTAAACTTCTGTGGAATTACATCTTTAAGAACACAACCCCACTCCCAGTCATGCATATGTGTGTGTGTGGATGTTCCAAAAGGCCTGCACATTCACTTCACTGCAGTGGCATATGTTAACTTTGATACAGGATTCTTGAAACACTGGGTCACCTTGATTCATGAGTTAACCATATGGAACCACCATATTCTTTGGCATTTAAACTTCCATTAAAGTACAAAAATTGCTCTTATCCATCATGGTTGTTCATAGGTCCAAAATGCAGTGTTTCCTTTCTTCAGTCTAAAAATAGGCTGAAATTATACTGATGAGATATAAATGCTCTGCATAATTTGCTTGTTTCTATTCAGGCTTTGACTCAAAACCTTATTGACAACATTATAAATGTCAACATTTGATACATAATACATGAATACATTTTAGCAGATGGAGAGGAATAGAAATGAAGCCAAGACGCAGTTGAGGCTGGGCTTGGAATTGCTGGAAGGAGAAGGATGAAGAAAGAAGAGATGCCAAGAAGGAAGTAGAGCAGAAACAGAGAAAGGAAGATGGGAAGGAAGGAAAGAGAAATCACTCCTACTGAGTTCCGCTGAATCAAATACTAAAAGACTGAAGGGCTAATAAACAACGCATTACCTTCTGCAGCAAAAGGTGAGGCTTTGCCTTCGCTCATTCTGTGAAGCTCTCTTTGAGACCAACAGGAACTGTGCTGTGGACAGAAGGCAATATACTCATCCATACTCCTACTGTAGCCCATTCTCCATATCTAGGGATGGAGTTTGTTCTCTTCCACAGGATGAACAGGATACCCCCTTGGTCAGAAACAGCTCGACTGAAACAGCCTGTTAACCACCAGTTTTAGATTAGCAAAAGTAACCCACTGCCTAGAACCAACAGTTTATACAATACTACAAACAGCACTAAGCTTCTGGAACGGTTTTGCTGTAACTAAAGATTATGATCATTCTAGATTAAACAGATATGGGGTGCTACCATTCATCACTCAGTCTGTAAAAAAATTCAAACCATTTTGAAAGGCTAATTGCTGTGCAGCAGAAACACGTGGCATAGGGATGAACTGCCTGCAACACAGTCGCTGCAATCTGCCAACACGAACTATACTTTTAGTGGCTAAGAAAAAGATGCCAGAGGACAAGATGAGAAACAATGTGAAAGTAAAAGGTAAACCTATGATTTTGCATTCTGGGGACCAGGTTACCAAGAACTATTATCACTACCTGTGCATCAAACAGGCACAGAATGGGATTTTCAGAAACCCCTTCACATTTTCTGAAAAGGAGCTCCCATGAATCTTCTCCTTCCTTCTTTTTCCTATGTTGTTTGCGGGCTGAATATTCACATTTCTTTCCTTAGAAAGACAGTTGATTTGTCCCAAAGTGTCTGCATTTAAAATATAAGTGTATTAATTCTGATATTCAATACTCCTATGCTTTTCTTTATCAAATATAAAAGAACAACAACAATGCAATACTCAGAGGAAATTTCCCTAGGAAAACAAGGAATCTTTTCTATTTTAGATCCTTGGCAGTTCCATTTTCATAGAGCAGATCAGTTTGTCTCTTTTCGGTCTCAGAATTGCTTTTCTAGCCTTCAGCAAGTGCAATGCACAAGTTTAAGTCTGACAAACTTGATTTATGTTAAGAAATAATTTTTCTGTTGTCATAGAAACCACTGCAAGATGATCCAGGCATGAGTAAAAAGTAACAACGAAAAGCGGGTTGCTGGTTTTGCCACTGAAATTCCCCTCGTTGTTGATATCCCATCAGTAATTTCCTTGCCCTCTAATGCAAAAAGGGCAAAAAGACGGTATCAAGAAGGTTGGCTGAGAGGAAAAATTTGCCTAGAGGGAGGCTTCATTGTCATGAGACAGGTACATGTCTCAGCCCAGAAGAGGGTGTGCAGCCAGCCCAACTCCTGCAAAGCTGCAGCAGGGGAAGCAAAGTAAATGTTCTTTCCAATAGGGAGCAAAGCCAGACTAGAAATCCCTCAGGCCTGTTACAGAGACGTGCATGCCATGGTGGAAAGAAACAGAATAATTTCCTTCTCTTATGCCATGGGTTTGCTTCCATCAGCAGGAATGAATCATATCCACATTTCAATGTTTGCACGGCTCTTGGCACTGCGCTATGCATAAAAAATTTCTGCTTCAATAAGAGGAAGCATTCACCTGGACAGCAACAAATACAAGGGAGTAAAAGAATCAATGAGCGCTGATCACCATGACACGTTCACGTAGAAGCATCTGCACCCACGCCAGCACTGCCTGCCCACGAGCTCTGTGACACAGCACAGGCAATTACACCCTGCCCAATAGAAATGATCATTCATTGCCATTTTTGCAGAATGAGAGCGCAGGAATGCATGCTGTGTACTAGAGCACCTACACTCTACTCAGTCTCCACCATCAGTCATTGACGTGTTAGGGGTGTTTATCCCCAAGATTTACAAGGGCAATGAACATTGCTAGTACTTTTCATTACAGCTGTCAGACTGACTTGCCATTATTTCCCAAGGGAAATCTGTTTCTACATCTGCTACTGTTGGTTCAGTTTACAACAGGCTTTCAGCTAAAGGGCTGTTGCTGTGGATCCCTGGCCTCACAAAAAGGCAGAAGGACAAAAGTATTACTGCAAAAATGTCAGAAAACCTGCAACATTTTGTGCAGCCTTTGAGCTCCTTTAAGCAGAAAAGCCAGAGGATTTCAGTCCAGAATGCTCCTCTGCTGAAATTAGTACTGGGAACAGTTCAAAAAGAGGAGGACATGGATAGATGATATCATTTTTTTGCCTCTCATGCTGAGTAGTTGCAGTATGTCAATAATTAGAAAAGAGTTTCCTGAACCAATATTACCCCTTTTCAGCTGGTACTCTGTCCAGACAGTATTGTTTCCCCCCTATTATTTATCATTTGAAAATATCTGCCAGACAATCTCTCAAAGTCCGTTCTGAGATGAAGCTTACTGGTATTAATTTTGCAAGTGTAAGAAACAGAGGCAGGTCTGGCATTGCTTCTGATTCCTGATAAAGTGTAAGCAGCTTCTAGCACTGGCTGTGCCATGGATTGTGAAAAGGGAATTCTGAATTTATATTTTCCAATATTCTCTGTAAAATGCATTCTTGTAGGCTTTCCATGCAGCATTCTCCTTTTTAATAAAGAAAAAAATACTGAATACTAGGGGCAGGAAGAGAGATGAAATAAACTTGCCTGATGATATAAGTAGATATTAGTGGACATTTTTGACAAGGCTCACTGGACTCTAGGATCTTAGTTACAAGAATCTAAACAGAAAGCCTCATTTGCTCTTGGTCATTTGCTCATTGCAAATGACCATTTGCAATTTGGTCATTTGCTTCTTTTCTGGAGAGACACAAAAGTGCATGGAGGATGGAAAATTGAGACAGAACTCAGTTATTGTCATGATTATTGTTGCCAGATTATAAGAAAGTGCCTATCTGCCACTTCTCCCGTATGTGCACATGTACATGTCTCTTTTTATGTTCACTGCCTGTCCACAGCTTGTCTCATACATGCATCTCGTTACGTCTCATTATCACATTTCATTCTCATGCTCTTTACAGTGCAAAACAAGGTGTGTACTTGGTTATGAAAATGCTGGAGGGGGTTGAGGGCGTTTTTGCGTGGGAGATGCTGTATTACCATGTCAATCACTGCTCCTTCTCTTTCTTAGTCTTTGCAGACGAATCCTGGAAGAGCCTCAGCTGGGGTGCTTCTGGCACTGGGGAAGCTGAGATTTAGATAGCAGATTCTCAGCCCAGGTCCCCTGGCATGTGATTCACACACTGTTATCAAACTTGCACTGAGGGGCCTGAAGGTTTCCTCCCACCATGCTGAACACCAGGTTTAGAGCTCAGCATAATTTATGGGTTGCTGGGGGAAGATGGTCTTTCCCAGCTGAACTCTTTCACTCTAGGCCTACATATAATCCGTTTATTTTTTTTTCCCAGAGGGAGGGCTGTTGCCTATTAACCAGCCTAGCTACCAAAAAGGAAGTAGGGGAGAAAAACCACAGGTTTTTCTCCAGCATTATGGTATCCACTGCTGCTGGCTACCTGTCATTCCTACCTGTCATCCAGGCTCCTGCTACAGTTTTTCCCCCGTGAATGTGAGTACTGATAAACGTTCTGCTGCTGATGATCTGCTTCCTGCTTTCTCTTCTGATGCGAGCTGTGTGTTTTGACCTGTGTTCAGCAGGGGATGCCATTAAACATCAGGACCTGAAGACTGCCACGGTCTCTTGGAGGAAGCTTTCTTTTATTGGAGGCGGCAGGGCATGCAGAGGGACTATAGTGGGAAAGACCGTGGCACCTTCCGCACGGGAGGGGAGTAGGAACGGGTGGAGGCAGAACTGCAAAAGCAGCATGCTTAGAAACAGTAAAACAAAACCCATTCAACTGGAATTGCAAAGGCTGCTGAGCAGTGGTGGCTGCTGTGACCTGAGCTGTGGGCATCGTGCTCAGCTGCGTAACCTACACTCCCCAGAAGAAAGTGTTCCCTGAAAATGAGTGCTTAAGTCTCCTGTGTGCTCAGATAGCACAGCCTGGACTGCTGCATCCTGGGGCAACTGTAGATCCAGCACATTCATCAGCTGTTGGTAGGGACAGAGACGTCTCTCTCTTCCGGAGAGATGGGACAGAGAATGGGACAGAGAATGGTTGTGGAGACATGGAAGAGGGGAATGCTTGCAGTAACAGAAGAGTAGCAGGTAGGTTGGTGGGAGAGAAGTTGTTGCATTTGCTGGGATGTGGATATAAAACGCGCAGCTGCCAAATCAAACCGTTCCCCTTGTTTGTCTGTTGTTGTTGGGTGGGGTTTTTTTTTTTTTTGGTTGGTTTTTTGTTGTTGTTGTTTGTTTGGGGTTTTTTTGTTTGTTTTTGGTTTTTTTTTAACGAATAACCAGTGACTTAAAGACAGAAAAAGATAATAGTATGCCCTCCTTTATATTCCAAAGCGTCCCCCTTCTCCCTGCTGTTTGGCATCGCGCCCATTTCCAGCAGGCACTTTCAGATGCAGATTTCTCCCTGAATAGGTGTGGCGGGGCTCTTTGTCCTCATGTCCCCTACCTTCATTAGCGGCTCTGCTGCTGGGGGCCTGGCTCAGCTATCAGAGAGACCAGGGCCGGGCAAGGAGCGGAGCAGAAAAGGCCCCCTTAATACTGGTTCATTACCATACAAATGGAGGAACACCCCAGCTATGCAGAGGGCGGTATCTTTATAAAACATGCGTAAATAGCACACAAAACAATGATCCCATAGCGCTTATGCACCAGTTAAAATTCACCCTGGGTAGGCTGGATAACGCATATCCATATAGGCTAAAATGGATTCGCTTTGGGTCTGCAAATGGTTTATAGATGTCTCTTGAGATAGGGGCACTGCCTGGGGCACGGTGGACGTATCTGGGTAGTAACCTATCAGCAGGGCAGCAAGCCGTGACAAGAAGACAGATGAGGAGAGGAGACGATTCCCCGTTTGTCAGTCGCCCTGGTTCAGGCTACATGTTGAAAGATGAGGCATCTGTGTGCGAGACATCTGGGTACGTGCAGCTCCAAGGCCAGTCATCCAACATAAATGGGGTTTGGAGGTTTGTGCCAAGCAAGAAGACTCTCAGGTATCAAGATTTGCTTTGGGTAGGAGTGAAAAATGCTGGGTAACTCGTTTGCTCAAGAAAACCAAACCTGGTTTTAAAGTGCTTTTGGTGAAATATAATCTGACCTTGTACTTAGTGAAAATAGTACGTAAGAAACACTGTGAAAAATCCATCTTATATGAATATATTAATTCTGTAGCTTTATTGGTATGTGAATAGTAACAGCACGTAGAAAAGAAAGATTGACTGGTCAGAACATGCTCCTGGATCAACATGAGATGGGATGTGGCACGTGCAAGACAAGGAATTGTAAGGAAGAAAGAAATTTATTTCCTTGGGCAGTTTGGGATGTATTCCCTCTCTGCTGGAAGTTAAACACTTCTCCATCAAGACTGCTAATCTCTGAATTTCCTGAAGTTACTTAAACTTACACTTCTGAAGTTGCAAATATCAGGGTCATGTTTGGGAGGAAATAAAAAGTGAAAGCAGATCTGACAGCAAAGAAAGATCAGGCAACAAATGGGGTTAATGAAAGAGCTGTCCATATTCCAGAAACTGGGTAGCTCCACGCCTGGACCGTTTAAATCCAGCACTTCTGGACAGGGGCTTTCAGGAGGAAGAAGATATTGAGGCAAAGCCTGTGAACCTCCAGCTGCCCTTATAGGTTTGCAGGAAACAGATCAGATTGGGAAGAGCTATGCGTGCCTTTGGGGTCAAACCCCTGATACAGCTAAAGGACCATTGCAGCCAGATGTTGACAAGTTATTATTGCCAGGAGAAATATCTCTGTGGATATCTTATCAGTACTGAGGGCCCAGCCACTCCAGAGGGTGGTTGGACACTGGAACAGTCTCCTCAGGGCAGTGATCATGTCCCCAAGCCTGCCAGAGGTCAAGGAGCATTTGGACAACACTCTCAGGGACATGGTGGCATTGTTGGGGTGTCCTGTGCAGTGACAGGAGTTGGACTTGATGATCCTTGTGGGTCCCTTCCAACTCAGCATATTCTGTGATTCTGTGATCCTTGAGGATTCACTCAGAGTCCTGGGACCATAGCTGGGTGCTATGTCCAAATGTAACAACAAACACAGACCAGCTCATCCAAGTGTTTCCTTTGCACTGCACTAGGCAGTGCAATCCTAAATCCCTCTGCTGTCAACAGTCACAGTGGCAACATGGGGAGGGCCATTTTGCAAGAAAAGCATTTTAAATGAGGGTTTTCTAGTTATGGCCTGAGATTCGTTGGAAACAAATGACAGAACAGCTTGGGTTAGTTTAAGGCTGAGAGCTGTGGGATATACCCACAGCAGCTCTGGCACCAAACACAAATGATAACCAAAGTGCTTGTACAGTTCTTCTGCCTCTGTTCTCCTGCCCTCCTCTCTCACAGGAAGGGGCACTAGGAAGGGGATGGGTGATGGCACTTGAATGCAGCCCTGCAGTGTGGCTGCACAGGCACAGGCTCTGGCTGGTTCTGCTGCTCACTTGAATTAGACCTAGAGTGAAGACACATCCTGAGGGGCTAAACCTGAACAATCTGGCCTGGGAAAACATGGTTCATCAATTCCAACTCTTTTCTTGCCACTATCAAAACATTTTCTGGAAGCATTTTTAAATGTCTACCTACACCAATAGCCACACAGCATGCTGGATTTATAACCATATAATTACACCTTCCAAAATAATATACTCTTGCCCTCTAAAGTCCTGAACAGGTAGGTAGTAAACACTCTTTTGGCAAGTACTCTGGAAGGCCTTCAAAATCACAGTCTACTGTGGAGAAGAAGAGGAATGAATCGCCCTTTCTATAACCTCTTTGATTTATGGAGGGGGAAAAAGCCCTTAAAATCCACCCTGTTTCTTTGAAAACCAGCATAAGGCAATACTGCCTACAGAAATCTGCTTTATTGTTGGGGTCTCCTCCCCCTGCCATGGAGCCCTGGGAGAGGGGCCCTGGGGGGGAGACACGGGGTTTCCCTGCCCCTGGTCAGTCTCATTTCCCATTGGTTGGTTTGGGTTCCCTGGTGCTGATAACGCCAAGGACCCTCGGGTCCCATGACTGCAGGGTTCCTGAGGAGAGCCCCGGCCATGCGGCTGGAGAAATAAACACCTCTGAAACATCTACCACGAATCTGTCCATATATACTTCGCTTTCCACGAGACTCCTGGTTTGATATATGCTTGTTGCAGTAATCCCCGCTGCAACACTTTATGTCCTTTCAGGTTCTCACTTTCCAGGCATATTTGCTGGTATGTGAAACACATGTGAGCCTCTCAGGAAACAGCTATGATTTCAGATCTTTATTAACCAATAGAACTGGGAGACTGGCATATCCATGATCTGGAAGAGGAGGATAGGGAAAAGATCTTCTGAGTTCCATGAAAACCAAAATTTGGAATATAATTCAGGATTTCTCGCAAATGTTGATCAATTGACCTGCACCTTGGATGTGAGCCAGGCTGTAGTCTCATTAAGAGATTCCAGACTAATCATATGCCTCTCAAAGAGGCGTCTTAGTGAGATTTTTCTGGAAAGACTATTGATGTAATTCCAGCTATGTTTAATTCTGGTAAATATAAGGGCAGGTTTTTTAGCATGTGTATTACAGAAAGAGGTGAAGAGGTATGTCAGGCTAGTTTAACCACAATTTCAGTACCACTCTGGATAAATCTGTTTGTAAATCAATCTAGCTCTGCTGCCTCTGTGACCAAACCACACACAGAAAGGCCTTAAAAACTGAAGTGATAAACCACCAAGGAACAGCAGTTTATAATGAAAACAACAGGGATGATAATTAAACTTCCACCAGTGGTCTGAATTGGCAGTCAGCTCATTTAGCAAACAGTAGCAAAGAGACACCCCAAATTCTTTACTGCCGGTCTGTGGGACAGAACAGCCTTGACAGTGTTTCACCCTACCTCTCTAAAATGGGGTGAAAGACTACTCAGGCAACAGGCAAAGCTGTTTCCATCTGGCATACTCCTCCTTTCTCATGAGTTTTCACCTACTGTTTATTAAGGAGCTGTTCTATATAGACCTCCCCACCCCATTTGCCTCTGGACTCCCACCTAATTCTTGTCTCATTACTTCTGTTTTGATGCCTACAAGACTTTTTAACAAGATTTAATTTCTTACCTGAGAAAACCCTGATTTTTCAGATTTATCCTGCTGTATATGAACTTACAAGGTATTCATGCAGAAATATTTATTGCATGTTCTGTGCTTCATGGCTCTGCTTAGCCTGAGAGCATTAGTGACATGGGTTTTTTGTGATTGGCATTTGCACAAGTTGGATACCACAAGTTCTCTAAAAGTTATGTGTTTCCAAAGTTCTTCTTATCATAAGGATCTAGTACAAAATGTATTGACCTTCTGTGCTTATTAACATGCTTTTACTTACTGTTTGAACTTCTTGCAATTTGTAATGTGTTTTATCCTGACAAAATGATAAAGAGGTAGGGAGTAGAAAGGGAGGAACTGAACCAGCTAGAGATTAGGCTGACTTAAAGTTGCCCAAATAATTAAGCCAGATAGCTGAAAAACAAGGACAGGTTTTCTTCTGACCTATGCTGCTGCTCTTCAAGCATTGTACCCTCTTTCCTTTTGTTCCTTTTGTTCCTTTTCTTCTGGGAAAATATACAGCCTTTCCAGTTTTTTTCCACTGGGAAGATATTCTTCATGTAAATAATTTTTGATTTAACAACATATTTTTAATAATTTTTAGTATCCTTATTCAGTTTGACTTTTTCTCTTCCCTTTGCAAAATGCCCTTCATAAAAATGGAACTGCATTAACATTTCTCCTTCAGCCTCCACTGCAAATAAGGACCTGAATCAAAGCCCTGTTTGAACACTGTTTGTTTGAACACTATTAGTAGAGGCACATCAGTTCAGGTGGGCTACAGCTGTTGAAAACTGCACTGTCATATAGTCAGACAGAGCAAACTATCAGATCATCAAATATGATTTTAATTGAAGTCTGAGGTCTGAAAGGATTCTGGAAAGAACCATTTTCAGATAAAGGCAAGGAGAATTACTCCAAATATAATGAAGGACCTGCAAAAAAAAAAAAAGTTCTAGGGCTTTTACTATGTATTTGTGAATTTTCTAAAGCATACTTTTCCTCCGCTGTCACTGTCTAACACACCGCACTGCATAACTGTCATTGTGCATTTACATTTTTCTTTGTTGCTGACGACAGCCAGCTTGAATTAGAAGCTGTTCATATCCAAATTCTGAAGTACCAGGATATTAACTTGGATGTGGCAATGGATTAAAGCAGGCCTGTCCCACCCCTCCTTCCAGCCGTGCAGGGGAGGGTGTTGATGGGTCACACAGCTGCTCCTGAACAGCCACTGTTCCTGACTGACATATTTTTTGCTTTCCTCTAACACGTCAAGCTGTCTGAATCCTTCTGTCAGCTCCAGGCAAGGATGCCAGCCTCTAAGATAAGGGCAGCATGATCAGGCAAGGTTGGTACTTGTGTCAGCCACCCCAGCTTGATCTGCTGCTGCATGGGTCTGCACACTGCCAAAACTCTGTCATTCCTGTCTTGTGGGCAGCAACTGTTTGTAAAACCTATCTACTGCTTTACAAAAGTTATTCTTTCACCCCAGACTGGGGATTTGTCGAAGTCCTGAGTCACCAAGAGGCCCCATAGAGGCTCTCTGACCTGGGTTGTGGGTGTAACCCCAACTCACGCTGTTTGTATGAACAGGAGTGTTCCCTTCACTGAACGCCACTCCTAAGCAGAAGGCAAAGCATCAAGTGGGGGATTTAATGTTAAGCACCAAATACTAAATTATTACCATTCAACCTAATTCACTGCCTCCCCACAAATATTTGAAATTAAAACAGATCATGTTCTGCACAAAGCAAGCCAGTGCTCTTAGTTGGGAATGTAATGTTATTGCCTAGTACCACACCGAAAAAACATTGATTGCCACACACTCTGAATGTTCCTAGAGGCTTAGGAACTAATGTCAGCTGACTATGTTTGCACTGGATGCTCAGTCACTGCACCAAATATGCGTTTTACCTGCTCAAATATGTCGCCTTTAAAATGATAGTGGCACCTTCTTGAATAAATTGCTGCCAGCAGATTGCATGTCCTTTGAGTTTTCTTGGGAGCAGAAAAGGAAAGGATGGATAGGAACGTGATAGGATGACAGTAATGTTGAAGTGATTTAATTCAATGTTATTAATACACATTTGGAATTTTTTCCCATGTTTTTAAATTTCCTCAGGGAAATTTCTGGCATTCTTTTCTTGGCATTTCTTTCAGTCTTTTGTTCTCTTTCCCTTTTCCTTTCCTCTTTCCATTGTCCCCTTCCTCTCCTTTTCCTTTACCTGTTCCTTTTCTTTTTCCTTCTTTTTCTTTTGTACTCTAGCCTATTCTACATTCTTGGCTTTACTATTCTATTAATTTTTATTTCAAGAAAATTCTAGACGTGATACAGTTTTGCATGCTCTTGCTCCTAATAAAATTATGGGTCAAATTTTGCACCCTACAAATTTGGATGGATAAAGTTGGCGCAATTCTACCAATATTAATGGAATTTTAACTGACATCAGACTCAAACCTGACATTTTAATGATTGATTTGCATGGTCTCAGCTGCGAGACAATTTGTCTTAAGCCCCCATTAAATCAGAAAATGACTGTTTCTGACTGGATATGCCAATCATTCTAGCTTATCTAGTGAGAGATGCCACATGCTTTCTCCTACTTTAGCCTTATTTTTTGACAGCTACTTATGCTATTTATTGCCTAATTGGGTCTGCCAATCCTCCCTGCACATCCCAATCTGTCCAGCCCAGACACAAAAGTCTGAAACATTTCTAAAATCTGCATACCGTTGTTGATTACAAGATAAGGTGGCAAAAAAAATGCAGCCTAGATGTGACAACATGCTTATTTCTGTATGATTATTTCCCAGAAAAAAATTTTAAAATGCAAAAACTGGCAGAAGAAATTATGTCTGAGTACCTGGGCTTTCTGATTACAAGGGGAGGAAGGGTACTATGTACAGGATAAAAGCCACATTTCTTTTCTGGAGCTTTCACACACACAAGGCAGTAAGGACTAAATCCTGCCAGTTGTTGCTTGCTGTGCTGTGAAGGAGGAGGAGGAAAGAGCTGCTCCCCAGGCAGTACCAGATAGCAGGAGATGCAGCTTGCTGCTGTGCCTCAGTGTGTGTCCAAAGGAAGAGGATGCCCTCACACACAGCAGCCACTGGTAGGGTAGGCCCTGCTTTGCCTCCATGCAGAGAGACAAGAACTCCTCCGTGCTGGGTCCAGCTGTGAAATCCTGCTCATCAACACTAGGATTCTCTCCATGAAGGATACATCTGCCAACCGCTGCTTGACCTCACAGCTGTGGCTTGCCAAACAACACACCAGCATGTGGACTACAGTTTCTCAGTGGGGTTGGCAGAGCTCTGACATCTGCCAGGACGTGATCCAAAGCTACTGGGATTTAATGGGGGAAAAAAAAGTCCATTGATCTTGGTGGCTTTGGATCTGTCCGTTTGCTCGTCTCTTTTGATGATTTATACAACACTGACATGCATATTTCACTTCTGAAGCACACAGAGCACATGGTTTTAATCTCACCATTTCCCTGGTGACAGGGAAGGAACTGTGCTGGCAGCTAAGACACTGAAAAACATTCATTATTCTGTGTATTATTATTACTTTTTACTTCCCCACAGAAGGTAGAAATTACAATAAAAAAATCAGAAATAATTTATTTTACAATCTTTGCCTGTCCTTAAAGGCACAGTCAAATACTGTAAAGTGCAAATTTTTGTGTAAAAATGATGAGAATGTTTTGTATTGAAATGGGAGGTAAGAGAACACCGAGAATTAAAGGCCACTGCAATAAAAGAAAGAAAAAAAAAAGCCCCTCTTCCCCAGAAACAGCTTAGAGAGGGAATCTTTCCAAAGTACCAGGAAATTCTCTTCTCAGATTGGAAGGTGAGAACATTTCAATCTTGTGAGTTCTTTGTAACATCCAGATTACTGGGCCATTGGCAGCAGTTCTCTATTAGTTAGGCTGATCTGGCCCAAGTCCTACAGCAGCAGTGGCTACAAAACAAACTTAAAGTAAGTCACAACTCAAGATTCCTCATGACCTCAAGAGCTGTTTTCAGCAGCCGCCAGGGCTTGAGATGTTCTCTGGCTGTCAGACCCAGTATCCTGTGCATTTCTTCAAGGGATGCCCCCTCAGCACCCAAGTTCATGGAGACAGAGCACCTCTTGCCCACAGGACACACTCACAAACCACCAGACATTTTCATAAAGCAGGAGGGATCCTTTGCTATATTTTCAGATTTTTCATTCCAGTCCAACACCTTTTTCCGTCTTTGTTTCCTCACTGGCTAGTGCAATTTTTTCAGCACTAGATGTCAGTGTGGACTTGCAATACCAGATTGCTCTGAAAGTTTTCTTTAACAAGAGAAGAATTGCTATCCAGAATGAATCCAAGCCTCTCTAGCCTCATGATAGGCTTCCTACAAAACAGGTTTTTTGTTTACTGTTTAAACTCCACATGGAAAGTGTAGAAGTGCTTTCTGTCCTTGATTGGGAATAAAATGGCTGTAAAAGGACCCTATCTATTTAGTGATCATATCATGACTGAGTTAAAGAGGAGTTACCATGAGTCCAGAGGAAAAGCTTTGTTTAGAAAATAATAAAGAAAAAGAAATGTTCTGAATTATCTCGCTAATTTGTGACCCTGCTAAGACAGCACTGTACAAGTGCTCCATGGGGATGGTTAATCGTGCAACTAGGAGTACTCATCTCAACAAGAACCTACTGACAAGACAGAGTCTGTGCATTCCTACTGCCTAGAAAGATACTGCATCATCTTGAAGTGTTTTGCTACACCAGGCAGTTACAAGGACTGTTCTAACTTGCACGTGATTTACTGTTTGCCTGGCATTTTCTGAATAGTGAACTGAAACCAGCTTGGGGCAGAGCAACCAGCCAGGAAGTGTACGTTGGCTTTCCGAAGTGGTGAAATGACTGGTTTCTACCGCGCTTCAGAAAACATTTTGCTTCTTTAAGAAATTTAAGTCCGCCAGTCTAAATTGTGAGCAGTCCCTATTTTATTATGGGAAGGCTGAGGAAGATGCATGAACCCTGACTCCCTTCATTTTGCAAGCAACAATCTAGAACAAGACACAGCTCCTCTTGCTCCTGGAGAACTGGGGAAAAGGCAAAGCCGAGAGAGGAGGAAGTGGGTTCACAATTCTGATTTCTCATCTCTTACTTTCATGGGTTTTGGCTTCTGTCAAGTGGATCTGAGCCAACATGACAGATGGAGCCTTTTACACCACCCTCATGCTTGGTTTACACCAGGCGTGATGCACAGAAGCCGAGGCAGAAAACGTTTCTGGCAGAGAGCGTGGAGCTCTCTGACATCCTCCTGATGCGGTACCGTTGTAGCTGTGATCTAGGCCTTCAGAAAAATCCAGCTACATGCTTTTGTATTTTTCACTGTGCATCAGCTAATAAAGTATTATCCTGATATATACATTAGTATGCCTCGCTTTTATTATACTTTGTGGTTGTTACTGTCCCTCTGACTCCTGCTGCACAAAGTCACTGCGACACATGGCTGCCCAAGCAGCTGTGCTTAACATTCCTGTGTGTGACTACCTAGTGCAGTTTTGTTTCTCATTATTAGGCTTACCAGTAGCAGACTGCAAGTAGGGGGTTATTTTTTTTATATATTTATTTTATATGAATTAATAATTCATATAAAATATTAGCAAATACTGTGCAAAAATAAGGACAAAGGCATTTTTTCTTCTGGATTCTGAGAAGGTAATATTTGGCAGATAATACAGAACCTGATAGAATACAAATTGTACTTGGCAAATCTAATGTCACATGGCTCTACCACTTGCTCTCATTCCTACATTTTTCACTGTTATTTTTTCTGTAATACTGTTTTCCATTTACTTATCTCTTTCTACAGATGTCTGGCATTCATAGAATAAGTATCAATAATGAAAGATATATCCTATTATAGAGCTTTGCCTGCAATCAGCTTCTGAAGACTGATTCACCTGTGCAACAGTCACTGTGTCACGACTTGAAGTGCCTTCCTTATTACTATCATGAACTGCTCTCGATAAAGCTGTCTTTAAAGACAGCTGCCTCTCTAGGTGCAGAAGGGTTTTGTGGTCCCGCCCTGCATTGAAAAGCAAATCAGTGTAATTCAGGGATATACCTCAAAAGACTACCTTTATTTTTCCAACCTAAGTAAAGGGACCTTACGGTGACCAATAGTCCTCCCCCAGCTTCCGAATCCACACTCAGCTGGCGTTGCTGGGTACTGACACACGAGATCTGAAAACAAGATAAAGTAAACATGCTTCCCATCTGTTAATTTGTCCTCCACCCCCTCTTGGAAGTCACAGAAAGTCACTTGGAAGACACAGAAAAATGAGCTGGATGGGACCTTTATACGCCAGCTCGTATGCCCCGGACTGGCATACCCACAGATGTGTGTATCATGCCTTGCCCAGATAAACATGCATTGATGTCACCTCATCAATGAAATGGTGCAGATGCCTCCAGTGAAGAAGTGGGCATTGCCTAAGCAGCTATTTGTCCTCTGTTGTTTCTTGAGCATGTAATAAAAATGATCTACACAGTAGCTCAAGAAAGATAGCATTGGGGGGGGGGGGAGATATAGCTGCATGAAAAATCAGGTGCTACACAGAGAGGTGCTTGATGCAAAACGGATAACAAAAAAAACCCTCCAACAAGTAAAACTAATACAGTTTATGGGAGAACCAGTAACAGTACTGGCCTGATCATGTACCAAAAATGTAAATTCATATGAATAGCATTTGGTATTGCCTCTGGTTACCTATGTAGGTACTCAGCAGCTATGGTAATACAACTGTGAATGTAGGCCAGCATAGAAATTATTAGTGTGAATACCCTTTCCTATGAAATATCTTAGACTGAAGTATATTTCTTAAAGTAACTACTTTATAGCATGTGGTAATGAAGTGCACAGCACAAATTACCATTTCATCAAGTATGTTATTTCCAAGTATTTCTTCCTGTACAAAGTGGTCAATCAATAAGTCTGGTCAAAATGTCAGTTTATTTTTAAGATTAAGTTATCATCTCTGTGAACATCAGTTTTCTCTATGGGCAACTCCAGAGAACAAAATACAGCATATTGTTTGCAGTGTGATAGAAACTTCAGAAAAGCATAAACTTCAAACAAAAGATAGAAGGCTTTAAGAGAATTTTTATAAAGAGAGGGTGAACTTCCTTACCCTTGTGAGCATCAGCACATTCCCAGAATAATTTTAGAAACCAAACCTTGAATTTGTCAAGCAGCTTGGTTTTTTTATTCCATGAAGATTGATCACCTTTTGCAGAATTGTTTTTCATACATCAGCGTAAGCATATGCCTAAATCTTCATATGATTAAAGTCAGTATGTGTAAAGAGTTATTCAATGCAAATAAAAATCTAAGACACTGGATAATAGGGTCTCCTGCATCTATAAAAACACCAGACACCAGCTGGAGAGTCACTGACACCAAAATCTATCTAAAGAGATTCCTACAATAGGTTTATGTATTGTTTGTAATCACACTGAAAGGGATTATATGGGACCTATTTTCCTCAGCATACAGATATGAACATAGAACAGCCTCATCTGCTGGATGACTTACTCTAGCTACTGTGCATTTTGCACATCTTCTTTCAGGGGGATAAAACAGTTCTGTTTTGCTTTCCCTCTGAGCAACTGAACACATCAGAAGTCTCTATTTTCAGTTATCTGTGCTGAAGTGGTGTGCAGAGCTATTTCTTTTAAACAGATGAAATACACAGTAATGTAAAAACTGCACTGACGTCTTCCAATCACAGTGTGCACTTCTAGCTTGGTACCTGCTCAGAAAATCTAGCTGGCAAAACCTTTTTAGAAGCCCACACTAGTTATTATAAAATTAAGCTGTATGTTATGAGGGTATGACATTACTTTTTAAATCTTTCTCCTTTAGAAAAGTGTGTCTGATCAGTTCTGAACAGAATGAAACTGGCTGGCTTTATTAGTTCAGGGTCAGATGCTTCTCTCAGAAATGAAACTTTGCTTAAATCCTTGTTTCAGTGTCCCTTTAAAAGCCATCAAAGAAGGGGGCAGGAGGGGAGAGGGGAAATGACCTGTCTGCATAGCTCACTGTCGAGCAAAATGCAGGCCCCTGTTCCATTTATCAGCACACATTTTCCAAAATGTGCAAAATTATGAATTTAAACATAATTGTTTATGCTTAGGAGATACCTGCCACCCAGTATATTCAAGGAAACTGGTCAAGAATCAAGTTCATTATTTTCGTTTGCTGATAGACAGGTGGTGTAACCAGAACTGAAGTGGAGGTATGCAGCTTATAACAAAGAATAGTGAGTATATTTGCCTGTCTAAATCAGTTTTTTTCCCACTATCCTGGACAAGGAACAAGTTGTGCTTATTTAAGTATGAATACGATTCCCTAGATATGTTTCTACAGGAATAAAAGCAGCATTCACCCATATAGGCCTATAGAAGTTAATTTTTATATAACTATCTGCTTTTCCACTGAGTCCTTGAAATCTGTGGAAGTATGGTCAGCAGCAAGATATTCTACTTTCTCTCTGCAATGCTTCCCCTCATCACTAGTTACTTTCTCTTGTAACTGATGAAGTTTTTATGCAAACTACTTCTAGAGTGTAGTAATGAACAAATGGGTGGGGGTTACAGTGCCAGGTACTTGCCTCTACAAGACTAAACAGCTAATAGACATTTGTTAGAAGAAATGTTAGCTTGAAAACCTAACTGTACTGTTGCTTATATAAAGTGAATTTTCATACGTAGAAAAATTTCTATTCAACTATTTTTCAGAGAAACCAGGAAGAATTGAGGGGAGAAAGCTGGCTCAGAGGCATGGCACTTTTTTTTTTCTGAAGATGTAGATGTTATTTGAGAGATGTGTCTTGTTTAGACTCACACTTGATAGTGAGAAAACTGCAAATATGTCCTAGATGCAAAACAAAAACTGAAGCCTACCAAAGGGAAAAAAAAAAAAAAAAAGAAAGAAAATCACATTGCACTGGGAGAAGTCATGCTCTCTGGGAGGGGAACACAGGCTGTCCTGTTGTTGTGATTTCTTTTCTGTGAAATATCCTATGCTGTTAAATATAATTTTCTGACTGTAAGACTGAGTAACTGGATGCCTTTTTTATAGGGTTTTTTTTCCACCATAGGCTTTATAATTTAATCTGGAACTGAATAAAATGTTATTCACAGTCAAATACGATCTGTATTTAATACCTACTCAATTCTTAAATCCACTGTAAAAAGAATACAGAAAGTACTGTAATACTGTGCAGCAATGTACTATTTTCAAAATGCTGTTTATTCCAGCAGCTGAACAGCTCTACTAGCACTCAGTAGTGGAAATTTTAAAAACTCCATAAAACTCTGAGCATGCTCCCTCTAACCCTGCTCCAATAGGGCTCAACATGCCACAGGCATTCTGTGAGCAGCAGAAATTATGAGTCATGTTTGCAACATCCTTTGCCCAAGCAGATTCCTGGAATCTAGCAGGATAGGAATTCCTACGGTAGCTTTCCCTTCTGTGGGAACATTACAATCTCTTTCTTCAACATAACTACTTATTTTCTATACTGCTAAAGTCTCTGAGAGATTTGGCTGAGGCTGGACAAGGATTTAAAAAGTAACCAGTGGCAGACCAGACACACAGATTTTCTTTCTGCAGGGAATTGAACAAGAAAGTGCTCATGATTGATCTACTTTGGAGTATCTACCACTGCTAGCAGAGACTGCAGCTTATAATTCACAAGTGGGGATGACATAGCTTGGGACGGCAGATTATCGACCCCAGCTGTCTGCCCAACACCCAGCACACAAAGGACTCTTCATGAGACAGCTGTGGAATCATTGCCTCTTGCTGAAGCGGGCAAACAGTTTATACCAGCATTCTCTAAATGGGGTTCAGAGCACTCACAGAGTGTCTCAGCTATCCAGAAAAGTGGTGTTGGAATGAAGTTAGGGCTAGTAACCTCCTGCGCCACCCTCAACGATGGTACCTCTTGCAGACCCAGCTGTGCACTGCAGTGATGCCAGAATGTGATCACATGCAGTTGGAACAGAGATGGCAAAAGGAGGTCTTTCGCATCTGAGTAGCATCAAAGATGCCACAAGTGTACATGCAATGCTCCATCATACTTTGTATTTTAATTAAGGTTTGGATCAGTTTCATTGTATTAATTATAAAATAGCTCAGATACTGTGCCATTGTGACATAGACAGGAATGTAGCTGGAATCCCTACTGAGCCAGTATGATGGAGAGTTCTGAAGCACTGCTTCATGGTAACACACCCTGTTTTAGAGCAGACAATAATCCATTAAAAAGAGCAGTTTTCCTCAGTTGACCGACTGTAGGAATGATGTTTATATAAATTCAGTGCATGTGACACTCAATATCAAACAAGGAACAAAACAGTTTTATGTCTCTGAAATGTTTTGTCATGAGCAAACTGAGCCTGCTATCCACATGGGTATTATTCACTGGGATAAAATTTTCATCTTAGTTAATCCTCGTGCAAAAAACATGACTTTGAGTGAGAGACTGAGGTATACAGGATTTACACCTGTGAACCAAAGATGTCAGAGACTGTAATCCTTGTCCTGCTTCCCCACACGTCCACATACTCGGAGAGACTCGCAACAAACCGTCCGGGTTAGAAGTCGCCGACACGGGAGAGCTCCCGAGGGGGCAAGCGGCCCTTACACCCACTGCCCCGCCGAGCCGGGGCCCAGGCGGGCAGCTGGGAGCCGCCCCAGGCGCCGAGGTCGGGCATCCGGGCGTTTGCTGGAGCCGCAGTGGCGGAGAACCGAGCGCCGGCGCGGCAGGAGGGCACCGCCGCTCGCCACCCCGGCCCTGCCCGCCCCGCCGAGCCGCCTGCCGCTGCAGCCGCTCCTCTCCTTCACCTGCCGGGGCTCGAAGGGAGCGCGGGCGCAGGGGCCGCCGCCGGCCGTCCCCAAGCACGGCCGCTCGCCTTCCGCCGCCGGCAGTCTGGCTCTTCGTTGCTGCCCCTGCGGGCGAGGGGACAGCGAGTTCCCCTCGCGTGTGTGTGTGTGCGTGCGTGTGTCCCGGCGGCGGAGCCGTCGCGGGAACTCTCCCTCCCTGCCGAGGCGAGCGCGGCCGGAGCACAGGCGGGGCCTCACCTGGCGCTGCCCCGCACCTTGCGGGAGGAGCGGCGCGGGAGGCGGGGCGAGCCGGCGGGCCCGGCCCGTTGCACCGTCGCCGCCGGGGGCCGGTCTCCCGCTGGGCGCGGGGAGGGCAGGCGAGGCGGCGGCCCCCGCCCGCCGTAACCGCTCCCCATCCTGCCCGCTGGTGCCGCCCCCAGCATGGCGACACGGTAGAGGAGCGGCTGCGCCGGGGCGACCGCCCCCTCCCGCCTCCTTGGCACGGGCACGGCGCGCCGCGGGCGAGCGAGCGGCCTTGGCGGCGCTGCTGCCGCCGGTGCCCCGCACAGGGCTCAGCGGCGGCGGACGAGGATGGCGGTGGCGGTCGCGGCGGCGGCGGGCACAGCAGCAGCGGCGGCGGGGCCGAGCGGCCGCGCGGCGGGAGCCAGCACCGTCCCGAGCAGCTCATGGTGGCGCCCCAGACCCGCCAGCAGCGGCCGCTCCGGGGCCGCCAGCTGAGCCGGATCCCCGGCGGGCGGCTCTCCCCTCTCCACCCCGACCCACAGAGCGACCCCGTCCCCCTTCCCCGGCTCTCCCTCTCCCCCCTCCCCGGCGCGACCCGCGCCTCGGATCGCCCCCGCCGGAGCCGGACTGCCACCACCCCCGGGCGCCGCGGGAAAGGCGGCGGCGGCGAAGGGCACCGGGCAGCGCCAGGCGGCGGCGGGACCATGGCGCGAAGCAGAGCAGCCCCACCGCCGCCCAATGGCCGCACCCGGGCGTACTCGGGCGGGGATCTGCCCTTCCTCGAGCAGCAGCAGCAGCGGCGGCGCTAACGGGACCGGCGGGCGCTCGGCAGGCGGCGGCGGGCGCTACGCGCACCTGGCGGCGGCGCCTCACGCTGCTCCCGGCGGCGCGGCGGCCGCGGCGGCCGGAGGAGCGGCGGCGGGGAGTGCCGCGGGGTCGGCACCCCGGAGCGAGGTCCTTGGGGGGGCCACGGCCTCCGGGGCCCGGGCAGCGCAGTCCGCCTTCAACATCCCCCACAGCAGCGGCCCTTACGGCTCGCAGGACTCGGTCAGCAGCACCCCGGAGGAGGGCGGCCGGGAGCGGCCCGCGGGGGGGCGGCGGCCGGCGGCGGCTCCTCCGGCGGGCCCCGGCTAGTGATCGGCTCGCTGCCCGCGCACCTCTCGCCGCACCTGTTCGGAGGTAAGGGGCACTGGCGGGGCGGGAGGCTTTCGCTGCCTCTCCGGCGCTGCGGGGCCGGGGTTGCAGGCGGTGGGATGGGGTGTGGGGGGGTCTTTCCCCGGCTCCCGGCTCCGAGGTGGGACGGGTAATGAATCATCACTTGGGGAGAGCTGTGGCTCCTCCAGGCTGGCGTCCGGGTTTGGAGACGGGGCTCTCGAGCCGGCGTCTCCTATTGTCTGTAAGGAGAGCTGTAAAGGGGAGGTTAGAAATGAAACGAGCCCGGCGGCGAGGAGGAAGCGGAGCCTCTCCGGCCGGCGACTTTAGACTCTAATAGCTGTAATCAGTGCCTGTGTAAATACTCTTGCCTACTACTTACATAATTAGAATTTAATTGGATCATGTGTCTCCGCCGTTTATTCTAAAATCGGACCAAACCCCTCTTCAGGCACTGATTAATGTGTGGCTGATGCTTGTTCCTCTTTCTAAGTTCTCGGTTCTCTGTTCAGAAAGTCGGTACAGAAAAACAGAAGTTAAAGTAAGTTTCTTTGTTAATGCCCCCTCTAAGAGTAGAGCCGGATAGCTGTCCGTGCCGCTGGAATACGGGCTTGCAGCACCGGTACCCTGTAGCCTTAAAGATGGGCACATGTGCTCTTGAGGCAGGAGGAACACTCGGCTAAACTCTAAAATAACCAGGAAGCTGAGGCCCTTTGAGAAGCACATAAAACGTGGAGCAGGTTGTAGTTTTTTTGTCTCTCTTGCACTACCGAGATTAATTGGGCTGTATAGGACGAGCATTTTACTGCCTGTGTTTTTTTAACTTGAAGTTAAAAATCATCTTGTTAGTTGTCAGCTGCTTTCAAAGCTGCTGACTCCTTTAAGTATTGCTCATTCTAAGGGCTGTTCGTATAGGTCGAACAATGTGCAAGTTTTATTTTTTAATGGATCTGTTCTTCATTTGATATTTTAAATACATATATATTTATATACACACACATACTTAATACCCCAAAGCTTTTTTTTGGGGGGGGGAAGAAGAGGCTAATGTCAAGTGTCTACGTTTCTGTATTCTTATTAATCCATTTGTGACTACTACTTGTAGCAGGTTGGCTTTCTTGCTTTCTGTAATTCACCCAGTTTTTAACCAAAGCAGAACTGTCTGCAGCCTGACCCTCGCAGGGTACATGAGGTTTCTGTCACATGGCCTGTCGCCTCTGGCGTGTTGACTTCAAGACAGCATAGGTGTTACTTCCTATATCTAAAACTGCCTCGTCCCCGCGGTTGAACATTAACAGAAAGTTGTCAAACCCTATTATACTAAAATAATGTTTTCCTCTAAGGAAGAAAACATAACTATTCTCATAGTACCAAGCTGCTCGACAGGAGTGCTTTGTTGCAAGCATACTCATTACACCATCAAAAGTAGCTTGAAGGGGAAGAAGGTGCATGTATTTCTTTTAGTGATGAAAGGATGTGCTATCATGGAGTATCGTACAGTTCGTGCTAAGCACAAGGGAATCATTACGATGTGTAGCCAACTGTTGCTTGAAGGTGAAACTTTCTTTCCCCCCTCCTTGCTAAACATTGTACTGCAACTTGCCTTAGTGCCAGGAGGGAGTGGATTAAATGTAAATGAAGTGATGAGGATCAATGACCTAGGAAGTTGTATTCAGGTGCAGGAAGGTGTCTTCAGAATAACTCTGAATTTGATCCTACTTTTCTATGGCATGTAGTAATTTTTTGACTCCTGTACAACACTGTATTTTGTCCTTGGAGTGATGCAAAGCTTGTTGCTTTTACCAGTGCAGGAGAAGTGCCAGGAGGGGTACAGTCTTCATCTCCTCACTAATAAATAAGGATTTGCCTTATGTTAGGAGTATAACCGGCAAGTTTCAATATAGAGTAAGATTTCTAATGAAGAAGCAAATAGATTCACCACTATCTTGTGACCACATAAGAACAGTGTATCTTAGTGGGATGAATAACTGCTTAATCGTAATACTGCAACACCTGTGAAGGAGGCCTCACTTCAAGCATTATTCTTTCTTTCAATTTAAATATTTTTTGATATTAATGATATGTTACTCCACATCCCACTCAGTGTTGCCATCCTTCTCTAGTTGCATGCTTTGTGTTTTCTTGATTCCTTGTAATAACTACATGCTTGGAAAAAGTAGCCCAACTGGAGATTGTACATTAATGGCATCAGTATTCTGAAAAATAACTTGAAGCATTGTTTTTGTCCTGATGGTAGCTAGCTCAAGCTTGTCTAGGTGTGGTGTCTGGCATTTATCTTGTGGAGCTTGAGCATGTTTGAAGTCCCCTCCCTTGTTTTGTAATTTGCTAATTAGCTGAATTGTTTCTTTTTATCCTGAAAACTGCCGAAATTAATTGTGAGAATTAGCATAGCAATTCTGTGAAAATTAAAATAAAGAAGAAGAACAAGAATAACTTCTGTAAGTTGAACCGAATCTCCAGCTATTTATGTTTTTAGGCATACCGCTTGGCTTTGTCAGTCAGTGACACGTGGGCGTTGCATTTGTTAAATTACTGTAATTAATTTGCCATTAGTGAATTACACTCTATTGTCACTTTTACTGAGCTGTTTTGCATGCTGAAGTAATGTACAAATATTAACCCTCTGATGTAACATGCTTAAATCTATACTAAGCTTGTTAATACACCATTTGAATGAGAATATAAAAATGATGTTAAAGTATGTTCAGTTATTGCCTATGTTCCTTTAGTAGGAACTGTAGTACTGACAGCCTTTCCTGACTGTGAAGGTCTTGTGTTCCTATCTGACCTCAGGCTAAGGCACTTCTATGAACAACATACAGTGAAGTAAATACTGCTATGTAGCTTTGTATCATCTCAGGGGGAGTTCAATTCAATAATCAGGGCCTTGGTCTCACCAAAAAAAAAAAAAAAATCTATGCATGTTTAACTTTGTGCTGTGAGCATGCCTGAAGTAGGCTTAGGGCATTAAGTAGAGTGAGACCCAAATACCATAAGATCTTATGGCACTCCCAGATGCAGAGAGGCCAAACCTGTGCATGACATTCAAGAGCTTTCTTGCAACACAGTGCCAAGTTCCAGCTTCCTTTAACGTGATAACACTTATCAGGAATTTTGACCAGTAGTTTCCCTGCTCTGTTCCTCAGTGAATGGGACTTCCCCTCTCTTACAGCCCCAAAGTAAATGTTCTTACCTTCTGTTACGTGTGTAGAAGAGTTGGCCCTGAGGACCATGGGACCAGATTCACGTTAGTTTTTCCACTGTGTTTTTAGCCATTACATATTTGTCAGCACTGCAGCAAAGCTACCACTGTAGTTACAGTATAGCTTGTTTTTGTCAGTGATGCAATTGGTTCAGTTAAAAATGGGCTTTTGGAATGGTCTTTGCTTTGGGTAACTGCCGATGTGTTACTTCCATCGCTTAAAATGTTGACAGCTCCTCAGAGCCCTCTTCATGTTTATGTTCCTTTTTTTTGGTGGTCATAACTGGGAGAATTACTGGCAGAAACACTAGTATAAGTATCCTTCTGGTGTTCAAATTTGGGAATGTTGTTACAAGACAACAATAATGCCTTTAAACTGTTTTTTGTTTTGTTTTGTCACTAAGAGTCTCTTAAGGAATGATATATAAAAGTTCAACTGAAGATAGCAGAAACTCAAACATACTGAGTTTTTAAAATTTCCTCATCAGTTCTTCATTCAAGATGATTGAGCAGAGACTGTACAGGAATTATACAAAATCTCAGTTTGTGTTGTATATGGTCATATACAATTTTATATGTTTTTTTTAAAATAGATTTTTAAATATATAGTGTTATCAGACAGCTGTTAACAGCCTTCATGCCTATGTCAAGATTTGGAGTAGTGATTTGGAGATTAAGTTGCATCTGTTCAACTTTATTAGGAGAAGGAAGTTTGTTACATTCTTCTTAAGCCAAATAATGATCAGACTTCTTTTATGAAGTATTTTACAAAGCAGCATTTATCACCAGCTACTGAATGTACATAACACAGTATGGGTAGAACCTTACAGGTATATTATAGTAGCATCTGTTTGTAATAATAGCTGGTAGAAGTAATGAATGAATTCTTCATTCTATAAAAGAAAGTTTATGAAAGCCTGAGGTTATAACCTGAATTCCTAGTTGGTTTGTGGGAAGCAGATAACTGTAGAAGAATGATGTGAATTTTTACAAAGAGTTTTTTAAATGTCTCTCAAACTGCCTAGAAGACCACATCTTGTTTTGTTTCTCATCAGATCTGTTTAGTTATATGGTACATTTGGATAGATTTTTGAGGTTCTCTTCATCTTTCTCGCACCTTTTTTGGAGGGGAGTATAACTGTCCTTTGATCGCTTCCTTGCCCTTCTCTTCCAGTATGACACATGCATTATTGCTTTGAGAAATCACGAAACTTTGGGAAGTGTTCCTTGCAGTGGGACTGTTGGGATATCCTGTCTGTGTAAATCATGTTAGAAGCAGTGAAACTTATTATTGTATTTTCAGCCTGTATGCCCTGGTACCACTTGACATATCATCTCTTCCTGGCAGATGGATTTTTTTTTTTTAATGTTTGAGGAAGGCCACTGAATCTCTGATACAATATGTATTTCTCTAAATTGCTTCCTAACCATTCAGAATGAGGAAAGAGTGGAAAGATTTAGAATACTAAAAGCTATACCTTTTCCATTAAAATTCCGCCTTTTTAGAGTTTGATAAAACTGCTAT
The DNA here is from genome assembly GCF_000738735.6 of Corvus cornix cornix. Lineage (NCBI taxonomy): Eukaryota > Metazoa > Chordata > Aves > Passeriformes > Corvidae > Corvus > Corvus cornix. Next base: position 36,691,436 of record NC_046333.1, read on the forward strand.
TTGCTGTTGCAATCACAAAAAACCCCAATTCCATATGCTTTTACAGATAGTTTTGCTGTTGCTGTTCATAGGTCCTAGAAGGTGCAGAACAGTGAAAGCAAAGGAGGTGTCTCTGCTTGGGTGTTTTGATTTATTTCTGTTCACTTGGTTGTGCCAGTGAAAGGCAATCATATCCATGTTTATCCACTTTGGAAAAATGAGAGGCTCACTGAAGTCTGCTGATTGTAGAAGAAGGTTAAAATGGAGACCAGTCAGAAAGCTGAGAGAGAGACACGTCTGTATGCTTACACGTAGCTTCATAAACACAGAGCTGGGCTGGTGGAGGCAAGGGATAAATGTGTTCAGTTATACCAGTGAGTTGACTCCAAAGTGAGAGAGAAGAGTCACTTTTGCAGTCCTTGAAGATATGGAGGATTTTGTAAATACTTTAGCATCCCCTTCACCAAAATTGAAAAATTGAAAAATCCATTGTGGTAAGAGAGCAGTCGAAGGATAAGTCTATTGATAATGAGCCTCAGAAGGTCTGTTCTGACTGATGGGTTTGAGAAATCCAGTCCCTTTGCAGGGTCTTGCTGTTCCGGTGTTTAGTTGGGCTTCTCTGTTCCTGCATACATTCAGTGGGCAATATACAGTTCCTGGTTTGGCAGCAAATGTGTAAACCCTCCTGAGGAGGGGACAAGAAAAAGTAGCAAAAGTCCAGCACCACCAGCCACCTGCTCCAGCTCAGTCAAGAGAGTGCTTTTAGTCTCAAATGTTAAGTGTTTGGACAAAGTGAGCTAAAAGAAGGACTGTTTGAGACTTTGGGCAGTGCTCATGAAGTCCCTGGGAGTCATCTTTCATTTCCTTCGGCTAGAGACTGGTGTCTGTGGTGATGAGTAACTTGGGGCAGTGAAGTAAAGACTGAGGTGAGTGATAGAGGATCTTTGAAAGGCTTCTTTTTTTTGAAGGGCTTCTTTTATTTTTTGTTTCCCTCTCCCTGCCTGGTAAACAAAAGGAAAAGCCAAGTAATAAAAAATGGCAGCACTGCATTTGTGGGAGAAATGTAAATAGTTAACCGTCTGAAGAAAAGGAAACAGCCTAATTGTAATGGCATATATAAATATTTCTTTTGGCTATCAAGGTAGTGATAATACCTGATAGAACCTTTGCAGTGCCAGTTCAAACAAAGGCCTTCCTCTTACTTGATGTCTTTTGAATACCTATGCAACCCTGATATTCTGACAGTGTGTCTCTCCTCATGTTCTGTCATATAATTGCAGACTAGTCTCCAACAACCTCATAAGTAATTTCTTTGTCTCATAAAGAAAGCCTTTTGTCACTGCTAGAAATTCAAAACTATCTTTAAAACACGTTGCCTATGCATCTGTTTGGGTAAGTTCTCCTCCCCTATTCTTGCTAGCTGCTCATGGAAAACTTCATCATGCAGATGTTCTTGATTTGCTCTCTTAGCCTTGCAGAAAACTTTTAAGTTTTGAATAATTTTGTGAAAAATTTTGGGTAGGTTTTCCTTGCTATTTGCGTGCAATCAATTTTATATTATTTTCAAGATTTTTCTGCAGCATGTCTACTGCCCATTAATGGCTTAATTAGTTTCAGGAGAGGTGTATGGTCATTTCTACAGATTGTGTTCATTTACTGTGTTAATGGAGCATGTTGTTCTTTCAGATGTTCAACCCGTGAAAAGAAAGTGAGAAATCTTTGAATGCTCTGAGTTTCTATTTTGGAGCATCTTTAAAGAAATGCATCTTTCCAATCAAAAGAAAACAATTTGTATAAAACCACAACTACCTGAGTAAAACCAGAACTGCATGTCTTAAGCATCTAGGAGAGTGGTTTTTGTTGGCTACTATCTGGATAGATATTCCCTAAACAAGTGCCTATGTTCCCAAGACCAGCTTTCCTTTGTAAATTATCATTGTGACTTTCCTGAGGATATCTCAGTGTGCATTCAGAGGTCTTTGACCTCTGTTGTTTGGTAGGCTTCAAATTCCTGGTGCTTGCAAAAATGGGAGGGTAAGCCATAGAAAGAATGAGGCTGGTTCTCCCTTTCACTCAGGACATGCTTCTATTTTCTGCATGGAAATTGAATAGTATTGACCTGGAGAGATCAGGAAGCACGCAGGAAAATCTCCTAGGGCTCAAGGTGTCTGACTGCCTGCCAGACAGAATACCAAGTGGTGTGTGGGGTTTGACTATCACTCTCAGTTGTCTTTAGGAACTGACCTAGCTGGGTGTTTTCTTGCTAGTCTGCTCTGTCTCAAAATCAGACCACCGCAGCCTGTGCACAGTCTCCAAAGGGTGGGTGTGCTGCATACCATTGGGGATATTTTTAGAAGATTCTGTTTGCTGACTGACTTAGTGTGCTATAAATACAGAGTTCTCATCTGGCATGCACTTTGCGTGTCTTCTAGTAACTTATAATAAATTCACCTAAGAATAATGGCAAGGAGAAACAAGCTGTTACGATTAGTCTGGCTTTCCATACAAAGTGTCATTTACATAAAGCAATTATTTAGTAGCATTTTAACAGTAAATGGCTTTTAAAACTAGTGGTATTCCAAAACACTTCCTAGTTGGGCTCCCATAATTAATCCTTATGTCAGATTGATCTATATTGCATTTTCATTATGGTTTTAAAAGTTGGAGTTTTTAGATATGGGAGGTTACTTGAGCATCTGGAATACTGTCAATACTAGTAAGTTACAGTCTTTTTAATGCCAGTACTAGCATATTCCATAAAGGCTATTCTCTGGTAAAAAATGAAGCTTAGTTATGACTCTCCTGGATATTTTTTCCCCTGAAGTATAGGTGTATACAAAATTTCTTGAGTTGAAATATAGTTAAGGCACTTACAGGACTCAATGCAAAAGGGGGAGGATCCCATATCTTATTAAAATACAGATGCATTTGTCTTTGAGTATTGAAGACACAAAATTGAAGGATGGGTTCTTGCTGAATTGTACTGAGTGTAACCTAAATGCAGTTGTTCTGTACTGCTAAAATAAAAACTGTCATAGCATACACTAACAGAAGTGAAGTTTTCCATGTGCAGCAAAACAAAAGCTGCTCAGAGGTGCTTTCTGTAGATTGCCTGAGCACATAAGCAGTATTTTGAGAATCTTAATTTTTTTGTAATGAAGTCTGGACCAATCTGGTGATAGTCTTTCAGAAAACTTAAAAAGCAGATTGTCATCCTGTCAAGAATCTTAGATAGTTCCCTGAAAATCATGTTACTTTGAATCCTGATTTCCTGCAGCTATCAGAAGTTTTACTTATTGTAGAATGAAGAACATCACTCCTCCTTTATTATTCTTCAATGTGAATATGGATAGAAGTTCCGGTTTGGGGAAAAAAATCTTGCTTCTCTTGAGAAAATGCTGTGGATCTACCAAATAGATCAGAGCATCATCAGTTAAGCAAATGTCAGAGAGATAGTGGTGGACAATCAAACATAAAGAACAGTGAAAATAGTAAAATGTGGTTCTCTGTGGTCATTTAACTGCTTTGCTTTCACTCTGAGGCAGTTCTCTCTCTTCTCACTGTCTTTGCTGCATCAGCAATAATGACTGAAGTAGCATAAGATGCCAGACTTGAGAATTTGCCGTCCATTTTCTTGTGTGTGTTGTTGTCCTTTGGGAAGAATGAGTTTAAAATCACACACCTGTGTTCTGAATATTGGAAGGCATAGTTTCCATGTCTATGAGTGGCTCAGGGCTCCTATAATGTCTTGCAGTGGATATGAATCATTCATCTTCACAGCTGATTGGGATGAAGTTTTCTAAAAGGTGGTATGACTGAGTTCAGGTGTGAAGTGCCCAAATACAGGGTTAGCTATGCAACTTTCCTTCGGATTTTTCAATGCTGTGATTTTTTTCAACCTCAATTGTAAATTAGAGCTGGTTTGAGTGTTCGAGTTTTAGGGTTTGTTTCCACTCTCTTAGCCATGTGGGTGTAGTTGTTAGAGACAGTCAGATCACTTGGGATAGATATTTGTTTTATTTTTATATTGGGAGTATTACTCAATGAATGACAGGTAGACTGGTTGCCTGAGTAAAAAGCACAGCAAAGACAACCTGATTTTTTTGTTAAAGCTCTAGCAGTCTATCAACAAATTGCAATTCCAAAATAATAAAATGTAATTGTAAAACTACTGCTATATTTTTAAGGTGCTATGTAAAGAAATAAAATACTTTCTCCACTCATGCAATAGTGCTATAAAGCCACTGCTGGCTGAAGAGAAATGATCTAGAACAGCACATGAATGGAAACAGCATGAAATTTACATATGTAAAAGGACTGCATGCTATCCAAGAAACACCCTTTGAATATCTAATTTGGCTGTCCTAACATTTGCATACTAGATATCTAATATTAAGATACTAGATGACAAGTGTACAGGCATTGCCTCGCTTCTTAGGGACTGAAATACAATTAAAATTAACTGAAGAGTAATGCATGTTTGCCACAGCTTGGCTGTTGGATTAGTTTATATCCCAGTGTGCCATATCTGTGAATTTGTGTGCTTTGTAAGTGATAAAGTTTTCAAAGACATATGATACTGAGCTTCTTCATAACCATGGATGTGAAAAAATGACATGTTGAAAATACTATTGAAATAAAAGACAGTACTGAAATAGCTTCTGGTTTGGAGGAAATACAGATGCCATTGCTAGCATAATAAACAGTGTACCAAAATAAACTCGTTTTCATGCACTTGATAAGATCGAGATCCAGTGACAGCATAAAACTAGGGAGTGGAGGAAGTGTTCCTTGGAAACGTGGGACTAGTTCTGCTGCAAACAAAGGGATAAGAAAGCTAATGCAAATAATGTGTTTTACATTGTGCAAGGAGGGGGGATGGATGACGTGTTCAGCCCAGGTTATTCTCTTTGTGTCTCCACTTGGCCTCTCCAGTCGTAAAGCACACAGTTGTGTTCAGCTGATGAAGTCAAAGGAAACGATGAACACATTTGGAGCTGGAGGGCAAAAGTTCCTCCTGGTGGGCTGGGCTGGTATATGGGACTTCTCTCTACAGGTGTGCAGGCAACCAACCTTTTACATGTATTAATGATTGTACATTTTGCTTTAAAGCTTTGTTTAGAAAAAATGTTTAAAAGCATTGTAAACTTGGATTATGTAATTTCTTGACATTAAACCATTTAATACATTGAGGAAATCCATTAATTTATGAAAAGTGAGCTGGAATTAAGCTCTCTGAAGACTGCTTGGACTGACAGCAGTGTTGAGATTGCTCCTGTCCACACAGATTTATGTGGTCATGGAATCTGAGGTCATGGAGTGGTTGTCAGAAGCATTCTAATTTTTAAATCCTGGACAGTGTTGAGTCTCTTTTAGGGATTGGCTAGCCATACATAAGCAAGTACAGAGAAAGGCTGCCATGTCTGTTGCAACAAATATAAGGCAAGGCATACTTAGCATTGATAAAGACTATTCAGAGTATAATTTTTGCCAGGAGTTGAAAGAAATAGCAGAAATTAATTTTTATTGTTCTAGAAGCAAGGACCACAGCAAAGGGCCTTGAAATATTTTGCTCTGATGCTTAAACAAACAAGTTAAAAGGGCAAATATTTAACAAGTTTTTAAAAGAATTATTTAGCCAGTAGTCAAAACTACAGCTAGCCAATACCCCCTGTATTTTCCAAAGTGCTGCAAAATCCTGGTTATAAGATACACCTCTAGGGACTCCTGTTTTTCTTCATTGTTCCATCATGGATTTGCACTGTCTCTGGGCTGTTAAATAGCTGTGTCCCACGGCAGCCTAAAACTTTGTTAGCTGTAGCATGCAAGCAGTCTTTGAAATATGTTTAAAAACAGATGTTTGTATTCAATATGTTGCTGGCCCGACACTATTCACAAAGATGCACAAATAAAATGAGTGAAAAATGTAAGCACCCGAGGAAATGTTAACCTCAAAAGAAATCACCTGGCAAGGATGCTAAATTTGTAAGCAACAGAGCAGGAAACGTCTGTATGGAATGGTGGTGTTCGTTACATTCTTACTTAGGGGGAATCGGGATGCAGGGATATCCATGCTGATACAATTGTTTTCTAATCTCTTAAACTATGGTCCTGTGACACCAGAGCTCTTTGTCACTTATTGAGAGCCTCTCCTTTCTTGCTTTTCTCTGCCCTTTTGCTGTTTTCTGTGTGGATGAGTCATCTTACTTGCAACACCTTTATTAGTAACTGTAGTGCTATTGAAAACAAAAATAAATATGCAGAAATACTGACTTAGCTGGATCTTAAAAATACTTACATTTTAAAAGAAAGCCAGTGTTTGAGTTTTGGACTTGTTTATTTTCTTTTCTTGAAAGACATAATTTAGGGTATTATATATACTTTGCATTTTAACTTTAATTTTCTAGTTTTATCTAGCAATTGTATACCTGTAGTATTAATGAAGGAATAACACCAAATTAAAACATACTGAAATAGATATTTAGTTCTGTATCTAAGAGAAGAGGACATTTTGATTAAATTATTTATTTTAGGGTATCCATTTATAGGTATTTTCTTGAATTCCAATTTTTTAAACTTGCATTTCCCCAAACTTGAAAACTGTGATGTAAATTTTGCTCTTTGTTAGCAGTGTTTTGAAGCACATATGAGTTAAAATGGATTAAACTTGCTCCCTCAAAGACCTAACCATGTAAATAGGCTGTACATCTAGCACAAGGCACTATAGCCTGGAACTTAAATGTCAACATATTAAATCCTAATCCTATTGGTTTTCTGTTTATGCCTTAAGGATTTGTAAATTTACAAAATTACACACTTGTAATTTGATTTCAGACATGTGAAATTTCAGATAGAAATAGGAAAGGAAGAAAAGCCTCAAGACACAGGACCTTATTTTTCTTGTATTTTCCCTAGTGTAATTTCTCTCTGACATACTAAGCCTCATGCCCCTTCAGGCAATGATGATAAATGCACTAGGTACCATGTTTTTTAGCAATTGGTACAGCTAAAACACTATGAGGACAGCTTTACTCCAGTCAGTGAGTCTTGCTCGTGCAGAACTTTTTGTTTGCTCACACATCTACCTTGAAGGGCATAATCCCATTTGTCAGGAATTGTCGTCTATAACTGACAAGGATTTCTTCCTCTGCTGAAAGGGAAGGAGCTCTTTCTGCCATCTCAGTATTCATGCTCTTAAACTGTTAGATTTATAGCCCTCTACAGAAACTCATAAATTGTAAGCAAATTTTAGTGGTGCTTTCCTAACCCTGGAAGTCAGAGAATACTATGGCAATTGAACCCCTTAGCTGAGGACTACAAGTATCACCACCAGTACTTGCACACAGAGAGGTAAGTAGAGAGGAAAGATACTTTGTCAGCTATTTCAGTCAGTTGTTGTATGCAATACTTAAACATTACTTTTTTTTCTCTCACGGAGCGTTTTGGAAAATAATTCATCATTTAAAAAAATTCATTATTATATTTAGGTTATTATACATACAGTGACTTTTCTCCGAAACCTTCATGTAAAAGGACTTGTAAGGACAGATTTAATTCTAATGAGTGATGTGTGGGCACAAGTCTCTGATGTTCATAGCACGTGAAGAGACCTTGGGGTCCCTGCCAGCACTGGAATATGGGATCAGCTGGGTTTAGACCATTCTGAGCAGATGACGTTTATTCTTTCTTAATTTCTTAATGGAAAACCATATAATTTCGCTGGTACTTGATTTTGACAACTAATTTTACATTGGAAAAATTCCTAATAAGAAAATTACTCTTACTGTTTTGCAACTGATTTCAAATTTTGAATGCAGAAATTGGCAACTAACGCATTTTTTTAACAGCTCTTTTTTCATTACAATCACGAAGGGCTCTTTTTTTCCTTTCTAATTGTACTTTACTCTTGCTAGCTATTAGCTACAGTTTCAATGATGCATGCAGCCTTGAAATGTAACTGAAAGGACATTTATTGCACTTAGTATCTCTCAGTTTTTATAGACTCTTACTTTGAATTAGGCTTGTAGAAAGCTCTAATTTGCTACATGTATCTGACAAAAAGGGATCAGGGTGGTAATGAAGAAGACAACATTTAACAATAAAGTAACTGTATTTAAAAACATAGGTTGGTTGTTTCTGTCAGTGGCTGCCTGCCTAGCCAGATTGAGGAGGATAGATTGATAAGAGAATTCACTGAAAACAGGCTTGTGTATAGAGTTATCTAGTGTTACTGTTTATGTTAGCTAGTAAACTTGAAGCTGCTGCTTCTTGTATAAACAAGAAAGCCAGCAGCAATTATTCTTTAAAACTAAAAGCAGCTCTTTGGGCTGTAAAAAAACGTTTCCATAACACAGACAAAAGTACCATTGTGACTGTTTATACAAATTGGCACTAGTGCTGTGTAAATAGAGGGGAATTTCAAGGTTTTCCTTACACTTGCGTATACCTCATCATCCTCGTACACAAACTGAGATTTTTATCTTTGTGCCTTTAAGCCACGAATCTCAGCCTAAGGCTGAGAGTAAAAACTTAAAGGGCTTGATCCTGGCCTGGCTGCAGAAGACAGACCTCGTGTATGAATATGTTTGTGTCATTCTTGTGGTATTTGGCTAACTGCACTTGATAACAGGAGTATAAAAAGACTGGTAATCAAAGATAAATTGTTTGGGATGAATACCCCCGCTCTGTGGAAGCCAATGAGAGGAGAAGCCAGCGAGGCGAGTCCCTCCCCGGGCAGAACCTGTTCAGCACCCGCGCCCTGGACAGCTCAGGCGGAGCCTCGTCCCGGCGGCCGCTCCCCTCCAGGTGCTCCGGCCGCCCGCGGCATGGGGGCTCCGGCTTCTGTAGCCCGCAGGTGAACCACAGCACATCACAGGGACTCTCGGTGCCATTCGGGCCCAAACCTGTCTGGCTGGGCTACTGAATCCTATTTAGAATACCAAGAGTTAGTGATAGACTCTCATTTGCCCCAGTGCCCTGTGGTGCAGAAAGCAGCTTTTACAGCCTTGAGGGCAGACCAGGTACACTTCCCTGGAAGGCTCTTTGTATTTCTTCCCAAATTTAACTCATAGGCCCGCAGTTCTTTTCCCCCCCTCTTTTAAGAATATCTATCTATCTATCTATCTATCTATCTATCTATCTATCAGAAGTACAGTCTCCATCTACTTGTTCACTTTTATCTTAGAAAATAGGTTTCTTGTCACAGCTTTCCAAAACATTGCTAAACCAGCTTCCTTGTTCTTAGTTTCATCTCTGTTGTTTGTTTTTCACGTGGTTTAAGGACTTTCTGGAGCTAGTTCTCATTTTCTGCTGAAAGTTTTGTTAGGCTTGTGGTTTCAACTGGACTTCCCTGCCTGGTTCCTTATAGTAAGTGGAAGTAGAAAAGAATAAGCAAATTATGCAGATCCTTGCTGTTCTCACACTGTCTGTTTGACAGTCTGTGACACCACTGTTTTAAAAAGAGAGGATTAAAGTATTTGACCTTAAATGTTTAAAAGCCTGGAAAAACTTCAGATATGTTTTGAGTTAGTGTTAGAAAGATGCCTTGAGCAGTAGGAGGCTCACTGAAAGATTAACCTTTTGAAATAATATTAGTTTTTCTTGACAAGAGGATAAAATCTACAAGGTGGTATTCTGAAATATTTACTTTTGAAAAGGGATAGCTCTGCATCCATTAATGCTGCGGTAACAAGACAAGATCTATCTTGTGTTTGGAGGAAAAAGAACAAAACATGTGAATAATTAATTTCACCTAATGGCTTTCAAAGCCAAGATGGAAAACACAGTAATATTTTGATTCCTGTGTGAAAACAAGTTTTGTAAATACTTTAGTGACCTTTTTCCTTTCTTTTTATGACTCTGCTGCAGAGAGCTATGTGGTTTGAATAGTTTTTTTTATATTGTTAAGTGCAGTTTATTTAAGGTAGTATGTGCTTTTTGCTTTTTTTCCCCTACTTACTGTCATCTTTTTAGCTGTGTCTTGCAGGATTTGCCTTAGGGGTGGGAATCTTAAGTAAATATTAATTCCTTTTTATTATGAAGACCTTTTGGTATACTACTATATCATTACATCAGGTTCTATAAGAACATTGGTAGCTTTATTCAGTTTGCTACTAAAGAAATAAAAAAGGAACCTATGTGCATTTTGTGCACTCCCTCCCTACTGGAAGAAATAAGGTGAATTTCAGGAAGAAAAGAAAATAACCTGGTTTTGCTATTTCAATTGTTGGAGTGTATTTTTCTAAATGAAAAATGGAAATCCATCATTAAACAAAATGAATATTAGAGTTTTCTTAGTGTCCTGGAAAAGATGTGTTTCCAAACCACTTGTCCCTAAGTTATGGGTAACTTTGCTTTGTTTAGGTTGGACCCCTGCCATATATCTGGGAACTATGGCAAGTTGTTGGGTGATTTCCAGGGCTGCATTCTACCCTTCAATATTATTTTTTTCCCCTTCTCTTAATTCTGCTTCATTTGAGAAATGATAAATAACATGATTTTATTTATAAGTCAAGGGTTTTTATCAAAGTCACATTTTAGAAGTTATTTCCTTATTATTCTGATTTCTTAGGTTTGATATAAGAACAGTTTTTTCCCTGAATAGTTACAGAAGCATATAAAGATTGGACAGTGAATGAAATGCTATTTGTATTTGCTTGGTTGGGGGTGGAACCCACCAGGTACATTTACATTGAATAAATTTAAAACCTACTTTAACAAATTAGCCTGTGCAAGACAAAAGCTAGTAATTCTATAAGGTTTTTTTTTTGCCTTGCTTAATTTTCAGTTTCTTTCTGTAAAACTGTCCCTGAGGGAATAGGAATTGATAATACAAATTGTCATAACTGGTTCTTTAGACGATGTTCTTGTATCTTTTGTAAATTGCTTGTGTACAAGCCATTTGTCTACGAAAAATAAGGCAGCTTTGTAGCTGTCCATATAAATACATCTGAGATCAGAATTTTTGTCTAAATTGATTTTAAAGACTCCAGTTTGTCTATGCATGTTCTTGCCAGAACACTAATAGATTAGAATACTGTATTATTCTTTTATTATTTGGAAGTGTTTCCAGAAGGCTTGCTGTTTTATTTTGTGGATGGCACTGCCCTCAACTTTGTGACATCCAGGCCAAGAGGAGCAATAAGGTACTGCAGGAGTTATAATCCCACCTGTGTTGTAGGTTAGTACCACAGTGAATTGACACACATTTGATTTAGTTGTTCTGAGCCTAGATCAACTGTTTCCCCTGGAAGCTGTCACTGTATGACTCTAGAGTAACTAGGTGATAGAGTAACAAGATCAGTCCTTCTCAAGATTTAGTGCAACCCATATTAATTTTATTGCAGGTAGAAACCTGGTGAATTAGTTAAGTTTTTATTTTTCTTCCAGAAGTCATTGTGTAGATGTTAAGTGCTGTGAATGTCCTTCCTTAATTAAGAGTTTAATTTGCAATGTTGTTTTGAGTATCTCTGATGTCAATAAAAATTTGCCTACTTACATGATAGTGAAGAAGGACAATTTTCTTGTTTTTGACTTCTACCCAGAAGTGTGTTCTCATGTATAAAAGAATTATACTCCCATGTATGACATAACCCTTCCAGCAGCATCTATTTTTTCCTCTTAGGCCAGCTTCTGGACAGTTCTGATGCAGTTTTAGCTAAGCACCAGTTTTACACCAGGAGCAGAATTTCAGTCTGTCCTACCACATGCTCTGTGCAAGGTACCTGACAGAGAGTGTCTCAGGCTGAAGTCTTCTGTTCACAGAACAAGTTCAGCATTCACTCATTTTTCAACCTGGAGCTGGAGGAACTCCCTGAAGGATTAGAGAGATGTTAGTTTCTGTAGCACGCCCACTGCCCTGCAGAGATGTCTTCCAGACCAGAAACTGCTGTTGTAGGTTACAGGATTAATAGAATAAATGGTGCAATGTCTACACAGTTCTGGAAAGCAGAGATGTAAGTTTAGTGGTTTAAACGGCATTTGCACTGCTCAAAGCCCTAAATTGTATTGAGTATTGCTTCATTTCAAGGGAAAAAACTAATAAAAATAGGTTTCTCTTAGTGGCACATCTCTTGGTTTACTGATCTCTGATCTGATACAACTGCTGTAAAGAACGGGTATGGCAAGACCTCCTCTAGAGAGAAGAGTATGCTTTTGTGATGACTGGCGGGAATGCCAGGCTTCCCTTAGGAGCTTTTATTGAGCATTCCCAAAAATGGTAGTTAAAGGCAAGCTTTAAAAAAGTTACTTGATAAACGCACAAAGCCTGGAGGCAGAGGCTGTCCTTTACATGCCTATGACTTCTCAGAAGTCTTTAATATGGATAGAGTTTGCTATGGAAGAACTGGAACAAGTCTGTCTTTTCACCAGAGCTTATGACTTTCACTTGGCTTAATCCCACTATTTTGTGTGTGGCTGTACTGTGGAAATTTATCACAGTTGCTCTTACACTCACCTGTGTGCAGTGGACTTACTTGCCTTCTGAGGGCTTCTTCCACAATAAAAGGAGTGGATTTAATCTTGTGTTGATGTGGGAAACAGCTCCTTTTACCTCTCCTAAAATCAAGAATAAGAAGGCCTTTTAGAAAAATGGTAACAGTTTAAGTGTGAAAGATTTATACTTGAAGACTATCATGGGGTTTTTTATTTCATAAGACATTGAAAGTGCATCTCCTGTCTACTGAAACAGAAGTCTTTTTGAGGTATTAATGCTCCTCTTAGATGAAGGAGAAGATTTAATTTGAAAAAGAAAAATGCCTATGAATTATGTTAAGTGTTACAATTAACAATGTGACAATTCAGTGCCTGAACACTTAGCAGTGTGAAATCTTTCTTGTTTGGGGAATGGTTTGCTTAAGTAAAAGTGCCTTTTGAGAACTATTGTTTCCTTCACAGAATATTTTAGAAAGCTACGATTTTCAACCTAGAATGAAAGGCTACAATGGGAAAACAGATGTAAATCTGTGTCTCTAATTATTTTGACATCGGGGTAGTAGTAGTAGTCGTCCTAAGTAGTCTACCTCAGGGCTTTAGATGTCTAAAGTGTGGGAGGCATTAAAAAATAATTTATGAGTGCCTCTCTGAAGAAAATTAAAGCTCAAATGTTGAGTTATTTAATGTGTGTTGTGGGAGGTTTTTTCTGTAAGTAAGTTGTTTGCTGCTAAAGTATGTATGTAATACACATTTGGGGTGCATCTTTCATTAGCTTGTCTCTTGTTCTGTAAGTCCACAGTTTTTCAGCATGGGGTTTTTTTAACTGTTTGTTTGGAGTATTTTATGTCATGGAAGGGTTTATTTGGATGCACCTTATTGGTCTTTGCACTCTAGCTGCTGTTTTGATCTTGTCAGTCTCCAAGTTGGCTAATATAGCAGAGAAGGAAGGTGAAGGGATGAACATGTAAAAATAGGTTGGGAGGAGTGCAGGCTCAAACTCTGGCATTCTTTATGCTGCCATCAAGAACTGTTCTAAAGAGCTTTTTAATTCTTTCAAAACATGAAACTTTTTTTCACTGAGCATTTTATTGTTTATGTTTAAACTGCTCACTCACTGGATTTAGGGACCTGTGGTAGAGCTTTGCTAACTCATTAGGTGAGGTGATGGTTAAGAAGGGAGTGCTTCATAAAAAGGTGGAGTAAATTTATGTCACTGATTTACTTTTTATGTGACCCTTGTCTCGATGTCATTGTGGGCAAATAGGCATTTTTATATAAGGTGGCAGCCAGAGACTTAGGAGACTTGTTTGACTTTCCATGTAAGTTAGGACTAGTTTCTTACTGCCTTTCTGAATTATATAATGGAGACATTGCTCTCATTGTAACCATTGCTTATGCTTGTCTATTTTGGAGTGTAAGCTCTTTGGAGGAGGGACTAATACATATATGTGAACAAACCATATTTGTACCTCTTGGCATGCTGTAGTTCTGATCTAGTAAGGACATTCCTGAAACAGGAATACTAGCTATGATTGCTCCTTAGTCACTTGTAAAAAAGAACAAAACAAAAACCACAAACCCCAACAACCTTTCTTATTAAAGTATAATTCATTAGCATTCATTCATCAGTTGCATGCTATCTCAGTTTTCAAACTCAAGACAGTGTCTCCTTTTTTTTTTATGAGCATTGCTTATGTTTATCAAAGGACAGGTCATGATTTTCTTTGAACGATGAAGAGAAAAACCATACCTCTTAAATAGTTGTAGGTTCTCTTAACCTTCAATAGCCTTATGGAGGAGTAAAGCAAGGAAAGCATGTAACACTCTACATGAAGGGTGTAATTAGATAAGTAAAAACATTTGAGTTACTGTGTCATTTTTTCAAATTGCTGAAAAGTCAAACTACCATCTGATCTATTTTTTTTTCCCAACTGTGGATCCCTGTTAAAACTTATTTACCATCTATGCTCTGTGTGTGTGTAGGCATGCATATGTGCATCTTATTAGCATGATCTGGCTAATGTAAACAATATGTTTCTCTTCTACACACAGATGTTTAAAATGGGTAACTAATCAAATTTCTCAACAGTTTGACTGATAGACCAATGCAGCAGTTGTATAGAGAAAAAAAAAAAAAATAGGAAATGCTCAGTAGCATTCCTTACAAAAGATATTTAAAATACGAGTGATGCAGAAAATAAGAACAGTTTGTTCAAATGGTGACATCTTAGCCGTGAAAAAGCAAGAATTACATTTCTGCCTTAGTTGCTGTGGTAGCAGTGGTGTAACATATAATTTGAAAGTTTGGTTGGTTTGTGATTTATGGATGTTCTGGAAGATTTTGCAGAATATGTTATGGGTGCTGTGTACTCTCTTAATAGAGGTGAAAGACTAAATATAGACAAATCTCTCATTGATATGTTTAAAGCATGTAACTCAATAGCTTTTCTTCACTTTTTACTGACAATAGTTGGGAGGGGTTATATCTTTTTGAGTTCAGTTCTGTCTTTTTCTGAACCAATTATGCATCTTCTTTACTGTTCCTCTTATTTGGCATTTTGGATGCTTTCTTCACAATGGTACATTCCCAAATGTTCTTAAAAGGTTCTGTCTTAGACATAGGAACTTTTGCAAAACTAGTGGTTACATTACATGGATATGTGTTACTGAAACTTCAGCAACACATTTTCTCAAAACACATTTTCCCAAAATTTGTATGTTATTCATGTTAAACACTTAAGTTATGTTAATACTGATGAATTGAATGGTCTCATTCCAGTGTACACTTTTGAAATTAACATGTTTTGTAACCAACCCTTGGACCTCTCCCCATTTTGTAATATTCTCTTTAATTATGTTAAATGTCTGGCTTCTTATGATCCAACACCCGAGTTTGGCCAATAGTCCATACATTAAGGTAAATATTCTCCAAGTTGGAAGAATAGATGGGTCAATGTAGAGTGAATTCTCTTAGCTGAATTTTCCATTTAAAAACAAAAGGCTGCTTTAGGATAAGCAAAGATGTCAGTACTTTTAAATAAAAAGTTAATCCTTAAACAAAATTGTTCTGACAATGAATGGTATTTTTAAGCCTAGACTTTTCGAATAAGTTCAATTCTTTTTCATAAATCATACTTCTACTCTGGAAAAAAACCAAGACAAGTAAGCAAAAAACAAAAAACCCGCCTCCAAAACCCCAAAACAACCTCCCCACAACAAATCCAGATAACCAACCACCCATCCCTACTTACTCAACTCTCACCAGTTTCAAGTGAAGGAAAGTAAATGAGTACATTGGTTAGATATTTCTCTGCTGAATTGATAAATGCTGTCATCTATGGAGGACTGCTGTTTTGGAAAGATAAAGGGGGAAAATACAGAGTATAATAATACAGGAAAATCTGCTGTTGTGCTTAAGTAATAAAAAGTCTTTTATGTGTGCTGAAAAAATAGATGAAAAGCACAAGAAAACAAGTATGCGTTGAAACCTTTGTTCTTGACTTTCTTGAAACTGTAATAGGTAAAATTTTCCTGTTACACTGAGTAATAAATGTAGTAATAAGTAGTTTTGGAATATAAGTTAATGTTGCTGTCAAAAAATGAATCATTATTATGCTTAGAATTAATATATAAACTCCTGGGAACACCTCACATAATAATTTAACATTTTACTTATGTATATTCTTCCCAGATGTAATATTTTTCTTTTGTACTCTGACTTTTTTGTCATTGATTGGTTTTCCCCTTTTTTTTTTGTCACTGCTACCTCTATTTCTGCAGGAACAAGTAGGTTATTGGTAAGTATTTCAACTAAATCAGATTTTACAAAGTTTTGCCTTAGTGAGGACCTCTTTTTTTTACCCTCACTTACTTTGGTAAAAACTTTGTAGACAACAGACTTATTGTCTGTAAATGCTGTGCTTTCTCAGGCCTCCATTATCGCCTTGTTTGTGTAGTAGAGTAATAGTTCTCAGATTCTCCGAGAGACTGTCTTCTGCATGCTTTCCAGCAGCATCATTATCTGTGCTGTCTTCTAAGATGCTGCCTTCTCCTGGGGCTTGCTCCTTTGTTCTTGTCTGCTGCGTTTCAAGTGCAGTGTTTACTTTGTCTCTCCCATTTCTTTTTTTCGTAAGACCTCGTATGCATTTTGGCCAGTTTGCTCAGAAGACTTCTCTGCATCCAACAAGATGCTCTGTTTCACGTGTTCAGTTTAGTCATCTTTGTCAACCATTATTCAGCCATTTTCACATCATACCTCTTCCCTTTTAGCTATCATTAAATATATTCTCAGCATGGTATAGCCACCCTCTCCTCTCTTATTATCGTGCTTCATGTAATTTTGATCAGATTTGTTGCACTGTACAGTCAAGTTTTCAAGATATTTACACCTGTGAATTTTGAAAAAGCAGGACTTGATTCTTCTTATCGTGGAGCAGCTCTTCCTATACTCTCTTTTCAATGATGTGATTTCTAATGGAAACTTTTTCTTTAACCCTGAAAGTAGTGACTTTATTGACAGTGTGAAGTAGGGCAGGGGAGTGTAGACAAACTGGTTCCCTGCACTTAAAAATTGGTAGTTGTCTTGCCAAATTACTCAGTTACTCAAGAAGTGCCTTCTTCTGACAACAGAACACAGTTGTCCTGTCTGTCTTCCTCCACTTGTATTGTGAAATGATGAGTGGAAAGACCTTTTTCAGCTGTTTGAGGAAAATGTTGCTCCAGGCAATAAGAGAAAATTGAGGGAGTAGCAAAATTCAAGCAGAAAGAGAAAAACAAACGTCTATGTTCAGGAGAGACTGGGAATGGGAGACAATTCTTCCTTTTTGAATTGTGGTGGGTGAGTTAAGAAGAAAAAGACATTTGGAATATGGGGTATCTCTGAAGCAAGAGTTTTCAGGCATTTCATTTGCTTAAAAGTTTTCAGACTTCCAAGCTGGCCTGCAGTGAGTTATTTGTCATCATCTGATAATGCAAGAACTGAGCTAGTTAGACAGGTTGATCTTGCCTGCCGAGTGTAAATAAAATGTTTGTGCCCTGAACAATTGACTATACATTCTGGCTACTTGCCATCTGAGGAAAGTAGTCAGCTAGGCTCACAAATGTGCCCACCCTGGCTGAACTTCATATTCAGACAACAACTCAGCTTCACAAGGTTTCAGCTGAGTGGCAAGTGGCACCACTTGTGTACGGAAGCCTCTGGAATGGTGATAGGGTTAGTTTCTTCCCATACTCCTGATGCTACCCTGCCAATGTGGCTAGAGGAGCACCTTACTCTTGTCTCTGCTTGCCAGAGATCTGATGATGGAGCGCCATGAGAGAGAAGGAAAGTGTCTTTCCTTTGTTGTCCTTGAGTCAGATTTTGGAAGGGAGTCATCACACCTACGTGTAAAAGAGAAGTGTGTTTCCTTGGGTTCTCTCACTTGTGCCCCTCCCTTGGGAAAGATGCAGTGGAAGTGAAAGATATTTTTTCTGGGCAAAGTCTCATTGTTAAATGGAGTTTTTGGTTGAAAATATGTTTCTCAAGCATCATAAGCCAAAAGCTAAAATCATCTGGGTTTAGGGTGTGGGTGGAGCATTTTTTACATGAAAACTGAGGCTTGCTTCCAACCAAAGTTTATATTCAGACTTGTCAGTCTTCAGCTGCTTCAGATCCATTGAGAAACTTGTGGTATGGATCTGTCTGTGATGGGACGGGTGTGATGTGTCTGACATGCAGGTATGAAGGAGTAAGTTAAAGAGTGAGTTAATAGCTTACAAGTCACTTAAAAAACTGTTCTTGTTTATGTGCTTGTCAGTTTGAAAGTGCAGATACTCTAAGACTTTGGATGATGGAGGCTTGAGCAATCTCTCATTTAGCTTGACTACAGATCCCTATGGAAGATGGGATGGGAGGGTAACACTGACCCACAAAACAGGTGGAACTAAAGAGGTCTTTCCTTCTCCCTTTGTTGGGTGCTTGCATCGATCTGAAATGTCGCTCTTAAAAGGCTGTTCCTCTAATAACAGCTGTTCTTATTTTTCTATTAAAAGTTAATATCAATCTTTCCACAGGTCTTTCCTGCCTGTAATTTCATCTTCTGGTTTGCAAGATATATTAAAATTGGGCTCTTTATTCTCTCTCTTAATGGTTGTGTTCATTCATTTTTCTAAACCTGTGCAGCTGTCAATTATAATCATCATCACATGTTACTTACATTGATATTAGACACCTGAAGTTGTGCAGTTGATAAAGGCTTTGTTTACGAGTCAGAAAATGTCTTGTTCAATTTCTCTTCTTCATTCTGTACTGCATTATTTTTCAGTGATTGCTACTGAAGACCTAACTTCCCCACTTACCAAGATGAAGGGAGCTGAAGAAGTTATGTAATAAGATTCTGTCTTTCATAACTTTTTGCTTAGGAGATGAATTATTATCCAAACATATCTTTCCTAATTATTCTGTGGAATCCTTAACTAAAATAGTTCAGGGGTTTTTTTATCCCCCACTTTATCCCCCCTTTCCCACTGAGTTCTGTGGCACATTTAAATCAGAAAATACAAGAGAAAATTCCTTGTTTCCCTCAAAAAATTCACAGGTTTATTTACTTCAGTGTTATGGCACAGAAGTGGGGAAGAAAACCCCACTAGATGATGAACCTGCAATCAGTCAGTGCTTGTTTGTTCTTATTGTGGCTCAGTTTTCTAGTAAAGACAGAGCTTAGAATGTTTGTATTGTGTTCCTTATTTCTGTTTGATTTCCTATTCTCTCCCAAAGTGAGGGGAGTATTTCTTTATTTCTTTCCATCTCCAGAAGTCTTTCCAGATGGTGCTGTGTTCTCCTGGCTTAGACAATTGACACATAAGGAAGGATGGAAGGTAGAGAACCAGATGTGATTTTTCATTGCGACATTTTCTTCCTTTACAAAAAACTTATGTCCATAAAATGGCAAACTTTCTCTGAGTAGCCATTTGTATTGCCAGCTACAGCACCTAGTAATTTTCCTGTAGAAGGTTCCCTGGGAACTGGTAATGCTCTTTTTTTTTTTTTTTTTTTTGCTTTCTAATTTAAGTACTTTTTAAAAATGTTAGTTCTTTGTTCTTGAATTCATTGTGAAATAATTTTCATATTCTGTTGGATGGCTAGGGTAAACTTGCCAGGTAAGATGTTAGCTGTATTAAAGCAGTATGCTTTCATGTACAAAGCTTCATGGTTTTGGGCTTGCAGAATGACTCATTCTATTTTTCCATTTCATCTGTCTGAAGAGAAGAGAGAATTCTGTGGCCATATAATTCTGATAGACCATGTGGTCTTTACTGGACAGCTTTTTTTTTTTCCCCTTCTTCAAGTTTTACAAATTAGTTTATAGATGAAAGGAGTAACAGAGTTTTTTCTTGACCAGGACTATTACTTCACCAAGAATCTGAATTATTTCCATTTATTATTCTACCCTTCTTAAAATCTCACTTCATAGTCTTCTACACAGTTGAACAGAAAAGGAAGAAGTGGAAGAAATAGAGGCATTATGCTATGACTTCAAAATATTTATATTTTTGATATATATTCTTATTAGCCAAGCTAGAGAATGTGGTCTAGGTGAAAAAGTAGGTGGATGCTGAAGTAGTTGGGGAAAAAAATCCTGCAGCTGCTCTAGGAAAGCAATTCAAATCAAGTATCACAGTGGTCTGCTTTGGGTCTGTTTTCAGTCAACTCTTTTTTTGGAGGCTGGAGACTTGAAAAAACTAAGTAAAATGCTAACCTTGTAAGCACTATGGAGGGCAAAATTTGGGTTCATAGTTGTTTTTAACAAGTTAGAAGAGTGCTCATAATTGATTAAAAAAAGACAGATGAGAGTTACTAAATGTGAGCAGAAATACAACACTAAAAATGGAACTTGGCTAGCAGCAGTTTTGCTGAAGATGTAGGGGTTGTTGTGAGACATGAGAGGAATGAGCCAATCACCTGTTGGTTTGTTTAAAATGTACCTACCTATATATACACACATAAATGAGATATCGCTGTGTATAGATAGATCTATATATAGCTGACACCTAGTTTAATGGAACAATGTGATAGGTAAGTATTAATTCCTGCTTAGGACTTGTGAAGTCTTAGACTGAGAGCTCTGCCCAGTTCTTGGCAGTGCACCATGGTAAGGCTGGAGGGAGGCCAGAGGACAACAAGAGCAATAAAAGGTTTAGGCATCAGGGCCTCTGAGGAAAGATTAGAGTAACCTGGTTTTTTTCAGACTAGGGGAAAAAGGTAAAGGGCACACACTTCCCAGTGTCTACATGTGTTTTATACTGAGCAGAGTTACTGACTGTTTTCCATGTCTACTGAACACATAAGAAGTAATCAGCTCTTTTTTTGTGTGGTATTGTTTCCTTTTTAGCAACATTATGCAGGCTTTCTTTGTATGATAGTCATTTTGCATACCATCCTTATACCATCATATTTACTGGATGCTGTGTTTCCACATGGTCTGTACTTCTTTTTCTAAGTACCGAAGAGCATGTGTGAATATGTAAGTAACACTTGTCAGGCCTCTTATTCTCAAGTACACCTTAGAAAAGGTGTGTGGATGCAAGGATTTCTCTTATGATTTCTTTAAATGCAAAACAAGGTGGACTTACCCATCTCATTTGAAAACACCAGGATACAAAGACTTCAAATAGTAATATGCTGCATACTTTAAAAGAGCAGCTGCTCCCATTCTACTTTTAGTTTGGCTTTCTCAGTGTTCCACTTATGTTTTCTACTGATCAGGCCGATTCAATTTTTTGTCTTGGTGCAGGTTTCATTTGTGCTTACCTCTTGCTACAACTGTTTAATATTGGGTGAAAGGATTATTCACTCTTCTGTGCAAGTCTAACACGGCTTCAACATGTTTCCTTTATGTGCAATTCTGTGACACTCTGCACTGTGTTGTCTGGAAGCTCTTAGCAGTTCTTTTTTTTTGCACCACGAACTAGATATTCCAGTATAAGTGCCAGCGTGATTTTGTAAAAGTCTTAGAGATCCAGGATTGTTATTCATTGGATGTTTTATGTTTGCTCCACTGCGCACTGAAGTGCAAGTTAAGCAGTCTGATGTTTGCAAAGCAAGGCAAACACAGTAAGGTATCACTAAGAGGTTGAAACTGGTACCAATAGAATGAGTGGCCACCCATCAACCTGTCCCTGTGGGTAGTTACCAAGCCTGCCAGAAATGAAAATTATGGGTTTGATAGATGGATGTGGGATTTCTTGGCTAACTGGAAGTTCACTTGCAAGAGATGGCGGAGCTTGAAGAAAGTGATACATTCAAGAGAGAATGAGAGACAGAATTCACCTCTGATATAAGTCCTGATACTTAAGCAGGTTTAGTTATTTCAGATTTTCTGTGCCACTTTGGGATTTTCTAGTAGCTGTACTGCAACTTTCTGTTCTGTCTCCATTTCTTGTAATTGTACTTTTTTTCCAGGATTTTGGTTTCATTTTAAGTAAAGTGTTACTTTCAGTATTACAGTCAGGGTTGTGAAACTAGATGGTGGGAGCTTGTAAGAATTTGGCACCCTGCCCTCCTAAGGATGCAGCTGTAAAAGTCAGCTAGAGGTGTGTGCTTGCTCAGTTTTGGTGCTCAGTTCTTTAGTGCTGTACTTCTGTATGCAGGGAATGGGGTGGGAGGTGGTTTTTCAGCTGACTTAAAGTGTGTCACAGGCAGAGTTCTCTACTATAGGAAAAGGAAGGTCAACTTTGCAGTTATGTGCCAACAGTGACAATGCTAACACAAAGGTGATGGTTTGTCATCTTGGATAAAAATAAGGGATGCTGTGAAATCAACTACTTCCTAAAAGCTGGATTTTTACCTGGACCTGTATATTATCTGCTGTGCTCTCCTTATAAAGAGAGTGAGAAAGTAGTTAAGTTTCATAGGTTTTTGGAACACACTTCATGTGATGCTACATCATCTGATAACTGCTTCCACTTTTTTGTCTAAATGTCTGTGAATTCATTATCTACAAAATTCCGTAAAACAAGTCATGTGGAGAGCAAGTTATTTCTGACCTGTTGCTGATTGTTAAAAGTCATGTGAAACTTTCTTTAAGTTACTGGAATTGTTCCTTGAGACTGATGGTAAAAACAAACATAGGCTATAAATGTTGTTAGCCTGCTGGGCAGGGGTACAATAGAGTCTTTGTTCTTACCAAGTGGTTAATTGTAAACTGGGTCATGAAACTATTGCCTTCACATTTGAGGAAAGGTGGGAAAATACCAGCTTTTTAAGGACCTTCAACTGGCCTGTGGACAGTGTAGATTGTTGTCTTATTTATATTTTTCAAATACAGTTAGAATAAAGTAAATATTATGTCTGTAGTAAAAATAATTGTTCTTTGGGGTTACTAAACGGAGTTGGAAATAGTAATTTCCTTCATGCAAAACTTACACTATGCATCTCTTGGGGAAGATGGCT
This sequence comes from Corvus cornix cornix, assembly GCF_000738735.6. Taxonomy (NCBI): domain Eukaryota; kingdom Metazoa; phylum Chordata; class Aves; order Passeriformes; family Corvidae; genus Corvus; species Corvus cornix. The sequence continues at coordinate 36,714,276 of NC_046333.1, forward strand.
AAATCCAGGAGCTGGATTGCAGTGGAACATTGTGAAATGAGAAATTGGATATCACTTGTATTTAAAGAATGTTTCAGCAAGTGTTATGAGCCCAAGGCTCTTTTTCTGCTATTATGCTAGTCTCTGGCATGCAGCTGATTGTGGTCGCTGGAAAAACATATTTTCCACAAATACACCTTTTACTTCCATCAGCTAAGTTGTTCCTTAAAGCTTATTTAAGTCCTCTGTTCTTTGGGTTCTTCAGTTCTGCACACTGAGTAGAGCTACAGAAGTCAGGTATCCCAGACTTGCTGTGTCAGGAGGATGTTTGTGGTTGTTTAACCATTACCTTCACATCCCCCCTGACACAGTACAAGCCACAACAAAATGTATTGTTAAAATTCTTACTATATTGCTAGAACACAGATCATTTACTAGGTTTAAAGGCAGGTGCATGGTAGTAAAAGCAAGTTCATCTGTATACTGTAGGTGGATAACCTGAAAGATTTGACACAGCCATCTATCTTCAAGCATGCTTTTAAGTAAAAGCAGTATTATTATTAAATTAGCGTTATTATAATTATTATTTATTATTATTACACATATGTTTATTATTATTATTATAATATTATTGTATCAAGCTCTCTGTAATATTTTATTTGGATTAAAACATTTCCTCCAAGAATTCCTGGGATACGTACCTTCTTAACACTGTTAACTTTAACAATGGTTCTAAGGATCTGTTGGTGGTGGCTGTCCCTGCCCTCTGTCACTCCCAATTACATGTGCTCATGACTCTAGGGAATAAGCTAGAAGAGTTCTGTCCAGAAAGCAGAGGGGACTTGTTAATGACTGTCCCAGTGCTTAACTAGCCATGAACATAAATGTTAGCTTGCTGTAATGCAAACCCTCCCTTCTGTCACAGCAGGACTTGGTCTGAAGCATATAAGGAAGTTAGAGGCTTTTTCACATGAAACTGTGTTGTCAACTATGCCTTATAGAAGCATAGAAATGAAAATAATGCATGGGTGTTATAGTCTAGTCACAACCTAGTAATCAGCAGCATTGGGGTGATAAAGATTGAGAGAAAATTTACCCTGGGTCAGTTTTTGAAGAAACCCATTATAAAACAGTAATGGATAGGTTTGGGTGTTTGGATGACTGAGATACTAAGTTTGATTTTAGTCATGTTGAGATGTAGCCTGGGTGAAGGAGGTGACACAGTGGCTGAAAGGTCACTGATAAGGCTTTCAACAAGTAAATAATTCCTTTCAACTAGTTTTTTCTGAAAGACGTGTTTCTCTGTGCTGTGCTTATTGATCTGTGGTTGTAACTGTTGTTTGTAAAGATGTGGGTTGGGGAGGAGGATTAAAATTAGGGGAGAGAAGAGCAGTATTTAAACTGGAGTGTAAGATTGATACAAAGAAGAAATAGATATGACTAAAATTGGAAGAAGCAGAACAATACTTTATCTCAGGAAGTGGTTTCCAGCACGTGTTCAGCTGCTGCCCGAAGTTCCTTAAGGTTGTTACTAGTTGTCCTCTTTGACTTGCTTCCATTAGCTGCCCATAAGAAATAATTTTTTTGATAAAGGAAGTGCAGTAGTTGTATTGAGTGCTAATGCTTCAGGTTAGTTGCTTGATCTACATCTGGATAATAATTAACAGAAAAGATGAAAATTCTCAGGCATCAGTTACTTGAAAGTACAGCATCAAGTTGCTTGTCATCCTTGACTGACTCGGTTTTTGGTGGACTCCCAAGGTTAGAAGTACAAAAGCAAGAGGCAACAAACTAAAACATGTGGGAGCAGGCCCAGATGGGCATGTTGGTGGAAGGTGCAGTGACCTTTTATACAGGTCTGCATCATTACTCTTCAACAGCACCAGAGAGGAAGTTGTGCCTTTGTGCTGAGAGTGGATGTAGATTAGATATTTTTGCTGACTGTTGTCCTATTGGACAGCCTGCCTGTAGGTGTACTCCTTAACAGCGACTACGCATCGAGATCCCTGTTGGTGGTTTTTTTGTCTCTCACTTGTGTGTTAATTATTCAATAGATCAAAATCAATCAGGCTTTTCTGTGGGCTGTAAAAGTTGTCCAGCTGATCTTGTCCTTTAACTGGAAGACTGCTGTCTTTGGCAATGACATAAATTAAGGTATTAAGCACTTTTGTCATAGACTGTTATGCAGTTGCATCACAATCCAGACTGTCTTAATTATTCTTTACCCCTTGTTGCCTAAGGCGGTGACCTCAAAAGCTAAACAAGGTCATGCTTGGCTAGGATGAGAGCAGTCAAATTCAGTGCTACAGGAAATATTAGTGATTCAGTAGGTGAGGCAACACCCCTGAGTTAATATTTTCCCAGTGCCCCAGACTGGTAAAAGATGCTGCAACTTGTATGATGAGATGTAAAACCAAGATCCTTGGTTAAAGTTTCAGTGCAATTCCTGGTAAAAATGAACATGTTAATTCAGGGTTCCTGCCCAAGTTCAAATTTTCATTCCTATGTCCTCTACACATTTGTAATTTCTGTTTTAGTAGAGTCATATGATCCTCTTGCTCCTGCCCTAAACTGTTCTCAAAGTTGTTGGGAAAGTTTGTGTTCCAGAGGTGCTGACAGTGTTTGCAGAATGATTTCCGGAAATGATCTATTTTGAGACCTTTTGAGATCAAGGGAATTCTATTATGTAAAAAAATGTCAGGTCAAAAATGAAAAGCCTCCAGGATTTCTTTTTTCTTTCTTTTAATGTGTGCAGAATAGCTTTTTGGCTTATATATATATATTTACTATATGGTTGAGTATGCTCACACATATTTTTATTTTCCGTAGGATTCAAGTGCCCTGTATGTTCAAAATTTGTATCTTCTGATGAAATGGATTTACATCTTGTGATGTGTTTGACAAAACCAAGGATAACCTACAATGGTAAGAAAGAAGTAAGCTGATAATTATTTAATCATTTTAAACATCAGTGTGATAATAATCCTTTACTTAATAAGATATTCTGGTAACTAGTTTGGTGGACTCAGAAATTATGTATTTTTTTTTGCTTGTAGTTTATTTTTTTCAAATTAATTCCTAAGAACTTGGTCTTTTTTTACTGCATGCCATTATAATTTGCCCTGTGTAGTGCAAATATAAAATTTTTCTTGTTTGAATATGTTTATTCCATTTTTTGACCACTGGTGAGTATGTGTTTGTGTTTATTGTCCAATTGAGATATGTGTAGCTTACACATCCTTTCATCTAATGACATCAGGTAGTGAGGTGGGTCAATCGAGTCTCCTGGGGGCTTTATTAAGAACTGTTACTTGACATGCTGTGCATTTGCACATTATTCAAGAAAATTACCCTTTCTTGAAGGAACTAAAGAACTTCTTCTCCGGTTGATTCCATATGTGATACTTCATAATGACTGTTTATATGTTTTTGTTGTTTTAATTAAACTGGCCAATATCAAATGAATCACCTGTAGTAGCACTGGTTTTTCTCTCTACTACTAAGCTCTCCTTCTAGGCAACCTTTAATGCAAGGCAAGCAGGACTTTTGCCACTGAGGTTGAACCTCTCTATCACTGTGGCTTAGGCTGACACTCAGTTCTATGGCAAGCACACAGAAACCCAGGGATTAGAAAATCATACTGAAATTTTAGTGCCTGCTTTGACAGAAAATCTTACAGTGCATCTTCAATGAGATTATTGCCCACCAGTCATCCAATGTCAGAACAGAATGCAGTTAGAAAGAAATTGTAGAGAGGAGAGGGAGCTGAACTTTTCTTGGAGGTGAACAGCAAGAAGCTGAAAGCTGGTGCTTGCAAGTTACATCAGGGAAAATCTGGTTCAGTGTAAAGTAGAAATGTCACATAATGAGGGTGGTCAAGGCACTTGAAGAGGTTATGCAACCTCCGTCCTTGAGCAGTTTAGTCTACCTTGGTTGTGCTTTGAGTGAGGGGCCGGGCCAGAAGACCACCAGAGCTCCCTTCCAACATAAGTTATTTATTACATAAATAACCTCCAGTGTCATGGGCTCTTTGACCCTCCAGGCACCTTGCTGTTATGGTATTCTATGCTGGACTTTTTTATTGGAACAAGTCTGGAGAATGTTTGGACCCACCTTATTCTTCAGATAGCATAATGCTATCCAATACTACTGGCCCTTAATTGCAAAAATAATTTGAAATCGTATGCTTAGAGTCGTGAAATCCATTTGAAAGCACAGTACTTAGGAAAAGTAAATATTTCTTTTTTCTTCCTGGTGTTACCACACAATATTTGAGAAGATTGACTTCATCTAACAGAGAGGGCTTTTTTTCTCTTTGTTTTTCCTTTTTAAATTTAGATCTGAGCATTTTCCAAGATAAGTTGTGTTCTGAGGGATGCTGGACGTTGGAAAGAAGAGAAGCAGGCAGCAAAATGCACTTGGGATCAGTTAGGGTGGAGCAGGAGGAGGCAGACTGGCAGAGAACAAGCTCTGGCACTAATCCATCTGATGGGGTGTGCACAAATTATGAGTTGACTGGCTGAAATCCTTTGCCCCTGCTGCTTCCTACACGTACATATGAGTGCACTCAGCTGGCTTAACTTTTGTTCAAAGATATGGCAATTACATAATGTAACCTCTCAGAACTATTTATGACGTTTGTTTGAATCACAGTGGTGCCGTATTCAGACTCCTTTTGCCTTCTTGCACTGTTTCAGCTTACACTGCTAGTTGGAACTCCTTTGGGCCATCTTGTTACCTTTGCACAGTATTTTAAGTCAACAAATGAGCAGAAGTAAAACCTGTGAGTGGCAGCTGAAGCCACTATGGATGATCTGCAGCATGACAAAAGTGGTTGTGGGCAATGCAATATGAGTTAACAGGAGCATGCCATCTCTCAGTTTAGGTGTCTGCTGTACAGTGAGCCTCAGGAACTGATTCTAGGAAATGGTTATATAAGTGTGAAATAAGGAATTTATCAAATTAGGTAGGCTGGTTTGAGAGAGATACTTAGAAGTATGGTCTCATTTTCATAAACACTTCATGGAAGTGTGCATTGATCCTTGTGGCTCCAGTTGGTTAGCTCCTGGAGTCACAGACTAAATCTTAAATTATGGCCTATAGCTGGTTATTTAAATTACTGCAGCACAAAGAAATTGAGGATAGGGCTTCTTAGTTATGCAGTGCTAAGTTGTTACTTTGTGGTATGCTTGTGGTCCCTTTAATGCAGCTAATGAAGGAAAATTAACTAGCAGATTGGTTACTTAATGCTGCCATGATTTCAGGCCTAGACCTGCACATGACTGTCTATATGCATGCATTTTTTTCTTGTCTATTTTGCTGTTTGTCATCATGAGAGCAGTGATGAACCTGCCTTTTGGCCATGGGCTGAGGGCATCTCAAGTTTTGTTTGAGAGAAGAAAAGATGCTGCTGTCAACTTTTGATACCTTCTTCCAAAATGGAAGGCATCTCTTTAGGCTTTACTTTCTCATTGTTATCTTGGCCTTATGCCATATATACTCAAAGAGAGCCAACCAGGCATCATTTGCTTGTGTTGGTCACTGATAATTTCCCAGTCCTGTTATCACTAGAAGGAAAAATATCTTTTTTCCTCTTTTTTTCCCCCCTCACCTTCTTTTGTCTCTGAGGTTTGTGTTGCAGGTAGATGAAGGGAGCCTTAGACTTTGCAGGTGCAGAAATATTTAGAGATTGAGCAGTTGGATTGAACTGTGCTTATGTCTAGTTCTGTTCTAGATGTTTCCTCATGATACCGTAAATGTATTAGTTGTTCTTTCTAAGAAACACCAGGCAGCAAATTGTATGTATTTTGTCATTCTGAGAAGACAAACCTTTCTTTTTAAATATGAGTCTAAGGCATAGAGTCTCCCCCAGAAAAATGTTATAAGACTGCTTAGTTGTGATTTGAAGTTTAAATAAATTAATGAGTCCTCCCAGCCAATCTCTAATTGCTTTCTGAGCTACCTTTGTGCATTGCATTTGGCAGTTGAAAGGGTCGGTGAACTGCAAACTTGGACAGCTGTCTGATTTACATGTGTTTTCTGAAAGAGTGGTCAAAAAATTGTCTCAATTCTATGCTGGAAGTTGTGCTGATTTTCATGTAAATATATCAGTACATTTTATTGGCCTTATTCTTTCAAAATCATGTGACTTGCCTGCAACAGAGATCTCATGGCTGACTCAATCTGGCATGTAAAAAGAGCTCTTTCTTATTTTCTGTGGAACTTTGTTCCACATTTCTTAAACTACTTGTGGTGTTCACACATGAACCAATATACAGGCATTTTTATACAAATGCTGGTTAAATGAATGGTATTGTGCAAAAAACATTGTGGTGTTTGGTGATGTTGTCTTGAAAAACCTTTCCTAGCAATTAGCAAATACTGTTAGTTGCTGAGTTGCTGAGGAGCCGGAGTAGGTCCCATACACTGGTTAAGCACAGGTTGCCAAAAGCCAGTTTTATGAAGAAAGTGGGTTACTTGCTAGTTGACAGGATTGTTTTAAAAAGACTGCTGAAATACTGTGTAGCTATACCTGTTCCTTTGAGCTTCTTCACAGTGTTAAATGAGGCCCCTTGCACCATCTTGTTCAAATTTGTCATGGTGACGAGCAGGGAGCCCACTTAGGGACTACTCTGTGAAAGGTGTTTCTTATACTGTAGCCCTGTGTTTTGGTCAGGCAGGGGCATTTATATGTGAATTTCCTCAGTGCTTTGGAAGCAACTTGCCTTAAACTCCTTGCTGATGATTAGAAGTGCCTGGTGAAGTTTGGGTTTTGAATATAATTATTGTTTATTTTGTGTTGTTACAATGTTGATACAGCTTTTTTCATTGGAAGATGTTTTATAAAAAATTGAGGAGACGCTGGAGAGATTTGTGACTTTAGATGCTTCACAACAAATGCACCCAATTCCTTCTGATGAAACCCTGCAGTTGGTTCTGAAATAATTCTGGTTTTCATTTTTAAAATCCTTTGTTTGTTTCTCGGCACACTTCGTAAGACTCCCTTATTTTTATTATTATTAGAGGGCCCCTCAGAGGGCAGGGATAGCAGCCTGGCACCTGGCCAGGTGGGGAAGCCAGTGACCCTGGAGAGCTGGGGAGAGCCAGTCAGCTCACTAGACTGGTTGGCTGGCTTGGCGAGCCAGCCTGTCCTCTTTCAAAAGTTTTGACTGAATTAGCACATTCCTGTGGAATATTTTGGGTTTCATCAAGTCAGCACTTTCTGATGGAATGGTGTTCTACTGGAAACTTTCTAAGCTGATCTCCTCAAAGCTGCTTGCTCAGGGGTGGTGCTGCTTTGACATCAGTGCTGCTCTCGCTCAGACCACTCTGCATTTAATTCACATATGGCAGTGGGTCTGACTCTTGACCAACATATTTACTCAGGTTCATTTTAAGGAGAAAAGCTTTCACTGGTGTAATTCAGAGAGGAAGCATGTTGAGACATCCCATGCATGAACTGCTGAAGGTTTTTTCCTCACTTGAAGTAAGGGCTTCATAGTTTTTCTTTTTAAATTACAGCAAGTGAATTTTTTAGACCTATCATATTAAAAAACAGCAGGAGATCAGACATCACAGATAGTAGGGATTATAGATATGATTTTATATTAAGAGTTTATCCAATTTCTTTGAAATTGAGAATTACCATGTGGAAAACTATTACAGACAGAATATTAAAAATTAAGGTATGTATACCAGAAGGAAAAACAGGATTGGAACTCAATGTGCTCTTCCTGCCTGGCAATGTTTTCTCGGGTGTTTGGTCTACCACCAGACATGAAGAGTGGAATGTTCCGATGCCATCTAACTAAATTCAGAGAATCACAGGATATTCTGAGTTGGAAGGAACACACAAGGATCATTGAGTCCAACTTGTAAGTGCACGACCCACACAGAAATTGAACCCACGACCTCGGTGTTTTCGCACCATGCTCTGACCAACTGAGCCATGACTTGGGCCATGACAGTGCAATTGATTCAGATTAGCAAGGATGCAAAGAATGGTTTTGTAATGACTTAAACACACTGATCTTTGTTCTAAATCGATTTGAGCGGTTGGGTTAAGTTTTGTCTTGTGAGGAGAGCATTTCTTGCTGGGACTGCCACATGCTGCAACTTGCATGTGAGCAAGTGTCAGGATCTTGAGTTGGAATCTGTGTAAGCAGTAATCCTTCTAGAGGACTTGTCATCATTGAAATGACAGCCATAACATGCATTTTGATCCAGAGTAGAGACTTAAATACTGGCATGAGTCACCTAAAGCACTAAATAAAAATATTTTGGAAACATTCTTTGTGAATGGGGCTCACCTAATTTTTAATAACACAAGTTATAACCTTTGTTGATTGCTGTCCGTTTCAGCATCTTTGGGGCAAGATACTTATGCCAGAACTTGAGTTCATATTGCTCAGTAGAAGGAAAGAAAAACTGTGCACATTAACCTAATATTTGAAGCACCAAAATGCATGATTCTGGTAGTCCTGCCCACTGCAGTGACTTGGTTTGCTTGGTCACTTCTGTGCACCAGCAGGGCTGGTGCTCTCAACTGTTTTGACTGATACACTCAAAACTTAAGGAATGAAAAGAATTATTAATTTCAAGTTAATTTCTCTGCCAGGGTTCCTGAGATCATACCCTGAAAGACCTTGCAAAAGGGCATCTTGCCAGTCTGCCTGGAAAAGCTTAAGCCTTCCTCCTTGTCCTCATCCTTTAATAGGACTAGACTTTCAGCAGAGCAGTACAAAATAATGCTAAGGCACATCAGTTATTTCATTCCACTTTATCCAAGGTGTAAAATTCTTCATAGAATTTCTTGATTCTTTCATTTTAAAAGTTTAACAAGATTCTTGGCTAAAAGTTTCTAGCTTCTTACCCTGCCCTAGGTGGTTCTGTGCTCTGTCCTCAGGGATGCTGGGGAGGCAGAAGAGCATACTTTAAAAGGTAGTTTAACAGAACATGTAAAAAGACAGTTATCCCCTGCTTGCAGTTAAAATAGTGGTATTTACTCTTTCTTTTGATCTTTTGTATTCGTGAACATCCTCCAGAGTAGGAGGTTCATTCAGTTTCCCTAATGCTATAAAACTGTTTTCTTCAGTAGTTCTTGAAAATATAAAGAGCTGTTGGACTTTGAGATTTTGTTTAACATGGTGACAGTAGAACATTATTATAGTAAATAAAATTTTCATCTCAGACGTTTGCACAGATGTTCTTCTATGAATTAATATAATATCTGCTCAGACTTTTCATAACTTGTCTTGCAAATCATTATCAAATTTCAGGAGGGAATTGTCATATTAAGAAGAGAAATTGTGTTTGATGTAATGTTTGATTAAAATATATTGACTGGTTTTTACTTTCTCCCTTTAAGAATTGTTGATAATGTTTGAACAAGAACTTTCACTGATGTTCACCAGTCTAGGCCAAAATAGCTACTTGTCCAAACCAGACTGCTGAGCGGAACAGTGACAAACTTAATTTCTTCCTCTGTTTGTTCAGTAAAGCTGTATTCCTGCCATCCCAAATCTCTCCTTCAACAGTTTTTGGTACCTCACAGAAGAGCATCACTGCAAAAGCAGCCTGTTACACTTCAAGTTTGTTGGGAATGGAGATTGTTCATCTTAAAGAGTAATGGTGATAAATGTCACTAAACAAAACCACAGTCTAGTTCAACTTGTGCAGCCTGTGCCTGCCTCCTAAAGGGAGGAGGTAGGACCTGCTTCAGTGACCCCATTCCAGCCTCAGTCCCTGGATGAACTGGGTCAGTCTGTTACAGTGTGATGTTGCAGCACTTTTAGCGGCTGCAGTCTCTTATCTTTCCTCCACACCCACAAACTGTCAGCCCTTTGCTATGGAGCCAGAAAACTAAGCTGTGTGTTTGTAATGGTGTGGCTGTGAAGAAAGCTCATCAAATGGGAACATAGTGTAACTGACAGGGAAGTACTTGGAATGTCTGGAGAAGCAATTCCCAGAACTGCAGACTGCCCCATTTATCTCAGCAAGATATACTCTTGGAGATGTAGTGGTGGTGGTTGAGGTATCAATATTGCTTATTATTTTACTTTTCGTGCAAGAGAAAGGGGGATATAGATTTGTAAATAAGCTATGACAGCTCACTTTCATGGTTCAGGTCGGAAATGCTCAATAGATGATGCTGGATTTTCTTTCTTCTGTAATGAAGTAAAGTCGACATGGTTGGATCCTGCTGAGAAGGACACAGTGCAGAGATCACATCTATTAATATCTTAAACTTTGATTTGTTGTGCATGTGACTTTTAACAAGCCTTTGGGGAGAAGTATTTTTTGCACACTTTCCCTTCAGCCAGGCCTAAATCTGTTAGACTGAGCTTGCTGTGACAAAGCCACGGCAAATCACTCCTAGCCAAAATAGCTGCAATGTCACCTCATACTTAATTCAGTTCTTGAGAACAGGACAACTTTTTTTCTCAGTACACTGGGATTGCCTTTATATAAATGCATACCTGTGCCGTGGGAATATTTTATATGCAGTACTGGATAAATGCAGTAAAGCTTTTGTCAGCTATAGAACAAGCCTGTTTCTGAAAGAAATAGAGAAAATGGGATCATTCATGTGCTGAATAGCTCAAGTTATTTCTTTTGCATATATGCTGCTCCTTAGCCTCAGATACTGCTGTTGTCTTGCTGTTGCACTGACAGTGCTGCTGAAGTCAAATGACAATTTTTGTCCTGGAGAATGACAGATACACCTGTGAACCAGTGCTGCAAGGAGCATCTGCGGGTGACACAAGGAGGGATGCAGCTCGGGCGAGGAGGGGGCCCGATACCTGCGCTGTGTGTCACTGTGCCTCTCTTACATAATGGCAGCGCAGTGCCGCCTGCAGCAGAAAGCCCAGGGACAGCTCTGTCCGCTCGCTGGGCTCTGACTCCGCAGCACGTGATGCGGGCAGACAGGAGCTACCTTCCATGCCTTGCACTTAATCACTCTTCAGCTCTGAGAGGTCATTCAGAGGATGTCATAAATCGCGTCTGCAACTGCTGCAGTCTTTTGACCGCTGGGAACTTAGCTCCAGGGGAAACAACGTTCCTAGTTTTGCTAGTTTTGTATGGTAATTCTGCCGTCTTTAAAGCTGATACCTCTAAACCCTTAGGATTTTACTCATTTGCTAGCAGCAATCTGCTCTTTTTTTTTTTTTTTTCTTCTTAGTTGCCCTGTGGAGACAAAACCTTGAAAATATCCCTTTTCTATTCATAGAAAATGGATTTCATTTGCTGGATTTTGAAATAAAACTACTGGAATTCATTGGGTTTTAAAAAATAATTGCCAGACTACATCTCACTGCGATCAAGTGATCTATGTAGGATTTTCATAGTATTTCCTTCCCTAAATTCCTCACTGTTTTGCAGGAACTAATAGAGATTATTTGCAGGTCAGGACTTTCCTTCTTTTTTTTTCTTTCCTTTTTTTTTTTTTTTTTCCATCTAAAGAAGTATAAAGGAATAAGAGGCACTCCTTCTGGCTCAGAAACTGCCCCAAGGGCAGCTCAATTTGAAAGGATTGTCATTTGTAATTTATTTTTTTCTCAAGATTAAAATCTTGCTTTAAAACCTGCTACCCTGTGATTACTTACATAGTCTTGCGCTTGTGAGGTGCAGACTCAGCCATTCAATGTAGAAAAGAAGTCAGTCCAGCTTTTGTAGGGGACTTCAGTGATAAAACAAGCCAAACTCTTCAGAAACAAGCTGGGTGAGAACACTGCTAGTGTGATAGAGTACTCTCACTTCTAAACTGGAGATTATTATCACTGCTTACACAGGGGAAAAGATTACCAGTTTCTAGTATTTTTAACAAAATCCAGTGATTCTAGAACAAGCTGTAAAACACCTACTGACACAGGTACAAAATACTAGACTTGCCTATTGTATCCTCCCTGGGAGAACCTCCTTGCTCCCCGAAGTTTGTGTAACTTTGTCTCACGTCGCTACAGATTTGCTCAGCTTCAGAAATAACCCCAAATTCTAACACACAGCTGAAACATGAGAAACTTCACTGGTGTTTAGTGCTGAACTATATTAACGAACCCTTGTTAAAATTTCCTCATAAAAACCTCAACTTCCATTTTAACCCAGCACTAACAGCTATCTGTAATTTGAAGCTGTATCCGATTTTCATCATTTTGACTATGTTCCTCATGCCCTCCTTCCTTGTGTGTAGTTTCATTAGATACTATTCATGTGTAATGTTAAACATTTGATAGCCCCTGTGTAGCTAAGCAAGAATGTAGTATTCACTGTTAATTTTTAGCCCATAAATAATGTTTATTGGTTTGGAACGAAGAGATGGAGGAAGGAATAGTTTGGTTAACACTTAGGGGTTTTTTTTCTCCCTAGTTCCAAGGAAGTCTATTTTAATCTATGGCTTTATTAGCTGAAATGATGTCATAGTGGTGTTCAATAGTTTTGGTAGCCTCTAAATTGAAAAAAATGAGGAGAAAAATAAAACTTTAATATGGCTGTAGAAATATACTGCCAGATTGTGGGCATGTAACTTGGAACAAATACTGGAGAACTGTCTTTGGGGACTTTTGGTTTTTTAAACATATCATCCATGTTAATCTTTTTGTGTTACTGTTCATGAATGATCATGATTGCTGAATACTGTTGAAATTGTGCTTTTTTATTTCACTTAGTTGCTTTAAAATGTAAAGGAGGGTTTATTGGTGGTTTGGTTTTTTGTTTGGGTTTTTTTTCCTCCTCTTGCAATTCAATACCTACATACTCAGTATCTCACTGGGATAGTAATAACCTGTAGGTACCTGTTAGCACCAGAAATACTGTATCTCTATGCTTGCTGCAATAAATTATAATACTGGATAATGGGTTAGTGTAGAGTAGAAAAATGGAGATAACTTTGGAAACTCTGACTCAATATCTGATGCTATCAGAACCTTTTGCATTCAGACATGTTTTGCATTCCATCTATATCACAAGGATAATTGCATTTAAAAGAGGAATAGCTTGTAAAAAGCAGTCTGTCTGCTGTGAACAGAAAAGACAGACAAGTAAAAATTATGCAGTGATTTATATCCTTGTCCCATGTATGCACGTTAACACCAGACATTGTGTTAATCTGGAGAAGGCTGATCTGGAGCCTGCTGGGAAAAGTACCTCTAGGCCTAGCACCTGGCACTGGGGTTAGTAAGCCAGCCTTTATGCACACTGAGTTTTGGCACCAGTGTTTTCATTGTGTGTTGCTTGGTAATGCATCGTATCTTCCCTAAGAATAGTGTCTTAGTCACACACACCTGCTTTTTTTCCCCTCCTCCTGTTTTACCTTAGGCTCAGAGTTTCATCTTTCATGTCATCTCCCTATGCACTCATTTTGCGTCAGATCAAACCAAACTCCTCTGCAAGCTTGCAATGAGTCAGTTACTTGGCCAATGTTAAAAGACTGGAAAAAAGACTTGGCAAAACTCATTGTGCTCAGGGCACCTGTAGGAAGCCTGGAATAGGACAAAGTGAACAAAACATGGAATCAAATCCTTCATCCAACTTCAAAACGAGTCACCATTAAAGTAACCCACATTGCCCAGACTAATAGGATAGATAACTTCATCTGTGCTGCTTCTCTTCAGTCTCTCTGACTCTGTTTGGGGACACTTCCTGCCCTACCCTTCCCTTCTGTGAAGTTTTCTAATGCACTTGTTTTATCTGCCTTCTGTCAGGTGAGAGTTTGCACAGATTTCATTAGGCCAGTGTGTCCCCATCACACTCCTAGTTTATTGCAGACCATGAAGAACGAAACTTCTTATTTGAAAATCTTTGCAAAGCAACTCTGGCTTCTGGCCATAGTTTCAGTGATGGTGAACGGTTGAAGATTTGCCATTTGGAAAACTCTGCAATGTTTTTGGTCTCCTTTTGGGTTGGGGATAAAATAAATTCAGTCACTTTAAAAAGCTGACAAAGCAAAAGGGATTTCCTAAACTCTGTGGGGATCTTTTTGAACAGCCGTATCAACATCCTGCACCTTTGAGATCTTATCCAACTTAGATCTTTCTTTCAGCTTCATCAGACAGTCATCTTCTGTTGTTTCCTCTGCCACATCTGTGCTCTGCCTTACCTGCCAAGTTTTTAAGAACATTGTTGGTGATAGCATCCAGTCTTGATTTGGAAAAGTTGCTCATTTTAACAGACTTACAGCATCTGAGTGAAGTCTTCCTTCTGATGGTAAAGCTATTGAAGAGACCTGTCTCTGCACTGTATTTGGAAGGAAATCTTTACCCTTCTCCTGACCACAGTGGTAGTTTTTCTTCATGAAATCGTTAACTCAGATACCCAGGTGATTTACTACCAGAAGAAGCTTCTATAGATAAATGTTCTTGGGGTTATATGCCTGGCTGGTTGTGGTGGGGTTGGGATTTTTTTGTTGTTTTGATTAGTTAGTTGGGTGGTTGTTTTTTTGGTGGGTTTTGGTTGCTGTTTGTTTGGCTTTGGGTTTTGTTTCTTTACCTTTGGTAAAGAAGTTATCTGCTATGCAAGACAAGCTGGAATTCGGGTCTCTCTCATTTTTCTTGAGTGTACCCTTCTTGGTGACCCTGCCCGTTGCTTAAGCAGAAATTATGGTTCACCCACCTTTGAACTGGATTTCTGGATTGCAGACCCAAGTTTTTAACAGGCCTAAATTGATTTTTCATCTACCATTTCAGTCTCTTAGTGCTGATATGGATTGGTGGGTGCATATAAGTAGCACTTAAATATTTTGCTTTGTTTTACTCCTGAACAAAGAAAAACAATAGAAGATCTGCATGCATGGATCCCACACTTTTGTTCTTTCTTGCCTGTTTCTATAAGTTTCCTTCATCCCAGCTCTATCTCCAGCTCCCTGTAAGAAACAATCCTCTCTAAATGCAGCAGACTCTGTCAGCAATACGTGCTGGTTGCCTCTGGCCATTTAATCAACCACTCCTCCTTTTGTAGCATACTTGTGGTGTAAGAACCTTTTTGATGGTAAACTCAGCCTTGAGAAGTGTAAATCATTCTTACCTGATGGGAGCCAAGGAGGATGTATTCCCCAAGTGATTCTTTCTTTATGCTGTTTCCTAAGGTATCTTGTTTTGCTGCTATTTTGTTTCTCGTGGGTTTGCCCTCTTTACATGCTGCTTTTAACTCCTGACATTCAAGATTAACACCCGATACCCTGAGAGGTCATGTAATACTGATGAAAAACCAAGAAAACAGCCTGCAGGCAGCTTCCTTATTCCATGTGTTGCAATGAGCAGCTTTGTTTCAGGCAGCATGTGCTGGGCTACACCGTTCATGGTGGGATTTCACAGTGGGGCACAAGTTTTCTACGGCTGCATTCAAGACTTTTTCACCCAATCGATTCCTGAGAAGACAATAGTTAGAAGTATTATCTCCCAGAAGCAGCGTTTCTGACAGGAGCAGGGTAAGCCTTGGGACAAAACACAGCATGCCAAGCAAGACTCTTCAAGGTACCTCTTGGGTCATTCAAAAAACAAATATATGTCAGTTCACTTGAAGTGGGGATTTAGTACAAGATGGGTGAGTCTGGCAAAAAGTCTACATCATGTTCTGGAGGACAAGACTGTTTATTTGTGGTTCATTTATGAACAGGTGCAGCTCTTTGGCCCATACCTAGGCTAAAATTTGACAATTTAAAGACATGGTACAAATGGGGTGAATAGAACTTGCCTTTAGAAGTCAGTGCAACAGAAGAAAGTTATTTAGCTACCTTGAGATGATTTAATGTCCAAAGGCATCTTAAACTGCAAGCAGACTGATTAAACAGACATTGGAAAGACTTAAGCAGAAGTTTTAGAGTCAATCAGATAATTGTATTGAGAGCAAATCTTGAATTACTGTGGAAAGGCACAGTCACTGGCAATAAATTTCAAGATAGGAGGACAAGACATTTCATGTCCAGTTGGGCTGATAGAATTTATCTAGTATAAATACCTATTTCACCCCAACACTTTCTGCCAGAAGTATAAATATGGACTGAGAAAGCTGGTACACTGATCACGATAGCACAGGAATGTTGATGCTTCGAAGTGAGGAGCTTTATTTCTCTATTTGGCCTTTTTTACAAAGCCTCGCTTTTCAGTGGGAGCCCTGAGGTGCAAACTTGACTTTGTCTGCAAGCAAGATACCTTAATTGGACATTGTATTAAAGCTGTGTTATTTATACTTGGGATTTAATTCCTTTTTTCAGAACCATAACTTGTATTGGCACCCTGTGTCATACAGCTCCAGCTAGGTTTCCCTTGTAGTTGCTGAAGCTAAGTCTCTCCACAAAAGAGCTGTTTTTCCTCAATGTGCAAATGCTTCTGCCTTCTATATTAATTAGCTACCTGGACACAATTCTGTTTAGGTAGACTATGACTACACAACACAGGCTTTTTTTACACCTGCTCCCTAAAATGTATTTCTATCACTACTATTTCAGTTTTTATCTTTATCTAACCAGAAGTATTTTTTCACTACTATAGGCCCGATTGTTATCTGTCTGAACAGGAAGCATCTAGCTATTTCTCAGAATTTACTAAGCTCAGAACGTCCTACAAAAATTTAAATCCAGTTCTTCAAATGTGGGTTAGCTAAGAAACAATGAAATTTCTTCTATCTTAGCCTAGTGTTGCTAAACAAGTGTTGCCACTTAGGCCTTATTCTGCAAATATTTCTTTCCCTTTGTTTTGTGTGCTCCCTCCCCTTCACTTTTGTGTTTTGAGAAGAGGGAGCACCAAAGACTGTAGAATGTTTGTGCAGGAAGTCTTTCATGATGGGTATCTGTTTGTATATAGCTATCTCAGACCTGGACCAACACTGAGCAACATGAGAGGGAAGGGGAAAACAAGGATGATGCTTGGACTTTGACTAGGAAATTGTAATGGGCTGCCGTGTTGGAAGGGGTGAAGAGTGAGATGTCAAACATCACAACATCCCCCAACCCGGCAATTCATCAAGCACTTTGTCAGTATTTGATGAAGTGCCACATTTGTTGTAGCTTGTTAGCTTGCTTTAGAGAGGTTTAGCTTTTGTGTATTGTGGCTGGGAAGGTATTTTTGGATTGCTTAAGTTCTAGGCGTTACCACATGAGTCGTGCAGTGGTGTTTGGGGTTATTGTATGCACAAAAAGTTGCAACCTGTGCTTGTTTGATTAGCACAGCGATATTGGTTTTTTTCAGCAGCATAAAAGGGAATTTGGATTGAAGTTATTCAGGGGAGCTAAATACTGAATTCCCACCTGCTCAACGTTATGGTGTTGTGAGTCCTGAAAACTGCTTAGCTGTGGTACAAGTTAGAACATTGGATGTTAAATATCTTCCCTTTTACATCTGATCCAGAGGAGGTGGCTTATATTAGAGCAACATGAAATGTTTCTAATCAGGAACCCACTGCTTCTTCAGAAGGTTCCCTGCTGAGGGCAGTGGAAGTTTCACTTCTGGCTGTGAAGGTGCAATCTTCATAGGGGAGCTAAGCTAATGGCTTCAGCTGTGCCTTTCTCAATCTGCTGACTGACCCTGTAGCTGTGCAAGCTGAGTGGCACAATAAGCATCTGCAGTGACAACTGAATGATGTTCCTCCTGCTGTTGAGAGCTCTGAGCACTAAAGAATCAGCTCTCCTTCAGAGTGCCTTTCTGCCTCAACTTTTGAGCAGCAGCAGATGGCTGACCTGGTCATCCAGGAATGATCTGTAGAGAATCAAGAGTATTCCTCTTGTGGCAGCTAGAGTACTGAAAAACAGCTGGAAGGTCGAAGAAACTGCTGGCTCTCCTAGTGCTTAGGGCAGACTGGGAAAGACAGGTTTTGCTTGCAGTCAATACCAGTTTGCAAAGATAATTGCTGAGCTGCATAAGAGAAGCACATCCTGCATGATGGTTTTCCTTCCATTCTAGTGTCTACTTCTCCCAAGGATATTAACCCGATATAAGAAGGCTGTCCATATTATTTGTATCAGGTAGTTAATAATATTTCTCTCCATCCTTTCTCTAGTGCCTGTTTTGCAACAGAAAACTAAATGAGATGATGGAGGGCGGGAGGAGGGGTAGAAAATACAGGTCTAGAGAGAACACATTTTAGGAAAAATAAGTGTGAAGAGGAAGAAAGCATAGTAAGAAACAACCAGAAAGAAATGGAGGGGGAGAAAAACGGATGTGACAGAAGCCACGAAGATTTAGTAAATCAAGTCAGTAGCATTTAATAAGTGTGTGATCGCATACACACATGCTTGCTGGCTGTTGAATAGTAAGATACCTGTGGAAACCTGTAGCTCCTTCTTGACTCCTTGTGGTGTCAGCTAAGGTGATAGCAGTAAAAATATAGAATAAATTCTGCAATATGGATGAATTAATGCTATACATGTGAACAAATGTATTGGCTTCTAGATGTCTAGAACTCTACATACTCCATGTGAAAACAAGCAAAGACAGTCTCTAGTACTTTACTAAGGCAGTTTTTAGCCATCAGCTTCAAAATTAAATGGATGTGTAGCAGATACATGATAATTATGTACTATTTAATAAAATTAAATTAATATTTTTTAATGGCTGTCTTTTTACCAATTTTAGTGCTGATACGATACTGTTCAAAAGGTATGTTTCAATTAAGTTTCAATTGTGTTCCCAAAAGGGTTGACCTTTGTGGTGTCCTTCACTAGTAAGCTAGTTGTGGTGGCAGCTTCAACAGACATTTAAGGTCTTAAATTTTAGAAAAAATACAGACATTTTGGAAAGTTGTCATACTGAATTGGGTCAAGGTGTTTCTAACTTGGTGCTCTGTTTCCAGTGAACGCCCAGAGAAAAGTAAAATACTGCAGCTATAAAGTGGTATCTCCCAAAATACATTGACATCTCCATGATTCGTGATTTCTGGTTTCTTGAGCCTAGGGCTATATCTGCCTGTGTTTTAAAAGGAAAACCAAAAAGTAGCAGCACAGATTTTAATTACCTTATCCAGAAGGTATGCAGTGCATGTGCTTTTGCAGTCCTCAGTTTAAAGGCACTTTAATCACGGATATTGCCTATAATCCTAATCATGGCTGCGTTAGTGGCTTTCATAATTATTGGATGTATTTTTGAAAGTTCTAGGAAAAGCTTTTAAATGGTAAAGTATGTGCAAGATTGCGAGGGTGCCTGTTTTTTAATCTTCTACTACCTATTTTGCTATAAATGCAGAAATGGAGTAGAATTTATTTTCCAGTAAAGATAAAAGCAGAAGTTTAGGAGGAAAAATTACTGACAACCAGAAGCTAAAACAGTAGTAACCAGGGATAGAGGAGAAGAGGAAAAAGTACTTGAGCAGACTCAAGAGGGATATACTATGCTCTTTTGCAAGATTTCATCTTTGACACCAATCTTTGGCTAGTGAGTACTTGTTCAAGTAGCTGGGAAGGTGGAGGAGTATTTACGTCCTGTTTGGTGCAGTGCACGTGGATGTGGGGGCGTGGTATTTGTGTATGTACCCACATGTGGGTGAAATGGAAAAATGTGGTCTATTTCCTCTTCCCACTTTCATTTAGGTAATAGACTGACATAAATGTCTTAATCATAACATGGATGAAGTTTTAAGCTGCTTTACTCTTTCTTTTGATTTGTGTGTTTTGTTGCTTGTTTGCATTTTTTAAGGGAAAAATTATAAAAAATGTATCTGCTGAATCACTGCTGCAGGAAAAGATGGAAACAAAAAACCTCTTCAGACTGCAGTGGTTCTGTGCAAAATAATACACAGATTTTTCGGTAACAGATATGTTTAAAAGTCATTGTTAAATGGCCCTTAAACTGACTTCCATCTGATACAAGCCAGTGTTGGTGTAGCTGAGTGCTGTATAAAACAAGTACAGAACAAATTCTGACCAGATCCCGGTCTAACAGGATTATTGACCCCTTTTTCTTTGTCTGAGTCTGATGATCTGAATCACCTAAAATAGTCAAAAGGTAGTTGGATCCAAGGTGTCATAAG
Organism: Corvus cornix cornix; assembly: GCF_000738735.6. Taxonomy (NCBI): domain Eukaryota; kingdom Metazoa; phylum Chordata; class Aves; order Passeriformes; family Corvidae; genus Corvus; species Corvus cornix. Next base: position 36,734,208 of record NC_046333.1, read on the forward strand.
TCTGTGAAGGATTTGGTTTTTCTGTCATCACTCTACATGTGTAATTAATTATAAGCTTAATTATACGGGCTTGGAGTATGTTAGTGTGCAAATTACACATGGGCATTTACAGCAGTTGTTTTTTTTTGTACTCATTCCTTCAGTATTTACATCTAAGAGCCTTAGGTAAGATTCATGAGGTTAACACAAGTAGGGAATGCTGATTCCTCAGTATTCCAGAGGAAGAGTAGCATTGAGACCTGTTAACATAACCTCTTCTGCAGGGGTGGCAGAACTGCACCATGTTTCTAAGGTCCAGTCTGTGCCAGCCGTCATTCGCACCAGCTCCCTCTGGCATGACTAGGCAAAGCCCATTGTGTGCCTGGTGGCTCATCCCAGTTGGAAAACCTGGGGTGAAGCCAGGGAGGCAGCAAGCTGTTTGCTGGGGACTTGTGTAGTAGGGCCAGTATTGGCAAGAGGAAGAGTACAGGAATACCGGAGGGGAAATAAAAGGAGTGTCAGACATGCCAGGGCTGGTGGGAGATACAAATGTTTAAATTGGCATCATGCCCTAACATTAGCCAAAAGGTGCAGAACCTTGTTAAATTGCTCAGTGGGAGTTCAGACCCAAGCATTGTGCAGTCTGGGGCGTGCAGGATAAGCCAGACATGTACAATAGAGAATGATGGGAAAGCCATTCACAGGAATGCTTTCTTTTATAAACTGTATTTTTATCGGACAGCTTTTTAATTTCTCTTATCAAAGCTTGACTAAATGCTTCCCTCTTGAGAGTGCTTGAGGGAGTGAGACTGGGATTTAATTCACTAGAGATATCTTAGTTCCATTTTGGTTTGGGTAGCAGTTACGGATCTGATAAAGGGACTCCATGGAAAAAATTACTTTTATTAAGTATGCTCCATATGTATGTATGATACATGCTTGAATTATTAATGGTGCTACTTCCTACAGCCTAACTGTGAGAACTGCTCACAGGAGTTCTTGTAAAGTTGTGCAGAGAGGTGGTCTAGGAGGGTAAAGTCTGAGAGTGTCAGGCAAAGATTGATATCTCTGTAGCCGGACAATGTCTGGAGAGCGTTTGCCTCCTGGTGTCAGATATTAGAATCACTTTTTATTTAAAAAAAACCCAAACAACAAATCCAACCTCAAGGAAGTATTTATCCTTAGCACTCTCTTCTGGGCAAGTTGACAGGTAAGAATTCTTAGAATCTTTTGTATTGTTTTAAATTACCTTGTCTCTTTAGTATGTCTAATGTTCTGAGAAGCTTACAGCTTCTGATAGAACAACAGGAGTTTTTTAATATGACCCCCCCCCCAATAATGTTACTGTGTGTAAAATACATTTTTTAAATTTTCTTTGTTGTGGTGGATGTAGTTAATTATTTTGTTTTGAGTATTTTTCTTTATAGGAGTACACTTCATGTTAGATATTTTTCACATCTTCATGAAGCTGCTCCACATGTGGCATTACATAGTATTTTTAGTATAACCAATGGATATAGTGGAGACTGAAATAAGCACTGCTTTAGAAACTCAGGCACCTGCAAGAGAGCTGGCTGTCATTCAGTGGAAACAATGTAGACCTGATTTCCTTTTACTTTCTTGCTGCCATGGTAGCTTTGTAGTTGTCTGTCATTCTCTGTGTTTGGAATGCCAGTGGGTTGAGTATTGGAGCCACTGGAGAGAACAGCATAGAGCTGCTGGTTTTGTGTAGAGCTGCAAAAGGTACTCTCCATAAGCAATCACTTCAGGTGCCTTTTGGCAAAGAAAGGGAAGCTTTTCCCATGAAACCATGGAAACTTGAGCACGTGGGCTTCACTTTGCCAAGTGTGCACCTTTCTGATCTGCCAGTTTGATTGCTACATGGTCTCTTGTTGGGAGTGCCCTGCGGTCTCTGTGAGGTTGTGTCTAACTGGAACTTCTAATCTGCATCTGGCAAAGAGGGACTTATGTGATCTTCTGTTTTGCTTCATGCTAAGACTGAATTCTGCATCCCACATTCTGGCTAAGAGAAGTGTCCAAGAGAGAAGGTTTTTATTAAAAATAATATGTTTTCCCAGAAACTTCTTAGTGAAGGCCAATTCTTTTGCATTCCTAGTAACTTACTTTTTCCTCCTTTGTTCTGGGACTTGGTAATACTGCAAAAAAATCCAGTGTCTCCAGGAGTCATTGGAGCCATACAGCAATGATCTTTCCTTCATGGAAATCTCACATTCCTACAGTAAACAGTTGCATACTTTACACTGAGAAAAACATGGATGGGATGTAGAACATGCTAGCATGGTGAGAAGAGGTTGAAGGTGTGAAATATGAGTACCAGCAGTGCTGGTCAAATGAAGCCAGATGTATAGAAGAGAAATGAGTAGGAGAGTAGAAAAAGCAAATGCCAGCCTAGTGTTTAGACGTTAGGAAGAACTTTACCTTGTTACTTACAGTGCCTTGTCCAGAGAAATGTTACATTCAGGCTTGAACTTAATTTCCATATTGAAGACTGAGCATGGGTTCATCATGAATCTTAAGTCAGCTGGTGTGTCACTGATCCTCACCATTCTGCAGAACAAAAAATACCTTCTTCTGTAGCTGCCCTTGATGTTCTGAATAAAGAACCTTTTGCTTGTAGTAGTGATTTTTAACCATTTCACTTTGTGCTCTTTCCTCAGAGGATGTGCTGAGTAAAGATGCTGGGGAGTGTGCAATATGCCTGGAAGAGCTGCAGCAAGGAGATACTATAGCACGGCTGCCTTGCCTCTGCATATATCATAAAGGGCAAGTATTCCGTAGGATGGATATACAATTTCAGGTTGCATTTACGGGGTGACTCTTCTTAAGGGGTGATTAAAGAAGTGCTTAAACTTAGTTGCTTTTTGCATTTAAAAACAAACAACGAAGAAACAGCAGCAGCAACTTTGAAGATATTTTTTAGATGACATCTTTCTGCATCTCCCCCAAATGTATTTGAAGTTAATTTTCCCTGCTACGATCTTCTCATTCTTGCAAATTCACCTGGATAGGGAAGGAGTGTGCATTATGGCTGAGGAGCTTAGGTCATGTGGGCTTAAGTTTTCTCAAATGCTAATAGAGTTGGGCAGGGAGAGGGGGCAATGCTTTTTAAACCTGTTTCATATTTTGTTTTCGTAAGTGTCTGTACTTTACAGAAAGTAAAATGTCAATGAATGACATAATCAAGATGAAAATGTTAGTAGTGAATTAACTTGTGTATAAAATCTGTAATTTGTAAAATGCTTCCTTAGAAAATTTTAACACTTAAGAAATTCGGGTTTTCAACAGTGTTTAATACCTAAGTATTACTGTGGTTTAGGGTTATTAATTTTTCCAGTGATGTGTGTGTATGCAAACACTTCTTTGTATAATATAAAATTCTACTAGTCGTTGAAATTGAGAAACTAATTTATATTCGTATCCTACTGCTAAATGCTACTGATATTCATGTCAATTGTTTTCATTTTTTGTCTTGTATCCAACAGCTGCATAGATGAATGGTTTGAAGTAAATAGATCTTGCCCTGAGCATCCATCAGATTAAGACAAGATTCATATTTTTAGGTAATGTTTATTTATGTCACAACAATAAATATCTTGATTATCTGAAATAACCATACTATTTTTTTATTTGTGAATTTGCTACTGTGTCTCAGAACTACAATATTAATCAGTAAGCATTGATACATATTGCAATGTAGGCAAAAGGTTTCTACATCCTTACATGGCATGGTCTTTCCAGTACTAAAACTGGAAAGTGGCAAGTCAGTGACAAGAAAGCTTTAGCACTAACTTTTTAAGAGCATTTTTCCATAGAAATGAAAGAAAATTAAAATAATACAATTGTGTAATTGTGGATTGTTCCATGAGTACTGGCATGTATTTCTGACAGAAAGCTTTTGGAATCATATGAGAAAGTTGAAGCTAGGTATTTTCAAAACTACTTTCATGTTCATGCATTCCAGAATGTTTAAAGCATATAAATAAATAAAAAATATTGACATGTTTCTATCCATCCCATCTCACAGAAGTTCACATTTTTCCAACTTATATTGTATGTTAATGATTGCAGATCTGCAGTCTGTGTTAAAAGCTAAAGGATAGTTTTATTCTTTAGCTGACTAACTCAGAAACTTTATCTTACATTAAACTACTGCCCCTAAGCATTGCAAAGCATATCAACAATCATCATATTTTTTAGAGAAATAGAGATATCTGAAATTCTGTCTGGTAGCTAAGAGTTTGGGTTTGTTGTTCAGAGGGAAATTAAAAAAAAAAATCTGAAGTATTCATCACTAGCATTTATTTGTGCATTTGTTTCCCATTGCTTCATGTGTCTGTGTTGTAGGGGTAGCAACGAAACCCTCAAGGAAGATATCCTGCTATGGGGATAATTGTTTTAACCTCGGGGCAGAGTTAGCCAAAGTGAATAAACAAACACATTCCCTATAGTGCCCCCAATCTCTGGTTGTGGCAGAAAGCCTGCATGCTGTTCATGAGCACCTCTGTCTCTGTACATGCTCATGGCTGTCCAGCCTCATGTTAAATTCTATTTGCCTTTTTCACAGCGGGGATGGTGATGACTGGGGGCTTAGGAAAAAGGGGAAGGAAAACACAGTGGTTGTGCTCATGCTGTTTGAGTGGTTTCTGTGCTGAAATGATGGTGTTTTGTCTTCTGCTTTTCCAACAGCTGCTTCCACTGATCAGAAAACATAGGAGATGTGAGGTTCCCGTGCTGAACACAGCGTGCCTGGCTTGAGACTTAGAGTTCTTTGTGGCTGAAAAAGGCAAAGATGGACAGTGACATGGAGAAAGCATTGCAGACACCGTTACTTGCCAGTAGTGCTCGGTATACCAAACACTCATGCAAAGGACACACAGGGATTTTGAAAATGCTGCACATCCTGTAACAATCGACTCCCCACAGACATTACTGACACTATTTTGTATCGAAGGCCAAAGTTCCTAATTTCAGCCTAACTTCTGGTTCTGTGAAGAAGCGAGTTATTGGACATGTTTCCTACTGCCTCCAGAGGAAGCGGAGACGTTCGATACATGCTATCTGAGATCCTTGCAGGAGGACGGCCCCAGATTTGAGTGGGAGCGTTTTCACCTTCTCATTGGCTGAAGAACAGTAAATGGCAAACTAAATAAAATCTAACAGTGTGACCTTAATTTACTGAATTCACACCCTGTTTTATGTTCTTCACTTTTTTCAAGAACAGAAAACATAAACCGCTCTGCGTAGGAATACTGTATTTCAAAGTTTTGTAACTAAACCTTTGTCACAATGCAGTCCAAAGAGTAAAACCAAGACAGGTAACTAATTTATATTGATCAAGTTATAGAGATAGTTGAAATCTGCACATTGTATTGCTATTTAAGTAACTAAAATGTCTCTTTTACTGCTTGTGAGTAAAATCGACAGAAAGAAATGCAGCAAAGCAAAATCTTACAGCTATGCAACTTTTTTTAAAATAGGAAAAAGAAAAGAAAAGAATTACCAATTTTAAGTGCTGCCAGTTAAGGTAATTTGTTTAACGGGTATTTTTTTAAAGATGTTTCAGGTAATTATTTTATTGTACTACTCTCATCTCCAGGCTGCCTCCTGAGGTGTAAATGAATAACTGCAAATGTAGGAACAGTGAGAGCTTTTTATAGGCATGGGCGAGATAACATCAAGGTGGGATTTGTGTTTAATTTTTTGAACGTGTGCAAGTTCATGTTTCCTTGTTTAAATGTTTTTTTGGTGGCAGGATCTGTAGTACTTTGCATCTAAACCCTTGGTGTCTTCATGTGGAGACCAGCATTTGACAGTGTGGGTTTTTGTTTTGTTTGGGTTTTTTCTTTCTTTTTTTTTTTTTTTTAATGCATCTACATTTGTTTAATTTATTATTATTTTACTGTATTATATTGGTATAACCAGAGCTCCACAAAACACAGGATGTCTCTGGGTGGGTACACCGAGTAAAACTGTGGATAAATATTAGTTCCCTCAAAGTATCACAGTTAGAATAAATAGTTTTTTTTAAAAAGATAGGGGGGAAAAAAAAGACAGTAAACTGGAACAGATATCAGGGTTTAGAGGCATACTTTTTATATTGAGAATTAAGCGTAGTAGTTTCTGAATTTCACAACACAGGGAAGAGTTTATGAATATTTATTAGCAACAGCATTCTTAGTGCGTTTCAATAGTTAAAATAAGTTGCACAACACTTCAGATGATTTTCTTGTACATAAATAATTCTGGCTGGTTTTTTTTTTTAAAGACACATTTGTCTCTGTTGCTGCTGTGATTAATATCAAAAAGGGCAAAGAACAGGAGCAACTGCTGCTATCTGGAGAACAAATGCAGTTCATGTTCCTAAACTCTCCCATCTTGCTTGAAGAGCAGCTCTTCCCTGGATAACATTTTCTCCTGAATGTTGCTCTGTAAAATGCCTTTGTTACGCTGCAAATCTAAAGGAGTCCAAACCAGATAATTGTTGTAATTGCCAGTGCAGTTTCTACTCTTTTGGGCTTGCATCAACTGGTTTCAGCTGAACCTGTAACTCTGGGGCCCTGTTGAATTCTCTTTTTCAGTGGGAGCAGAATCATTTTGTCACGCATTCGATTCTGTAGTCACATTAGATGTACAGTCATTCCCTGTACAGAGTCCTTTTTCAATGAGAATATTTGTGTTGCCTTGTATTATCTTGGGGGAGGGAGGGAGGGGATGAGGAATTACAGCACCTGTAATACTCAAATAGTGGTGTTGCCTGCAGGCCCATTTTCCCAATGTTTTAAACTCCTGATATCTTCTGAAAGTAAAACTTTTCCATTTGCATTGATTTAATGGTTACTGTTGGCTTCATGCCTACAGAAACTCACCTGTAGTCATGTAAAGGGGGTAGGTCAGTGTTTTGATGTCCTGTGCTCTGAGGTCATAGATAGCCTTTGGCTTGGGGGTTAAGCAGGTACATACTGCAAACATAAATCTGTTTACGACTTGAGCTCAGTTTTGGTAGTTCATACTTCTAGTACACTTACTGTTTCCTCACAAACCTTAATTTTCTGTATTCAGATGGAAGTAGCTGATTTAAAGACCCAGCAGTTAGGACTGTTACCCCACATTTAGGAACAGTGTTGGAAAAGCAGGTCACCAGCCATCGCACTGGTGATGCTTTTGCAGGCAAGAGTCCATCGCTGCTTCCATCAGCACAGTAGAGTAGCAATGCCTTGGACTATTTGAGGAACTGGTACAAGGTCAGTTTGACCTTCTTGGTACCCATAAATCTCTTCTGAAAGACTACAGGAGGTTTTTTGGTATCAAAATCTGTAACATAGACTAAGCCTGGAATGACCCTTGGAAGCATGAGAGTGATGCTTGGGTTTGAGAACGCCTGTGGAAACTCGCCTAGGTAAGCTTTCTGTCACCATCAGCTGTGAATGACCATGCTGTAGGCACAGCTCTAGTGACAGACAACACCTTCATTTTGAAAATGTCCTCACAGGGGTGGCGACTCATTGTGCTTCAGAAGGGAAAAATAAACACCAAACAAGTCCCGTGTCTCGAACAAGGAACACCACACTTGTCCACAAGAAGCAATAACTTCAATTTTGGTGCGATATGCTTCTTTGCCTGTAAATACCTTGAGATTGCCAGTTCTGTGCTGTTTCAGAGTATTTTCTGTCATCTGGCCTATATCTTCCCTAAGTATGTAAGGGTGTGAAATAATTCCCATACTCAGGTCTGCCATAAACATGCTGCTTGCCAGCAGGGGAAGAGTACATTTGGCACTGTCTTGAAATGTGTGATTTTTCTGAACTTGTAACATACCCATGTCTCTTCAGTAGCAACTCGTGTTTTGAAGTTCATAGTGGAGGCGGCTGTGAGTTGGATTGTATACAACCATACCCTGTACAATAACAAGAGAGTCAACACTGCTGTCAGCACAGGGCACCCTTTGTCCTGGCTCTTATAAATCAGTATATCTATAATAATGCTTCCCTTTGCAAGGAGGTAGCTCATTTTCTTTCAGTGTGTACATTCCACAAAGAGTTCAGTGGGATGTAAAAGCAAAAATATGAAGCACACCACAAATTATTGGTATTTTATTTTTGGGAGGGATAAAGCTGAAAACAGATGGTCTTATTTGTAGTCAAGTTAGCTGTCATAATCAAGGGTAAGTGTATTGGGGTATTTTGGAATGGAAGACATGTAGGCAATGTACAAAAACGTGGGTAGATACCTGTGACCTTGGTTTTTTCCCTGCTTCCCCCCTTATGATGTAAAGTGGGTTTATGACTGAATCTCAAGATTTATACATTTATCCTACTTCTTAGTTTTAGGAGCACTGGCTTTTTAATTAAGCCTTGCTGGAAGGCTGGAGAGCTGGTTAAATGGACTCTCAGGAGACTGAAATCTCAGCAAATATAGGAAAAATCATTTTTATTCAGAAATGTGGATCTTTGGTGTTTCTGGAGGGATATGTCTAATACATGAGATGTGCTTAAGAATGCTTTTAGTGTGCTGCCTTTTCTGATTGAGGGCTTTAGAAACTTGCTCCATTTCTTCTGTGCTCCACCAAAAGCAAGGAACTTGGCACTTGAATGTTACTATTCTCTTTGTAAATGATGGCAAAACATGTTGGGTATGATACAGGCAGGGATCTCTCTTGAGTTTCTGTGGCTTTTAGCCACTTTCCCGTATTGAAAGAGAGTATTTGTGTGCAAATTTGGTATTGTTGTGTTGTACCTACTAATTTCTGCTGTGCAGTTGGGAGTTTCCTGCTGAGAGACTACCACATGCCTGGGAGTGCAGGAGTACTACTATGGGATCTTCCAGCTCACCTTTGCCAGTGGAGGATTATCTCTTTTTTTGATGAGTGCTATATTTGGTGATTCACTTTCCACCCTTCCAAGCTTAAAAGTCATTTTAGTATCAATTTCTTCTCCTCCTAGCTGAAGATGTGATATATGTTAGGCCATATTCCCATATAGATACACTTTCCATTGGCATCAGCAAAAGTGATGTAAGAAGTTGTAACTGGAAGAGAAGGCTAGTTATGGGTTTCCTACAATCTAGCCAAACGTGGGGTTTTTTTATGCAGCTCCTACCACTTAACTTTTTGTCATTCAAAACACTCTGAGTGAGAAATTCACGACAGAACTATGTCCAGGATTTGTTTCCTGAATGGACAATTTGTGATGTTTCTGTTTCTCTACATAAGTTAACCTGCTTCTAAACTCAAGTTGGAGATGTTTTAGCCTCTTGGGGGTTAAAAAAACCAACCCAGTCCATATTCTCAAATTACATTTGATTATCTTACTCCACAATTGTAGGCTGGCTTCCCAAGCTACTTGTGTTCTGTAAAGTCATGTCTCAATTAGTACATCAGAGCTGATGATGGGATAAGCTGTAAAATGACCTCACTGTGGGGCATTATTAGTTGTTGAAGACTTGCTGAGGTAAACCACTGTAGGAATATCCTGCATCTGAAAAAGGCTGGACTTGATTCTGTCTTGGATCTAATAAGTTGCCAGTGTACAAGAGGAAGAAGGCAGCTAGCCCACTCACTGATCTTTCTGGCAGCTTTTAATCTGTGTGTTTGTTTGAGAGACTTTTGCCCTTGGGTGTGCTTTGGCAAAGATTTTGCAACGATAAATAGGATTTGCTTGATTTTGGCAGAGTTTCAAGTGTAAGTAACCTGACGTTGCAAGAACATAATCTGTTGCTGAATCCTGTTCCTCTTGTTTTCCTTCAAATCTGTCCCTTTTATTGCTGATTTGTTATATTTCATAGTAAACACTTCTCAACATGACTGGTCACAAGCTCTCAAGGTGTGAAATTCTAGGAGGAAGAGACATCAAAGCTTCATTCTGTGCTCATGTATATATTAAGATGAAGCTGGAATATTCATTACCATACAGTGAAGAATTCTCCCTTAGCTGATTTTGCCAAAGCACTATAATGTTCAAGGAAGAAGGGAGGTAGCCTAGCTGTAGAGGGGATGCTTTAATGAGCTACTTAAAAACTAGTTGTAACAAGTTTTAAGAGCTGCAGTGTGGCACTGAATGAGTGGTGATCCAGTGTTAACCTTATCCCTTGATTACAAATCTCATTCTGCCTCTTCCTACCCTTTGGCAGATACCTGCTGGTAGAGAGCAGAATGTGTACTCTCTTTTTTTATATGCCTCTTCCTACAGAGCTAACATTGCCCACAGTGAGTTAGAGGGAAGTCCATGCTAGCTTCTGAAATGCCACCTGTATGTGCAGTGGTAATGGACAAGATACCTTCCTTCATTACCCGGAGCAGAAATCGGAATGTAATTTGCAATGTCTAATGTAAATGGAACACGTTTTTTTGTTTTGTTGGTTTTTTCTTTTTTTGTAATTGAGCAGTATGATTGCAAGTTGACTTAAGTTGTTCTAAGGTACTCTTTTCAGTGGTTTGCCAGTACATAATCACGAATGAAAATATTTTTTTATTGATTTTTAGGTTGTATGTTTAACATTCCATTCATGTAAAATATGTACAAATATATGTAATAAATCTTTTGAAGCACAGTTTTCCTCACACTTCCAGGTGATTTTTTTTTTTTTTTTTTAAGTATTGGTGAAAGAGGCATTGCTGTGGGACAGAGCTTCTGTATCTCTGTGCTGCAGTCCGAGCTGGAGCAGAGGATGGAAAAGCAATGCATGGTATAGAGTCACAGCCAGAAAAGCAGCTTGGCATCTCACCTGTCTGCAGTCCTGCAGGTGGGAATGCAGACCCTCTGGGCCACCCTCTGGCTCCTCTGAGTCCCTCTCACTCTTCACCTGTCCCACAGGCAGTGATGTGACAGGCTTGTATCCATCTGGCCAGGGAAGGTCTCAGTAGAAGAGAACTGATGTAGCTGTTGTTTTGCAGGGGTCGCTAGAGGTTAATGCAGCCTCTGTTGATCTTCAGCAGACATGATGGCCTTCAAGGTTAGCCGAAGTTAGAGCTGCCAGGTCAGGAGGTAGGGACACTCATGGGTGGTTTCAGAAGGAAAAAAAAAAAGGAACATGGGGCAAAGATGGCAGCGGGCAAACAGTCCTTTCTCATCACCTACTGTGATGCCGACCACCTGGAAACTTTCTCCTGGGAGAGTGGCTGCAGCTCTCCGAGTCAGGTCACCTGCAGCAGGTAGCTGTGGGTGTGAGACACCTGGCTGGCTGCATTGCCACTCCAAATATTCCTGCCTGGACTGGTGGCAGCTGGACAGCTGCAGCCCTTGTGCTAAATGTAAAGTGAGATGAGGACAGGAGTACAGATGAGCCATGTGGTTTTGGATAGTGTATGGGGTAAGTCTGCTGTGGGGAAAGTGTGATTTTACACCTCTCCCCCTACGCTAGTTGGGGAGTGGAGCTGTGGGTGCTCTGAGTAAAAACAAGTGCATTTCACCAAGGTTATGTGGAGGATGTGGGGGAAAATGAAAGGAGTTCACTCTCCAGGCAGGAGATGCTCCTTGCGTAGGTGTATTGCATCTCAACTCAACAGGGTGCTGGTCCCAGCCAGGGCGACTTGTGCAGGCTGGTAGTACCTGCTGATGGAATGTGATGCACGGATTTATGGCACAGGTTCCCCCACAGCTGGGTGTCCATCCTTGCTTGCTCCACTTTTGAGATAAGCCTTTTGGTGTGCCTGGGGGTAGCTGAACCCGCTGCTAAAGCACAGTGACAATTGGGCCATCACAATTCTCTCTGTGGGAGATGATAGTCGTAATGCATGAATTATTCAAGTCTGCACCCAGAAACAGTTGGATGTAATTACGGAGCAACATGTTCCTATCTTTTGTTAGAGTAACTTTTTTTCCACCACCCCTCCCCACTTCCCCAGCTGCTCTCCCCAGCCACCTTCTGGAAAGCCTGACTTCCTTCACTGCTAGTTATTTCTGTGTTTTCCTCCTCAGTCTTGAGCTGTGTTATGGAAGCAAACTAGTTAGAGCCGAGTTTGGCTCTGCATCAGAAAAATCTGCTGGAATTCATTCCAGTTCAGTAGGTACAGGATTTCATGTGTGAAATTTAAATTGGTGGCTGTCTTGGTTTGAAAGACAGGTGTCTGCTACGGAAGGCAGAAGCCTCCCTTGGAATGGCAGATGCAACGCCCCTTCCCTCCGAGTTATTATAACTTTGAAATCAAGGGGCCTTTAGGCAAAGATGTGGAAAATAGGAATAACAGTTCTTTACTATTATATATCCATATGTGTCTAACCAGTCAAACAAACAGCAATAACTCTGGCAGTAACAGCAAACAATCACAAACCCAGTGCCAGCCTTCTCGGCTGTCGGGCCCTTTCCCCTCGGGTGCAGTTCCGCTCGCAGCCGGCAGGGGCGCTGGCGGCTCCCGGTGAGCAGGGCAGGTGCGATGGTTCCCCCGCGGCTGCAGGGGGCGCTCCGGAGCGAGCTCGGGGAGCACGCGGCACCGGTGCCCTGGGATCCCGGGAAGGGATGGGACAAAGGCTTCACAAACCCCTGGGCAGCCGATCCTGGTGTCCGGCCGGACCCTCAGGAACAGCAGGCTGGAACGGCAGGGACGAGCACAAATCCCGGGTGGCAGACGAGATGTATCCAAACTGCGGAGCTGCGGTGGGAACTCCCCGGAGGTCTGGGCAGGCAGGGTGAGCAGGGCTACAACGCAGCGAAGGCTCGAAGCAGCGGCGGGGCAGGGCGGCCACAGCCCGGCTCCCAGCGGGGCAGGGAAGGCGGGCTTGGGATCCCAGGGTTTGGCAGAAGGAAAAGCAGCCGATGAAACAGCCTCTCTCTCCGTCCAAACGCTGGGGACCGACTGTCCACGCACCCAGGTGAAACAAAAGAGTGGCCAGATGCACCCCATCCCCATAGCCAGCTCTTTTGTTTTCCTTAAGCTCTCAGTAATTTGTCCCCCTGGCAACATGTATGGGGAAAATTCCTTTAACAGAAAAAAAAAAATCCCGGAGAACTCCTAAAACCCTAACAGTGGCATCTATTGGTATCACATCCTCCCCTCCTTTCTATGGCTGGGACATGGGACATGCCACCTCTGCCCCAAGCTGCTTGTCCTGCAGCGTGAACTGGGATACTGTGCTGGCCCCAAGGTATTCCTGGGAACTGTGAGCAATAGATGGTGATGTTGTACACGTGTATGTGTGCCTGGCCCCGCTATCACATGCCAGTTTGGTACAGCCAGTGGTCTGTGTCCACTTCTGCATGCTGTGCTGTTTCTAGCAGAAAGAGGGAAACACAACACACAGCCTGCAGCAAAGAGAGCAGGAAGGTGGGAAGAGTCCCCTGCAGCAGCAGCAGGAGCTAAACAGGGAAGTTGCTCCCCTGGCTTCTGAGTGCCCAGTTCTGTAAGGTCTCATTCTCCTTCTGAGGCTACAACACCTGAACAATGTCTGTGCTTGGAGGGGTGCAGGCTGGAGCCTGCTGGTGTCTGCAAACATCCCCCGGTGTGTTTGTTCAGTAGAGGAGGCTCCCAGCTCCTGCAGGGAGAGAGGTGCTGGTGTCCCAAAAGCCAAACAAGGCCGCAGAGCACACTGCCTGTGAGGTGCTGTGCAGCTCATTCCTGCTGTCTCCTTGCCAGCCAGCCAACAGGCAACAAGGAGCCTCAGCAAAAGCCAAGTGAGATGGAGTTTTCCAGCTCTTGTGTAATAAAGCATCTGTTTTCTGAGGAGGATGAGATCAGGGATGCATGGTGGCAGGGAGGAGAGTTTGACATAAATAAATAATTGCAAAAAGCCCATCCTCAGTTGACGCAAGATGACTCACTGCTTGTAAAAGCAGGAGCATAGAGGAGGCAGATCTCAGGCGCAGGGACACGTCCTCAGCCGGGCCCGCTGCAAGTTGCAGGTGCTCGGTGCCTCTCCGCATTTGGCCCGTTATCTTTGGAGTCATGTTTTGTGTCGAGCTTCTGCCCTACTTTCGTTTCATCCTGTTTACAGACTGCTTTGTTTGAACATGCGTTTACATTTTGACAAAACCTCCCCCCCCCCCTTCCCCTCCTAGTTGTTTCTTTAAGCCGGCCTCAAACAGAAGGAAGAGGAAGCTGCCAGGCCTCTCCCCAAGCCCCACCGGGCTCTGCCACCGAGGAGAACGAGCACCGTGGGGCTGTCCCACCCCGCCTGGCGCTGGGCTCTCCTCACCGCCTCCCTCCCCCTGCAGACCCGGGTGACTTCTCCAGGGAGCGGCTTTCCTCTTCCCAAATCACCCGGGCCAGGAATAACATCTGCTAAACTCGAGATTAAAGTGTCTGGCAGGTAATGGGAGCACGAAAGCTTGACAGCTTCGTTTGCTCCAGTCTGTGACGCCCAGGTCAGGCTTTCGAGACTTTAGCAGCTAATTAAGTTGCTGCCTGCAGAGCATAAGAGGAGTCCCCAGACGGGAGAGGCTGGGCCTAATGTAGTTGTTTGCAAGGGGTTTGCTGGAGCTGGAGCTGGAGCTCTGGCTCTGCCCCACGGGAGCAAGGGAGACGCTCCCGCACCCAGGGCTGCGTTGCTCTCGGGCACAGCCGCTCACTGCAGTGATGGAAGTGACCTGTCACCAGCCCTGTCCCCAGCGGCCACCTCCTGAGCCAGCTGCCTGTGTGGCGGCTGGGATGGGCAAGCGCAGCACCTTTCTTAGACTGGCACTGCGCAATGTGCAGCCTCCTGGGGCTGCTGGGAGTGCCCCTGCCAGCAGCCCTGGTGCCAGCAGCAGCTGCAGGCCCTGTGTGTGGCAGGAATGTATGTATTGCCACCCTAAAGGGTTGCTTGAGCCCTGCAGGTGCTGACCTTGAGTGGGTGAGGTGGCATCAGCACTGCCCAAAACCTGCTGTTTTCCAGTGCATCACCCAGGGACTCTCCACCTGCAAAGGGCACAGGACATTTCCTGCTTTCCCAGTATAAAGCAATGACTGTAGTTTTTGCCCCTGGCTGAGTAAGACCAGTTTTTATTCCTTAACCCACCTGCCATGACCTCTCATGCCTTGATGCTCCTGAAGCTGAAGCTGCTGTTTTCTCTGAAACATCATCCCTGCTTTCACATCCCCCTGTGCTCCTGAGGGCAGCTATTTCAAACGTCTGCAGCTCGAGCCGTCAGCTCTCGTCTGCCTCTGGGAGTGAAGAATGAACACTGGCTGACCTTGGCCCTGTTGAGATTCACAAGGGATTCGATGAGCAATTTCCCAGGATGAAAGAGAGGACTCCCCTGGCACCTGTGGCACTCCCTGCATCCTCTCACCCTTTGTCCCCACTTCGGCAAATGAGGAAGGACTTGCCACTGTTGCTATGCTGTGCTTTCAGAAGGCTGACCTATCCCACAGAGCAACTGAGAGCCCCCAGCAAGCAAGGAGAAACCTCTTCCCGTGAGTAAATTTGGAATCCCTGAGTGCAGCTGCCAGCGCCCAGCCTGGCCTCCATTTTCATCTAGCACAATACTGCTGTTCTGTTTCTACCTACTAAAGCAGCAGTTAAGGCCTTTGTGTACAGCTGCAGCTTTTTCCCGCCGAGATTACTTGTTCCATCAGCTGAAAACTCTGCAGTGACCTTGCCTTCCTCATGGCAAACCCATCCCTCACTACTGTTCACCCAGCTCTGATGCCTTTGCTCCTGACTGCAGCCATTTGTACAGCTTTGCAGTGGGCTCCTGTTTTTGTGAACTGAGGTACTGAGCAGAGTTTTTGTGAACTGAGGTAAGGGAGCAGAATGAAGCTACAGAAAAGCAGGCACTTGCTGTGTTTTGGCATCAGTACTGCTCCCTTGGCATGGGATGGTGGGATTGGGATCCTGTGCTGGCTGTGGTTGAAGAGCAAAGGCTGCATGGCTTTGCACCACCCTGTAAGTCATAAACTGGGGTCTGGCATCTGGAGACATGTCTGACACCACGTGAGCCACTTCAGGCTCAGACAAACACCCTTTCCTGAAGACCTGGCAGTGTGTGACAGGACTGCACTGCATTGTGGCAGGGCTCCCTTGGGGGCTGCAGTGTCATCTGGCACCAGTAAACACACACAGCTTGCACCAGCCAAATACAAGTGGTAACACCTCAAACCAGCAAGTCTCTGCCCCCAGCAGCAGCAGGTGGAAATGCAAAGAGCTCCTGCAGTCAGTGTGGCAGGAGGACTACAGGGGCACAGCATGGCTGCAGCACATCCTGGAGGCACCAATGGGCTTTCCCTTGCTGCCCCTAACTGGATTGGCACCTACTGCTGGAAGGGCCCCTCACGGGCAGATGCAGCTGTGAAAGGCCTTCTCCAGCTGTGGCAGCTCCTCTCTCTTATCTGCAGACAGTATTAGTTGGGCTGTCACTGTCCCATCTTGATCCAACCTCAAAAAAACCAAAAAGTTCCTGTCTGCTTGACAGGGCTTCAGCAGAGCCCAAGCACTTGCAGGCAGCTTGTTCTTTAAAAAGCTGTTTATTATCACAGTGGACGAGTGGAAAAACATGACGCAGTGTACAGAGAAGGCTTCAGCAAATTACAAACAAGTCTTAAAAAAGTTACAGTTGTCTCTGAGTAAACAAGGCTCTCACTGCAAGCTGCAGAAGCGTTGCTCCAATGCCCCTTGCAAACAGGCTGCTAAGACTACGAAGAGCTTCAGCCAGAAATGCTGTGCTGATGAACAAGGGACGTCTGGCTGCTCCCAGAGCAGCAACCAGTTAGCTCAGCATGACTCCCAGAGCTGTGATGTGCTCTGTGACGCAGACCCCCTGCTCTGGGTGAGCTGGGAGCAGCAGGATGCTATGAAACCCCTCAGGTTGGACAAACCCAGAATGAGCTGTGCTCAGACCTTCAGCCCAGTCCAAACAAGTGTTTGCTGCCCAAAATCACCTCTGAAAGGAGTGGCTGTGACTGGCTCTGTCTCTGGCACTGTCATCAGTGCCAAACCCTGTCCTACATGGAGCTGGGCTTGATGCTGCCACCACTTACCCTGAGGCTGCATGTAGCTGCTTCAGCCCCATAAATGCTGCTGTCCCTGAAAACACCCCCTGGATGCCCAGCTTGTAAAAGCCAGGTATGGAACAAGATTTGCTGAGCTTGTCACTACAAACAACACCAAAGGCTGCTCTAGCCCAAAAAAGGGGCAGATTTGACTGCACTGGAAAGCTTGGGGGGAGCTAATTTAGTCAATTAGTGAAATGAGGACAGGAACTGTAGCTTTAAACAAATTTTCTACCTGGTAAATGAGCAAATAATTCCATGATTAGGGCAAAGTAGGAGCACACTTCCTCAAACACAGGCACATGATACCTCTGGTGAAGGCCCTTCCTTACACCAGTATCTTCTCCCTTCCATCAGAGTAGGCTGGCAAAACACACTTTGACAAGGTGCATGAGTCTCTGATTTGTAAAAGTCACTGAGAAGTCTTTAAAGGCTTTGCTTTGGCAGATGTTTTGGCAATTGAAATCCAGCTCATCTGTAACTGTGTGCTCTTTTGCTTCAGTAAACAAATGGCTCAGGTGCAGAAATCATTCAAGTTAGCTGAGTTCCCTCTGTCATGGTTGAAAAACCTCATCTGTCTCCCTGCGAAAAATCAGTGTTGAAACCACAGGCATGGAGGAAAAGCCATGGAAAAATAACTAAGTTGGTTTTCTTCCCTTTTTTTTCTTTATAACTTCAGGTTTTGTGAGAAGCCCTATGAGTATTTTTAAATGTGTTTTGTCAGAAGCCCTGTGAGTACTTTAAAATGTGTTAGGGAGCTGAGGGGAATAGACAGAATTGAAAGCTGGGAAAGGTCTGCTACCACACAGGAAATGGAGAAGTTCTGACCTGCAAAGCAAGCATTTTCTTTGCTTCATGGGGCAGATTTGGGAGATGGGAAAGTGAGGGTTTACTGGTTTGGCATTTTAACTGGAGATTCTTCTTCCAGCCTACCAAGGTTTTGTGGGTTGGTCAGCAAATGGAGAACTGTTTCTCAAAGGTTTTTTTTTTTTGGGGGGGGGGAGGGGCGTGGTAACATGGGAGAAGGAAGGAAAATGGCTCACGCTTTTCCATTTTATGTTCCTACACTGTGGAGTAGAGTTTGAGTTTATAAAGCTCCCAGAAAAAATAATCAACTCTGTTGATTATTAAAAATAAAAAATAAGCCACTCCTGTGCAAACTGGTTTCTTTTAAAGCATCTAAAGTTACACTCTCTAAACAATAATCATTTGGGGAAGGATAATGTTTTCTTGCTGGTCCTTACTATTACTACTGCCTCTTGCCTTGCTCTGGCCACTGATTCAAGCATAGACTAAAAGCTTTCCAAGCCAATCTCAATCCTCCTGTGTGCTTGCCTGTTGCTGGGAGAAGGGATTTCTACGTGATGCAGTTGATTTTCAGTCGTCCTTTCTCCCCACTGATGCTGGGCAATGTGATATTGGTGTAGTGCCACCAGCATGGTGTCTAGGCCAGGAGCCAAGGCAATGAACAGCCTGCTAATTAATTGTTCACATTTCTCTCCAGACCCCCTCCCCAGAACAAACACTGTGGAAACAGGAGGTAGCTGTTTCCATGCAGCCCTCTGGAAATTTGAAGCAGAAGTGGTTTACTGCTGGTGTTACGGTTTTACAGTGATGGCAGTAAGGACTTCTGGTTGCACAGAAGAAGATGGATTTGCTTTGATATGGGAAAAAAAGAATACTGAAAGTAATCTGAGCCTGATGAATCCATTTCTACCCACCCAAAAAACCCAACAACAAAAAAAAGCAGTGTCTACAACACTGCCTGTAGTCAGTGGCAAAATATGGACCTAATTTCTAGGCAGGAAGAAGGAATTACGTTCAAAACACTGACACCAAGAAACGACTATAGATACTGTTTCTGGTAAAGCTGTGTATATTCATTTTCAGTTCTGAGGCAGGCAATACTCTGAGCAGGTGGAGTTTGTGCATCTTGCACCCTTTCTTGCATATGTACGTGTGTGTCCTTATTTACGTATATAAATAAGTTAAGAGATTATTTACAGCACTGTACAGAATAAATCTAAACTCAGTTATCAAAATGAATACACCTGCCAGTGGATTTAGTCTGTTAACACTTTGCATTTCATCTTCAAAGCACCGAACAAACATTAATTATTTACCCAGGAAACTTCCCATTCACCAAAAGGATTAAGAATAACAGGCAGGGTAAGGGATGGAGCTGAGGGAGTGTGGTGTGTTCATAAAAAGGTAGCTTATTGTGTATCTCTCTCCTGCCATGAGCACTGTAGATTTATGCCTTTATAAACTCTGCAGTCCAAGTGTAGGAGTAACTTTTGATAACACAAACTTGGCGAAATGGGGAAGTCCTCATTCAAAAGCAAATGATCCGCGCTTCATTTTCAAAAGCTTTGGCCTCTTCTTGGCTTATCAGGTTCCCATTCAAGCTGGAGGAGTAAAACAAAAGGGATGTGAAAGTAAGGTAGTGACTGTCCCCCATCTTCTATTTTCCCAAGGCTTTGGTGCAGAGGTTTGCAATGCCACGTGGGCTGCATGCTTCAAGGGCACACAACTGAGAATGGGCGTTAGGCAGGCCAGATACAGCACTGCTGTTCCCACTGCACATCCGAGGAACAAGGCTTCTCCCTCAGAAATAAAACCTGAACACACACCTAAGCTCCAGTAACTGAACTCGGTGTTGGGAACCCAGCTGTTTGCATTTCAGCAAGCAGCACATAGCTGACAAAGGTTCTTCCCATGCAGTGGGCCGGTTTAAAGACATTTAAAGTCTCCAGAGCATTTTGTGTCTTCCATGACAACATGGGAAGAAAATTCTGTGAAGTACTCAGGCATTATTAATGTGAAATGACCAACAGCAAAATTTTCAATTCTGGCCACATAATTTACATTGATACTTACACCCCTGAAAATGAACAGCCTGGTTAAGTGCTGCTCTCAGAAATGTTGAAATCCATTAAACCATTCAGATTTACGAAATTACTTGGGTTAATGAATGCCTCTGAACATTCAGGCCAGAATCAAAAGACAGATTTCAGTCTGAAGATTCAGAACGATCTGAGGGGGAATGGATGCCTCTTCTGTAGACGAAAGCTGACAGTGGCTTCTGAAAAAAGTACCTCTTCCACATCTCCAGGGAACACACTAGTCAGACAGTGAGTCACTGTCTTTCTAAGCAAGAATTCAGTGTCCTTTCACTAAAACAAATACATATATTTAAAAATAAATTTCATGTTCAATAACAAAGCAGCAGTGCTAAAACCAGCTCAGTTCTATTGACTCCTGAGTTCCCTGAGGTGAGGGAAGGAATGTGGTATTTGGCTTTCTGCCGTAAATGTACACGTGTGACTATGTGATTCCCACCTTATCTAAAGCAAACAAATCCTACAAAAAGTTAATCTTCTTGTAGCTTAGCACTTTCAGTGTGTTTGGACCACCACCCAAAAAAATCCAAGCACAAATTCTATGAACCAGACTAGTAATGCTGATTAAATGTAACCAACCATCTCCTGCTTGTTGGCACTTAGGTCCTGAAAAGCATGAACATGTTCAGAAGCTTAAAATAAAAACGACAGGACAAGCAAAACTTGGTCTATAAATTCAGGCCCTGATTCTGCAAACACACACGTTCTGCAAATCAGTGGTACAGACAGATGTGAACCAAGAAAACGGCCTGACATTCAGAACACACAAGGAAATGTTTCAGTGGCAGTGGATTTTTACCTGTTTGAAATCCACAGCTGGAACTACAACCCCTGCCTCACATAAACTTGCTCTGAATTTTTTAGGCTGGGAAATAGTAAGGCCAGCAGGGTTTTAAAGGGAAAGAAAGTTTACAAAGTGAGCCTTTGAGAAAGGGACCTTTACCAGATTTCTTGAATAGTCGTGTTCTCCTTGAGAGCTTCACTGAGGCACTTCACCCCTTTGGCTGTAATTTGATTCTGGATAAGCCTAAAAAAAAAGCATTTCAAGTCAATCTAACATGCAAACTAATTAGCAGCACATGCACAACCTACAATCAGCTTGACATCAAGGAGCAAAGCTGTCTGCCACAAGAAAATTCCTGTGACTTTATCTGCAAGAATGGTACACAGTATTGGTCAAATGTCCCACTTTCAGAAACAGAGCTCAGAGTATTAATATTTTCCTTTTAATCTTGCATGTGGTTGCCTTCTGGAGATACTGAGCATTTTAATTACACAGCTGACAAATTTCTGCTATGAACTGTTCACTAGTGGTATGGGATTGTGATATTTGGACTGAGACAGACAAACCTCTTAGCTCTGCTTTCTTACTAAGAAGACTGTGAGATGTTTTTAAGTGATGTACAGGCCCAGTGTAGGCCTAGTGTTTTAGCAGGAATGATCTAGAGGCTGCCTGTTGCAGCAGCTGCCAAGTCCTCCAGTCTTGCTTATCAGACCAACAAGATCTTTGAAAAATAAAGCACTGATTTTGACTCTGGTATGAGCAGGTGCAAGTCCCAGTGAAGCCAACTTACCAGCTATAAATTATGTCTCATCTGAATTTAGGGAAGAAAAAAAGATACGTAAGATCCTCAAGCAGTGAAACTGATGAAGCAGTAGGGAACTCTTATTAACCACTGTAGACCATCCCACTAGCTAGAGATGAACAAAGGCCACTCATCTGCATGAGTATAAAAATACTCATCAGCCTAGCCTAACTCAATACTCACCTTTCAGTCTACCATGCTGAGCTCCATAGCTGTACCATTCCATGTGACCGGTTGCATGAATCCCTCAGGATTCAGGATGAGACTGAAAATTGGAGTGCATTGAACAATCTCTTAGGGAGGGAGGGAAGGAGGCACTCCCATTGAAGGAGTTTCTGCACTTGGTATATGAATCAAAGTGCAAAGGGATCCAGTAGAATCTTTCAGCTACTGGAAAAAGACTTTAACTCTGCCTCAAATTCAACTATCTATATAGGTCACCACCTTTTGGAGGAATCCACTGGTGTAATCAACAAAGTAGGATATAAATTTGTCCACTGGGAGAAACCCTTGGACAATACTGAGCCATGGCAAAGACATTTATCTCGATTACTATGCCTGCTTTGGCTGGGGGAAGTTTTATTATGAATTCAAGCCAAACTGCTCAGTGAATTATATCTGCAGCTGTGCACAAAGAAATCAAGCGCTTCCCCCACCGCCTTTTCATTTTCAGGGTGATGGGCACCACAGCTTCTGCTGCTTTCCAAAGAGGCTACGAGTACTTGGCACCTGTGACAGCCAGCATGCTTCCTAAGGGGCTGGAACTAGGATTAATACAGGGAGTGTGCTGGAGTGTGGTCAGCCAAGTGTTTGTAAAGAGTGTAAAGGGACTCCATTCCATGTCTGATGTTCCCTTGATCACTTCAAATGAATGGATGGCTATTTTTTTTACAGCTCACATCTGCCCAACCCCATCCATTGGCAACCTCCGGATTAGAAATGCCAACACTATGTTTCCTTAGAAGTGTAACAAGTCTCACTGTGATTGCTAGAAATAATCCCTGGTTTCCTGGGGATTGATGCCTTGGAGATGAGTGTCTTGCATCAGTGTATTGCTAGCCCTAAAAGAAAGCATCAGGCAAATGGGACATGTATTAAAGTGTCTGTCATGTAGGTTCTTGGTTGAACAGCTACTTTCATAGTATGATGATAAATAGAAAGAATTGTAATAACCTTATTCTATTCTAGCTGTCTGCTTGGTTGTTTTAGGGTTTTTTTTGAAACTTTTGATTTTGAGGCTGGTACTGTTCCCCTGACAAGAGATGAAATCAATCATTAGTTTGAAAGTTACCAGAAACAGCTTGAACTTTTCCCTGTATGAAAGCAGGTTCCAAATGCTAGATAGCAGCTTTATTAACTTCCCATTACAACTGTCTACAAGCAGTCAGCTGCATCCAGACCATGCACAGAAGCTCTTACTGTGACCTACATACACTTGGAAGGTGAAGCTTTAATGTAGAGCCAAAGAGCCTGTGCCACTGTGGAATGTAACTCACCATAAATGCACCAGTTTCTTGTTGACCTTCAGCATCTCTGCAAAACTCATTGCTGCTTCATCGTCCAGCTCATTTTTAGTCAACCTAAGTGGGAGAGAAAATGTTCACTTAGGATGTTATCATTATTTTTCAGCCCCCTGTTTTTGCAGCTTGTCTGTGACTTAGCTTTAGACAGCCAAAGGGGGATGTGCTGTTCCTGCCCTGAGCAATTTGTAAAGGCTGGACACAAAGAGATATTGAAGAGAAGCCCTGGAGGTAAAAGAGACAAGAGTATCAGATCTTTATTTCTCTGAGCAATGTTCTAGTGATACTTTCTCATGATGCTTTAGTGTCAAAAAGGTGGATGAGGTGTAGTGGGAAAAGGTACAGACAACACTGAAGAGGTGCAAAAACTGAGGACAAAGAACTTGATTTCAGATGATGGAAGTGAGAGAAAATGGGGAAAGCAAGATGGAGGGAGCAGAGCAAGGCATGACACTGGGTCACTGGAATGCATCCCAAAGGACACATGCTGCTGATCCATTACTCATGTCCACATTCTTCCAAAGGGTATCTTATAACTTGCTGATAGTGAAAGCACAGGGGATGAGGGGAGGGAGAGAAGGAAGAGGGGAGAGTAGGAGGGGCGATGGGATTGGAGGAAATAAAACAAGATTTTGCTCTGGAAAAGGAAGAAGAGGAGAAAGAGACCACATTGTCAATTACCAGAATATCCTCACGGAGTTGTTGTGTTGCATGGCTTCAGCAATACTTTTGCCTCCCTCTGTCGTGATGCCATTGAATGCGAGACTGTGAAGTAAAGATACAAATGTCCAGGAAACAGCACCACTTGGCTCTCCCACTGCCAAATACAAGTCAATATTCTGGATGATCTGCTTCCCAGTTGTACAGTTCAGCATGTGTGTTTCAAAGGCCCACACGCTTCACAAACCACTGAGTCCTTACGACTTTTACAAATGAGAGCAGTTCACAGGCTGCAGCCTGAGTGCAGGTCTATCATACAGGCCATAAGGTTTGCTGTCAGTGAGTTGTGCTCTTGGGGCTGACAGCAGAGTTGCACCCAGTAATTTTGAGAGTCAAGGCTTTTAACAAGAACAAAGAGTTGTGCTTAGCAGTACACAGGTTTTTACATGCATTTGTCATCCCTGTATGAACAGGGCACTTTGTCCTTTAAGTCCTTCAGGCATCCAAATACCTCATTCTTCTTCCAAATACAATGCCTTCTGTTGTGTATGGAGAGATGAGCTTGTAAATGCTTTCCATTACAAACCACAAACATTTCTTAGTCTGCCCTTCATTCTTTGAATCGACATTGGAAAATCATCCAGTTAAAGTTATGCTCTGGGCTTTCAGAGTTCAAAAAGCATCTCCCCCCTCAAAATAATGCAAGGCCTCAGAAAAGGTAGAAAGGGGAACCAAGCAGAGCAAAGGCACAAGTATGTATTGCCATGAGACCCGCCTAGCTTCAGCTTAAACTGAATATTCTCAGTCCATCGTGGGCCTAAAAATGGCAAATAAAGTAAACTGATGTAGTAGGGCTTATCTACCCTTGGTCTTCACACAAAGCTACCACAGGTGCTTACTATGAATTCAAATCATGGAGCAAGATTAACCAGAGGGAGATAAGAAATGAAGCCAAGAGCAAGTACACTGCAGAGCAGAGGATTCACTTTGCACAAGTGCCAGCAAACCTGAGCTCAAGACAGCACAGTTACTCCTCTTTCTTTTTGCAAACACATTCATCAGCATATTTGGTCTTGTCTGAGAATCCCTGAGCTCTGATTCAAGTTCAAAATGTTTTCTTTCAAGTCTGATGTGTCCTGGATGAACTGTGCAATCATGGGAAGATGGCTATTTCAGATGGCTTTTAAGTTTAAATATATCTAGGTCACTGCACCTGTTCAGTTTTTAATTTTTAAGCTTGACTACTTGCTTGCAGAAAAGAGGACAAGGCACCAGCTCTGAAATCCCCGGATGTGAAGTGGCAGCAATAAACTCTCCAGAGATCCCCAAACTCCCAAAGTATTTCTGAAGAAACTATTGCCATGTGCCACCTTGTGGGGAAACTAAGGAGCCTTGTCTGCTCCCTCACTGTGGAAGCCAGTGGAACTGGGAGACAAATGGAAAGGGTCACCATGAACCCAGTGCTCCAGCTGTGTGGAGGGACTCCAAAATATCTT
This sequence comes from Corvus cornix cornix, assembly GCF_000738735.6. NCBI lineage: Eukaryota > Metazoa > Chordata > Aves > Passeriformes > Corvidae > Corvus > Corvus cornix. Next base: position 36,759,270 of record NC_046333.1, read on the forward strand.
TAAATCTTTAAATCCCCTGCCAGCATTTGAAAGTCTGGCAGGGAATGGGTTGTTTAACACTGCTGACTTCTCCTTCTGCTGTGCTTCCAACCTCACCCGTGTTATGGCTTCCAGAAGGCTGGTCTGAGATCCAGCCCTGAACTCCAGGGAGGACAACATCTCACTAGCACTGAATGTGTGGTGGTGTAGCTCCACTGAAGTACAGGATGAGTCCAAATATAAGAATGTCTCAGCCCCTACCCAAACACATTATGGCCTAAAAAGTACTTTGGTAAGAGTTGCTGCACCTTCTCAATAGAAACTGTTAACGCGGAGCTCACCGGGAACCCGGTTCTGTGACAGCTGGTGCCTCCTTCTGCTAATGCTCCCAGATCAAAATGGCACCCACTGACCATGTGCCTTCACAAATGCCAGAACTCTGTGCAGCATGAGGGGAGGAGGTGCAGACAGAGGAAAGGATGCCAGTTCTGTGGTATTTTTAACTTGCCTAATGGCTACACAGGGCTTTTTGACAGAGTCTGGCCTCTTGCTTGCACCACAGACCTCTTGGTTGCACAGCAAAGGCTCCAATATCAGATGGTATTCCAAGCTAACACTTGGTGGGAAGAGTCGTTGCTTCACAGCAGGATGGAAAAGCCAGCACTACACAGAGCTGCCTGGCTCTGCAGGTGTTTTACCTCACATTTGTTAACCTGGGGTGGTTCCTCAGAGCCTCTGCAAATGCCTTTGCTCCTTCATCTCCAACTTGATTACCCCACATCCTAGTGAAGAGAGAATAGGAGATATCAGTTGTGCTGCCCTACTGACTCTTGGCAATGCATTCTCTCTCTTCCTCTCCCCTCCCCTCCCCTCCTTCCTGATTACTTCACAGTCTTTCAGGCTTGTGAGAAGCCTGGCAGGTACCCTCCCCACTGAGGCAGGTATGTTCCACTCCCTGCACATCACACCAGTAGCCTCGGCTGACTCACCAGTACCCTCAGGCCACAGCACAGAGTCAGCTCTAGGAGACAGGCTGCTGCAGCAGGAGTGCTTTCAGGATCACCTTGCTGCACATTGGTAAGGAATAGTATTTCCAATGGCAAAACAACCCTTGATTACACAAAGGGTTATTTTGTGAGAGAAGGTAACATGCTACAAGCTGGAGAGATTTGATCAGAGACTACAGGTATCTGGTCAAATCCTTACTATGCAGACTAAGCACTTTGAAAACTCACCCTGTATTATAAGGTTTGAAAACACCTCTGCTGAGGTCTAAGATGTTGGGTTTTTTACAGGGACCCTGGCTTGATGACTCAGAGCCACACTCATCTTACGGGTAATTAGTTGGCAGCTCTTTTAAAATCAATTGAACTCTGTGGTATCTAAACACACGGACTTCCAGTAAGTTCCCCAGAATTTCCTTGTCCTTCAGACCCAGTGCAGTTTGCTATTTAAACATTTCTGTCCAAGCTATCCTAAATCCATTTGGAGTGATAATTTCCTCCACAAGAGAAAATAGGAGTCTTTCACTGAAATTACAGCAAGTACAGCACAGCAGACCCAGCTCTATGGCAGTGTGCAGGTTGTTCACTGTACTGGTGAAATGTTGTAGAACAACAAAATTAAAGGCCAAAAATCTGATTGTACAAATCTGATTTTCATGTTCACACCTACTGTGATTTTCACAATGGCCAAGCAGAGGTTTTCATTCCATGTATTGAAGGACTAAATTTTAAGAAATATGTTCTCCTGTAGAGTGAAAAGAGGAAACTGGGATTTGCCAGAAGGGGGGAAAAATAAATAAAATGAATCAAACCTAGCACCTTTCATGAGAAAGAGGGCAGGAACTAAAGGTTTGGAGTACATTCAGACCTCTCTCCAATAATAGCAGACTCTGCAGTTAGGGACAGACTAAGAGAAAAGGATGATATGAATTCCTTTTTATTCTCCCAGCTCACACCTTTATCAGGATGTGATGCAGAAGGTCTGACAGTTGTAACAATGACACTCAATAACTAGGTGCTGTGCCAATTGTCATAAAACCAGACTTAAAAATAACCAAGTATCTCTAGAGGAGCTGTGCTGCCATAAAGAAAGTGGCTAGCTTTACTGTCCTCTTGTTTGCTTGTCTCTCCTTTAAGGTTCTGTCAGAACAGTGAAAAAGAAAAAAACAGATGCCAAAGCACAAACCAAACATTGTGTGAACTGAAGAACAACAAAGCAGCCCTCCACGGAAACGAAGAAAATGTGGCTGTGCTTCTACACTCGTTCGCTCTAATGCTGCTGTTGAGGAGGGAAGGAATAGCAGGAGGAGAGAAGGGGAGCATGAAAAAAAGGAATCCTAAGGGATTTACAGGTGCCTTGCCAAGATCAAGCTTAAGTTCTGCTCCTTAGCACTGAACTTACCCGATTTCAAACATTGTCTTGCTCTTCTGGATGGCCTGGGCAAGGTACTTCCCTCCTTCACTTGTTATTTTGTTTGCTCCTATTCTGCACAAAATACATAAATTGATGAGGTGCATCACTTACAGCTGTGCAGCTATCACAACACCAGTTCAGAAAGCCACACAAGTATTTAAGGCTAATTAACTCTGAAGGCTACCTGCAGTTATCAAAGATTAACTCAGAGTAAAAAAATACTGCAGGCACTTGACCTTTGACTAAAAGACATAATTTTATATTGTCTCTTGCATATTTTGCATGTCAGCCCTCCAAATCAGAAGTATTACAGTAGAGTCTTGGGTTTGGTGCTCAGTATGTTAGAAATGAGCTTTAGGAACTGATCCTCAAGGCAAGGACCCCGGCCTTGTTTGTAATATAATTCTCACCAATTGCTACAGAGCTCATGAATTATATGCAGCATGTTTCATGATGCCACAGGGAACAGAGTATTTCTTGACTGTGTGTTTCCAGAGGAGACTGCAGCTGATAAGCAGACTGCAATAATTTCAAGTCTTTCTGTTGTAAGCACAGGCTCTAGGCAGTGGCATAGCTCAGTGCAGCAGTCAGTCTCCGGCTGGCATTTTACACAAATTTCTACTTTTGTCCTCTGTGGATATCAAATAGCTGGAGTTCAAGGGAGAGATAATTGCATATAGATTGATTTAAAGAACAGACCAAACCCCCAACCCCCCCAAGCCACCATATTTACATAAAAATGTCTTGTTTGGCTGACTTCGGGCACATGAACGGGCACTCTATCTCAGAATAACCTCTAGGGTTACTGTGCAGCCTGAAAGTAACCATCTTTCAACAGGCTTTTTTGTGAAAGCTACATTAAATAAGCAAAACACTGTCAAAGCAGTGAAAGGACTGAAATGCTCCTGGGTTTCAAAATTCTGCAAAAATTTCAAGTAGGAAGGATGTGGCTATAGTGGGGTTTCAGACCAAGTCAGTGGTAGAACAAGGACTAGAACCTATGAGTCCCTGGCTGCCTGTTCTTATGTTCCTACCAAAGGCTGACATTGCTGCAGTTACCTCTGGTTTCTGCTACGGTCACAAACAAACCGCTGGTTAATGATCTACCTTTATGTCCAACCAATGTGCATGGCCAGACTCTCTTATCTGGGGAAGTTCCAGGAATTAAAGGGAACAACTCACCAGGTGAATTTGCAGAATTCCAGAGTTGAGGTATGACACCAGCACAGCCTGACCCCAGTGGCCCATAAAAGATCAGACACTAAAAAGCTTGGTACTATATCCAAGGGAATTTGCCTACAGGAAGCAGCAGCAAGGTCCATGCACAACTTCAGCCTCGCTCAGGTGCTCGGACTGGATTTAGGTAAAGAACAGGTCTCATGCACTCCTTTAACTCACTACTATATTCCAGAAAAAACTATGGATTCAATAACTTCACCTGCTGCCATCCACTACTAGACTACTGCAAAAAAAAAAAAAATACAACTGTAACCTATATTATATTTCAAATACAATTTTTGTCTTTTTTTCTACTCTCCCTCCCCTTTCAAGTTGCTTTACCTTAATTAGGACACTGTAGAAAGGAAAAAAAATCCAACATACTTAACATATTCCAGGCTTGAACACTCTTCAATTAGTTTTGCAACATATTTGGCTCCAACATCAGTGATCTGATTGTTGTATAAGCTTAAAGAAAAATCACATTGGTAAAAATAGGTTATTACTGCTGTTAAATATTTACAACCTGAATGTTTTATGCTGCACACATAGCATCTATCTTTTCTATACAGCTTTGTACATATTCACAGTTGCTTGTATTTCTATTTTGATATATAATTCATATTGTGATGGGCTAGATTTAAATATAAGGAGACCAGACTGCAAATCATGAATATTTATATAATTTTTAAAATAAATGGTCTCCACAAGCAAACAAAGCTTTCCTTTATTCCTGTGCTCATACAGAAATAATACTGCCAGAAGATAAGTCAAAAGAGAAAACACCATAATGTACCTTTGGTCTTTTAAAAGTCATAAAATCCCCTTGCAAATATTACTGAAGAGCAGATATCTGAGCAGTTGTACTTACATTAGGGCACTGGAAAAAAAAAGCTATTCTTGGTATTCAAGTTCACCTTTCAAAAAGTCATTTTATGTAGCTACTTAACCAAGAGCAGGAAGTCAGAGCTAATGTGCCTTCCAGCTTCAACTTCATTAAGAACTAATTAAGCTCTTGAAAGAAATTGGTATCATGAACATGACACTTGAAACTGCATGTTCCTGACACCAGTCTCTATGAAGCTGTATCTGCTTTGCATAGTGGAAATAAATCAGTTTACAGCAGAGAAAACAGAAGGCTGTAACTACACACTCTGTTGCTTGCACTCTCTCCCTTCCACAGCAGAAGGCTTTTGGTATAAAATTAGCATGCCCACACAGTTCAGTAACCTGACAGTGGTCCACACTGTGTCACAGAAGGGTTTGATGCCCGCAGGAGGCCACCCCATGAGGCAGAGTGATGGGAGAGGAAGCTGTGGTCCGTGTCCCAGTGAACTGTTCCAGCATAATTTTTGACACAAAAAGCTGCTGTGCTTAAATGAGGAGGTAACTGTAGTTTCTACCGCACCTCTGCTGTGTCAGTACTGTCAGCATTGGAGTTTCATTTTCTAGTATCACTGCTGAGTGTTTTGCTCCCAGCTGGGTACATACCCCAAGAAAGACACAATTTGGTACTTGGAGAGTTCTTCATACAAGATCCTTACGCCGTGATCTGTGACCTGATTTACACTGAGCCTGTAAAGAAGGGAAGGAAAAGTCTGAATCAATACGTATTACAAGTGTTCATAACCCATGAGTTAACACATGACTGGAGGCCTGTGCATTTTCCTCTGATATTTTTAAAGGTCCTTATGCCACGTATTAAAAGCTGTTAAGGGAAATGTGAGCTCAGCTTTATATGGCTCACTCCAAAACCGATAAAAATCAGAAACCCCGGATCTCCTAGGTAATGCTCTGGAAGCTGTCCACAGAACTGAGAACAATAAAATGTAGGAAGTCAGACACCAGATAAACATCTCACCCTCCTCCTGTGCTTACTGTGATTCCAGGAAGAAAGTTTGCTTAACACCCTAGCAAAAGCAAGCTGTCCAAACTACTAGTCTTGCAATGTTCTCTCTGAGTACGTAATGAAAGCCAGGCATCTTGAAAGTCACAACACATTCAGGCTTCACCAAATAAAGGTTGTGAAAAGCCCTGGCCAGAAAACAGGACTGTGGTCCCATGGGTGTGCTAGATGTTTCTAATTTTATTGTCCCAGCCAGACATGAAACAAATCAATGTCAGTCATTCACAGAATGAAAATACTTCTCACTGCTGTTTGGAGGTGGGTAGTTTTTGTTGATGCTTTTTTTTTTTTTTTGTAACTTCTCAAGCTTTTTCACCTTCACTAAATGGGACAGGCTCAAGTGAAGCATTCCAATTGCCATGAATTGCATTTTCTGGGTAAAGCTGTTCCTATGAAAGCATTTTGACCACATTTAGTTGGTACACAAATTCAGTAGCTGATGTTTTCCTGCTGAGAGTCCCTTATCACCAACAGCCTCCATAGCCTTTGCTAGTTAGCAACCTGATCCCTTTGGAATGCACTAGCACACAGGAGAAATCAGCCAATTTCTGCAGATCAGAACAGTCTGCTTCTTTGAAAGGGATGGTTAAGCTGTTGGAAACATTTCCTGACCTGCAGAAATTGCTTATTAGAAATGAATGTCCCAGCATCTTGAGATCCATAAAGACAAAAAGGCAGCCTAAAAGACTGTTTTGGTGCTGGGAATGGTGTTAAGACCACACTGCATATGGCATGATCACATGATAGGCACAAAGAATGAAACGCTGGCCTTTTCTTCTTTGTTTTGTCTTACATACTTATGCATTTTCCCCAGGAGTTTCCTTATTGCTTTCTCTTGGGAGGTCAATTTCCAAATAACTGGAAAAAAAACAAGTGTCACTTGCTTTGATTTATTCCTAGAGGAAAACAACGCAGAGTGCAGCCAAAGAGGAGGAATAAATCCAGTTGCTAAAAAAACATTCTCATGAGGCTGAAGAAGCTTTAAAAAAGATATATATGAAGTTCCTGATTTTCTGCACCTAAATGTTTGGACAAATAAGATATAGCTACATGGCACAACCTCAAAGGGATGGAGGTGAAACAATCTGGCCTGAGATGTTAGAGGTGGAGTTAGTTCTCCCTGTTCACACCAAGCCATGTTCTCCCTTCACATCACCTCAGTGAAACACCACATCTGAAGATGTCAACTACATCCTTTCATGGACTACTATGTGATAGCTTTTGTCCTATGAAAGCCAGACATTTTGGCAGCATGCAAAAGCAAGAAATTCAGCACTTTGGATCAAGGGTTATTGTGAACAGCAGATCCTTCCTTACCCCTTATGACCAAGGGCAGAGATGGCCTCAGGCAATCTTCAGATAATGGAGGGTGCCCTTCTGTTTCCTTCTTCCCTTAAGCACTTTCTCTCATAAAAATCCTCTTCTGAGACAAAACAATTTGAGATGGAGCTAGCTAAACCTACAGGTTTAAACAGTCTGTGCTTCTAAGGACTTCTTACCACCCTTTCCATTTTGGTTTCCAAATTCACAGCTTATCCCTGCTCCTGTGACTAAATGAACAAAGATTTCAGAAGATATGAAACATTAATTTCCAGCAGCAGTAATCCTCATCTTTCTCCACTTCCAAGATCAATTCCTTCAACCTACCAGTTTGTGGAATAAATGAAGGATAAGCAAGGACCTGCTTACGTACAGAGACTCCTACCTGATCACTGCAAGCTTGCTGAAACAAGGTTGCAGCTGTTTTATTCCATAGTCATTGATGTTGTTGTTGTCCAAATCCAGAGCCAGGCGCTTTTGGAAGTGGTGCACAACAAAGGAAATGGCACTGCAGTCGGCAGAGCAGGCGTTGCAGTAGGTCAGCTTGATGTAGTTGGCATGCATGCGGCGAGCAGCCATCCTCCCCACCTTCTCACTCTGCGTCTCGTACAGGCACCTCAGCATCCACACAAAGTTGGGCTGCACCTGCACCTGATTGTAGCTCGTAAGCCTGGACCGAGTGAAGCCTTTCAGGTGGGATTTCATGCTCTCCGCAAGGTATGTGATGAGTGTTTTTCTCTTCCTCTTAATGACTGCAGGCGAAACTAAATGTCTGAAGAGCTTCTGCTTGGATCCAGAAAGTAGGCCACAAAGAAACATGTTGGTAAAATTAAAGTGTTCTTTATTTTGGAAAGGGTTCTCCCCTGCTATACGTTTCTTCAACCAGGGGATACGAAGGCAAGTAGGCTGGGCAGTCTCAAAGGAAGAACATTCATTGAAAAACTCAAGTAATTCCTTGGCACCCACCTTCTCCTCAATAACCAGAAACAATGCTGTGAAAAAAGACTGAAGGGTTACATGCAAGAACTCATAAGTGGCCTGACTGTCACAGCCACTGTAACTTTTAACTGTCCTGAGAAAGCCCAGTTGCAAATCTTCTTCAGAGATGTTTGCCGATGAGACCTTCTCTTGCTCAAAGATAAAGAAAGAGTTCTCCATCCCTTTGTATGCCATTTTACCCAAAGCTAGAAGAGTTTCCTTTCTTGATTTGAACATCTCTGCTTGGCTCCTGATATTGTTCTTCAGCAAACTTGTTTTCACAGATCGGTTCAAGTGGACTTCAATCATGAGCAAAAATACATCTGTCAATGTAACGGAACTGTCTGGAAGCTCGTGGTTGTCAAACATGGAATGGAAGTGTTCATAGCATTTAAAGATAATCCAGCAAAATAAAGGCACTGAACACAAACTGCAGAGATTTGGGTTAGCTTCCAGCTGGTTTGATACCAGTGCTCGTTTCCGCTCATCTCTGAAAAACATAGCTGTGTATTCCTTCAGGTTATTCTTGGAGAAACCACGGAGGAACACTTTCTTCCTAATGATATTTTTTTGGATCTCAGTTCCTGTCCTGGCAGTAAGAATTTTCTTGCATCCCTTAAGAAGCTTTCCTCTGAGAAGGCTTACGAGCAGTGCCAGGGGGTGGATGGGTTCATTGGGTGAGCATATCTCAGGTACACTGCTGAGATCAAAGTTGGAATAGATCTCATCAAAGCCATCAAAAGTGAAAAGAACTGTATGAGGGAACTGCAAGATGTGATGGAACACTTCTGTGGGGTCCTGGTCTGGGTAGCAATTATATTTGAAGAGCAGGTCTTTCAAACATATGGCTTCATCTTCCTTGAAGCAGCTAAACATCCTACACCGAAAACGGAAGAAAAACTTGGCCCCTATGTCCAATTCTTTTCTGGCCCAAAGGCTCTGTATCTTTTGCAGCAAGATGGATTTTCCAATTCCTGCATCACCATAGACATAAACAGTCTCTCCATCTTCATTAATTACCCCGACTGCATCATCAAAAAGGGCTTCTAATTGTCCCACCTGGCCAAGACTCTCATTGTTAAAATTGACCAGCTCCATTATACTGTCGGAGTAGATTTCTTCAAGTAGCATCTCCTCCCTCTGAGCATACAACATAACAAACTTGGAGTCCCGTCCCAGTTCATGTCTGAGTTTCTGGCAATACCTGCTAACTAAAAAGACAGTGAACTATTACTAAAAAGACTATTATTTAAAAACCTATGTATACAATGACCCATCCCTTTGAGAACTCAGAGGGGGTAATAAACAAAAGTAATTCTAATGTGAAAAGGATTTTTTGGCAGATTGATTCTATTTGTGCTGCCATCATCACTCACTTGGGAAATTCAGGTGCTAAAGAAAGGTCACATGTGAGCCACCATTTCCTGGCAGCCAGTACTGATGCTGCATTGGTTTAAGGGGCTGCTATCCTTCAGCTGAGACTCAAAGCCAAGCCCCTGACCCTTTGTTAAAGGCTGCTTAACTCTCTGCAAAGGCTTGTAGGAGTTGTTGGCCACTGATTTCACTGTACTCATATGCTACCTGCAGTTCTATCAGGTAGGTAGTTATTCTTTCCTAACTTCTTTGGTCATTTATATTGTAAATAGAAGCCATGCATTTTAGAAACAAAGTGCCAGGCACCTCAAAAGATTTTTTTTAAGATGACAACAAAAAATAAGAATCTCAGTTATTGCGCAATGTTGGCTTGTGTTTTTCAACAGAAATTTTGCTTCAGATCGGGACAAATTATATTTATGTAGCATGGGAAAACCTCTCCAGAGGAAATAATTTCTGCAATACTTAAACTCTGATTTTTAGGATTGCTAAAAATCGTCATTTAGGATGACAGAATAATTCTGGTTGGAAGGGATGCCAGAAGGTCTAGTCCTACCTCCTGCTGAGAATGGGATCATTTATGACATCAGATGAGGTTACTCAGGGCTTTGTCTAGTTGGATCTTGAAAACCCCCAAGCATGGAGACTGCACAGCCTCTCTGCTCAACCTGCCTCATTGCTTGACTGTTCTCATCATGAAATACTAGCTAGTCCATTGCCAAAACACCACAGTGTTGCTAACAAATTGTAGCAGAGACCTAGAAAATACTACAGCTGGTACAAGGTGGTTCTGCCATTGTGTTATATATCCACAAACAAATGCAGAAAGAACCTGAGTTTAACAAAACAGGATGTAATTTATCAACATCACCCTTGTGTTACACAGTGTGCCTTTTAATTTGGCCACCACTGCTAGCAAGCACACAGTTATTTTCCCTGGCTGTGCCTGTCTAAACTCTTACTCTTCTGTCACCTGGTTGGAGCTTCCTACATAGCAGGGCAGTTCTAAGGGAAGGGATAGAGAAGCATGACCTTACCTGGATCTGTATTTACCACAGGTTTACTACAAATACTCTCTGAAGGCTCATAACCTATTTCATCCAGCCAAGGCTGAAGTTCATAGTAAGCATCAGTGACTTTCTGCAGGACATAGATGAAATATTCTGAAACTTCTTCTCCCTTGCTTTGAACCAAGTCTAGAATTTTGCGAACCTGAAGAAACACCATGGGAAAAATCACTGACACACAGCATTTTATCATAGTAACACTTGTTAACTGCTTTAGGATCCTTTCTGGACTGGAGCAGGGGGCCAAAATCAAAGTGGCTGCTTCAAAAGGGTGAAATCAAAATCTAGCTCTGAATTTGAACCAACACAAAACTCAACTGATGCTTGTGTTTGAATGTTGCAAGAGAGTTGGTTCTGCAATTTAAGGTCTGAACTTGCAGCTCAATCATGTATCAACCAGAAACAAAACAGATGAATACCACTCCTCAAGAGGGAACCCAAGAGATTTCCTCAGCTTGGCTAGATAGTGTATTTTAAATCCTGTGCTGGTTAAAATGAAAATAGAGGTGGTTTGTCAGTGCCGTAAATTCACCCCCTGTATTGTAAGTACTCCAGTCACATTTGGATTTACCTCAGGATCCAGCCAGGTCCAGAGCAGGGTAGGCTGAATCTGTCCCTGGATCTTAACGCTGAGCCAAAACCCTACAACTTTTCCTTCCAACACAGCAACTGAGTTCTTCAGGCTCTCTCTGTACAATGGCCCCACTGCCTGCAGCTGTTACCAAAACTAATGGCTACCAGGCAGTGGCTGGAGCAGTTCAGCACGAAGTGTCACCTCCACAGGCAAGGCAGAGGGTGATCTCTGTGCACCAGTACAAGGCAGCCCTAGTACAAAACCCTCTGCAAGACAGAGCAATCATCTGGGGGCACATTTTGAATGTCAGGATCCCCTTGCTAGAAATGAATGAAGAATGCAGTTCTAAACCAGACAAAGGGTTTCCAGAGACTGGTCTCTTGTAAGCTTAAATCAGGGTGATGATTACGTGCAGCACAGCAAACACATGGAGCTTTTTGTGACAATTTGTATGCTCTAAAAAGCAACTTTATGCCTTCCAAAGAAGCTCCCACAGAGTCCACTTCACTTACACTAGTGTGGCCTGCCCTCTGTCTCTGCTAAGGCTCCTGATGCATGGCCTCCCCCTCAGCTTTGGTACAATCATGCATATTATGCTGAACAACAAGAAATTGAGATAATCATACAGTGTGCATTTATTCAGCTTTGACCCTACACACAGTGTGAGCACTGTGTTACCATTTCAACATGCCAGCAAGAATGATTATTTTATGAAAATCTGCACTGTTGGTGAAGTCCAAGGTCTTTGAATTTTTTATGGTTTGCCTGCCCCTAACTGTGACAGGGCTCTGAAGCTGCATGATTGGTTGGTCTGGGAAACAATCTCCTCAGCTGTTTCAAGTTATGATGCAAAGACCAACTGCATACACAGTAATTTTCTCCTAACAAAAGACCAGGAAATAATTTTTGCTACTGATGTTTGAAGATGAATTAAAAACTCAAATATGCCAGGACACATCAATTTTCCATAGAAACATTTACAATGTACATAGATCTTTAAAGAGAAAGGAAGGTGTTCATACAGACAACAAGCAATCACTAACTTCTAAAACAACATTTCATTTCTGTCTCTCCTAAAGCAGGATGATCTGTCCCACAGCATCCTAAAGCAGATTTTCCTTGCTATACTCTAACAACCATGTGGCCACCGCTTTATCAGAGGACAAAGCTGCAGCTGGGAGGGACAAAACAGCAAATATCACCCTGCTAGTTCTTACAGCTGCCAACAGGCATTACCAGCAGTGCCAGCAGTGCTGGAAAGGGATGTGCTGGAGATGCTCATCCAGGAAGAATGGGATGGGAAAACTCCAAAATAACCAAGATTAGAAAATACACTAGATGTAAAATTGTCAGATAAACCCTTAAAATCTGGTGACAAACTGAAAGTAACCAAAAGCTTCACTGGCTAGAGGAAAAAAAAATTGTACCTTATCTGCTTGAGTAGGAAACTGGACAGCGATCTCTGCATCTTCAGCGGAGAAGTAGTCATTCTTCATCAAGTTATCAATCAAACACTGTGTGTTTCGGATCCTACCAACCAGAAGCTCTCGGTGAACCTTCAGCAAAGCAATGAAGGATTGAGGGCTTGCTCCTGGAGGTTTTTTCACAGAAATATTCACATTAGCACAAAGTTGGCCTTCCATAGTTGAGATACCAAGAAACTGCTCCACCAAGCCTCATCTTTGACAAACTGTCCATTTGTAGTGACAGGTCAGCTTGGATTTAACTTCAGGCAAACAAGAAATCTGTCCTTCACATCACCGAGCCTGCAAAAAGTAATTGTACAGAACCTCAGTTTAAACCTTATTCTATGCACATACATCCTCCAATTAGACATCACAGAATACTCCCAAACTCTGTGTAGTATCATGGCCAACTTTTTTATAAGGTTTCTTCCTTAGGTACTTCCATTTATTTGTTCAGGTTTTGAAAAATAAAATATCTGTAACAGGCAGTCTCCCTCCTGTACCAGTATTTTACTGTAGCTTGCCTCAAACACCACCACTGGCGTCTGCTTTATTAACTGCCTGTTCCTAGTGCATCATTTAATATTTTTTATTAGCTTTTCATGTTTCAGTAGACAAAGCAGGGCATCTGTCCAGACATAATCTGGACAAGGAAATAAACGGAATAAAATTATGCTTCATAGCAATTAATTTTGTAGGAGGAATTAATTTATAGTAGCAATTCACTCTGCTTTTTCGTTGTTACAGCAAGAGACTCTGTACAAAGTGCTGCCAATATAGTACCCATTCCTGAAAGCAAGGCTTTGTGAACTCTGAGGCAGTTTCAGCTAAACTAGGGTAAAGAGTTTAGCTTCAGGACACCAGATTCACCAACATCAGGAGGGATGTTATTTTGAAACCATACTCTTTAGCATGAATGCTCTCTCCTTGTCTGCAAATATATACACAGTGTATGCCCTTGTTCTCCACACCCCTTCTTGGGAAATCTTTTTAGACGGCCATTTATTCCTATTTTTTTCTACAAGGCATAAAGCAAGAGGAATCAGGATCAGACTGCTCTCTATTGTATTACTAAAGCAGGGCTTCTTGTGACTGTAATTAATGTGTCTACCATATAGTAGGCATGAAGCTATATTGTAATTACAATTCAACAGTAAGCTCTTTTAGGTACTATCTGGGTACAAACTTGCACATACGATTTCCCATGCAGGAAGCTAATTTTTTGCCAAGATCACTACTGAATCACCTCCACAGAGACAACGAGAATTTGCATGATCAACACAAATGACTGTCATCGCCCAGTAACAGTTAAAACATACTGTTGTTTCAGCAGGTCAAGGGATATCTGGAAAAATGTTCTTAGATTCTGATTACAGTCATATCAACAAAAACAAAAGACACACCCCTCCAACAAATCTGTAACTGTGCCAACTCTGCTGCTACAAAATTCTCACAATTTCCCAAGACATTCACAGTGATGGCAAACTTTTTCAAATGCTCCCCAGAGATCCCCTGACAAGCTGTAACTGAGCCCTGCCAGCTCACAGATTACTCTAAATGACCTGCTACTGGAACAATCTCACTTCCATGCATTTTCTATACCAGAAGCTGCTGTCTGCATCAGTGAAGCTTTGCCTGCTTGATGCTGGAGAAAGACATAGTTTATGCTACTGCATTTTAGTGATACTAACTATCTACACTCAAACCAGCAGGGCAAACCAGCTTAGCTCCTCGGATTTCCCAATAGGTCCCAGCTTACGGTTGCTGACCCGCATGGATGCAGATAACTGCATTAAGAGTTGGGCTCTCCAAGGGCTGAGACCCGGCAAATCCCCAGCATAACTGTTCTGGGTCACAGCCAACTCCCAAAACGGCAAAACTGTTTCAAACAAACGGAATGTAACCAAGTGATCTGAATTTCTTACCACACCAGTGACTGCATCTACTCAGACAGATCAACCTTTCATTACGCCATTCAGATGACCCACCCGAGGAAGTGGCTGATTTCTGAGTCACTCAGCTTCCTAGAATCCACACTGGCACATCATTTTGTTCAAGAAGGCTCATTCCATAAATGAAGACCAAACATGTTGAAAACACCACTTACTCTAAAGCTTTTTTAGGCTTTAGTTAAAGAGACAGCATCCTCTTAAAACATGCAGTAAAAATATTAACCCTGTTCTTTCAAGATACTGCATCCACCCAACATTCCCTGCTTGCTTTGGTTGTTCTAGGACCACATTATTCTAATGCATTTTCTTTCTTCCCACTTTGTAAGAAGAAGTGAGACAAATATTCAGAAAACCGTAAGAATGAACCAAAGCACTGTCAAGTGTACAAACCAAATAGAGGCATTTTCTTCACTCTTTCAGTTCCATCTACAAAGAGCACAAGAAAAGAAAGAAGAAATACAGCAGCAGGACAGAACATGAAAAATATGGAATGACCAGAAGGCCTCAAAGATGTCTGCCCTGCATCTGACTACATCCAAGTCAGTACAAATCCTGGTTACTACTAGAAGGGGTGTGCATACATATGCTGCAGGACAGAGCATGTTCCCTTTCACACAGGGTCATCTGCAGGGGAATGGAGAAACAAGAAACCAAGCAAAAAGGAATATTAAGTAAGGCTAAACATCAGGGAGAAAAGGAGAAAGAACAAAAATGCCAAGGAGCAAAGTCAGGACTAGAAATATGAATTCTGTGCATGGTGACGTACTCAGTGATATTTTCAATGAAAATATTAAATTTAATGCAAAACCCCACACCATCCAGTACTGGAGTACGCAGTACTTTTCATCAGTACTTTTTAATAAGAAAAAATGGAAATTTCCACCATTCACAGACTAAGAAAATCCATACCAGATGAAGAGCTGAACACTTTAAATGTTGCTGGAACAGAAAGACTTCCTGCTACATTTTTTTCATAGCAAAGTGTACTAGCTGTATGAAAAAACTTGACATATATGATTCTGTTTCACTAGGGCTTTCTTGGTGTTGTTGGGTTTTTTTTTTGGTGGCGCTTTTTAAAACATGAGGCCAATGTGTGACAACATGAGGTCCCCAGCTTATCTGCAAGCCCATCACCTCTCTTTCTGGAAAAAATCCCAGCTTCCACAGTGCTTCAATGTGAGTTTTTTTCAGTGAGGGAACACAAGGTTACTATGTCTCTTGTGGAAGGATCTGTTAGTTTTACAACGCTAGGTTACACATCTGGTATGTTTAAAGGTAAGTGCTTATGCAGCTTGTTGAAAGCACTTCCTTGCTAAAGTGCATATAGCGTTCTTTGCCTTATCTTGGGCCCTCCAGATGCTGGATTCAATTCCAGTGCAATTCATCTGACTGATGTTGCATCAGTAATGGGGATGCTGTTAGAAAAGACTGAGACATACATTAACGTGAGACACCTCAGTGCACTGTCTTCCATTTCTAAAAGGGCTAAAGTGAATAAAATAATTTTTATGAAACACACCTTAAGGCTCTTACAAGTTGCAGTCAAAACAGATCACCTATTCTAACAGCAAGAGTTTGTGAACACATCTATTTGGAGAAATGAGCAAGAAAAAGGGAAGGATTTGCAAGCTTGACAGAGTAGCTGAAACAGCAGAACACCTAAGGAGGAATGGAGACAGCAAGACAGATGATACCTGAGTGAAGCAGGAGTCTGGTATGGGGAGACACCAGGAGGAACACTCATGGGGAAAAGCTTCCTATCTGGGAACAGAATGGGTTTCTTGCTCCTAAGAGGAAAAAACAATGACTTACTGAAGAGGCTGCCAATGATGTTGGAGCGGAAATGCAGTTAGCCATTTTGAGGACAGCAAAGTCCATCAGGTGAAGAAGACAGGAAACAGACTAGAAGGAATTAAAAAGAACCTGAGAGTAGAGTGCTTAGCCACCAGCTGTAAAAGCCAAGAAGAAAGGGAAGAAAGGGAAGACAGGGCCTTGGCCAAATGAAATGTTGCTGGGGATTGAAGCGATGTGAGAAGCAACAGTAAGTGTGGCAATCAATGCTATCATAAACCTGTGTAACTGAGAATAAGAAAGAGGAAGTGAGACGGGGATCAGGCCAGGAATAAGGAGGGAAATGAAAAAGGGAAATGAAATTTGTCATAGTAAGAGGTACAGTAAAAGCATCAGTGCCTCCAGCAAGGTTTTGTACAATCCATGTCAATAAGCTGCAGTGGTGCTGATGGCTTTTGCATGAAGGCACTGGCACTTTTGTCTAGTGTTTCCTCTGAGTTCCCTCTACTCTCAGCATTGTGCAAGCATATATACATTTCTATTTTTCCTGGCCCTGCCCTCCTCACATCCTCTTTTCACTGAGATCTCCTTGCTCTTCTAACAAAACTGCTATGCCTGTTCCACTTGCAGTGCTGCAAGACCTCTGGCAGCAAAGAATGTGCTGGTTTATTGCAACAAGGTCTTGTCAAAGGTAAATGCTGTAGATAAAGGGGCTGAAGGATCTCACATACTAGCTAAAAAACATTTCCACTTTTGGGTCAGCTAGGGAATTGAGTTCTTATTGAGCTGGCTGCTCCAAAGGAGACTATGTAGGATGATGCAGTAAAGACAATACAAGGAGCAACTTAATTAACAACTGTTCCTTAAAGCAGCTGATTTGAGACCAATCTAGAATATTTCTGAAGAGCAGAAAACTCAGTCAATACTACTTCTTCTGCAGTCTTGCTACTCTGACAAGAACAGTTCCTCTAAATTGCCTGTGAAATAAAGTCCTGTGCTACTTACCCAGTTATCTGCAGCCAGTAGCTGGAATATCTTCAGGATTTACACAGCACCTAGTAGCCAGCTCTGGCAGGGCAACAGTGAGACACACAAACCTGAGTGCCAGCCCAGGGCTAGTGGAGTCCCCGCTAGCAAAGCCTTCTGTCCATAGCATTCAAAACGCAATTACTCTTCCAGAGGTGGCTGTATGAAAACAATGCTCCATTTCACATGAAATGGAGCCCTGTACCCTTTGTGTCTCCAAGTCAGATTTGTTTCCTGAGAAAAGCTATTTTACAGCTACTCACTACAGAGTCATTACAGCAAGAGGAGAACAGGAAACTTTGCCGTGCTTGGTAATCTGGACTCAATCAGGTCAGTATAAATTCAACTTTTTGCTATCATGGGGAGAGACAGGAAAGAGACCAATTTTCCACATCTTATGTCATGCATGCAACAGCAGTCAGTCTTTGACTATAATGAGTGAATAAGACACCTATTTCCACACAGCAGCTATTTTACTTAGCTCAAGAACAGTAAAACACATGCAGAGATCAGAGGCAAATGGGCACATATGCTACACAAAAAGCCTGCCGGTTTGATGAGGAGCAATGCAATGTATTCCCAAAGGTACTAAAAAATAGCCTTTTATTTTTATAGCAAAAATAGTGCATTGGTAGAGCTTGTACGGAGTCTCTGTGCAGATCTTAAATTATTCTGTTTGTGTAAATTAAAGCATACTCATCACACCCCACTTCACAATCTCTAACTATCATCACTCATGCTACATATGTCAATAAATGCCCAGGGAGCCATATGTTAACATCACGTTCCTGTAAATCCATTACAACTCATGTGCTCTTGCATCGCTCTGGGGTCATGGAGATCAGCATCTTTCAGTGGTTTTTCCTCCCTCCCTCCCCTCTCTCTCTTCTGACTGTATCATAAACTTCTGTAAGCATCTCTAGTTATTTGAAGAGCAACAGACACAAAAGAACACAGAAGAAATTATTTCTGCCTCCATCTGGTAAAATGGCAGGCTTTTCTTTAAAAGGCACAGGCTTTGACAGAAATATTCACATCCCTCACAGGTTTTGTTCCTACGTATCCTAATTCTATTTGTATAGAAAGAGAACTTTATATATAGTGTTTGGATGCATTAAGAAGCCCCTGCCAGAAAGACTTTATGTGGCTTCCTTATAACTCCTTCCCGGTGGGAAAAGATCAATAAATAATAAGTAGCCACAACTAGAAAGCAAAGGAATTTTCTCCAATCAGAGAAATCTTGTGGATTTTTGTCGTTGTTGTTGTTAAGAGATAGAGGAGGAGGGGGCAATTTACTGCTGTCTATAAACATGGGACCGCTTTTCTACTGTCATTTACTATTTTCACATTCAAGCAGCAGTGAATCCTACAAGGAAAAGTTGCAGCTGATAGAATCGCGGCCAGGCCACGGGGCACCATCCTGCCCTGCGAACCGCTCCCGCCTCCCGCTCTTCCAGCTCCTTTCGCGTTAGGTGAGAGAAGCACCGGGGCCTAAGCGCGTGCCGCGTGAGTCCGCGCATGGATTTGGATCTCCGCTCCGGCTTTCCGGGAAGCGAATGGCTCATTGTACCCCGGTACCGCCGCTCACGGGACAGGCGGCCGCCAGGGGAGGAGGGGAGCGATGCAACCCTTCCACCTCCTCCGTCCGTGGGACCTCGCCACTCTTCCCCACCAGCCCTCAGGAACACCACATCCTCGCCAGCGTCTGGAACACCATTTACGCCGGGTAGCGCTGCTGTGCTTCGTCCGAAGGCGTTGTCCCCACGCCGAGGAGCTGCGGGCGCTGCTGCCCGTCCCCTCTCCCACTCCCTGTCAGCGCCTGCCGCCGCCTCCCCGGGGCGGGAGGGACCCTCCTGAGGAAACACGCAGGAATCCCGAAGTTTCCAGCTCAGGAGCGGCGCAGCCCTTCCCCTTCCACCTCGCAAGCCTTTCAGGCGGTATCGCAGAAACTTTGCTCTACAGAAAGCAGACACTCGGGCTCACACTCGCCAGCCCTCTCCCGGCGCCGGCCCGCAGCCGGACCCCGGCACCCCGCCCGCGCCCCGGCCCTTCCCCGGCACTCACCGCGGCGGCGAAGGGATGGACGCCAGAGGAGGAGCCCACGGGCGCTTCCCTCACCCCCTCCCGCCCCACACATGGTCTCTCCTCCCCAGCGGGAAGCGGCTCCTCCCTGCGCAGGAATAGCCAAAGGCTTCCCGTTCACCAACTCCGCATTCCCCTCCGCACCCACCCGGCCTCCTCCCCGGAGAGATGCCAGGGGTCCCTCGGCAGCGACCATTTCCCTCAGTCAATCTCCGCCCCCCGCAAGGACACTTCCAGGGTATTATTTCTGTTTTCTTCACCCATTTAAAAGCTGAAAAGCCCGAAGGTGCAAGGTAAGGGTAAGGCAGAAGAAGCGGTGCTGATGCAAAGGAGTGTGTTCATGCATAGTTTTGCGCTCCTATTGACATTACATCTATTAAAAAGCACAAACAGCCCATAGAGGCTTCAGCTGCGTTCCCACATCACCAGTTTTCACTTACATAAGCAACACAGTCTGCCCAGGGAGGTCGTGGAGTCTCCCTCTCCAGAGACATTCCAAACCCACCTGGACGTGTTCCTGTGTCACCTGCTCGAGGTGACCCTGCCTTAGCAGGGTGTTGGACTGGATGATCTCCAGCGGTCCCTTCCAACCTTAAACAATCTGCGATTCTGTGATATTCTTGAAGAGTGCACATTGAACAGGCATAGCAGTTTGGTAATCAAGAGTTTTATTTACTCAAACTAGACAGTGCTAATACAGAAAGTATAATGTTTCACAGCAGTCATCGTACCCAGCTCTGAAAACAGGCATATTACAGCAGGACAGCACCTACACATACCTGGCAGAAGTTTATAGAAAACATTTTATAGAGAGGAGACATGGTCAGTCTGTTATTTTATCATTTATCTAAGCAGTCACACAGTGACATCAATTCTATCTTACACCCCTCTGTACATCAAGAGAAAAAAAATACACTGTAGAGAAGATAAGCCAAATCTCAGTGATTTGACATCTCCCAGGTTGTCAAACTTTCCTCATCCCCCATAGACTAACTGCAGGGGTTGCAAAATACCACGAAAATAAATACTCTGTATGTTACAAAAGCTTCCAGTTTTGCATTGGATTGTCAAAGCTGTGGGGAGAAAAAACCCCCAAAAAATACAAGAGGCCAAGTTCGTTCATTTGGGGTTTACCAGACAAACAAAGCCACAGAATAAATGTGCTAG
Source organism: Corvus cornix cornix (assembly GCF_000738735.6). Classification (NCBI taxonomy): domain Eukaryota; kingdom Metazoa; phylum Chordata; class Aves; order Passeriformes; family Corvidae; genus Corvus; species Corvus cornix. The sequence continues at coordinate 36,779,588 of NC_046333.1, forward strand.
GATTCAAAGGAAACTTCCTGATTTCACTGAATATGAGACCAAGGCCTAGACAGGCAAACAAGCCAGTCAAAAAGGTAATTAAAAACCTCTTTGAAATATCAAACTAAAACGAATTCTTTAAAAATCTCTTTGTTATAACTAACTAGTTCACCTATGACAATCACTAGACATTGAAAGGAGGAAGCTATGATGGTTTGAATGAGATGCTTTGCTGAATGTTGTCTTCTAGGCTGCCTTTTGGACTTACACTTAGAAACATGGAAGGAGTTAAAAAAATACTACATTTCTTTCTTTGTTAACTGTATAAACAGGAACTCCACAGCATCAGATAGGTTGGGGTTTAAACCATTACGAGAAGTAGCAGAGAAAAAGGTTTACCCTTAGAGTTTTGAGTTTACTTTGCATCTAAAAAAATCTAGTCGTGTATACAACTTTTAAAAACAGAGGGCCTGATCCTGCAGCCCTTATTCCTCAGAAAGCAACAGGCACCAAAACTCATGAAGACGGCCTTTTCCTTTTAAAAGGGTCAGTAAATTGGACATGAAGCACAAATTTGCATGCAGCACTGCATGACAAGTTACAGAATAATTTCTAAATCTGCAAAAACTTCAGCATGTACTCAAGCTATACATACAAAGAGAAGTTACCAATGTCACTGTGTCTTCAGACTGCAAATTATGTCTAATGGTTTACTGTAGATGCACAGCAAACTCATTTTTTCTTGATAAAGAAACTGCTGACCAGCAGTGAGAAGAGGTATCTAAATCAAGGTGAATGGCCAAGAAAATGCAGAGGTATTCTATGCAGAATTTATTTTCTCTCCTTTAATAGAAGCTTCAATCTCTTCCATGATTGGCACCGGTCCTGCATAGTTATTAGTTTCAATAGCTTCTAATTTCTCCTGATAACCAGTTGGCAAGCCATTCTGTTTTGCACCCATGCAGATGACCTATAATTAAAAGGGGGGGAAAAAAGGCCTTCAGTAACAGAAAGGACAGACTCCTCCAAATAATCACTTCAGTAGGAAGAACCATTTAAGTTACCAGAGAATTAATCTCAAACAGCGCTATTTGTACCTAAGGATAGCCACAGGCTTCTGGGAGACCACTGAAGACCAGAACAGCATGAATAAAATTACTCTGAAAAGGCTTTTAACTACCCTTATGATTCTGATGTGTTACTAAAGTGCACAAGACTCTATAATTAAGCTGTTATTCAGTCATTCCATTCTTTCTTCCAGAGAGGATGATAACTTCAATAATATATGATGCTTCTCACTCAGGTGTGACAGTAAAGCTGGCTAAAGGTTTAAAAAGTAGTTATTTTTAAAATTAAGCAGTTGAAATCCAAAGGACAACAATGAGTACCTAGACAAGGTACAGGAGTAACAGAAACAGATACTTAACAGTGAAAAAGCACAGATTCCTGAGTTTGTTATTGCAGATTTCCTTCCATATACAAAAGAAATGGAAGTATTGGTGTGGAAGAAAAGATGTGACAGTGAGAGGAAAAGAAGAAGTAGTAGCAACATGGCTGGAAGGAAACACCAGCAAGCTTGCATATATAAATGAATATTCTTAATATGTTTTCATGCATTTAATAGCATGCACTTCAAGATGAGGTATCTAGAAAGAATGAACTTTGCCACAAAAAGTACATAACAGTAGATGGATGTAGTTCAATCACTATGTGCTGATGCAGTCACCTTTTAAGTTTTTAGCTCTCCTGCCTGGTTAACTTAACAAAAAAAAAAAAAAAGCTGAGGGCAGAGGAGAAGAACTAACAACTGCTCCTGACAGGACCAGGAGGGAATGATAAAGTTGCCAATAGTGGAGGTCTGCACTTATAGCATACCAATGAGAGCTGACACACAGCAGCAGACTACATATTAACTCCCTGAAAAGCCCTAAAGATCTGCCTTGCCACAAGGTGGGCTGGCAGGGAGGAGGTTTGTGGAATACCAGAGCCTGCTTTCTAAACAAGCCCTCTCTTCAGCAGTCCCACAGCAGCCGGCCTTAGCTGTGCTCCTGGAAGTCAATTGATAGGAATGAGTTCCTCAGTTTGGAGAAGGCGGCACACTTGGGATTTCACAGCCTCACACCCAGTTTCTTTACTTCAGGGAGGAAAAGCCAGCTGCAGTGACGTCTGTGTAGCAGCACTAACAGCTGCACCACTCAGACACACCACCCCAGCCTGGGCCTGCACCAGATCTCACAAGCTAAGCAGGTCAGGCCTGCTGTGTGACTGCATCATGTGTCTTTACAGAGTCAGTGTTGCAGAACAGTGTTGAAACACTTCTGCCTCATCAGCCATCAAGGGGGAAACCTGCAGTGCTCGGCAATGCTGCTGGAGTCCTGTGATGTACTGATGATGTGCCTGGTAAAAGGCAGCAGGCAGACGCCTGTATTAAGTGACAGCAAGTACTTCCCAAGACAGTAAGGATAATCCACGTCCTTGAAACTACAAGTCAGGTGCTGTATTTTCCCCACAGAAGCCTCCCTCCATCCTTTTAGTGGAGTACATTAATTTTTCAAACAGAGAATTGCTGCATATATGTGAACAATATCCTCCAGAAATCCCTGTGCCAATCGTAGCTAATTCACAAGTTAAATAGGGACTTCATGTAAGGCATAACTAAACCAAAAAACTCAAACTGATTTAGGAGGCCTGTAAGAGCTACCAATGTTCTGTGAGCATCATTACAGCAGTCCATTGCACAAGGACTGCTATACCTTTACAGTAGTCATGCCTTCCACCCACTGTAATTAAAGTGCTTATTAAATAGTACAGAAGTACAGCATTATAAATTTCTGTACATTCTTTCAAAACTAAAGTGATGCAACACCTACCTTTTTATACTGTGGAGAAGGGGGACCAGGGACATAGTCCTTCATCTGGTAGCTTCGACAGGTCAGTACCTTTCCTGCTTGAGTGTGGACATTAACTTCTATTGGGACATAAATGCCATCCTCAACTCCCTCTTGCCTGTAAAAGACATGTATTCCTTTCATGTCAAATAACTGATGCATCTTTCAAACCAACTGTGCAATTAAACATGTGGATTTATTAAAACAGAATTCAAGGCAGGACACTGGTCTGCGCTGTTAATATACTTCCAGAAAAACAAATAAAGCAAAACATATTTCAGTACTTTTTGTGCAAACTTGTTTCATATTAAAAAATAAATTTCTAGAGAAGCAGCAGCATTCAGTTTTGTCATTTCAGCTCTGGAAGAAATGATGACTCATGGTTAACTTGAAAAGTTAGAGAATATTCCTAAACTAATTACTGTGGAAGACAGGTAGTCTGAAAGAGAAACACAAGCAAGATCATCAGAATTAATGAGCCAGACACATGTTCATTAACTGCAACTCAGATAAAGAAACAATTGCAAAGTTTTATCTTGCCCATTGTGTTACATTTTAATAAGGGGAAACTTGCACAACTTGTGCAATGCACTTTCCAGTGAATAATCCAAGACACCTTTTAACTTGCACAAGACATACACAGCAATTATGAGCTAGGTCAGGGCATAAAACAATTTTGTTTATCTTTTTATTAGCAAAATCATGCTTAGAAAAAAACCCCTCAAAACCAAGGCTACTTATTGTCCTTAACCACCGGCATTTAGCCGCCAATAAAAATCTGAGGAAATAATAAGAAGTAAACAAGAAGCTTAACCAATACAAGAGTCTTTATAACAAAATTAACTTTAGATGTACTTTAGCTACAAGTCATAACATGGTTTTAGCTCTGCTTGTCCAATATAAATTTGACAACTCATCTTTTTTCAAAGACTTGCTACCATTTCAAGTTATTTAATGTATATAATGTGGGCCATGTTAGGTGAATAACTAGGTTAAGTGCAAGTACAGACTGGAAGCTAACTGCAGATTCAAGGCCAACAGACTACAAAATAAGTCATATGGTTGTGTGAGAGCAAGAAAACTGCTTAGTAACATCCTCTGCTAGACTCTATGAGGCAAAGTCATGATTTAGTCTGTAACTTACAGATTTGTGAAGTACAGAGGACAAAAAACCTCATAAAAGTGACTCTGAGACAGCAACAAAAATGAATTTGAAGCCAAAGAGTTCAGCCATCTAAGCAGCAGCTTCTCTTCCCATATTTGTTTTCTATAGATTACAGTGTTTTATTAGCATTTCAACTAATTACATGCAGCATCAATTACATATTCCCTCCTCCACTTCTGGATAAGAAAGCACAGACAACTCTACCCAGATTAGGAGGGGTAAAAAAAAAAAAAAAAGGAGGTGGGCCTTTTTTTTTTTTTTTTATACATGGTAATTTCAGGAAATAACTTGGTTGAGAACCTACAAATATATCAGCTTGCATGCAACCAAAGGATCTCTAGACCTTCAGTATGAACACCTGCAAGTTGGTTGGGAGCAATTCTTAGAAGAGCACTGTTGACTATCATTATAAAAGCCAAGAACACATCCAATTTCCCTCCATTTCCAGTTCACACCCATGGCATCAATAAGACAGCTGGAAAAAAGTAATCTGTAGTGCTAGTGTCCATGCTGCAGATTTTGGTGATGTTACAGCACTCAAGTTTCCAGCACCTTAACAAGCACTAAAGTTTATGCCAGGGATCTGCAATCCTACAGTATATTAACCGTAAATGCTATGTAAACACTTTTAGGAGTCAAAATGCAAAATACTGTCCCCATGGAGGGGAAACACTGGGCTACTATCAAAAGCAGATGCTGTCAGACAGGATCATCATACTTAGGAAGTTTTATGCTTCAGGAAAGCATGGTAAACCAGGAGATTTCAGTAAAGGTCAGCAGAAGGGGGTCAGGGCGTTTAAGTGCTCCTGTAAGCAAGAGCAGGGGAACTCAGGAGATCATAAAGCAGGGACATGTGAAGCTGTCCCCAACCACAAGCATGCCAACTAGATGCCCTCCTGCTTGAGACTAACACTCCCAGCCAGGACAAGAGTGCTGAGAGTGCCCATTCCCATAACACACTAACAGAATTTGGGCAACAGTTTCTGTTGTATTTCAGGTTCACCATTGGCAGCGAAAGCACATTGGAAGCAAGTTTCACGGCCAGGGGTTATAAGTACATATTTACACAGTGAAATTGCAACAGTACCAGAGGCAGGAGAACAGTGTTAAGGTAGTGCTTTCACTGCGTTTACTATGCCCTGCTCCCTTGTCCTCACTAGCCCAGATTTCTACTGGAATTGACAGTGAAACTGCTCAGAACAAACCATCCTTGTGTACCAGAAACCATGCTGTGCAGGCACATCTCAAAAGCTGCAACAAGCACATGGCAGCAGACAAAGTTTTGGGGATGACATTCCAGGTCCTGTCTTAGACCCTGCAAGAAGTCATGCTATTCCTTGCTTTGTTTAACCAGGTGGTCTTTTAGACTTCAGCCTGGGAACAACTTGCTCAGGGTCCCTTGAACTTCTCTTAATTACCAGGCACAGGTAGGACATTCTATACCATGCATTGTAAAGGTGTAGTCAGGCTCTCCCATTCAAAGGGGGAAACAATAACACCCTGGCTCCCTGCCTGGATGTTCCTCAAGCTTACAAAAAATTTAAATCCTTAGAAGAGAAGACTTGTCAAATAACCTCCTCAAAAGGTCCCTTTGCCAGTATTAAAGATCTCTCTCCTGCAGTCTTGTCCTCATCCCTTCCTTTTCTGCTACAACTGGAGTCTACAGATGTATACAGACAGAAATTGATGTCAGTCTCAAAGGAAATTCTCCCTAAAGTAAAGGGAAAAATGCAATAGAACAAATACATATTTTAGAATCTTGTAAGACACAGGAAATTGGGAAGACAGGTTAAAATAAAAAAAAAGGAGCCTGACCAGTATATCAGATTCAAATTAAGGTCCACAGATTGTTAAAACACCCCTAAAAGTAGCTTTAGCTTGAAAACAGGGTTATTTTAATCACAGAAGTGTCAGAAGTCAATACACATACTGTGAAATAGAATTCCCGTATTAAAATCAAAAGCATCTTCTTGATTCCAACACCAACGCTTCCACACAGCTCTTTACCAAAAATTAACTACTTTTCAATTGCTCTCTAAAGTAGTAGAAGACAGGAAAAGTTAAGTCACCTACTTATCCAGCGAACTTAAATTGCAAGTGTTCATTTTCCACACTATTCCCCACACTTCGTCTCCAGGGCTCTGAGCAATGGTAGCTGTACCTCCATGCCAGACAGAACTTGTCCTGCCTTGATGATGGCCAAACTCGAGCTTAAAATCCTGCAAATGAAAGCAATGCAGAGAATCAATTTCCACTTAAGAGAAGGGCTGTTGGCTATTCTTGCCATGAAAGGGGCAGCCAAAAGACAGTAGCACACGTAGCCACTTGGAGACACAGAAGGAAGAGTAGAGAGGCAGGACCTGTTCCACCTCCCATCTCACGAGGGGCTGAAGTCAGCCATTTCCACCTTCCCTTAAGAAACAGCAGCCTCGGGACAAAGGGAATAGAGGTCAGGCAGAGAGCACTACTGATAAAAATCCTGGCCTGCAGAGACTGGATTGATATCCAAACCTCACAGAAGTCTGGCCTAAGCAGCTGACAATTTCTAGCAGTGAGAAGAAAGTGGAGCACTCCCTTCTCAAGAATAGCACACATACCCAATTCTGCAGTGAGCACAGCACTGCTGAAGAAGCGTCAGCTTGCCTTTTGTCCAAGTAGGCAGTGACAGGATTGCTGACGTGCTTCCCACTGGACGGGCCCTTGGCTAAGGTGTGCCACAAAGGAGGAAACTGGACTGGTGTGGTCTCATTCACCCCAAAAGATGTGCCTACCTGGTGCCAAGTCCTTAGCAGCTTTTTGTGATGTTATAAGACTTAAATGCTATATGCAGTATCCAGGAAAATAGTAAGGGTAAAGAAGCCTACAAGATGGTGAGCTTTGGGTCCCATCCTCATGCACTGGTAAGACCACCCAATCATAAAATACCATCCCTTGTATTTTACAATGTTTTGTGCCATCTCATCACTCATCTGGAACATTCTTGGGTATTTTTAAGTCAAGGTAGATGTCTCCTTCAGTGAATTTATTCAGGTTTTTTCAAGTAGAAACATTCTTTTAGAAATAATGTATCACTTTTTCTTACAAGCAATATCAAATACTAGTATATATGAAAAAAACAGTAATGAGTTATTGAATGTTATCAATGTAATTTCTCACCTGACTCAATACACTCAGTATCCCCTCCTACTTATTAACCAGTTTATGGGTCCTTCCCTAGCACTACAGAAGGGAAAAAAAAAACCCTCCCCAATCCAAAGCACCAAGATTTAAGAAAGACTACCTGCTTAACAACAAAAATAAAACCCAAACCTATGCAGCCCCACAGCTTTGCGAATTTCTTACGACCACCCTCTTGAAGCTGTAAGTTTGATTTGAAATATACACATGTACACATTAATATTCACTCTGAGACATATCACTCTCTTCTAACATATCCTAATAGATATAGGAAAAAGGTTGCAAAAAAATGAAGCAGTTGGAGGCTTACACACAGAAAAGCAGCACTTATCACAACACCAATCAATTTCTGTGTGTGTGCATTGAGTGACAGCAGCCTGGCAAAGCCACAGTTTACTCCATCAACAGAGTCATCTTCCTAGCCCATAAAATGTCCCCTATTTAACTAATTTCACTACAAAAAGGTTTACTTAGATGCACCAATTTATTTGCACAAAAGTCCAGTCAAGTCACAGACTGAAGTTACTGATGAGGACAAGTGATTGCAGGGCAGCCCTAAGGAAATACCTGGATGGAATCAAGTACTCTCACTGCAGTATCATTAAAAGAAAAAATAAAAGGAACAAGAAAGGGGAAAAAAACCCACTGATTTTTACTTTATTCCTCCAGTTATATTTTCTTAGACCTGACCTGCACCACCCAAAAAGGGCAACAGAGATTGCACAGAAACAGCAGAGTTAGCTCTGGTTCTGGAAGCAGGAAACTCTAAGTTACACCATGTGTTCAACTGCATCAGGCACTGCTGGGAAGATGGGAAAAAACACAGTAGATACTTTCTTGGTGCAAGATATTGGTCTTTGGTCCTTCTTCTAAGTACCAGTATAATATCTTTTCTGTGCATGTTACACATCCCATTTCTTAACAGCTTTTGACTGAAGACTAACAAAGCTTTAAAAAGTAAAACTAGAGGGAAGTTTAGCTGAAGTTTAACTAAAGTTTTTACTTTAGGATCCAAAGCACTCCAGTTACAGGCCATTTCTCCTTTTTTTAAGTCCAAGTGGCACTATCTAAGAGCAATTAATAGGAATCAGCTCCAGTCTTCCTGCAGTCCCTCATTCCCTAGCATCAGTGATTTTCCAGCTGGAATCAAGGGAGTAAAGCCACCCGGTGTCGGCAGGGAACATAGCAATCGATCAAAGGCCAGCTAGAGAAGCCAGGGCTTGACTGCCTGCTCCTGAACAGCCAACCTGCAGTGGGACAAGAGGTGCTTACTGGGTAACCTGGAAATCAACCTGAGAGCTGGGAGAGCTGAAGAAGTTTGCTTTTATTCAGAGGTAAGCACACACTACTACTGCCCTTCTCCCTGCCTCCAAGGTCTGATCCTGCAAGGTGCTGGGCTCTCAGCATATTCAGTGGAGGGGTAGCTGTAAGTGCCTCATGATTTACAGGACCATGTCTCAGCTGCCAGGCTGATAGTCCCAAGAGACACCAAGTATCCGACTATGGAGAGTTTATTAATGACAAGTTTTTGGAACTTCTTCATGCACTCTAACATAGATAATTTCCTGCCAGTTACCCCAAGAGAACCTTCAAGTCCTCTTTAAGTGGTATCAGTTGATGCTCTGCTCCTCCAAGCATCCTTCCAGTTGCACAGATCTGTACATCAACAGCTTTAATGACCACAAGCTTGTGTTTCCAAGCCTACACTAAAGCCAAGCTGATAGAATGCTACTTAATAACCCAGGGAAGGAACAGCCCTGTAGGGTGTACGAAGTGTCAGCTGCAGATGTGCAGTGCTGGGTGAAAACTCCCATCTGCCCCTCACACAGTGCAGGGAGAGCTCCTCACCTGCACCCAGCATGGCCAAAAGGAAGGAGGGATTTTGATTTTTTTTTTAACAGAACACCACCCTTGTAAAACTCCTAGAAGGCTGCCTGATAAACCCAGCTGAGCACCTAGAATCATAGAATGGTTTGGTTTGGAAGGAACCTTAAAGATCACCTAGTTCTAGCCCCTGTGGGCAGGGACACCTCTCACTAGACCAGGTTGCTCAGGGCCCCATCCAACCTGGTCTTGAACATTGCCAGGGATGGGGCATCCTCAACTTCTCTGGGCAACCTGTTCCAGTGCCTCACCACCCTCACGGTAAAGAATTTCTTCCTGCTACTTTACGTTTCAAAGTCTGTAGTGCAGGGCCATGGGTAATGGCTGGCAGCCTGGAAGGTTAAGCCCTGTCAGATAACCACACAGCAGTGGGACTACCACAAACATTCCTTCTGCTGTGGGCAGCCCCAGCAGCGGGCCCTGGGTCAGAATCACAGGCTAGAGAGGGTTGGAAGGGACCTCCCGAGATCATCTGTCCAGCCCCTCCTGCCAAGGCAGGGTCACCTCGAGCAGATTACACAGGAACACAGCCAGGAGGGTTTGGAATGTCTCCAGAGAGGGAGACTCCACAACCTCCCTAGGCAGCCTGTTCAGCGCTCTGCCACCCTCAATGTAAAGAAGTTCTTCCTCATGCTGAGGTGAAACTTCTTCCGCTTTAGTTTACGCCCATCGCTCCTTGTCCTGTCACTGGGCACCATGGCAAAGAACCCGGCACCATCCTCTTGATCGCCCGATCCGTGCTGGGGCCTCCCCCGCGGGAGGGACGGACGGGCTGCGGCACCGGACCGCACGCAGCCGCGGGGACATGCGGCTCCTCGGGGACACTCAGGCTCCCTGGAGGACTCCCGGGCTTCCCCAGCCCCCCGCCCCCCGCACGCACCTGCAGGCGCGCCAGGGCGCAGAGCGCGGCCGAGGGGTTGCGCAGCAGCAGCCGCTCCCGCAGCAGGTTGCTGCCGTACGCGTAGTACAGGAACCAGCAGCCACCCTCGCCGCCCGGCTCCATGGGCTCGGCCCGGCCCGGCACCGCCGCCGCCGCCGCTTTAACGCCGCCCTCCCGCCCCGCCTTCCCCGCTGCTTCCGCCGCCGCGCGGGAGCCGGAGCGGGGCCGTGACGCGGGAGCGGCGGGAGCGCCTCTGGAGCGCGTCACGCGGCTCCCGGCGCGGCAGTGACCTCCATCCAGCCGGGAGCGGGGAGCAGCGCTGTCCTGGAGCCCCCGCGGCTGCCAAGGCTGCGGGGCTGAGGCGCACAAACCCAGCCATGAGCTCAGGGGCTCTGTCTGCCCATTCATCTGGCTTGGCTCATAACATCTAAGTGTCGATTTGAACAGCATGGAAAAGAACACAAGTTTTAGGAGGACACTTTCACCTTGTTCAACATCTACATGCACTTTGAATGAAAAATCATCACAATTGTTGAAACTCTTGAGTGTTGAGAAAAAACAGGTTGATTTTTTTTTTTTTTTTTTTTTTTTTTTTTTTTTTTGGTGTGTGTAGAACATAAAAAGTTCCAATAATTTAAAAAGCATTATGAAAAGCTGGTTGGCTTTCTTTTTGAAGAATGTCATTTTGATGCAAAAGAGTAACAATTGCTCCATGCTTCATTATAATCCCTACATAAGATTTTTCTATTTAGAAAGAAATGTTCACCTCAGCTCGCAAGGAACAGCTCAGAGAAAGCCCGAACAGGTAGCACAGCACGCGCTAGTGCCTGGAAAACCTGCCTATTCCAACATGCCAGCTGCTTCCCGAGGGGCATCCTCTGCAGGGAGGAACAGGCTGTCAGCAAGCAGGGCCTGCAGCTCCTGGTACTGAAATGAGCATCCTGGCCACCTCTGAGATAAACAGTGATGGTTTGTAAATACATTCCATGAGAAGCAAAGTAGAACAACTTTTCCCAGCTGGAAGCACTCAGAGCAGAGTAAGATGGGAATGTGCAAGAGTAAAAGGCGAGAAGATGCTGGTGTGTGGGCCGGTAGAGCTGCACACCCATGCACGGAGGCACTTCCTCTCCTTCCCTGACATAAGCAGTGCTGGAATGGGACAGGAGGAGCCCTTATTGCTGGCTGCTGAAGCAATACATACATATGTATAACACAGCCATGGAAGGATGTAATTAACAATAGCATAACCATTAATGGTGAGATACCACTCATTAATGCAGTTAAAGTAGCCCTCAGTGCAAGTTGTCTTCCTGAGGAGAGGCAGCTGATGTAGGATTTAGCACAAGATCCCTGGCAGCACAGTGCCCGGCCTCTCTGGGCACATTCTCATCCTGCAATATTGAAGGGAAAACAGCTCCTTCCTTTAATAATGTGAGCAGCACTTCATTCGAGTCCCTGCTTTAGTTTTCCCAACACAGGCGTTGGGAAAGACAGATTCATCTTAAAGCACATAAAGTGATAAAAGTGATTCTGATCCTTCCTGACTAGTAGCTTTCTATTTTTAGGGATTATTTTTCTTATGTAGGAACGAGGTATTGTAAAGTGAGAGGGATTACACAGGTCATAGGATTATAGAGCAAAACTTCCTCACTCTCACTCCTTACGACAACCAGTAGCTGAATCCATGTTTTGAAAATCTGCTTCTGGTATATGCTTTTAGTCCCTTTTCCCTAAGGACACGCAAACTCCATGAAAAGTTTCCCTCTCTCATCTTCCTTCTCTCAGCTTCTGGACTGTTGCCTAACTTCAACCAGATAGCAAGAGGTTTCAAAGATGACTAAATTTATGCTGGTCTCAAGAAAAGAGTCAAGAGGATGGCTGTGAGACAGCAGGGATCCCACAGGGGAGGCTTCCAGAGGGGCCTGTTAAGCCCCAGGGACTAAGCCTGCTGGTGAACAGGTTTTCCAGCCTTGGTGTGTGCTGCACTCCACGTTTGGGCTTTATATGAGCTGTCCCCTGTCAGCTGAGGTAGACATTTCTTTCTAAACAGAAAAAACTTATATAGGAATTGCAATGAAGCATGCAACAATTGTTATTCTTTAATCTCAAAATGACTCTCTAAAAAACCCCCAACCAACCTTTTGTAACAGTTTTTAAATTATTGAAACCTTTGACATTCTGCTCAAAAAAAGCCATTCTTTTTCTCAAAACTCAGAGTTTCAACAACAATTGTGATGATTTTTCATTCAAAAAGCATGTAGATTTTGAACAAGGTGAAAGTTTTCTCCTAAAGCTTTTGTTCTTTTCCATGCTGTTCAAATCAAGACTTCAATGTTATGAGCTAAGACAGGTGATTGACAAATGAGGAGACGGAGCCCCTGATCTCATGGCTGGGTTTGTACACCTGAAAACCTTTGTTAGCAAAGGCAGCTAGCAAAATTACAGTCAAATTTATGGAAAGAGAATCAGTTTAAAACACTGCCCCTTGCAATTCTAAGTATTTCATCCTTCAAAAAGGCCTTTTCAGATTAAAATCTTTTGAGGTTTCCATTTTCTGCAGTCTGTACCGAATACCAAGCCTATTCTCTTACCAAGGAACATGAGCCCATATTTCCAGGAGCATGGTTTTGGTATGTATGGTGTCTAGATGCAGCCTGATGCTAACTCAGATGCTATTTGAACTACCTAGGTAAACCTTAGATCTATGGTGATTATTTTTCTGAAATTGATTCAATCAGTTTGCACTTTGGAAGTTAATTTCTTCCCCAGCTGGCCAGTCTGATGGCAAGGCAGCACGAGAGGGAAGGGAATTTGCTCTGGAGTGAAAGCTTTTCAAGTCTTTCTGCTGATGTATGTCCAAATCATGACCAAATGGCTGTATGTGCATAGAGAAATACTTGGGCCCTATGGGCAGACCTTGCTTGGAAACCAAGTTTAGAAGAGAAAATCAGGGAGAAGGACCTTTCCTGTAGCAATTTGAGTAGAAACTTGCCAGGCTTTGGTGGTTCTACCAGATTTCACACTTCTGCTGTTTCATGACCTTTTCAGGTGAAAATTAACTCTCCAAGAGAGGAGTGTGGTAAATGAAATCCTGGGGGGGGCAGGGGTGGGGGGGTGGGTTAAATCAGTTCTAGGTGATCTCCAGAGCAGCTGGCATGAGACCTGTGTTAACCTGTTTGAAGCCCCAAACAATTTGGAAGCATTGTTTCCCCTTGCATGTCGCTACAAAACCTGCGCAGAGTAAGCAGTCAGGACTATGCCTCCTGTTCGGGACCTTCCCAAACATGGGCGAAAGCTCTGGATATCCACAGCTATTTCTGCATTGTCTGTGGAGGAGATCAACAGGGTTATTTAGGCAAAGAAAGCAGAAATTTTTTCCATCTGTTTTTTTGCCTAGATGCAATATATTCCTGAGCATATCCTACTTAGGATTTAGGGGGGAGAAAAAGAAAGTTAGGAAGAAATAAGGAATTAGGGGGAAAATGAGATGCAGTGGGGTAAGTTAAACCTGCATAAATGTCTGCCAGCCACTCAACATGCCTCCCCATCACTCCTTTTACACCCCATGGTTGTCATAGCATGAGCCATAATTGATATTGAAGACAGAAAAGAGAACGCGGAGGAATAATAAGGACAACTGATGTAAATGAACTGTGTCCTCCCCGCAGCTTTTCACTCCTCCCTCAGGAGCCCTAGTAGGATGTGCTCTGCAATTAGTATTTCATCGAAATGATACCTTTTTGCTGCAAGATGGTTACAGCTGGTGGAAGCTTCTTAATACAGTGTGAGAGGTCTGGGGGTCTGCAGAGATTTCATGTTCATGCAAATGAATGCAAATGATTTTACAAGGTGTCATGATGTTGTTGTGCTTGCTCCTTCCCTACAATACAGGGACCATGCTATCCTGCAGAAACCCAGCTTCTTTCCCTGCCCTGCTTGACAGAATAGCCACTAAACCATGGGTTTTGTGGCTTGGCCCCACTGACAACCAGGAGGAATATCCGTCATTCATTTTGCAATTCTGTTTTCACACGTTTCCAAAAATAGTGCAGTCATTTAGGAGAGGAACTGTTAAAATGGCTGGGTCTGTGCATGTATCCACCTGCCTTTTTGTTCTGGTTCTGCCTAATGCCAGTGTGAGTTTTGGACCCATCCAGAGGCAGCCCCAAGCTCTCCCTTGCTGCTGCACACTCGGTGTGGTTCTGAGATTTCACCATGTGGTTGGTGCCATCTGAGGTCTACAGGTACTTGCATGTGTGACTTCAGCAACTGGTTAATAAATCTTGCCAAATAAGTCTAATTTCAAAGGAAGAATGCTGCATTGTACTGCAGAGACTGTACCTGGCACCCAGTGTTTTTATCTTGTATATGAATGTACAGTGGGAACAACTTAATAGTGGGAACAAGAAGAAAAATCCCTGTGTGTCAGAAAAAGAGGTTGACCCCGATCATCTTTGTGGAAGTACATTCCAAATCTGTCATCTTCTCCTAGGACCTAGTGTTTAACCTCCCTCATTGTAAAGCTCTTCTGAGTGATAGCAGTTCTCTACTAATACGACACAAATGGTTACAGGAGATTTACTCAAAATAGTTTCCCTTGATACTGAAATCCCTTCGTTTGCTGTGTCAAGAGGATTTGTCAGTGTGATGTTTTCTGTGTCCTGTTGTCTCAGGGTGCATTATCTTCTCTCACGACAGAAGTGATGGCTCCTTCCAGAGGAGCAGTTCACATTGCCCTCTGCCTCTGGCAGGGACTTGTGTCTCACCAAATACCAAACAGGTTTTCTCTCAAGTCTGTCAAGTACTCGAGCCTTTTTTCCCATGAAAGTTATGACTATCAAATGCAGACCAGTAGATGAAAGGCCTGTATCCTGCTGTCCTTAGGCAGCTTTGCTATTTAGTGTCATCTTTACAATGTGCTGCTGGTTTGTGTTTTTTGAAATTATCTTTAATACTTAGTATTATTTACAGGTTAGTGTTCATTTGCTTTCTTCCCATCCTTTTCTCTTCTGCGGGCTGAGGGCATTCTTGCTTATTTCTCCTTTTATTCTCTTTCAAAACAGAAAAATTATCAAATAAAGTCAGTTCCAGATGGTGTTTTCCAGTCCTGTGTTAACCCTATGGCTTTATTTGAACCCTGCAGTGTATTTCACACAAAGTTGATACTTCTCCTTTTGTACTGCCATGTCTGTAACCATTCCTGTGCTGCAAACCTTCAGCCTGCAAAAGGCATCACATGCTCCAGCCACGATGCAGGAACGTGTCTCATAGCCACATCCTTTTCCAGGAGCAACACCACTGAACTTCTTGAACTCTGAGGGCAGCTATGGCCTGCGAGATGTTGGGATGGAGAAAGGCAGTAGTATTTCCCTGTTTGTAAGAGCAGTGCTAGAACAGTTGCAAGAGCATGTGACATGGATGTCAAAACAGGCCCTGGTTGTACTGTTCCTCCTAGTTCTGCACAGACCTCACAAAACACGGTACAGATCCCCACTGAGTGATTCTGGGCAGAAATGTAACAATTACTGGTAAATCTAATTCAGTCCTCCACTGGGCTGGTGGCCTGTGTGGATGCTTTTGTTGTGGAATAAAGGCAGCACTGTTTTTTCACTTGTTTTAAACTCATTTTATCATGACATAAGCTAAACCAGAAAAATCCCTGTGTGTCAGAAAAAGAGGTTGATCCTGAGCATTGCATTGGTGTTACAACAGCAGTCTGAGCTCATGCTGTGGCTTGCTATTGCTGTGCTCCTCTGTGTAAGCAGATCTTTGAACCAGCGACAAGACCTGCACAGAACTTGTCTGTGTTTGGGGGGTTGGCAGTGTTTTTCTCCCTTCCTCACTTGTTGGAGCAAGTCCAGAGAAGGACCACTAAGCTGATGACAGGAACAGAGCACCTCTTATATGAGAAAATGCTAAAAGAATTGGGATTGTTCATCCTGGAGAAGAGAATAATCTGGGGTGGCCTAATTGTGGTCTTCCAGTACCTGAAGAGAGTTGACAAGAAAGATGGAGAAAAACTTTATGCAAGGGCATGTAGTGACAGGACAAGGGGAATTTGGGTTAGGGTTAGATTAGAAATTAGTAAGAAATTCTTTACTGTTAGGGTGATGAAGCACTGGAACAGGTTGCTCAGAGAAGTTGTGGATGCCCCATCCCTGGGATTGTTTGATGCCAGGTTGGATGGTGCTTGAGGCAACCTGGTGTAGAGGAACGTGTCCCTGCTCATGGCAGGGGATTGGAACTAGAGGATCTTTTAGGTCCCTTCCAACCTAAACCATTCTATGATTTTGTGATGATGATGATATGACGGAAAACAAGGAGGGGGAGAGAGCAGGCTGGGAGCAAGCTCTGTATTTCTGCAGAAGATGGGGCAAGAATATTAATGCTCCTCTGCCATCTACGGGCACATCTCAAGAAGAAACAAGAAAGAGTAAATCCTTTGTCCCTCAAAGCTGTTTTTCTTTTCATCTTGCACTTCTACACTGTTGCCTTTTAATGACAGTATTCTTAGCACTTGTTCCCAGTGATTGAGCACTTTTCCTACCACCTCTCTCCCTCTCCCCTAATTTTTCTCTTTCTTCCACAGCCTCTGCCCTTGCATCAGGGATTCAACCATTGGGTTAGAACAGGAGAACTTGCTGGTGGGAAGGGTGCTGGCACTTTGTTGCTTTCTTCATCAGATGGACCTTCCAGGATACATCTGAGATACATCATGTACTACAACATTTTTGTTACCTTGAGGGTGTCTTGGGTTAAAAAGCCAAAGAAGCCATCCTCAGGCTGTACCTGCAGATCCCACTCTTCATTAAAATTGATAGCAGTGTTCACATAAAGTCACCTTTTCTCCAGTAGCTGCCTGTGCTGGAGTAGTGCCAGACAGGTGGACATCCCTCTCTGAGTGCAGTTATGGTGCTTGGGAAGGTGACCCTGGCCCGTAGCAAAGCCAGCCCCAGTGGCTTCCACATTGTGGCAGTTGCTGTATGGTTGCCTCATCTTTGCTGTTATAATTTCTTTGCAGAACAACCGCTACGGAGGGATGGATTTTGTTTCATGCAGTCCCAGACCTTGTAGTCTGTTTTCCTAAGGAAGTGCAGCTCATGCTATTGCACCGTGTGCCCACACCAGTGTGTGCATCCTTCACTGCCCGTCCTGGTGACTGCTGAACACATTGGGAAACTCCTTCCAAGCAGAGAGGTACTGATCTCTGAGACCATGTGTTCCTGTGAGTTTTAGGAAAGGTGCAGCTGGGGAAAAAAATAAGTCTCAAACAGGGAAAGGCAGCAGTTTGAGTAAGCTGCTCTTAGACAGCAAAGACACTGCCCAGGAGAGAGAGAGGGGCCCAGCTACATAAAAACTTGCAATAGGAGTTTGTTTGTCAGAAGTGAAGGGACATACAATCCATCATAATCTGATCTCTAATGAAGCACTCACCCTTCAGTCATACAAAAATCACTCAGCCACAAGACCTGAATTCAGTGGAAACAGGTTGTCTTAGGTTCAGTGCTTTGTATGGGCTTTTTTCTGTTCATCTCTCAGAGCCCTTCTGAACCAAAAATTCAGCTTGCCAGACAAGTTAACGATATCAGGAGCAGCCCTGGCAGAAGTTCTGCCTCGGAGCACATCTATTATTCACAGGGTTTGCAGAGTGCAGGGACATAGAGAAGTCATGTCCTGCCAAGGCACAGAATGTCTCAATGACAGACAGAAGGAGAATAACAATATTTTCTTCCAAGGCACATGTGGCCCTGAGCATCTCTAGGGATGTGCATTTGGTAGCTGATTGGAAACAGACTTATTTTATTTCTGCCTGCATAGAAAGCCCTGAATATTTTTTGAGAAGCTAGGAAAAAAAAAACCAACATGTTTTCGGCAAGCTAGGACAGGTCCTCATTCCTTCCTTTCCACTCACAGGAGCATAATGAGTGGGTAGGGAGGCCGGTGCAGTGGGTGTGTTGCAACAACAGTTGTCAATTGGCACTATTTGAATGACAAGGGGCGTTGGAAAATAATGAGTTACAGGACTAATTGCAGCCAGCGGTTGTCACTGATCTAGTTAATCAGGACTGCTTTATACCAAGTGCTCCTCCATCTTTTTCATTCTACCAAGCATTCAAAAAAAAATAGTAATAAAAAAATTCCTTCTGGCTAGTGCGAGGGCGATGTGACCACCAGGTGCCACTCTCGCTCCACGGGGAATACGGGGAGACTAACGCTGGCAAAGCCAAATCGGGCAGCCATCACTCGTTGTGTCCGTCTCTGGATTTTCCTACCGGCTGAAGTAGCTGGGACAGCAGCTTTTCCCCATCCTCCAGTAAGGAAGATGCTGGAAAACCGTGAGTACCACTCACCCTGGTGTACATTTGTTTGCCAGCAGCGTTTTTGCACAGGGAGGGAGGGATGTAGATGGAAAGCTCAAAAGCTGCTGTTTGAGAGGGCTGTAGCCGCTTTCACAGCTCCTCACTTTGCCACACGTGGGAGAATTTGGTGCTTCCTCCAGCCCACATCCTGATGAACACTCTGTGGTGTTATTTAGCACTCAACAAAGATTTTGTAGTTGCTTTAAGTGCAATAGTTGCCCGTTCAGTTTTGGCCATGGAGTTCAAGCCTGACGTTTCCACCACGTAGCCTTCCTGGTTTTGCTCATCCTGTGGGCACAGTTTTCAGTGTCCTAGGGAACAGGGTCCTGGCATTTCCTGGTGCTCATGTGAACTCCTGAATGAAATCAATCCCTTCTGGAGCCACAGCCACTGCCAGTCTCTGGAGCCCCAAGTACACTGGTTTTCATGGACAGAAGCAGATTTTCCTACCTGCTTGCCACCATGAGAGTTGTCCCAAAGGCTAACTGGTGTTACCAGTGGCCTCAGGGGACAGCCTGTGATGGGGTGCCATAAGCAAAAACATTTTTCAAGGTGAAGGGGGTGAGAAAGCACAGTAAGCACTTCCACTCTTGATTTTTTTGTTTTGATGATCTGGGCTGATGTTTGAGTGCAGCAGTGTTTGAGAAGCAAAGGGCTCTTAGGGACAGGTGGGCACCAGGTGTACTTCTGATGTGACCCTAAATTGCTTCAATAAGTTCTGTTTTACCTTCAGCTTCTGCTTGCCTCGCTCTGTCATTCTGCAGGTCTCCATTCTGTCCTGCCTTAAATGACCCATTAGACTTGTTTTTTTGATGTAGCCTGTTAACATCCCAATTCACTTCTCTAATCGGATCTCTTTCCATTTGAGTTCCCCATGGACTAAACAAGCCTGACATTGCCCTTCTTGTCTACTGGTTTATCCTTTATGTGTTTACCTTTTCTCTTCCTAATTCATGAATAAAGATACTAAATACAAGGTCACTGGGGGGCTGCTGATTTCCAAATCCAGGAGCTAGTGATATTTCAAGATCAATTCCATTATGTGATTATGTTTCCCTTACTGAGTTTTCTCAGGGAAATAATTTGTCACAGAACAGCAGGCTCCATCTTCCTGTAACCCTCTTAAATCAATCCCATCATATCACAGAAACCTTATTTTAATATCTTCCATTGTAATTGTCTAATTGTTTACTTGAAGGAGCCTTCCTGGTGTACTTAGTAGCAATCAGGTTTTTAAATAGATGACTATTTTTAAACAAAAGAGCTAAAAGTGCCACCCCCCAGCAGCAAAGAAACACCCAAACAAATCCATGTTTTCTGGAAAAATGACGAACTGAAAAATCTGTTGAAAACTGTCATTCTCATGTTGATGCTGGCCAGCTCTTTGGGGTCCTTCAAGTAGTGAGTGAGGTACCTCATACAGGGCTGATAGGGGTTTACAATATTATACAGGGTGAAAAGTGGGGAATGCAATGCCCTTATTTGAATCTAGGGTGGTTATCCCCATGGAGACTTTTGCAAGCATTGTTTCATGTTCTTGTTCCGGTGTGCTCCTGGAGAAAACTGGATTGACTGATCTGCAGAAAGCTTAAAAATATTTTAATCTGCTGTTTTATGTTTTACATGAGTGTCCTGCAGAACCTCTGCTTCTGTTAGGATGGGATGACATGTTTGTTGAGCTCAAAGTGGTACTTCCTGGGGAAAAAAAGAAGCATAGTCTCAAGAAATCCAAGTCATTGGCTTGGGATCCTGCTTCATATCTGATGTGAAGGATTCATGTCAGGGTGGGAAAAAAGCAAATATTCTCTGGCCTTTTCAACAATGTCCAACTGCAGCTGTTTGTACAAGAAGGAGAAGTTCCTGCTATTTCTAAAATAGCTGTATTTTGTTGGGCTTGGAGGCTGCTGTTATCTGCACACCTGTGCCAGTGATAAGGACTCTATCCTGGCTGCGGCAGTTTTTGGTTAGCTAGAACATTTCACTCTTGAGTGAACACTTTCTTTTTAGTATCTAGCATCAAAATCCTTCCACAGGCCAGCCTATTGCCGTGTTTCAGTGTAAAGAACAATGATCTATAGATTTGTCTGCACCTGCAGACAGACCTACCTGTTCTGTGGAACAAGTTTTTCCTGCAGAGATAAACGCACCAGGGAGTTTAAAATGCAAAGCTACTGCTCGAATAATCACAATGGCTGATCGAAATTTGCCCCTTGTTTTCCCCTCTCACCTCTGTTCTTGAGAGGAGTGTGCTTGTGCAAAAGAGAAAGCAAATACCTCTGATTGTTTTCTGCACCCCTAATCCAGCTTTCCTCCTTGGAAAGGCTCTTTGCCCATTCTGAATCAGGAATCATCTATGGAATCAGCCCTGGATCTCCTGCTACTTCAGAGGCTTCTGATCTCATCTTCCACCCTTGCTTCCTGCTCTAACAAGGTGGGTGAGCCCGCTATGTGCCATCAGAATGTTGGTTTTTCACATGTGGTCCCTCAGTGTGGTGAAAGAAAGGCAGTAATGGAAAGAACTGCTAATGACCCGACTGCCTCGGGGCTGGGGGAAATGCGGCGTGCCAGCACCGGAAAGACACAGCCAGGGAGTTCTTTCTAGTTCTTGTGTCATATGAAGGTAATACAGGGTTGTCGAAAGTATCTTTTTTTGTCCGGGCAGAAACCTAGCTGTGATCACATAATGGGGTAAAACCCCCCGTGACTGTAACGCCTGAAAGGACAAACAAGCACTGTCTGTAAAAAAATAAAATAAAACAAAACAAAACCTGGTGCATTTAAATGAGCAGCTGTGCATCCAGTGATGCCTTGGTCTATAGGGTTGAATGCCTCTCCTAAAGCAGAGATTTCCTTCATCTATTCTGAATTAACTGCAGTCATTGTTCTTTGCTCTCTTGAGGGCTATACCTATTCCTAGAGCTAATTCAAATTAGCTGTCCCAATTAATTAAAGCATCTTAATTAATGGAAAAATACAGAGTCTTTATCAGGCACTCCTTGGCTGGAACACAGCCTAAGATACCACAGCTAAGCAGAAGAGAGACATTTTCTTTTATGTTTTAAATAGCTTGCTAATATGAAGATGTGGTCATAACCAAACTCTTATGAGGATGAAGTTGTTTTCCCACAGCTATAACCCAAGTGTGGATTGTTACTCCATTTCCACTCACACTCCCACTGAAGGCAGGGTGGTGCTGCCCGAGGAAGGGCTGGTTTTGTGTGGGATGACTAGCAGAGGAAATGCAAGCAAAGATATAAGCAGGGGAGAGTGTGAAAACACTATTACTCACTTCCCTGTGAGAGGAGAGAGAGGGTGACACACTGGAAGTGGTTGGTATTCTCCCCCTCTGCCCTCCCAGCCCTGTGGTCATCAGCTGAGCCAAAGATGGCAAGGAGGAGGACAGGTGCAAGCCATGGTCCTCCCTTGCTCAGACACCCTGCTCCAGGCACAGGGCGTGAAGGCTAGTGGTGCCATCCAAACAATCCCACATGGGCCCTGCATGGACCAGGCACCAAAGCCACAAGCTGACCTTACACCAGAATGTGCACAGCTGCCTCCTCGTGGAGACAATGTTCTTCTCTTGCTGTTTTCAGATTCACCAGCTGAACAGGAGAATTTTATTTGGTCACTAACTTCTTTCTTTTCAGGTTTTCTGGGGATTTTCTGTTCCTGACTGGTGCTTGCAGCTTCTCTGCTGCCCAGGGTCATCTGGCTCCCAGCAGAAATGGGTCTGAGCAGCAAAGGCTGCAAGTGTTGCAAGCCCCAGGAGTTCCCTCTGAACAGCAGCAGCAAAAAATTAGAAGTATTTTATAAGCCCTCAGCAGTATGACAAATACAGCAGTACAATTTTTAGAGGACACATTAAAACAAGCAAGGTAATTACTATGCAGTTTAATTAGCTCAGAGTTTAATCACCCTTGCAATTGAGGAAAAAGATCAGAGTCTGTTTCTAAATTAGGCAGTACAAAATTTCTCAGTGCCTGTCCTGGAACACCCAGTGGGTGAGTCTATGCACCTTTTCTCTCTCAAGCATGTGACGCAATCATCCCTTTTATTCCCCATTCCATCAGTGATCCACTGGATCATTTAAAACAATTGGTACTAAACAAGAGTGATTGTGAAGCCCCCTAAGTTGCAGTTTGTGCAATACTTTTTCCAGCACTTAATTTTTTCTGCTGCCACAGATAAGAAATGTACTTGGCTGATCAGGACAGGAGAATCCCATTTTTATTCCTGCAATGTTTGCAGGAGAATGCCCCATCCATTCCAGTTTAGAGAGGGAGAGGGATGAGAAACGTTCCCCTTGTGAACACTTTGCTGTGCAAAGGCCATTCAAGATGAATAGCTTTTGATCTGTTACATCAACAAAACAGGTAATTTCTTCTATTCTTCTTCAAGCTGTTGTGAGCTTCTTTATGCTCGACTCAGACCAGATCCCTCTCTTCCAGTTAGCCTTCATTTTTCTTTCTTGTATTGGCTTTTCTAAGTCTGAGAAACTGTCTGATAGTCAGTGCCACACTCAGGTGCATTAGAAAAGGAGAGGGAGGATTTTTCCAAATGGCTAAACAGCCATAATTGTGTTTTGCAGTACTGGATACAAGGTCCTGGAAGGTAGGACCACAGCTGCACTAAGATGTTGTATGTCCAGCTACCCTTTTGTATAGCTAGGCAAGAAGAGTACATTGAATGAACTCCAGGGACATGAGAATAGAGGTAAGTTAGAATGCAGATCTGCAGAGTGTAACAGAGGTAGCTGGAGCTGCTCTGAATTAAAAAAAAAACACCAGCTGATGAGGGTCATTAATGAAAGGGTCAGAAAGTTGTAAGTAGAAGCACAGTGGACTTTAGCAAAATGTTAAGAAAAATGAGTATAATGAGGGATGAAATCAAGTCAAGGATGATTTAATGCAAGAGAGCTGTGTGCAATCCTCAGCTTGTCAGTATGTGCTTTTCAGTATTGGCCATTATTCAAGGTGCCTGTGGCTGTACTGTGAGTACGTTAATATATCCAGCCACTACAATGAAGATTCATGTGCTGTGCATGGAATCAAGCACAACACTGTCCTAGGAGCCCCACTCCAAAAACACAGCTGAGGATACCTGGTGCCCACAGGCATAAATATATATATATAAATATGTGTGTGTATGTATGCATATATGTATGAGATATAGATGAGCTATTCTCTTATATTTCCAAGAGGTGTTGAGAGTTGCCTTGTCTCAAGACCAAGCCAAACAGGCCCAGCCACCCAGAACTGGTCTGTCTGTGTAAGGGAAGGAAGAACAGGCAATCTCCTTTTCCCAGACAATCTCCTTTTCCCAGACAATCTCCTTTTCCCAGGCTCTTCCCAGGAAGAGATAATCTTATTTTCTCTCAGCAAATTGTTAGAAGCTCCTTTTACCATGCTGGATTATTTAAAACTTGCTCAATTTTGCAGTGGGTTCCCTCAGATTAATATTTTAAGTGTTCCCGTAGTGAGCATTAACAAAATTTGGGAGACATCATTGCTGCTTTGTTGGATATTGATTTCTGTCTGATAAGGAAGCATTTTAACTGGGTTACAAAGTGTTCTTCTCTAAGATGCTTAAAATAGGACCGAGGAATCATTATGATATAAACTAATCCGCTGGACATCAAATTCAGAGATGATCCTGAAATTGTTTAGACATCGATTCTTTGTTATCTTTTCCTGTGGAGCATATTGCTCAATTCTGTTACCATTGAACTGCTGTCAGAAGGAAATTTCAGTGAGCAGCAGCAATACAGAAAAGTTAAAATTTAGCTTTTTTTTTTTTTGGCCTTTTTTTTCCTTTTTTTTTCCCTACAGAAGACTTTGGTCTTTTTGATGTTTTAATAGTAGGGGTGTGTAATCAGAGAAATTGCAGCTTTTGTATATTTTTACTGCTCCTCAATGGAACAAGGTTATTACTTATGGTTACTTAGCCAGTCGGGCATGAGAGAATGGATGTTTCAAATGTGTGACAGTACTACTCTCAAAACTGTAAAAAAGACACCAGATTAAAGGATATCCAGAAGACACTTACTCCCTGAAAGTCCCATGGAACTGGTCTATGCAAAAATAGGGGAAAACTGGGACCCTTCTCCCCCCTTCTAAGTTCATTCCAATTTGTTTACTATTTCTGAGTGCTTAGGATGAGAGGAACAATCCAGAGCATGTGCAAAGCCCATAGAAATCAATTGGAAAATATCTTTCTTGGGAGGTGAACTAAGCTTGGTATTAATCACAAGCTGCCAAACCTTAAGTAGTTGTCTCTGTGCTGATGCAATATTGTCTTGCCTAACAGGCCCTGTCCTGATTTAAATCTTCTCTTTCTTCCTGGAAGGGGTAGGTTTTATATTTTAAAGTGCCACTGGAATGAAGTTAACAGAAGCTTCCAAGGGCTGTGGGAAAATGTTCTGGGATCCTTTTTGTATCTGGATATGGTCTCATGAGTTTCTCAGTATTTGTGCATCTGAGAGCAGGTTTCACCAGATGAGTTAGAGCCCACCAGTGGTTCACTACAAGATGTGGCAGATCTTTCACCTCTTGGGAACATACAAAGGATTATTAATTTTTTTTTTCCAAACTGACCACAACATCTCAGTCTAAATAATATTCTAAAACCAGCAAGGAAACTGCCTGGAAAGAAGCAAAATTTTTGTGTTTCTTAGCTTGGCTCACCATCCTACCAGTGTTTGTTCTTCCCACCTTGAATGCATTAACCTTTTTTCTCCCCCCATTTCAATCCCCAGCCTAGCAGGTCACAATGTAGGCAGTGTTGTGGACAGCTTGGCTGTATTTTAAGCAAGCTGGAACTACCATTTTAAGACTCTTCTTCTGAGTCACAAAGACTATGAAATAACTGGTCCCCCAGATGTTCACAGAGGCACAGTTCTGTCCTGGCTGCATGTAGTCTTGTACTGAAGGTCTAGATACAAAGCTAATAAAAAGACCTTGGGAAGAAATGCTGGTTTTTAGGAGACAAAATTTTGTTCACTTTTTTAAAAATAGGTGTTTTTTCCTCTTTTCTCAGACCATGTTATATTGCCTTTCAGGGTGGGATTAGCTGGCAAAACCAGTCTAACCCAAGAGCCTTGACCACAAGCCCTGGGAAGGGAATGAGGTTTTGCCATAGCTATTTCCTTGCTACCTGTATCCAGAGACAAGATACTGTGGTGAAACCTTCACTGTCCTTGGTCAGTCAGGGGTTAAGGGTAGAAGTCCAGACCCAGCAGAGAAAATAGGTATCTCCCACACATTTATCTCTTGACAAAGAGCACAGCCATCAGCTAGTCCCTGTGGCTCTCATGTGGAATTGTGCATGGAGGCAGAGAAGTGCCTCCAAACAGGATTCTTGACATCCTCCTCAGAAATGACAGGCACAGAAAACAGAGAGGAAAATACAGAGGAGTAAGTCTTAGTTCCTGTTTGTCTCCAGGAGGGAAGAGCCTAACTTTGTGTCACTGAGAACCACCTTGTTCCATTCAGGATGGGTGGCTTGTCCTCCTTTCCTCCAAATGGGTATCAAGGTATTTTTTGGGAGCTGGCAAAGGAAAATCACCCTTTGAAGCTAAGCAGATGGCAGGTGTTCTATCCTTTTTGCCAAAAATAATGTCTGTTAAAAGCTCTTTTCCATGACATGAGAGATCCAGATCCAGTTAATGTCTCCTTCAGTAAGGATTGACATACACCCTTTCCATTCCCACAACAATGTTGAGACCAACAGGCAATTAACTATTGTGAGGGGAGAGCTGGGGAAGCACCTTCAGTCTGCCCTGTTGAACTCAGCCCATTCTTGCATTTTCACCATTCTGTCTGTGGACTGATTTAATGTCATTTGTGCTGAAAAGGATATTTTTGCTTTGGAATGAAAATTTTGATCAAAAATGCCAATTCTGTTGACAAATTTTCATCTTCTAGCAGCAGAGTGATTTTTAAAAATACTTTTAGGTTAAAAAGGTTTTTTAAAGTCTCTGCAGAAAGCAGAGTCGGTAGTCAGTAATGAAATTTTCAATTTATGAAGAGACCTCAATGTCCTTTTTGTTATGAGTGAAGAGAAGAATACATGAGACTCTTCTTTTGTGTCTCATTTTCAGCCTTAGGGAGAGAATGTATCTAGAATCAACTTTAACCATCAGCAAAGAAAAAGAGTTATATGAATTTGTTGCATAAACTAATTCATTCACATTGCTACCTTCTACATATGAAAAAATCTGCAAAGAATGGGAGAATTTTAGTTTTGTTTGTGAAGTTTAGCTTTGTAAAATTTATGACTATGGAATTCAATTAAAGTCAGTACAGTTGAATCAATAGAGAATTTGACCTCAAAAGAATAAATATCCCATGGTATCAACAGACCAGTTTGTCAGTGGGCTGTCAGTTCCTAGAAATCAACTGCATTTGCTCTGGAAAACAGGGATAACTGTAAATGACTCTAACAGAAACTTTAGAAAATATTACATTCTTTCATGTCTGGATTTTCTGTTTCATGAACCCAGATCTAAACAAGGCAAAATTGCTACTGACTTGGAAAGTGTATTGGGATGTCCCCAGGTAAAAGGGATGAGACAGGTATTATTGGGAAGTGGAATGAAAACAGATTAAATAACTGAGAGCAACAAATTTGCTGTGCATTTTCTGTCATTTTTGTGTTACAGAAATATGAGGTGCTTCATGAGAGCTGCTTCTCATCATGCCATGTTTCCATGCTCCTGGGGGCAGTACAGAAGCCATATCTTCACAGAACAATTCTGTGGTGGTCTGTCTGATGTGCTGAGCACAAACATGCTTTTCTTTGCCGTGGGCATGCTGTACTACTTCTATTCCCACTTGCTTCTTCGGTAAACGTGTATTGTGTCAGCAACAGAGAGCTGCCACTGGCCTCATTTCTGCAAGCTGCCTCTGAGTCTGACTTAATATATTTCACTGGAAGCCTGCTGATTCAGGAGAGCACTTCTCATTTGAGTAGTCCCTTAATTTCCAGTCTGTCACCTTTGATGAATAGTGGCACAAATGTGGATGATCACTGCAGGCACACATGACAGCACTAGGTGTAATGTTTCTTATTATTTGACCCTTCCCAGGTGACAGCAGCCAGCCCCTTTTCTGAAGGAGACAAGAATGGAAACATTGTGGTTTTCCTCGAATGTTTGAACTTTCTTACTCTGTGGTTTTTGATTTGTTACTAGGACGAGGTGGCACTAACAGTCTAGTTCTCCTGCTAGATTTTTCTTATAACTGTATTCAGGAACAGATGCAATTTCCTCATAAGATGAGGTTGTTCTAAAAGTCGGTGCAGAGTCATGCAAATGTATGTAACTTAATGCAAAAGTGAATCTTATGTTTCTCAGAGTGTATAGGTTGAGACTTTAACTCTTGTTGGCTGTTAAATTCTGACCCTGGGAATCCCTAATTCACACAGTTTTCTCATGTGTTTTATTGTCCAAAAGTCTCACAAAGTTACACCTTGCGTGAATTAACGTCTGCTAGAAACATAAAGGAGTGGTCAGAGGGACCTGCAGGAGGTGGCAGGTGGGTCACAGATCAGGCCCAGGGCAAGTGTTGACAGTCAGACTCCTGAAAGGATGTGAAGCTTCAAACTCACGTTTGGGTCAGAAAGCTCTGCCCAGGTATGGCTGTAATGGTGATCCATGTAAACAAGCTGATTATGAGACAGTTTAGTACTGATAAAATTCAGCTTGTGCAGGGAGCCAGCAAAAACCTCTGTACCCCCTCACACTCCAGTTAAGCTGTTTTTGCTGCTGTATACACCCCTTGAAAAGACATTTCATGCACAGCAAAGACCACATACATACACTGAGATTTTGTCTGTGATGCTGTTGGAGTCCAGTGTTCTTTGACCAGGCTCCTTCAGATACTCCATGAGGGGGGTTTAAAGTTCAGTATCAAATTATTAGTGTACAGACCTTTCTAGTCTTACTTGGGCTTTCACAAACAGACTTAGAAACTTAAAACAGTGACATTAGAGCAATTCATGTTTTCATTTTTGATCTCTATACTAAAACTAATAATCCAATCATAAGCAGTAGGCAAACATAAATATACCCTAAAAGAACCCACAACTGTTATAACACTGGATAAGCATCTACGCTTATGAAAGAATTAAGTATGTCTCAGATAATTAAAAAAAGAACTTTTTGGACATGTTTCTCTGTGCAAGTCTGGAACTTACTGAGAGAGCCAAGCTGATTAAACCAGACCCCTTCTGGCATTCAAGTGTCATTTGAACCTTTAAGAAACAGACAGGCACCTTGTGGATTTGCCTGCTGCACAAGCATTTGCTCAAAAAGCCATCAAATACATTCAGAGGCAGAGAGGTCCATGAGGTGCTATTAGACCAGATATAACATCTGGCTCAAGGAGTCTCCAAGGCCTGAGATGGCAGCAATTGAGAGGGTATTTCAGAGGAATTACTCGCGTGTGGTAGCCCAGTCCCAACAGCCTTCTCATCGACATCTGCTCCTACTGATGCTTAAAAAGAAGGCACATCCACCTTCTGTCTGAGCTCGTACATCTGTTAGTTCTTTTGTATTAGTCTTGGAAAGGGGGGTTAAATTACTGTGTTGAAGGAGGAGGAGCAAACTGAAAAATACAGTATTAAAGTATGCAGTGGCACACTCCCAAAATACAGCTAACCTCGCTCAGCAGATAGAAGTCAAAATGAAAATGCCTGTCTGGCAGCCTCTCACAAGTAAAACCTTGCATATACTGTTCTACGTAAAAAGCTGTATATATAGAGTGCAAAATGAAGCTAATCTATTCTTGGCAAATAAAATAGACTGGAAACCATAGAGAAGTGATTTGTTTTCCTGTGGGTGATAATTGTTTGCACTGATGTGAAACGACCCCAGGGAGTTCAGCTTTTGTGCTCATGGATCTTAATCGAAGTCAGCTGGACTAAAAGCATGTGTGGTTTCATGGAGCTCCGTTTCAGGCTTGTGATGATTAATGTATTTTGTCACAGTTCTATCCTGTACCCTGGCCAAATGAGGGCTCCACTGTTCTTGGCACCATGCCACTACCATTTCAGATGATCCCTCCCTCAGAGAGCTCTCTGGACAGGCACAGACCATGACTGGGGGAAGATCAGAGGAGAGTGCCCTGTCTGTTGTCCCAGACTATTCAGTGTATGCATATGCTTTTTTAAGGAGAGGATTTTTTTTTTTTTTGTCCTGAATTTATTTAAAGGAATCTGCTACCACTGGTAGGTAGCAACATTTTGGAGAGAGGTCTTATGTGTGTGAGTCATTCAAGGAGGAAAACCAGAACAGCAAAACCAGTGGGTTGAGCTGAAGAAGCCTGAGAGAGCAGCAAAACAAGACAGGTAAGATGGTGCAGGATGACTGCCAAGCTGAGGGGCCAAAAAGTGGATTTGACTTTGGAGGAAGAATGGTGGGACAGGATACCATTAGGATACCTGACTGGGGGAGGCAAAGAAACAAACACCTGGGCAAACCGACACCAACTTTCAAAGCATCCAAATGAAATCATCACCCTTCTTATTGTGTGCTTATCGGACTGATATGGCCAAGCAAGTAACTTCAGTGTTTGACAGAGACAGGACTCTCATGAGGGGCTGACCAATGCAACAGCTGCCTTTAACATGTCTGCCTTTACTGTGCATGCACAAGCCCTGTGGCTGGCAGGGCTGATGTCTCAGGACCGACATTGCAGAGTGGAGCTGCAGGCAGGAGGTTGTTTAGTTGTTATATTGTTTCTGGCACTCGCTTACACCCAGGGCTGACTCAAGGCAAAAACCTGCCTGAGGTGCTCCCTGGAAGGTTCACAAAGCCGTCAGTCAATGCTAAAATGGTGTGTGTGATATGCCCTTCTGCAGGTCATAAACACTCAGGGCACCAAAATGGAGACAAAGGGAATGAAAAAAAGGGGAAATTCACAGGTATACCAAAACCTGGATGCATTTTTCACATCAGGTGCATTATTTACTATTACTACCATGGGCTGGAGAGATGATACTGTACTTGTGGCTGCAAAAGTGAATGAAGATAATGAAACACAGTCAAGGTTGTAGGAACATCCCAATCAAGGTACGCCTCATGCCCTCCATCAAATCCCGCCTTGCACTCCATTGAGCAAGAAGTTCTCTTCCCCCATACCAGATAAGAAAAGGCTTTTCAATCTGTTGGAATCAAAACAGGCATTTAATTAAGTCACTCTGTATTTGTTCAGTTAGTGAGAAAACAACCTGTTTAGTGCAGGCTATTTTCGAGCAGGAACTACATAAGGGTGAGTCTGCACATCAGGAATGATTGTTAGAATCACTATTACAGGGATCATTCTACTCTTCTGTGTGCTGCTTGTTTTCTGCCACAGGCTTCATGTTCTGTACAACTGACTTTAATGGCTACAGTGGCATTTCTGAGCCTATGAACTATCCCAAATGACTGCAGTTTAATGTTAGTGAATGGAAAGCGAAAAAGGAACTTGCTATATTAGCTCAGAGTTAGGGAAACAAAGCAACAGTGAATGACAATACTGGCAGGTGAACTTCGAAAGAGCTGTAACAGAACTTTTTTCATCCACAGATCTGCTCAAAGAGATAGCTTGACCTGTATGGAGTTGCAATGGAAAGGATTTTATCTAGGAATTTTAGAATTATTCGGCTGATTTGATGCATTCCTGGAAGAGCACAAAACCATGTCAGAAATGTTGCTACAAGGACTACTTCATACTTTTTGAAAACATAGGGGATGACTCTCTTCTCCTGAACCAGCAGCTTGTCAGCAATTACTTCTGAGCCATGGAAACTGAAACATTCATTTAGAGTGGTCAACCACACAGAAATATTCCATGTTGAGTAGTTTTTCACACAGCAATTTTTAAAAGGATTAAGTCCCAAGAGTAGTTTCAGTAAATTTATCCCCATTCGCTGGAGGTGGTGCATGTCTTTGAGTACAACAGTGAATTTCTTGTAAGAGAATGGTATTTCTTTGTCAGATTCCTGTGTCTGGTTTTATGACAATGGGATATATAAGTCAGGATGTAACATATAAATCTGCAGCTGTGGCTAAAAAAAAACCATGATGAGTTTGCTGAAAAGCGCCATGATCTTGTCTTGCAGCTGAGGGGCAGGGAGCAAAGGGCTGGGAGCAGCCACTGTTACTCCTGGAAAGCATCTCTCCTTTCAGCAGCACAGCATGGCAAGCACACACCCTCTCCTGCCGCAGCAGCTCGTTTGGCTTTCTAAAACACGGGCATAGCAAAATAGACAAAAGGGCTGTCTTTTTCTGCTGCCCCAGCAATCTGCTGCCCTAATTATGTGCCTACAACTTGTGCTGGCTCATAACCATGTGATGAAGGCTGTTCCTGAGGGTTTTTAATTGACTGAAGCAGCTCTTGATTCTTAGGACAATAGAGGCAAGGTATAAAGCTCTAAGCCTCAGGAAGAGAATAAATAAATTAGAAAATATTTTGCTTCAGCTTCAGAATTAAATTTTTATTTGTTTCAAGACCTCCTAAGATAATGTAGAAACCAGAAAACTGTTACTACCACAGAGTCATATGTATGGGGCAGAAGATTCAGAAACTAAATCGAAGACACATCATTAACTTTAGTGCTCTGGTAAAGGAATAAAAACATAAACCAACAAATAGCTGTCTAAGGTATTTCAAAGAAGCCATCAGTGAAATGCTGAAAGAGAAAAGGCAATGTCTGTATCCAGGATTACTTAAAGCAATCAGAATATCTCATGAGCAATGTGTGAGAACGTATGAGCTTTGCACAAACTGAATTTCTCATGCCATAGCTGTGAATTTACTTTATGGGCGTGTGGTGGTGGTGTTTGTCAGTAATGCTAGAGAACTATAGGGCAGCAGATGCTTTAAGACTATTAAAAATCTGTTTTGCAACAGTGTAAAACAAAAAAACCTGCATTCTTGATCTCTGAGAAGAATCTCATCTAGCATCCTTCTAAATGTGGAGGCCACACATGGTTTGTGACTTCCTTGCTTGAAAGCCTAGGGAGCTATCTTCCTAAATGGAACAGTTCACGTGGTATGCTGCTATAATCATAGAACCACTCAGGCTGGAAAGACCTTTAATACCATTGAGTCCAACTGTTAACCCAGTACTACCACATCCACCACTAAACCATGTCCCTAAGCACCACATCTACAGGTCTTTTAAATATCTCCAGGGATGGTGACTCAACCACTTCCCTGGGCAGCCTGTTCCAATGCTTGACAGCCCTTTTAGTGAAGAAATTTTTCTTTTTATCCAATCTGAACCTCCCCTGGCACAAGAGATAATTTCCTCTTGTCCTATCACTTGTTTCTTGGGTTAAGAGACCAACCCTCACCTGGCTACACACTCCTTTCAGGTAGTTCTAGAGAGTGACAAGGTTTCCCCTAAGCCTGCTTTTCTCCAGGCTAAACAACACTGGCTTCCTCAGCTGCTCCTTGTAAGATGTGCTCTAGACTCTTCACCAGCATTATTGCAATTCTTTGGATGCATAATATGTAGAATGTTTTTCTGAAACAAATAGAAAAAGTGCTTTTTGCCTTGGAACAACATGTTGGTCACCAAAAAGGCCTAATTTTAATGTCGTGACTCATGCTGGCCCAGAGGGCCCCAAATTCTTCAGGCAGCTCTGCCTGTATTGCTATTTGTCACAGCTGAACCTGAGGTAAAGAGGTGAACATGAAGGTAGTAGGTCTTTGGAAGCAGAAACTGTGAATGAACAGTCTTTGTCAATATTGAGGGAAAGTAACCAAGAATATTGATGGAAGTGATGAGCTGAGTTAAAGGGCATCACACCAATCTGCTGACAACACAAATGGCGGAAAAGGCAGTGCAAAAAGCAACACAAATGGTACAAAAACCTTAGGATGAAGAGAAGAAGCCCTCTGTTTACTGGACCTTGCAAAGAATGAACAGAAATGAGGGATGGATCTTATTCCTATGAACTGCAAAGTACCACGCAGGAAAGCAAACTTATTGCAGCCACCAGTGTCTTCTTACCTCCATTTTTTACATTAAGTTTTCTCCCCATTTTACCCTTTGCTGTCTCTTCAGAGGATATTGTGAGGCCTCTTGATATTCCAGCAGCCAATGTTCTATGAGCATTACACAAGGAACAGATGCAGTTCTGTGGTCTCTTGGGATGTATAATCATCCATCTCCTCTCCCTATGTTGCTGCTGTCACTCCATAGGGAAATGGGGCAGTATCTGCTGTGTGTCTTGTGTAAATGTGAATGCATTGCAGAAATGTGTCTGTAACAAATACTTTATTCATATCCATGATATTTTAGTTTCTAGAGACTTGGTACTGATCATAGCAACTGGTATTCATGAATCTGCCAATGACAGTCACTGTATTTTTACTCCACGTATTCATGCTCGATGGCAGCAAAAGCAATAAATTTTTCCTCAGGACTGCTGGCAATCCAGCTCATTTGTCATTTTTAAATGGACACCTGGGGTAGATTCTGTCCAAGCAAAACAAATCAATACAGTTAGTTACACTAAGTGCATCTGAACAAGGATACTTGACGGGGGAGAAGAAAAAGGTGCTGCAGCAAAGAAAATGATGGAGAGGAGAGGTATGTGTGCTTCAGGCTCAGCAAAGGCTGGGAAAATGGCAGCCAGCTTAATCTATGGCTTGGGAGTGACGAAGGGACGGAGGATCAGGTGAAGAGAACTATGAAAGGGTGGAATGGGCTGAGGAGGAAACTGAAGAAAAGTCAAAGAAAAAGGCTTAGGAAAACAAGATAAAGTAGTGGATCTAAGGTGGGTCCCCTGGGTTGAAGCAGAAGAAACAATGAAACACAGCCACTGGGCATGCCTGGAGGGCAATCTTATTTCTAGTCCATTTGATTTTGGAGCAGTGCTCTGGACTTTGAACCAGCTGGGGGATTTTATAGCCCATATCACTTATGCTGCTGTCATGGTTTTAGCATGGCAATAAAAGTCACGAGCAGCTCATGCAACAGCTCAGCTCTTGGAAATGGTGCAGAAAGAAAAAAATCTCGGATGTCTGTTTTTATAGAAGTAGATGATATAGAAGATAGCGTTTGCTTTCTTTGTAAGCATTACATTTTAGTCACTGGTGTAGGACTGGTTGACATTTTATTTTCTATTTCAAAGTGTTCATGTTTGATTGTGTAACAATAAGAAGCTTTTCCATGGGGTAAGCAATCCGGTTCACTAGTCATCTTAAATGGACACCTGAGCAGATTCAGGTGACTGACCAATGCAGTCAGTTGGACCAAGGGCCTGAAATACATTTGGATGGGAGAAGAAAAATATGCCACATGAATGGAAATAATACAAAAGAAATAAATTACATGCAACAGACAGGCAATCAGGAGGGATGGGAGGCTTTGTCTTCGTGTGCTAGAAATAACTGATCTCCCAAGATCATCATTAAATCAGCTTTAATAATGCATTGTCATCAAAAAGAGGAAATTGCCTCCGCTCCCAAAATGAGCAGATTTTGAAAGGATGCTTACAGATGGTTCACAAGGCTGCAGCTGGTTTCTTGTCCTCCTTTATTAAAAAATCAAAGATACTGTAATTCTTCAAGATCTTTGTAAGAAAAAGCAACAAAGAGGTGCATTTGGGTTTTTGCATTAATG
This sequence comes from Corvus cornix cornix, assembly GCF_000738735.6. Taxonomy (NCBI): domain Eukaryota; kingdom Metazoa; phylum Chordata; class Aves; order Passeriformes; family Corvidae; genus Corvus; species Corvus cornix. The sequence continues at coordinate 36,814,541 of NC_046333.1, forward strand.
TCACTCTGAATCCTAGAACAATGAGCAAATGGTGGCAAAGCAGCTGAAGTGCCTCACTGCGATTCCAGAGCTCGTGTCCCTGGCAAACCCATCCTGCAGGCTGTAGGATGATCCTTGGCTGTAGCTGATCACACAGGTTGGACAGGGCAGGACCTGTGACACTGTTTCTGGGAATGTGCTTGGTCCACGGAGCAGCCTAGGTTTGGCAAGAACTCCAGCAAAACTACAAAATCAGTGGTGCCTGTATGCTCGAACCTGGATGGAAACGTAGCCCTAAGAGTGGAGGGGCTGCTGATTTCTGGGGTCTGAGAAATTCCTTCCTCAGAAAGCACCTGTTCCTTTTAGAAGACTCAGGGATTCTTTCACCCACCTCTAGACAAACCCCTTTCTGGCCTCGCTTTGGGAGGGAGCTGAGCAATATGATTTAGGGGCGGCCAGCCACAACACCCTGCTGCACCAGCTGCCGTCAAATCCCGAGCGGCGTTTCCGGAAAGCGGGGAGCCGCCGGAGGAGGGGAGGGGAGAGAGGTACAGCAGTGCCACGGGGGGTTCTCCCAGCCCCGCTGCCCCGGCGCATCCCTCGCCGGGCGCAGCCCCCGCCGCATCTCCCGCTGCGGCGACGCCTCGCATGCGTCCCCTCGCCGCAGATCTCCTCCCTCCACTTCAGTCAGTTCATCCGGATTTCTTTTTTTTTAACTTGCAAGTTGTTTTTTCGTTTGTTTGTTTTCCATCTGTTCGGAAGTACAGGAGCAGCGGGCAGGCACCCACCCGGTGACTCTCCACAAATCCTGCCGGGAGAGAGGCGCTCGCAGCTGCTCCGAGGGTGCAGCGGGCTCCCGTCGCTCCTCATCCCGGGACGGGGCGGGGAAGCCCGGCTTGCGGAGGTAGCTGGGGATGCGGTGGGAGCCGGGATCCCCGGATCGGGGGCCGGGCTGAGGTGAGGGGGTGGGCGACTACCGCCTCGGGCGTCGCGGCGGGGGTGTCTCTCTGTCTCTCCGACGTTATCCTGGGGGGATAATTTGGTGTTTTCTCGCAAAACACATAATCGTGTGAAGCTTTCTCACCCAGGACGGCGGAGAGGGAAAGCTTGACCCGCAATTTTGTGTCCATGTGCTTGTTTTTACTTAATTTCTCCTCCGAAGAGAGGCGTGTGAAACCTCCTCGCAGGTTTTCATCACGGGGTTTAAAGTGCTGTCGATGTTGGGTTTTTGGTGCTATGGGATTAGTTTTGTGGTTGGTTGGTTGGTTGGTTTTTTTTCCCCCAGCACTTAAAACATCGACCTGTCGACCTCGTCTGAAAAAAATGGTAACGTGTTTATATCTCTCAGGTTACAGCGTGAAGAAAGGTGCTTGCTTACCCACCCTATGAACAAACAGGTCAGTACCTAAAAGAAGTGGATCTGATGTTTCAAGTTACTTGGGAAAAGGAATTTCAGCACAGTCATTTTTACTGATGTGCATTTAACTTGGTTAAAATGTTGGTGGCATGAAGAAGTTGGGTGCATTTCCCTTTGCAGGCAGGAATTCCTTTTGCTTGCAGGTAAGGTGTAGAAAGTGATCCTTCCAGTGTGCTCATGTGTGGCCCAGTGTACTTAACTGGGTGTGGAAAATATGTATTTATGCTCTTTCTTGGTTCAGGATGATGTTGTTTTAGTAATGGAATGCAACTGTTTTTTGATACTCTGTTAACATCTTTTATTTTTTTGCCAACAAGTGCACAACGATAGCAAGAGTTCCTAACATTACAACTGTGTTTAAACGGTGGAGTGAATGAACTCCTCTCTGGTGTCTCTACAGATTTCACTGAATGGGCAAGTGTGACTGCATTGCCTGGTGCATGTGTGAGCCTTAGATCTGAGTATAGCCAGAGCAGGACAGCAAAGGTATTAGCTGTGTGATGACTTCTAGGGGGCATGGAGTGTAAGGTGCCCTTTTGGTACAGAGGCTATTGTGTAAATCAGGATTTGCAGATTATCTCTGATGAAATTGTCCTGATTGCTGGTGGGACGAGATTGTATGAGGAATGTCTTAAGACATCTGCCCTTACCTTATATTCTCCCTCTCAAAAAAAATTTTTGAAAAGAGGAAAATCACCTCTGATGAAGACAAATCCCAGTACCAGGGAAGCACATGGGAAATTCAACAAACCAAAATTTCCAGTTCCCAGAAATGGGAGCAGAAAATATTTAATCATTCAAGACTTAAGTGTTAATAGTCTAATGGTCATTATTGCTTTGCTTTTTAGTAATGCTTCAGTTTTTCAAAGAGTCATTTGTCCTGCATGTTTTTCTTTGATGATGACTTGTTTTTTTCCAGCACTGAATATCAGTGCTTTGATCCAGGAGTGACTGGTATATATTAGCTTGTGAGCAGATAGTTCTCTTTCAGTCACTTTACAATGTTATATAGATATATCCATGTACAATTGAAAGCTAAAGAAAGTGACTTTTTGTCCCCCTAAAGTATTTTATCCAGATGGCTATTCATAAATGTGTAGCTAAGAATCTGCCCTCTCCTTTCAAAGAGGAATTGATCTGTAGAAATACTTCTAATTGGTATGTCCTGACATTATTTGCAGGCTACAGTGGAGGTGTTAGCACATTTTCTAAGAGTAAAAAAAAGATTTCTGTCATTTGTGCATTTGTGTACATGATGTTTCAATGCCTCAGAATAGTAAAGCAATGAAGAGAAGTAAATAGATCACCAATGTGGCTGGTAATTTTCCCTTAAAACTAACTGACAATTAAGATGACAAAGCTATTACCAAGCCAAGAAAGAAAGTATTGGAAGAGTAGATAGGCTCCACAAGGAGCCTATATGGATTTAGAAAAGGGAGTTAATGAATGTAAAAAACGATGTTTTGGAAGTAAGATGTGTCAAACTGAAACAAAGAGTTTCCAAAAGCCAATCTGAGCCAGTTTTTGGAACAGAAGTAGCAAGACAAAGAAGGAAGGCAGTAGCAATACGCAAAGCTCAGTGTGAAGCTACTCCCAGAACAAAACAAGCTTCTTTTTTCTCTTTTGAATGTGAACACAGATGTTGGACCATGGGTACCCAGGCTGAAGAGCCCATGGGGTTTAGAAAATGGAAACTGTGGGAGAAGCATTTGTTCTGCCCTCTCCCTCAGCCTTTTGGCTCTGGTTGGAGCTAAGGACAAGACCATGTGTTGCAGGTACAATGGGGCTGACGCAGTTGTGCTCTGGCCACGGACTGGAGACCACCTTTAAGCTCCTGTCCTCAGCACAGACTGGCACTGGTGACTGCTGAAAGAATAGGACAGTCCTGAGCAGCCACTGGTATGTTCAACAATCAGTATGGAAGAATTAGGAGATGTGACTCAGGATAGATCACGCCAGGCTACGTTGATTTTTCTATGCCAAAACAAATGGTTTCTGAAATAAGACAGGAAAGTTCTCCTTGTTGCATTCCTCTAACACTTCTAAGCTTGCCATATCCCTCCAGCTGCCTCCTTCCTCCTCAACCCCTGAGGAGCATAAGGATTTTGATATGTGGACTGTCAGTATTCAGAGGTACTGAATGGGCTCTTGGGGTTAAGAGATGTCTGGTCAGGGATGTGGGAAAAAAAAGGATGAGCAGAAATTCCAGAAAACCTAAACCACGTTTGAATTCTAGGAAACTTTTCTAGAGGATATGAACATATAAATAGCCTTACTGTTAGTATGCATGTTTCATGTCACCTTAGGGTTTGTCCGACATAACCATGTTAGATTTACTTAGATTTAGTAATTTTCCATTGCAACATCTCAGAGTTAAACTGTATATTTTATATTTTATGTGCAGTGCAGCATGATATGAATAGGCTCCTCAGTAATACACACACACATATTTCATCAGCTGTTAGCAGAAGCATGCCTACTTTAATGTTCTTAAAACCTCCTTTTTTATTTTTCATTTTTTTCTTGCTGAAGAAGCCTGTATCTCTTGTCAAGACACCGACCTTGCATCTCTGGCAGAAACATCAGCTGCATTCAGCAGGCTCCCTCAGGGGTCTGTGTGGCCCTGGTTGTGTCCGTGTTGCCGGAGCACAGGGAAGAGTTGGGTGAGCACCAGCCCCAGCCTGCCTGCCCACAGCCTGCGTTTCCTCAGGCGTGGGAGGTGGGGAGCAGGCACCTACACGTAGGCACCGTGGAAAATGGGCAGGCTGAGGGTGAAATCTGGCATCATTAGCATGACAGTATAGACACAGCCCTTCCAGACAATAAAAAGTTAGTGGTTGCAAAACACCAGGCAGTTCTTGAGGAGAAGATGGAATTTCCACTAGGTAATCCAGTTGATGAAATTAGATTTTATGAGTTTCCACTGATTCAGGGCTTCAAGCTTTAAGAGAGAATTGCGGAATCCTTTCAAGTTCCCTAAGTGTCTCCCGTTTTGTCGTTTCAGGATGCTCACCAGAACCCCGAGTGTGGTTGCTCAAGTGTTCCTTCTTCTAAGCATAGTTCTTGTTATTGCTATTGCAGTGATTCAGATAAACCAGCAACAGGTCCTCTCCCCAGGGCTTAAGGTAAGTCTTAGGATACCTCAGGAAGGAGAACAATGTTTTGAACTGATATTTAATAATGTGCCTTTCTAAACTCATTTTTATGGGGTGATTCAAATGAGCTTACAGCCATAAATTAATGTTTAATCATATCATCATTGGAAAACTGAAGCTGAGAGAAAAAGAGAATTGGTCAAGAGTCAGTGGCAAAGCAGGAAAAGTATTTCTTGGTTCCCTCTCTGTGGTGGCTATCACACAATGTCTTCTTCAGGATTGAAAGTCCAAATGGGGAGAATATCTTACTCCTTTTTTTCTTTATTTTTGCTGGAGATTGAAAGTAATTTTAAACTAATTTTGAAGTGGGAAATACCTAGAGTTTAAATTCTTCCCCCTAGCACAGCTGGGAAGTTTATGCTGACATCTTTGCAAATTGCTCCTGTGTATCAAATGCATTTGGGCTCTAAGTTTGCACTCAGTCCTCTACCACGTGGTGGGACTTGCTGGAAATTAACAGAAGAAAACCAACTTCATTAGGGGGGACAGAGTAAACTGCAAAAGACAAACTGAAACACTCTGAAGTTCAGGCTTTGCCTTGTGCTGTGAAACGTGTGCAGGCTCTTCAATGAGGGATGTACACAACTGAGGAAAAGCTGTAGAAAATGCCCTTCTAGAGAAGCTGTGCAGCCTGGCATGCTGAGTTCTGGTTTTTTCCCACGATCCTCTTGTCAGATTTTTCTTTGAAGTCTCTTCTACCTTTCCATCTGCATGTGTATTTAACTGGATAGTTCACATCCTGATAACGATAGGCTAATGCCTCATTGCACTTCATGGGATTATAAACACCTTTGGCTTTGTCTGAATCATTTTGTGGTGTGTGAGTCAGACAATGGGATAAAACTGTATTCTGATACCAGTTTTATATGTTTATGTGGTGTGGCAGGGGGAGAGTGCTGGGATCTTGCATGGGGACACAGTGCATCAAGTATATGCTCCGTTGAGCCCCAAATGGCTGCGTGCAGCAGCCTCACATCCCACCAATTTTCATGCAAGGCAAGACTGGGCTCACATGTATCCCATCTGACACCAGGAAAAGGCTGAAGCCACTATCTAAAAGACAGCCTACACATCTCTTGTGTTTGTCATTAATTCAGTTTCACATTCAGAATGATAAAACTGTTTATGTTACTCTTTGAGGAAGCATTGGAACCACCTGGGCTATCTGGAGCTGGTTTAAGTGGGGAGGTTTGCTTACTGAATCACAGCTTCACAGCTGGTTCTGGAGGAAGGCTGGTGTTTCCTCTACTGGGTGTTCCTTGGCTTTGGATTTGAGTTTGGGCTGTAAGCCTGCTAATGCAGGTGATAAGGAGGACCCTGTTTTTGATTCCTGAAACACTGAGTCCTCCTCAGTGAGTGATTTATTCTCACAAGAAATTCACAGATAGAAGGAGGACCTTGGCATGCCAGTGAAACCCTCCAGTACCTGGCTGATACAATGGAGCCTGGAAATTACAGTGTCCTGAACATAATGGTTGGTTAAAATTAAATATGGCAACAACATGATTAAAGCAGACTTACTGTTTGTAAATGGCCTTGTTCTTCTGTTACTACTGTTTGTGTTACCTGTGGCATAAGAGCTCTTTCCCAAGATGTATGTTGAGAGCATCTATTGTGGCACAAGAGATAAATTATATGCTATGGCCTTGATGTTTTAAACTGTTGTTGCAAAATTGAATATTTTGGATCCTTGATGGTTGGATTATCTGAAGATTGAGCCAGTGATTAGTGAAGGAAGGGCCTGCCCATTGCATGAGGCTGGGGCACTGAAACAACTCATGACTCACTGATACATATCATGAAGTGAGAAGAGTGATGAAGAAAACACAAACATCCTCAGTGGAGAAGCCTGAAATTGTAAATGATGATAGCTCTGAATGTAATGAGCCTTTGGACCAGTCAAAAAAAAAAAATCTGTTTGTCTATTGCTGTTTTGTGAGCCCTACAGAAAAAAACAACCCACTTCATTATTGTATTTCTTTAATTTGCCTCTCAGGATGCTAAAGTTTTCAACACCTAAATTTTGCACATCTCTTTTGGCTCTTAGGAAGTGTTTTGCATTGTTTGTGGATGTTATACTTGATTAAAAATTGTTCAAACCTATGTAGCTGAATTGAAGCCTGCATGCGTAGATCCACTTTTGTGGCCTCCATTTTCCCTGTAACTGGTTTAGCTTGTTAGCTTCTCTTGGCAGTTTCCAAAGTGATTGGAAGGCAGGTGACCCATCTTAACTGTGCCTGCTTTAAGGGTTTGTGCAGCTCTACGTCCTCCTATAGGAATGATACTCAGGCTGGAAAGGTGATTAATCCTGGGGCTTGTGCTTGCTTATCTGTTGAGATTGCTACTCTTCAGGATGCACCCACAAAGCCATATTCCCATAATAAGCTTTTTCCTTTTTCCTTACTCCCCCCCCCTTCTTTCTTTTTTCTTCTGGACTAGAAAACAGAACTCTGAAGCTTTTCTGGGTTGATGTTGTCTCCCCGTCTTGTCTGACCAATCTAGTCCATTGACTAAATGGTGCAGTTCCTAGGTGTTAGGGAATCACTAGGCCTTTGTGATGATGGAAATATTCTGTGGGAAGGCTGAAGTAGAAAGGGAGAAAGAGCAGTTCTGTTCTTTAATAGCTGCTAGTCTGGGGTAAGGGTTTTCCTATGCTCCTAGTCCCACACAGAGCATTTCAAAGCAGGAAGGCATTGCTTGTCCTTAAAGGGCAGCCAAAGGTGATCCAACTTGCAACTTGGACAGAAATCTAACATCCCTGGAAAAATTTAATCCAGCCAGTTTGTCTTTTGCAGCCTGCTGAGACAAGGCAGGTAGAATTCTCTCACCTTCTTAAGATGCAGTGTCATCTGTCATTTCTGCTTTTTGAATTAAAGATTAATCTTAATCCTAGCATGTGGCACAGTTGTCGCTGATCACTTCTTGAGGCTGCATGGGCCAGTTTGCACACAGTGAACTCACACAAGTCCTGAGGAGCCTCAAGAGTCACCCTGAAATGGGTCCAAGAGACCTTTTCAAAAATGAGCATCTCTTTTAAAGGAAGCAAGAGGCTGTATAGAAAAAATAGAGGAGGAGGAGGAGAAAGACAATAAAATTGTCAGTCATCCATTAATTCAGAAGAGGGTACCACTACTCTTCAGGATGGAAATCTCTTACTTTCAGAATGAAGCTGGAAAATGCAGGGGAGGGAGGAAGTAGGTTGAAAAGCTCCCAGTTAACTGAGGTAAAAATACTTCTGTTATCTTCCAGCCCTACTTGGGTATGATGGTTAGCTCTAAAAGGAGCCAAGTTAAAAGCTTATGGTTGGCACTTTAAGCTGACTGAGACTAGTTTTAATTAGTAGTCCTTAAGCAGATTGACCATTACTGTGTTATGTACCTCCAGAGTGCTCATCTCTTCCAAGGAGAGGAAATACACTCAAATTATCTTTGCTAAAGCAGTTACTGAAACAGAATCCAATGATGTGGTGGTTTGATAGTATCTGTGGAGCCTTTAATCTTTTAGTGGATATGGGTAAATATTGTCTGCATAAATATAAATGAAATTTTCATTATCTAACAGTCCTCTGTGAAACAGACTGGACTGGTATTGCTGGTATTCTTTGGGGACCAGGAGTTTTTAGGATTACAGTAGAGGCTGGGAATAATCAGGTGTGGAAGCTGAATGGTTTGCCACCTGAAGCAGTGATCCTTCCCGGTTGGACTTGCTGGTCCCCAGGGAGGCAGTGGGATGAAATTTATCAACCTGCTACAGGGGATCTTACTGCTTTGTAGACAGATGGAGGCTCTCATTTTTCAGTTTTGTCAGGCTCCTGGGCATCTGTCTGTTTCAAAAGAAAAAAGCTGACAGAAAAACGAACCCTACACTGTGTGACTCCTACCAATTAGGTGACTTAGGAAGAGCTAAACATACTTTTAGGGATCATAAAGAGGATACCAAAATTTCAGTTTGCTTCCCTTTATGAGATTGCCTTCCCAGTTACTACAGTTTTCTGCTGCCATAAAATATGGGAAACGGGGAAAACTGGTCTGGTGAGCAGTGGGATGGGATAGAGAAACCTGTGCTTTAATCCCAAAGTCCAAGGGACCTGGGGCAAGGAATTTAAATCTCTCTCATTTATTTAATAAATAATCATGGGGCAATATTGACTCTCTTTCTGTCTTTGTTGTCTCATACTCTGGCACAACCTGTTCTCAGAGGCAAGCTCTCAGGTGGACTGCCTAAACCACTCAAAGGGAGAGGTTTATGGGGCAATTAGGAAAGAACCAGACTTGTTACATCATTCTTACTGTCGACTATTATGTACTTTACCTCTTTGCTCATAGCTTTACGTGCATCCTCGAGTCTAAAGCCTGTGCTTAGATATCAAACCCTTCAGTATTCAGGGATGGACTGGGATAAAGGGAAATGAATTTGCTGCAAAATCAGGTCCTAACACAGTGTTATCTGTCAGTGTGGGTTTTGAACCTGATGCTGAAAGGAGATGAGCACTCTCCATCCCCACTGAATTAATTATTGAATATATGTAGTATGTTCCTTGGTTTGCAGCCAGATTCATTCTGTGCTTGGCTGTTGGATTCATGCCTAAGCGCCTAACACTAGAATTAATCTCTCTTGTAAATAATACACTGTGCATGCATTTTCTAAATGCCTAGTGGTGCAGTGAAGTGCAGCTGCGCATGGGCATTTAAGCTGTCATTGTTTCTTTCTTCATCTAATGTATTATTTTTTAATCCCCAGTATGGAATCGTCCTTGATGCTGGATCCTCTCGGACTACAGTCTATGTCTATGAGTGGCCGGCGGAAAAAGAAAATAACACAGGAGTAGTGAGCCAAACCTTCAAGTGCAATGTGAAAGGTGAGCTCAAAGGAAAGTTCCTTAGTTATTCTTAGCCTTGCTTATGCTGGTTTTTTTTTTTCTTTTCCCACTGTGTTCCCTTTTCAGTGCTGGGGAGGGAAGACTGTCAAGTCTATGTCTATGTCTGTCAGCATTAGTTCTTTTCCTGCTGATACAGTAGGATGCTCTAATCATTGCACCAGAGAGAGGAAATTGTAGCTAAATTTGATTTACTCCATGGCAGTGCATGACTGGTGCAGACAGAATTCAATCTAAAGGGTCAGGACCTGTTCAGTCCTTGTGTTTCTTTCAGAATAAAAGTCATATATATATTTTCAAATAGCTGGGAATAAAAAGAGTTTTAGAAGAATAGGAATCTATTCCTTGTTAGATGCTAGTTGTTAACTGAGCTTCTCCACACTACAGAACTAGGAAGCAGCTAATAAAAATATTGATGAAAATAGCTAAATTGGCAGAACTATTTCTGACAGGGTGTCATAGTTTTATCAAAAATATAGGTGTGGCCTCTGTCTCAGGAAGACCTGTGTCTGTGCACTGCTAGAAGGTGTCCCACAGGTACGCTGGCTACCTGCCATGTCATTTGTCTGAGGTTTTGAATTGATTCTTTGCAGACAGACAGACTAGGCTGACTTCTGATCACACTCCAGTATGGTTAGGTGGTTGTGGATTCCTTCATAGAAACTCTTAGTCAACTTCTGTGACATCTGATTCAGCTTTCAAAGATATGAAAATGCCATGCATTTTGCGAAGACAGATGGCCAGGTAGGGGAGGGAAATCAGGTTTTTTGTTCTCTGATAATAACTGCGGTGTTCAAAGAGAATTTTTTCCCTCTCTCTCAGTCACGATCTCGTAAAGTCTTGCATCTCTCTTTGTGTCTGGAAATAGATACTGGAGATGTAGCCACAGAGGCCCATGAGTAACAGGGAGTAGAAGGCAATGGTTTCTTAACAGCACCAGCATTTCTGTCTTCAGTGTTAAATGTACGTGTGGACATTCTTAGCAATTCTAGAGCAAGGAAAGGAAAGCAAGTGTAACGTGAACAGAAGTAATGCACTGTCATGTCTCTAACGATGAAATGTCCTTACAAACTGCTGGAATGGTGGCCAGCCTGCTGAGGTCAGGGGTACACTCTGCTAACTCATGTCTGGACTCATCAGGAATGTTGCCTTTAGGAATTCTGGTATGAGAAAAATGCACAGAGAAACTGCATTATTCTTCTTCACGAAAAAACCAGCAGTGCTTTGTGAATTTGCTTTAATTGGTTTAGATTTTGTTTTACCTCTGGAGAATGCAAATAAATTACAAAACAGAGGAGTCCAAATTGCTATGAACTGTCTAGGTTCATGTCCTTAGCCATGGTCAGACAAGTACTCCTCATCCCTGAGTGTACAAAATCACCAGGGTTCACTCTTCTAGTCTTGGGTAACTCTGTACTGGAGGAGACAGAGGGCTGGTTCCTGGGAGCTGTCCCCAGCAATGCTGTGGGTGACAGTGGTGAACACATCTGTCAGTGTTTCTTTAGTGACCCTCTAACTGTAGTCTTAAGCACTTAATTTGGGGGATGGTTCTGGGCATAATGAGAGGCAGATTTTCTCATACCTACTGAACTTGAAGGTCAAATGATCAACTGCTCTGTGAGTTCTGTGGTGGTTTTATGATTTCAATTCTGCCTTTATTAAGTACTTCTGCCGCTGTGTGTAGGAACCAGCCCCAAATCAAAGTCCCTTCTTTATAATGCAGTTAATCTGTCCTGGCAAGGCTCTAAGCATTGGCAAAGCAGGCAGTTGTCCAGAAGAAAATGGTCACTGCCTTGTGACCTGCTCTGTCTGAACACTACAAGACGGGAAGTTGCAGCCACCAAAGGAGTGTGAGGCAATGGCAGCTGCTGAGGATGTTGCTGCTCTGTTTTCCTCTGGTAACAGCTTTCCTTCCAGCTTCAGGCCTGTTTGTGCTAGACTTAAGACTTCAGAAAGTCTTATTCCAAAACCAGGGCTGTGAACATCTAATGATTACAGGGCAATGTTCGTGTTTAAGTTCACACTGTCAAAAAAGGAGTTTGGGAGTGTGAAATCTGTAAAGGCTTACGTATTTTTTCTTCTGTTTCTATCAACGCAATGTGACTGAACGCAAAAGGTTTCTCTTTTCAACTTGGTAAAAACCACCTTTTGCTTAGCTTGGGACCAGGTTGTGCAAGACATGGCTGTTACAGAAGCAGATGGAGTTCTGGCAATTGTTCTCTTCGAGGCAGTGGCTTCATGGGAATGCCTGGATTGCTCCCTGTGTGACTTCCTCAGCTAGGGAATTTTAGTAAAGAATGTTTTATTTACACCCAAGTTGAGATCCTGATGGTCCTTGGAGTGTTGAGCAAGGCAGCACTTTGATGTTAATTGTTCAAATAGCTATGCCTTATGCAGTATGTTGTAACTCTCATTCCTGCTCTTTGAAGGCTTTGAAAATTTGGAAAGCTGTTTACTAGTTCATGCACCAGCGCAGACTTGTACCTCTATGAATTCAAGAGCCATTTCTGTGCATCTTGAAATTTCACCAGCAATTCCTTGCAAAAGCTTCTTTATTGTACTTTCAGTTGAGAGCAGTGAGCTGTAGGGTGCCATGGTGTCCATGACAGCTGGGGCAAACCAGATTAGAAAATCTTTGTCTTAGGCTGTGGATAGATGGATTTTTTATACTTCAGCAGATCAGACAAATTTGACATCCATCAGACATGCTATTTTGTACAGCATCTGCCATGAGTATAGTTATTTTCCTCATGAACATATAACACTGCTGTCACGTATGTGTTACTCCAAGTATGGTACTATAGGTGTGTATTTATAGACACAGAAATACAGAGATACACGAGTATCTTCTCTGCCTCACACAGCTGAGGCAGGCAGCACATTGTTTATTCAATAAGCACTCCTAGTTTTCAGCCATCCTACCCTTGCTTGCAATTACGGGGCGGGGAAGGGGGAAATGTCTTTCTCTTAACACCTGCTTGCTAATTGGGCTAATTTGTAGTTGGCAAAGCAGAATGAAATCTGTCTCCTTGTTCTCTTTTAGGCCCTGGTATATCCAGCTATGAGAGTAGCCCTGGAGCTCTTGCCAAGCCTCTTGATGACTGTCTGAATAAAGTCAAGGAGAGAATACCAGCTCATCTGCATAAAAACACTTCTGTTTATCTGGGGGCTACAGCTGGCATGAGACTGCTGAGGTATGGCAGAAACTTGAACTACCCTGTATGCATACTAGCATAGCAGTCTGTGAAAACAGAATGTGAAAAATGTACTGGATGCATTTTTACCCACTGGAAATTGGCCATCTCAAAGGGAAATGGAGCCCAGCCAATTTAATTTAATTAACTTTTTTGATAGGGAAAGCGTATCTGCATAAAACCCCTCTGTTATGCCGTATTGAAAAGAAATGCTTGCTTTATTTTGGAGAAGGCAAGAGTTTAATTTTCTCTTTCACATCTGACTTGAAATACAGTGTTATGTAAACAGATAATGTCTGTGCACATCCATGGGCAGCAAAGACAGATTGAAACTAGATACTGGATTCTCAGTGTGGATGTGATCTGATGTGATGTGGCTTTTGGGGTCTGTCTGTGTCTTTAGCCCTGGCACAAACTGGCTTTTGATATTGTTCTGTGGCTAAATGGAGTTGGAAGAGAGATTCCAGGACTGTTTTAATCAGAAGTTGTCATATAAACCCTCGGTTCATTAAGAATAAAGGTATATATAAGGAGAAAACCCCACCCATGAACTTGCATGATAAAGAGGGAAGTTGGTATATACAGAGGGAGTTGCTTGCTGAAACAATGCTGGATACTGGCTGTTCCCTATCATAAGCTTCCCCTTTAGGGAAACAATGTCTATTTAATATATTAGCTGATTGTAGGAGTTTTCTTGAATTGCTAGTCAGTGAACAATAAACATGAAATTACCTTTCCAGATGCTCAGTGTTTCATGTTTTGTGAATTGCTTAGGTTGCAAAATGAATCGGCAGCCAATGAAGTCCTTGCAAGCATTCAAAACTACTTCAGAGCACAACCTTTTGAATTTAGGGGTGCGCAGATCATAACGGGGCCAGAGGAAGGGGTGTATGGATGGATAACAGCCAACTATTTAATGGGCAATTTCTTAGAGGTGTGTGGAAAAAACTGCATGCTTTTCTTTTCACTGTTTCTCTCCTATAAATGAGAAGTTTGACAGGACATGCCTGTTAAAGTGTCAGAGTTGCAACTTCTATTTTCCCCTGAAGTCTCTCACAGGGTCTTTTTGTGGCAGTAATAGGGCAAACATAAATCAAAGAATATGTTGTTATGGAAATGTGATATGGCAAAGGTAAAATTGTTGATCCCCAAAAAAGGGCTCCTCTCTAAATGACATTGGGTGCCTTACCTTAAACCAAAAAGTTAGACTGCTCTTAAATGCATTGGTGTGACAGGTGCTGATTGTCTTGACAGCGGTGCCAACTAAAGATCTTTTCTTCTGCTTACTTGCTGTCCCTGCAGCCCTACTGGTGAAGGACCTGCCCAGCTTAGGGGTCTCCAAATTGCTTGGCAGTGTTGGCTCACTTGTCCTAAGCAGGCAAGACTGTTTGAAGCACTGAAGGTGGTCAAATATACCTCAGCTGAGCCAGAAATCATTCATCCACAGCTCATTCCAAGACTGCTGAAAAGCTGCAGGCTACGAGCAGTAGGCTATGGTACCAACTATCTTGTGCAGGCCAAGTGATACCAATATAAACATACTTCTGCTGTTCTAGAACTTGGAATAGGGTCAGGCAGGAGCCTCACAGCAGAGGGGGAGTCAGATGTGTCGGAAGATCCCTTTTTAGGTACAGGTATTCATTGTCATTTCATTCAGAGTAAAAGCTGTACCCAGATTATCAGCAATCACTCATCTGCATTCGTGGCAGGAGTGTGCTGCCCTTAGCATTGGCTGCACTTCTCCCAGATTGTCTTGCTAGGCTGAAGGGAATTTCAACCAATACTGCTGGGTATTGCTATGTGTCCTGGCTGAATGCTTCCTATCAGATCATGGCCGTTAAATAAGAAGGAATTAGTTTTTTGTGCTGTGAGTAGTAACTCATGGTGAATGTGTTGCTGACTTGCAATGTTAAGAAATACAGTATTGGAATCGCCCATTTCTGTAAGAGTTTTTCTCGTTGTGTGCATTTCATGCAACAAAAATGGCATCATGAACTTCAGGGTGGTGTCAGTCTTCTACCACATGAGTTTTAATAATCCAAATATCAAATTCCATATGACAAATTCATAAAGAATTGACTGCAAGACACTGTGAAACCAGTTTAGTCCAAAGTTGTGTGAAGAGATACATGTGGAATATCACTAGTAGAAGAGAGAAGTTCTGACCTTTCTGTGACAATGGGCTAAGAATCAAATTCTGTGAGGGCCTGATTATGGGAATCTTTCACTGTAGAATTTTATTGTGAGTGTATTTGCTGGCCCATAAACCCCATTGTTTCCCTTTTTGTGTATACATTCACCTCATCATGCTCAGTGATTGACATAGATATTGACATAGATATTCACAGAAAATTTATATTTGACACTGTGACTATGTAGATCAAATACAGAATCTAGGGAATATTTTGGGTAATAGGGAAAAATGTCATCTGAATGGATCAGACTGCAGTTTCAGTGGAGGGGATGTGCAGATTAAGAGTCCTTGCTCTTTTGACTTTGATGGAGCTTTCATCTGACTTTTTTGCATTTTTCACTCTATTTTCACTCTCTTTTCACTATCTCTGTGATCTCTTAATTTTCTATTCCTTTAATGTTTCTTCTTGCCTTGAAACAAGCAAATCTTGATACCAGTTCCATCCAGATTTGTTCAAGTTCTCATGGGTATTTGAACTTCAATTCCCTACATTCTAGGATAGACATTGATCTGGCTAGTCCTACGCTTTGATTGTTGTGCTATCCTATTGAGTTGAACATTATACTGCATTTGTTTTCCCATCTTTCAAGATCATTTCACTCTCTGAAGGTACATCCCTCTTATGTAAAAACATCTGCATGTCTTCCTCATAGCTACTTATTTTTTTAAAAAGTGCAGGACAAAGAAGGGGGGAAAGTCTCAAGAAGTAGAGAGTAGAAAAGCTTGAGGTGAGAACAAGCAGATGGTATTTCTAATTTGCCCTGTTTTTAATTTCACATGTAGAGAAACCTTTGGAGGACATGGGTCCATCCTTACAGAAAGGAGACTATGGGTGCACTGGATCTTGGAGGAGCTTCCACTCAAATTTCATTTATCTCCGAGGACCCTGAGGAGCACTCCAACAGCACCTTGCAAGTGAAGCTGTATGGTTACAACTACAATGTCTACACTCACAGCTACCAGTGCTATGGCAGAGATGAAGCTGAGAAAAGGCTTTTGGCACTGCTGCTCCAGGTCTGTTTAAGACCCTTTACTGTGGTGCTCTTGCAAGTGTTCAGTAATTGTCTGAGCACATTCTTAGGCTTGTGTTCTCTTCCC
Source organism: Corvus cornix cornix (assembly GCF_000738735.6). NCBI lineage: Eukaryota > Metazoa > Chordata > Aves > Passeriformes > Corvidae > Corvus > Corvus cornix. Next base: position 36,830,454 of record NC_046333.1, read on the forward strand.
TTTGATGGAGTCTGGAGACCCCAGTAAGAGCTCAGTTGTGCTTTGTTGTGGCCAAACGCACTTAGGTTTCATACAAAGAACTTCATATTTGTTAAAAATTAGTGAGAGTTCTGTGCCATTTGACGAAAAGGCCTTGTGAGTGTTTTGCTGATCTTGCCAACAAATTCTGGAGAAAGGAGTTTCTATGAATGATAGTGATCAGCAGTATTGTGCTGACCAGTCACATCAGTGAACAAAAATACATCTGCATTTTTAAAAGATTCCTGTAGTTCATGCCAAATTAGGTCTTTCTTGCTTTTGACTAGCATTTATTTTTTGGGGTTTCTTGTTTGTTTTTGTTTGTTTCTTTTTCCCCCCAGAAATCAAACACCAGTGCCAAGGTGGATAATCCCTGTTACCCTCAAAATTATAATACAGCATTAACGGTGAAGTACTTCTTTGGCAGCCTTTGTACACAGTCTCTGAGACCAGCAAATTACTACCCAACCCAGTTTGTGAATTTCCATGGAACAGGAGACCCAGGTCTGTGCCAGGAGATGGTTTCTTTATTGTTTAACTTCACTGCTTGCAGAGACAGAGAGGACTGTCCCTTTAATGGAATACATCAGCCAAAAGCAAAAGGGAATTTTGTGGTAGGTTTGCAAACAGTGTGGATTTTTTTGAGCTTGCTTGCTTTTGATTTCTGTAGCTCTGAAAGTAACCTGTCACCTACTCCTTTTCTATAGGCTTTCTCTGGATTCTACTATACAATTAATGCTTTGAATTTATCTGGACACTTCTCCCTAGATGACTTCAATTCAAGTATGTGGTTTTTCTGTTCACAGAGCTGGGCACAGGTAAGTGGGTTGTTTGGTTGGTCGTTTTTTGGTGTTGTTGGGGTTTATCTTTTCCATTTTAAACCTCTAAAAGTTGGATATAAAAATAATATGGACTGGCTATGTGTTCAGAACCCTTCAGAAGGTCTGTATCAACCTAGCATTTGTTTTTCCACTGTGCTTCAAAGCATGTAGTATTTCTATCACGCTTAACACTCGGAATAGGTTTCAAAATTTCATTTCACAGTTCTAACCATGCTGTAGAGATGATGTGGAAATTTTAGAAAACATAACATCCTCAATCTTCAATATGCAGTTTTATGTTCATTTTCATTGTTTACTACATAAGCTATGTCACTTTTAGAGTCTTTTCCTAAATCCCTGTATCTAATTGTCTACACCTTTACTTGGTGTTTCTGAAAAATGTTACTAAATTCTAGTTAGGATCCAAATATTCTCTAGTTACAAAACCCCAAAGCATTTTTTCCCATAATTAACATGGTTTTTTTAAAAAAATCTCTTGCTTTCAGCTGCAGTTTATGCTGCCTAAATTTGAAGAAATATATGCTAGATCCTACTGTTTCTCAGCCAATTTCATTTATTACTTGCTTGTACATGGTTACAACTTCAATGCAGAAACTTGGCCACAGATACATTTTCAAAAGGAGGTGAGTAATAATCATTTTTTCTTACTGTCATTTTAATCCAAAGAGGTCGAGGAGGAGACAGAAGATGCAGCAGCCAGCAAAAATAGAATGGCTGTAAACAGCCTTTATAAATGACTGTCAAATGTTTGGCATAAAACAAAGCCACTTTTCCAACCTCAGTAGCAATCTCAGCTTGGTTTCAGAGGTTGCAGCATTATTTGGAGATGCTACATAGATCTTTTAAAGAGCTTTAAGCAAAGACCAAACACTTGTGTTTTAAACATTTCCCCAGCATTTTGCTCTAGGCAGTGATCTGCCTAGAACACGTCAGCAGATAAGTTTGAGCTAACCCTCTGAGCTGGAGAGCAGAACTCTGCTTTTCTGTCTCCTGGCAAAGCCTTGGGGGAACTGGCAAAGCTGTTCGTAGCCAGTGAGTGGTGATGAAGCAACTAGGACAGTTTTCATCCTCACCCCACTCATCCATCTGTGCCATAATCTGGTCCTCTGGAATAAGAATGTATTTTGATGGGGTATTGCCTTTCAGTGGACAGAGAGAGAAGGCTTACAGTATCTGTGCAATAGATGCATTTCTTTTCTTCTCTGCTACTGCACCAAGCCTTACTCTAAAACTCTATCCCAGACTGTCTCTTAATGTCCATATAGTTTGGAAATGCTTCAGCACTTGCATGCAAAACCAATAAAAGAATAGGTTGTAGATCTTCATGGTGTATTCTTAAATCCCCTTAGATGCTGGGGATGCTGGCAAGCTGTGAATGAGAAATCAAAAGCAATGTTTTCTGAACACTCGTATCTATTACTCGTGCATAAAGGAATCAAGTAGGATTTTCTTGCCTCATTTTGACTTCTGGTGGACAACCATTAGCAGCTCTGGAGGAGTGCCCAAATTTTAGCTGTTCCACCAGATAGGAGCAGCCAGAAACAGCAACATTTTTCTGTTTTTAGCCAAGACTATAAAAACACCAAGCAAAATAAAACCCCAAAAGGCTTATTTAAAATTAATACCTTTGTTGCCTAGATTTTACACTAGGGTAATCATGAAATTTCAAAAGGCAAAACTACATTCTCTTAATTAGATCTGCCCCTGCTAAAATAGCAAGATCTAATGTTGGCTGATCAGCTAAGCTACCCCAGAGATAACAGCACAATCTCACTATGACTGGAGGGTGGTTTTTTTGTCTATGCTAGGAGTATATATTTCCTTTTAATCAGTGAACACAACCAATGAAAAGATCCTTGGCCTAATGCTAAGATCTGGGCGAGATCCAGAGCTAGATGATTTGCAAAATTAGAAGTTTTAAACCTCATGATGAGAGGAGGACAAAGGACACTTCACCCTTTGATCCTGTGCTTTTCAAGTGCCAGGATGATGACTTAATGAAAAGGACAGTGGAAAACTGGTAAATTCTGTTGCTCAAACTAGAAGTGGGGAAAGACAGCAAAGCAGGAAGACCATGGAGCAAATACAAACATACTCCCTTTGCTGTTGTTTCACCCATTTTGAAGTAGTTTTAAATTTATGTTTATTTTTTAAATGGAAGAGCCTAATTTTGGTTCATTTGCAGGCACAAAACCAAAAATGGAACAAAAGATGATAAATAGAGTTCCAGCTTTGGGAACTTTACCCTGGCTTCCTCTTTGTCCGTGTTGGTGACACTCTTTGTGGTTTTTTTTTTGTTTGTGTGAACTAAAATGACATCCTAGGGTTTGGCTAAGGTGAGGGGCTAGTTTTAGGAATTGGCACAGCAGTGATGGGGTTTTTTATTTATTTGTTTAAAATGTGTTTCTTGCACAGAAAATTTGCTTAACAGGCTGTCTGCATATAGACCACAAATCTTTGTACCCATCCAATACCTGTGTCTCACTTCTTTAGCCCAGGGACCAATTTTCTTACCATCCTCTTGAACTACAGAAAAATGGTAATTTAAAATGGTTCCATATCCTCTTTGTATATCCCACTAAAGATTTCTCCTTGCTAATTTAAAGGACAGTAGTTGCCAGTAATAGCAGTTAAGCTTTTGGAACCTCTCATCTTTGACTGAAAATTCCATGGGAACAGGACTCTTCTGTCTTTATTTCAGGTTGGCAACAGCAGTATAGCGTGGTCCCTCGGTTACATGTTAAGCCTCACGAACATGATTCCAGCAGAAGGCAAGCTGATCCAGTTACCTCTGAAACCTTCTCTGTTTGCTGGGCTTCTCGTCTTCCTCACAGCTACAGCACTGTTGTGCCTCCTCTTCCTCATTTACTTGTGTATTGTATCACATCATCGGAAGAACGTCCCTCGTGTTGAACATGTATTTATTCCAGAATGAATGAACTTCGCTGAAGACAAAACAAAAATTTTATACTGCTATTAAGCAGAACTTTATTTTTCCCCCCATTTTTCAAAAATAAAGACAGGAAAAATGACTTCCAGTCCAGAAGCATAAACAGAGAAGAGGCACAAAGGAGTCTGTGATATGGTGAATTGGAGTGCTTTTGAAGTATTTTGGTAATTGTTTCTGTAAACCTGATTTGTCGAGTGTGCAGCAGAGAAAACATGGACAGATGTGTCACTTTGCTTTGTAAGGGATTACTTGCCTTTTCCTTCCAGGTATGTATTATTTTTTTGTTCATTAACTCTGTGCTAACTGGTGAACTTAAGTGGTGATGGATTTGATCACAGTGGCAGCTGTTTAAGATAAAATTAAACAAGCCAGTAGCAATTGTGGGAGGTGGGAACATGGTAGCTGTCCTTGTGTGCAGTGCTGATACTAAAAGCCCTGAAGTAATCTAATTTCTGAAACTGGAACAAGCACTGGATAATGACAAGAACTGAAAGGAAGAGCTGTGATAGAATTGTTTCTATTGTTGTTCCAAATGGATCGATCCCCATCACATAAAGGTGTAATAAACTGTCAACACCTCTCATGACTTTCAAGCCTGTCTTAAACAGAGCTATATCTTTTGGTACCATGGAGACCCCAGAATGCCTTTGTTGTGGAACATAAGATTTGCTTTGGAGGTGGAACAAAATGCTTTCACACTTTAGTAACTAAACCTAAATTTATCTCATAGTTACCTCCAGAAGACACTGGAGTTTTCAGTCCAAGTTAAGAGTTTCTCTCTAGCTTTCACAGAAATGCTTTTTGTAGGTTCTCGTACTGAAACCCTGACCTCTATACCCCACATATTGTTGGTCTCAGACAGTGGCAGTCTGTACTGATTTGACATGTACGTACTATTTCAGCTGTCTGGATAGAGTCTCAGATCTGAACATTCCAAAGCATTAACATGTTAAGCCCTTCTTTCAAGGCCAAGAGGAGCAGGAGCCAGTCTCCAGTCCAGCAAAACACGTTTTCTGTGTGGGCTCAGGAACATACTGCTGGAGCTGCAGTCATGGCTGTAGTGCCTTGGTCAGCCTTTCCACTGTCCTTCAGCAGCACTGGGATCCACCTGGCAGATGCTTCTGTCAAACGTATTGGCTCCAGAGCTTTCCCAGAAGTGCTGCTGCCTTCGTGCAGCAAACAGCTGGCTTCCCTGAAAGCCCAGGCATTCTTCACCAAACCTCACACTCCCTTGAATCACAGGACTATCTCAGCTTCATCTATTCCCAGTATTGATTAGGGGATAGATAAGAGAACAGTGGCCAGTATTTTTACCCATAAATAATGTTTTTAATTTCAGTCTTTTGTTTCTATATCTCCTTCTTACTTGTGTTTGGTTATGGGGTTGGGGTTTTGTTTTCTTTTGTGTTTTTTTCATAGGCTGACAGATGATTTGAAGGGAGCTAAATATCTTTTTAAATGGAAAAAAGAAAAAAGTGACTTTTCAAGTGGATCAATAGGGCTTTGTTCCTTCTCTATTGATATACTGCTAAGTCTTGTCAGTCTTGCTGCAGTAGCAATAAGGTATTATAAGATGATGAAGTGCTCTGTGGCATCAAAGTTATAACTGATAAAGTATAAAATTTACTTCAGAGTGCATGGACATTACAGACGCTGGCATGAGATAAAGGCTTTTTCTTTTGTGTGATGGATTTGTAACTGCAGTTATGGGTGAAAAAAACCCCAGACAGTGGGATGAGAGCATTAAAATGTTTTCTTTAGTTGCCACATTTCTGTGGAAAATTGTATTCTGGAATATTTACTTGCCCTATACAACCTTTGCTTTGTGAGTGGCAGATGTGGTTTTACACAAATGGAACAGACTTGGAAGTTAGTCTCTGTAGAGCTGGCAGCTAAAGAACAAGTTGTTCAAAAACCATTTGGACTTCCAGATGCACTTGGATAGGCCCAGTATCTGTTCAAAGAATCAAATTCCCTCTGTGAATCACCTGTTTTGCTTTTTTAGTGCCTCCCTCTTGTCCTCATGTATATAGTCTCCCTCAGTGCCACCAGGATACCCACCTGCTCCGCCTTACCTCTCCTGGCAGTTTCAGCTGGGAAAGGTGTTGAACTTCCAGCCAAGCAGCTTCAGTGACCACAGCTAACTCCCCCCCAAGTGTGAACTGGAACCAGATCAACAGGCCAGATCACTGTCCTGCTGCCCAGAACTGAAAAGATCTCTGGGAGAGACAGGGAAGTTAACAGCACTTGGGAATGTGTACAAACCAGAGATTATTTATCTTTTTATACTCTTCAGTGCCTGCTTATGAAGATTAATAAAATTGTGAAAAGTTAAGCCAAGTGTACGTTTTATTTTTAGCATGTTTTCCCCCACTGCCAATATTTTCATGCTGGTAGACAAGCTGTTGTTAACAGAGGGGTAAGAAATCTCTGAAATGCTGTTCTAGGGAGCGGAAACTTGCAAGCTGCAGAACTGATCCTGCAAGGTTCTGAAGTGGACAGGACTCATTATCTCCTGAATGCCATATTCTCAGCAAGAAAATCCTGGTGGTTAAGAGCAAGACACTCTTCTATTTTTCTTTCCTTTTTTTATATATATATATATATATATCTATCTATGTCTATATAAGAAACACACATAAATACAACTTCTGCTTTTAAATGCTGTTACATTTCACTCAGGGACACCAATGCTTTCTAGAGCTTCTTTCACATTCACTGGCATGATGGGAAGCAGCAACTCCCACTTATCAAATGTAGTTGATCAAGATACAGAGGGGTTAGAGAAAGACTTTTTGGGCACAGGGACAGATTATTCAATATGAAAAACCACATCTATAGGGAAGCAGCAAGAAATTAATTAATCCACCAGAAGCAGATGAGAAATGAAAAGCATATGGATATTTCTGAAAAGTGACAAAACTTCTCATACAGCAATATGCAAGTTTGGCAGAAGCAAGCACTAACCACTACTGCATGGCATGATTCAGCATTGATAAGACCAGTTAAGAGGACAGAAAAGTAAACAACACTGAGCATGACAGTCAATCCTATCCCACTATGGGGAGCTTTAATTTTAAAATTCAGTTATTTCAGACCAGGAATTTAGGTAACCTCCATTCCTTCCTTTCCAGTAGTACTGGAGAGTAATGTGGCCTAGGTACCAAGCAATAAAACGAGAACAGTCCTCCTCTTGTCTCATCAGCTCAGAGATAACATGCTCCAGAAACTTTTCACGCCATTATTGATACACAGAACTCCAGGGTTTGTAGCTCTCCAAGTACAGCCCCTCTATTGTGATTGGTCAGTAATTTCCATACAAGTCACATAATCCCAGCTAATTTCTTCACATGCTCAGCAGAGGGGTCTTCACCTGGGCAGGTGAAGACCTGTAGGTGTAATTTTTAGTATTATAGTACAACTACAGGGTACATGCATCTTATTTTGCCAGGTCAGAACTGTATACATAGACATATATCAACATCTTGATTTTTCTGCATCCTTAAAGCTTGTTATTTCCTGGATGTCCTCAGCTGGGGGATGCCGGCTGTTGCCTGTTCCACTGATAAGGTCTCCTTTCCTGCTGATTAGGCTTGAAAGTTGTGGTCGTTTCACCCCAGCCAGCAACCAAGCCCCAGGCAGCTGCTCGCTCACTCCTCCACCAGCAGGATCAGGGAGAGAATGAAGGGTAAAAGCTGGGAAACTCATGGGTTGAGATAAAGACAGTTTAATAAGGAAAGTAAAAACCACACACACAAACAAATAAAAGCAAGGAATTAATTCATTGTTCCTCATGGGCAGGCAGCTGTTCAGCCATCTCCAGGAGACCAGGGCCCCATCACATGTCATGGTGATTTGGGAAGACAAATGTCATCACTTTGAATGTCCCCCCTTTCTCCTTCCCCTACTTTCTATACTGAACATGATGTCACTAGGTCTGGAATATGCCTTAGGTCAGTCTGGGTCACCTGTCCCAGCTGTGTCTCCTCCCAGCTGCCCATGCACCCCAGCTTCTTTGCCAGCGTGGCAGTATGAAAGGCAGGAAAGGCCTTGGCTCTGCACAAGCCCTGCTCAGCAATAACAAACACATCTCTGAACTATCAACCCTGTGGTCAGCACAAATCCAAAACACAGCCCCATACAAGCCTCTGTGCAGAAAGTTAACTCTACCAGCTGAAAGCAGCACGAAGTACGTAACATCTTAGATCAAAGAACATCTTGATTTAAGATAATCTCGTTGTATCCCACACTTTGCATTACAGAGTAGGCTCCTGGTGGGCGGTGAAGGACCCCAGGGAGCGACGGTTTAATGCAGTGCCTATGGAGGAGGGTGGGACCTGCAGGTGGCCAGAGAACTGATTCTTCTGCAAAGGACCTCCCGCCGCCACGGAGTCCGCCGGAGCGGCCCAGGGACAGGAGACCACGGACAGCGATGGGAAAGGACGGGCACACCCACCGGGCACCACCGCGCACGCGCGCGGCGGAGCGGCGGCCATGGCGCGCGTCCCCGCGGCCGCCCCGCACTGCGCACGCGCAGAAGGGGTGCCGAGGCGGCTTCCGGGCGCCGGCGGCGCCGCCCCGCCCTCTCTGCTGCACCCGCCATCATGGTACGTGTGGCCGTGTCCGGCTCCGCCGCCCCGCCGGCCCGGGCGGCCCCCGCCGCATCCCGCCCGCCCGGCCCAGCGCTCCCGCCCGCGGCTCCCTCCGCCTGCACCGCCGGCGGCGGCGGGGAGCCCGCGCCCGCCTCACCCGCTTTGGGCCGGGCCCGGGCCCCGCGTGTTGTGCGGGCGCGGCGCGGTCGGGCAGGGCCGGGCTCGGAGCGCGGCGGGACCGTGGCTCCTTTGCTCAAGTGTAGGAGTTTCGTGCAGTTCGAAAGCGTTCCAGTAGCTGAGGGGAACTTAGAGGAAAGATAGGGTAGGACTACTACAGGAGCATGTGGTGACAGGGTAGGGGCGGGGAATGGCTTCAAACCGAAAGAGACTGGGTTTAGATTAGATTGTAGGAAAAAATTCTTTTCTGTGGGAATGTTGAAGCAGTGGAACAGGTTGTCCAGAGAAGTTGTGGATGCTCCCCCATTCCTGGAAGTTTCAGAGGCCAGGTTGGATGGGGCTCTGAGCAACCTGGCGAAGTGGAAGATGTGCCTGCCCACGGCGGGGGGGTTGGGACTAGGTGATCTTTGAGGTCTCGTTCCAACCCAAACCATTCTGTCATTTTTTTTCGGGAAGCTCTTATAAAGGTTCTCAGAGCCTTGAATCTGAAAAAGGTCCTTGGGTGTGTTCTCACCTAACTATGCATTCCTACCTACTCTCCCAGGTGTTCAAGCGCTTCGTGGAGATTGGCAGAGTTGCCTTCATCTCCTTCGGGCCACATGCTGGCAAACTGGTGGCCATCGTGGATGTTATTGACCAAAATAGGGTAAGTTGTGAGTCCTGCACCTGTATTTCCTCCTTTTGCCTTAACAGAAGCTTGTATGCTAAGGCTGTGCGTATTGACTTCCAACAGAAATTTTGTTTTCAAATAAATAAGCAATTGCTTAAAAGATAGGTTTTAACTGCAGTTGTATTTGAAACCTTTAGGAGCAAGCTTTTTTTCCACTGGCAAGTGATACATTCCCCTCTGCTGTGTTTCCTAGGTATAGAAGTGGACAAGGGATGTCAGTTGGAGTCTAAAGTTTAAGAATGGAATGGCATTAATGTATGTGTAAAGTGAATATTTGGGCTAGGGGGCTCTTCCTGTGCACATCTTAGTTCTGTGTGCTTTTTTTTCTTTTTAAATTCAATTTGGTTATTTTGTCAAAGGCAGACCTTTAAAATTCTTTCCGTAAAGCTTGGGTTGTACAAGCAATTTTGTCTGCATAGTATGTGTTTCAATTTTGGATCAGTGTTGTCAAGGTACTGTTCATACATTATTAGGAAGTAGCTGTGTAAATCAAATACAATGGGAAAACTGCTGCAAACCCCCCACATTTGTTTCCCTTTTTCAGGCACTGGTGGATGGCCCCTGCAGTGGTGTCAGGAGGCAGGCCATGCCCTTCAAGTGTATGCAGCTGACCGACTTTGTCCTGAAGTTCCCACACAGGTGAGTAGTTGGCATCTTGGTCTATGTAAAAGAGCCCCCACGCTGTCACTTGATGGCTGATGCTTGCTAGGTGTAGAAAACTCAAACAGTAGTAAATTAACAGTAAAAATTGGGCAGACTGTGATATCATATAATATCATAAATACCACATTTCGATTTTCATTGCCAATATTGGCTGATAGCTGCTGTTCAGGACCAAAGTCTCACAGTGGCCGAGGCAACTCAGATAGTTCTGTGGTGGATGCTGTGGGGGAAAGCAATGTAAATGCTGCTGCAGCTTTGCTTTTGCTACTGCTTAAGTCACCTTCGGGCACCTGCCTACAGAACTACACTGGAATTGTAGGAGGCTGAACTAATTCTGTTTCTTTCAGCTTAGTTAATGTATGAATTTTTGTAATTCAGAACCAAAAAAGGGCAGTGTTTCTGATCCTGAAGTAGTCAGTGCTAGGAATAGTTGGTCATCTGGACAGTGAGGTGGATTGGAAGCAGATCCCAAAGGTCCATAATCAGGGGCATGGGGTCTGGTTGGAGGCCTGTCACCATTGGTGTCCCTCAAGTTCAATACTGGGCCCAATATTGTTTAACTTATTCATCAGTGATTTAGATGAAGGGGAGATGCCTCCTCAACAAGTTCCCTGATGACACAAAGCTGGGAGGAGTGGCTGACACCCCAGCATGCTGTGCTGCCATTCAAAATGATCTCAACAGGTTGGAGAGATGGGCAGAGCAGAAACTTCGGAAGTTCAACAAGGGCAGGTGCAGGGTCCTGCTCCTGGGGGATAATGATCCTGAGCACCTGCACAGGCTTGAGGCCAACTTGCTGGAAAGCAGCTCTGCAGAGAAGGACCTGGGGACAACAAGCTGTCCATGACCCAGCAGTGTGTCCTTGTGGCCAGAAGGACAATGGTATCCTGGGGGCATTAGGAAGAGCTGCCAGCAGGTCAAGGGAGATGATCCTGCCCCTCGGCCCTGGTTAGGCCATACCTGGAGTGCTGTGTCCAGTTCTGGGCTCCTCAAGATGAGAGACATGGATCTCCTGGAGCTCAGGTGACCAAGCACTGGAACAGGTTGCCCAGAGAGGCTGTTGGGTCTCCCACACTGGAGATATTCAAGAACCAGCTGGACACAATCCTGTGCCATGTGCTCTGGGATGGCCCTGCTTGAGCAGGGTGTTGGAGCAGATGACCCCACTGTGGTCCCTTCCAACTTGATCCATTCTGTGATTCTGTCAGTTCTAGTGAAGTATTTACTCAACAGAACCTTAATAATGCCACAGAGATGTGACATTGACTTGAAGTAAGGTGTCTGAAGTAACATAGTGGAGTCATCTTCCCCTGAATGAAATTTGGTAGGCCAGCATCAGGAAGAACCTTTTTTTGATAAAGACTGTGGATATGATTTTGTGACTGTTCCAATGCAGTGCTCGTCAGAAGTGTGTGCGACGTGCCTGGGAGAAGGAAAACATAAATGAAAAATGGTCAGCGACAAGATGGGCGAAGAAGATTGAAGCTCGAGAAAAGGTAACAGTGTTTCACTGGATGAGGAGTGCCTGTTGTACTGCTCCTGCTTTGTAAAGTTAGGTACAGTCTAAAAGCTGCATGTTTTCAATAGCAAGCCAGGATTAAAGATAGACAAGGCATAGGTTTTTAATGGTTGCTACCCATCAGCTTCAACTTCTTGTATTTTAACAGTAAATGTGTTTTTGTTCAGTCATGTCTGTAACAGCCTCTTTTCCTGCATCCTGGGATGGTGCAAAGGCTTTAAATAGCGAGCTAGTTGCAGAAGTGCAGCTAAATCTCATTTGGAGATGATCAGTTACTTGTGGAATGCTTTGGAATGCTGAGTTTTACTACTTGTATATATCAGAGTTTCACCACTGCTTCTTTTCACACAGAAAGCCAAAATGACTGACTTTGATCGCTACAAGGTGATGAAGGCGAAGAAGATGGTAAGTGTTTGAGTGCTGCTTCTTTATGGGGTTAGTGCTTCTAGCTTTCACTTAAGAGTCCCATCCACTGTTAGTAGCCTTACTTTCCCAGCTGGCTTGGGTTATGGGGTGACACTGTGGGATTGAATTTTCCATGCTTCTTTGTATGCCACCACTTTCTCTTCAGTAGCTGATCAAACTTGAGCTTGTATAATCCATGTGTCAGTCCTCCCAAGTTACTGCTGAGGAAGGAATTGCCTGCTGATAAAATCAGATATTCTTGATGGGTTGCTTTTAGTATTTCACCCTATAATGAAAATCATTACGCATGAAATATTGGGATGACTGAGTTACCAGCCAGAATGATGGTGTCCACTTGGTAGATTGGAACAGTTTTAGGTGGAATTTGACATTTCAAATAAAAGGCATGGTAAAGGGTGATAATGAAAAGAGGCAGAATCTGAAAGCTTAGAATTTGAATTAAGGCATATAGTATTTGAACTCTTGCTCTTTTTGTTCTGATGAAGTGTAAACATTTTCTTTTTTTTTTTTTACAGAGAAACAGAATCATCAAGCATGAAATGAAGAAGCTCCAGAGGATGGCTTCTAAAAAAGGCAAGAAGCCAGGGAAGCCGGAGAAGGCAGTGAAGGGCAAAAAGCCAGAGAAGGCACCAAAGGCTAAGAAGCCAGAGAAAGCACCTGCACCGAAGGCACAGAAGGCGCAGATATAAAATGAACTTCTCATTATGTATAACTCTGTGTCCTTGTTCTGATTTTAAAATTACAAACATCTGATTTAAATTGTAATTGTAAGTTTGCTTTTATTTCTGATGGAGAGTTGTTGTCTGTCTCATTTTTTGATGTCCATGTGTGGGGTTCTGGTGTTCCCCAGGAACATGCAGAAATGCTTTTGTCACACTCATGCCTTTTCCTGGTCTTAACATCAAGAGTCAAACAAGGTTAGAAGGGAAAAAGGGATTTTACCTTGGTATTTATTGTAAGGATCCTTAGGTGCACTGCGTCCAGGTTGAATGCACTGAAATGCACACCGCAATGCTCACCCTCAAAAGATCTGGTATAACATTATAGGTTTTACTAATTAGCATATCTATCAAAAATTCCCTAGTGGGAGGCTTGAGTGAGCCCCCCTCCCCAAGGAACCTTCCCCTGGATGGTTCTGTCTTGGTTTACAGAATGTGTTCTGGAGAGCACCTTGGGGTCTGGGGCACACTATCCTCTACCTACGAATCTTCTAAAATGTTTAGTCTCTTAGCTGAACAAACAAGTCCAAGAATGTAGGCAAAAAGCACTAAGAATACAGAAGTAGTAAACAGGTATAACAGGGGTATAAAAGAAAAGGCAAAAAATCTTCATGGCATCAACACACTATGCCCAATACTCTATACCCTAATGCCAGCTGAAATAATTGCATTCCCAGTTACTTGAAGTAGGTCAGATCCTGACATATAAAAGTCTGCTTTCGGAGTTGGTTTGAAAGACTTGACAAATTGCAGTTCAAACACTAAATTATTTTCTAAAAAACTTCCACCATTTTTTAAGTAGCGACCTGAACACCTGGATGCTTCAGATGCCTAACACCATAGTTGCCCTGTAAGCACAGCTACAGTAATCTGTGAGGTATTAACAAGATAGAAATTGTTGGCTTGCATTTCAGTATGCTTGCTTTTCAGAATGTTTTAAGATTTTGTGTCAAGACCTGAGCTTAACTCCAGTTCCTTAAACTGTGCAGCATATAATTTCCACTATTTAATCAAAACCATCAAGTAAGAGAGCATGACCTAAATAGTAGTTCATCTGAAACACTGAAGTACACAATTTAGTTTTTGCATTATAAAATAATGTTTACAAATCTCAGTATCAGCATCCATGTAATTTCCTGTGTTTTCTCCTGTAGTTTCTTGGCAGGAGGTATGTTTTCTTCATATTGAATGGAGAAATCTTGGAAGTCTGAGGTATCTGGTAATTTAAAAGCAAATTATTTTTTTTCAGTCAAATATAAACTTGAGGAGGAAGTATGTATTTTAAAGAATGAAGGTGGTGAGACTTTTATATTGTCAAATACATACTCAAATATATGCTGTCAAATACAATGATAAGCATAGCTTGTTAAAAATCTGTGCTTTAACTATTTACATGGTTAGTGCTGCTTATTTCAGCCAGCATTAGGTATCTGCATACCCAAACACTTAAAAGTATAGTGTTGTCTTGAGCTCCTCATGTACCCTTGAAGTAAAATTCAAGCACATGGTTGATATGAAGGGATACAACTGCTAAGGGAAAAAAAATCAGAAATTATGCAAATTGGGACTAAAAGCCATGTTCAAGTGTCTGGAGACCTTGGATTTAAATTGGATTTTGAAGTGATTAAATCCACCTACTCTGAAACTCTTAACTTGAAAGTAACTTCAAAGTTCTATCAACCTGGAGGTCCTTTAAGGTGAAAGATTTGTCCCTCGGGGTTCTTGATCTTTTTTTTCTGTACTGCTGTTAAGCTTGGTTATATAAGACTGAGGAAAAAAATGGTAAAAGTGCCTGTACAGAAAATAGACGTGCCTTCAATCATAAGGAGCTCAGAAACGCTTTTTCTACACCATTTACTTGTTTTTAATGGTACTGTCTTCCCCAGAACATCTTTGTGTATGACTGCAGCAATTCATCCAGTGTTTTCGTTCCTATCACTTGGCAGCTGCTGAGGCAGCTGGGACTTTTCTAGGATATAAGGTGTACAGTAATCCTTGGGAGCTGGGATTGTCCTGAAGAGCGACCTTGTAGCGGTATAAAACATGACTAAAGGGTTGTGTCTGCCCTAGCAGTGCACCATGAGAGCAAGGCATCAAAGATTTAGGCACTGCTGGGGGCAGAGAGCATTCAGTGCCTTAAAGGAAAGCTGGGCTCTGTAACACCACACCTGACAGGCAGTATTTCTGTCAAAGTACTGTTTTACACAATTTGGCCGAAATGGGAGAAGAGCAGTAACAGAATATATTGGGTTTTGATACCTACACTGCATTTCTGGCTGGGTGTTCCATGTCACCATGTCATCTGGTGCTCCTTTATCAACTCATGAAACCTCTCTGCAGCCTGCAGGTCTCTCTTGTGGGCAGTCCACCTTCCTTTCAGTCCACGAGCATTGTACAGCCCTCTGTGCTGGTTCCTCCTTTTTGTAAACCTACGGGGAATACGAAAAACTACAGGAGTGCAGTTTATTTCCGAAGGTTACCACACGATGGCAACGTTAGCTCTAAATAAGGTTGTTCCTAAGGCCAGGCGACTGTGCTGCCTTCCCGTGCAAGGAATGGTGCCGAACAGAAGGGATGGCACAAACACTTGAGAGCAGTGAATGTGCTTAGCCAATTCTTCATTTTGCCTTTATAGTTGACTAAGTTGTACTTTGCTGGACTATGGATAGGCTTCTTAATTTGCTTTGTGGAGCTGAGTGTAAAGAAATGGGATGTGCTGTTTAGAAAGAGTTTAAAGTGAAGTCTCTGTGTTTGTTTTCTCATATCGCTTCTTCATATCTGCATATCACATGCAGAACACGTAGTGGGCTTGCTGGGGGCAGAGGAGGGCGTCTACCCCATCCCAGTTTACTCCTGAGATCAGCAGATAATTGCTGTACTTGGCAAACGCAGTTCAAATCTCTGGGCTGCAAAGGCTGGGAGATGTGAGCAATTCTAGGAGTAGGATTGGACCCCTTGGCATGATCTGTAGTTAAAAGGTGTAAAATCTGCTATTACCGTGAACCAGCTGCAGTTCTGGGCCAACTGATTTGCTGGTGATGCATATTTCCTCTTCTTGGAAAATGCTGTATTTACATGCTTTTGGTTCTTGACTAGCATGTCTGTTACTGTGTTTGGTATCTGAATGTGTTTCAATTTTTTCATTGAGATGTAGTAGACCTGAAAGAGAAATCTCTGCATTTACTGATGGACTTGTGACAAATCTGGTCTAATTTATAGCTCTATTTATTTTGTCTTGCTTCAATTATAGTGCCCCTTAAATGCTTCCAGCCCTGTAAGGTTTCTCTGCTTTTCTCCTGTGCACATTGATAAAGTGTCTCTGAAAGCGCCACGTGCCTGCCTTTTATTGAGATGAAGAGGTGCTAATTTCTGTTCACAGCATTATTGGTATATGAGTAAGTACAGCTTGCAAGGAAGTGGTAAGTGGAGCAAATTACAGGGATGGCTGTGTGGTCTACTCATTTCAGGTCTTCAGCTTTTTGTTCTTCCATTCTGTAATTCCAGGGGGACGGAGGGGGGCTGGGTAGGTTTGTTTGGGGGTTTCATCTGGACATTCTTAATGTTGTTTTGAGCTTGAAGTTGCATATACTATTGTAACACTCAGGCACTTTTGAATTTATACTGGGATTTCCTGAAGCAAAAAGATCAGCTTTTACCTGTTTAAATACGACATCCGTGGTTGTGCTGCAGTCCTTGTCCCTGCTGTGACACAGACCCTGTGGGTACTGGTGATGTACCTGCACCCTTTTCCCTGTACGAGCTTCATTCCTGGGAGCTGTGCAACTTCAGTTCATGGTGTCCTTAAGTGGGAATGTGGCCCAACCTTCGCTTTGTGCAGTTGTCCCTGCTTTATATTCTTGTTTTAGATAAAAGAAGAGTTGGTCATCTTTACCTCACCCTCCTTTCAGTGATGATAAAACTGAGTGGGCTCCAGGCAAGTCTTTGCAGCAAACTCTCCCTCTTCCCCCATAAGCTTTCAGACCACTCTGGCCATCCAAGTTAGAGAAGTCTTCCACCTGCAGACAGCTATTTGTGCTGGTCACCAACATAAAAATTATGCCATTGCCACCAGCACAGAGCCACTTCCTCCTTCCTAAAGTGCATTGACCCAGTTCTTGTTACAGAGCAAGTACTTTTTAACATTTCCCCAGTAATCCCTGGTTGGAGGGTATTTTTCTGAATATTTTGTCCTGTAACTGTTCCTTACACATAGTGAGGAGAGGCCCTGACCTGCTCATCATGGCACTCAGCAGAGCTGAGCTCTTTCCTTGCATCCACTTTGGGCTGCTGGTGGAGCATGGGTGGTGTTTCAGGGCACTGTGCCCTGATGAAGGTTTCTGTGGCAGGATCTTATCAGGAAGCTCTGCTCTGATGAAAATGATAGATGCTTCAAAAAAGTAATGGTGTGCATATTTAAATAGCATGAAAGAATATTATCTTTGAGATCTGCTGGAGCTTTACCTAAGGCCACACAGTGGGAGAGCACAACATCTGAATATTTTTCACAATAACTCACCAGTCAAGACTTTCTAGAGCCACTGTTTGAACCTCCTATTTACATTGCTAGCTGTGTTACTGCCACAGTCAGGTGCTATGTAAAAGTGTTCTAAAGAATACATGGAAAATAGGCTTGAGGGCTTTTTCCTTATTTCTTCTCTTCCTCCCTGGAATCCCTGAATAACTTTACAGGGAGGGGTTTTTTTCCTTGTTTATCTTTTATTTCTACTGCTTGTCTCATTCACATTTCACATGTGAGTCTTAGCTCATCCTGAAAGTCTCTGCGGATAATGGAAAAAAAAATCAGAGTTCATGGCATAATGAAATAAATTAAGTCTGACTAGCTGAAAGTGGCATCATTTTTGGTCTGGTTGCTTGAAGCATTTTTCAAGGTCCAGGGAGAGGCTGACAAGCTGCTTCTGCTGGCAATGCATGCAGATCCTCATCCCAGATGTGAGCAGGCTTCCTCAGGTCCTAGACACCTGAACATGACTTTGGAAGGAAGGATGTTCACACAGTGGATATGCCTGGTCTCTGCTGGCAGGTCTAGACTGGGAAGCAGAATTGCATTTAAATGTTAATGCAGGCAATTGTGTCACAGCACAGTGATTCCAACAGGAGACTTAAAAGCATCCACACACTCCAAGGTGCAAAATAATTCCTAGCATCCTAGAGAAAATTTGAGGTTGTGGGCAGAAGAAAGTCCCGGTGCCATGCCACAGGATAAGAGTGCCCAGGGTCACAGGCACTGCCAACAGCCCTGGGTGGTCACTACTCAGACAGGAAATTTGGTGTCTTCATGGTCCTCGGAAGGAGAACATAGGTGACAAGCTAGCCCCTGACAACCTGACCTTTCTGGCCACTCAAAACTTGCAAGCAGCTCTGCTCCAGGCCTATTGCTCTGTACCATTAGCAGATGATACAAAGCCATCCCTGGGGGCATAGACAGGATGAATTCTCCAAGCCATTCAGTTCCCTCCTCTCTTCTCCTATGCTGCTCCACTGGGAGTGACAAAGGTTCACAGCTCACTCCCTCTCCTGTCTGAAAGTTCCCAGAACCTAATCCTCTGATTATTAGGAACCTTCTAATTGTCAACCTAAATTTATTCATGACCGATTTATAACCAGGAGGCTCCACTTCTTGCTTCTGTAACTGCAGGGTTGTCAGGAAAGATTCATGAGCCCATATGTTGGTCAGACCCTGTTTTCGGCAGCCACAATTCAAAGCTCTCAGATTACATACTGCCTGATTGCTCCATGTGTTAATGCATACACTTTTCCCCTGTCATCCTAGCATCAGGGTGACAGAGGACTTGCCCTAGTGCAAAGGTATGTACGCAGCCAACAGAGTGTCTCTGTGGTCCCAACTCAAGCATATGCCAGTATCTCCTTCCAGGAGAAGAAAGAGATTGCTTCTGTCTTGTTTTCTCTCTCTTTTTGGGGGGGTGGAAATGTTCTATGCCTCAGTCTGTGCTCATTTTTCCCTTGTTTCTGTGTGGTGCTACAGGTTAGAGATGGAAGTTTGCTGAGATGCTCTGAGGAAAATGGAGTCATATGCTAGCTCGATGTCCCCTGGGCCTGGGACACTGGCACAAAGTGAATCCAGGAGGGCAGACTCTCCCCCCAGGATCTGGCCTGTTCACATGCAGAGGTAGGAATAGACCTCTGGCAAGGTCTTGAAGAGCCACAGCCACACTCTGTGGGGAGGCAGGGCATGTAGCACCAGTAGCTGCTAATGTGAATCTCAGGCAGCGATGCTCCATGCTCCCACCTGGCATTGTCTCTGCTCCCTTTTAGGCTTCCTGAAAGCTGTCTGCAGTTTTCAGCCATGCAGAGATCTCTGGATGGTGCAGGAAAACCTGCGTTCACCCTGGCCCTGCCTGTGACGTGCAAGAGCAGGCAGGGATGAGCTGAGCTGTTCCCTGCAGAGCCCCATCATAGCTCCTTTTCTTTCCCCGGGCACCTCCAGAGTAAGATGAGCTTGGACAACTCGTTCTCAGGAGGCCAAGGGAATCAGCCCAGGAGCTCTTTGAATCCCCAAGACTAATTCTTAACCCAGCTAATCCCAAATAATTTGTGCACTAATTTTGCAACTCTTCATGAAGTTTCTCTGTGATGCTCCAGAGTTTCCAGTGACTTTCCCTGCCCACCTTGGTAGCACAAGTGGATGGCTATGCAAGCCTTTGTTAAGAAGAAGTGAGGATCTATGAGTGTAACGATTGCCATCTAACGATTTCATGGTCAGCCAAACTCACCACCTTCCCGAGGACAGCACGGCATCTGTGCTGCCAGGGCACATCTGAGTGTCTCCACAGCAACAGACACAGCACCATATGCCATTTTTATTTTGCAAATGGTATCATTTACAGGGACTGCTTTACATATTAGATGAGAAACTGTCTCAACAACACATCTCAAAATGAGACATCAGTGCTAAAGCTTTTATATGCTGTGGGGTGGAATTGTTCTTCATTCAACATCCCATATTTTCAAACAGTGATCCAGTTAAGGATACACAGACACACATACATTTATTTGCTAGTGAAGACTGCAGATGGTGCAGGATTAGTGGGATACTAAATAATAGAGATCTGAATCCCTTGATTTACATGGTGACAGTCCAGAAAAAAAGGTTTTTCTGATTCATTGAAGTGCTGGGGTAAATATCTAGAAAGGAGAAAGAGAGATGAAGAAAAGATAAAGCTTAAAAAAGGGGGATCCTTGCCTTGGGAAGGACCAACTGAAGAGGACAGAGGCGTCTGGGGTGAAAGGTAGAAAGTCAGTGTTGAAGTTCAAGTTGTTATAGCAGCTACTGGGAGCAAGGCAACCCAGTGGGATGGAACCCTGTTGGAGCACCCATGTTGTGCCACCTGGAAGGTTTGCCCTCTCCTATGGACTTAGGCTGCCACGACATGGCTGGATAGTCAGTGACTGTTTTCACATGGGTCTGAAGCTCAGTTGTTTCAAAAAGCTGGTGGAGGATGGAGGCTGAGACCCTTGGTGATGCAGAGTGGTTGGCTTTTCTTGGAGGAGCAGGCTAGGAAAACAGTTCCTTCTCTAACAACACAGCAAATGTCTTGGACATGGAACATGGGTAGTAAGATTTTTTTTCTTGCTGAACATGGGAGAGCTTTAAAAATAGCCCTTGGAAGTTAAAAAATGAAAAGAAAACCCTAACTCATTTGACTCAGTTCATGTTCTGTAAAAACTATACTCTGTTCTGACAAGCGATTCAGAGTTTGTAGCATTTACCTAAAATGTTAAGTTGGAGGAATGAGTAATCACCTTTGAAGGACTTAATAACTCTTCATCCCTTCCTCCATATGCTTGAGGAATGTGTTTGAGTCATGACAACAAGGAGGATACAATGGGTATTTGTGGGAAGTATAAATCCTGTGTGCTCAGGGAACGTGTGGTTCCTCTGCAGATGTTATTGTTTTCTCTGGCATCTTAAACACTGCTTATAAAGGGTTACTCTCCCTTCAGGATGTGACCTCTCTGCCTTTTGTCTTGAGTTAGACAAACGGTGACAAAGGCATCCCAGCAGCATTAATTTACTCTAATTACTGGATTGGGGGTGTGCAGCTTCTTCAGCATATTTATGAAAATTCAGTGGATTCCATAAGTGACTTGGGTGGGCTTATTTCCACGTGAACGATGAGGAAAAGCTGACATGCAAGAGTCATTCCCACACACAGTGAACTGAAAGAAATCACACACATCCAGATTCTTCTCTAAGTTAGGGACTCTTGGTTGTCCCCTGTCGGGATACTGATTTGGGGAGTGGGGCATGGGTTCATGTCACACTTCGAAATCGGATTCAAAACTCAGTTTTGCACCTTACCTTCTTCTCAGCATCTTCTGTGTCCCAGTGCCAGATCCAGTCTGAGCCCAAATCTTTCCTCATTCTGCTTGCTCCCTATAGCCTTAATTTCCCATCTCTTTCACACCTCCTGCAAAGAAAGGGTGAATTATCAGGGTCTCCTCTACAGACTGTTCCTTAGTAAAGCATTGAGACCCATTACCAACAGATACAGGAAATAGTGGGGTGGGAAGGGAACAGAAATTTGAAGGCTTTCTGAGCAGCTCATTTTTAATCAGTACTTGATAGGTATGATTTATCTGGCAGGGTTTGGGTCTCAGAAATTCATTCAAGCTTATAATTATCTTGGCAGATGTGAAAAGTCATATTCATAGCCCCTCAAAACCATTAGAGCCTCACACTTTTCTAAAAGGAAGAAAAAACCCTTCAGCTTTACTTTCTGAGAGGCAGAACAGCTTTCTGTTCCTTTACAGCTCTTGAAATCTGTCCCCTTTCCACTGCCTGTCTTTAGTTCCCAAGGGAGAAATGAATGCAGGTCCACTGGGACAGAAAGGGAAAGAAAGAAGTACTTCTGGGAAAGAAGAAAAAAAATCAGCCTATTTTCATCCTTCTGCAGCAGGCATTTCTTTATGAGGACAAGCAAGTGAAAAGGCGAGTCAGCCTATGAAACGGAGTCAGGGTTACACCAGAAGTCTTTTGAGGGAGCACAGAGGTGCTGCTGTGGGTACAACAGCACCCATGGCCTTCTTTGCTCTCCATTGGTTTCCTTTGGATTTTGGCCTGCTTAGAGAGCCCTAGGGAAAGGTCTCAGCTCTTCTGTTTCAAAGTACTTGCTCTTGGCTAAGCTGGATCTGCCAGGAGATACCAGCAGACTGAGCCCCCCACACTGCTGTCCTGTGCCTTGCAATAGGGACAGAACAGCTTTTCTACCTGCCTAAGTACGAGGTGAGAGGGATCACGCTCGGGAGATCTTTGGTACTGGAAATCGGCCTGAGCATCTGGTGTGAGATGTGGCTGTTTTGGAGACTCATATTTTGCCTGCAAGCTGGATGCAGTCCCACCTCCCTGCTCTCCTCTCTCTCCCATTGCTGTCTACACCTCTTGGTAGTTTCTTAGAGTGGGGACTGTCCCTCATCCTGCAGAGGTGGTGTCTGTCTGATTGAAGGATTGGCCTCAGCTAAAGTCAGGGAAATGTCAGGGAAATCTATGTGTGAGTGAGTAAGAATGTCTGTGAGAATGTGAGCAGAGGAGGTCAGGGGATAGAAAAGGAAAAGGAGAGAAGAAAAGCAGTTTCCACTATTCAGGTATTCACTAATTTTCCAGAATTCAGTAGCACGGATGCTACTTATGGGACCTGGGGCTGCACTGGTAGTCTTAGGACTACCCAGCTCAGGTACAATGGAGGCACAGCCATATGAATTTGAGGAGTCCTCCTCAGGAAACTGGTTTACAGTGCACTTGGTTCTTAGGTCTGCTTTTTAAATCTGATTTTTGCACTGTGAATGTCATTAAAAAGCAGGGGAAGGAGAGGGAAAATAAATTTTTTGAAATTTCAAAATTTCAAGATTGGAGCATTTGTTTCAAGGCTCACTAGATTTACCTTACTGGTTTGGCCACTGATGACTGGCTACAGCAGCCATCCAAGCCTGTTTCTGATGTCAAATTCCTCAAATGTCAGGCGTGCATTTTAAGCGGTTATTTGTAGGGAGAGGCAGTCCAGAGGGACCAGCAGGAGCGCTCGGCCTGTCAGTCAAGGTTCGCAGTGCCGCCACACTGACAGGAATCATTTTGACAGGAAATTGCATATAAATTGAATCATTTCAAAATTAAGAAAGGGAGATGAAAGTAAACGCTTCCGAAATGAGGTGCCACCTACGAGTTGTGATGCACAGGGTTCAGCCTCCAGAGCCCCGCAGATCCCTTCCCTGGCACTAACCCTGTCTTCGGACAGGCCATTTTTGTGCCAATGCCAATACTAGGTTATTGCTAATTACTTCATATTGCTAATTCTTTTAGAAGTATTAGGTTATTATCTGCCTCAGGGAACTGGCCTCAAGGGAAGTGTTTTAGGATGTTCAATGCTGCAGTGTCCAGGACAGGCGGGGATCAATGAGGTTGGTGGTGGCAGCAAGGAGGGGAAGCAGGGCTTGGTTCCTGCACCCCTTCCTCACACCCAAGGATGGCATGGAGTGGGGTGTGCTGAAGCCAAAAGCAGACACACTGCTTTTGTGTGTAACCTTCAAACCACTTCTTTTCTTAGCTATAGTTTTGAGTAGCAGTGGAAGGAGTAGGGAGATGTACCATATTAAAATAAGATGCACTCAGTGAGCCAGGAGGGTATGAAGGCCCTGGGGCACTGGGACTGGCACAAGAGCACACTGGGCGAGAGCACTGAGTTGCCATCACTGTTTACACCCACTGTGTTGCATCACCTTGTGAAACGTCACTGTGGACCATGCATGGTCAGTGAGCTAGAAGAGGGTTTGAGGACACAGGAGCCTCCTCCTGCATCTGTCACTGCCCCCCTGTGCTGCCTTGGTCAAGTGACTTGGCCCAGGTTCCCTCAGTCTCATCCTCCTCTTTTTTTAGACCACCATATCTTCATTATACCTCACAAAAGCCAGTATTGTGCCTTTATCAGATTTTTTAAAAACACAAATATCAGTAAAGAGCAATGCTGATCTACCTGGTTTGTTTTATGGTCTCCTACAGGAGGTAGTTGCACACATCAGGGAGCTGGAAAGCCCCCACACTTGAGACAGAGGGTTTCCTCCTGTCCCCAGGCTGGGCTGGTTGGGGCTGAAGCAGTTGGTGGTGTCACCTGCCATGGTGAGGAACTGATGGATTTTGCTTGGCCACAGTCCAGGGCTGGAAGGGGAAAGTTATATGAAACAAAAAAACGCTTTGCAGCCTGGCAGCTGCCTGTGTACCCTGTTTGGCCATGGAGGGCTCTTGAAACACACTGCTTTCCAAAGCAATGCCTCCAGACCCTCTTCTCCCAGGGGCCTGAGGAAAAGGCACTTAGGATGCACCCTACACCAGGTGCTGGGTGAGGGGACTGTGTTGGGCACTGCAGGGCTCGGCATGCTGCAGTCTGCACTGGTGGGTGTGGTGAGGGTCCTCGTTCCCTGTGCCCCTCTCCTGGCTGCCTGCAGGCACCAGAAAACAGGTGCCTGAGCACCCTAAAAATGGTTTTAATGCATTAATACCTTTTAGGCAGATAAGAAATCTTCTCCCAGGTCTGCACCCACTCCAGGCACTGATGTGGCACAGCTCTTTGCTGGACCATTACTGAAAGGCAAAAAAAAAAAAAGCTAATAAAGACCTGTAAAGAGCATTTTCTTGGGCACTCATGAGCAGACCTCTGGTTCACTTTCCTGGCTCTGGGGTCACTGTGGTCCCTGGGACTCTAGTGGTCCCTCTACTTGGCTGGCACCAGGGCCACTGGCAACAAAGGGGCTTGGGAGAAACGTGTTCTTCATGTATCTTCATCTCCTTCTGGCTCAAACTGGCCCTTAGTGTTAAAAAAAAAACCAGAAAAAAAAAGCGGCAAGAAGGGCTTTTATTGTGAAAAAGAGACTTTTCAAATGCCTTCTCCCCCCTTCCCAGCCTCTCCACTCCCCTCCCCACAGGGAGGTGGGTCTGGGACGAGGCAGAGTTTGAAAACTCACAGCTGAAGTTCGCAGGGTGTCCTCCCGCCCAGGGGGAGCGGAGGCACCCGCTGGCGTGTGGTGACAGGAACCCCGCAGCCCCTGCAGTGCGGAGCTGGGCAGCGGGGATTGCGGACAGCCCGAGGGGCACCCCTGGGTGACAGCCCCCGGCCGTGATTAATGGCTTGGGGAGAGGAAGCGGGCTGATTAGTTGCTGGATAATTTTTTGGTTTGGTTTGGTTTTTTGTTTGTTTGCTTTTGGGTTTTTGTTTTTAGTTTGTTTTGTTTTGTTTTTTGCTATGTTTTAAATTTTTGTGTTCTGTGTGGGTTCCTGGTGTCGTATGGAAGTGCCACAGGCGGCCGGCACCCGGCTCAGGAGGTGACCGTGTGCTGTGTCACCCACAGGCGGTGAAGCACATGAGGAGGAGTGCGTCGGCTGCTGCTGCGAGACATGGTAGGATTTAGGGGTTTCCTTGCTGAGCTGGTAGTGGGAAACAACGCTGGGTTTGCCCAGGGACACCAGCCCCATGGGATGAGGTACAACGGGGTATCCTGGATGTCTCCATCCTGGGGACAGCTTGAGCGGGACCACTCAGAGGGTCAGAGCATGGTGAGGCAAGCAAGGCAGGGCAGCGCTACAGCACATCCGTCCTTAAAAGCATTAGGGATGGACCAAGCAGATTGGAGAAATGCACTAGGGATGGACAAAGCAGATTGTCAGGAGGCCCATAAAGGCAGTGCCTGGGGCTGCTGTAGCTAAAGCACTGCTGTCAGCCGGGGGGGTGATTACACTCCCTCAGCCAAAACCCACCTCTTCTAAGTGTCCAGGTGGCACTGCTTCAAGCAGGTGAAGAGCATGGAGTGAAGGCAGTGAAGTGCAGATGGAGATCACAAAGAGCTGCTCTGTGCTTTCTCTTTGGTCCAGACAAAGCATAGCATTTTCATCAAAAAGCCACAAAGTCAGCCAGTTTGGCAAGGGAAAACTTCACATCCCTCCCAAGAAATGTTGTGCTTCCCCAGCATTAGGAGGCTTATCCACATCTGTAGCATGTTCCAAACCTTAGGGTGGTGTTTCATGTCATCTAGTTTTAGTGTTCCAGTTTGGAACATCCCTTGGCAGACCCATCTGAGCAAGCATGCATCAGCTGAGCTGGGATGGTCCCCCCACGCCCTGTTACCACTGCCTCACCGGGAGACAGGGGGCTGTCATGCCAGGGAGCTTGCACTGGGGCGGGGGACTCTGTTCCTGCTTCGCCACCTCAACCCTTGCACAGCTTGTGTTGGGCAGGGATTGCAAACCTGTGATGGATGAGCTGAGGAGGTGCCTGGTGCTGCTGCCAGAAACTGGTCATTTGTGTCACTGAAGCATTTTTATGTCCTTGAGAGTGTGCTGATGACTCGGAGCCTCTCTGGGGACAATGCTGCTGTGCCAGCCTTCACTGGAGTATGTGAGTGTATGTGCATGGGGGACACTAGTGTCATGCTTTACACTTTCCATCCTACAGTTTGTATAGGCAGCTTTGGTTTTCTTAATTAATGAACTTCAGCAGCAGGAAAAATAGACAAGACTGGGGCTCATGTCACCCATTTTGGGTCTGGAGATAACTCCTCCCCATCAAAGGGAAAAGCAAGGCAACTCTCCCCACACCAACCTTTTGTCTGCAGTAACATTTTTCTGTACAAGCCTTCGCTATGAGGCATTTCAAAGCATGTACAGCCTGAGCCAGGTACCTGGTGTGGTCCTTCATGTGAGAGTGGGGTATTCATTTTTTGCCAGGATTTCCATTTTGCCTTGGAAAGGGAAGGTCTGCTTCTGCAGTCCTTTCCGCTTTGTGAGCTCCTGCATTGACTGCTTTGATTTTGCCCATCATCTGGGTTTGCTCTGGGCATCTGTAGGCATGACCATCAGGTCATGAGGAATAAATCTAGGCTATGCCCTAAGCTGATCGCCTTGTTGCTTCATTTGCAGCTTAACCCCAAACAAAATGCTCAAGATGATTTTTGACTCCTTTCAAACTCGCCAGGAGGGTGACCCCTTGCAGAAAGCCAGAGGGATGCCAGCTCTGAGCTCCCCTGTGGGTATGGAGAGCATGCTTGCAGCCGGCTTCTTGTTGGATCCGGCTGCTGCACATGCCCGACCTGCCGCGGCAGAGAGTGCTGGGGGATGACTGCATTACAGAAACATCTTCTTTCTTCTGGCTTCAAAATCTGCCAGCGAGTAGTTTCCAGTTGCTCTGTCGTTTGCCTAGTATGAGGCAGTCTGAATATGAGGGGCTGATTACACTGTATTAATTCTCTGGCATAGATTCCAAATGCCTCAATTACCCCTTCCATTTCCAGTGCTCAATAACTCCAGTCCACCTGCAGCTACTTGCCTTGCCCTGAAGGAAAAGCCCCTTTTCTGTGAGCCTGGCTGCACCAATGCTTGTACCATGTTTGCTCTGCTTGCTCACCCCATGGATTTTGCTAGGAGAAGAAGCGGGCTGGGGGGTGGCTGCCAGCAGGCTTTTCCCAGGACGAGGTCTGTGTGACACAGGCAGCACTCAGAGCCAAATGGCAAGCAGTTTTCTTCCTCTTTTTTTCTCTTTCAGATGTAATGGCTTAATGGGAGGAAAATAGGGTTACCTTTCTGCAGCTGAGGCCAGGGCTGGTATGAACAATTCTGTTTTGAAGAAAGCCCACAGGGCTGAAAGGCCCCGCTGTCCTCCTCCTTCTCCCTCCCCTTTGGAATCCTACGAATGCACTTTCCTGCTCTCCAAGAAGGGAGAAAACCTGACAGTCAGCTCAGGGAAACCAACTGTCTGACTTGGGCAACCTCCACTGAAACTCCAACTAGGAAATCCAGTGCTACTCCTTGCCAACACCCCAAGGAGGGTTTTGTGAGCCCCCACTGGGCACCAAGCAAGCATTCCTGTTCCCTGGTGCTGGTCCACTGGTTAGAAATGAAAACTGAAAATAAGTGGATCAAAATCCCCCCTCCACAAAATATAGAAAAAACGTGATCCCCAGTAAAATAAATAAAACTGAACCAAATGCCAGAATGTGTGAGGGTTTTAGCAGCATTCCAGGCACTCATGAGCAAGATTGGCAAACTCATCAAGAGCAAGAGGAAATAAAATGTGATTTTATTGTAATGTATTTCTCCCCATATTGAATACAGAACACATTGCAAGAGGGACATGGTTTTCTAGCACCTCGGCTCTTTGCCTCTGTTACATGTGGAGGAGCCACAGCAGCACAGCCCCACTGGGGTTGCCAAACCAGAGCTGGTGAGCAGCCCAGAGGTGCAGCAAGAGAAGCCACCGGGGTGAGGGGAGTTGTGAGGAAGGGGGTCCATGGCTCCCAGATTCTAGCTCTTACATCCCTGGGTTTGGAAATCCCAAAGGAATCATCAGTGTGAGCTGTGGGCTGTGGCTGGAACCAAAGTGCTGAGGAGCAGGACTGTCAGTCCCAGAATGCCACGGGAACAAAGCATATTCTTCTTCCCCAGAAGAAACTCAGGGGGTTGGAGGCAGTTTATGTGTGGGACTTGAAGGGTAGGAGTTCAGCCCACAGGCCACAGGCTGCAGCCCCCCTCCAAAGCATCCCCTGTACAACCCCTCACAAACAAAGGCAAGACTGTTCAAAATGAGCGGGGCATGAGGCGCAGATGTTGCACAAAGGCAAGCCACATCTGTTTCGCTGGGGAAGGGGCCCCCTACTTGCTGGTTCAGCAGGCAGATGGGAAAGCTGCTCTGAAAACTTGTGGAGCTGAGTGCAACAGGCTGGCCGGGAAACTGGGACGAGGGGAGGGGGAAAAGGGAAACCTGGCAGGATCCTGCACAGCAGTGGTGGAGTGAGGGAGCAACAGCCGCCCAAAACTGCTTCTCTACCTCCTTGACATCCCTGCCAGGAATTTCTAGGTTGTGCTGCTCTCATGTAAGTGTGAGGGTTAGAGGAATGAGCAGAGGGAGAGGATGGAAGATGAGGGGGACTTCCCTTATCCCATGAGGATAGCAGGACAGTTGTGCATTCAGGGCTGTCCAGGTCCTCACTGTTGTCTGTGAACATGAGATGCTCTTTCAGGTCCTCCGTGATCTGGATGATTTGGGTGCAGGCTGATATCACTTCTAGTGGTGAAAAGTAATGGAGATGTTTGCACATGCAAATGGCAGCAGACCTGTGCATCTCAGTGACATAACCTGCAAGACTGCCATCAATCTCTGGGGAGATGTGTCTCCAAGAAGTAGAAGATCCAGCTAAGTGCAAGACACTGCAGTAAAAGCCCTGACTCTGAACTTAAATAGGAGAAGGATGAGGCGTGTGAAAGCTTTTAGTTTGCTTACTTTAAGAAGTGTGGCATTCTGGAGACTGTTTATTTTTGTGGTGCTTTTTGTTGACTTCTGGGATTAAACCAGAGTGATCCTGAGCTGCACTGTACATAGCACCAGGATGAAAAACTCTCTGTCCATTCCTCATAGAGCTGAGTATTAACTGTCTGCAAGCTGAGATTTACACAGTGGGAGTGAGGAGAATTATGAATCTTTCCCTTTGCTCAGGGAAAATCACATGATTTTGGGGTAAGGACGGTGTCATCACAGGAAAAGCAAGTCCCTGCTGGTACCCTGCAGGGCTTTAGTCCACACCAGGTGCAGGACAAGGTGTGTGTCCTCTCTGGGTTCCCCCAATCAGCAGCCCTGACCTTGACTGCACCAGCTACACCCAATGTTGTGGAGTCCTCCAGCCAGGTGCTGGCCATCTGTTTCCTTCAAGGTGTGTCCTCTGTCTCCTGCTCCAGGTCTTCCATCTTCAGAGATGTTGAACAGGACATTTGGGATGCTGGGAGTCTTGCCACTCTTGTAAGCTATGCCTGGAGAGGGCAAGGAGTTTACAAGTCCATATTTCTGCTGTACTTCTTTAGCCCTTAATTCAACTGGGAGCAGTCAGTGCAATGGGAATAGCACTGTTAAACAGAGCACCTTACAGCTATGGCTGAAGATTCTGTTCAAAATGGTCCTCCAGACGATGGGTGTACGAGAAGGGGCTGTGTTCAGCCTATGGCTGTGCAGCAAAGAACCTCCAGGGCAAGAGGCCTCCCAAAAACCAGAAATAGTCAGTCTGGGTGGGAAGTTTAGAGCAAGAAACAGGACATTTCATCCCTGGGAAGCAAAAATTTCAAGGGGCTGATGCAGGGCCTGGAGCCAAAGACATGTCAGGTTATTACTAGAGGGAGGCTGTGGAGCTTGAAGGTTTCCAGGTTTTTATAATTTGCTGCCCCAAGGCTGTCAGTGATAACTGGGAAGAACTGTGAAGGCAACATGATTTGAGAAGTTAAAGGGGGTATGTTGGCACCACCCCTTTGAAGTCAGTGCTCAGACTGAACGGTGCAAACACATTTCATCCCTTTGTGCTGCTGCCAGACTGCTGCCCTCTGCTAGTGCAAAGCGCGCTTGTCTCCCACTTTGGCTATAAATTACCCAGAGATTTTGCAGACTGTCCAAAATTTAGCAAAGTGCAGCATGTTGTAAGGTTTCATCCCAGGCAATTTAAGTTGGTCATTTTCTGGTTTGGTTTTGGACATGTTGCTGGGAAGGTTTGTGTGCCAGCTCCGAGGACTTTGCTGACTCTGCAGGGAAGGACCCAGTACCATGTGGTGATGTGTCACATTTCCATCTCCCCAGCTTCAGCTGACCCAGTGTTTGCTGTGACTCCATTTCATAGGCTTTATGGGAGCAGTCCCCCTTCCCAGTGCCTGGCTTCAGCTTCCCAAGCCACTTGTGAGGGGTAACATGTGGAAGTGGGGCCAGAGGAGCACCTTGAGCAGACAGGCATGACCTACCTGCCACATCCCTGTCCTGGAGCCAAGCAGGATGGTCTTCAGGGTGTCCACAGAGTGCCAAAATGCAGTGGGGTCATGGTTCTCCCCTCTGGAAGGGCATTTTTAAGGAAAAAAACCTGCAATTCTGAAGGAAAAAACCCCAGACACAAAGTTGGTGTGGGTCTGCTAGGAATTGCAGCCACTTTGATGGATCATGAGGTGAGATGAAGAGCTGTTTATTCTTCAAGCCCCGTGGCGATGTGGGTGCAGGTGAGTGTTGGTGGAGCTGTCCCCACGTGCTGGGGGTGCACAGCAGGCCTACCCTCCTGGGGAGCCACTCTGACTAAGCCAGAGGGACCTTTGGGACTGTCAATTATCATTTAATAGCTGTCTATAGTAAATTCCCCCTCCGTGAGCCATCTATCTTCCCATAGCAGGATAATATAGGAAGGCACTTAGGCACTTGAATGATGGGCGATGGACGCTGCCAAGGACTTGCTTCTGCTCAGACTTGCCCAGAGTCACTCCAGGGATGGAGAGGTTTTGTCTCCTTCCATGTCCTCACCACGGTTATGGGTCTCCTGCCCATATGCCATGCCCTTAACAAACCAAGAAAACCCCCTGCACAATATGAAAAAGAAGAGGCTGATCCACTCCCAGATCTGATTGACGTGCCTGCTCTCCCATTGCACTGGGAGCTGCTGCAAGCACCATGTGTGGGTGCAAGGCTCTGGAGACATTCCCAGAGGTGGGGGGCAGGCAGAGGAGGTTTCCCACTGGTTTTTCAAGCAGTCTTTGTTAAAACTGGTCACGGCAGGCTGCACCTCCTGCTGCCCAGGCTGTTTTGCGGTTCATTGGGCGGGCAGCGAGCACGGAGCTGGGAGGGTGAGCACAGCCCTGTGTGTTGCACCCACCGTGCAGAGCGCACCCCGCTCAGTGTGCACCCAGATAAATGCACAGGCCTGCCTTTAACCTGCTCATCAGCAAGGTTGCTTTTGGCAAAGTCGTCTGAGCTTGGGAGTCTACAGCAGGCAGGTGGCCAAGAGTGACATGGCCATGGCTGAGCCATCCTGGCTTCCTTGGGCACCTCTTTGGGACAGTGGGATTTACTGCTGGAGGGGTCTTGCAGTGCCGGCGCAGGGGCAGGAGCACTCTTTTGAATGCCAGAGAAAAGTAGGAATCAATCCAGTTTTCAAGAGCCACGTATTTCCGTGGCATCTTTCTGGTCTCAGGGCTGTTTCTTACATTCTTGGATAATGAAGTTTGGGGTTTGTTTTTCTTCTTTTTCAAACTCGACAAAGCCAATTTGATGCACTTTGAAAAGAAATTGAAAACAGGCTTCTCTGCTTCAAATCCTGCCAAGGTTCAAGCATCCTGGGAATACAATGTCAAGGATAATCCTCCCCCACCTCACCCCCAGCTACACTTAGAAAGTTTTATCTCCTAGCGTCAAAGCTGCACAGCTCTCTACTGTGCCTTCTGAGCCTGGGCTGTGCTGTGTGTCCCTCTGATGAGTGAGAGTATATATTATTTACTTATTGGCATCCTGGAACAAGTAGTACCTCTCTTAAGCCTTTTTATGGGTTTTGCCTGCTGGGAAAAGGACCTAATTTCTGGCAAAGACATGCTGTACTGTCAGTATGTCAGCCTGGCAAAGCAGAGCTGTACGTATGGTTTGCATTTCGGGCTGAATCGAAGCCATAGCTTAAACTGCAGCAATTTTTTACAGCAGGGCTCAGAGAAAGACTCTTTGGAAAAGTATTTACCCAGGGCTTGTAAATACAGTATTATTTCTGCAATGTTTTATCACCTAGGTTATTATTAAATTTGCAGTATCAAGCGCCAGAAATAACACAGAGACTGTACTTGCACCTTTTTTGTTTCTTTTTGTTGTTGATGTGGCAGGGAAACCCTGAACGGTGCTGGGGAAAGGAGCCTGCACTGGCCCTCGCCCAACTTTGCAGCCCGGGGTTTCAAGTTTAGGATGGGAAAGCAGTGAGGCTCTAACTTGTGGTGCCCAAACCCGAGCTTACTGACAAGGAAGACAAAGTGGGTTTGGACAATAATGATTCCTTAACCACTTGGACTGTAAATGGACTTGACATTAAAAACCCGTCAATGATTGCCATCCCTTTGGCATACTCTGGTCTCCAGCTGTGGGTTAAAAAGGATTTTTCCTGCAGTGTTTTGAAGGTTCTCCATGTGGCTCCCACATGCATTTTCCCCCCAGGATACTGGAAGTTTTGGCAGCCAGGCTTTTTAGATATCCAGGGATGGTATAAGCAACCAGAGGATTATTATCAGCTGGATAACAAAACCAGTCACCCTGAAAATCCTCTGTGCTGAAGAAAAGGGTTACAGGGGTTTTTGGTGAGAGTGGGATGGGCTGTGTCTCTCCAGAGGGGTGGGACAGGGGACGTGCTGGGAAAACATGCCCAAGAAAGCATGGATTGGGAAGAGACTTGGCTGGATGCAGATGGGAACACTGAGATTTACAATTAACCCTACCCTTTGGGATTAATTCCATAGATATCACTTCTGTTAATTCAGCATACTTTGAGGCCAGAGGAACAGATTGTGAGGCATTTACAGTGATGATTTGAAAGGAGTATGGGTATCAGGATACCAGGATCAGCTCTTTATATGCCACAGAGCTATTTTACTATGGTTAAACTAGGATTTAGACTTTGCACCTCCCCTAAACTCTTGCTCAGCAGGCCAGATGGGAATTGCGGGTGTTTGGGAAAGAATGTGTGTCTGCACTCTACAGAATTTGCTTGAAATCTGGGACATGAAGGTTTCAAGTAGCTGAGCTTGGGTGTTTGCCTGTGTCAGTTGGTGTCGGCTGTGGTTCCACAGCAAATCATTATCCCATCCAAGTGGGAGAGAGCTGGAGAGGCATCACAACCAGCTGCTTGACAGAAGTCCTGCTGCCCCTCAGGGTACTTGAGGGTGCTCATGCTCATGCCCTCCCCAGAAAGGCACCTAAGGCAATGATTTAGCCATGTAGTTTGATGCCTGGGACAGTTAATGCCAAGCCTTGAATAACCCTGCTGATGATCTAGGACAGGACAGCCCTCTCTGGACAGTCTTACCCTGGACTAGGTCCTTTCCAGTCTGGGAAGAGATAAAGCAGGGGTCCCCCGGCAGGTCCCAAAGCCCTGTACCAGACAGCCCCTGGTTCCTGGCAGAGGCTGGTGTAAGCCCTGTCTGAACAAAGGATTCAGCCCAGCAGATATATTTTGCTGCACTACATTGTATTTCTGGGAGAGAAGCAATTAAGTGAGAGCTATAAAGCTGAATCACTCCAAGTGCACCATCAATAGCTCTTATAAACTGCATTAAATCTGCTCAGTCCTTGAAAGAGAGGCGTGGAAGGAACACCCCTGTGGCTGAGGCCAGTGAGGCGGTGGCTCCTCTTACCCATCTCAGCTCATGCAGTGTCTTTGCAAGGGATGTGGCTCCTCACCAGGGGGCTGTCTGAAGCAGTCTCCCCAAGGTGAGGGCATGAACCCTGGTGGATTTTAGGATAGTGCTGTGTCAACTCATAAGCTCATGCTCTGGGGTTGCCTGTGGCAGCTGCTCTTGGGGCAGGAGTTGGGCTGGTGGTGGGTCCCTGCGGTCAGTGGGAGCCTGTGGTCCTAAAAGCCCCATGGCTGGAAATGCTTCTGCTTGCTCAGCTGCTTTCTGGAAGTCATTCTGGCTGCTGGCTCTCACCTCCCCAGCTTTTTAGCTCTTTTTTTCAAGCTTTTCCTCTTATAAACAGTCTCTTATCCCTTCTTTGGCAATACATTGTCCCACTGTGTCTGCCATGGATATACTTGTGATTCCAAAATAAATAATTGCAAAAAAATGTATCCACTTGACCATTGCCTTGACTTCCAGTGTGGGTTTGGGCCACTTGGAAATACCTGTTGAAAGCAGAGAAAAGGCATCTAGGTGCTTTTTGTGGCTCTGGCCTTCTGAAGTGTGTGAAGCTGCCCAAACCTGGGTGAATGAGGCATGGGTGCAGCATGCTCCAGGGAGTGGATTGGCTTGAAGAATCTCACAGTGCTGCCCCACCACTGCCCTCCAGCTCAGCCTAAATGGGAATGTCCTGTGCTTAGGGCAGCCCCAGCGCCATATGCATGGGGTTGCTTAAGGCCGAAGGGGAAATACGAATTTAGCAATGCAGGGAGGCTTGCACAGTGTTTACTTGTAGCTGCCTTTCCAGCCCATATATTTATTGAAGTCACGTCACAGTAGAAAATGTAACTAAAAGGAGTGAAAAAAAGCTGTGTGTATAAAGGTATAGACAGCAAAAGCTGGTAGTACATGTTTAAAGGCAGCTCCCTAGTGCTGGGAATCAGAATACTTTAGGTTTCGCATATAGCACAGATCATATCATAGACCTGTAATATGGTTTGGGTTGGAGGGAACCTTATAGATATCTAATTTGGACCCACCTGTCACGGGCAAGAACACTTTCCACTAGACCAGGTTGCTCTGAGTTTCATTCAACCTGGCCTTGAACACTGCAAGGATGGGACCTCCCCAACTTATCTGAGCAACCTGTTTCAATGCCTCAACACTCTCACAGTTGAGGATTTTTTCCTAATATCTAGTTTACACCTACTCTCTTTCAGTTTAAAGTCATTACTCCTTGTCCTGTCACTCCATGCCCTTGTGAAAAATCCATCTCCAGCTCTCTTGTGGGCCCTTATAGTTGCCAGGAAGGTGTTGTAAGTTCTCCCTAGAGCCTTGTCTTCTCCAGGCTGAACAAACCCAACTCTCTCAGCCTGTCTTCATAGGGGAGATGTTCCAGCCCTGCAGGAGTTTGCATCCTTTTTTAAAACACAGACAGTCACAGGTCCTGACTGACACTTGGAGCTGCCTTGCTTTTGCCAGACACAGCGATGGGCAGAGCTCCAGAGGCCTTGTCTCGGCACATATTGAGATATCCAAGCTATGGGTTCAGTGTGCAACCAGGATAGGAACCAGTGAGGATGCCCAGAGTAAGGTCTTAGGAACTGGAAAGTGTTCACATCTAGACAGGAATTTGCTCTGGGGTTTTTTTTGTTGTTGTTTTGGGGGTTTCTTGTTTGTTTTTGTTTTTAAATTTCTTGAGTCTTTAAAGCAGAATATTTGACCATGAAAAATTCATTTTCCATAGGATGATCCCGTATCTCAGCACTGCAGACATGGCAACCTCTGTGCGGGCATTCCCCACAGGGCTCTTGCTCTGATTTGCTTCTGAAGGGACTCCAGCTTATTGCTGGCACAAATCACGGCACCAGCCATAACCCTCCCGCTACAGTGCTGTGGAGGCAGCGAGTGCTTGTGGAATACCTCTCTCAGGGATCACACAAGCAGAGGGGCTGCTTCTCTAAACCAAATGCAAACCCTGTTGGGGACCCTGCCTGCAGCAACACTCCAGCATCGTTCCACCTTTCTGTCCCCGCAGGCCCAGCGACCATGGCGACGGATGGGGATGAAGCCCCCAGCCCCAGCGGCTGTCGGGGTGCTGTTGGCCCTGGCCCTGCTGGCTCTCATCCACCTGCCCCAACCACCGGCCTGCTCCCCACTCCCGCTGCCAGCCTCGTCCCCTCCAGGGCCCCCAAGGGAGGTGGCTGCCCCCCTCTCTGGAGGACAAGCCCACAGAAAAAGGCTCCCCATGCCCCTCACTCACCTGCAGCAGGAGCAGGCCCCTGGCCGGAGCAGGAGGCAGCGGGGGGTGGAGAGGGACACTCCTCCATGGCTCTCTGCTGACGACCTCCAGAAGATGCGGCTGCTGTCCA
Organism: Corvus cornix cornix; assembly: GCF_000738735.6. Lineage (NCBI taxonomy): Eukaryota > Metazoa > Chordata > Aves > Passeriformes > Corvidae > Corvus > Corvus cornix. The sequence goes on from NC_046333.1 coordinate 36,866,574, forward strand.
GTGGGCACGTGGTCTCCAAAACCCGCGTCCCTGCCCACGGGCAAATCATGCGGGTGGGGCTGCGTGCCATGGGGGATGCCAAGGGAGATGCCAAGGGAGATGTCACTCCAGCCAGCCCAGAAGGAGACTGCCAGGATGGGCGCTGTGGGCTCATCAAGCGCCCTGGGGACCTGTATGAGGTGCTGGCCTTCCACCTGGACAGGGTGCTGGGCCTGAACCGCAGCCTGCCCGCCGTGGCCCGGCGCTTCACCAGCCGCCTCCTGCCCTACAGCTACACCGACGGCGCCCTGCGCCCCATCATCTGGTGGGCTCCTGACCTCCAGCACCTGGAGGATGCCAACAATGACCAGAACTCCTGCGCCCTGGGATGGCTGCAGTACCAGGAGATGCTGCAGCCCCACAGACCGACACTGGTGGCCGGGGACGCTCCCTGCTCCAGCATCCCACACAGCGAGTGGAGCCGCCTGGCCCTCTTTGACTTTCTTCTCCAGGTAGGGCTGTGGTGATTGAGGCCACCTGTCCCATCAGCTGTGCCACCCAGGTTCCCCTGTGCCTGCACCTCTGTTGTCTGACTGTGGTCTCCTTCTGCTCTGTGGGGTCACAGGCTGTGGTTTTTTGGGATCTATTTTCACTTGTCAGCTAATGGGGAGCAGCAGAACTTTGTGCAGAAGCACTTTGGCCTGAGTATGGTCCATGTTTGGGACTTGCAGGGGAAACACAGGCAGGTTTCAGATGCGGTGAGTCTGTCCTCACGTGGGTGAGCTTTCTGCTGTTCATTTTGTGCAGATGCTGGAGAGGCTTGGGACATCCCTAGAGACATCCCTAGGGCATCCCTAGTGACAAGCAGCATGTCTTACATCAGCCCCATCACATCCAACCTCAGGGATGTGCTCCTGGCACTGGGAATAAGGAGCCCTGCCCCTTTGGACAGCACTGCCTTCCTCCTCCTTGGCATTAATAGTACTTAATCTTCTGTCTGGAAAATCATACCCTGCTGCTACGAGGGATTACAACAGTATCCCAGAGAGTTATCAAGTCTTGGAGGGCAGAAGTGATTTCTGTGCAGAAAAAGAAAGCCTGTTTAGGTACCTGGGGGCTGCTTATCAGACAAGAGAAAACTGCCTGAAAGGGCTAGTATTAATATAAAAGAATGAAAGGAAGAAAGAAAAAAACCCAAACTAATAAAATGTGTTCTCCTTATTCTTTCTCTTTTTTTATGGTTTGTTTTTTTATTTTTTGTGAAGCCTGACCATTAATCTTTATAACCTCAACTATGGCTGGCAGAGGTGGAGCAGTTCTGGCTGGGCTTGGAAATATTTTAGCTGAAACAACCAGAGAAATGAGAAGATTAACCAATCCCCTTCCCTTCCCCAGGCCAAAATGCCGCTGAGTGCAGTGGAATGGCCAAGACTGCAGGAGAAAGTATCTAGCTCTAAGGAGAGTTCTTCTTCATGGGCTGAAACAATGCAATGATAAATCCAAGGGCAATCCACAGGTTCTCCTCAATAATTCTAATGGAATCCTCCCATGCATAAAAGTCACATAAAGGTAAAGAGTCTGTGGGATATTACAGAAGTGGAGTAGCATCTTTCAGAAATGGCTTTAGCATCTCACACCCCTGCTGGGGAGGGAGAAGTTGTGAGATCTGAGTGCTGTTGTACATTGGCATTGAAATCTTGGTAGCTTTCTCCAATTGCTCTTAAAATTGGGCTTCTTCTGTGTTGATTTCTCCTGGTTTTTGCTGTAAGGGAACCCCTCACTATGCACAAAGTTTTACTGGGAGCAAAATGCTGAGCCTGGTAGAAAAGGGGCTACTGCTGATGGCTTTGTCCTGCTCTTTGAAGAGGGTCAAAAGCAAATCAACTCTGCAGCCACATCCCTGTCCTGGGACACCCTCTTCCCAGCCAGGGGGAGAGCAAGGAATCTTTCCCCAGGGGATGGCATCTGGGGTTGTATCATAACTAGAAAAACCTGTCAGAAACAAGGGGCTGCCCCAGGGTAGGCATAAGAGTGGCTGAAGGTGATCTTCTCACAGGGTTTGAGCTTGGGTGGGACAAGGTGTGGCTCATGTATTTGTGTTCTCGCAATAATACCAAAATTCCCATGAATTAGAGCTGTTTAAGCTCTAGAAAGAAGAAATTAATACAAAAAAAATCAGGCAAGGGCTGGCAGAGGGAGAGCTTGTCAGCATGTCAGAGCACTCTCAGCATTTCCACAGCCATCTGATGCCTCTCCTGGGGCTTTACTTGAACACCAGATCTGCCTCCACCTCACACCTCTGTGGGTCCAGCACCAATCCCCCTTGGTTTCACAGGTGCTTGTGGGTGGGTGAGTGGAGAGCTGAGCCTATTTAATGTCCCTGTAAGTTATCTCAGGTTGTCTTCACCTTCTGTGCAGCCTGCAAAATTACATAGCAGGTGAGAGAAACTGGCGTGCTGAGCTTTCCAGTAGGCAGATCAAGGAGATGTGTGGACGAAATGTGATATTTTCTTCTGTTTCCATGTGTTTTGTGACAAGATGCTCAAGCCCTTTTTAACTGGAGTATCTCCCAATGGAGAAATACTGACCTGAGTGCTTCATTAAACTTCCGAAAACAGAGAGGTTCAAGAGGCTCCAGTGTGGGACTAATCCTTCTTCTCAAAGGGTTATGAATGGAATGGCCATGGAGATCACAATTCGTGTTTCCTGCAGCATCTTCTCCAGTGCTTGGTCAGTGTTTGGGTTCAGACTGAACTCTCTGTCAAAGTACATCCTGTAATTGTTAAGTTGTGCTAATTACCAGGGTGAAGGCAATAGACAGCCACTGTGGGTCACTTGGCTTCTGTCTTATTGTCACCTGTAGATCCCTTCTGGCTCACCTGAGATCTGCTCCAGCCCTCCCAGTGGCTCCAGGAGCCTCTCTGCACCCTGAGCCCTGCCTCCTGGTCTGGCACCAGCAACACTGAGCAATTCAGCAAGTCGGACATTTTCATGCTGCAACCACAAAATAGATTTATTTTCTATTTTATATTTAATATATATTTATATTTAATATATATTTTATATATATTTAAAGGAGCATATATCTATATATATATCTCGGAGGGTTTTTTGTAAACAGGCCTCGAGAGCGGGAGGAGGTGAGGCAGCTCCCCTACAGGGTCATGTCAACACGCAGCCATGGGGAGGTCTGTTGACAGCCAACAAGGTCCTGTCTGCCCCACAAACCACCCCAGAGGATGTACCAGCTCCTTCTGACAAAGCTGAGGAAGTTCCATAAACACTGAGGCCGGGTCTGACAGAGATTTATGTCTTTTATAAGCCCTTCATTCCTCCAAGGTTGTGGTTGAAACACTGGAAGTTGCCAAGCACCATCAGGGTTTCTGCAGGGAACTGGGCTGGGAAGCAGGAGGTTTGACAGCCTGGACAACATGGAGCCTTAGCAGCACCTGCAAATGATTAAACGCAAATGTAGCTAAAACAAGTCACTGTGGCCCAACTTAAATGTCAGGCATGCTCTGTGTATGCACAGGCCACTTTTTCCCTTGCTGATACTTTTCCATTCATCTTTCCATTGAGAGCTTCTCAGGTTACCATAGGGATGGATGAAAGGTTGCATGTGTGGCAGGAACCAGATGAAACCATCATCCAAAGCACCAAGACTTGGAAAAATAAATTCTTTTTGAGGTTTCAGACTCTAGGTTTCCTTGGGTGCTTTTGCTGGTTTTGTTAATTCATTCATCATCATGTACGTCTTCCCTTCATTTCAGCTGGAAACACAACCCCTTCACTCTGTGCAGATACAGAATGTGGAGGTACCAGGTATCTGAACTGCATCCGAAAAGCCTGTCACCATCACCTTTGTCATCACCTTCTTCATGCCAAAGGGGTTTTGCGTGTGTGCTCCCATTCCTCTCACTCACCAGCGTATGCAGCTTTTCCATTGCACATCTGCTGAGGATCCCTAGAAATGTTTTATTTTCCTCTGTACAAGAACAGCTCACAACAGGACCTCCCCATCCCAGGCACATGTCCCTGCTAAGGTTCCCAAATGTCTCCTGCAGGTTCATGACCGCCTGGACCGCTACTGCTGTGGGTTTCAGCCAGATCCCTCTGAGCCCTGTGTGGAGGAGATGCTCCATGAGAAGTGCCGGAATCCAGCAGAGCTGGTCCTGGTCCACATCCTGGTATGTCTCCCTGCTGTCCAAGGGCTGCTCTGTGGCTAACATGAAAGTGCCTGGGAGGCACTTGCAGGGCTGAGGTGGTAGCAAAGGGAATGTAGGTCCCATGGTGATGCTGGGTCCCTCGTGGGAGGTGTGCCTGGGCATGGACAGACCTAGACTTGGGCATCTGCTTTCCCCCAGATGCTCTCAGGCTTTCTCACTGCATTAAGAAGCAGCCTAAACCCCCACATTGGTGGCTCTCTGCAGTAAGTGAACTTCTCCTTCCCATCCTGCTGGCAGGTCCGGAGGAGCGCGCCGTCCCGCCTGGTGTTCATCGACAATGCGGGGAGGCCACAGCACCCCGAGGAGAAGCTCAACTTCAGGCTCCTGCAAGGCATAGACAGGTAGCAATGTGTAGTGCTGGGCGAGGGCTGAGCTGGCACACATGGGATGTCCAGCAGCCCTGTGGGTTCTCACCTTCTTGCCACTCCTGGCTGCCCTGGTGGGCCACCCCTGTGAATCAGGGCCACCTCCCACCCAGAACAGGGTGGGGGCATAGGCCCACAAAAGCATCCCATGTGCCCCTGCCCTGAGACTAACTCTTTATCCTGCTCTGGATGGCTGATGGCAGGCTCCAAAGCCTATTTCCCCTCTTTAATTGGCAGCTGCACAAAAATAATGAATAATCAGGTATTTCAGCATTTCTTGCGCCATTGCCCATGAGGCATTTTGGCATGCTAGAGGCCTCTTGATTTGGAATTTGTTTGGATCCGTGTCTGATGGAGCTATCCTGTGTGCTCACCATGGGCAGAGTTTTAATCAGGAGGCTCCTCATCCTGCGTTCCTCTGGGTAGATGTGCATTTCGCCTTGAAGCATCTTTGCTTGAGTGACCCCCTGCTCCCTTCCTCTCTGCTCAGCCTTCCCCGGATAACCCCTTCCCTCCCTGTCTCTTCTGCTCCTCCACTGCAGCTTCCCAGCGGCGGCGGTGGCCACGCTGCGGTCGGGCAGACTGCAGAGCCTTCTGCTGGAGTCGCTGCGCCTGGACCGGGAGCTCTGGGAGAGTCAGGGCGGCGCCGGGGGGCTGAGACCCCTGCTCCGCACCATTGACAGGCGGGCACGCGTCCTGCTCCGCCACATCCGGGAGCACAACCTGACGCTGTTTGAGGACTCGCCGCGCTGAACCGACCGCCGGCTGGCTCAGAGTGCCTGCCTTGCACATCCCAGCGGCCATGGATGGACCTCATGCCCTCGGCATGGATGTTGTGAGGCTCCGTGCTGGTGCTTGGCTCTCTGCAAGGTGTTTCCCCCCCCACCTTGTAGGATGCTCTGGAGAAGCAGATGGAATCACAGGGAGTAGGAAAGATGGGGAGGAGATGTCTCCTAAGACAACTCACAACTGCTTGAGAAGGGCAACAGCCATCAGCATGGATTTTCAAAGGAAGGGCACATCCATGAGGTTTTTTGGGTGCCTTCACTCACACACACACAAACACACAGCAACTGTGAAAGCTGGAGGCTTGGACAGTTGAACAGCTGGCAGGGACCCTGGGAAGAGTTAAAGAAGCAGTGGAAGAAGTCACTGGCAGCCTTTCCAGGTTTGTACTGGGCTTTTTCATGATGCCTTCACTATTTCCAAAACATCCCAGGCAGAGAGGCAGGGGGAAAGCAGAGGGGAGCTTTCTAAGTGGATTAAGCAAAGACAAGACACTAGAGCTGAGCTCTGCCTTACTCCCAGGCACACATCTCCTCTTCTGCAGGGGGAGACTGAAGCCTGAAGCTGGACTAGGCAGGACGCTGGAGCTCAGCAGCACTGGGCAGCAGCTGCCCTCATGTAGCCCATGGTACCATCCCTGGTGAGAGCCATGTGCCATGATCCATGCATGTACCCTGGTAGGCCTGGGCTGCTGCCAAGGCATGCTCTCAATGTTGGATTTGAAGACTTAAATCTCTCATTCACTCTTTCCCTTTGCTGTCAGGGGATGAAAGGCAAAACTACCCCACTTCTGAAAAGCACTCCTGGCTGCTCTCTTGGGCATAATTGCACATAACTCTTCCCCAGGATTGCAGAAAAATGTTTTAACAAAAATGCCAGGCTATTTTAGCAGAAGGCAGTCGAGTGCAAAATGCTTTCTGAGCATGCTGGCACCTCCGGCAGAGCCCATCCGGCTCCTGTCACCCCTCAGGCTCTTGCCCAGCAGCCTGCTGTGATAAAGCACAGCAGCATCCCAGCTAGGCAGGTCCTCAAGCCAGAGCTGAGAGATAGTTCAAAAGCAAAATGAACAGGAGGAAAAAAAGATGCCGGGATGGGCTCTATCATTCCCTGCAGTGTTTCCCACCTGATGCATGCAGCCAGTGTTTGCATGCCCGGAGCAGTCAGTTCCTGGCCTGTGGGTTTATGGTTTGCCACCAGAAGGCTTTTTAAAGGGGCCTCTGGGAGCAGCCCTCCATTTCTCCATTTCTCCAGTGTTACAGGCAGAGCTTCCATGCTTCAGGCACTCAGATTCACTTGTGCCTTTGGAAAGTGTCAGTGAGACTGGCATGGGTGCCCAGCTGCACCATGGTGCAGCTGTCCCATTGCAATAGCTTTGGAGAACACGGCCACCCATGCAGTGGGCGAGGAAAAGCTGGGTATGGGTACCTTCCCTGCTCCATCCTTCTCAGCACTACGTCAATTTGAGAGCGTGCAAGGGGATGCTTTAACACCCATGCTGATAAGCACAATCAATTACCTTTTTTCCTTCTTTTCCCTCTTGCTGGAGAGAGGGTGAAGCGAGATGTGGGTGACATGAATCAACAAGCAGGCATGAGTGCTCTCAGGAAGCATCAGCACTCAGCATCACAGGCACAGCAGCATCCAAAGTGCCATCAGCTTGTTCCTGGAGTCCTGCCCTCCAATTAGCCAGGGAGAGCCTTTCCCCCAGCACTCTCTCCACCCTGTGAGTTATCATCCCATTTGCTGCACCATGGGATGGATGGGTCATGGAAGCCCCAGTAAAGCCTGAATTGTGGGGATTTATTACGGGGAGGTGAGCTTAGCTCGTAAGCTTGGAAGAGAACAAAATAACTCATCCTGGGTCCTATGAAAAACCATACCCAGGCATGGCTGTGTAAGAGTACAGGATACGAAATGTAACATGATTAAATCCAAAAAATATGCTGTGAAAAACTGTGAGGTAACAAGAGCATTAGTTAGGATGTGCAGCATCAGTCAGAGTCATTTTTTCTCATTAAAGGGAGACATTTCATTAAAAGTGAGGTTTTCATCCCATGTAAGCCAAGTTCTCAGCAAGAATCAAGAGACAGGTGTGGGGTCTGCACAGTGGCCAAAGCTGTGGACTTTGCTGTGCTGGACCAACAGCTTTTGCCTTGCCTCTGGTTGCATCTGCTCAGCCTTAACATTGCATAAAGTAGTGGGGCTTTTTTTGCGTTTCTTTAGTTGTAACATGAGTTTGCTGGCTAAGCACGTGTGGGAACATCTGTAAGCAGTAATACATGTGAATAAAAATCCCTCATGATTTAACAAAGAGCCACGTATGGATAAATGAGAGAAGCAAAAGCCAAGATCTTGCTGAGACTGATCATTAATCTTCTCTAATTAGTCCATTTTTCCATGGGCTTGCCTATGTAACCAGCACAGGCTCTGCATGGCGGTCATGGCTGTTCAGAGGAATCCTGTGGACTGCTTGTGTCAGCCTTTACCACGTCGTATTGGGTTTGGTTTGCTCCAGCTATCAACGTGTCGTATTTCTTATGATAAACTTACTTTTGTGGTTATAACTACTTCATAGTTATAAATATTCATGTGGGGCCATGCTTGACAAACAAGATTTCATCTGAGCAGGGATGCTGTTTTACCAAATTTTACTGCACATCATCATGGACTGTGTTGAGGTGTGGTCACAAAAAAAGATTGTCCAAACCGGCTGCAGGATGGCTTTGTCTTTAAGAAGGCAGTGGCAGCAGCAGCTAAGCAAAGGAAAAAGCACTGGAGAAACAAGGGCTCCTTGACGGGGGAAATCCCTGCAGCACCCTCCTGCTCACCCTTGGCACCATGGGAATGTGCTCTGAGAACAGCATTTGGGAGCATGGGCATGTACCTCCACAGAGCTCCATCAGGAGGGAACTCCTTCACAGAATCACAGAATCACCAGGTTGGAAGAGACCTCTAAGATCATCCAGTCCAGCCCATGTCCTAACACCTCAACTAAACCGTGGCACTGAGTGCCACATCCAATCTTTTTTTAAACACATCCAGGGATGGTGATTCCACCGCCTCCCTGGGCAGACAATTCCAGTACTTCACCACTCTTTCCATGAAAAACTTTTTCCTGATATCCAACCAATATTTCCCTTGGCACAGCTTAAGACTGTGTCCTTCATTCCGCAGTGATTCGAGTGCCATGATCCATGTTTAACATCTCCCTGGCTGTGCACAGCCCTTCAGCTGGCAGAAAATGGGGCTGGGGGTTGGAAGGCAGGGGCCAGATTGGCTCCAACCTGCCGAGCACACACCCTCACACGCGTGCAGGCAAACACACTGTGTCACTGCTCCTGTGCAGCCTGATCTCAACCCCCCCCAAAGCTGGTGATCCCTGGGCACCCCCAGCAGCCTGCTCCAGTGCTTTGCTGGCCTCACCCTCCATAAACTAAATGCCCATTTGCTGCATTTAAGGGCCGCTTCTTGAGCTGGATACAGGAGACTAAATAGCCTTTTCTGCAGCTCTATATGGACCTCACAGAGCAGCCCCAGCACTCACTGAACCCACCCAGTGGCCAGGGATGACACCAGTGGGGTGGCACTCAGGCGTGAGATGATGACCCATCCTTGTGCTTCCTTGCCCTTAAGGGTGGGTTGTCACAGGTGACACGCACAGACCCCACAAGATGCTCTGCAAAACCCACCCAAGCATCCCCGTGCCGCACAGGGGAAACGTGGGCTGACTGCTGCCTGAAAGGCAAGAGCTAGCAAGTAAATCCAAATTTATTGTTAAATCTCTGGATATAAAAATAATCTGGCTTTTAGAAAGCAATTTATTTATGCTTTCAGTACTTACTTAAATATTTATGTGAAAAAGGGGGAAAAAAGTCTGCTCTGACATAGGACTATTGTTGTAGCAATGGTCTTTGAGATTAATGGAAGTAAATTAGCCTGATGTTTTATTTACATCCAGCAAAGCAATAGATAAACTCTCCTTGTGATGGATTTTCTTCATTAGCTGGGCAAACGCCTAAGGTACAGCTCTTGACATTGTTTCTTCCATGCGGTTAGACAAACAGTTTATCAAAAGAGTATAAAATTGTCAGGAAAAGAAGCAGATTAATGGCCAGTAAAGTGAAGATCATTGAATTTATGATATAAGTAGCAGTATTGGTGGAGCTCAAGAAATGGCTTATTAGATAACCACCATGTACACACACAGGTAAGTGCTGAGCCCCCCCCGGGCCTGCCTCATTGTCAGAGGCTGCTTCCCAAATCCCGATGGGGTGGTCCCCACACTGAAGCTTCACCTCCCTCCTCATTTCCTCCCTTTAGGTATGGGTTTATTCTGTAACTCTCTCATTTGAGCTTGTGAACATACGATTTCCTCCCAATTAAAAACCCTTAAGACTTCAGAGATTATAACCTTGTCTCCATGTCTGCATTGCTGTAACCATTTCTGCAACCTATTTTGGCAACTTTGACTGCTTTTTACATCAGTGATAATCATGCCAATATCAACATCAGTAATGTACAGGTCTTATGATTCTTTGTAAAAAATCCCCCAGCTTTAGCAGCTTATGGATCCCATATGGCTCCTGCAGCAATTACCTCTGGAAGGATAATTACCTGTCAGATAAGGCAAATGGAAAAAAGGAGATAGGGAACCTGGGAGAAAGGAAACATTCCTGGGGATGGCAGAGGGGCTGTGCTTGTGGGTTCCCAAGGTCTCTGCCCGGCCAGGCATGGGCTCAGGTTTTCAAGCTTCAGAAGAGGGATTTTGGGTGCAAGGACGACTAAGAAACATGAGTTTAACTGGGGCCATGAGTCTTGGTCTCCGAGTGCTGTCTCCAGCAGGTGGCATTGGCTTGACAGGCTGTCTTTTCCCAGTGCTTGCCAAGAGCGTCTTAAAAGTTTCATCTCTGGACTGGCTGATTTCAAGCTGCTAAAGCATCATTAATTCCCTAATTCCCCTGTAGCGTAATCTGCCCAGCTGTACTTTATATCTCTTCACCAGCACCACCTTTTCCCCCCCCATGACTCCAACAGAAATCTAGATTTGTGGAAGCAGAGCATTGCTCCATGCTGGGAGCAAGGCAGAGCAAGCGGCTGCTTGAAGAACGAAATGCCACAGCACCCAGGGCTCTTCCCACCCTACTGTGGACCCAAGTGTGGACCCAGGTGCACAGCACCCACAGGATTTTTGGACTGAAGGTCTCAAATGGTGGTCCAGTCAAGGAGTTTTTCCCTAGAATTACTTTGGATAGCTGCTGCTTTGGTAGGATTGTCTCTGTTCCAGAGAATTCATAAAGTTCAGGACATTTTGAATGGGCCATGCAGCTGTCCCTGGGATGGATTTTAAAAAGATACATCTCTTAGAGCTGTGTGCATCCAACTGGCAGAAAACACAAATCCAACCGTGCTCTGGGGCTTTGAAATCCACTGGTTTGTAAGCAAGACAAGGCAAAGATGGGAACAGCCTCTCCCAGAAAGGAGTAGTTTTCTATCCCCAGACTATCACCATGTGGTCCTTGGGGATTTCCCCAGGTTTTTTGCTTCACTCCTGACTGAAGGACCAGCCTCACTTTTTCTCCTCTTCTGAGTTGAGCCAGTTTTTATTCCCCTGGGCCACACCCAGCATCACTAATCCAAGAGATGATGTGAGTGCAAAGGGATTTCTTGCCCTTGACCCTTCTGGGGCCCCCTGCTGCCAGCCACAGGCAGGGTGCTGCTCGTGTCCCCATGCATGGGGTGGTGAGGCAATGCATGTGCCTCCAACTTCTGACCATGGCTTGGGTTTGGATACCACATGAGCTTTTTTCCGCTCCTCAGTCCCTGTCCAAGTTCCAGGTTAGGCAATCAGACTCACCATTTTACTTCCTTTTGGGATGCAAGGCTGTAACTGGTGATGTCTCTGCATCACCAGGCAGAAGGGAGGCTCCTGTGGCAGGAGAGGTGAGCAGAAGGAAGGACTGAGACATCAGGTCTTTTCTTTCAATCCGTGAGTTTCCTTGCCCATACCAGGAGCTATTATGTCAATCTGCAGAGGTATTAACACAGCATAGGGGCTGCCTGGAGGAGGCAGCACGTGGTGACACCTTCAGGAAGCACCTAAAAGGGGTGGGTGAAGATTTTTCTTACTAGGTGCTCAGCACTGGGAAAGCAAAGAGAAATTCTCCATGGACAATGGTTTAATCCTGTCACCAGCCAGATGAATAGGGTGGGGTTTCAAACCAGATACAGGGTTTGAAAGACTCAAGAGAGAGTGAGCCCAAGTCCTGACCCAAGAGAGAGTGAGCCTGAGTCCTGACTCTGCAGAGAAATGGAACAGGATGTGCCCATGCAGGGGCATTTCCCTGGCAAGAGGTGAGCATGACTCCACGGTGCTGCTGGCTAGGCTCTCTTCTTGAGTAGGCATGGCACCACCTCTTCCAGTCCTGCTTTTTGCATGAGTTTTGCTCCCTTGGATTTAATGTTTGGCTATATCCAAGCAGGGATGGAGTTTTTATTGAGGATGAGGTGAGTGGATAGAGTGGAGCAGACTACACTGTAAATGTTTCCGTATTTTTTTGCAGGTGTTTGATTTTAATTGCCCATTCTGGGCATCTGGGAAAGCTTGGAGTAAGCAAAGCATGTTACATCCCAGGGCTCTTTATGTACATAAACAACTGGAGGTTTATTGCCTTGACCTTCCCTGAAACAAGTTCTTGGCTCCTCTGAGTTAAATCGTGGGGAAAAAAGGGATCTAATAAGCTGAGATGCAGATTTGGGCTTCTAGGAAGCGCATCTAGGTGCCAACAAGATATCAGGAGGCTGAGATTTGCCACAATTGGGACAAATCTTTTTCAATGGCTTTCATTCAGTTCATTGGGGTCTGCCAGCTCTGCTCCTTGCCAACAGTAAATAGTCTGGGAACAGGGAACTGGTGATTATATTAAATTTAAGGCAATTCAGCAAGGTTTTACTTGATTTGGAGTGTGGGGGAGAGGTGGCACAACATCTATGCACAGAATGGACAGGTTAGGTCAGACACTTCCTGCTTTACTCTCTGAGCATGAAACATGGCATCACAGGGAAAGAGCCATAATTCGGTGTTCAGGAAGAGTTCATCCTGCCCATTTGAGTCGAAGTTGTGAACTAAGAGGGCAGAGATCAAAGGCTTCTACCGAAGGCTGGAGCAATTTGCTGAGGAGCCTAACTGGAAGGTAGCACTCAGTGCCCTTGTGGGGGCGTCATATCAGCTGCAGCCTCTTCCCTGCCTTTATTTTTACTCCTCTTCCAGAAATGGGAAACAACCAACAGGTGGGAGATATCGCTACTTCAGCTGGGCATGGCCTTTTCGAGCCTGATCACAGTTCAAGAGGTGGGAAAAAAAGCTCCTTAAAGGCACAGCCGTGCTTCTGTGGTGATAGCCCCTGGGTGGGCTACCTTCATGTCCTGGGGTTCCACTCCAGCCCAGCCCCAGGCTGTGCAGAGAGAAAATCTGCTCAGTCCTTCCCTTCCTTTCCCACCTTCGCACTTGCCCTTCTAAAAATTTTCCTCTTCCTGAGGTGTTTTGTTCGCTCTAGTAGAGGCTGCCCTTTTTATGCCTGCAGCATTACCCCTTCCCTGCCCCTGCCTGCTGGAGCTGCCTCTGGCACGCTCCGCAAAGCAGCCAGGCACTGTCTTCTGTTTTAACTGCTTTTGCCCACCTCCTGGCTTGCCCTCACATTAGCTTAAGGGGTTTTGGGGCAGGCGAAGGGCTTGGAAATAGGGAACATTAGGGTGCTGAGAGGCAGAGGAAGGAGGGTAAGCAGGTACCTACTGGCTTGGTGGGTTCAAGCCCTGGCTCGGTGGGAGCAGATGTGTCAGTGCAGGCACCTGCATGGATATGGGCAATAATAGCTCTGTCTTTCCAGAGCTACGGCCTTGAAGTTTGCCTCTTTTATTCTGTAGGGACCATTGACTGCAGAAAACAGATGCCATCTGTCCACCATGCCTTGTAAATCAGATTTTAATAATCTCAGGGAGAGGTCTGTCTCCAGCTGAGTGCTGCAAACCAGGTCTGCAGGAGTTACTCTGCAAAATTTACATTTCTGAGACAGGTTAGTCATTAGGGCCCCAGCTTCATACCGGGGAGGCTGAAATCCAGTTTCTCCCCCTCTCACAGATTTCCTGGCTGATGGTGGAAAACAGCTTAGGCCATTCCTGAATTGATCAGGTAAGTGCAGTGTTTCTTGCCTCCCAGCTGACCTCCCTCCCCAACACATCCACTCTGCAGCGTATCTGCATCCAGCGTGGGCACACAGGCTCCCATAATGAAGGACACCACTGAGTCAGGACTAAGAGAGGCACCTCCAAGATCCAGTTTTGCTCCATGAAAAGTGAAGCCACAGATTGCAGAGGCGCTGGTGTTGGAGTTGCTGTTTCCTCTGGTGCTGCCAGTGCCTGATTCACACCAGCTACAGGCTTGCCTGGTGGGTAACACGTGTGTTCCAAGGGCTGCTGCAGTAGGTTGCAGTGGGCAGTGGGGGAGAGAGCCAGGGAGGGAAATGGCACAAGATCTGACTCTGTCTGATCTTGTACAGCCCTTACACAGTTCTGTAAGACAAACGATGTATTCCTACAATAATAAAAGTACGCTGCCAAGGATGGTCACAGGTACAGGTGAAATGTCCCTTTTTTCAAATCATTATATATTGCAAAATCATTGCTGGTATTACAGGGAGGCTGCAAAGCAACTTCTTTGTGAGTAAAGGATCAATAATTTGTTTTCTTCTTCCTTGTATGAAAACAATACCATAAAATCATGTTGGTTTATTAAAAAGGCAATACCCTCTGAGCACAAATGGCAGGGCTGATCACAGCCTGTCTGTGGGGAGATACAGCTCTTTTATCCGCAGCCTCTGTGGACTTATTTTTCACAAAAGAGCTTAGCAAAGCCTTTAAAAACATGGTTATTTATTAGTTGGCATTGCCAAGTTTTGACTCCCGTCAGAGGAACCCACAGGGGCAGAGCAGACAGAGCCCAGCGTTACTTGCTGGAAGCTTTGAAACAAATCTCTGCCCCTTCTCCTCCATCCTCAAAAAGGAGATTTGCCAAGCAGGATGGCTCCTCACAGCTGTCGCACAGGTGACTCACCCCTGCCATTTTACACAAAAGAAGAGCATCCTCCCAGACTGTGTATCATCACATCACAAGAGGGTGGTTTGAGCAGTCATATCCTGGGACGAGTCAAGTCCTGTCAGCTCATCAAAACCCAAATCTAATCGTTATAATGATGCAACCATTAATTTTTTGAATGTGATGGCATTCGAGCTTAAGCTTTTGCAAGGGGGTACAGGAGAAGAAAGGTGCCTCTTGTCAGCATCTTCTGACACTGCAGAAGCAAACCTGCATCCTTCGTTCACATGAGTCAGGGCATTCATTTTGCACAAAATCAATCATTTTGCACAAAATCATTCATTTTGCTCAAAATTTTTTTCCTCCCACCTCTGCAGTGCAGGGGAGGTTGCAGCTGGGCCACACATTAATTAATTGGATGGAGTGAGGGCACGAAGGCAGCATGGCTTGCGTCGAAACCATTTAATGGGGAATCAGTAAAGGAAATACCCCCTTGTCCCCCACCTTCCTACCCCTTACACACCCACAGGGAGTTCTGCACAATATCTTCATGGAGGTACTTGGGCTGGAGCTCTCTAAAGGTTTGGGTTTCGTGAGGCTGTTATGAAGTGTCTGATGAGCCAATTCTGGAACTAAGGGCATCAAAGTTAATTTGTAAAAATGGGCTAATAAGGGGTAGTGTGGTACCCAGCTAATGGGAAGAGCCCAGGCCCCACTGCATAAGCCCCCCACAGTTCTGGGATTCATTTTAATTAGCACTCAGATATCAGACAGGAAGAGAAGATATTCCCCAGCTTTTTTCCATAAAGATTAAATCATTCATTCAACCAACATCCTAATGAGGCACCAACAGATGCACAATGAATAAATATTTTAAAAATAGTTAACTTAAACGTTAAAAAACACACCCATCTCTGTTCTGTAGGTACTGTTTGTGGAATTAGGCTGGAGTGGGGAGAAGGTAGAACTCCCCCTTTCCAGAAGAGCAAAGGAGACTGCAGATGAAACCAATGCTTGAGCTGGTTTCTAATAAGCCTGCCGCAGCTTTTCCAGGTTAATCAAAAAAATGAAAATCCTGGGGCAAACAAATACTTCCATTCAAGTCCTATTAGTCTTACTATTCCCTAATCTTCCCCCCAAAATTCTTATCCCCAACCCAGATGCTCAGCCCAGTCTCAATTATGAGGATACGGGGACTGAGGGGTCACACCTATGTCCAGGTAAGACTGTGTTGCCTGGAGGACGTTGGGGCCAACACCTTACTGGAGCCCAGGGAGCCCTCACCGAGGCTGGCTTTGTCCTACATCCCTCCATGAGATCCTTTACTTGTGGCCCTTCTCACAACCACCATAATTTCTCCTTTCTTTCTTCCTCTGCACAGGAAGAGAATTTAAATATTAAATTCCGCTGAGAAATTACAAAAATCATAGGTCCCTTGAGACACAAAGTACAGCTAAACCCAACTGCACAAGCAGGGAAACAGCTTTTCTACATGTTGGGGGGTTTGGCAGGTAGGAAAATATTTCTCAGCTGAACACTCTACCCCGGTTTGGATTAATAGCTTGGGTCCAACTTCACTACTCCCATAACAAAAAAATCTTAAAACATAACTAGCCCAAGAGAAGAAGTATCTGCTGGATGTCTTTTCAATGCTGTATTTTTTTCCTCTGTAAAGCATTCCTCTTTTAAAAGCTCTCTGGCTCTTCACAGCTTATTTTCCTTGGATTTTATAGATGTTGGTACCAAACACATGCAGACAGCTAAACTTCCAGGTGGCAACATACACAAGATACATGTGACAAAAACACAAGGCAAGATGTTCCCAGCAAAACAATGTTTAATTTACTGCTTGTGAATTATCCATGAGGAGACCCAGACATATTTTTTTTACATAGCCAGCTATTAGTAAAAATTGACACTCTGCAGGCCTCCACCACCGGTGTCTGCAGCCCCTCTGCAACCATCCCTGTCACAGGCTTCTCCTGCCCAAGGGGATGGAGGTTTGCATGGGGTTTTTTCCATGGTTTTAGAATCCTCTCCGGCTCCAGAGAGGACCCTACACTGAGATTAAGTTGCCATTGTGTTGGAGCACTGGGGAAGCTATTAAACAAGAACTCAATGTATCATCTGTGCTTCTCTTAAACTAATAAACAATAGATGTTCCCTTCAAAGGTGAAGGAACAGCTAATAAAACACTCACAAGCTCTGTCTTTCAACCCCAATAAAGTCCCAGCAAGATGCCAAAGAAATCCTTAAACCCAAGCATTGAACTCGATGTTGAAACGTCAGCCCCCAAATGTGACAGGAATATGTCCATTTCCTCAATGTGCCTGGGAAAAGCCAGAGCTTAGAGGACTTAATCTTTCACTTTTGCTATCAGGTAGAACGAAATGTTTCACCTAAAACCTGGTAGTTATAAATCAGGTCCTTGAATGCCTGCAGAGAACTCCTCGAGCAGCTCTCAGCTCCAGGTGTGGAATGAGTTTGGACAAACTTTTATCTCCATTTTAGCAAAACTGAGCAAAACATGTTCTACTCCACAATTTTTTTTACAGTCCCCTCAAATGAAACCCTTAATCAGGTGTCTTTTTTAATTCATTGCACTGTTTCTGAAGATGGGAGGAAAGAAACCACATGTAGAGAATAAAGGGGAACGTAAGTGGCTCTGCTGAGATAACCCTCTTGCGTGGCAGAGGTCCTCTCTCTGGGTGGAGAGCTTGAAACACCTCAAGCAGGAAACAACTCTGATAAATGATGGGGAGCAAGGCCAGCACACCCACAGGTTCTCTAGAGTCCTTTGACCTGGCCAGGAAACAGTGGAAGAGGACAGGGAAGCTGCCACCAAACGCAGAGAAGCTTTAATCCCACTTTTGCACGGAGTCCAAGAGCAAACTTTTGAGGTGGGAGGTGATGCACCAGTCCCATCCAGACCTAGCAAAGCTGGCCTTGCACTGTTGGTGCAAGCACACTTGGTCCTTTCCTTGGCTTGCTGCTACTCTGCTGGCACCAGGGGAGTGGCTGATGAGAGCTGGCAGGAGCCTGGGCACGTGTTTGAAAGCCAGAGAGAAACGGGAAAGACGTGGCATTAATTATGATGGCTTGGGACCAGCTGGAACTGTCAAACTGAGTTAACTGAGGGGAAAATGGCTCACAGCTCAGGGACAAGGCGACCTGGGGGGCTTGGCAGGGGACACCAGATGAAAACCACCAGCATGTGCCAACCCCCTGCTCTTTCCCAGCCTCGGCCCTGGAGCATCACTCTGGTGTCACCACGGATGCAGCTTGGATAATGGGAAACACAGTGAGCCCACTGTCAGCAGCATTTTCTTTTGAAGCCCTGCCATCACATGTGGGATCCCAGACTGGCAGAGCTTGAGCTGCCTTCTTAGCTAAATTGGGAAATTAATTACCCTGAGCCACACCTCCAAGTGAACAATGGCAGCTCAGTCTTGGTGATGCCTGGTCTCAAGCAACTGAATCAAGCTCAGCAGAGCAGTCCAGCACCTCATTGTTTGGTGTGCTCTAGGACCATGCCTTCCAGTAGGCAGGATGTTAAAAGAAACACTGTACATCGAGGTCTGAAATAGCTGGAGCTCTTGGCAGCTGGAGAGCTGGGCTGGGGTAGCAGCAGGTGTACATCAGGTGGGTGTAGAGGTACAAGTGTAGTTATTTAAACATTTTAAATGGAAACTGACAAAACCTATTAAAATAAACTGCACTGGGGTTATGCTTCTTGCTGCCTCTGCTTCAAGCTGTAGATTTGCAATTAGTTTGCATTTATGGATAGTTTAGATTTGAAAAGTGTTTCAAAACACTTCAGCCTAAAAACATGCATTTCCAGTCTGTTTAGATTTTGTGGTGAGGAACAGGTTCCCCTGTGAGTCAGGGAACTTCAGAGTTAAACAATACACGGATCCCTTTTACAGTCACTGTCAGATTTCCCCTTCTGCTGTATATCCCTGCAAAGGTAAGGAGGCTCCCAAGGCAGTCCAGGTGGCTGGAGCCCCCCACTATGGCAGAGCCCCAGCAAAGGTGGCTGTGCCTGCAGCGCTGCGCACGTATTTCATGGAGCTCTGGGTTGGTCTCTTTCCCAGTAAGCAATGACATTCAAGGGCTTGATTTTTGTTTATTCCACTGCAACCCATGTGGTTGTTTACATGAAGGCAAAGGGTATGAAAAAAGCTATCAGACCAGCACAGGCATAAAAAGGGAAAAGCTTCATGCAGCTACAGCTGGATGCACTGACTGCACCTGGCTGTGTTCAGGCATGTTTGCTTGCTCCTGAAGCTGTTGATCACCTAATGGTGATCTGATTTTCCTACAGATTATATGGGATTGGCTGTAAGGTACTTTTTAATTCCACCAAGCAGAAAGGGTTTCCAGGTAAATGGCTTGTCTGGCCTGGAGCAGCACAAACTGAGGGGCACTGCTGCTCCACGTGGGTAATTTTGTGGGTCTTTTTCCCCCTGAAATGTTACTGCTTTGAAAGAGAGCTGAGAAAGCAGAGCCAAAATTCTTGCCTAGAACTGTGCAGCTTATTTGTGTGTGGTGCTCACCTAGGTGGCCCTCACCTGAACTACTGGTGAGGATGCATCAAACTGGCCACCAATAAGCTCTTGCTTTTTATGGGATAAGGATTAACTCAGCAGGAGCAGGGAAGGAGCAGTGCTGCTCACCCTGGGATAAACCACACAGGCAGCTGCGTCCATCACAGCCTGATGTTACATACCTGCCACCCTTCCCTACACCACTGCTACAGTAAGTGTACTCTGCTGGTCAGAGATTTCCTAAACCTGGGCTGTAAGAAATACCTTGGTTTTTTTTCTGAGGAGAACACTCTTAAATTAGGTCCTTGCTCAGAAAGGTGATGACACCTAGAAGGGGAACATGCGATGTAGAGAATGAAGCTTATTGCTCTTTGGTAGTTTTCTTTCTGCCTACAAGCTTTGCAGTGCAGTTTTGGAAGGCAAAGGCTGCCCTGAGATTTCCACCAAAAATTCTTCACTGCAGACAGGCACTATCAGGTCAGCCCCACCAATTAATTTCCCA
Organism: Corvus cornix cornix; assembly: GCF_000738735.6. Taxonomy (NCBI): domain Eukaryota; kingdom Metazoa; phylum Chordata; class Aves; order Passeriformes; family Corvidae; genus Corvus; species Corvus cornix. Next base: position 36,886,067 of record NC_046333.1, read on the forward strand.
GCCCTTCCTCAAGCCTGGGAAAAGGAAAATGGTTTAAATAAACCACTATTTAATCAGAGACACCCCCTCTAGACCCTAATCAATTACTGAAAATTGTTTCAAAACCAGCTTTGAATGGAAAGATAGCTCTGGGATTTAGATATTTCATCAAAAAGTCTCCATAATAGAGTTTGGTTCTTCGGTTTGATTTGGTTTTGTTTGTTTGGGGTTTTTTTGTGGAGGAAGGAAAAGTTGTCAGAAACAAAATGCTACTCACAGAAGCAGCAGTTGGGACATGTGATGGTGGTGTTTGGCCCTTTGGAGCTGCAGCACAAATCCCTTTGTCCCCTTTCTTCAAGGACACAGCATCTTCCAGGCATCAGCATTAACCGGAGGATGTCCTACAGAGTTACCTCCTGCCCAAAATTTAGCAAGTGAGGAGGGAAAAGAACAAGAACCCAAAGCATCTGAAGCTCCCACTCCCAGACAACTGAATCCCATTCTTCCCCCTAAGCAAAAGGCATTTCAAATTGCTCCTCTGAAGCATCATCACCATCCTGAGGAAGGAATTTGGAGGAAGAAGAAAGGAAGACATTTTTCACAGCTGTCTGGCTCCGAAACTGAAAAGTATTCAAGTGTGGAGGAAAGCAGCTTTCTCTGTCAGAAGGAAATAGATGAAAAAAATATTATGAAATATGGAGGGCAGCACTCATCTTCCATTGTCCTGCACAAATGCTGCTGTCAGGGACTTCGTGGCCACAGCTGGACACACACAGGTGTTTTCTCATTGAGCTCTCCCCCTGCTCCCCTCTGCCTCAAGTCCAGCTCAAAATTTTCATCTGCTAATGGCAAAACAGAAGATGGAATCTAGAGAAGAGCAAATAAAAAGGGCAAAGTAATGGAGAGTGATATAAATCCTTGAAACAGAGGAGCAGGATTGGGAAGAAGGCTTGCACAAACAGCAAATCTTGGAGTCCCTAGCTAAAACAAAAGGATTGGACCTACAGTCCTCCGCTGGTGTCTCACCTAAAAAATAGAGATCTTTTTTAGAGTAATTCACTCCAGATTACAGCTCCCCACATGCCACCTCCCTCTCCTCCATGTTTCTTGGAGTGAGAATCCCACAAAAAACCCAGACATATTTCATGAAAACCTTAGCCAGATGGCCACCAGCGCCCCTACCGTGCCAGGCAGCTTGAGCAGCAGCCTGAGCCTGTGTCTCCTAAGCCAGGTCTGTCACACCTTGCCACCCACACAAGCCCCTGGGGGTGGTGGGTAGGGAAAGGCCAGTATCCAGCTCTGGTTTTTTAGCACGGGTGAGATCACCCCAAAGCAGGAGATCCATCAGAGTCCACACAGCAGCTGCTGCCCCAGCACTATTTGTGGATAGCAACAGGGACCTGGCAGGTTTTTGCCAGGCAGACTGAAGAAGCAGGAGGAATTTACTCATCACAGAAACATCACACCGCTAGGAACATCCACAGAATAGCACTGTTGGAAATCCACAGAGGGAAAACAACATTGCTGCTGGGGATGGAATGCCTTGTAGACTGTCCCACCTCCATCCACCTTACCCACATGCTGGCTGGCTCTTGCCAGAGGCTGGGATAATACTAAAGCAAGGAGAGACAAAAGAGCAGGGAGTCTCTAGGGCAGAGAAGAGAGATGTTACCCTGAGTGGATCTGTCGGTGGATGCTACATTATGCATACAGGGACACGGCTAACCCAGAAGGTAAATCAGGCAATTGGAGCGAGCTGTTTGAATACACACCCAACAAAGGGAAACTCAATTAAATTTTAAAGGCAACACATTTGAAAATGGCAGGACTAAGCAGCATAAAGGTGGCGATCGTTGCCAAGTTATTTCAAGCAAACAGGAGGCTATTCCATGCATCTGTTTGAAGTGCCAACAATTAATTTAGTAATCAGCATGCTTTGAAGGGACAACTTGAGAAGGTGACAAGGAGGGCTAGGCCCTCGATCAGTGTAAATTCACCATGGCTTTCTACGTTGCAGCCAGCCCCATGCTAGCAGAGGGCTTGGCTGAAAGCCCCTCAGCAGGGACATGCTGGGGGAGGTGACTTCTCTTACATAAGGACGGTGATGTGCCTCACACACGTGCAGATGGTGATGCTTCTCATACCACCCACAGCACAGATGGACTGTCAGTCATCACATTGAAAGCCCTTCCAAGAGTGTGCCTACCCCAAGTCCAGCAGGGAAAAATTAAGTCCTCTTTTATCCACTAAACCTACCCTGCCTTACACCAGCATAGACACCAGAAGTAAAAATATTATAGAAGTAAGTCTGCTATTTATACAGCTCAGCAGAAGAGATACAGCAATAAAGATGCTGAAGTCACCCTTTTGTTCAATGCAAGTTAAATGATGGTGTACTTACAGAGTTCCTTTCACCCAGGGATCTCGGAGAGCAACAATCTCCTTGCTGTGCACTTGGACCAACCAAGTGTGCACAACCTCCTGTGCTGAGGAGGCTAAAGACTTGTGTCAGGGCCCTTACCAGTCCACCTGGGTAAATGTGCCTCTGCCTCGGAGCCATCTACACCAACAGCCTACAGGGTGTTGAAATTAATATCCTAAGTGTCTTCACTTAATTTGGGTCCTGCGAGGCGTTGGTGTCTTGGGACAAGAGACATCCACAGATCCCAGAGCAGTGGATATGCAAAGCCTTAAGAGATGGGGGCAGAAAAGCAGCCTGAAATGGAAGAAAGAATAACAATTTTAAAAATCAATAGACAGCTTTAACAAATATTCCTGTCATACATTTACCTTGAGTAATGTATTTCGCTGTTAGGGATTGAGGGGATAAAGCCAAAAAAGGCACTTTGAATTATTTCTTACCAGCATCTTCTAAAAATGATCTGGTTTCTTATGCAGACATATTTCATAAACTGTCTTTCAAAGAGCTTGGGTTTTTTGGTTTTAATTTTCCTTGCCTCCACAGTAGTTCTTTAAAGTCACAAGTTACTGCTCTCAAGAGTTAAAATTTGCTTAAGAAAAGGATCTGTCAAAAAAGAATCAGGAGAAGGGAGAGGAAGGAGGCAGAAAAATCTCAAATTGAACACTGCAGACCCAAGAATTTTGATTAACTACCTCTAGTCACCTTCTGGAGGTGCAAAACCCACCCTGCGTGACCAGTCAGGGCTGCAACTAGCCCATCACTGCCTGCCCCTACCACCCATGGTGGTACTACCATCAACCTGCAGTTCCTGCTCCAACACCTCACGGGTCCAAGTGCTCCATTCAGTTCCTCTTCATCCTCATACATGTCAGTAAGAGCCCTCCCAGCACCGCAGCCACTGGCTGGTCCTCGCCCTTGGACTAATTAGGAGATACGAAACTGCAGCCAGAGGAAATCCTCCTGGATGATCCATCTCTGCAAGCACAGACAAGCCCAGCAGCAGCAGTGAGTTCAAGACCAGCATCCTGCACTGTCCCCAAAGGGCTCTGGATTTAATCCCAGCTATTTCTCTTCTTCCAGGACAGCGTGGCCAGACAGCACCAGAGAGCATAATGTATTTGCTTTGGCAGCAGAAACAAAAGATGCAGCGGTAGAAGTTCCAAGTCTCTTGCACAAAGTAGCTTGTCAAAAGGAGCCCCACAAGCTCACCCAAGGAAGACGCTCTCCTGGAAATAGACTAATCCAGCTCCAGCCCTGCCTTCCTGCCCACGTGAGAGATGCAGCCTCAGCCCCTGTACACAGAGAGTCTGCATTCACTATAGGACAGAACTTTAAATAATGCCAGGCAAACATTCCTTCTGATCCATCAAGAAGTGGCATTGACAGAGAAAACAAAGGGAAACAAAGAGCCCATCAGAAATGGGAGGACTGGAGGTGAGAAATGGAATGGGCCTGCAAAGCACTGATGGCAAAGTTATTAAAAGGAAAATTTACTGTGGAAAGATGCCAGCACTCCAGAGCAGTTCTTGAGGTAGTATAAATCAGCATAACATTACTGCGCCCAATTTATGACAGCTACAGGCTGGACCAGGGGCTCTCAGTGCCGTGTGCTCTGGCAGAAGAGGAATTCAGGTATAGCAAGTGAGGTGCCAGCACAGACACACTTACACTGGGCAGGTGTTAGAGGCAAATGACATCACCAGCTCAACTTCAGTGCTCAGCTATCTCAGAATTTGAAAAGGAAAATTCCCTTCATTTTCTTTCTGCCTCATAAAGCACTCATAGCACTGATGAGGAAGACAGAACCTGAATGCACATTTTTGGAAAGCACGTTTGATTATCTTCTGGAAAAAACGAGTCTCTCTCTGAACACGAGAGAATGTTTCATGCCAGAGTTAAGAGCACAGAAACCTACGTATATGATACTTCATTGCTCTGTAGCCAATTTTGTTGATTAGTCATTAGGATATGAGAAGAAAACAGTTAATGTGCTGTAACCAATCTGCAAATGTTATAAAATCTGCAATCATATGGAACTAATTTTAAGTGAAATGGGATGATCTACAAATTACAGGCAGGATTACTACAAAAGGCATGGAGAAAAGCAGGCAGGAAGGCAACAAGCAGATCGATATCCTGCTGAGGATGAACAATGGTTCGGAGAACACAGGCAGCTCACACACCCAAAGAAAATTACTTTTGAGAACTGATACAAAATGAATGCTGACTAAACTTCAGATGTCTGAAGACTCATTCGCTACCAAATAGGATACCAACAACACCACCTTTGCAACAGCCAGCAGCATGGCCACTGGCCACAGGGCTACCTTCAGCTTTAATGGATGTAGGGATGCATAACTGCTGTGAAACCCTTCTGTGAGTGGGAGCTCATCAGCCAGTGAGTTCCTGGGGAGCCACAGGTCCTGGAGGCTTCCCTGAACAGCTGCTTTCACTGTCATCTTTTAGGAAGTTTTTCTCACCTCAGCTCTGACATATATGGCATGGAATATGCAGTCACATGGCGACTTTGGGGCACAGCTCAAATACTCACTTCAGCAAGAAGCCTATTTTATCCTAAGAAAACAACAATGCGAATGAATATTCCCATGCCCCTTTAAAATATCAAGGCAAAAACTATTAGTTTGGAAGGTTACAATTTCAAAGGAAATGCAAACTTTGGGACTCATGTTCTGTTTCTTCCCCTCCTTTAAATCATAAACATGTTTGAAAACAAAGCAAGACATAATGAAAATGGATATACAGAAGTAGCACTTGCCCGAAGGTCCAATGTTGTGCTGTGGTGTTTCGCTCATTTTTCAATCCTTCTGTTTCTTGTCTGAATATGTGCAGCCATGTTTTACTCCCCCTCTCCCTAGAACCCCTAATTATAATCCTGCCCTGAGATGCTCATCTATCAGCCCAGAAAGCAAGACATTTATCCTACTCTTCAAACACCCATCCAGACCTTGGGAGGAAGGTGTGGACTGGGGAGGGAGAGGAGAAGAAGGCACTTTTCCTGTTGCTTTAACACTGGTGATAAACTATGGAGGATGCTCACAACTTTCAGGGCAACATCTCACAGTCCTGCCCCTTTCTTTCTCCCCTCCTCAAGAGCTGCACTTGTGACTCAGAGCTGTTTTTCAAAGACAGTGCCGTTTAGGGTATCCATCTAAAGCAGATCTGAGCAGGATCAGGTCTGAAGTACTCAATATCTTACCCTGGCACTGAAGCCAGATTCTGATCTCAGGGAAAATGAATTTAAGTCTAGAATAAACTACTCCCCTCACTGGAATAACAGAGGTATGAGTGTCATCAGCCTGATCCCTGCCACGTGCTCTGGCCAGCCCAATGCCCTGGCACCACCTACCTGTTTCCTGCCTGACTCCCCTTCCTTCCACCAACATCCAGGAACACCTGTGCACAGAAAGCTTCCCTTTGCCACCACCTGCCTATTCCCTAGCAAAGCACGTACCTATTAGTAACTATTATCAACAGATTATTCTGATCAAACACCAAAAAAATGGATTTTCTTGAGCAGATTGCTCTAAGTGCAATCTCTTCCCCATCACCTCTCCCAAATCACCCCACTCCTTTCTCACACACCTAAACAAGACTTACAAAATGAAAACTCCTCAAACACAGTAAATTATTTTATCTACTCCATCCCTTCTACCTCCTGTTACTACAACCTTTTGCGATAGGGGTGCAGTTAAATCTGATTTTAAACGTGAAGTCGACACTGTAGTCTCATTCTCTTCAGTCAAAATATGAAAAATAAAAAGCTACACATACACATTTTATCACAGCAATGGACAAATCTCTCACAGTAATACTTTTGACAAATAATAAAATGCAAAAAAGTATTGAGGAAGTTTACAGCAGTTTAATGAAGGCTCTCATACAAAATCTTGAACTCAAAGTTACAGTCAAGAGCTACTGAAAAAATAACTTACAATGAAAAAGCAGATGAGAATTGCCCACTTAGCCATGGAATTAACTGTGCTTAAATAGTCACCACACAATAGGAACAAATTTAAATCACGACCAAGGTACACACAATTCACTTCCATTCTCTTTTCAATTACATGTATTCAGCATGTAATTTAACCTCTGGAAGTTACTCTGAAGAACATAGAGGTTTTCTTTTTTTTTTTTTTTTTTCCCAAACACTCACTGGAAATAAATACCATTGAAAGAATACATGTGGAGTGCAATAAAATGGACACTTAGGCACTGGTACAGTCTAGTCCTCTTCAGCCCTCTACAAACTACAAGACGAGAAGTTTTAAACCACAGATGGAGTGGAGAGCAGGTTAGAGCTGTACAGGTAGTGCAGCAGGTTATGTACTACACAAGAGCACATCTGCAAAAGGTCCCAGGAGATTTTTGTTGAAGATGCAGCGTATCCACACCAGGTATATCGTGAAGGGCTTAATGTTTTCTGAGAAGGTGTGATTCTGATGGGACAATATATAAGGCATGTAAGTGTTTTCCCCTTGCTCTTGTATCCACACTTCATATTTTACTTCTCTGACCTTGAGATACCTCAGATTCCAGGGGATCTGCCAGGACACAGCAAGTTTAGCTTCACTCGTGCCCTGGACAGAGGCCTGACACTTGGCATCCCTCACTTTGCCAGGGTAGAGGCTACCAGACCACTTCTGCTTCTTGGGTCCGGGACTTATGACTAACCTTTGTGTCCTGGTAGGCACGGAACAGCCACTCGGGGTTGCGGCAGCAGAGGTGCCGTGGCACCTCCGTGCTCTTAATGATGCGCTCCTGCTCCGCTTTGTCCAGGTGAGCAATCCCACCCTGATCCCAAGGTCTGTCCGGGTAGGTGACGGTGTCTTCCTTGTCGGTGTTCTGCCAGGCAATGTACTGCAGGTCCATGCCAGGAAGGGTTGCCAGGGTTTTGTAAGGGGTGTAGTGTTCAGGGTTGATAGCATATGGGAAGAGCTCCACCACCGTGGCCCCTCTTGGCAGGAAGAGCGACATGACTAATTGGGCCCCGTGCATGCTGACCAGCATGGACGCATTGCTGATCAACCGGACGATGTCAGAAAATGAATGCTCCTCCAGAGAGACGGAAATGGTTTTCATCTGAAACTCCTGAGCGAGAGCCAGGATTAGTTCTGCCTCATTTAGGATAAGTCTGTTGATTGTCCGACTGAACACTACGATGTACTCCTCACTGGAGCTTTCCTCCAAGCTGATGTTCAGTTTCTGCATCATGAATTTGGTGAACTGCCTGATCTCATTACCAGAAACCAAGATGTTAGCCTTTGGCCCTTGTGGCTGGACAAATCCGTACTGGTACCAGGTGGTGATTTTGGATAGTCCCACATAGGATTTGGTAAAGCAGAGGAGCCTGCCCAGGGTTTTAAGCTCCTCCCTGAGGAGCGGCTGCTTGTTACTCAGTAACTTGTACAGGTCAAAGTGAACACCTTCACTCCAGCCTTCCATGAAGAAGAGTCGTGCCTCCAGATCTAAGTCGGAGAACTGCTGCATGGTGTAATAGAGGGGGAGGAGGTCGTCATGAAAGACGTGCATCAGGTTGTCTGGGTTGAACCTGTTGGCGATCAGCGCCACATCAGGCACAAAGACCGGCTTTGGCATAAATTTCAGCGCAGCAGCTGGCAGCTCCACGAAGTTGAAGTACTGGGTGTTGTGATCTTCCACAGAGGAGAGGTCAAGCAGAGCCGGCTGGAACCTCCGGGAGCCCAGGTTGGGCAGCATGACGGAGGAGTTGCTGTGGAAGTAGACAAACTCCTCAGCCTCGGTAGAGTAGCACAGGGACTCAAAGCGGCAGATGCGGTCAGTGTGCATCCTGCCAGTGCACACCATCCTGGTACCGTTCTCCACCAGGGCCTGCAGAGCCGCATGGTAGTCAATCTGAGCCTCAGAAAGTTCCTGAGACTGGCGCATGAGGACCAGCTCCTCTTCCACCATGGCGGCATGCTCATGCAGTTTGATGTACTTCCAGAGCACGGCAGCAAGGACAGACACGAGCAGGGCATTGAACACAGCTGCTATGTTCATTCTGTAGTTAGATCCTAGCAGGATGACAGGTGGGGAATGCAATGGAGAGGGAACACATCATTAACACTCTTTGACATGGTGAGGGCAAAGACCTGTGGAAAATAAACAAGAAAGGAACCATTTAAACATCAGGTTTACAGCTCCACCATGAATCATATTTTATGGACTATTCAAGAGAGTTTAAGCTTCTTTCGGTAATTTTTCCCCTTTCCAGGGAATGAGGGGAAAGAAGAAAGAAGTGCCAAAGGTCTCCCCAAAACTGTAAAAAAATACAAAGCAAACAGAACTGGGAGCTGCTCTACAGGAAGGCTCCTCTCTCATTTTCATTTCTATGCTTTTGAAAAAGAAAATGTAAAAGAGCTTAAGGATGAGCTCTATGAAGATCTGTTAGAAAGAAAAGTATGTTCTCTGGGACTCTGGATCACTCTGCTCTTTGCAGACCACTCCCACAGTGAGAGGAAATAGAGCACTGCAGTCACTGGGCCACCTGCAGAGGACTTGGAGACCAAGCTCCTCCTCCTGCTCTGTGTGGCTGAGAGCACTCAGCAGTACCTCTCACCTTCACTGTGCAGGTAGCGATAGCTCGAGGAGCATTGCCAGGACAGATTTCGCTACACTCCACGTGGAATGTGAACTAGTGAACATCACACTCAATTTCATTTTATCCAGGGGTGGGGAAAGGACTTGCAGGTCTATGGACTACCCTGTGGGAGAATCCTGAGTCACCTGGGTGTTGCTTTGGCTGCAATCCAGGATCAATCTAGGAACTGCCATCATCTTCCAAAAGAAATATTGGCATGGGAGAGAGGAGAGCTCTGCTCTTTATGAGAGGAACTGATGTGTCATTAAAGCAATCAAACCTTCATTTAGTGAGAGTCTGGCTCACACCAGCACAGCCAACTCTTATACAAATGATAAGCTAATGCATTTGAAGGGTTTCACTGTTGGCATTTTCCCATCCCAACCTGAGAACCTTTTCTGTGCTGCTCCAAGGCCTCCATGATTCTTTTTCTGTTAGAGCCTGCCACTGTTTTCTTTCTATGCAGAAACACTACTGGCTTATATCAGAGTATTGATTATAATTTCAACTGTGAACTTCAATTGAGGTATTGATTCACCTACAGAATTTATGGGCTTCGATTTTCATTATGCATCAAGATTCACTGATGTAAATAGGCAAAATTCACAGGCTGTAAATAATTGCATCCATGACTCATGGGGAATTCTAGGAAGGGAAATTTCTGATTAGTATTTACCCCACTAGATTGTTTCCAGCTGCCATCTTTAAAGGTAGCACTTTTAAGCTTCCTTTGATACAAGTTTGCCATGGGGGAAAAAAAAAACAACTATGTCTCAAGTACATGTTCTGACATCCCAAGCACGCATTTTAACCAAGAAACACTTCTTACATGGCAAAGTGGAGGAAGTTAGCCAGGCATATTTGGGACCAAAGCAAACACCTCCTCTACTGCCAAAGGAGTTCCTTTGAAAAGAGATATTGCAACCTAAAAGCTTGATCCTGCAACTTGCAATTGAATGGAGAATCATTCATGGAATTCAGTGAAGTCTGAAGGGATTCCTATACCTCATGAGATCCCAACAGCCTGCGGGATCTGTCTTAGGAAGAACTGAAGGTATGTGGGAGTCTGAATAATGCTGAAGAAATGAGTACTAGCTGTAAGCCACGCAAACTTGAGAGGTGATCTTGGGGGATCTGAGCAAATTCATTTCAATTTCTAGCTACTCAAATGAAACAGAAATGAAGTCCACCTCCATAGGCAAGTGGTCTGAAAAACTGCTTCATTTAGAAACTTTTGCAAGCAGCAAATTAAAAAGTTATTGTTTTGATTTGAACCATGGAAAAAAAAAGGAAAGGAACTTAGAGTGGTCATCTGATTATCAGGGCAGGATCAACTCTCCATAAACCATGCCCCAAGGATGTGTCTCTATCTCATTCTTAGTACTAATTCATCTCTTCAGCCAATCTCTGTCGAGAGAGGCATGAAGGACTGTGATAAACTCTTTTCTAACACTTAGCCTTTGTTCCCACCACAGCAATTTTAACCGGGTCTTGTCCCAGGTGCCACAGATATCCTGCACAGAAAAATGATGGCTGTCACATCACATCTCACTCTGTCCTCCTCTGTCAACAGGGGATGACTGCTGCTCCTGATGGCTTTGCAACTCTCAACCATGGCTATTCCATGGACAGCCTGGAATGGAAACCCACTGGGGACAGCAGTACACCACTCAGGTTCTGCTAATGCAATCAAACCTGTTTTCAGAAAGAGAAATTTTTGATGGGGACAGATCCTAAATTATTTTGTTGGTACCGACTTTCAAAGCTTTGTTTTACTTCTTCACTGTCTTTGAAAGATGTCTAATGATATCATCCAGCTCTGTACATAACCTCTCCACTACAAACCTCTCATCTTGTGAGCACAGCTTTAAGTGACTTAAACAGCATCACCAAGGAAAGGATCGAGCCCCAGCAGCCATGTGCAAAGCCTGACAATCAGTACATGGAGGAGACCTTTAACAAGCAAGTCCTCTGCTGCAAGCACACACTTAAAGGAAGGCCAGTCCACAGGCATTGTGAAAGTTAACTTCTCTGGGTCACAAGAACAAAGCACCTACAAATTCAGTGGAGTCAATGCAAGTTGCAACAACTCGGCAGAGGAAGGAAGATCACATGGCTTCTTTACTATTCCATTATGGCAAGGTGAGTGTGTATATGTGCGTGTTTCAAAAGCATAAGAAGCCCACAGTCCATAAAAACACCACTGATACCACCTGCATTTCACGGGCATTTTGGTGGTAGAGAGTTCTGCTGACCATTACAAACCCCTTGAGCCAAACAGGCCCTCTTGAAAACAGCCTGTTCAAATGTTTCACCCCTGACTGATTTGTTCTCTCCCCTCCAGCCCCAAGGGAAGGCATAAGAGGCACTTCAGAGATGCAGCCTGATGGATGCAGCCAATGTTCAGAGGTTAGCAATTTTCATTTCAGACTCTGCCACAGCCACACCTGCTAAATGGCTAGGAATGAACAACTCAGCTTTTTAGTAAAAATCACCTGCAAGGCCCTCTTCCACCTCTTCCCTCATTACAGCTCTTTCACTTCCCTGCACTTAGCTGAAGTGAGCGTATGTACTTTAGCCAACCAGGTGTCAGGAATATGTGTTAAATGTTAGCAATGCTAAAATAATCCATCTTCATTTCTGTTCCTCATTGCCAATTCCTAAATCCTGGTTCATGCTGCCTGGAAGAAAGCTGCTTTTGCTGGAAGTGAACAAGGGGATGTGGACAGGAAAGGGTGCTGCAGGCAGAGTGAAAGGAGAATTTCACAGGTACTCATAGAACTGTCTTAATTCTTTGCCTGTTTTCCCACATTTTATCATCCACCTTTTTTTAATCTGACACTTTCGGTGAAAACAGACCTTCAAGAACGATAATTTTTGGTCCCTCAGGGAACGATAGAGCATAAATAGTAACAAACAATCCCACAGTTTGCTTTTACGTACCCAGGAGAGGCTGCACCAAGGGAAGAAAGGCAAGCAATCACTCTCAATGTCCCCTGGTTCCTCAGTCCCCCAAGCCGAGATCAGTCATAAAATGCTGTCAGCAGCAGTAGACATGGGATAGGAAACTTTCCCAGGAGGCAGAGGGTAACACTGAAACAGGTGAAAGCATTTCGTTTTCTGCCTGAAGAGAACTGCTTCACAATAAAATAAATTTTCATTACTAAATCTCCCTCACAAAATGGGGCTAGAGCTGCCATTCCCACAGTGTTATCAGAGAACATCCTAAGAACTGAAAGGCACTTGCAGAAGTGGCAGGCCAGACACGCTGTTACTTTTCTTAAGAGCAGAGTGCTCTGTGCTGTTTCTTTCTCCATAGAGGGCAGCCTCTAGGCCAGTCAGCCCCCGAGCTGCTCACAGACTCCCTCCTCCCCATCCCTACCACACTCATCCACCCTCTTACTTCCCAGTGATGCTGGGATAACCAGGGCTCTGCTCCACGTGAGTAATATGCCCCAGTTACCTGATGCCTTTTCCTGGTCTTAAAATCAAGAGTCAAACAAGGTTAGAAAGGAAAAAGGGATTTTACTTTGGTATTTATTTTAAGGATCTTTAGGTGCACTATATCTAGGTCAAATGCATCAAAATGCACACCGCAATGCCCCCCCCAAAAGATCTGGTATAACATTAGAGGTCTTACTAATTAGCATATCTATCAAAGATTCCTCAATGAGAGGCTTGAGTGAGCCCCCCTCTCCAAGGAGCCTTCCCCTGGATGGTTCTATCTTAGTTTACAGAATGTGTTCTGGAGAGCACCTTGGGGTCTGGGGCACACTGATCCCTAGCTACGAACCTTCTAAAATGTTTAGTCTCTTAGCTTGACAAACAAGTCCAAGAATGTAGGCAAAAAGCACTAAGAATACAGAAGTTGTAAAAAGGTATAACGGGTATAAAAGAAAAGGCAAAAAATCTTCATGGCATCATACCAAGGAAATTGCATGGACTGACATTTTTCCACTCTGCTTTGAAATGCTAAAGCATCATCCTTCAGCACCAGGAGAAATGACAGCTGATAGACCAGAGCCAAGCCAGAAGAGACATGCATGTAAAAGCTGCACAGAGCTTCTTGCTGCCAAGCTGGCAAAGGGCAGTGATGTCCGTCCCATGGGAGGGGATGGGACGTGCCCTTGAGGACTCCCGAGACAAGTGGGCTGCAGGGGAGCAGCAGAGTGAGAGAGGGAAGCAGAAGAGGCAGATTTCCCTGCCAGTGATGCTGACAGGGCAGGGGGCAGCAGACTTAGAGCCAGACATGGAGAGTTCAACAAAAACACCGGTGTGGGGGCAGCTCAAGACTGTGCAATGGAATTAAGAGAGCATATCCTGAAGCCTGCAGCTCAGCCACAATGGATGATGCTCCAGCAGCTAAGAGCCTGTGGGAGGGACTCTATTTTTGGTCAGCTCATCTTTACTCTTTTTCCAAGAGATCACAGGCATGAAGAGCTTACCCCATTTTCTTCCTCCATCCCTATTCACTTAGCAAAAGCATCCCAGTTTCATTCTCACAGCCCAGCTACCTTTCCTCTAACTAGCACTGGCTGCTGGTGACCAGGTGAAGTCTTCAGGAACATTCATTTGGTGTGTTCAGCAGGCACTTCTGGCAGAGCTCTCCAGTGTCTTGCAGGTCCATAATACTCTCCTTCAAGTTTGCACACAGCAGCCCCTTCTGCCTGTTAGCTACAGGTTATCTGATGTATTAAACATCCTCAGGAAGTGGTAAGGACACAGGAAACATAGATGGAGACACTGCTCTCCATCTCCTACTAACATGTCTAGGAGATCAGAGTGGGTGGGATGAGAGAGAGGAATTTCCACTAATAGGCAGCTGGCATAAAGAACTGTTTGGATTCATTTAGGAGATGAGTTCTGTTGTTCTTTTTTTAATTGTGAAGCTACAGTAGGATGAATCACTAAAGCTATTAATATGATGGACAGTGTTCCAAATCTCTCCATTTTAAAGACTGCAATCTAAGTAAGAAATGGGGAGAAAAGTTACAAAATCCACATCAAAAAACCCCAACTACAAAAAAGACAAACACACACTACTAAAACCCCCAAAGGGAAAAACCAAGAGCTTGATTAGGGAGAACAAGGGCGACCAGCATGCCTAAAGAGGGGTCACCTATTCTTGCAGGTATTAAAAGAATGAGAAGTGCTGGTTTTGTCTATTTAGGCTTTGACAAGCTTTTGTTACCAACTGCCCAAACATTTTCCAGGCCAATGTTTAGCTTCCCAGAGCTACAGCAGGCTAAAAAGCCTCATAAAATGGAAAAACAAAAAGCATGAAGGAGACACATTTCCAGAGAGCATCACCACTCTGTGCACAGAGAGAAATGCCTCCTCATGGAGGCCAGCTTGGCTGGTCAGCTCCTGTGCACACAGCCTGCCAGTGGTGGCAGGATGTCCAAACAGAACCATCTCCACAGTTCCCAGAAATGCAACACAACTGGAAGTGGACTGGGGCTGCCCTTGCCACAGGACAGCGAAGGAATTATGGCAGAGCTGCATGGGCAGGAAACGGGCTTCTTGTTACGGTAACACACTGGGAGGGGTAGGAGCAGATACTCCCTCCTCAAGGACATTTTCCCCATCATCACTTCCTACCCCTGGATCCATCCCTTGCTAGACTGGCTTTCCAGGACCAGTACAGGAAGAGAAAAGCATGCAAACATGGCATTTCACACTCCCCCTGCAAAATGTCTTCTGTTCTTTCTCCCATCCCTGATGCAAGAGGCTTAGCTAAGGATTCAGTGTATGTAACACATGCAGTTTTAAATACCTACTTCATTCATGCTCAAAGCAGAAGTTGCTAGAAGGCAACTTTCCCAATTGGAAAGAGGGGGAGTTGGGATTCAGCAGCCAAGAATTTGCTTTTATTCTCATCTCTGTCACAGATTCCCACAGAACTACAAGCAAGTCAATCCCCACAGACCAAAAAGCTGCTATCATCTTATTCACTCTATTTATTTAATGAGATACATATATCTTTCACAGTACATAGCACATTAAAGAAAGGATGGTACACTGAATGATTGATATACTGGAACATTTTCTTTGTAAAAAGCAGCCAACTGTAGAAGTGCTGACTTTTTAAACAGGAAAAGAGCAGATTCTTGTAGAGGGAGTAAGCTCAGCAGTTAAAGATAAAAATATCATTAATGAAGCCTGATACAAAGAAGGGACATGATAAATAAGAATATCTTGACTACGTAGTCTCAAGAAGAATTTTAAAAATAGAGCTTTATTCAGAAAAAAAAAATCAAAATATTACAATATACTTAAAAAAAACCCTGTCTTATGAAACCCTTATCTATAGAGAGTTGTGATCAAAATTAGGTCTATCTTCCGTTTTTATGGTTTAGCATAAGTGAGGAATAGAAAGCAAAACTGTTAATCTTTCTATACGAGACTGAAACCAAGGAGACTGAGGCTCTGTGCAATGGTCCCTACTGCAAACGTACCTTCAGTATGAAGAGGAGAAGTCTGGTGGCTACAGGACACCTGCCAGTTGCACTTATGGATAGAAAACTTAAGTTTTCTTCCATTTAATTTCAGAGCGAGAGCTGGGACAGGAAGAGATCCAACCCTTCACAATGACTAGCAGCCATTGATTTAGTATTTGCTGATACTCCTGTCTTGATCTACAAAACAAAAGGTTAAAAAATTCCAACACTAAGCAGTCAATACATAGAAGCAAACCACAAAGCTGAGCTAAAAGTATAAATCTAAAAAGAATATTTCTTGGGCTTTTAAGATCTGCATTTCCAAGTTCTCTCCTCCATCCATAATGGAGTACAAAATCCTTTCCCCAAACAAAATCCCAGATCTCCAGAAAATTCCCCTAAATAAGATGCATTTCTGATAAACGAGGCGAGAGATGTAAGAAAAATGAGCTAAAAAGGTGAAGAAAAAGAAAAGAAGGTATTCATCTCAGCCCTCAGGTCTTGTTCACCTTCTGAGAGTTCCAAGCCTAAAGATGAAAACCCAAGTTATTCAAAATAACCATGGCTAGACAGAGAGGAAAGCTTAACAGACAGAGTTCATCCAGCTAATCTTTGTTCACCCGAGTGAACAAAGTAACCTATCTGGTTACACTGTCATTAACAGCCCTGTCATAAGAGTAAAGAACCTCCCGTTTTGCCTGGTTTCTTGCTTTTAGTCTGTAAGCAAGATACTTTTGTCAGAAAAAAAAATGTCAAGAGAGAAGTAGGTTTATCTTACTTCAGTGGTCTGCCTAAAGGAAAGATGGAGCGGGGGTAGCTGAAGGGAAAATTTACTAATGCTGCAAAGCTGAATTTAAAATAATGTGATGCGAAATCCCAAAGTACTGAACAAGACGATCTTCAGCCACTCCAACTATGCCTCTGGGCTTTAGCTGCCATTTGTTATTCTCTGTACTTTATCTATCCTTTCTTTCTCTGTTCTCCAGCAGGTAGAGTACCTGTGTTATTTGGATCCTGGGACTGGTGCTTAGCAGCATTTACAGCCTGAGCTCTCCCTGCTTTCCATCAGCATGGTGCTCAGGACTGCTCCGTGTGCTGCAAATTCTAAGCAGGAGCCAAAATTGTTTGGAGCACAGCACAGCCAATAAGAACAGTGAAAATCCCTCCTTGGTTACCGCAAGCTCCACATTAGCATGCTTTTAGGGGAGGGTAAAAAAAAAAGAGTAATCCCATAGCAGCACCTGTCCAGCAAGAAATACACTTCTGCAAACCTACAGAATTTAGTCCACATCAGAGGTGTTTTCCCCATGAGACTTCTGTTTAAAAATGATAAAGCAAACCGCTAGTCAAACAAAGACGGACTACAAAGACGTGGGATTACAAATGAACTACTGACTCCCTTCCCACATGTGCACACACATAGAGGGATTCAGTGTGAACTTGTGGGGAAAGGGGAGCGAGGAGATATCAAAAACATGCTAACCTCCCCCCTCCCCTCAGTACACTGCAACCAGGACTGCCAACAAAACTGAATTCAGAGCCGTATGTGATCAGCACAGCAAACACAGCATAGTTACAATGACACCCAGCAAAGAAATGCAGTAATTCAGAGCATCTGCAACCCTTTTAGTCCTGGAAGTACTATCACTGGTAGATCGGTGTTTCAGCACATGCATGCATACCTGGTGTTGCTAAATAACAGGAAATGCTATCCGGTGCCTCTCTTTCACAGGAGAAAAGAAAAAAGAAGACACCTTAAAGCTATGCTTTGCAGGGGAACGAGCACTCTCCAGTCTTCTTCTTTCCTCACCACCACAAAGAAAAAGCAAAAATCCCATCTAAGAGCTCTCGGCACCGTAACCCGTGCACCATCTGCAGCCTGAGCTACCTCTCTCCCCCAGGTCTGAGCATGCTCTGTCTACCGGCAGTGTCCTATCGCTCCAGCTGGCTCACCTCAATTTGTTAGCCTCCCAGAGGTCAGCCTTGCATGCAGGATGATTTGCTGCAGTATTCCTGCAAATCCCCGACGGGCGGCCACACTGAAACAAACACCACCGTGCTGTTTCACGGAGCTGAGCATGTCTTGGGAGACAGGCGGCAAACTGCTTTGGGGAGGGGGGACACACGCATTTTAGAAATCCTGCTTTTGAGGATCATTAACGCCACTGCTACACCAAACACCTCACACAAGAGAAGAAAACAATAGGAGAGAAAGGAAAAAATGCCCCTTTGCTAGAGGACATGAAAGCCTTTCATCATGCTTTCTAGTAATTCCCTTGGCACCAAGGAAGGAATTTCCCAGCTGTGATGGTCAGCAAATGGCTTAGAATTGAACAAGGCTGTGATTGCCCTCCTTCAGAGACCCAGGGAACAGTATTTTCAAACTAAAGTTATTTTTTATGGTGGAAACAAGTAATTCCTAAACACAAAGGCACAGAAATTATCCAGGAGCTTTTAAGAGAATATCCTACTGCACGCAAGCTCATGGAGGTGAGTCCCTTACACCAACCTTCAGAGCAGAGCTTGAACCTGTGGGGACTGAGCAGCTTCATGAAGATGGCAAACCAGATAGTACTGACTGGGAACATTTCCAGTTCTTATCCCATAGTGGGATCTACATGCAGACCACAGCCCACCAAAAGGCTCATGGCAGGAAGTCACACCACTAAACACAGGAGTGAGATCTCAGCCCCGCAGGGACACTCTTGCAGGCAGATCACAAGCAAACATATGAGGCACTCTGCAAACGTGTTGACTGTATATTTGCAGGACACATCTTGTTGAATATCTGTCTGTGAGGATTTTCCCTTTGAGACCAAACAGGTAAAATAAGAAGGATGAAAAAGAAGAAAAGTTCTCTGGCACCTCTTCCCACACACTCAAGGTGGATTTTGAACTACAGCATGAGCTTATGTCTGTCCTGAGAGGATCTCACAGAGACACTGGTCAGTCACATCTGCCCGGAGGAAATAAATAATAAAAAAAGAGCAAAGTGAAGAGAGCCCACCCAGTGCCCTCAGCCTGTCCTATTGGGACTAAGGAAATTCAGAGTCACCCATCTCTTTTTAAGGTCATCTCACTGTCCTGTTGCCCCTCTGAATACAGAGATGTTGCCTTGTGTGGAACAAGTCTGATATTTTTCCTCTGAATTTTGAAACTCCAGGAGTGGAGTTAGATTTGGAGCTCACTTCACTTGAGAAAACACATCTTGACTTGGTGCTCTTTGCACTTCAGAAAGCTCCACTGCATGACCTACCTTCCACTGATGCTAATGGGAGCCTTTCCGCTGACCCCACAGATCTTGGCTAGCGACTTTATCAGTGGGACCCCTGATAACCCAGACATACCATGTTGGTCTCTTTATCTTAGACAAGCTTTTATTTTACTGGAGAAGAAAGGACAACATATACAGACCGGTCTTCTATTTATGAATAAGCTTATTCTCTACCTCTGCAATGAGTTATGTTAATGGATTTCTTAGGTACAATTTATCACATTGCACAGAATTTAGAGAGTTTAACCTGTGTCCTGAAGATGGTCCTGTTGTCAATCTGCCACACCACAAAGTACAAAACTACATCATTAAGGGGTGGGGGAGGAACCATAACCAAATAATTCCAGCAACTGTGAAATAATAACTGTCCATTACCATTGCACCATAAGGCACTGAGTGTGGCAGTCCCAAGCTCTTCACAGTCAGCACCTACTACAGGCTGGTAAGGTTTGAATAGGAGGTCTTGGCTCAGAACTAAGCATTTGATAAATATTTAATACCCCTCATAAAGTTGCAGCCTTCAAAAACAGCATCACATTTTAGAACTCCTAAAAAGCAGTACAGCACAAACAAAACTCATCAAGCTAGCAAGAAAGTCTGAATAGGTCCCTCTTGGTTTAGGGCTGACAGAGAGCAGGTAAATCATTATTTACTGAATCTTTGCCTTGCACATATATGTTGCAGGGGTGCCTGCGTCACTCTGAGTCACAGCATTTATTATTTATAGTCCCAGAAGGACTCTCTATAAGAAATTGTTCTTCCTGCAGTGCTTTTGAACCAAAAGTGCATTTCAGTTTGAGAGCACAAAAAAAAAAAAATTATGCCTGAACTAACAAAAAAAGTCTTTGTACTGATAAATACAAAAGGAGACAAAGGAAGCATTTGGTTTCTGGACACCAAGATTGGGACTTCACACAGAGAGGATGACATTTTGATTCTGCAGAAGTTAACATTAAAACTCATGTCAAAAGGACCAGGACTTCAGCCAAATACTGAAAATTCCTAACTAAGCAAGAATATACTTTGACAAGGTAAAAGGTATTTTTCTGAAGAATATCTCAAGGGCCAAACACCACTTTCCTCAACTGCCTCAAGAATGACATACTCCCAAGGCTTAAGAGATGTAGGGTGCAAGTTTTACATAAATACTAGGTTTAAAAAGGTTTAAGTATGATCAAACGTATTTTACACACACACACACACACACAGAGGTTACATGTCTTGACATCAACCTGACAAATTCATAGATTTATATGAGATAATTCATGCTCAGAAGAGCATTTTGGTAAGTAAATGATGTTCACCAAGACTGACATAAGAAACCAAGGGTGAAACATTGCCTGAGATCCCTCGGTATGGCCTCACCCTGGTGCTTCCCACAGCCGCTAGTTGTTAACTATTTTTGCCCAGGCAGCAGGAAGATCATCTGCCCTCTCTCAGATGACACTTCAATATTAAGACACAACCTCACCTGAAGAAACACATCTTCCATTTTACAGATAAAAAGACTGAAACTGTCAAAGGGATCTGGGTGGGATGTACCATACCAGCATCCATTAATACGGGAGCAGCTTCCTGTGAAAAATCCACCAACAATCAAAACCTCTTGTGTACTCCAAGGTTGTATTCGTGGGCTTCAGGGCTCAAGACAGAAGCTGGGGCCTCCAAGACCACAGGTGACAGAGTAAACATGGTAAAGCACAGAGAGGAATAAGTTACCAGCTCTGTCACTATTGCTCTCAAAGAGCTGCTAGAAGAGTAGCCACAAGCTTGACATGCTCTGTTCCCCACACACCCTCCTCCCATCTTCTATTCCCACCATACTTGCAATGCAGAGGGTCCAGGGGCCTCCTGCGTGCCTGGGAAACCCCCCTAGACCCACAATTTAGCCTCAAGTTGGAGGCCCTGTCAGAACGACTTGTCCTGGGAATTCTGGAGGAAAAGGAAGAGAGCCCCTTTTCCTGTCTGTTGAGACAAACAGGGCAGTCACAACCAACAAGTCTTACAGATGTCTTAGGAAATCAAGATGTTAGTATCACAGCAAAATAGAGCTCTTGAAAGGAAGAACACTCCTGAATGTGAACATCATAGGGGTACCAAGGTATGGAAAAGAAGAGACATAACAGAAACACAAAACTTGCTTTTCACGAACCATCAAGCCCTTAGATCTATAGGGGTGAACAGATAATAACTGCATGGAAGTATGCAAAGGATGGGGCTTAAGATGTACAAGAATTTAACTGCCTTCACTGGATTATGCAACTGGTTTGCAAGTGGGCTGCAGTTGTTCCAGAATTGACTCGAACATCTCGGTTCATAAGCAGGATTACAGGAGGGCTTTGAGGATCAGGGTCTAGGACCTTGACTGTTTTTGTGGGTGCCTTCCAACTCAGAATATTCTATGATAGGACTGTTCCCTGAGCTGCCTTTGTTCTAACCTTCCACTTTTTCTGTGTTCAGAGACTTTGTGCTTTCTTAAAAACCTTGAGAACCCAAACCTACAGACCAAAGTCCTAGTGATGCTTGAGGTGGCCACCTAAAACACAGAGACTAGACAAGAATAAGAGAATAAAAAATGAGGTACTTTTTTGAAGGGCCTTCAAAGGTACACCCTGGGCAGTCAAAAGGCTACACCCAAGATGAACTCTGGGTCACGAGTTCTTCACACTTTTATAAGTTTGGTTCATTTGCATATCAGCGTTAATTCTCCAATTATAACCTCAGATCATGATGTAATTACCCCAAGTTTTCCCCCCTCTTTAGAGGCTTTTAGTTTACACATTTTGGGGCCTGGTGTCTTTGAGGTGGAAACCTAGAGAGGGTTTGTTAATGTCTAACCAGCATGAGAGAACAGCAGCCAACAGGCCACAAGAAACATCAGAGTTACACACTAGGCAGCACAGGATTTCAAAAATATAAAAGTTAAAACCTAAGGCATCGCTAATACTTCATGGAAAGAACTCCACAAGAAGCAGTAGCAGCATCTACAGTCTTGATCAAAACAGCAGTTTCGATCCAAGCTGCAGTGTGTGCTTCAATTAGCCAGTCTGACAAATGCCTGGAAGTAGCTGCAACAGCAGCATGACAGGAATATAGTTCAGAGCCAAGCTAAAGGAGAATCTAAATCAAATCAGGGGAAATAAAAAGGTTTACTGTCATTTTGAGTCCCTTAATTGCAAACAGATTGTTTTGCCTCCAACGCCCCCTTCAGCCACACCTGTGCAACACATCCTCACATTTTAAAGGATGCAGCCAGCATACAACCCAACCCTATTCCTAGGACAGCAGTGTAATATTAACAACAAATAGGAGCACAGTATCACAGGACACCCTCCCTGTAGTGTAACCATTTAGACTGATGCTAAGGGAGCACAAAACATCCATGTTCTGGATGGGGAGCATATCCCAGGGGTACTGATAGCCACATGAAATCTCAGAACAGAGCATTAGGTCTCACAAATAGTAAAATGACTTACACAGGAAGTAAAAAAAAAAAGGGTGTTTCCTGACAGCATAGGCCACAGAACTGAAAAATATCTGCTGGCCAATTAAAAAATATCCTAACAATTGGGTTTTGATTAGTACTTAAATACCCCAGTCTGATCTTCCCCATGGAAAAGAATTCTTACCTTGTCCCTCATCTGATTACAGTATCATCGGAACACCCAGCTGAGAAGTAGTAACACATGGCTGCAGGCCAGGCATTTACTGTTTCAAATGTTGCTCTGAGGGCTACCACTGCTACTGAGAGGAGGGAGAAGAAAGCAAATGAATCATCTTTCTCAGCTTCAACATGAACCACTGCACACAATAGGGAAAGTGTGATGAATACACTGAATTAATTGTAAAAACCTATTTCAACTCCTCCAGGTGTCATATGCAACAATTTACAGTTCAATAACTAAGAAGAGCTTCTTCATGCTCTTAGCAGCTTGAAAATTCATGGAAAGACTATTGAATCTAGGCATACTTATCAAGGGCACAGCAGTAAGAAGAAGTCCAAGCCTGACTTGATGGGAAATTTTTGTATTAGACTTGCTGTTGTATTTATTTGAATAGTAATAAAAACCAAGGTGGTTAATTTTTGCCCCATTTTTCCCACCAATAAATCAGTGTATCATTCCCCTACAAGCCCTCCTTGTGACCCATTTGTGTGGAGGTTTTAACACCCCCATAAATATATATGACATGACATTCAATACACACAAGAAGGTGAAAGTTTCAGAGAAAAAGCAGGAAGTATCTGTTGAAAGAGGAACACCTGCAAAACTACTGATACAGTTGCTATTCACTTGCGGCCCTTCGATGATGGGAGATTCCTTACCCAACCCTGCCACAGCAGCTCATTTCTGTTCCCTTCCTTCCTACCAGCAAGATCTGCTGCCTCTGTTGCATCAAATGCTGAGTCAAGTCTTTGGCAATGAGCATCTCTTCAAATAACTGAAGTGTAACCTGACTCTCACTGAGAGAAGGAGCAACATCAGCCCAACAAACCAACTGTTTAAGACAGCTCCAGTTAAAAACATCTGCCCTCATTCATTTTGTACAGCTCTGGGTCCATGTCCTGGTATTTGCAAAGCCAAGAACAGAGTGGTCTTTCAGCTACTTTACAGAGTATTTCAAGATATCAAGGGCTCTCCAGATAGCTTCCTACATCAGGATGTGCTTTTCCATCTCTAGGCTTCTACTAGCATTGATGCAGCCATTCCCACAGAAGCCACCTAGCACAGGGAGGGTTGGAGCAGGGCTGAACCCTCTCACTAGCAAAGCATTCCCAAGATGAGCCATAGTAAAGGCATGGGTGCTGTCACACCCATCAGCCTCAAAGAGGAAGGTTCTTGTGACCTTGAAGACAAGACAAAAATGCACATATGTACTGGCCACAGGCAGTGAATCCTATCCCAGGTCTGGAGACATCAGAGACAGAGGACATTTACAACCTTCCTGCCTTGGCTCATCCTGCTTCCCCCCTTCTATGGCAGAATGGTGTGCTTATAATCTGTCCTGAAGGCTGACAGGAGCAATCTGCTGAGGTAGCCAACCCTTCTTTCCAGGCAGAGGGATTAAAGCTACAGCACAAAAAGCTTCTCTTGCAACTATGAAGACCCAAATCTGCACTGGTATTACTGCAGCAAGTGTATGAAAGGAGAAAGGACCAAAGTCAGGGACTGAGGACTGACTAGAAAACAACCATCTTGCTAAAGTGACTTACAGTTACACAAAATAACCACCATTTCTTTATCATCAAGTGATGAAATACACCAAACTAAAGTCCAAAATATACTGAAATAAAAACCCTCTTCTCTCATTTGCTTGAATATATTTAATGCTTAAAAATAAGCCTGGACATAAGAGTCCTGTGTTCCAATGGGACAATACATGCACATAAATTAAGAAAGGACTAGAGAACTTTGTGCATAATAGCTTGCCTTGTGACCTCTGTGCTAAGTACATATATATTTGTATATAATACATATGTATGACTATTGCAAAATTCATATAAAAGATTACAATTAAGACAGAGACTACATATTTCTTTTAAGTTTATACCCACATTAAAAGATGATTAATCAGTGGTTTTATAAATCCAAAGAAATTAATTTCAATGAGCTGCTAGCTTCCCAGCTTTAGCTTTATACTTTGACACAACCATAACATAGTCAGAAGCCAAGATGCTGAAAAGCCATATATAAATGTCTGTGGAACTGTCCCAGGCAACCTTACAGGAGAAGGGAAGGTGACAGCAACGCCAATCTTCATTTTCTATTAACTCTCAGGTCTCTACATGAACATGAGTAACAGCCTAAGTAGTAAAGAACAAACAGCCAGAAGCAAGGAGCAGAGGTAAGAACAAATCATTAAAAACTGATAAGCACCAAAGGCCCTAACTTAGCTAAAGGCAGTAAAAATGCAGACACACGGAGAAAACCACATAATGCCTCCTCAAAATGAATCTGGTCATATCGTTTTAGTGCTAAGTGACTACCTCAGTGCAACACCACAGTGTCTGCTAGGAAGGGCAGTATTTCATCTGCGTGCTTAGAGGTCTGAAAACCTATTTTCCCAGGTGTCTCTCTCCCTCCTCCTAAAAGAGAAAATTACACAAATTAATCTTTGTGCACCTTTTTATTTTTCACCGGTCCTCCTCTTCCCTCCCGCCACTCCTCCTATCCATTGTGAAAGGTAAGCAGGAAAATATTGAAATGAAAATTGAAATAAATGACAACAGCAGGAACAGCCTGAGTCCGGTTGGGCTCACAAAAGGGAGTTTATGATACACTTGAGTCAGTGCAAAAAAAGAGGTCATGAAAGTGCTGTCACACACCTTTCTGGAGAGGGCTTTTTGTCCACATAGCTACAGATGAAAGCCTCATCTGCACAGGGAAACTAATTTTCCAGTGCAAAGGGATTTCAATTCACAAATCACCACCATCCCACTCAATTTATGTTACAAGTGGCCAGATGGGAGAGGGGAAAACAACAGCAAAGTAAGGCATGAAGCAATTCACAACTAACTCATTTCCAACACATCAAAGGCTTATCAATGAATGTTCTGTGTGACAGACTGTGGTCATTCTGTAACTACATCTGACTGACTGCTTGCCAGAAGCACATGCAAAACCCCATCACATCCAGGGAATCTCTGACAATACAAAGTGCATTCTCTTCTGAAGGGGGAGTGCAGTCCCTACACACAGACTCAGGAGGGCTTTTTTCCTGGGACAGAAGCATTTGATTTCAAATTCCTTCAAGGCATCTCCAAGGCATGTTACACAGACTGTGCTTAAGTATCTCATTGGTCACCTGTAATTCAAAACTTACATACAGCTCAAGACTGCACGAGTGAAATTTTAGCACTGAAAGACATTAAAAACTCACAACAAGGCTTTGAGAAGAATGTAGCAGAAACATCCCAAACAGTCTGGTTTAGAAGACAGAAAGCTCTGAGAAGGGAGAGCAAAAATTACTTTTCAGTGTTAGTTGTAAGACTTCCCAAGAGGTATCTTATGGTTTACTATCAGAGAGCACAACTAGATGAATAAGAAGGATCTATGTGCAAGCTCACTTTATGCAAGAGGTACATAGAGCATAACCATGAAACTCATCATAACTCCTTGACATCATTAAAGCA
Organism: Corvus cornix cornix; assembly: GCF_000738735.6. Lineage (NCBI taxonomy): Eukaryota > Metazoa > Chordata > Aves > Passeriformes > Corvidae > Corvus > Corvus cornix. Next base: position 36,911,933 of record NC_046333.1, read on the forward strand.
CGGTCCTAGCACACAGCTCTAAGCTGAAGAAAGAGATGGTTCTCTGAAACAGCAGTAGCCTACGCCAAACTTACACAACAAGGACTTCCAGTCGAGGACTCAAATCCCGTAATTCAGCTCCTCTTTGCTTCTTGAGCAGCAAAGAAGACAGCAGAGCAGACTTTAGAGACATCTTTCCCTGCTAATTACATGATAGCAGTTTAAAACAGAGATTGCATCACACCCACTGTCTCTTGAGAGCAAAAACACGTGTAATCAAACTGTTAAGGTAAAACAGTAAAAAGATGGAAAGGCAATTAACACTGTATACAAAGAAATCTCTGAAACGGAAAAAATGAATTACATTTTTGCAGTTGAACTTTGGCAAGTAAGCTGGTACAAAACCCACTTTTTCATAAATATGAGAAACCCCTTCTGTTATCAAATAAACTCTTATTCCTCTCATGTTTAATCTCAAGCTCCATATATGCCACCTCCACACAAGAACGAAGAAATCCTTGTTTAATATCAAAATGCCCCTTGTCCCCTTTTTATGCACATGTGGCCTCCAGAACATCTAGCAGCTGAAGAAGGGGCTCCTGGATGCAACGGAGCAGAGAAGTCCAGCTGCCATTGAGTACCTCGATCTCTGTTGCAGTTTTATAAGGTAGAGTCAAAGGCCAGAAGAGAGGAGAACACTTGGACGTGTGTTTTGAAAGGAAAAGTTGAAACATTTTACAATGGAAAAGGGAAACATCAGTCGGTTTGGATGTGAGAATTGTGCAGCACAGCCTCTCACAGGTATGACAAAGCAAGCTTTGGAGCACAGGATGGTCAAAAGGCAATGAAAGCTGGAGGCAGGATGGGAAAAGTTTGTGAAACTTTTCAGTTGACACTGGAAAAAGCTTGAAGAGATGAAGGAGCAAATTACTGAGGTCTTTGCTTACATGGCATTTTTAAGGAAAACTTCCAAATAGCCAACTATACTTAAACTCAGGTGTGTCTCTTCTCAAACCTAAACAAAACAACCCAAAAGAATAAAGAAGACCTAGGACTGCAATGAAGGAAAGGAAGAGAAGAAACAAGTAGGAGGGGAATAGAGAACAAAAATAAAACACACTTGAACAAAGCATGTACAACAGAAGAATGTGCAACCTTCAAAGACTACTCTAGAAAAAAAAAAACCACGAGACTGGGAGATTATCTTTTTGATCTGTATTTATCAATAAAATACCAAGAAATTTCCAGTCATGAGCTTGAGACCTCATTGCACTGTATGAAGTAAACAAAATCACTAAAAACACAGGAGACGAATGTGAAAATTTCAGCGCCAGCTGCAATGCTGTGGGATCAGTTGGTGGTAATTCAGTGAAACTGATGCTATAAAATCAGTGCATCAGGAAAACTCAGCCTCCATCTCTCTTTTAGAATCTCAAGGATGCAAGAGGGATGACATCTAATTCAGTACCAAAAAACCCAATAAAAACATTTATATCTGTACACAAAAATGATATATCATCTCCCAGTTAGAAAGCAAGCTCAAATCCATGAGAAAAGAAATAGATGACTTCACGCTACCAGGAATATGTGGACAGCAACCAGTGCAGAGAATACACTGCATCCTCAGAAAGCACACATGACATCAAATACAAAGTAAGAAACATGGCATGAAAATGAACCAAAGGGGAGGAAAGAAAACAGAGCCAAAAAGAGTACTTCCACTAAAGGACCCAGAAAAAGAACCAGATAGAGAAAAGATCATAGAATCATAGAATACGCTGAGTTGGAAGGGACCCGTAAAGATTGAGTCCAACCCCTGGTCCCATGCAGAACATCCTAAGCATCACCATATGACTGAGAGCATTGTCTAAATGCTTCTTGAACTCTGTCAGGCTTGGTGCTGTGACCACTTCCCTGGGGAGCCTCTTCCAGTGTTCAGCCACCCTTTGGGTGAAAAACTTTTCCCTGATATCCAACCTAAACCTTCTCTGACTCAGCGTCAGGCCATTTCCTCAGGTCCTATCACTGGTCACGAGAATGAAGAGATCTGTAGCTGCCCCTCCTCTTCCCCTCCTGAGGATGCTGAACACCACAGTGAGGTCTCCCCTCAGTCTCCCCTTCTCCAGGCTGAGCAAACCAAGTGACCTCAGCCACTCCTCACCAGAGTTCCCCTACAGACTCTTCACCATCCCTGTGGCCCTTGTTTGGACACTCTCTAATGGCTTAATGTCTTCTTTACATTGTGTCACCCAAAACTGCCCCCAGCACTCGAGGTGAGGACGCCCCAGTGCAGAGCAGAGTGGGACAATCCCCTCCCATGCCTGGCTGGCGATGCTGTGCCTGATGCCCCCCAGGATATTGTTGGCCCTCCTGGCTGAATTGCAAATTATTGAAAATTTATACATATTTTGCTGTTTGCTAGAGAGGAAACTGTGTAATATCCTCAGTCTCTTCTAGTGCTTCCACCCTGCTAGGCAGAGGTGTTGGGGTGCTGTATCACCTGCTACAAACAAGGCGTTCTGCTATGGTTACCAGACACAGGCAGAGTGTGAAAAATGAGGAGAAGTGGAGGGATGCACTGTAAGGTAGCAAACACCAAACCATCAGGGTTTCCATCTACATCAGTGATGCTGTTGAGCCAAGGACAGTAACACAGAACAGCAACACCTGCACTACTCTCAAGACTGCTCTTCCAGGGGACAGGAAAAAGCTCATGTCCTTATCCCACTTCAAGCCACTACAACAAGTGAAACCTCCTTTCACAGAATGCGCTTTGCTTACCCCACACAGCACAGCACCAGGTATATATGCCCAATGGAAGCAACGCTTCTGCTTAGATTTAAGGGTGTGCCTAACTCCTGGCTGGATCAGCACTTTCAACCACACATCCTTGTGGGCCAAGGATTTGCGTTCTTACGCATCTTTAAACTTTCCAGGACGTGTCATTTATCATTCTGACTGTGATAAAGGATGGCAACACCCTGCTCATTTATCTTGCTCTCAATACACTGCAGAAAACAAAAATATAGACTTTTTTACAACAAGGTGGAGGACACAGATATCGCTCTCCCTCTTTGATAATTTAACTATAGCATAAAATCATCAGGTTTAAATCAGAAGAAGGGAGAAAACACTTGAAGACGGGAAAAGAAAAAATGTGGGGGAAGCAACATTTACTGCAAAAGAAACAAACAAAAAAATCTGTTTACAGATCACATCTGAAAAAAACATCTCTATTAAATATGATGTCAGAAGAACTGACAAGGATAAATCCATGTGCAGCTCCAGGTATTTCAGCCTAAATGTGGAAAATACACATTATTTTGAGTTTATGAAGGGCTTAGTATTATCAGTACTATTTACACACACTTTCCTAGTTAATTTTAGACATATTGCAAGATTTTAAACCAACAGAGTTGAGTGCTCACTGATTTTAAAAGACAACAGCTCCCTATCTTTTAACATGTTTCTAAATTATATACGGGCTGTGTACTCCTCCAGACAAATGAACTCTGATAAATTACGTTCTGCCTCTAGCCAGGTGCTTCAAGTAATCTCCTCCTTCCCACCTCTTCATCACATGAAATAAAGCTGAAGACTGCACAATGTCAGATCTGTTCAGACGCTGCCTCTACCTAAAACAATACAATCCATGCGCTGAGATCGTCATCACTCTCTATTACCAGAAGCTGAAATGTTTGCTGCAATGGGCTCAGGCAGTCCTGAGAGGGTGCTGACTAGAACACATCCTCCACAGCCAGCCTTATGCCAGACTGCATCACAAGTTTCTCCTGTTGGGATTGCTCTCCCTCCTAAGTGACTTTCTCTTTTATGCCTGGCTACGTTTTGGCTGCACCTGTGGTCTGCAATACATTTGACAAACAGCACAGTGTGCTCCATGACCTGGCTGCTCCTGAGCCACGTGCCTGCAGGAATGCTGCCTGGAGTATTAAGGCCACTGCATCCGCTTGAGCACACACGCCCCATTTTGGACCTGCTTCATTACCCTTTTCTCAGCAAGCTTGCCTAGAGTTAATTTAATGCGTTTAAGGACTGAAGACCAGCTTTGCCACCCTGCAGTGCTATCAAACATGTTACAGGCAGAGAATTTGGCCATATTCCATCTATGGGGTTTCCTTCAAAGTCCACTTCTTCTGAAAATAGCTGAGCTGATGCTTGAGCAGTATGAGAAAAGCGCTCCATCCAACACAGACCACCACCATGGAGAGCTGCTGTGTCTTTACAGTGACCCTTGCACACCCAATTCATCCCCTATGACAGCACAGGAGTGGGATCATTTCCAAGTCTCAAATCTCCTTAATCTGATACTCTAGGAACAAGAGTGGAGTACACAACAGTAGTCCCTATATTCAGGTTCTACTGGCCAGCCTAATACGATGTCTCTCTCTACTGCTACAGAAGGGCACTCGCAGTCCCCAGACCAGGAAGTAGCATCAGGGAGTCACAGGAGTAACGAGAGGCAAGTAAATGCTTTCCAGCTTCTTCCTCAGCAGGAGCCCCCTGAGCTTGGGGACTGTCATCTTAAGATCCAAATTCCCATGGAAGAAAGCTTTTTCCTTTTCAAGGGTGACTTCCAACTTCATCAACATTTAGGCAGGATGTAACAAGCAGGAGGCCCGGCATACCCAGCACAGCTTTGAGAGAGAAGGGGGGAGTCTTTGTTTAGAGCCACACCCGGACATGCCTTTGCAGCGCAATCCCACCTCTGTCCACAAATGGGCTTCCTCCCAACCCATTCAGAAATACCTGTACTATGCTTTCTACCAGCACTACATAAACTAAAAACCTTTAAAGTTCAAACACAAATCACTTCTTTTCTGATCTGGCCAATTAAAAAGTGACAAATTACAACAAGTTGTGAAATTTATCTTGTCACCAGCCTATAATTGCTACCTGGCGCTTCAAATTATGGCAGAAAAAAATGAAGAACAAAACTGAAGTGCTTATGGCTTGTTTGGATTCTGGTCTACAAAGTACACCATTCTCTTCGTCAGTGTGTGAAGAAATGCAATTGCTCTGTGGACCTCTACATCAAAAACATCTACTTTAATTAATTATTTGAGTATTATACCAGCAAGAAAAGAATTACTGTCATTATTTCAGAGCTGCCTATTGCTTATACATGTGATCTGTCTGCAAAGGTTAATACTAATTTGTCAAAAATCTAAGTTCATTTTACTACAGAATTATTATGGTATTAGGATTTAGAATTAGCAGACAAATACTATGATTATTAGGATACCTAATGGTATCCTAATAAATACAAAAATGTTTTGAGATCTTTCCAAAGAGGGACCAGATAAGGATTGAGGAGTAAAGGAGGAAGAAAAGGCTGCAATTTAAGTAGGTGTGAGATTGTCTACAGATGGAGAGCTAAGGATAGAGAAAGACTGAAGAGCCCAATGTCAAAGAAAAAAAAACCAACAAAACTACAGGTGGACTTCCAAGACCTTCCGAGTAAAAGTACAGTACTTTAGGTGCACTTAGATGCACTTGGTTTAAAGTTCACTCATTCACCTTTCTTAACTAAAAAAGTCACCTATAAATACCAGAAATAAAAGCCCCCCCAATCAAAAGCAATCAAAGTCACATTTTTAAAGCTAGCTCTGCCCCTCTGTTCTTCCCCCCAGGCTTCCAGCTTCCCATCTCAGGGCTGTCAGTAGCTGTCAGCAGATCATATGAGAAATTCATCTGAACATACAACATAACTTGACAGGCAATACATCAGAAAACCTAGATGTGACAACAGCAAATTCCACCAGATGGTCCTGGATCATATCTATCTATTAAAAAAAATTCTGACAGAAAAAAAGTCCTAACCACACATAAGCAGAGCTTCTGAGGAATGAAAAAAAAAGAAAAAATCTGGTATATGCACTGTTTCACCCTTTGTCCTAACCATGCCAAAAAAGGAGATACACAACAGCTCCAGCTTGTCCTCAACAGTTTGTCCTGTCATTAGTATCTATATGTATATTTCATCCTCCTCTCCAAAGAAAAGACTTCTAAATAAAGATGCCTCTCCATTAAAGGCAGTATGTGCTACTAATAGTGCTGCTTTTCAATTGAGAAAATTCCATCAATGACTCCAGAGCCTGGTCTTCCTTTAGCACCAACCTGGTCTCCAGGAACACCAAACCCATGTGGTTAGCCCTGGCAGTAGCTGCAAACTTGAAGCACATTCAAGACTCCCTGTTTGGCACCCTTCCCATACCCCTGTTGCTCTTGCAAGCAGCAGATTGCTTGGGTTCAGGCTGCCTACAAACCTCATCAGCCTCTGCAGCGACCCTTTCAGGAGAGACCTTGGATTGCCTTCTCCACTGTCAGTCATGCAGGTCAAACACTGACAGCCCAGACCTACCCTCAACCCAGGTAAAACTGCCTTTGATACACATGAAACACAAACCACATTCCAGCAGGCGCAACCTGCTCTGGCCTCAGGCCCACATGAAACAGTGCTGTGGCAGGCACAGCGTCAGGATTGGGACACTGCCACCCCCTGAGAGATCAGCACAGTCCCATGGCACAAAACACCAGGTTCAGAAGCAGCTCTATGGCTATTTCACTGAAGCTGTCACTGTTCTTCAGGTGAGCACCAACAGCCTGGCCACAGCAGCAGCTCAGCTGTGACAAAAGTGACAGGCCTACGAAACATAAATCAAACGGGAGTAGGCTGTCACTGCTCAAGTGAGACCTTCGGGGACACCATTCCTTTCTCCTGTTCTGCCCCTGCCTTCAACAGCTGTGTGCAAATGCATGTTTGGCCCTGTGAGAAGTAGTTGTGCGTAACTGCAAAAAACTACCACATATCCTTGTCCTCCCAATTACACACGCTTGGAAGTAAAAGGTATTTAGTCAAATATATATTTAATTGGTAAAGCAAATAGACATGAATCTGAATGCACCAAGGGAAGGAAGACAGTGGAGGATGTGGTGGTGTTATATCATTGTTTAATAGCACAGGATAGTGCTCCAAAGTCCTTTGGAAATCTGACAGCTCTTTTGAATACAAAGCTGTGACTGTGGTAGAAAGCAGATCTACTCCCCCTCAGTGCACAAGCTGCACTCCACAGCTCAGGGCTGAGGAAATCTCTCTTCAGGCCACTGTGGCAAAATCAGCTCCCACCAAGAAACCAGACTGATCCTTTAACTAAGGAGCAGTTCTGTACATTACACCTACCTTTTTTCCTTCCCCTAATGACAGCTCCTTCCATTACAGACTCTCATTTGCTGTTCATCAAAGTGCACCCGTTTCCTGAGTGAGAAACACCTGTGTGGGATTCCTCCAGCGCACTGGTGGGGAACTGGGCTCAAGTCCTGTTTCAGGAACTGCACCTGAGTGGACTGGCTCCAGAGCTTAATAATGAAAAGGGCCTTCTTAGCAATGGCTGATGGCTACTCCCTGACTTCTGAAGAAGCAGTTTATTGTCTCCATCCAATCCATTTTACAATTATCACCTCTAGCACAGAGAGAAAGCTACTTTTACATCATGGACCTGAGAACAAAAGGCTTATGAAAAAGCCAATTCTTCCCTCCTCTTCAAACTTTAACAAGGAATATCTGATTTTTCACTCTTTGTCATTTTGACATAAAAGTCAGTGACATTTTCAAGTTTTGTTGTTGTGCACCAGTGGGGTTTCAAATACTGCAGAAGAACATAATTACATTTACAGACACTTGTGACTGGAACTTAAAGGTTGCAACAACTATAATAGTCTCTTAGAGATAAGAAAAATAGGCATTTAGCTCAAAATGTCTGTTCTGATTAAACTGAAAATGGACACCACCTTTTTACTGGAGTGCCTTTTGGCATCTGAAAGTTTTTACTATAAATACTAGACCATGATTTTCCAAACCATTAACTTCCCACAGAGAGAAAAATATACATCTTACTATTTAATTGTTCTCAGCTGAAATACTGTAAAAGAGAAGGCATAACATGTATTTAATAAAATTGATAGAAAGTCACTTCCTCACATTCTGATATTTAATTATATCTCATTAGAAAAGCAAAAAATAGTGCAAATCAAAGTCCATGAATCAGCTGTTTATTTTATTTATTTATAGGCACTTATATAGTGCTCGTCACCATAGCAACCAGGAACCTTTTTTCCTTCTTGTTCAAAGGAAAAGTTGTAATTTCAAAAAGTGATCCTTTGATGTCACAGTGCAAATAGGTACTTAGGTCCTGTGCTTTAGGCACCATAGGCAAGTGCCTGAAGTACATGAACCAAGTCAAAGGTGCAATGAAAGAGACAGAAACAGAGAAAGGAAAAATGAAAGGAAAGGAACCCTGAAACAAGTGGAAAAAAGGGAAAGAGGGAAAGAGTAAAGGACTTTCCTATGAAAATCCACAGTGCACTGTGTCCCACAATAAGCCATGATTGCCCCAGTACTTTTTACCTGTAAAAACAGGTGATGGGTTCATGGAGAACAGTCCAATTAATGAAGACCAATCAACAAGTTCCAAATTTATGCTGAGGGCACTGGTGAATATTCTTAAGCAAGGTTTTCTAAAAGCATAGTAGCTTAAAAATGAGGCTGCAGAGGGCTGTCTCCCTTTTGAGAGCAGAGAAGTCAGACTTTGACTACTACTCTCTTCTGATCCCCCAGCCATTACTAAGTTCCCACAGAATTAACAGACCTTTCTAAAAATGCCATCTGTTCACAAAACATCAAAGAAATGTGTAAATTAGAACACTGCTCCTGCATACACCATTACAGAATGAATTACTAGGTATGTCCTGCAATTGCTGTTTCCTCATGATACTGCTGGGAACTACTTTTCAGACCCCCAAAAGAGACTGAAATTGGTTTTACACTATTTCATCTGGTTGCCTCCCACCATTGTATAGATGAAACACATACATGCACAACGCAGTATTTCAGATTCTTTTTAAAGCTAATGAATTTCTAATTGGGACAGAAAGAAAAAATAGAAGATATCTTTGGCCTGTTGTCATTTTGTTATATAAGAGACATTATCATGAAGGTTTCCTCAAGACACCGGTATGTGAAGTTATTATCTTCAACTCTGTATTTAGCTTGATCCTAACTTCTTCATAAGCCAATACTGTCCAAAGCAGTTAAATAAGGAATGTTCACTTGGTCTAAACACATAAATCTTTACTCAAGACTGGTGGTTATTCTGTAGTCCTTTTTTATACTGTATTCTAAATAGGGCAGAAGCTGCCTGTATGACAGCAGGAAAAGTGACAAGTTCCTTATCTGGAAAAGCACCAGAAGGCACTGTTACCAGAGCAGACCAGCTCTTTTAAAGTGGATTGATGAAGTTATTTTTAAAAACACCTAATAACACCATAGAGGAGACTCTGATCTCTGCAAAGGTGAGCCGCACAGCTCGATCCTCCTGGGAGGCAGCTAATGAAACTGAAGCTTGTCATACACAGACTGCATCCAGTAATTGGCTTGGAACACTTGCAGTTGAGACTCCCCCATGCTGAGCTCAATGCCCTGCTCAAAGCTTGTGCCAAACACAGGCGGAGCTGGGCACTGTCTGGCACGACCAGGTGTGAATGGCCCTCTCTCCCCTGCCCATGCCACCAGGCCCAGTCTGCCTACTTGGAAGGCAAAGAAAGAAACCTACTTTCTTCCAGCCCCCCACACCTACCAGATGGCTTCCAGGACAGGGAGAGACAGCTGTGTAGGGAAGGTGGCAGAGTGGTGGCAAAGAAGGTGGTGCGCTGATGGAGAAGAAGGGAACACGTTCTACCACAGAAAGTGAAGGAAAGATGCAAGAAGACCTAAAAGGAGATGGAAGAGAGTCCCATGTCATGCCTTCATCCAGCACACCAGAACCACCACCAAATGCTAACCCTCAGTCAGTGCTCTGTGCAAAGTCCCTTAGGGACAGCCACTGGCTTCCCCAGGAAGGTAGCCAGCAAAACACGGGGAGCATCACTCATCTTCCCCAAAATTCCACTGACCCTTCCTAGCCCTCTCTTCCCTGACCTTTGTGGATCCACAGACTCACTCTACCTCTCAGTGTGAGCTACAACACTGAATTCTGCAGCCACCCTGGAACATAAGCTAAGAAAATACCATCCCACAGTGTGAGAAGATTCTTTGTGCTCTTGAAGAAATTTTATCTGTGTAGCTAAGGACCTCTGATCTGGTTCTGGCTCTGTGGTTGAATGCTCTCCTTTGCACCACCTTCTTTTTCATGATTCTTCCTGCCTCCCACGACTTCCTAGAAAAATCCATTCCTTCACAGCCTAGATACACCCTGACTGGAAAAGCCATTTTAAGTAGAAAGTAGTTTCTTCTGCTGAGAAAAGTAATCTCTGATCATTTGATAGTTTTACTTGTGGAAAAGCTCCAAGCCTCTATGTTTTAAAACACCTCCTGTGTTAGAGCACAGGCCAGACACACTAAAAACTCTGGGGAACAGCAACTGAATGTGGGCTGCTGTCACAGGGAACATTTAAACCCTCAGCACTTATGGAACACTTTAAAGCAACGATTTTTAAGAGAAAGGGGGTGAGAAAAAAGGGAGTAAGAATATTCAATTGCCAGATGATTGAAGCAAACCTCAGTAAGTCCACAATGAGATGCAACTCAGGAGATTGGAAGTTTAACTGGAAAGAGATTTTCATACAGTCAATCCATTTTGCACATTGCTTAATAGAGAATGGGCTCTAAGTAATTAGTCCCAAAACATTACCCAGGTACCTAGACTGCATGTTCATGGCACACTTCACAAGTGTTGGAAGCTGAACTCCAGCTCTGATGACAGCTAATTAAAACACAAAAGTGAGACTCCAAGTAAAACTGCCACCTTGCAATCATAAACCGTTCAAAATGCACTCTGGCAGAAAAGCAGACTGCAGGCAGCTTTCCTGTATCTAGTTCACGCATTTGGTATCTACCACGGTTTTGAAAATGACATTGCAAAATAAACACCCTGTCTTACAGCTGATGTGTTTAGCATAAGTCAGATTTGTTTCGCAGAGAACGTCCTTGCAGAGAACAAGAGCTCTTCTGGTTCCCAGCTAAGTCAAGGCTTGAGCTAACAAGCCAATCCATCACTTCAAGTGTTTTGAGATCGCTCTTAAAAGGAGACGTTTCTGTTTTATTACCAAAGTCAGCAGTCACCGTTTAAAAGTCAGCATTTGTCAATAGTTACCCAACTATGGCACTGGTGTGAAAACACTGATATGTTCCCTTGGCTTGAGCAGTTGTTCAGATACAGTCCTTATTCTCATCGCCAGAGGAGAGTGTGCCTCTCCATTTTATTTATTTTTCCCAACATGCAGCCTTCATCTTCATAGCCCATTTAAACACCGGGTTAATTGAGGGGGGCTGGAAGGAAGCAAGGGGACCCAGCAGACACCGGTGATCCCGACCTCGGAACATGCATGTGCAATGCATCCAGAGCTGACGCAGCCAAGAGAAACTTTCTCACCATGCTTAGTCAGCACGCAATAATTAAAAAGGTGCAAGATGTGATAAACCCGGCATCCGTATCCATTGGGGCCAAACTCACAAATTCATTGCTAAGCTTTCAAAGCCGAAGACAGGTGTCGGGGGTGGGGGGGGGGGAAGTCCCAAGGCACTCAGCCATCAAGGAAAACTGTCAGGAGAACATAATTACATCTTTACCTGCCCCAGTAGGCTTTAAACCTGCAGCGCCTTTGACCTCTGGGGAGGTTATTAGAGTTGGAATTGACCAGCTGCCTGTTAGAGCAGGCACCGCTCACCCTCAACGCGGGCTGTCGGGCCGGACCGCTCTCGCTGCCCGGCTCTGCGGAGGTGCCCACGGCCGCGGCGCCAGCCCCGCTCCGGGAGGGTTCCCTGGCTTGTCCGCCTCCTCGCCGTGGGGTCGCCGCCGACAACGAGGGACACGGCCCCGCTCCCCCCGCTTCCCCATCACCCGTTCTCCCTTCGGGCAGGAGGCGGCAGCCGCCGCCAGCCCCCGCGAACCGCCCCCTGCGAGTACCCGGACCGGCCCCCGCCCCGCGGCCGCCCCGCACCGCCTCACCTGCCGCCCGCGGCAGCGACCGCCCCTCGGCCCGGCCCGGCCCCGCCGCCCCGGCCACCTCCTCGCTCCCGGTGTCCCCGCCCGCCGCCGGGAGGGGACGGGGCGGGTGGCCCTCGCAGGCGGCGGCCGCGCATGCCCGGTGCGGGCGAAGGGCATTGTGGAAGCTGCAGTTCGCGGGGCCTTCACGGCGGGCGCCCTGCCCGGGTGCTCAGCGCACAGCCTGCCCCCGCTCCTGCCCGGGTGCTTAGCGCACAGCCTGCCCTCGCTCCTGCCCCCGCTCCTGCCCGGGTGCTTAGCGCACAGCCTGCCCTCGCTCCTGCCCCCGCTCCTGCCCCCGCTCCTGCCCGGGTGCTTAGCGCACAGCCTGCCCCCGCTCCTGCCCCCGCTCCTGCCCCCGCTCCTGCCCGGGTGCTCAGCGCACAGCCTGCCCTCACTCCTGCCCCCGCTCCTGCCCCCGCTCCTGCCCGGGTGCTCAGTGCACAGCCTGCCCTCGCTCCTGCCCGGGCGCTCAGCGCACAGCCTGCCCTCACTCCTGCCCGGGTGCTCAGCGTACACCCCGCCCTCGCTCCTGCCCCGCATTCAGCGCACAGCCTGCACCCGGTCCCAGCTCCCACCCCTGCTCCCACCGCAGCCCGGCGGGTTCTCCTCCCGGCTTTCTTCCGGGCTGCCCAGCTCTTGGCTCCTCGGCTGATCGGTTTCCTGGAGCCCTCTGATTTTGCCAGCCGTCTGCTTGTCGTCCTTCTCCCAAGTTTCCTCCAGCCTCCACAGAATCATAGAATCATCGAATCATCAAGGCTGGGAGAGACCTTTCAGATCATCCAGTCCAAGTGTCCACCCAGCACTACCACTGTAATCCCTAAACCTCTTCACCCAGCACCAGATCCAAGTGTCTCTTGAACACCTCCAGGGATGGTGATTTCAACACGCCCTTGGGCAACCTATTCCAATGCCTGACCACTCTAACAGTGAAAAATTTGTTTCTAATATCTTATCTGAATCTCCCCCGTCCCAGCTTAAGGCCATTTCCTCTTGTCCTCTTACGCTAGGCATAGCAAAAGAGACCAGCCCCGCCTCACTGCAACCTCCCTTCAGGTGGTTGTAGAGAGCAATGAGGTCCCCCCCTGAGCCTCCTCTTCTGCTGTCCCTCCCAGCACCTCCTCACACTGGCCTTCCCCTGTCCCTTTGGGTCCCTTCCTCTGCTCTCCCTGCCTGACAGGCTCCTTTCTTGCTTGCTGCCCACACTCCCTGCCCTCTTCCAGTGAGAAGGAGGTGCTAAAGCAGAGGGCAGCCATCCTTATGATGAGTTCACGGCTCCAAATCCACCAGGAAAACCTGACAGATCGCAGGCACCTGCATCCTTAGTGGAGGAAGGTTCCTTCCCACCGGGGAAATTGTGACAGCAGTGGCGGGTCCCATTCACATGGTGGGGTTTGCTAAGGTCAGGCTTCACCAGAGCAACCCAGAGACCATTACAGCTTGAATAAACCACCGAGAGCATGCTGAGCCTGCAACAAGAGGTTGAATCGTCTGAGCAGGTGGACACGTGTGTGTAACAGTACCTCTGCTCCCAGCTTCTCCCAAAGTCAATGGGGCTTTTGTCATTCAATTCACTCAGGTTTTTGTTTCTCATGGGAGCTTCCCATTTCCAGGCCCGGACAGAGCTCTCACTCAATGGGAAGGACAGATAGTGGTTTGGTAGCACTTTTCACATCAGCTGGTGTTTGTATGCATAGCTAAATGCTTCCAGAGTGACAGGACTGCTGAACATGCATGCAGGAATTTAATATAAAAGTTTAACTGTTGAAAAGTTCGCTCCTGAAAAGCTGATAGGCATTTGGGGGAAATCAAATATAAAAGCTTAGTACTTCTTCCTCCAGCCTCTTTTTTCTGCCTTACAGATTTTGTAGCTAATGATCTGAAGAATTAACTTGGGTTACAAGAGATGCACACAAGAACTGAGGGTTTTCAGGAATGCTTATTGCTACTTAAGATTTAATTTCGTTACATGTCTATGAATTTTAGTGTTGAGCTCCCATGGACTGACAAGGCAAATGTCAGGCTTCTGAGATTTGTTTTCCAGTTTGTTCAAGAGCTATTACACTAATGAAATCCATTGCGAGAGATACCATCTACTCTGTTTCTCCATAAGTTTCTGAGTTGTAGTCCAGTCTTGGAGAGACTTCAGAATGCTGGACCCCCATGCATTTAACTAGAGTAACAGTGCCAAATAATCATTATCATCATAATTTTCATTATCTCATTGGAATTTTCACTGGAATAAAAAGTCACTATTTCAACAATGTTTAGAGGTATCTATAAATCTTCCCAAAGCATTTGTGAGTAGAAATCCTGACTAAGATTTCACAAATACCTGCTTGCATATTCACATAAATGTCATCTGCAGTGCTACTTTTCCTCCTTGTTATGAAATATTTAATGAACCAGTCAAAAGCCAGACACTACAGTAATTGGAATCAAGTGGCCAGTCACGTATCACAGATGATGAATGGCCAAAGACACAGACCTAATCATTCAAGAAAAAAGAACACCCATAAGCTGAAATATGTTTCTGCGAAATATTCATAGGGTTGTGGTGGCTTATTGTCACGTCTGCTTCAGAATAACCTGCAATGGGAAAAGGAGCATAATCTGATAAACTTTTCATGCAAAACCATTCATTCGCTATTCCTGGAGTAAGAAGTTTGTAGGCCCAGATCTGTTTAAGTCCATGGTCTATAAGGGGTAGGGATGCGTTTTCCTTAATGCAAGGTTTTACAGGGGGTACCTATTGGAAGCAATGTGAACGTGCTAATGGCAGAGACAGGCCCTTCAGGTGCCCAGGCATAGGTGCCTAGTGCAATTTTGGACAGATGCCCAAGACATTTGCACAAGGTTGGTAGATACAACATGGGACCTATAAGAAGACTCTGCCTGGCTTAAACTTGAGCTTCAGCGTAGTATCACACAGTCATATTGCCCAAATTACTTCTGATGTGACCATTCAGGGAATAAATCAGCTTTTTTAGACACAGGCAGAGGATGGGCTCACAACTGGGAGCTGGAACAGTTGAGCCAACCTTTATGGTTCAACAGACAGAGCTGTATCTCCAGCCTGAAGTAAACATTGGAATGTTTCCAACTCATACATCCTCTCCTCACATCACCTTCTACACTTGGACTATCGCTCTCTCTGTATGTGCAGCCTCTTTGAATGAGAAAATATCACAGGGCTGGGTCCTGGAAGCTGACTCCACCCACCAGAGTCACTGATGTGCCTGCTCATGAACATCAACACAGCAGACTGCAGCACTTCAAGCCTTGCTCAGCTGAAGTCAACTAGATCCACTGGCTTCTTTGTCGTGTGTCTCTGTGTGATGCTGCCTCAGCTTTTTTGGCCATTTACCTATTGCCTCTGCTTTGCCTTGCTTTTCACTACCTCTATGTGCTGCACAAATTGTGGGCACTTGTGCTCTTAACCTTTCTGCAGCAGGACAGAGAGAAGGATCTACACAAGTTGTTGGTAGGATCTTGCTGGGATTTAGCCACTCAGATTTTTTTAAATGTCAGCCTTGTAAAATGCATTTGGTGGGGGTAGTGGGACACACAAGCCCAAGGGATGTAGCAGTCTGCCTGTGGTATAATCACAGCTCAGCAGAGCTTGCAGGCCAACCAGCCAGTATGTAAAACTGGATGAGCACTAGTGATTCCAGTCTTGTAAGAGGTAATAAGCAACATCCATGGAGTGTGCTGCTGCCTAATCATCCTGCGAAGGAAAATCATTTCAGCCAAAAACGTCAGTGAAACCTTTGGGGACTGATGGCACCCTGGAACTCTCTGCACATCTGCTCAGCATATGCTAAATGCAGACAGCAGAGAGAGCTGAACGAGGGACTTTGAAAGTGCTATATGCCTCAAACCTCTCTTACAAATTCATGTAATTCACTAAAGAAATCATACATATTCATGTCATTCTACCTCAGGACTATGAACTTGTTTGGAGGGGATAAACACTTTCTTGCTTCCAAAGAGCAAGATTTCATTAAACTGTCTCTCTTTTGGAAAAAGCAAGCAGTGACCCCAATCTCTGCAGTATCTGGCAGCCAGTAATAGCTGTATCATGATCAGTATCTGCCCTCTAGTAGCAATTTTTCACACACTGATGTCGAACACATGCAGGAGTAGAAAAAGAAATAAATCTGCTGCTGAGAAACTCTGCCACTGAAATGACTTGTGCCTACGAGGTGGTGAGGACACTGGGCGTTCTGAAAGCACAGTTCTGATCCCAGTGTTTCACTCCTTGAGTCTAAGGGCTGGGTAATTGCTGGTGTTGCCAAAGAAGGTTAAGGCTTTGTTTATCTTGTTGCGGGTAAAATGAGGTGAAAAGAGCACATGTGCTGTTAAACAGGCAAGTAAACTATTCTATACAAAGACAGATCAACAAAAAACTTCTAAGGATGACAGTTAAAGCTATCAACTAGTTTCACGGTGATATTAAGAGAACAAAAAGTCCTTCCAGTCCCACAAGCAGGGCACCGGCCCCTGCTTCTGCTGCTAGCAGTCAGATCCCACTGAGCACAGAAGTGAGCAGCATGTGGCAATCTGCACTAGCATGACAGCAAAGAAACTGAGAGAACAGATCTTTCCTAGCTCCTCGTGGAGTAGTGACAGCTTCTGCTTGGTTTTTGGAGTGGTCTGCTTAGTTTGGGAATGCAGGACAGTTAGATAAGCGAACACCTGATTTATTTAGCCATTCACTTATTTAACCACATGGTACAGGCAAATTACTAAGAAATAAGGGTTTTTTCCTTATAACAGGAAATCCATTCACATATGGACTTGAAGTAGAAGTTCCTGTTAGATACAGAAAAAGACTTGCGCTAATCTAATACCATGACTAAATATAAATCTCCACAACACAAAAAAGGAATAGGTGGGTACTAGTGACAATGACTAAAAAAGACAGGAAAGTGGAGAAACCCAATGACAGTCGGCACAACAGATGTGCCAAAATCTCCCTTGTATGACAAAATGACTGTCTCATGAAATATTAGCAACTATCCAAAACTGGGAAAGTGTGAAAATCTTGTTGCTGTATAAATTATCTAAGACACTCCTGCCAATTATAGACTTGCTGTGAGAAAGAGAGACATTGGTAATCATGACAGCAACTGTGTTCGAGTGTCATGTGAATATTCCGGGCAATTATTCAAATCAATCATTTCT
Organism: Corvus cornix cornix; assembly: GCF_000738735.6. Taxonomy (NCBI): domain Eukaryota; kingdom Metazoa; phylum Chordata; class Aves; order Passeriformes; family Corvidae; genus Corvus; species Corvus cornix. Next base: position 36,929,158 of record NC_046333.1, read on the forward strand.
TGTCCGTGTAGGAAAGATTCATCACTCTTAGTACCTCGTGTCACTCAGTGACTGAATTGATGGTGCTCCGCTCTTTGTGGTGTTCTGTAGTCTGCCTGTTTAAGGTGACAGCACTGTCGTGTATTTAACTGCTGAGGTGGAGAGCCGTCCAGCAGAAAGTGGGAGAGCGTGGGCCCAGAATCCATGAGAAACATTACCCAGGTCGTAAGAGACCAGCTCCTTTCTGCACCAAGCAATGTCCAACCCAGAGGCATTTTTGGAATTGGCAGGAGCAATGCTGGCTGTTGCCACTGGCACAGCATGAGAGGGCTCTAGATGCAGGGGGAAGGTGATCCGTTTAATCACTCTTCTTCCACATGGGATGTTTATGAGACCTGCTAACCATGTCTTGTCATTACAAATCCTCCAACTGCAGTGCCCAGCATCCCTGTCATTGAGAATGGCTCCCATATTCAATGAGGTTCCTGCCTCTTGCTTTCCCAGCCCTATGTGCTCTGGACCTACTCTCTCACACCTGCTGTTCTGCATAAAAAAGGGTTCCTATCACCACAACTTCTTTCATCCTCCCACCCTTCCTGGCAGGAATTCCTCTAAAAGAGGACTGTGTCCTGCTTCCATGAGAATTACTGTTGGTAAGAGACATGACTGAAAATGTGCAATGTCTCTGTGTGTTCACCACACTGTGACTACACAAATTTTGGTCTTTGGCTTGGCTTGATACATCTGGTCTTACCTTCCTTTTTGTATATTGTGAGGTATAATTTATCAATTCATTTTTTGTTTTTAATTAATATGCCTATCTGTTCCTTCTGCCTCTTCCTCTACACTGTGCATGTATACAGGCTGATTCCAGCCTGCTGTCACAAGGGGATGGATTAAGGCTGCAGATCTGCCTTTGCAAAGCCTTAAGTATCTGATTTTGTAAATTAAATAAAATACCACCTAGATGTTACTGCTAAAAGCACCCAGTATCAGCTGGGTTTCAGTACCACAGGGCTTCCCTGCTTCTGTTTGAGAAATAAAACTAACACCAGCAAATGGTAACTTGAAATGGAATTTGTTCTTTAATAAAATAACAAAACAAAGTCTTCACAGAGGAGTAGTTTCCTTTTTTCTACATGTGAGTGTTTGTAACAAAATAAAAGAGTGTTTAGCTCTTCAGGCTGGTGATAACAAATAAAGATGTGGTTCACCTCGACTTTCACACGCTCTGTCTCTCTTTTCAAAGAGCTTCTTTCCTTTATTCATGAGCTCTTTGGGGACAGGATTTTCAACAGTTCTTTCTGCCAACTTGTGGTTAGCAGAATATTTGCTTTCCATTTTTTTTTAAGCATGCATTGTGGCTCCCAAGTATCCATCTGTAACTCTCAGAAAAATACCTGATAGCTTGTGGCTAGAATATATTTTGGGATGCCTAGTTTGTCGCTGGTTAGCTCGGAGGCTGAAGTTTAAACTGACACCTGAAATTCACCAAAATGAGCAGTCCTTTGGAGACCCTCTCTTCAGCCATCTCTTCCAGGCCACCCTGCTGAAATCCTGAGAGATTACTGACATTGGTACTCTCTGTCACACAAGAGAGAATTTTAATTTTTTTCCTTTAAGACTGCTTATGCCACAGATCATCCTCACTCCCTGGACCCCTTCTGCACTCCTAATGAGCTATGATGTCCTTCATTCACATAAGGTTTTGGCAGCGCATATCCTATGATTTTACAGGAAAGGAAACTGTTTTATGCCTTACACCTCCATAGCGAAAGTATGAGGTCTGGACATAGAAGATAAATACCCCTGCTTCACTTGAAGGTTGAACTGTGGCAGCAGTCCAGCCTCTTGCTCTTTGTACCTGCTTTTTGTAAGATGTGAGCTTTCCCCCAGTGTAGCATAATCTAACTTTTGTCACCTTCATTTAATGACACTTGGATATGAAAACAAGGAGGCATTATACCCCCTTCCAAGAGTGCTGCTTTCCAGTGGCTGCAGCTGAGAGCTGTGTCCATCCTGAAAAACAACAGGAAACATCAAGCCTGATGCTAAGAAATCCTTGCTTTTCACCCCAGTCTTCCTTCTGGACAATTACTTTCATTTTCAGTGATTTGTTTTGGCATGCATGCACAACCACTGTGGTTCTAAATCCAAGTGAGGATGAGTTACAATGATTCCTCTGGTGCATAATCCCTACTGCCCACTGCCTGAGGAAGTGATGGTCATTCCACCCTTCTCCCACCTGCAGAGGAGTCTGGACTGGCTGGCTCCTGCCTAAAAGGGTTCAGATCTTTCTTCTGAGTGAGAGCAAATGTTGTCTTTATCTCCTCTTATGAGGGCCAGACTGTGACTGAGAATGGAAAGTGGTTGTCCTGCTTTTCTAGATGATCCTATTCCAGGCCAGCCAGAAGGCAGTGCCAACTACCCATCCTTGTGTGGCATTGCTTTCAAGTGGAAACGTTTGGTCCCAGTGAAATTTCCCACAACTTAACTAGGACCTTGCCCTCCTCAATAGCAGCCCTAGGTACTGCAGAAGTGAATTGGGAGGGCCAGGCCAGGTAATAAAGCTGGCTCCCCTGTGTTGCAGTGGGGATACTGCAACACGCATATATCAAACCAGGAGTCCCGTGGAAAGGAAATATATATGGACAGACAGATTCTTGCTAGATGTTTCAGAGATGTTTATTTCTCCAGCCGCATGGCCGGAGCTCTGCCAAGGAACTGTTCCAGTCACGGGACCAAGGGTCCTTCTGCCCGCACAGGGAACACAAACCAACCAATGGGAACGAGGCTGAGCAGGGGCAGGGAAACCCCGTGTCTGTGCCCTCAGGGCCCCTCTCCCAGGGCTACACGGCAGGGGAGGGACCCCAACACCTCACCCGTTTTATTTTAATAAAAGGAGAATGAAAACAACTGGATAAACATAACAAGAACAGTTTCAAGACAAAACAAGCCACCCTCCTGAGTCTTTAAATGTCCAATCAGATTCTGTGGAACATCTTAGGGCTGACAGAAGGGAGACAGAACTCTCTGAGCATGCTTTGTGGGGAAACTGAGGCAGGAGAGGGTTTAACTTCTTCCCTCCCCCTTTTCATCCCCCACTCGGCATTGGAAAGGGATTTTTGGGGAAACAATTGGCAAAAGCATGGTTTTGTGAGGGAAACCATGGGTGAAAAAACGGATTGGGAATACACTGGGGGTAATAGGACATAGGGTAAAAGGGAAAGGTGGGATTAGGAAAGGGAGACTGTAGGGGGGGTTTACAATGGAGATATTGTCTAACATGACTACGATTTTTTGCATATATACTGCCTTTTACAGGAACACCCTCAGGCCCAGTGACCTGCGATGCTTGTAACCCTTTTCTACCTCGTATAATTTTGAATTCCACTACCTCTCCATCTCCCAAGCTTGGGATGCATTTTTCAGGGTTATTCTTTTTAATAGCAGTTCTATGCACGAATATGTCTTGCTGGTTGTCACACCTTGTTATAAAACCATAATTTTGCTTAACATTATACCATTTTACTATCCCTAAGGTCTTAGTTACTATGATCTTTTCCTTTTTCCGAGTGGCTGCTGTTTTCTGTCTCGCTGCATCTTTGCTTCGGTCGCTCCCGTGTTGGAGTTGTCGGGGCTGCTGGTGCCTGCGCGCTCTTCCCGGGGTCGCGTTTGGGGCTGCGCGGGCCGGGCCGGGCCGGGCCGGGCCGCTCAGTTCTCCGTGCGTCGCCTCCTCTGGTCGCGGCTTCGCTGCCGATGCCGGGCGCTGCACCCACATCTCGGCCGGGCCCCCGAGCGATGACTCCCCCGCGCCCTGCTCCAGCGCACGTCTCGGCTGGGCGCGGCTCCGCTCCACCGCCACCGCCGCCCGCGCGCCGCCCCTCTCGGCCGGGCGTTCCCGGGGCTCGCTCCACCACGCTCTGTGCTGGGCCGGGCGGGCACCGCCGGGTCCCGCCGCTCCCACCGCGCCTCGCTCCGCCACCGACACTGCGGCTCGCTTGGCTCCGCCCGCACGCGGGAACTGCCTCGCTGCTGCTCGCAGAGCGCTCGGCGCACGTGGCCTGGGCCACACGGTCCCTGCGCCAGGCTTCCCTTCGCCAGGACACAGCTGACATTGCTCAACAGTCTCGGTAATTAAATAATATTCACGAAAATATTCTTCCATCGGCATATATTTTGACTCCAGTATTAACTGTGTCCAAACGGTTTTCCAAAAGCCCTTCGTAAGAATTAAATCCCAAGAAACACAGAAAAAGTTCTTAAACAACCATGCCAGGAAGTGTTTCAGTTCTTTTGAGCATGAATCAAGCTAAAATTTACAAATCGTTGTTCAAGAATCATTTTAAGTTTAAGATAAATGTCCATATGTGGCTCTGAGAGCCAAGAGTCTTCCCACGGTTCCTCCATAGTTTAGATATGGAACAGCAAAGCAAAACCAAGAAGAGGAATCCAAAGTTTCCAGGGTTTACTCACACAAATCAGTCGCTTAGGGATCGGGGATCGTTCTACTCACAATTCTCCACCATTATGTTGCAGTGGGGATACTGCAACACGCATATATCAAACCAGGAGTCCCGTGGAAAGGAAATATATATGGACAGACAGATTCTTGATAGCTGTTTCAGAGAGATGTTTATTTCTCCAGCCGCATGGCCGGGGCTCTGCCCAGGAACTGTTCCAGTCACGGGACCAAGGGTCCTTCTGCCCGCGCAGGGAACACAAACCAACCAATGGGAACGAGGCTGAGCAGGGGCAGGGAAACCCCGTGTCTGTGCCCTCAGGGCCCCTCTCCCAGGGCTCCATGGCAGGGGAGGGACCCCAACACCCCTGGCTGAATTCTGCTTGCCCCAGAAAGTATGTTCCTATGAGCTCAGTTTTTAACTAGCCCAGTAAAATAAATGAAAACAAGGCAAAGAATAATGCTTCACTTCTCTGGGAATACAGGGCCTCAAGGATGTAATGTGAATTCAGCACCTGTCTATTGGCTGAAGAATTCATACATCGGATGGAAAAGAACTCTCCAGGGCGACAGCAGCACAGGTACTCTTTTTTGCCCTCTTTTTTCCTTCTCTTTCCTTTTTTTTCCCCTAGATTTTCTTTTTTTTCTCTTTCTTCTCTTGTAGTGGAAAACATTTAACATTTGCCTGCATATTTGAGCAGGGAGTTTGGCTCCTTGCATTCATGTCACAGCAAGACAGAGCATCTCTCAGACAGGATTATTTCCCTACTCTTTCAAAGCACCACTGTCTGTGAGCGTGCCCCAGCTCTCCCCTCACGCACTTTGTGCTGACAGAAGAATCATCTCCATCTGAAGCCTCTCCATCACCCTGCAGCTCAGCCCCCTGTGAACTGCGGCTGCCTTCCCCCTGCTCCCTCACTTACAGATGACACATCCCATCTCATTTGTATTATTAAAATGATTTCCGCAGGGTCACCTTCTGCTTCACGCCTGAAATGATATAGAAAATTAAGCTCTTCCTCTTGTGCCACTTGGATTTAAATTGTAGATTTTAAATCTGTCCTCACTTCTCAATCCTTTAATCTTCCACAGGCAGCACCACTGCATTGGCAACTCCTAGCAACTGCATTAGATGTTAAAAAAAAAGAAATCACAGGCGCATCGATTCATATGATGTTATGATGAGTGAGGTGGGTAATAACAAACATGCAGTACTCCAGTCACCCACTGGGTCTCTTTCCATTTTCTTCGCAGAAAACCTAAACAACCTGCTGTGTGGAGTATGAAAAAGGTCGTATCAAAAGAACATCTGCACATTAGCGTAGTGATTAGCTTGTAGAGTAGCACCCAGTGGTGAAAGGGCTTTTATCTTCCTTTCCACACACAAAAATGTTGTGTCACGTGAAGGGATGCTTACACTGAAGTCAGACCTGATGTCTGTTGTGACTTCTCAAGCATTTCATCAAAAATATTTCCTTGCAGGTGAGTTTGGCAAAAGGCATTGGGCTGTTTAAGGTAAAGTGCTGGACTTTTTTAGGAAGTGTAATTGCAATTACTGTGTTTCACAGGCAAGAATGATGCCAGGAATGAGTAATTCTTGGTATGGGATGCAGACAATACAGTAAATATGCAAACCACTACTTTGGAAATTGTGTCTTTCACTTAAGCTTGATTTAAATGTGTGAATTCTTTGCGTCTTTCTGGCATTTCCCAGTCTTCACCATTGTCTTTCCTTATTACAGGTCTGAAAGAAGCTGCTGTGGCATGGAGAGCTGGAGCAGCCAAGAATTACATTCACCAGCAATGCACCATTCAAAGCATTTGGAAGCTGCCAGTCCTCATGGTCCCAGACCAAAGCTAACCTTTGTAGCAGTGCTATTAGGTTTTCTTGCTTCTTTTTCCAGGTCAGGTGGTGTTGGCACTCTCTTGTGAAGAGCACTGGGTCAGATGGTCTGAGGGGTTATTCCTGATGGCAATTCCTGTGCTAACTCAGATGCAGCTGAATCCCCAATTACATTCAGTTTAGGGGACAGAATAACCCTCTGCATTTTTTCACTGTGTGTGATGCAGATCTGATGGGTGTCACCTGAGCACTGGAGCAGGGATGGAAGAAAAGAGGAGCTTTTGCTCTTTCTTGGAGCAAATGACTGAGCTATTCCACGGAGAGGCCTACGCAATAAAAATTAATCCAACTCTTTCATAGTGGCTAGTGACTAAATGCACAACTGTTTAAAGAAGCACCGGGCCATCAGTTCAGCCTTCCTTGCAGCATATCCTTCTATCCAGAGCAGACTCCAGAATGTGGCTGGGAAGTGAGATGGGACAGAGATGTTAGCAGGATGAAAGCTATTGGATTAGCATTTTTGTCCTAGGGCTGTAATAGAAATCTTTAGTAAGCAAAGCCCAGGTGTGAAAATCACATTGTAGCTTGAAGATGGAGTCCAATTTTGAGCTGAAATTCACCCCCTTTAGTGGTCTCAAGGCCAAAGTATTCACAGAGACTCTGTAAGTCCTATTTTCAGGGTGTTAGCAGCACATAGATCCCTCTGCTGGTTCCTCTGTACTTGAATGAATTGGATCCAGAGCACAAGCACAAGCTCATGTCAGAGCACTGCTGTAGGTCATGTTTGAAGATGACTTTACCAGTTACAAAGTCAAAGATTAAAAGAAAACCTGACCAGAGGAATGCTGACACATTCTGAAAATTTGGAGGTGAAAGGGATCTGAGGTCTTTTAATAAACTAAGTGCTATAAAAGTAAAATTGCAAAATACCACTCTTCTCAGTGGAAACCTCGAGGCATATTCCCATCCTTGAATCTAACTTGTAGATGGTATTCCTGTTCTGTTTCCTTTTACAAGACATAGTGATGTTATGCCTCATAAAGAAGGGCCATGCAAACTCCTCTGAGCTGTAAACATCTGATTCTGCTGATGGGACTGTTATAGACAAATTTATGCTACAGAACATTTCTTCAAATAGACAGCAGATATAATGTGTGACTATGATCACACATAGATCACAAAGCCTTTAAACTGTGGCTTTGGTTCTAGGATCATTAACTCCTGGTAGGATTACCCACCAAAGTGGTCTTAGCTCTCTAGTCACCACACAATCTGCTCACGGACAGTCTTCCTGTAGAATACGGAATGGAATAAGGAACCGCAGGCAGCGCTCTGAGACCAGGCAGCCTCAGACAATAATGCCCCCTACTGATATTTGAACAATTCTGGGGAAAGAGATGTCTCAAAGTGCTGGCAACGGCAGCAAGGCTGATACAAGCAGCGAGAACACATGTGAGGAGCACAGATCGACAGCTTGAGGCTCCGGACAATTAAATGTGTAGCACAGAGCAAAGTAACTGCTCAGAAAAAAACATAATTTGGGAAAAGGCTGGTTTGAAGATCTTGTATTTTAGGGTGAAGGAGTTTCAGTAGCTGAAAGTTAAACCTTGGCATTTCAGCTGCCACAGAAGCCCATGGACTGTCTCATCCAGGCCAAGGGAACTGTGGGCATGGGATACTTGGGAGCTGCAAGGGCACCATGAGCACAGCTCACACCAAGATGTTTGCAGACATACATCATGGTCGATACTACAGACCATGGTCACCTCACTTGGAGGGAAATTGAGCTGGGATGGCAGTGACATGACTAAGGTGTAATCATGTACGGGTAGGCAAATAACTTCCTTTTTAATTAGGATTTCTGTAATGCCTGATTCTTCTTACCAGCCCAGCAGTTATAATCCTTTATTGCCAAATGCTGACAGCAATTTCATTGCCTGTCAACCACTACTTGGTCCAGCTTTTCCGAAATTTGGTGTTTGAAACTTGGGTTGCTCTGTGCTATGTTCCATTATTATATATAGAGCAGGTGTTTCCAGTGCTTCCAAGGAAAAACATTTTATGCTTTATACTGAGTATCCATAGCCTAAGAGTTACAAACTTGTATTTTTGAAAGTAAAATAAAGCTCAGATATTTGAGCAAGAAGACTACTGTTTAGTTTCCTCATCTTCCCAGGAGCAAAGGCAGCCATTCTGTTATATCCACTGAGACCTCGGCTCAGAAGAGCACTCCTGTAAACTTCCTGTGAGGTGCAATTGACTCTGTGGCTCAGTGGAAGTTGCTGTACTTCCATCCACACACCTTCAGCAAGTCTTAAATCGTCTGAGGAGCCACATCTGTGCAAAAAGTACAAGGATGAGTATGTAATTTGCGTGTCACACATGTATCCATGGTCTGGGAGGGAAGAACAGCCTCCCCAGCCACAGAAAAGCTGTTTGCTCTCTGGTGATAAGGGCGAGGAATTTCAGTCAGTGTAGTCCTGTGGACTGGGAGCCTCAGGGCAAGAGACAGAACCTGCCTCTGGTGCTACCCTTAGGTGAGTTACTTCCTACTGAAGACACAGCCTGTGTTTCCAAAGAGCTTCTTCCTGCCTATAGACTGGCTTATAGAGTCAAGGTAACTTCCTGCTAAGTTTGCTGTGGCAGCCTGCCAGCATCAGACGAAGACAGCATTTGCAAAAATAACAAGACACCTTAAGAAGTCTGAAAGGGAGTTTGGATTTTACTATTACCACTACCCAAAAAACACTGTGTATCAGTGTGCCCTTGGGAATACATTCAGACAGTGAAATCCCATTTCCTTATCATGCGCAGTAAAACGCTGTGAAGTTAAAACCCTCGGTGGCTTCTTATGCTTTTATCACTGGATTTATGTCAGCAAAATAGCATGGAAAGTGTATTCAAGTGGTTATTATGCACCACTCTGATCATACAACATGAAGTTGTATCTGGCACCTTGTATGCAAAGGAAACCTGCTTTTGATGGAAACTAATGTATGGTTAATTTGCTACATTAGCATGTGATAATTAGTACGCAGGGCTTATGATGTATTACAACTACATCTTAGTATGCATGCATGCAAATAGACACATAATACATCAGTGTGTTAAATGCAGGCATCTCTAGGACAGAAGGTGATATAAACAAATCTAAGCAGAAGCTTTGGACACAGAATGAGGGCTGCATAATGAGTGCCTCAATTTACAGTCCAATAACATATTATATATTCCTCCACACACCCTGAACAGTGTGCATATATTAAAATCTCTAATCTGTCTGTTTTCATATTCCTGAATATATTTGGACTTTCTGTGGTTCTTTCTTTTTAAATTGCACAATCCAGGGTCAATTAAATGGTTGCAGCTTGAAGATGCACACTGTGGCTGTGTCAGAGCAGGACATCTCATCACTCTCAGTTTTGTGCATCTGTAACCATGGTGACTTTGTGGCTGCAGCTTTCCCCAGACTTGCTGTAACCTGGGGTGGATAAAGGCATGCTTCTCCGTCTGGTGCGGATGTCACGTACAGGATCTCTTAGGATACATTTTTAATTACCATGTTCTCTTAATTACTCCTTCTGATTTCCCTGGTGAATTTCCTTTCTCGAGTTTCAGTGACTCATTGTGAAACCAAGTGATATCTTTGCTGTCTTCAGTCAAGAAAATTCATCACAGACCTCTGCACCTTCTCAAGGACAGCCCTTGACTGAAAAGCAGTGCAACCTGGTGCTTTGTGCTTGTGGCTACTGACCAAACGCGGTGTTTTACAAGTGCAGATTTCCTTCCCTTGGCTGCCGGCCTTGCCAAACTGCACTGGAGAGTGTGGCCATGCTGTCCAAAGTGGCCTCCAAGGGCAGCACTGCTTTGGCTGCCAGCTGGCTGAGCTCAGGGTGGGCTCCACCATAACATCTCCTCTCAGGGAGGTGCAAGGACCGCACGGTGGTGACCCCAACAGGAGTGCAAAGGTGACACATGAGGGGGTGTAATGACAAGGGAGGGTCTCATCACCCCCTTGGTCATTTGGTCCCCTCCACAGCTGTCAGGCACTCCGGAGATAGACTAAAGTGCCTGTGGGACATGGTGCCATAGAAAAGCTGTCTTGGATGTGCTCGGGGGGGAAGCTGTGGGATGCCCAGCACACACATCCCACTCACTGGGAGCTACAGGCAGCAATCTGTAAGTCTGCAGTGTGTAAATCTCACCAGCCCCTGCTGAGAGGGGGCTTAGCCAGGCAGTGTTTCCTGTCACCACACTCTTCTCGATTGCTCTGCTACAGCACAGTGTGCTGGGACCAAACAGCTCTGGATTTAGCCTTTTATTTGACAAGGTACCTAGCTAAGAGCTGTAATTTATCCCTTTCGAGCAAGCACTTCTCCTTGTGTGTTAAACCCACCCCTGGGCAGAGGTCCAGGCAGCACAAGCCCTGCGCTGCAGGCAGGCGACACGGACCATACACACATTTTACAGCCACACAGCATGGGACTGAGCAGCTGAGGAGGCACAGTACCAGACTGTAGGAGTGTTTTCTTTCAGTGTTCCTGGGGGGCTCATCTTCATCTTGGCTTTCATGGACTGGGAAGTCACTTTACACCGTAGGTTAATCAGCATTTAACAGAGCACCCATGTATTCTTCCACTTAAACTGCACTAAACACAAGCAGTAACTGCACTATTTCTTTTTTCTACCTGGGCAGTAATACATCTTCTTTTCATGAAGTCATCCTTAGCTGAGCCATCTCTGTAAATAGCTGAGCCGTTGAGGTGCATTATTTATCACCGTCAGATGTTTAGCACACGAAACCGAGCGGCGGGCGGCAATCGGATCACCTTCTCACTCGGATGGGATGAGGGGGATTTATGGTCAAAAGCTGTGCCATGGAAAGAACACACAGTACTTGTTAATTAAGGACAAGCAGTTGAAGATCAGTACTGCTGCATTTCTGACAGAGGGCAGCATTGAGTTTTTTATCACATAAAATAAGAACCCAACAAAACACTTCTTGGCAGTGATTGCGCAGTTCAGAAAGAAGAAAAGCTTATCACTCCCATTTTTCAAAAAACCGTGCTATCAACTGGCTGTTAACTAAAATTTCTTTTTGCAGCTGGCTGTTTTTTGAGACTGTTTGGGCAGGGGCAGGGCAGGGTTGGGGTTGTTTGCTCATAGCTTCATGGAAATGCTGCTTTATGGTCTGCCCCTTGCTGCTTCTCCTCTACCCAAGGTGATGAAAGTCACCAGAACTTGATACTGCCTGGACAGCCTTGTAAGGGAAACATGTCCTGTAACACCCAGCTGTTGTTCCCCTGTTTTGGGGGCCTATGGAAAAGAAGGATCTAGGAGTACTCAGAAATGATCTGGGGAGCCACCAGCTCCTGCTGCAGACAGCGATTTCATGAACCAGCTTTGGACTTGAGTCCCTTTCTCACTAAGAGCCTCTGCTCCCTCCTGAGTTTTAATAAGACCAGAGAGCTGTGAGGGCATCCCCACAGCTGCAGCAGGAGGGGATGCTGCTGCATGGCACCCTGGGCAAATGTCTGGGCTCAGGAAGTTTTGAAGGGAGGATTTAGCTGGTGCAGTGTTTCTAGACACTGTTTCTACCTCTCTGTGTTCTGTTAGAAACACATCTTTTTTCTTTTCCCTGCCAGCAAGAAATAAATTAATTTAATTCCTGAGCAATGTAATTTATGATTAGAAATGGTCCCTGATGTGGGAATTTACAGCAAAGCCTGTATCTAACTTTCTAGTGTTCCCAGCCTGTTGCATCTCTGGGCCCTGGCTGCACCTCCATTTGTAATTGGAAGAAGACAATTGCTATATGAAATTGCTAGAAGAGTGGGTGCACCACGAACTTGAGGATCAACTGGAAATTTGCCCACTTAGGAGACATCTTCCAGTAAATGTGGATGTTTCCCAAAAACGGTGGGTGTGGGAGTGTGTGTGTTATGTGTTGCAATACCACCTCCCTGTAGGCATTTTCATTATAAGTTTGGGAGAGAACTGCTGCATATTCCATCTTTGCCCTGTCTCATTGATATTCATTCATTCTCCAGTGGGCTTAATGTTGCTGTCTGCACAGGGAAAAAAAATTAAAATAACAAGACAAGGAAATAATAGAAGAAGGAGGTGATTCTTTTTAAACCTTTCTCATGAGTGAAGACAAGGATTCATTCGTCCTGAGCCTTTGTTCTGGGAGCGCTCGGCACAGCAGTTGTTAGAGCAGGTAGCAGGAACAAGGTATTCAGATGCCTCAGAATACATCTATAAATCATGTCACCACTTTTCTCTGCAGGAGCCAAAGAGTAGGAGGGAAGAGGGATGAGAACAGCGAACAGATCAAACAAGCAACCTTCAGAGGAGACGTCAGCCCCACAATGATCCTTGGTGTGATGTGAGCATCTTTGAGGGCTCCTGTAGGTAGTTTTATTTGTCTAAAATAGGATGGACCCTAACTAAATATTTATGTGCTTCTCAAATGGCTTTCAAAATATTTAAAGTTCTTTGCTCACGTGGACTGAAAGTCTTCAAAGGAGCACAAGTCCTCTTGACTTGCAAGATGATATGAGCACCTATATCACATGTCTGCTTTTGGAAATACTCCTTGCAGTACAGCCAATGCAGGCTGATGGATATTGTCCAGCTGTCCCAGCAGGCAGAAGTTGTGCAACCCCTCTAGGGCAAAGGATATTTGGACAATGAAAGGGAAATGACGATATTCCTGCCTCGCCCAGCCCTGATTGCCTTAGGAAGGATGCAAATATCTGTACAGCTTTACCTGGAGGTCAAACAGGACCTGATCAGGCCAGGGTCTGTGGAGGGAAGCTCAGCTAAGTTGCCAGGTCTCACACGCTGCGGATGAAGGTCCTGGGGCCACTCCTTGCTCCTCTGCCATAGGCTGGGGCCGGGCAGTGGGGTTGCTCCCCAGCCAGCACCCTTCATGGCACACAGCCAGACAGCCTAACATGGGCACTGCTCACTGTGGAGCTGGTGGCCAGTCACCATGGGGGGAGAGGCTGCTGTGCCCCCTTTCTGACTCCTTGGGCCCATCACCTCCCTTCCATCCCCTGCACATTGCCAGTTTCTGTCTTTCTTCCGTAATCTCTGCCAGATCTCACTCCATGTCTGGTCACCCTTTGTGGCACAAGGTGTGTCGCTGGCTGCCATTGCTGTCCCTTTAATCACTGCCCACCCCAGGAGGACCTTGAGCAATTGTGTGCTCAGAGCAACATGACATTTTGGCTGTAGCTGCCAAGGGTTTGCCTACTTTGTAGGCAAAACGGATCTTTGTCTGGGTGAAATCCTTGCAGGTCTGCTGCTTTCACCTGTGGACTGCAGTATTTGTACAGAGAGGTTCATGACAGGCTTTATGGATCTGGTTTTATGGGCTTTTAGGTGCTGTGCTTAATTTGTGCCTTCACCTCCCCTGTCTGCCTTTCCATAAATGCATGTCTGGGCTGTGGAGTGAAAAGTTGTTGAAGCTCATGTTAGCCACACCATCTCCTTATGTGCCTTAACTACTCCAGCTCAAGACTAGCTCATGATAGCTTAAATTTGAACCTGCTTATATTTGCCCCCAGAAGGAGAGCAGATAACCCACTTTTATCCTTTGAGCTGTGCAGGAATGGAGAGATCAGAGGCACCAAGGGTTCAACCAAGTATAAAACTGTCCATGGCACTACCATGATGCTGTCTGTCAGATCCATGAGGACTGAGCTTTGCAGAGACCAAACCCAGCAACTCTGTTTGTCTTCTGTGCAAATCCAGAATACTGCTGCTTGTCTTAACCTTAACCTACCAAATTTTAAACTCTGAGTGGAAAGAAACCTTCTAAAGGTGGCAAATCTTTGCAGTTGTGTTGCTAACATCCTTTAATGACCTGCAGCACTCCAGATGCAGATAATTTTTACTACATCAAATGCTAGCAAACAGCAACAATACAATTTCACAAAATAAAACACAAATTTTAAGCAGCAAAAATTCTGCCTTTTGAGCTGCTGTTCTAAATTAAGCATCTTGTAAGCGCCGAACAAGCAAAACAATTATGCTTTCCTATTTCATATCTCACCTCAAGATGACTGAAGCATTTATTGAGTGCTCAAAACATACTATGTGGTTGTAGTAGCAAGCAAAGCAAAGTGGGCCACAGAAGAGCTGTAATGCCAGAGGAAAGCAAAACAGCACCATTGAGCAGATGATTTCATGCCTGGAAGAACAACCCAAAATTCCCACTTGGAGAACGCAGAGGCTGTGCACACTCCAGTCCAGTGCCAGGGCCAAGGGTAGGGTACAAACCTGTAGCAGACAGCAAATCACCATTTTGTATATGAGCTGCCTCCACACCGAGGTGGGGAAAGCCTTGAAGGGTCCTGCCCTGGCCAGCCCGGGCATGTGGCTGTGTGTTTCACTCTGCCTGGCATTCAGGTGGTGGGTGCCAGCAGGAAAATGCATAAGGGCATTAAGCCAACTTCCTGAGAACATGCCACTGCTTCATTCTCCAGCCAACAACAGCGATCACCTTCAGCGCAACAAACCCAGCTTTGCTTCTGTGGGTACATCCCTCACGTGCTCCGGGGCGCAGGACTTTGCCTCTGCAACCTGCTGGAACAGGTGTGCCAGCATAACTGGGAGATACTCAGATACAGGATGGCTTAAGGCAGTGGAAACGATGGGAAAGACGAAGGAAAAAGTCTTCTGAGGGGAAACATCTGTTCTCTTTACCATTAGCTACAAGTGGTACCTTTTTAATTATTGAGATGCTGGAGCTGGCAGAGGTTGTGAATTGACTTGGTAATTATTTAGAAGAGCCCCAATTGCTGGCAAGGAATCCCATGTAGTCATTTTCTAACTGAATAGAGGGAGAAATAAACTCTTCAAGTATTTATTATTATTACAGCCTGTCAATTATGAAGATTTATTCATTCCTGCTGAGCTACCTGGAGACTTGGCTTTATCACTTCACTGCTGCTGCCACGACACTATTATATATGTGAAAATGTGAAGGTGAGGCATGCTTTTTGAAGTTAGACACAATTCATCTTCCTGAGTTTTGACAGCTCCCCACCATGTACAAGATAACACTGTCTAACACACCGACCACGGCAGTACAGTGTGCTTTTCTCAGGTTTGATTCAGCATAGCTTCTTAGCTCACACACTGTAACATCTTTAAGCAAGCTGAAAGTGCAATGAGAGTCAGTCTTAATATTTTCCACAGCTATCCAGACCACCGTATAAACACCCTGGTCCATCGGGCTCATGGGCTGCTGAGGGCATATTTAAGCCCATTGAAAATGGGATTTCAGTTGGTAAATTCCCCATCTTTCAGGTCAGTCAGGTCCTGAATTTAGGGCAGGTTGACCAAGAACTTTAGGAAATGTGGGGATGTTGGTGTCTTGTTCTGTGTAGCTCATTTAAGCCTGTTCATGGATGCAATAGAGGCTCAGCACAAAGCTATTGTTTTCTGGTCCAAGAGGGAAGTGGCTTATGATGCCATTTCCCTTGGGATTTGTGTCCTTTCCCTTTCCCTTTCCCTTCTCTCCCCTCCCCTCACCTCCCCCCTTTTTAAAAAAAAAAAAAGAAAGCAGCAGCCTTTTACGGTTTTGTTAAGTGAGAGGCAGATTTTTTGGGGCAGAATTAAGGAGATAAGAGAATGAGAGCCCCCATCGTTCAGACCTCAGTTGGAGAGACTATGCCTCAGGAAAACCTTCCCCACCTCTTCCTCCCCGGTTCCCTGTCTCCCTGCACAGCTGCCCGTCACACTGCTTGCACTGCCCCAGGGTGCACGCTCCCTGGATGGTAGGTGACTCCAAAATTGCTTTCATAGGCTTTATTTTGGGAGCCATTTGAAAGGCATGGGCTGTCTGTGAGGATTTGAAGCCCTGCTGCCTTTTGTGCTGTAGCCAGCGTACAGAGGGTGCCAGCAGTGAGCCCCTCCGCTCCCACCCTGAATTGGGGTCCAAGTTCCCGGGTGGGGAACTTCCCAGAAAAATGCTCTTTGCAGTCTCATCCCAAGCAACTGCGACAATTTGGGGCCATCTGCAGATTTGCCACCTCACTGCTCACCTCTTTTCCAGATCATTAAGGCATGCATTAAACACCACCGACCTTCTGAACGAATTTGTGAGTCACTCCTACAACTAGCTGGGAAAATGATCCCAGCTCCTTATTTTCAGCCTCCATCTCTGTTTTGCCGTGCTTTTCCTCACGTGACAGGGTGATTTCCCGGTCGAGGTTATGCAAGGTGTGTTAGTCAAGATCCCTCACATCCTGTGCAGAATCAGGGCTGGAATTTCTGCATGAGCCTTTGGGGAGGAGTGGGTGCTGCTGCTATGTTTGCCAGCTTCCCAGCTGTGCTGCAAGGTATTTGCTGCCTGTGTCACGGTTGGGCCATGCAACTCTTCCAGAGGCATGGGAGAGGCATTTGGGGAAGTTTTTTCCATTGCTGATGGTCTGCTCTGCGGCTTTTTGCAGGAAGCTGTGCTGCGCCTGCAATCTGGGATAGGCAGAACCTGGAAAGAAAAGATATAAACACCAAAACCAGAGCCACTGCCAGGCCGGGCAATTAGTTTTATTTATACAAACACACCTCCCCACTGTAGTTTTTGCTTCCCTGGCACATGTTCATTTTCCTTCCTCCTCTCTTCTTCTCAGAACATTGTGGGGCCATGAGTTTCCCAGCCTGTTCCTCTGGCTGCCCACCAGCCGTGCCGCTGGGTCGGCACAAGCGCGATGCCCTCATTCAGCAGCCCCAGGGCTGCTGTGCGACAGCCAAGGCAGATGTGCCGTGGGGATCTGCACTCTGCACCCCGTGTTCCCCCCCGCCTGCCAGTTCTGGGGAGCTGGTCCTGAGCTTGCTGTGAGGGACGGGTAGCTCATTAAACTGCTTGCTGTGCTGTGCAGCATTCCCACTCGGCAAGGTCATCACTGGCACCTCAAGCCATTCCTCCCATCTGGGGGAGAGGTAGGGGAGAACCTGTTGGGAAACCTTCCTGTGTGCTAAACAATGCTTGCTGAAAATACACCATGGGATACAGCCCTGAGGAGGCAGAACAGCCTGGAGCCAGCTTCAGATTATGTCGTCCCTATCCACTAGCCACTCTAAAGAGAGGCACACAACCCCAGATGGTCTGTACCTTAACACGTGGGATGGATGGCAACCACATCCTTTGCTGCCTTTCCTGGTCGCCATTGCAGAGACCAGGCAGCTCCATGGTTGGCTGGGGCATCATCCCAGATCTCAGCCATGAGCCTGGACATGGGCAAAGCACAATTCCTTCTTCCCAGCATCCAGCCACTAAGAGAAGCCAGCATTAGGGGGCAAAAAAACCCATCACCAGCTGTGGGATCTCTTGGGGTACTGGGGAGTGCAGAGCCCTGGCTGCAGGTCTCTGCCAGAGGGGGAGATGTTTCCAGCCCCAGGGTGTCAGGGTTCAGAGGACCCTCCAGCCCAGCTGGGCTGTATTTTTTTTGGATACACCAAATGGAAAATATTAGCCTGTAGACAAAACTGATGCTGTGAGGAGGAGCACAGGGCAGTGTGCCCGCTGCAGGAGCCGGGGCTGGAGCAGCAAGCTCCCCACATGGCCAAGCTATGCCAGCTATGGGCTGCTGGGGGGCGATGCTGGCACCATCCTCAACCATGCTGGGAATAGCTTTTACTGCTGCAAGTCACCTGGGCACACTCCATGGAAAAGTTTAAAGGTGAAAAGTCCTCTTTGCCTTCCCACCGCCTGCCAAGGATGTCGAGGAAGGGTTGTGTTTGTCTGCCTGTCTCTCTGGAGATAACCAGGAGGTGGCCAGCAGTTGGCCTCCTGGTCTAAAAATGGCTCTATTTTATAACAAACATCCCACTTGTCTTTGGCAGGTATTAACCACGAAGCAGGAGGTCTAATACACAAGCAGCACAGGGCTCATCTCCCTGTGTGATAAATACAGAGCTGGAACCTGCCTCACACTGCAGGTGACAACCTAGAGCAGCCCCGTGGAAACACATAGGGGAAGATCACAACTCTGGGCATGCACCTCAGGTCAATTTTCCATAGTGCTTTTTGTCTCCTACTTTAAATAAACCCAGAATTCATTAATTCAGAGCCTCTGTTTTTCTGTACCATCTGCTTGTGGGCCAGCATAGCTGACAGTATCTGGAGTCAGCTCTCCTGCCACCTGCTCCCGCTGGGTATTCCTCCTCTAGCAAAGCTTTAACCTTTGGTTTGTAGCCTGCTCAAATGTGGTTCATTACTAATTGGCTGGAAAAGCGGGGCCACTGCAATGGACTTTTGGAGCTCCTGCCTCCCACCCGTCTCCTTGCATGACCTGGCCTGGCCAAGCAGGACAGGCAAGGCATGTCTACAAGCTCAGCCAAGGAGGATTGCAAAGGAGGGCCACGCTGCATGGCACCCTGCAGCTCCTGTCTCCAATGACCTCTGCGAATCCCCACCCGGATGCCAGAACTGATGGAGGGTCCTCAGGAGAAGGTACTGATTTAGGGACAGCCTTGTTTCTACTTTGCAGGGTGGCACAGCCTTCCCCATGCTCTGGTTTTACCAATCAAGGCTCTGTTTTGCTCCGTTGGTGACCCATCCATGCTCAGGCCAGATGAGACCATCACCATAATCTGGTTTTATCTTCTCACAACTCAGCTGTAAATCTTCACCCAGTGATTTCTGCACTGAGATCCTGAGATCACAAGTGCTGCCAGAGGTAGCACCTGGCTTTTCAGAGGTCCAGACCTGATTCAAAGACTTTGAACATCATTACAAAATTCTTTGGAATCTCTTCGAAGGGATGTAAATAATCCCTGTGACTTGTGCAGATGGGAAACACAGCTTTCTGTCCACCTATCCTGACACAGGGTGTGGCAGGCTGTGTGCATGGCCTGGTGGATACCCACCAGCCCCCATGACAGGCTCCACACCTCCAACACAGCAGTAGTGTGGAGCATAAAGAAAACAGCAACCCACCCTCCCCCCCCAGAAGATGAGATCAGGATGTTTCCATGCTGGTCCTTTTGGGAAAGGGAAAAGCAGCAGCTCAGCATCTCAAATCATAGCCCAGTTGGTGGGGCTGCCAGGCAGGTACAGTGCTGCAAGGCTCCCTCTCCAAACCCAGGCCCAAGTTCCTGCAATGTGGGGTGCCTACACAGCCAACACCCCTGCTGCTGGTGTCACAGCCCTGCTGGGGGACCAGGGGCTGGGGCAAACCCTCCACAGCTCTCCAGGAAGCGCTGGCCATCCAAAACAAATTTAAAACCCAAGCCTTCCAGCTGGCCTTCTGTTTGTAGTCCTGGAGAGAACTTTTGGGTACAAGAAAACAATTCCAAAGACCTAAAAATAACCCTGAACTTCTTCAACAGGGCAGTTTTATTTTGAGGTATGTAGAATATTATCGAACACTGAGACCTCCTGCTAAAACTGTGGAGGAGATGAAAGCCTCTTGTCACCTGAGCTGCCCTTCAGGCCTGGGAGGGCTTGTACTTGAGCACATTCCAGGACTCAGGTGGTGAGGTTGTGCTTCACGTCCTGCTTGATTGGGACAAGGACAGCAGTTGTCACCGATGTTCTCTGCTCCTTCTGCGTCAGAGAGCTCTGCTTTGTTTCTCTTCCCAAGACTAGCTAGGGAATACACAAGCAGTGTTTAAACAAGCCATGGTCATATTATTTTATTGAAATGATTTAAAAAAAAAAAAAAGGGCCCTTTTGTTTTATAAACCTGAAGGTTCTGGCTGAGAGTCTCTGATAGCATCCCTTCAGCACAAAGCAAACCTAGAAGAAACATGACAACGAGATATATTAGCAGCTTGAACACTCTGCTCAGTTTAAAGCTATGTGTTATTGCAGGTCTGAAATGTTATTTCTGTTGGATATACAAAACCTTGCGCTTCTTACAGATTTACTTCTTCACTCCTCCCAAGCTTGTCTCCAACAGCAGGTTTTTGTCCTTTGTCTCCAGAGTCCAGAGCTCACTCATCTCACCAGGGCAGATATTGCCATGCTTCACTCAGCTGAGTGGCCCCAATATTTTGCCAGTTGCCTGCTGCTGCTCCAACCCTGTTTCAGATGCCAATTTCAGGAAGAGAAACCTGCTTGCCTGGGCTGGAGCAAAAAGAAAAGGCTGTTCTGAACTGGAGGAATGAATAACCATCCCTTCTTTTATGCTAGTAACTTTAAAAGGCATTAAAATAGAAGGCTTTCAGGGCAGAAAAATCCCCATCACTAGGCTACAGATGCTGCAGAAGGTGGTTTCATTATGAGCAAAGGATGTCTGGAAACAGATACTCCTTTTCACAAATACTCCAGTCACTGTCTTGGAAAAAATCAGGTCTGTCACCTGCTCTGCTCACGTGTGAATGTGCATTGCCTCCCAATTCAGAGTTTCTTAGATCATTATATTGTCTACAATGGGGTTGCTGCCTGCAGAGAGCCGAAGATCCCTCACCTCTGCACACACACACATGCACACACTCTCTCTCTCATGTCAGTAACTATCTTTATGGCCACAAAATCCCATGGAAACAGATGGTGCTGTAGTAAAACTATGATAATCAGAGTGATTTACATACACAGGCAACTCCAGCTCTCATTAAGAATAAATTAAGTAAAGACACCCAAGATGCAAGTAACTCTCTGGCTCCAGCTCCAGGCACTCCCAGCATTGTTGATGCCTGAGTCTGGGATGCTGCTGCAGTCCCAGGTGATGCTGAAGCCTGGGAACCCCAGATTTGCATTTCATATCTAATTTGAGATGGAGTGTGTGCCCAGAGCTTCAGTCGGAGCCCACCTCCAACAGGAACCAAAGGAAAGGATGCTTTTCTTAGATTTTAAGATTTTAAAGTCGAAGCTGAGCCACGTGGTGCAGGTGATCCTCCCTTCAAAGCTGGAGCCCAGCACCTCTTGGTGTACTTCAAGCACAGCTGCCTTGCCAGCAGCCCCCAAGATTCCCATGTGCTCAGTGAAGTTGGTAAGGACAAATCTGTCCCCTTTCACCTCCCCTCTGACCATGGTCTCTGGGCAGGACTGTCCAGAATGGGTTGGCCAGTGACAAGCCCAGCATTCCCAGATTCCTCACAGGGGAGGTTCTGAGAGGTCCAAGTCAACATAACAGCAGGGATGGTGTGACCACACAGGAGCACACCTCCGCCCACCTCCCCTATGGGCTGGGGAGGGAGGAAGAAGCATCCCTTGGGCCCCCTCTGTTTGCTGGCAGTGCACATGGCCCCTCCAGCAGCTCCCACTGCCTCCGGCTCTGCCAGCCTGGACATGGAGACAACAGCTGGAGGAAACAGCCAAGCCCTGGGCAAGGCCCATGCAGTGCAGTACCTTCACCTTTCCAGAGGGATTTTCAAATGGTGGGCTCGGCCAACCCTTGGCCAGACCCAGCTGCTGTACCTGGAAAGATAAAGGGTAAAGTCCAGAGATTCACTGGTCTGTCTCTGCTCCACAGGGCTTCCCGAGGGTGTGCCAAGGCAGCGTGCCTCTCCTCGTGACCCCTTATGTGTCCTGTGGGACTTGCTCTGTGAGAAAGAGGGGGAGGAAGGATGAAAATCCAAGATGAAGCACAATTAAAACCACTGGGAACCTGATGAGCCAGCTGGTCCCCAAGCAAGCACCCTCAGGGACCTCCCCCAGGGAGCAGGCTCCAGGGGCTCTTGCAGCAAAGGCTCTGGGCAGCCTCTTCCCACACAGTACAGCCTGCCTTGCCTTGCCTTTCCTATGCTTTAATTTTCAGGATTTTCACCTGTGTGGTTTAGTTTTTGTTCACAGTGTGTTCCCATATGGTTTAATTTGCACCTCTAAAATTAAAACCAGATTCCTTGCTGTTAGGGGGCAGCAGGTCTGAGCACCAAGCCACAAAATTTTCTGGTTTTCTGTCCCAGTGAGCTTAGTCAAGCACAGGGTTCCTTGTAGCCTTGGTGTTCCTTAGCCCAGAGCTACAGGAATGGGGAGCTGTGGCAATAACAGAAAATTTTCATGGAAGATTTTTTATGTGTCATCAAGCTGCACAATTAAATGGCATCAAAAGGTGCCAGATGAGGAACTCTGAAAGTTGCATTTAATTTGGTGTGTGGTTGGGTTTGTTTAAATCCACCATTAATCACTGCTCATGATATTCACAAGGAACAAAATATTCCTTTGCAAAACCGGGGCTACTGTACTCCTGAAGTGGGAATAAAAAGGGGCCAGAGCAAGTCAGGAGCCCTGTGACAAATGTGTGCAGCATATTCTGGAATACCATTAGAAGGCTGCAGCCTCCGTGTGCAGCATGGATGGAGATACACTCGGAGCTCCCTGAAGCGTGGGACTGGTGTAGCTCAGGGGAGACCTTCCCCACTGGGCTGGTGGGCTGGGTGCTCCAGGTCCCTTCAGCTCCTGCCCTTTCCATGTCTAATTCCAAGAGGCAAAGCTGGCCCAGGTGATTCTCTCAGCAGGAATGTCAATACAGCACATCAGGCTGCAAGGAGAGAAAACAGCCATTCTGGGCAACCAGCCCCTGCCAGCCCCTCCCCAGCAGCCAGAGGAGATGTCCAGGAAGGACATAAGGAAAGCATAGGCATACAATGAACCCGTCCCAGGGAAATTCCATCCAGTGGCTCATGGACATCACCTGCTTGAGATGACATCCTTGAGTTTAGCAGCCCTTGAAGGATTTGAGTTATTTAAATTTGTATAGCTGCTTTCTGACCCTTGACAAAGCTCCCAGCACCTACACCATCCTATGCCAACAATCTCAAATGGCAGTAAAGTGCTGAAATACCATTTCCCCCTGCTTCTTTTAAATGTGCTGCCTAATAAACTTAGAATATTATTTTAAGTCTGGTGAGAAGGAATGAAAGTTTCTTTCTGTTTCCCTTTCTCTCACAGACCTCTTGCATGCACACTGTCTTGGGGTGACTTTATGATGTGTATCCCGTATCTCTGCCCTATGCCCAGAAATTAACTTTGTGCCTTTCTATGCCTCTAAACTGAGCCTGAGAGGGGGAAGGAAAAACTGAGCAAAACTTTTTCAAAGCAGTTTGCAGCTTGTTCAAGGTCACACAGAGATAGCAGGTTTTTTTCCCAGCTGCAGCAGGGGAGCAAGGAAGCACCTGGCTTGCTGCTGCCCAGTCAGCTTTTGGCCAGTTGTTCAGCTTCTTTTTCTCCAGAGAGAGACTGGGAGTTGAATTTTCTTTCTCTTCCCATGAAATTTGGGACTTTCTCCCTTTTCCACTGGACTGCTTCAATATCAGAGCACATAGGAGGACTTTCCACCGGGCAGAGAGGGCCTGGCCCTGGGCCAAGCCCCAGCTCCGAGGAGACCAAAGGGAGGACTCTAACACTTTCCCAGGTTTTTTCTCCACAGCGAGAGATTTTATTATTTAGCATTATTTTCCTTTTCCCATGTGTTTGGTAAATAAATAGTTTTTACCTCTTTCACTTTCCTTTGAGGAAAATTTATTTTTTCCCAAACCTGGTGGGGCAGGGGTGGTGACCTGCCTTCTCTCAGAGGATATATTTCTAAATTTGGCCAAACCAGTACACTCACCCATGCCCTGCAGCCATCCCACTTCCAGTCTATCCAGCCCATCCTCCCACAGAAGCTGCTCCCTATTTCTGTCTGCCTTTTTTCCCCCAGCAATGCAGTGTTAGCCATGTTGATCTACCTGAGGCATCTCACAAGGAATCAATGGAGGTACAGGTGGAAGAGCCTCATCGTTGGGATGATCTGTCTGAGGTATCATGCCATGCACAGCATTACCTTTTACGTGGAAAATTTCACCATTGTCCCCTTGCTGCATGCTCAGCCAGGGGGATGATGCTGCTGGACATTACTGTGAGTACACTGGCAGCTCCAGACTGAGTACAGCTCCTGGTGTGACTCAGTGATGGCAGGGATCATTTGGTCCATCTTGGGAAGTAGCACAAGTGAAGAAGGAGCAGCATGACTGCCTCAGTTTCTCAGTCTTTACCCTAGAGCACCCAGAAAGCAAACACAGAGCCCGCCCTAGAGCGAGGCTCAGGAACAACCACTGAGGAAATCTCTTACTTCACATCCTGAGCACAGAATGCCTCTCTCGGGAAGATAAAACAGGCTGGAGGGGGGTGGATGCATCTCTTCCCTCTCAGGAGGAGCAGAGGGAGCACTCCCCTGCTGGGCACCCCCTTCCCCTCTTGCCTTGCTGTTCCTGAGCTCATGAGTGTCTTACAATTTACTTTAATTACTGCCTTTACCTCCAGCCTTTAGAAGCTGCCCACCCCCCACGGCTTGAGTGAGGAACGACATTTTACCATCACTAAACCAGGCAGGCTGGCAATATCCCATATGTTTTCATATCTTCCTGGCTTTAAATGGGGACCAGC
The DNA here is from genome assembly GCF_000738735.6 of Corvus cornix cornix. NCBI lineage: Eukaryota > Metazoa > Chordata > Aves > Passeriformes > Corvidae > Corvus > Corvus cornix. The sequence goes on from NC_046333.1 coordinate 36,953,767, forward strand.
TGTGAGGTGCACCGAGGACCAAACCCATACACAATCTATCCAATCCCCTCTGTGTCTGCCAACGCTAGGGACCAACCTTGTTCAGTTTTCTCTGCTGCAGGTTGTGTTCCAGTCCTGACAATGTCCCGCCTCTCATGATTTCATGCCCTTTCTGGCTGTTCTCTTGATGGGGAGCTGAACAAAACCAGTACAAAAGGAGGCTATGGCAAAATTTGCACTGACATTTGCTGGCATTGTTCTTCTTTTCTGGCAACTGGAATGTGGAATGTGTCTGATATTTATCAAAGAAAAAAAATGTCGCGTCCTTTCTCTTCCTCCTGCTATATATTAAAGAAATAGAAAGGCAGTCTGGAAGCTTTTAAAGGTCAATGTTCTTACACCAAAGACAGTCACAGACACCTAAATGCTTAAGCACAGATGCACAGCATGCACCCCAAGGAGATTACTGTTCAGGAGATCCTTCCTCATGCTGGATTACTTTTAAATGATGTAAGGTGGTTCTAGTCTTCGCAGCCTCACACTTGATGTTCTGGGAATTGCCTGGCCATGTTTGTACCACCATGGGTCTTTTACACCCCCACAGTCCCCCATGGGAAAATGACAGGAGTGAAGGGTTGCATGTTCCCCCGTCCTTGGTCAGTCCTGCCTGCTGGTGTTCTCCTGTAATAAAACACCACATCAGCAGCTCCTTCTTGGGTGGAAAAACCCAGCCTGAACACTAGCCTCTCTTTCCCTCGTAGGTGTATTTCCCCTTTTTAGCTCAATTTTTGCCCTGTTGCATGGCACTTTGGTGGAAAGGCTTATTGACAGAACCAGTGTGAACCACAGCCATGGCTTCTGTGCTTGCAAATGTATGGATGTACAGCTGTGAGCCTGCGTGCTTTCATGTGTAAATATGCATATGTGCCAATATGTGAGCTGATCAGAATACTGCCCCTGTATATTTATCATTTCTTACAATGCATGGCATTAAAAAAGATAACACAGTAGATGTAATATGTAATGCAAATGTCATATGCAAATAATTTACTTAGTGTCACAGCAAGAGCAACAGAAGACAAGGAATCCGACTCTCAGCAAGTCTGTGGGGCTTACATTTTACATTACATCCTCACTCCATTTGCTGGGATGGCATGAGGAAAGTAGCTGTCAGTAATACTTTGTGTGGCAGCAGATGCAACGTGCAGAACTGTGAGCAGGCTGATGCAGTACCTTTTATTATCCAGATTAAGGATGGCAGGCAATTTACTTGCTAAAGGCCAACAGCAAATAATCTTTTCCCTGTGAAATGAATTTAGGCAGCTTGAGGTGGGGCCAGAAAGCAATTAAGTATATTATTAAAGCTGGGCAGGAGATTGTAATCATACATATGTATATTACTTACTTACATATATAGAAAGGCAAATAAGTCTGCAGCCACCTTTGGAACCAATATATTCAAGTTTGAAATGCAATAAGGCTGGAAATTAGGTGCTTATCTTCCTTTGTTAATGTGTAATCTTCCCCTTTTATCAGCTGCATTAATTATTCCATCACACTGAGTTTTTACATTTCTGAAAAGCAGAAAAGTTAATTTTGTTGTGGTTCACGGCTTTTGCGAATTACCTGGGGCAGAGCACAGCAGGGATGAGGACAGGCTGGCTACTGCCTGCCTGCCTCCCCTTGCAGGCACCCTGCTAACAGGGTCCTCACCTCCCGCTCCAGGCTGAGCCCTCCTGCCCGCCGGAGCGGCAAGATTCCCGCAGCATCTGGCGACACAGGGATACTCTGCTCTGGATGTTGTCTGTTGTCAAGGAGACAAAGTATCCAGATTATCAGGCCAAGCGATAATATGATAGACATTCAGTGAGATACATGTAGCTTTCAAGAAAAAGTAGTCAGAAATCTTCCACAGTACGACAGGGATTTTGCCTCCCTTACCTAAGAGGTCTCAGTACAAACAGAAAACAGGGTTTGCATTTGGCTGTAACAAAGATGCAGACTGAGACTGCTCCTTACATACAGAATGTCAATAAATACATGATGGGAGAATATTTTCCTCTATCATAAGGGCAACAGCCACAAAAAAGCCTGATTAAGTATGCTCCATTTATAACATCTGATTGCAAAAGGTAATCCCTGCTCATTGAGGATGTGGCAGTCATGGGCGCAAACCACAAGCTGAGCAAAAGGTCATCAGCACTTGGGGAAGAGGGTATCACATCTGGTCCAGGAGTGCGCCTCAAAAACCTTCCAACTCCCCCTTCCCCACCCCACCAGCCCCCCAGTAACCACTCCACTTCCACAGAGGCAGAATGAGCATGCTACCCTTTGGCTAAGGAGGGTAAATGAGGGATCCCCAAAGCATTATTTTCCCTCCTGGAAGAGCTGATATCTGAAGGCAGGTGTTGCTCTGTTGAGATCTCTTCACCGAGACGTCAGCACCTCCACTGAGCCCCTACTGCTGCTGCTGTCGCAGGCAACATGGCAGGGCTCAGCCCCCACTGCCAGACTTAGATGTATAAACTGCTGCAGCTCTAATTAAAAAGTGGATTTCTTTCTTCTGGGGCTGTAAAAAATGGTGTTATAAACTGAGGTCAACACAGGAAAACCAAGTCACTCTCTTTACCCACTTCCCCTTTAGACAGAAAGATTGATGTTTCCCTACACTGGGCACACATCCCATGTAGTGATTTTGATAAAATTACAATATTCTTTGTTTAAGCAAAGTGTTCCGATATTATTAAAACGTCCCAGATCCATTGTGTTATTGAAAACCTTTCAGTTAACCCAAAAGTCAATTGAAAAGTGAATTTTAATTTCAGGGCATATTTAAAAATTTGTCATTTACTTTTGGATTAGGAGTGGAATAAAATAAGGAAACTGCAAGAACAGAAATTATCCCGGTGATTTTTATATTAACTGACACAATTCTCACATTAACTGCTTCAGGGTTTTATTGCAGGACAGGGTTAAGATTCAAACTAATGAAGTGAGGTCAATATACAGGCCAAATAACGCAACAGCTGGCACAGTGCTCTAAGAACTAAAGGAGGTCACTAAAAACGATGCCAGCTCACAGTGGTTTATATAAAATGTACTTTGTCAAACTAACCGGCCGCCTTTGATGAGATGATAAATTTTGCTGAAAGAGATAAAAAGCCTTGGACTTGGTACGGCGTGACATTGGCTCAGAAGCTAGGATGGCATGAAATCAATGTGTCGATATTAAATGACATTAAGCAACTACAAGCTGCTTCATGTCTACATCATAAAGTAAATTGTAAATAGGAATCATCTCGTGTGCACTGTATGCAGGCCACTTTGGGGATCACATATTTTGTGTCCATTACAGCTAGTATTTTTCGTAAGTACTTAGAAGAAAACCTAATCACCACTGATGATGCTTGTGGGTGGTGCAGATTTTGGGGGATAACAGCAATAACAAAGAAAAGATAGTACAGATCAGCATCACCTTGTGACCTGCACCTGAGCAAAAATATCTCTGCTGAGCAGAGCCAAACATAAATCCATATATCTGAGGGCGAGAAGATGTTGATGAGGCAGGTGAGCCATACACATCCAGCTTGTGAGGTGAACTACTCCAGTAAGAGCCTTATTTACAATTTAATATCCTGGAAGATCCTGGCAGAGCCCCACAGGAATACTCATCAGCTAGCCTTGACCACCTCAGCATTTGGATGCCTCCTGAGTTCCTCCTTCTGTTTGTTGACTTGCCTGTTACTCTGTTAAAGGCTCCTCATAGTTGCCGTGCTCTCTTTAGTCCTGGTTTTGAAGCACTGCACTTCCTACAGAGGTAGGACTGCAATTATATTCCACCTTGACCCGTGGCCTCCAAGCAGGCTTCCTGCACTCAGCCTGCCCCTTGGGGACAAGGGACACTGTCCCTTGCTTGTCTCATCCCTGGGGGCCTCTGGACTGCTGCTGACCTGGGATCTCTGGAGGACTTGCTTACAGGCTCAAAACATCTTTCTTTCAAACACAACAAATAAATCTTTCCCTAAACAGCCTCACATTTTGTGCCATCTTTTATGTCTTCAGATGTTATATGCTGCATAAAACATGAGAGGTCATTAAAGTTGAAGTGAGAAACTAATTAGCCCATATTTACACTGAGGTATGCAAATAAATTATGTTATTCAAATATCAGGCATCCCTTTTTAAGTATTGGCTAATATTCTAGCAAAATCCTCAGGTTATAGAGATCAGAGAAGATGCTTAATTTATGACAAGCACCCAAATATATGACTACACTGGGGTGACACTGTCACCAGAAGAGAGGAGATGACCCTAATACCACCTGCAAAGCTGCACTGAGGGCATTGCCACAGGGACTCTTAGAGCAGCTGCATCTCACAGGGGAAACAAAGAGCTGTGGACCCTTCCCCATGAGCCCATCAGCTCTGGCCCCAGAGGCTACAAGGTGCTAACATATGTTGCAACCAAAATATATCCCATATATCCTCAAGGGAACCGATTGCCAAAGCAGAGGAAGGATATTAAATCTGTTGTCCAAAAAAGGCTGAGCACCTGCTGCTTCCCTCTGTTTGCTGCTGTTACTGTGATCTCTGCTATGCTCAGCTCCTATTTTCATGAAACTTGTAGGAACTTAATATCTTCGCGCCTTTTGTTCCTCTGTCAAATTTGTCTGAGGCCAGCCAATGATTTCAATGCAATAGCAGGGAATGCAAAGGGAGCAAGCAAGTGATTGCATAGCTGTATTTCCTTACGAAGTAGGCTAAAAATAACAGTGACCTTTACGAGCTCTATTTTTCCATGGTTTGGAGCAGAGTTGTGAAATTTGGCAGGTGCAAGAGGCCTTTGGGCTGTGCCTTCTGCTGTTCCTGTGAAAATCTTCTCAAATTTGGGCTAGGTATAAGCCTTTGGAAAACAAGACCATATGTTAAGAATATGGTTCAGATGCATGTAAGAACTTAAGCAATTCAGAGGAATTCCCCCATAATTTCACCCTCCCCAGGTCTCATGCTACTTTCCTACTCTGTGCCACTGCCTGGCCCTGGGGTCTCCATTTGGATACCCCCAGGTCCCAGTATGAATACTGGGGTGGAAGGCAGAGGCACAGTTTCTTCAGAGCTCCCTGTTCTCACCCTGCTAACAAACACAGGGTAAAAGGATGCTCAGAGCAACCATGTGAAGGGACAAGGACGTGGAGCAGATGGTGGATCAAGGTGGTCCTGAGTCACCACATCCCGCAAAAGACAGAGCCAGTGGACAGCCTCCCAAACCCATTCCTGCTCGGAGAAGGAGAACTTGCTACTGAGTGTGCTTTCAGACAAAAGCTGTGTATAAGATGCATGCATTAATCTCTGGTATGCACGTATGTGAGCAAAATAATCCCAGTTACGCGGTGTTGTCACGCACACAGCCACGTGGAGGGAAGGTCTCAGTCTGAGATCTGCCCATGCAGCCGCAATGAGGAAGAGAACGTTTGGCTTCATAATAGATTAGTCATTTGCTTGTAGTTTAAATAAGGCTCTGAGAAATTGTTGTCTGACACTGCTTTCTGGCTGGACTGGTAAGAGTGGCTTTGAGCCGTGTCCATGGAACATCTGCCTCACTGAACCGGAGGGGCGAGCAGTGACAGACAGTGGTTTGATGACTCTTGCCTGAGTGAAGGACGCTTCCACAGACAGCAAAAAATGTTTTGTTTTTTTTACTCCTAATTTACACAAGCTTGCTTTAGGGAAAGGTGATTTTGAAGCAGAGGATGAACTTTGAGGTCCTTCATCCCTACAGGCTCCAGTCTGTTTTTCCCCTGGCACTGCATGGCCCTGCTCTGACCTGCACAGGCCACACTGGGAGCTGGGATGATGCAGATCAGTGTATGGAAGAAGAGTCACCAAGTGACCAAGTGTATCCAGGGAGATCAATCCATCCAGAGCAGATTAATATGGGCACACCTGATCCCCAAAGGACCCAGGAAAGCTTGCCACAGCCACCAGCACTGGGAGTGACTATGGAGGTTGCAGGTGGCAGGCAGACAGTGATGGAGGGAAAATTTATGAGGAATTGAATGAGAATTGGGATTGTTTGGGCAGAAAAGAATGAAATTGAACTGAAAGATAAGGGAGAGACAAGATGGGGGAATGGAAAATACTATATTCAGTAGTGGCTATCAAATAGGATTTCTATTCTATGCACCCATGATGGCAAGAATCCCATAGAAAAAATAGATTTTGATTAACATGCACTCAATTACATTAGTAATTAAAGTCTGTGCATTGCAGGGACTGTTCAATTAAAATTGCACTACCCGTGTCCTTTTTAACAGCTCTTAATTTCTGAGGGGCTGAATTTATGATGTTTCTCTGCCACTGCCATTTTCTTGATCGAATTCTAATCCTTCTAGAGGAGTGCCAGTTGATAACCTGCTGGAGATCTCTACACACAAACCAGTACAGCAATCACAAAGGTAGGGAGAGCTGGAGCAAGTATTTAAAGGAGGCATTAGCAAAGAGGGCAGCTGTCCTTGTGCAATGCGTTCACTGCATTCCCCATGCCATTGTCCTGAAAATGCCCACTTGTGGGCAAAACACTGCTTGAGCCTGGAGTGACTCCAGGCAGGGATGTCATGAGCAGCATGTTTTGCCAGCATTACTGGCAGTGGCTTAAGGACCTGCCCTTGCACATTGCCTGGCCAAGCTTGGGAGCACCCTGGCATGGGGAAACAAGGGGGTTGTGACACCCTCGGCCCCACTGCTGATGCCACCAGACCCCTTCTGTCAGATCCCTGTCTGTTAGCAGGATCAGAGCTGACTATCCTTAGTGAGCAGAGGAAGACTTTGCTTTTGAGATTAAGGCTGGAGATGTGGTGCAGGCAGGTGCCTGTAGTTTGGGTGTTTGAGCTCTGGCTGTAATGTGGACATGGGACAAGCCTGGCACATCTGACACAGTGGCTCTCTTCATCACATGGTGTGTCCTGGTGCTGTGGTCCTGCTGAGCTCGGGCTGAGGATCCCATGCAGAACCCCGTGGGGACAACCCCTCAGCTCCTGTACCCTGTGCTGAGGCCTCCAGAGCCCAATGCATCAAGCCATGGCACTGCCATGCACCAGACACCCACCTCTCCATGCCCCATTTCAAGCTGAAGACTGCATCCTAGTAGAGGGGCTGTTTCATAAAGGACTCTCCATTCTATTTGTGGTAATCCAAAGCCCTTTTCCTCTTGTTCATGGCTATGTAACAGCCCTAGTGGCAAATGCATCAGCTGCTTATTCGGGAGAGAAATCCTGGCACTGCTGAATGCAAATTTACGTAAGCCAAATGGCACACAAGTTTTCCAGAGAACACTGGCAGATCCCCACTGATTTTCAGAAATACCTATTCTTTTAATAGCTGATGGACAGGTTCATTAGGTACCTATTTTTAACGAGATGAAATAGATTCTGAATAACTAAAGTGACCAACATGTCACTCCTGAGCAGACAAAACTTGGATGCAGTCACTGGGGATTTTTCCCATGTCAGAATGTGGTAAAGGCTGCAATAAATGACTTCTGTGATGCTGAGGACCCCCAGTTAGACACTTTGCTTTCTTCCTGGTGATGAGTAAGGAATTGCCCACTGATCACAAAAAATACAAATCACATTTTCACCAGACTTTTCTTATCTAAACTGCTTTATTGCCTACCCTCCTTAATTTAAAAAAAATTAAACCTGCAAGTGGCTCAGATGAGAGTCCTGCTGCCACCTTGGCACAGTTCACCTCTCTTCCTTTGAAAAAATGCTATGAATATTTCATGTTTGATTGCCAGCAAAACTTACCTGGGCAGGTGTTAACACTGAGGACAATATATTGTGTATATATATGTATACAATATTGATTTTGGTTAGGAGTCTAATGAATTTTTAAGCAGATGGCAAACTGGGCAGTATAACAGGAGGCAGAAACAGGCAGATAGAACTTTAATCTTGTTATATAGGTTATGTCTACTGGAGACCACCTGTTTCTCTGGGTCTGCAATGTCCCCTTGGGTTCAGAGTGCCAAGGGCAGAACCACCAAAGTCTGGTACTCTCAAGCAGGGGCTTGTAGTCTTATGGTAGAGACAGTTTTAGACGCTTTCCATACTACTGCTGGTATGAACTGGGCCAAGCAGATCTGGGGAGACACTACATCAGTTTTGCTGGGGTATTCAGTGAGAATAAGGTTGGATCATCACCCACCGTCCCCTCTGACCATGTGCTATGCCAAAAAACCCTTTTCTGCTGTCTAATGATTTGCAGCCCAAAGAGCAGGCTAGTATTTTAACAGATGTAGACTTGCCTCCTTCACCTATCCCCTCATAGGAAGAGTTCACCGGAAGGTTAATAGGATGCTGAGAAGACAGACTGATTAAAATTAAATTAATCCAAATTAAATTAGGGGAAAGTCAAGTAACCCAGTCAGTTCATAAGAATTCATAGGAAAAGTATTAAAAAGAAGCAGTTCAGACTGTAAGGATCTGGACCCGAGAGTGTTCTTCCCCAGGCATCACCCAGAAGGATTCAGTTGTGGAGTTCGCACGGCTGGTCTTACAAGACCAGTCTCAGGAGCAGCCAGGAGCACGCTGTGCTTGCTCACCAGCCCTGCAGTACACCCAGCTGGCTCTGGGACAGCCTGCGGACTTCCCGGGGGACAGCGTGGCTGGGAGGACCTGGTGGTGGGACCCGTCGGTGGGACCCGTCACACGCCCATGCAGGAGGTGCCAGGCTCTGCCCTGCAGCGTCCCATCCCGAGCGCCAGGCGGGCTGAGAGCGCAGCATGCGGGAGGTGGTGCGTGTTGGGAAGCAGGGCAGCACGGAGCCAGCGGGCATTCCTGCGCTCCTTGCCTCCATCCGTGCTGCCCCAGCTCTGTGACTGCTTCCACACCTAGCATCCGCGGCACAGGAGGTTTGCAAGGTCTGCAACGACTCCCAGGAAGCTTCGAGAAAGCACTTAGCACAGGGAAGGGTGTTTTAAAGTAACAGTAATAACGATCAAGTGAGCTACATTCATCTCTAGTGCTATTAAAGCTATTTCATAAAACAACAAATCTCTCCACAGATGTGTCTAGGTGATCCACTCCCCCAACACATCCTCCAGGAATTCAGATGGTCATCTGCTTTCACATGCAGCAAGGCAAGCCTCTTTTTCCATCATGTGAACTTAGGAGCGAAACTGCCTCAAAAACAAAGGGTCACAAAATCCTCACTACCCTAAACCGCACAGAGTCACGGTTATTCTGCAGTTGAATACGTAACACCCCTCATATAACATGTGCCTAATTTTCTTTTAGTTTCAAAGTATCAGTATAGCATTCGTTTTTGGATTCTTGCTTTTTTTGTTCTTACTCTATGAACTAAGAGAGGCTCTTTAAACTCCATAGTGTGCAATACCTCCTTCTAAGGAGGCAATCATCTCATCATAAGATGAAACAATATATATGTAAATGTATATTGATACATAAAAACTGAAGTACGACATTAAGATCTACATTTTGATGCACTAATTTGGGCCTAGTTATGTTGACACAGATGGAGTGAATTACTGGAGGAGAAAAAGCGCATCTGTTAAATGTTATTGTTTAATTAAGCCATTAGCAACTGAAAGACAAGGGCCTTTAAATTATAGTATTTTATATTTATCCCAGCCCGTGGTAGTCGTATGGCTCCCTTAGCACTTGGAGTGCTCTGTAATCTTTAATGCAATCAGCACAACAACCTCTCTGTGAAAGAGATCAAGAAGGGTCCCCCTCTCTGCCTCGCAGATGGGGAGGTGAGCTGTTTGGCCTAGGAAATTCAGGCAAAGCACAGTGGTCTGGGCTGACACTGTGACACGGACCTTCTTTGTTGGCCTGCATGGCAGAGTCTCACAGGACCTCTAAGGAAATCTTCATCTGGGGATGAGCATCCCTGAAACCTCTGGTCGTTTCTCGGTGAGGGCTTTGCACCTTGATATTCGTGTACACACAGCTGTGGAGTTTTGGACATACAAAATTTGCTACCTGAGTGCCAAGCTCTGCATGCACAGCCAAAGAAATTGGCAATAAGCCTTTATTACAGCCACAGGCTCTCTCTGGAAATCTTATTCTCCTGTTCAATTTTACAGGGAATAGATTTCCTAGCTGGAGGGAAATTTCTTCCTGTGAGAGGAAAGAAAATGTCTCTGCGAGACACCTTACCAATGGACTTACTACGACATAGAGGGGAAGAAGTCTCATCTTGTATTCCAAAAAGCCTTCAAATTCACCTGGGAAGGGTCCACCATCACTCCAAGGATGCAGGGTCAGCCATGAGAACTTGTCCTGCAGGTTGTCCCACTGAACACCTGCCCCTTTTTTAAGTCACCTTTACTGTGGAAATAGGACTTTACAGAGTTCTAGAGAGCTTAGAGTTGTTAAGCATCCAGAAGCAGTGCAAAACCAGACATCCATAAAGAGCAAAGACACCCTTTTAGCAGTTTTACGGGGGAGAGGTGAACACCATCAGCCTTGTTTTTGCCCAGAAACTGAGGCTTCCTTGGTTCTGCTGCCCAAGCAATGCCTGGTAGCTGGCATGATGGGCAAGCAACAGGGTCACAAGCGGCGCCCATAAATTGTTCATTTAATTTTCCTGTGCCATTTACACATCACTGCCAGCAAAGTGACACGTGACAAATAAAAGTAAGAAACGCTTTCAGCTTTAAAAATAGAAATGTTTTTCACTGTAGCTGCTGCAGGAGGAAGGCCTGAGTCTGCTCTCACTTGTGCTGGCATAAAACAAAATTAGCTGCACAGAAATGAATGGAGTTACATCTATCAAAAACTGCACAAGTGGCAGCAGAACTGACCCCTTTTCTTTTAAACTTCTTCCTACTCAATACTGTATGAACATCTTTTATATTTGATGCAGTAATCTTTCAGAGCTGACCCCTGCCCCCCACATCAGAGCTGATGCCGTTCAGGAGCTAACATGGATAGAGCTCAGAGAGGAAAATCAGCCTTGGTGAAGGCCCACACAATATGGGAAGCGATCCTTGGGCCAGCACAGAGCAGTGTAAAGCGCCACCACAGAGGGCCAGCATTTGCTTTTCCTACACTAGAAAATGTTACAGCACAGCACAGTCACTGGCATCAGGGAGGGTGCTCACGGTGCTCTCCAAGGAGAAGAAACACTGATGGACTCCTGATGGTGCCCCATTCAGCTGTCCTTGTCCAGAGCCACTGACTTTGGCCAGGCATGATCAAGCCTCCGTGGGACCTAAGGAGGTTGGCAGAACACATGGAAACTTCCCAAGGGATGTGCCAGGGAAAGGAGACAGCATATCCCTCCCAATAAAAGCAGTGGCTCAAAGACAACGAATCCCTTCTCACAGGGAGCTGGATGCCAATGCTCCACTGTCTGAGGTGGCAGCAATTTGAAAACTAACCAGAAATCTTGCTGCTATCCCAGAGTACTGCATTAAATAATTGAAAAAATGAATAATTAAATTAAAAGAGGATTATTTCCCACAGGCTGGCAGAAAATTGCTGCCTGCAGGACAAAGGATGATGGCAACACTTCATTTTCTGCAGTTCTCAGCAGTCAGGAGTGAGGTGATGTGAATAACATCCACAGTGGGCAGGAAGAGCCCCCCTGAGTCACACTGGATTTTTGGCTCACAGTTTGTCCCTAAATTGTCTATCGCCAAGTGCAAGAATAGTGATTTCTAAAGAACAGGGAAGCAAATCAGGAAATACAAGACATTCCCTTTTCCAAGAATGTCACCCTTGGGGTGTGGGGGCATCTATTTACGTAGAGGTACCTGAGGAATTTGCACAGATCAATCCTGTTCAACCACAGTGAGCTGCTACACGTATTTGTAGGATACATTCCCGTGTTAAGTCATCTACATTTATTTTATTGCTGGATACGAGGAGACACGCATGTGTGCTTTGTTCTAGCACTTTATAAGAACAGTATAATGGCACTATTATATTTTTCCCTAAGATGTGTATATCTGTTTGAACAGACGACACATTGTAAGAGTCTGTATTTCTCATGAACTATAATTAAACATGAACAACTCTCCACACAGGATAACAATACTATAATATACTTGCTCTCCTCACAGAAATTTAAACAAGTCGACATGCTGAGTGAAAAATGATCCTACATTTATGCAGACTTACATTCTCTGAGTAGCTGCAAGCCCTTGGCACACTGACATCCTGACTGTATGAGGCACTATAGCAGGGTCTGAACATGACCTGAGGGGAGTAAGTTGTCCTCTTCAACCCATCCACCTTCCCAGCACCTCAAGCTCTCCTCACCCAGCCAGTACACCCCTTCATTGTCCCACTTCATTCTTTGTGTCTTTTGCATCTGGAAGCCCTGTTTTTCTCCTCTGTGGAAGGTTCCTTCTGACAGCCCTCCTAAACTCCTCCCTTAAACTCCAATGAAGCAATTTCTTCACTCACCACATCAGTGTTGGCTATAAAAGGTCAGGGTATTTTTCCAAGAGCTATGACATTTTTCTTTAAGCCCATCTTCTTGTCTCTATCTATCCAGAAGCTTTATAGTCCCCAACACAGTGGTCATAGCTGTGACTGAGCTGTCACAAACCAGATAGCTGTGATGGTGCCATGGGATTCACAAACACACATGCAGCATCAGGAGGGGAAGTTAGTCACCCTTCCTCCCTCCACTAGCAGGTCCGTACTCATCATCACATCACATGTATATCTGGAAACTGTGACCCAGTGCAGGAGGCCCAGGGTTTCAACAGCAGATTTCTCATTCTCCACCCCCTGTGCCAAAGCAGATGGGCAGAGGAAGCTCAGCAAGTAAACAGCATGCTTGACACTATGGAGCAGTGCTGCAGCAGAACAATTTCTGAATGCCAGCCCAGGGCCCCAGTCCCAAAACCAGCCCTTTACTTCCTCTACAGAGAATGTCTGCAGGCTGCATTGTAAGAGAGGACATCTTTTGTGAGAGGTGGCTTTTGAATACAGGAGCAATGAACCCATGCTGGAGCCCAGAGCCAGTGAGGCCAAAGCAGAGGAGAGGCAGGGGTGAGGGCCTTTCTGGCCGTGCAGGCAGCTCCACTGCCCTCCTCTCACAAAGGTCCAGCAAACCGAGGCCAGTCCTCAGCACTGAAGTGGGGGGCAGAAGCACAGCAGCTTCTCCCTCCATATCAAACCATGAATAGCAGCGCAGTGGAGGCTGGTGGAGGGGATATTTCAGTACATGCCTTTTCATTAGTACACCCTTGCATTTGGTAAATGAATCTCCAGTTCCTTCAGAAATGGCTTTGTGGTGACACATTCCAGGGCCAATCATCACCGATCCAAGACTAACATTTACACACACAGGAGTTGAAAGCTGGTATTCACATGCTACCCGGCACCAATGCTCCCCTCTCTGCCTATGCAGCTATTCCTTTATCTCAGGCTGTCTAATAGCCACAGGAATACAACTGGTGATTTTCCCTTCTGTCCTGAAGCCCTCCCAGCTAAACCAGTGGGAAACATCTTTGTCCTGCTCAGCTCCAGCCCCAGCTCCCTCCACCGTTTCAGCAGGGGCTAAAACCGCCATAGGGATACTCTAATCCCAGCCATCTGGCAGGGGTCCCTGGGGTACAGTCCTCCAGCTCCAGACTGTCAGCATGCTGCCAGATGAGTGCTCCCTGCTGCTGGAACAACTCCCAGCCAGCCAGCCGCCTCCAGCCTCCAGCATCTCCTTCCCACAAGCGCAGAAGAAAGAGCTGGTTTGGGGATGGGGGAGGAGAGAATTGAGCTTCGACCCTCCAGAGAGGCATTCATTTTCCCTTGCTCATCAGGGAACACTAGAATACAGTTTTTGTGAAGGTGTGTCAGCCCCTGTGATTTAATGCCAGCACTGGCTCATTGCATCTTCAAAGCTCTTTACCATTGGCTGGCCATGGTCTCCTCTCAGGAACCACCAGACAACTGTGCTGGGACAAGTGGCACGACGCAGAGCCTGTCCCCCTCCCAAATGACTCAAGCCCTGCAAGGGTACCTTTGCAAGGCAGGCAGAATCAGTGTTATTATTCCCTCTGACAGATGGGAAAAATGAGAGGAGGTGCAATGGCAAGACTCGCCCAGGGCCTTCCTGCTAACCTGTGCTGTGAATGCCTGAATTGCTCAGCCCTGCGCTCCAGCCAGTCAGCTCAAACTGCCTCTGGTACTCTTTGCTGCAAACCACTGAAAAAAGCATCAGTGCATCAGTTTTGGGTCAAGCCAAGGTCCTGTCTACCCCTGTATCCCATCTCTGATGAAGGGCATGGGTGGGCATTGGCAGAAAGGCCAAGCCAGTGAGACTGGTACAGAGCATGTCCCTCCCAGTACACCTTGAAAAATGAGTGATGCCTTTCCATCCCCATCACCTCTCATAATGATTTAAGCATTGAATCATGCTTTTGGCTTACAGAGCTTGCATTGTGCGGGTCTGTTTGAATTGAAGAAAGGAAACGCTTTGATGATCTTAATCAGAACTTCCCTCTAAACACACGTTTCCGTCCCCACCACGGCAGGAGCAAACACAGCACTCTGCTACCCAAGAGCTCACGTCCAAAACATGCTTCCAGCCCCAAAGGTCACCAGGAATGGAGGAAAAAATGTAACCCTGCTCTCAAGTTGTTAGCCAGACCAAACAAAAGATTCGTCTCCAGTCCGAAGAGGAAGAAGGTCTCTAGTAGACAGAGGGGCTTCAGTGGGAGATCACTGCATTTCAGGCTGGTTCCAATGCCACTGAGGTGGAGAAGAGGTTTTTGGTGGGGTCCAGATGAGGTCCTTGGGAAGCACATCAACAGCGTGACCGGGCGTATGGATGCAAGATCTAAACCATGTCATAAGAGCACACAGCAACACTTCAGGCAGGTGCTGAAGAAGAAAGAATTATTCATCATATGCTTTTGATCCTCCCTTTTACCTTGTGAAGATGTTTTATATATTTTGCATCAGAAGTAAAATTTACCCAAGGAATGTAATAAACAGCATTGCCTCGAAGACAGCGCACAAACTTTACACTACTGGCAGATTAAAAAGTCATCTGCTCCCTAGCGATTTCCTCCTGCACGTACCAAAGAAGTCCAAGTGTAGATAAATTTAACACAGATGATTCTCATTTTTTGCTTCTGGAAAATGTTGCCCTGGCAGATCATGGAGTCAAGCTATGCATCTGTCACTCCCTCCAGTCAAGTCCTTGGGAATCTATATTTATAGTCTTAGGCTTTGTACAGTTAGAGTCCATGCCAAAGCCTGCTGCAGTCAATGGAAATCTTGGGAAAAAAGCATTAGAAATGTTTTATAAAAGCACAGTTTTGACTAGAACATGTTAAAATGTTAGAATATGTAAAAAATTTTCAAAAATATTTTTTAAACATTTCAAAAAAAAACCTATCCAGGCAGAAGATTCTGAAATGAGCTCTGGATGTGTGCTTGTGAAAATGCTCAGGGCAATGAGTTTACCTGAGCACAGCATCTTGCCTGCCATGCACAGCACCTTGTGCTCCTCTGGCACTTCAGCCCCTGAACTGGGTCAGAGGGAGTTTTGCATAGCTGATTCAAGTGAACTCCAATTCCACTTTAGTCTTCTGTTCTGTTATCTTTCTGTTAAATAAATGCCGTTCTACAACTTCATTATTTGTTGTTACCAATCACTGAGGAACCAGCAGGTGTGTACATCAATAAAAGCAGGGAGATTTTTCTCACTTTTGAAGTTTCCTGAGAAAAAACAGTGTTTCCTACAAGATTTTTTGGATGGGCATCATCTCCCTCTGGGACTCCACTGTGGAATATTGTCACTTTTTTTATCTGTGACTGCATCAATGGCACTATATTTTCTGTCTTGGCCTCTTTCAGTTTTTGCCAGGTTTTACAACCCCCTTGAAATCTGGTCTACAAGAGTCTAGAATATCTGATCTGTAGGTCAGAGATACAGAAGGGTACACACATACATTAAGGTGACACACATACAGAGCAACACACGACAAGAAAACTTCAGGGTGATAAATGGATGAGCAAAAAATATGCATCACAACTTTAAAATCCTGTAGCCACTGAAGTAAGTAAAAAGAAGTCCTATAAGGAACTACAAAACAACAGCATTTCCAGCTGAGGTAACCAAGACACAAAATAAAATAAAATGCTGACCAGGAGCATTGGAGGATAGTACAAACACCATAAGACTTCTCCAGTAAACTTGGCTTCTCAAGGTTGAAAAAGGTTCATACCAACCTTGCTGTGCCTTGCACAGCTGGTAGAGGCCTCCCAGCTGAAAGGATCTGGCAAGCCTGAAGCCAGTTTTAACATCTCTTGGCAACAGAGCATGATCAAGCCAAATGTTTTCCAGTGGTCCCACATTCACATGTACTTTAGTGTCATCTACAGCAAATCCATGGCTGAGGATATATAAAAGAAGACATTGATACACTTGCCCATGGGTTCCCCATGCAGCATCTGTACCACCAAATTTCCTGTGCAGATGCCCCAGTTTAAATATTCAGGCACTTCTGTGCTGAAAGAGCAAAGTCAGAGGTGATCCAGGCCCCACTCCTGCCTGCATGCTGCCCACATGGTCATTGTTTGATTCAGCTTGTCTACTGCCAGAGCATATCTTGGATGTGAAGATCCATAGGGCAGCATTCTTAGGGAAGACTGAGCTCAGATGTAAAAATACTTATGGCACAGCATGTCCTTCTATACATTGCTTCTGTTCACCATAGACTTGCTTGGGGAGCTGCTGTGTGCAAAAGGCAGTGGGAGTTCACAAGCCCCCAAGCATTGCCCAGTCAGTGCTGTCAGGTGGTTATCTCTGTGCAGCACAATCTTCATGGTGCTGCATAGCTAAGGACAAAAGGGCTTACAAGGTCTAAAATTAGGGGCTCCTTTGCCCAGGACATCCATTAAACCTCATCTAGGAAGTGTTCTCACCATACACGTGGCCAGTCTATTCTCCCCAAAAATGTGAAATAGGTAGAACAATTTACTCTTACTCTGCATCTCCACCCTTTTTACTGCAAGAAGCTTCATCCACAATGTGGGAATCCCGGGCATAATTTCCTCTTCTAAGACAGTAGGAATATGTGCGTCCTAGATACATGCTGTGACTACCAAATAACAGGTTCTATCCTGAGGAGATGCTCCATGCCCAAAATAAAACAGGGACACTTGGCAAGAAACAAGAAGATTTGGTGGGGAAACAGAAGCTGTCAAGGGAAATTCTGCTGCTGCAACATCAGGGAAGAGGAAGAGGCTGTAGGACAACAGAGGCCATCAAGCAAGGTCACTACTAACTTCAGCAGTCTGGGTCAGGGTCCAATTTTTAGCTTCCTGTCTCACTTGAATGCTGGATTTTTAGAAATTTCCTTATAAACTTTATGTAACTTCTCTTCCTCTTCATGATGTTGGTGCTCCTTTTACCTGCTCCTTTTACACGTCATGCTACCATGAAAGCTATTTAATGTCTTTCACAGTGTCTGATGATAGCGAGTGGCTTTTTTATGCCTTGCGCAATTATCCTGCTACGTGCTCGGGAAATGCGTGTCCCAGGACTCCAGGAATGTCTGTTTCCAGGACGTACCTGTTGGTTTTATAATATGCAAATATCTGTTAGCTGGTTTTGTAACTTCGTGAAGTTACGAGCCAGTGAAATTAGAGAGTGAATGGCTTTACACTACAGGAACCCAAAGCAGAGCTCCAGCATGTGTAAATCAGTGTAGCTCCACTGAGTCTGATGGAGCTGGGTCAATTTATTCTAGGTGAGCAGCTCTTGTAACTGGAGACATAGCCCCAAAATGGCCTGTAATAAGACACCATCCTGCTTCTTCTCCCTTCAAGTGCGCTAGCATTGCATCCTTGCAGATGATTGCATGTTATGCCACGTGCTGGCCCTTCTCATACAGCAACGGGCACTGATGTTTATCAAAAGCATTGTGTGAGGTGAGAGGGAAAAAACCACAGCAAGAACTTGGCACCACTTTAGTCTCATCTGAGCCTTGCTTTGGGTACCCGGAGCGTTCCAGAGGCTCTGCCTGCCCGCTTTGTGTGGGCACAAACGGCAGCCTTTGATTCCCGGGTGGCACTGGTTCCTGCCCGTTGCTGTGGCTTTAAGACACAAGGGCATTGTAAGTGCCTGGCTGCAGTTCTTAAGAATATCAGCACTTTGGGCTCTTGGAGCAGCTGCATCCTTATCCCCAGCATCTGAAAACCACGTGTATTATTAAAGTGGCAGATTTCAGAACTGGCATTTCCCCACAACCACAGGTATTTAAAAAATTTAGCAAAACAAGATGGCATGCTGGGATGGTTCTTACGGGTCCTGCATAGCACTTGGGCAGGCGACAAAAAAATACCAGAGCTGGCTCTATGCAAGATGAGCCTTGGATGTGATTCCTCCTCTGTCTCTGGCAGGATACAGCCACTGTGCTAACAAAAACATGAAGACTCTTCCAGAAATATTGCTCTTGAAACTTTTCATGGCCTTGTACACAAAATGCTGCAAGACTCATAACCTATTTAAGGTTGGTGATGCAGAGCGGGAAATAGTTGTCCCCAGGAAGCAGCTGGTTGATGAAAGTTCCACTGGTGTGAATAACCAGCACAATTACAGGGAAAGGCAGCTGTCTTGAACGAACTGTTAATGGGACACTGAGCCTTTAACTGCTAGATCAAAGTGCAAATGTGTCCCAGAGCAGCACTGACTCACGTTATTTGATGTCCTATGGGAAACATGTTAGTAAGGCTCATTCCAGCTCCTTAGCTCACCAGAATCATTGAAACTGAAGGAGCTGAAGCCTCCAACACACTGAGATGCTTCTGTTGGTCCTACCAGATTTGTTTCTACAGCCTTGGAAAACTGACCTTACTTGTCTCTGCCACAAGGGCCACCACTGCCACTCACACAGACTGTCTCAATTTTTGGCCAAGAACAGGAACAGCATGAAAACGAAAATCCCATTTTAGCACTCATGTCAATTATTTATTCATGAATGCTGATTTATTCATCAAGATGTCTGCCTTCAGCTGTAATTTAACAGCTTTGCTAAACATGGGTTTCATTTAAGTAACAAGGAACTTCACTCTGGTCCTTCATCTATCTAATAAGGGCCAGCAGGGGTCCTTATTTAATAAGGACTGCAAATGGACCGATCTGAATTCTGGCTTTAATAGACAAAATTAACAGCAAAGATTAATTTCCTCCACTGCAGGAATGAACATTAGGATGAACGTTATGAGGAAGTCAAGCTAAATGATTGTAATTTCTAAGCCTGAATATCTATTTAGATAGTCATTTTGCAATAACAAACAATTAGATCTATGCAAAAGGCAGATAATGAATAGGAAATATAAGTGTTCTATGGACCTTTCTGGACTATAAATGTCTATCACCTGGTTGCCCAAGACTGTGTGGAACCAGAGTCAAAGAATCCAGTTGGCTCTCCCAGTCCTATATTTGTACTGAATATAAAGTAATTATTTTTAAGAGAAGATAAAATACAGGTATCCCCAATTTAGATAAAAAATAAAAGCTTTTCTACAGTTACCCAACCATGACTCACCAGGACTTTACACTGAATGATAGCCACATGCTGCATGAAGGCTCTCTGTAATGCTGGATATGGTACAGCAAGTCTGAATTGCTATATGAATTCTTAGTCTAAGAAAATTCCTTCTGTAAAATGGGAAGTTCCTACATAGTGCTGCTCTTGCTCGGTAAGGATATTTGCTACAAATGGTATAGACAGCAGTCAGTGTACCCAGAAATTTGATCAAGACCCAATAGGAAACAAAAAGCAGTAACGTCATCTGATCATGATCAAGTCACCATGAACTAGCCTGA
Source organism: Corvus cornix cornix (assembly GCF_000738735.6). Taxonomy (NCBI): domain Eukaryota; kingdom Metazoa; phylum Chordata; class Aves; order Passeriformes; family Corvidae; genus Corvus; species Corvus cornix. Next base: position 36,973,566 of record NC_046333.1, read on the forward strand.
GCTCTGGTAAAAGTACAGCTTTAGCCCATGGTAATTGTAACTCTCTAGTAATGTTCTGCTTCTCAACTGCAGTGTTCTAGGAGCTGAGCATGGCTCAGATCAGAAGCAAGACTGTGCCCATGCCACCTCCCACTAGCACTGCTGAGCTGAAGGACAAAATGACGAGCCCCAGCTCTGACAGCCTCCCTGCTGGCGTCCACTGTTCCCTCACAACTCCTGGTATGGTGTTGCCAAGCTCCCTCACTGAAGGGACAAGCCTAATCAGCTTAAATGGTCCCAAAGAAGTTATGAAGTGCCCAGAGAACCAACTGAGGTGGGTAGAGAGGATGTGGGGGGTAACAAGAAACACAGACAGTGACCTCTTAAGCCAGCCAGAAGAAGACATGAACCCACAACCTAGCTTGTCAAAAAACCTGTAGCTCCGTCACACAGAAATATGTGAAAATACCCAAAGCCACACACTGCTCTACTTTCTCCCCTATGGATGTTTATTAACAAATATTTCTACAAGCCTGGGGGAATGACATTGGGATGAAACAAAGTATGTACTGGCAGTGAATATGCACCATAGTTTGCTATATATTTGCCTGACTTTTTAAGTGCCAATGTTTTTCTTCTTAATTTTTTTTCTTCAAAGCCTGGCATACTACCATGACAGCTTTACAGTGAGACACCAGTCCAACATGCTGACATCAACTAAGAAGGCATAGAAACAACCCAGCCCTTTCACATACTTTACGAGTACAATGTGTTAGTGTTAAGCAATATTTGAAGAAATACTAGGCAAAATGATTCCCAGGAAGACCTGGGTTCTGACTTCATGCAGGCAAATAAATATATGACAGAAATAACAAATTCTAGTGACATTGCTGATGGCCCACCTAGTCAGGGAGCAGTTGTAAGACTCAAGTGTAAGCAACAGCCCATGAAAGAGCATCCTCTTCATTCCTTTCAGTTAATTTGCTTTACTTTTATGCTGGCAAGTGTTGTTTGGTAACATTAAACAGCATAATAGGGCAAGAGGTTTGCTTATTTGCATCTAGTGAAGATAAAGAGGTTAAAAAAGAAAAGCCCTGCTAATAATAACAACTTGTATTACAAAGGGCTGAGGTGTACAGTATACTCTTCTAGAACCACACTAAAGCCCAAAAGCAATGGCATGTTGACACTATCAAAAGTCTGCACTTTTCACAAAGAAAACAACACTTAATCTCTAAAAACGAACAGATAAAAGGTTCAGAAAAATCTCTCCAGACATACAGTCCATCACTACTTTACAATGTTCAGGTCTTACACAATTCACTCAGCTTCCCCCACTCCCCTTTGCCTTATTCAGGGATGGAAATGTTCTGCTGGCTTGTGTGCTGTAGCAGCTGCTCCTCTTGACATTTCTGCTGCAGGCTGGGATACAGACCCTGAGAGTTAGTTCTAATGAAATAGCTAATATAACCCTTCCTCTCATTTCCCAATATTTCATGTGAATGAGAAATTCTAATTTAGGCAATCCTTTATCTGAGAAGTCTTCCTAGGTTAGTGGAGATTCAAAAATAGTTTGAAACAGCAACAACAAAACCAAGGGTGCTTCAGGCTTTAATTTTCTTCCAACAACTTTTGCAGCTTATTAGAAGAAAGTAGATACTATTTCTACCAGGTATCCTGCAAGGAAATTCAGTCTATTAGTTATTGGCTCCCACTCTTTAGATGGGTGCACCAGTGAATAGAATAAGATACAGAAAGCTAATCATAGGATCATAGAATATCCTGAGTTGGAAAGGAGCCATAAAAATCATTGAGTCCAACTCCTGGCCCTGCACAGGACACTCCAAGAGTCACACCATGTGCCTGAGAGTGTTGTCCAAATGCTTCTTGAGCTCTGTCAGGCTTGGTGCTGTGACCTGCTTACCAGCTGTGACCACTCCCCTGGGGAGCCTGTTCCAGTGCCCAATCACCCTCTGGGTAAAGAAACTTTTCCTAATATCCAACCTAAACCTCCCTGCACACAACTTCATGCCACTGGTCACCAGAGAGAAGAGATCAGTGTCTGCCCCTCCTCTTCCTCTCACAAGGAAGTTGTAACTGCAATGAGGTCTCCACTCAGTCTCCCCTTCTTCAGGCTGAACAAACTAAGTGCCCTCATCTGCTTCTCATACGTCTTCTCTAGGCCCTTCACCATCTTTGTATCTCTACTTTGGACACTCTGTAATAGTTTTATATCTTTTTTATATTGCAGAGACCAAAACTTGCACACAACATTCAAGGTGAGGCCACACCAGTGCAGAGCAGAGCGGGACAATCACCTCCCTCAACCAGCTAAATGCTGGTGCTGAGAATATGTGGACATGACACAATAAGACAGCATGATTTTAACCCACAGGGTGCATTTGTAGCTCAAAAAGTACAAGGGAGAAAATGTCTTTACAGAAATTATTAATATTGCATTTCCGTGGCAGAACATCCAAGATGCAATTCGTGATAAAGGGGCTTTGTCTTGGCAGGCCATTTCTTCAATGGGCCTGCAGGAGCTGCTCATTAGGAATGTTTTGATCACCACCACTGACCACTGAAGACGCTGTAAAGAAAGCCTCCATTCGTTCCCATCACACTGCAAATATACAGCCCATGCAAACATTTGGGTTTTTTGAGGATCCACTGAGACTGCTGGCTAACAAAACCCTCAGCATCACACTGAGCAAATTTGACAAAATAAGAAGAAAGTCGAGTGTCAGTCAATGAGACCTGGGAGCAGAGATATCTGTATTGAATTACCCTTTTTGTGCTTCTGCCCATTACCTGAAGAAATGTGGGACATCTGGGAAACAGGAATTGCAAATGCAGTCAGTTACCCTCTCAGCTGTGACAGATCTAGTTTGAGTTCTGCTTGTATTGCTCAATAATTTCTTCAGGGAAAGGTGTATCGCAGGAACAATTAATTGAAAAAATGGTAATTAATTAACATATACACCCCATCTCAGCAGTAGAAAATGTTTGTTCCTGGCACGAGAAAGAGACAAGAGTCTCCTCATCCCAAGTCGCTTTACAGCTCCATTAATCATCTGCATTTGTTCCAGTGGAGAATGTGCTTACTGCAAGTGTTTTGTCTCATGCCTGCATACATTTCCATGCCCTGACTCCTGCATAGCCTCCAGGAAACTCCTCGATGCAGGCAAAATTCTTCATGAAGTTCACAGAGGCACTCAACCATGCTGCTTGGCCAGCTCCGTCAATATCATCATGCAGCATACTGATCCTGCTTTTTATGCATGTATGTTTTTCAGATTCCAGGAACAGCTTTACCATCATTAACCAACTAAAGAGAGTATGTAATCCATGGTGAATATTTCTCAACAAATGCCACTCTGGTGGAGGCTTACTGCCAGATTGCCATGGGCTTGTTTCCAAGGTTACGTTTCCATTGGCCCATTTCTGTACGCTGATGTCTTGTACCCATACGCCAAAACAGTGTCTAGGAGCATACCTGCCCTGGAGGAGCACGGGGTTATGATAATTCAGGAGTCCTAGCAGTGAATTCCCAGGTGTTACAATCCCCTGAATAGAAGTGAGGTACAACCTGTTGATCATACAGCCTCCCCTCCAAACACTCTCTCTGTCAGCTTCCTCCCCAAAACCTGCATTTCCCTCAAGATCTAGTATTGATTCCTCAGACTCAGCCCAGAGATTATAAATATCCCCAATCTCCCACGTTCCAGTTAGCATTTTGTGAGAAAACCTGAGGAAATTCAGCAACACAGCTAGCTTTTACACAGCATCCTAAAACAGCTCATTAAAAGCAAACAAACGAGAGCTCCCCAAACCCCAGGCCCTTTCTGAAATGCAGCTTCCCTCCATCTAATTGTGTCCCACTTCAGAAGTCCTTGTGGCAAGAAAGGCAAACAGGCGGTTCAAGAGGTACCCTCATGCTTTAGCTTTCTTGTGCATCTCCTTCAGACTTCACCCAGGAGACCTTTTAAACCCTCTTTTATCACCTCTTTAACATTGCCGAGTTGCTGGCAAGTTTCCAGTGCTCCTGGAAAAAAGGGTACTAGTTTGTATTCGGAGATAATGTACTCAGTGGAACAAAACCCATTATGCCATCCAGCAGCAGCAGCAATCCAAAAAGTCTTCACATTTTGAGTATCAGGAGACACTGCAGCTGTAAACCTCGCAGTGTATGCATAAGGGCTTGCCTGTCATCATAGATTTTAGGGATCAGCCTCCAAGAAGATGCACAATTTCCTGTCCCTTTTCCTGATCAGCAATCACTAATGAAATCTTTTTTGAATTTTTGCCAAGAGGAAAACAATAGGCTGCTCGAGAACTTCAGCTTGAATAGGTGTGAGTTATTGTGCTTCCTCTGCTTAGCCAAATCCTGTGAGAGGGCTGGGGGAGTATAATCAGAATTCAGTGTATGTGCTGAGAAGAGAGATGCATATCTGCTTTTTCCTTAATCCCAACATACTTTATTATCCCACTGGGGAGGATGGAGCTATGGAGATGCCATTTCAACTACCAGCTGAAGTTAAGAGATCAGTTCTGACAGCAGCACAGAGTATGTCATGAGCTTATGAATACATCGACCCTGAAGTCACTAACTCACCTGAAAATTTGTTGTTCTCTTTAAATGTCAGGTTTCACTCTGTTGGACACCAACAATTATAGGATCCCACAAATTAGTCAGAGCTTGGGCTAGAAAACGTGTGTTATGAAGGTGCATCCGGGACATTAGGAAAAGGTCCTTCACCCAGAGGATGGTCTGTCACTGGAACAAGTGTCCCAGGACACCAAACCTGCCAGAATTCAGGGAGTGTCTGGATGATGCTCTCAGTCATACAGTTAAGTTTAAGGTAGTACTTTGAGGAACAGGGAGGTGGACTCTATGATCCTTATGGATCCCATCCAACTTGAGATATTCTATGATTCCATGATTCTGTATCAGACAATCAATAAACAAGGTCTCTCCAGCAGTTTTAGAAGTGGGAGAAACTTCACAAATGGCAAGAGGGTAAATGATGTAATTAAACATAACATCTATTTCTCTAATATTAGCTTTGTTGTTTGTGAGGCTTGCCACAAAAATAAAGGCATGAAGGAAAACAAGCAGGTTCATGTAAGTAAAATCCTCTAAACTGAGAAAGATGGGGTTTATTGATAAATAGAAAATAAAGATGTTTTGTGCTTTGAGAATGCTGAAAGACGATACTATTATATAAACCAACTACAGACTATGAACATAATTTGTTATTATATTGTTTCAGTAAACACGTTTGCCTATCCTCTTTTAAATCTACCTGTAAAGGATTTTTTTTTAATGAAATCAAAATATATTTCATTGTATTTATACACTAGCAGAATGCCTCTCAGTTTTACCATGAATTTCCCATAGTTTGAACAAAAGTCCAAATTTGCAATTGCCTGAAGTGACTGCCTGTTCTTGACACATGCCTCTTTCTTAATCAGCTGGTGCAAACCAGTCATCATGGAAATCTGAAATTCATTGCAGAACAAGATATTGTACACTGTGGGGAATGTTCCGTGACTAACAAAGGATAATTTATTTAATCTGATTTTATTTTCAAAATGAAGTGGCTTTTGATTTCTTCTTTTAGATTTGGGAATGAACACTGTATTGGAGTGTGTATCTCCTGTGTGTACTGCTTGAAACTGCAGAGATGCAACAGCTTGCCTGTGGAGATTGAAACCAAAGGTCGCTTTGCCTAATGTTGGGATATGGGCCAGGCCTTCTCTATGTTTTTCTCTCTCTCCCGATATCACTCTTGTATCCATGCCAGGAATTAGGATATTCATCTTCTCTAGGTAAACATCAGTTTATAAAATGGAGAATATAATTGCACAGAAGCAGCTATGATATGCCTTGGGATTAGTGAATACCTCCTAATTGAGCTTCAGTGAAAGCGGCAGTTCTGGCATTATTTTTATTCACCTTGTGGAAAATTATTGGAGCATATTTCATATAATTAGGATCAAGAATGGATTTGGCATCACTTCCAGCAAATGCCCCTGAACACTAATCTGGTTTATTTGGCACGACTGATGAAGCTTCTCTTGTGGGGAATACAATGACAACAATTAACCTGGCAACACAGAACAGAAATGGGAAGTGGGAAATTGTCTTGTCTTTTATCCACATACAGGATGAAGTGTGGCCTCGTTCAGCAACAAAGCAGTGCCTTGAATTTATTTTCTTTTGGTTTTTTTCTCCCATCTTGAGATGCCCTAAGGAATCTTCTCTTTTTTCCCCCATCTATCTGAAAAATCTACATTTTTCATGCTGTTCAAGAGGATCCAAACAAACAGACTTATTGAAAGTGTTTGTAGCTCAATGTATTGGATTTAACTGGACGTCATTGAATGACCAAAAGTCTCTTTCTCTTTCTAGAATTAGACCAATATTGACTTTCAACAGCCAGTTCAGAGTAAGAAATCAATAGCAGGATTCGGGCAAGGTCTTCAGGTCACTGCACAAGGATGTACTTTTTTTTTTTTTTAATAACTGCATATGATCCATATATACTCCAGTTCCTAGTGAGTTCTGTTTGTTCCTTCTCAATGAGTGTTCTGGACAACTTGACAAACCCCCTTTTTTCTCTTCTTTATCCACTCATTATAAATTCGGCACTGACAATGCATTTTAAGATTTCCAGGTCAGGTAAAGTGACAATTCATCCATCCACAGCTTTCTTTTCCTTTGATCTAGTCATCAGACTGGATGATAGCACAGTGAGGCTTGGGAAAACTAGTCTTCCAAAGTTTGTTTTCAGGGAGAATGTTTGGAAGAAGAGACTTCCACTAGAAGCAGGACAAAGAGATTAGGTATTAACCTGGGATCTTAAATACAGCAAAGCTTGAGAGACTTAGGGAGATTTACAGACACAGGGGAACTTGGCAAGAAAGAGGAAGAGTACAGTGATTTGGTTTAGCTGCTGAGCCAGCTGAGAAAGGGATGAGAAGAGCTCTGTGGGGAGGAGTGAGAGAGGAGGATCTTGTGTACTTAGGGAACCTTAGGCTTAACCCCAAAGAACACCATAAAGCAGTGACAAAATTTAAACAAGGAAATACATAGAGGTGCTTATTGGCATTATGTGGGGTTTGGGTTTTTTTTCTAGAGCAGTATATTTCTTTTGCCAGATGTACGACCTAAGAACACAATAAATTTCTTGCTCAGACTCATATTCTGTCCCTGATCATGGCAGTAGGAAACACCATCCAGGCAAGCGTGCTCATTTTATTTAAGCACAGTCAGAAAACCTGCATGTTTCCTCTCTCCCTGGTGGCTGAAAAGGTGAGATGGGAATCCTTGAGCACTTGCAGCTCTGGCGCTCAGGGCAGGAGCTTGCTTAAGCTGCTGAACAGCACAAGGCAGGCAGCTGTGCGGCTGGGACATACGATTTCTACACAAAGTCTCGTTTCTTTTACTGGAAAGAGAGAGAGCCTATGATCAAGCAGTGTGTGAGAGAGACTGAGAAACAGGCAGAGCTGTGATGTGCTTCTCACCTGAGGAGCCTCCTGTAAGTTCAGTGTAGCAGGGATGAGGTGTAAAACCCTGGTGAGAGCCATGCTAGTGTTTATGATGAGCAGCTGGAGATCACAGGATTGTATTTCAGTCATATTTTAAAAAATCTTTACAAACACAACAGATTTGGGGAACGCTGTCAAGTCTAGCCCCATCCTTTCTGAAATCCTTGAAAAACAGAGGAGACTCACAGCCTGTCCTGATCATTAACACCCCCCTCCCCACAGCCCCCAAGCAGCCTCAAGCAAATGCCAAAACTGAGAGCTCCTCACAGAAAGTGTCCTTCCATTATCCTGAACTGCAATCTGTGCTCTATCCTCTTCTTTGACAGCAGAAAGGGGATGCAGTAAATCCTGTGCAAGCTGTTCACATCAAAACCAGCAGATGATCTTGTAAAATTGCTGCTCCTGGTAAAATACCTTGTTTGGTAAGAGAGCAGCTGCATTCAGCTCCTGGATTGACTGTAGATGTAGCCCAAAGATGAGAGAGCTGCAGCAATTTAGCTGTGAAGCAACAAGTAACTGACTTGCAATAGGCAAGGTCCAGTATGGGTAAAAAACACACTGGTACAACATCCCAGCCAGACAAAAATGAGAAACTTCCTAGAAAATGCTGATTTGTGATGTGCAAGAGGAACCCACCTACAGCCTCCATGTACAAACCAAGAAATGGCAGGCACACGTTCCATGAGAAGTGGAAATGACTATTTTTCCTAAGCAAATAACTCACTTTTGCCAGGTGTAATTTTTGCCAAGCCATTTCATCATGAACTCGGTCCTCCAGCAATAATCTGTGAGGTTTTCAACAGCTCCCCAGCTTTGTTGTCAGCTGAGCCAGAGAAAAGGGGCTGGTTTATTGTCAATGCAGCTGAACTACTATGGCCTATTTTCCCTGTTCTGTCCCCCACAAAAAATAATTTACAAAGCAGAGAGGAGCAAAGGGCAGGACAAATAACACTGCACCCAGGGGATCTGATCCTTGCTCTGGAAATGCCTGGTGTGGCAGAAGTGGCAAATCTCTCACACCAGACCTCCCATTGGCCGCCATCATCAGGGGACTGAGCAGCGCCCTGCAGCTGCGCTGGTCCCTGTCCCATGTTGTGTGTGTCCCCTGGTTTTATTCATGCTGCTGCACTTGGAAAGTGATACACACCACAGTGCTGCCCCAGACCTTACTCTGTGCACAACATATTCTGGCTCACTTTTCACCAGTTTTTGTTAAAAATTTTATTTTTGTGCACACATAGCATTGCATTCCATTTCTAAATTTAGAGGCTCTTAAATCCATCCTTAACTCAAAAGTCTTGGATAGCCACCTTCTGGCACCTCAGTTTAAAAGCTCTGGCCTGAATGTTTCATGTACTCTCTTGTGCCAGACATTGTACAGCCCCCTAAAGAGTGACAGATAATGAATGAATTGCATATGCTTCAATACCAGGTTTCATGAGCAGAAAATGGGATGTCACCCTTAATTATGAGTTTTCTTCTCTCCTCCTCTAAAAATCTGCATAATAACAATTAGCACAGCATAAATGTGTACTGTACATTTTCATGGGGTTTGGACACAAATATATTTACCTCACACTACACGAAAATTAGCAAAATAGCAATGTTTCCTGTCAGCACAAAGAGAAGTGAAAGATAATAAATCACCAACTTGTAAACTGCACCCAAGAATCAATAAAATGTAAATGGCTACAACACAGAAAGTAGAAATACATTAAATATGAATGATAAGAAGGAGTAATAAGACTGAAAAATGATAAGGCTGTGTACTTCTTTACATGAGACAGAAGTGATGGAGAATGTTTCTGGACTGGTAAAAAGAGAGAAGTTCTTTTTAAACAAAATGGTATCTGACCATGTAACCCTGTCCACTACCCCTCTAATGGAGATAGAATATATCATGAGAGTGTCAACAAACTTTTGCAAACTTTACACATTACTGATTACAAATGAAAATGTAAGGCTGCCTACACATGTTCTGGCTCTTATCTCTCCTCTGGGGGAAAGCATTAAATCCTCAGCCTGCCATGGAAAATGTAGCATTCAGACATCTGCAACCAGTATGTGTAAAGAAGAAAAGATAAGGTGCATATCAAGCCTACATCTGTGACAGGGGTCTCAGAGTGTCTAGAGATAGATGAATGAATGCATATGAAGATGAACTGAAAATCTTCTAATTAAATCTACGCTTTCCCCAAAAGTATTTGCTCTCTACAGAATATTTTCTGTTTTGAAAGAAAAGCTCACCGAAAAGATTTTGGCCAACATCCTCAATATCCAGTGCTTACACGCACACACTCTTCTTTTAAGAAATAAATAGCCTATTCTTGAGCAAAGATACTGTGTATACTTTAAAGACTCCCTGGAGAAAGTTCAGCCTGCTCGCCTACTGTGCAAGGTAAGAGGCAAGCTGTTAATGGTTGCAGGATGGCACTAGATATGTAGGCTGCGAGACAGATTTGGATCTTTGAAAAATAACTGGTTCTGAACAACAGGAGATAAATCAGAACAAAGCCACAGGTAGATGCTTGGATGAACAGTGGCCTGCCAGTCAGAGCCAGTCATTAGCCCACACTGGCAGTGTAGGTGAGATGAATAAGGTAGAGCTTCAACTTCAAACTTCTACGCAAGGCTCTTGAATTTTACAGCTAGAAGTACAACAGCTTTGTATGGTCAGCAATTCATCTTACTGCTTTGGAAACTTAAAAATAAAAAATGCAAATGCACCTTTCATGTGTTGATTACTTAGGGATGTACAAAACCATGAACAGTGGCAGTAACAAAATGTCTCCTGGGTGCCTCTGAACACCACAGGAGGACACAGGCGAGGTTCCCTAGGAAACCAGAGATGCACTCCAAAGCATGTGCAAGCTTGGCCAGCTGACAGTCACTCAGTTGTGTTCTGAACATCGCTGCTAGAAGGTATGTGATTCAACTCCGGAGTGGAGTTGGAAGGACTAATTGTGGAAAGCCTAGAGGAGGTTGGGATAGATTTATTCCTGGTTGCATAAATATTCAGACCTCTAAAAGAAAGAAAAGGCTGATTGCTAGCTATCCAAAATGAGGGGGAGAGAAGGGTGAATAACACTTCAATTAATCTAAATATTGATCTTAGTCCCAGACTCTGCTGGCCTAAATTCCACCTAAATCCTTGTGCCTACTGTTTTCTATTGGCTGGCACCCCAAAGGCTTCAGAGTAATTATTCCAGAGATGTGAGTAAGGCTTAGAGCACAGAGCCACCAGTGCTCAACACTAAGAACTCAGATTTATGTGGAATCTAGTCCTGGCAAAACTAGGCATTAGGATTCAACTGTACCTCCAAGGTGCTTATGAGAGAAGATGTCTGCAGACCCAATGCTCAACCTTGCCTCTTCCAACTTTTAGACAAAATATCAATTTAGCATCTCTTGGGAAATACAGTATAGCACCTCTCCTAAGCTCTGCTCTTTTTCTGCATCCCAGCACCTACAACCCCTCATTGGGTTTGCTCAGAAGAGAGCTATGGCTGAAAGTACAGGTGACCCATGGGGACAATGAGAGGAGAGGAGAGGAGGAGAGGGAGAGGAGAGGAGAGGAGAGGAGAGGAGAGGAGAGGAGGAGAGGAGAGGAGAGGAGGAGAGGAGAGGAGAGGAGAGGAGAGGAGAGGAGAGGAGAGGAGAGGAGAGGAGAGGAGAGGAGAGGAGAGGAGAGGAGAGGAGAGGAGAGGAGAGGAGAGGAGAGGAGAGGAGAGGAGAGGAGAGGAGAGAACTGTTGCCCTCCTTGGCCAGATGATTCCTAACCCTTTGCAGATCTTTCATCTCTTACTACTAGAAGATCCTTTTAGCAAGGGTAGAACAGTGGAATTTCTCATACTACTATGGAAGACATGACACGACTGAATTTCTTTCCAGTTGAATTTCCCTGACTCCCTGAGAACAAGCCCCTGTATCTACCAAAGACTGGAAAGCAGTCATAGACATTTCAGAATGCTGCCTACAACTCAGCAGCAAGTCCTTCCCAATGATCTGTGGATCAAATATCCTTAGTATCAAATACTTGAGGATTGGGATGTTTGGAGTGGAAAGGGTCTGCCACACACAAACATTCTTACAAAGCTTTCCATTTTCCAAAGAAGAACTGTTGTTCCCGAGCTCCCCTGCCCTGGTGTGAGATAGAGCAGACAGGTGTGGCTGTGACTCCAGCACAAGTAATAAATACATTTAGCAGCTAAATTAGCATAATTGCTTGCCTAGTCATCTAGCATGCAAAGTGCACAAACAAGTACCATAACAGTTTTATTACATGTACATGCTTGCGTTTCCTTGAGACGTGATAAAGCAAACAGATCAGTAATTTTAGAACAAGCAGTAAAAAAACCTAAAAAAATGCAATGAGTAATTTAAAACAAATGTTAAGAAAACTGTGTCTTTAAGAAATCTTCTCCAAGCTCTGCACCAATTCTATTTTATCGATATGAAAGATACAATCACCAAATGTATTGCTGGTCACAAAAACTTACATTTAGGTAGCTCTTTGTTCCATGATGAAATATGTTTTGTTTTGTTCCATTATGAAACATACTTCACTGCAGTCATTTATACTCTCCGGTGTAAAAGGTGTGATTTGATCTGGAAATATTTTGAATGGGTGATTGCTTGAGAAATGTCCCCACCCTTTTCTATGCTCAAACAACAGATAAGAAATGTGCCTCTTATTTCTCAAGTAGAATATTTCGTTCTTGCTGATAATATTGCACAGTGCCTTTTGAAGAGCTTGAATATCAGTAATTTAAAACTGTTCTAAATACACTTCTAACAATCTGCTATAATTTCACAAATATTACATGAGCTAGCAAACAAGTTTGTTAGTCAAAACAAATAAGCTAAAACATCTTTGGGGTTACACCAAGATGCACTCAGCTGTTAGACGAAGTAAAATCAGCTGTTGGAGTTTGTTCCTTTTACAAATGGCCCATTGTGTGTGTTTCAGGGAACAGTGGGAGCAGTGAGCACGACATGAATGAAGGAGTCTGTCAAATCCTCAGTTTGATTTATAATAATGGGGTTGCATTGACATGAGAATAAAATACAGCAAAGCATATGTTCACTATGAGTAATACAGACTCATTTATATATTACAGGAGTATTAAATAAATAGTCTTGATCATTTTCTAAAATAGTCCTACAATGAATGTGGTTACAGTGCCATGGGACAAATTCTGCTTCATAGGCAGTGATCAAACAGACAGAAAAAACACTAACCCTGGTTTTTGTTTCTCGTTAGGTTTCCAGTCCTTAGACTGGTTAAGGGAGTTGAAACAGCATACATCTTCTGTTGTGGGTCTAAGGCGAAACTAATCCTGGTCTTTCTTTGAAACAGAGAACAAGCACAACAGTGGCTTCATGACATAGCTTGCTCAGCTTCAGTCCTCAAAGAATCTGGTCCCTTAAATTCTCGATTGGATTTTGGCAGGAAAGGCCCAGGTAGGATTTCAAGAAAACATTGACACAGTTTCAGAGATGTCAGTGACAAATCCAACTCAGCTATAAAACAGTTACTGTGGGAACACAGAGAAATACATGCATTTATCTTGAAGACTGGCAACTCTTCCACATGAATGTTCTAATTAGGAATCATGACAGCCTACTTTTTTTAAAACCTTAGTTGTAAATGGACAACAAATGTTATTTATCAGTGATTGAGCAAGAGAATGTCACTGTTTAAACATGGAAATGGAATTAAAAGTCCTGCATTTAATTATGTTTGGGGTTGCTTTTCATTTGGATCTAAACCTGAAGATTTTTTAAAGATGTGGCTCCAATATTGTTTCTCTTTGTAAAATGGGAAAAATGTTAAAGAACATATCCAAGCTGCCTTTAACAGCATGAAAATTGTCTAAAACATAGTAAATCTCCTAGTTGTTCAAATAATCATGCATTGTATGAGCATGGTTATTTTGTGTTATGGTTCTAACCACTACATTATGTGACAGCTCTTACAAACCAGAAGTTTCTGAAGTCTCATTTCTATTCCTTTTCTTTCCTTTCTTTTTCAGTGAAAATGCTCTTTACCTATCTCTCCCAGAGACCTCAATTTGTGCACCTACTCAGTGTCAGAAGCAAAGTCATTATAAGAAAACTGCTTTTTTTTTTCTTCATTTCCAGGCTGAATTGAGAAGTTCTAAACATCTGCCAGTAACTTTGTAAATCAGAAATCTGATAAATGAAACACACAGCATTCTGGTCAGGCCACCTAAAGAAAAGGAAGACTAAGTACAGAAAGGAAAACTGAGCAAAAATAAGCAAACACAAGCAAAATAGACTGCTTCCTGAGCTCTAAGGCATAGGCCAAATTGAAGTTGAGGTGTAGGTGGATACAACTTCTGCAGCACTAGTAGCAAAGTCCAGGCCAAGGCTGCAGCTGTGAATTCTTGAGAATGTGGAGCTTCAATCTGCTAAACCTGGAAAGCTGCTCTGCCCTTCAGTCTTCATTCCAGGGTGTGAGTTTAACCACACAGCTTTAACCATTTGCCTTTACTGCACCGGCAGAGGTAATTTTGACTACATTTGTTGAGTGCTGAGAGCAGATGTGTAAGTATTTAGCATGGCATTCATCAGAACTAAAAAAACCAATCAAACAAAACCCCATGACCCCAAATCCTTTGTTGACATGAATTTTTGAAATGTTTCTTTTCAAAACTAAAATGTTGCACTTGTGAAAATGGCAACGCTATCCTTTTAGATGAACATCAGTTATTCCAAAGAAACACATTTTGCTGTGTAAAACATGATTACTGCTGTTCCATGACTACAATTGCCCTCAAAGGCGCAATTCTCAAGCTCTCCTTCCAAGAAATTGCTTATTTTTAAATCCATGGCATTACATAGTTGTACAGGTCTTCAGCAACAAGTCTCCACATCCCATCTTGTTATTTCCTGCAGTGCACTGGACGCAATTAAGTTTAGATCGGGGGTACGTACTACTAAGGACCCTTCCTTAGGTAATGTGTGTTTGAACATAGCTGAAAATAAGCAACAATTATAATACTGCAAAAAGCTTTTAAATATTTTCTTTTTAGGACATCATCCATTGAAGTGGCAGGGTGGAATATAGGTCATATCCTAGCCATTAGCACTTACGCTTCAGTAGCAAACAACTGGGGTTAAGTAATCTGTCACATGATCAGAATTCTAATTTTGATTTTAACTCAATAATTGTGTGCTTTTCCCCTGTAGCAGCGCATGTATGGCTGATTTTCTACACTTTCTACCATTTAGTGTATTCAAGCCCCATACTTCATAGAGAATTTGAAATAATTTTTCTGCCATTTATTTACAGAGAGTCTCTCACCATAGACTGTTCTTCAGAAGGACAATTTTTCTAAACCCTACCTTCCCTTCTTCCTCCCAGGTCAATGCTGCTTTCTTTATTATGCTACCCAGGCAAGGTGGTTGGGGATTTTGAGAAAACAGTTCAGACAAAGTCTTCCCCAGCCAGCGTGACACCTGCACAAGGAAACCTGGCACTTTGTCCCACACAAAGGCCTCCCAACCTTTCCCAGAACAGAGAAAGACAGAGAGTACTCCTGAGTTAGGCTCCTGACTACTATAAAAGAACATGTTGGCACTAAGGGATTTTTTTTTCTACAACTGACTCACTTTTTCCTATCCTGGCTCTTCTAGAAGAGTTACTAGGAATCCCTAAATAACTTGGGCCAAGCCCAAAACCATAAGTGAAAAGGAATGCAAGTCACCAGCCTTAGAACCACTCCTAACTTTACTATGTTTAATTAGTTTATCACTTAAAACACTAATGGCATGTCTACAGACTTCGTGCCTCTACCTTCCCTTCCAGATTGATACATTTTTATCCTTTCAGACTAAGGCATTAGGAGTCCATGTCTTACCTTACTTCATTCATCATTTCTATGCCTGATGTTCTTTTAATATCCGGTTCTTTTCTGACTGAAGCAGAAGCTTTTGAACTGTGTCATCAGCTCACCAGAATAAGATGTGGGACAAAGGTATCATAGGAAGGGCAAAGTTTCTGCACTACTTCTGTGCTAGTCAGGATCCAGAGAGGCTGCATGCTGGGTCTCAGCCTGATATTTTTGTCCCCCTTGCCTGGGCTAAGTCAGCTTGGGCCACATCCCAGTTTCCCTGTCAGCCCAAGGGTCCCCTGTATCACTGTGTCTGCTATTTGTGTCACCAGGTGGGATTAGTTGCTTTGACTAAAAAGCAAATGAGGAGTTAGGGGACACGATATGTGCTTCCTTCACAGCTGTCAGCAGCTCTCTAATGGCCCTTGGCACCAGCGGGAAACACTACTCTCCACCCATTACAGGAAGCACACGCCTTCCTCCTCCACAGCAGTAGAGCACCCATGGCCTTGCTTTGTGTTTCCTATGGGTGTGGGTGGGTGTTTGTGCCCTTCCTAGGAGAAGGAGAGACCTTTTGGAAAGGCCTGCAGCAGCACTGCAGAGCAGCTATGTGGTGGTGGAAAAGCTCAGTATTCCAGATGTGGTCCGAGTGCCAAGTAGAGGATGGCAATTGCTTCCCCCCTCTCCTGGCTGTGTTCCTACTGACACAGTCCAGGATGCTGTTAGCCTTCATCACTGGCTTGGGCTTACCCAGCTGTCCCCCAGGACCCCATGCTCTTCTCCACAGAGCCATACCCTGAGTTAGTCTGTCCCAGATACTGTTTGTCCTGGTTGAATTTCATGAGGTTCTTGTCATACCATTCTTTCAGCCTGAGTCCCTCTGAGTGGCAGCTCTACCCTTGACCATATTGGCTCTCCCACTAATCTGCTGTCATCCACAAACTTGATGAAAGGGCACTCTGTCACCTCCTCTAGGCATTCCTACAGACATTAAACAGGTCAGGTCCCAGGACAGATCCCTACAGTACTCCACTTCTTACTGGCCTCCAGAGAGAGTACAGCCCTTTAACTGCTGGCCTCTGAGTCCTATCATCCAATATTTTACCCATGTGGTTGTCCATCTATCTAGCCCACAACATGTTAATTTGGATACAAGACAGTAGACGGTGTCAAAAGCACTGCAAAAGTCAAGGTAAATAATATCCTTTGCTCTTCCTCATCTACAAATCCAGTTGTTTTACAATAGAAGGCAATCGGGTTGGTGAGGCATGCTGGCTGTTCCTGATCACCTCCTCCTTCCTGTGTTCAGAAAAGTGTTCCAGGAGGACATGGATTTCCACATGGACTGTAGTGAGGCTGATCAGCTGAGAGTTTCCCTTTGGACTTTTTTTCAAGAGTCATTGGGGAACACTCTAATGGTTGTAGAGACTCCAGTCTCCACTACCTTTCAAAGATAAAAGTGCAGTCTTGCAGTGACACCAGACAGCTCCCTCAACATCTTGGATACAGCTCTGTTGATCCCATGAATGTTTATGGGTCAAATTCTCCCATGTAATCCTTGACTTGATCCTCACCTGTTGCTGACAGTTCTCCTCCACGAACTCTAAGCACAGAGATCTGGGAGACCTTGATGATATGCTTGAGGCAACAGTGGCTCTGGGTGCCACAACCTCATCTGTTTCCATTGCTAGATCATTTGCCCCATTCAGGAACAAGACCACGTCTCTTGTTTTCAGTCTTCTACTCTTTGAGTTGTGGCAGAAGCTCTTCTTGTTGCCCTTGGGATCATTTGCAAATCTTAAATACAGCTTTGACCTCAGAAAAGAGACTGTATATGATTCCTTTGGGTATTTCCAGCAGTTTCTGCATCAGCCCAGAAACCTGAGTTACCTCCCCTGATCATGGAAATGTACAGATCGTTCAAATGCAAGCACTGAGGCTATTAAGAAATGTAATATCTGAATGTCCTTCATAAGCTGCAGTATAAATTGTACTCTTCTATATATGTCCAAAGGCAGCTGCTTTGTTCTGCTTTGTCAGGGAAACTGTTAATAATTTAATAATGAAAGGGAACTAATGAGGCCTATGGATTTGAGCCTCATGCTCCGATTATCCAGTGTCTAATGAAGTGTGAATTTTGACTGAAGCTTTTCCCACCCTGAGGGGAAAAAGCCACTCTCATGCATTCGGATTCTCCTGTGACTAATGAAGGGTGAGCTCACACTGCAGCTTCTGCTGTACAGGGAGTACAGGTAAGGTTACTGTTTGCTGCATAGGCCTAGTTTCATGACACTTATGAAAACATGTAATTCTGGAAATATCTACCCCTTTAATTCAGATTTGACCAGTGGGTTTGGGAATTACTAGGGAGAATGGACATACTCACAAAGGCTGGTCCAAAGTCATGATTTAAGCTTCAAGCATTTTGAGACATCCCAACATTTTCTTGCCCTACTTTGCATTTCAAACATGTGTCACTGGAAAGGTGCAAAATAATTTACATTATGTATTAGCCTAATTTTTGAAACAGGTGAACCATAATGATTCATCTTTTTAAGAACATATCCCTTCTCACATCCTGGAGACTAACAATTTCACACGTGTTTATACACCCCATACTTTTGAGAGATGGCTTACACTTTTTGTATCTTATCTAAAATAAGGTTATTTCTAATGTCAGCCAGTAGGTATTCTGTAAAAACAAATATTATCTACCATTTTCTTCCTGTAGTAGATTATGCTTGGATTTAGCAAGGAGGAATGTCATCTGGTCTGATTTGGATGCATGTATGCCATGAGCATTCCCTCAAACAGATGCATGAGGCTGTTGCTGTCACCTTCCCTAGACAAATACATTCAGGCCAATGACTGACGGGTGAGGTGTGTTTTGCTGCGGCACAGCTATCGTGTATTAGCTGTCCTGTTTTATAACTGACGTGGGGACCAAGGCACGGCGCTTTTATTGCGGGGTAAACCAGGCAAGGCCAACCAAAAGCAGCAGCACAGGGCTGACTTCCCCCAGCAACCTCGCTGCAGCTTGCGTGGTTTTACAGGCATGTAGCTACCACATTCATTACGTTTTCACTGCAAAAAAACCCTCACAAAACCAAAACACAGCCCTGTGCCACTGAAGACAAAGCCCAGTGTAAGTGACTGTATATGTGACAGGAGATTTACATTACCTTGTCGGAGACTGGTATTGGTCTCACCCCAGAAGTACGTGATCTAGTGTAAACAGTGATAAAGTTGCCTGAAAACAGGTAATTCCATCCCACTACAACTGCCAGACTCCTTCCAGTCCCTGTTGTCTCCACTTAAGTGCTGCATATATTCTTGACCCTCTTCTTGGTCTCACACATACCCAGCTACAAAGACTCATCCCATTGAGTAAAACAGCTGTTGTATTGCATAAGTGACCCTAAGTATAGTATCTCAAAATAGCTATGTTGCAGGTGAGATTTTTTTCCCCCTGCAAATGTATCCTTTTCTACCCACCTGTTTTCCCACATAAGAAAACATATGGAAAAGCTGAGTACATCTGAGCACAATATCCTGTGTGGCAGTGCAATAGATGACAATGTGATTTCTAGCTGATATAGAAAAGTCCTTCATGCCAAAATATTTTGCAAAGGAACACTTAGTGGCCATGAACTGAATCATCATTTGGTCTCTGTGAGATGTGCCTTCTTCAACATGCCAATGAAAAACAACTGGAAATACATAATTAACTAGAGAGATGGAATCTAGATTTAAGTTTTACAACACAATAAGCGTGAGGCATCACCTGACCATGGCAGGCTCAGAAATCCAAGTGGTGCATATCACATGCTTGTGCAAACTCAGACTTGAGAAATCAAGTGATAATCAGGCAGACACAGGTGATGGGCTGGTTATTGCAATCTCCTACATCAAATCCATCTTGTAAATTCAGCAATCAGTTGTGTTTTACTGGTGTCTGAATGGTGCAAGCATGGAGAATCAAGCCTGATTGGAAAGTGGAGAAATGCTGATCAAATAATGAAATTCTCATTCTTATAGGAGGCAGTGATCAGACTCAACATATCCTGAAATCTTCATGTATTTTTTACCTTATTTCTCTTTGAAACCTTAAAATACAAAATCATTATGTCCTTTATTATTACATATGATCACACTATTTCAGTTTAGTCATTCCATGAACTGTATTTTCTGGCTTAGTGTATTCACAAACATTGGTTTCAAGCTAAGAAATTCCAGATTAATTCAATAGCCTCTGCTGTACATAAGCTATTAACAAAAGAATGATATCTAAATTTTGTCAAAGCATGGGAAAAAATGAAAAGCATTTCTCAAACATTTTCTTAAAATTAGGCTTAGCTGTATAGTGAGGTTTTGTATTCTCTCTTCATATATCTTGATTGGCCATTTCTATTGGAAAAAAAACCAGGGCACTTTTCAAAGTGCCACTTTCAAGTCTTTTATTTTCCTGGCTATTCAAAGATTTTCCTTCCTTGATCTTCAGAGGAAATTCTTGCATTATTTCTGATGTTCCAAGCAACCACTTTGCTCATCCCTCTTAGCACACACTTAGCCTGACTGCTTCTGTAGCACAACCACTTGAGGTGTTTCCCTCGCCTTCACTACACGTAGGGCCTTGTACGTGTGCAGGGAAACTGCTGTTACAGGGGTATGTGTAAAGGGAAGCTCTGAAACCCCTGCCAGGTTCATTCCTCGGCCTGTTTACTCCTACTAGCTTCACTGCCATCCTTTCCTTTCACTCTCCCTGCTTCCAGATGACCTCCACCATCCATTGTGCTCCCACCCTTCTCACCACAGTGAAATCCAACAGCAGTGTGCCTCGATGCCCTCACACCATTGCTACCCAGGCCAGCTGCCCAGGACACAAGGGGCACCATTCCCTGCTCGGGGAGGTGGTGGAGTCATTGTCCTTGGAGGTGTTTAAGGAAAGACTGGACGTGGCACTCCGTGCCATGGTCTGGTTGACGGAGTGGTGTTCGGTCACTGGTTGGACTCAATGATCTCAGAAGTCTTTTCCAATCTAACTGATTCTGTGATCCCTATACTCTCATTTATACGCTATTATTTCTACCCAGGAATCACAGGCGTGGCCCTTTCACGACTTTAACGAGCCCTCCAGCCCAGCGACCCCTCCAGAGGCACAGGGGGCCGCCAACTCGCCGCCACGCAGGTGGCGGACGCGCGGGCTTCTTCACCCTCTCCTCACACCTTCAGCGCTTCGCCCTTATTTTTCTTTATTCGCTCTTATTTTTCTTTTTTCTAGGGCGAATTGCTCAGAACCTCCATGAAGGCGAAGCCCAGAGAGGACCGAACCGAGCACTCCACTGCCCTCCGCTCAGCTCCCCTAAGGCGCTCCATCCCTGCCCGCCCCCCCGCCACCGCCATTGGCCCCCTTCGTGACTGCGCTTGGCGCGCGGCCTGGCCTCGCCTCCCCTCCCTCCCCTCCCCTCCCCGCCGCGCGGCGCAGGCGCGGCTGCGCGCGGGCGTCCGTTGGCCCCGCCCCGCCCCTCGCGGCCCCGCGCGAGCCGCGGCCGTTGTTGTCAGTCGCGACTCGGAGGCGCAGCAGGAGCGGCCGCAGCGCCGGGTCCCCGTCCGAGCGCAGCGCGGGCAAGGAGAGCGACCTGCCGCAGCCCCGCCGACCTTCCCCGCTCGGCTCTTGGACTCTCTCTGTCCCTTCTCTGTCCCTTCTTCCTTCCGCGCTCAGCTCCCCGTCGCCGCTCCCGAGGGCAGTCGCAGCGGGCGCTGCCCATGCAGGGGGCGGCGGCGGGGCGCGGCGCCCCGAGGAGACGCCGCCGCTGCGGGCAGTAAGTTGCCGGCGGGGTTGGGCCGCGTTCGGCTCAGGCTGGGCCGGTGGGGTGTGGTGGTTCCTTCCTCCCCCTCCCTGCGCCTTCCCGTTCCTCCCGGAGCCGGCCGAGCCCAATGGCGGCCTCGGCCCAGGGGGAGGAGGAGGCGGTGGAGGGGACGTTTGCCGGCCGTCGCCCGAAGGTCGGTGTGTCGGTGCCGGCGGGGCTGGAGGGAGGGCTTGGGGAAGGGAGGGGAGAAGCCGTTGTTTCTGTAGGGACGGCGGACTCCCGGGGTGCGGGTGTTCCTGCGGGGGACGATGGGCTCCCGGGATGCGGGTTGTTCCTGCGGGGACGGCGGGATGCCGGGAGCCTCCCGTGCCCCCGGCGCGGCAGAGCGTCCGTGCGACACGGCCCCGTGTGACCGCGGTGACACCCGGCCCCGCGCGTGTGACCGGAGTGACACCAGTCTCTCCGTCACCCCTGCGCTGCTGCCTGCCCGCGACGGCTCCGCCGCGTAGGTTCCGTTGCTGGGAAGGGACAAAAAAATAAACAAGTGAGGCGAGAACCCCGCGGTCCGGCCGCGGATGCGTTTTAGGGGGATGACGGTGCATCTCGCCCCTCGGTATCCGGTGCGTAGCCAACAGGTTTGCCTTCGTCTCCTTCTGCCCAGGGTTGGAGCGTGCCTCTCCTGACAGAGGCTGGAAGTATTGCTCGTTCTTTGTCAGTACGTGCTTTGCTGCTGTCAGTACACTTATTACGTTGAATTCACTGCCAAGAGATTAGTATAGAAATTGGTAGAATAACTAGCAAGGTCCGGCGCAGAAGTCTTTGTGCTTCTTGCCAGGTGAGTTTTGGTACCCAGATGCTTAAATTAATGGAAGGTGACTTTTAAGGATAGTTGATGTGCAGTGTAATAATTGAAGGACAGATACATGTGGTTGGTTTTGTTATTTGTTTTGTTTTGGTTGGTTTGGGTTTTTGTTTTGTTTTTTTTTTTTAAGTAAGTAGACTGAATGAAGTATTGGAGAACATCCACTAGGGCAAAACTCCCTATATTGGCCAGAGGATGGTTGGTGACAAAAGTGACCTATTTTCAGATTGGATGTTTTTATTGGTAAGAGATGCTAGTATACCTGTGAAGGAGAAACCTTTATGTGGGATACATGCATACAGGAAGCTTTGGGTTTTTGCTTATTCACAGATAGTTTCTTATGGATCATCTTGCTTCCAAGAGCTTGTTCTGAGTAGATGAGGGCAAAGAAGTGGTTTCTTCAGTGGTACCATTACAGTTACTGGAGCAGCTGAAGTGTATTGTATGATTTTCAGCCATCTAGCATGAATGAAGTGCATGCAAATGTGCTTACGCCTGCCCTCTGTAGTGCAGTCACTACTTAGTCATATCGGCTGCTTTTTTGGAGTTGTTTATTATGGATATATTTAGATCTTCAGGCTCTGGGGAAGGACCAGTTTAACGAATCTCTGCAAAGCAAAATCTCTATAGAAGTGTTTACTCACAAATGTTTATTGTGTTAGAATTAAGCATTTCTTTCAAGGCATGCACCATTAGAAGCTGGGTTAAGGAATGGTGGGGTTTTTTTGGCAGATATATCACAGAAAGTGGGAAATTGGCTCGTAGCTGTTTTTGTACTATTGCTGATCCTTGGAAGGAATCTGAAACAAATAAGAACTAACAATCATCGCTAAACAATGCAATCAAATTTTACCTCGTGAAACATGTCAAAATGTTTACTTAAACAGACTAATATCTGCTCCTTTTACTTCTAGTGTATACAACATCCAGATTAGAGGGCTTAATAATAAAAGCTAAGGAGGAGAAAGTCCAGTCTTGCCTCTTATTTTTCCTGAATATTCTAAATGACCAGAAAAGTGGTAGAATGATGACATGATTTTTCAAGTGTTTGGAAGGAGAAGCTAACCTGAGTGCTGGAGCTTTGCCTGGTAGGCAAGGTAGCATCTAAGACAGCACATTCATCTGGCTCTTTTAAGAGAATCTTTTATGATCCACACTTGAGGCTTTCATGAAAAACAGGGAAAAGGGAAAATTGCATCTTAAGTGTACTTACTGTGTTATGGTTTTTGTTTTCATTTCACACAGTTGAGAAGCAAGAAAGTACAGTTTGAGTGCTGGACACTCTACAGGTTACTGCTCTTCCTTGAATCATCCTGCTATGTGGTGTGAGTGGTTGTACTGTAATAAATAGTCTGCTTTCTGATTATTTTAGAGAAGTAGCATGTTAAAGGTATGCATGCTAATATGCTACTGCAGATGTTCTTCTGCTTGCAGTAGTCATCTTGTCTGCTGTTCTGACCAACCTGGTCTCTTCTAACTGCCTTCGAATCATACTTGAATAATTCTTTTGCAGTCTACACCTCCAGTGTATCATTGTCCCTTTTATCCTGCTGGCAACTGTAATGCCAAAGTAGCGCCTTTGTGTTGCTTAGCCTGCCTTGCTTTCAAGGGCACAGTATCCTGATGCAGCTAGGTTTTTTCCTCACAATGTGTCTCCTGGGAAATAATGCACTTCTTTTCTTGGATTTTCAAAATTCCACTGAAATGCTGTAGCTGTAAAACTTAGTGATGAACTTCTGCTCATTCCTATTTAAAAGTGTTTCCTGATTATGTCTTAAAATAAGAAAGCAATGAAACATGGTTCAGATCAGGCATATAGGGCTGAACTGCAGTTTATAATGAATATAGTAATATTAAATTGCATAAACTCTTAACTTTAGTAGCCTGTGAGGTTCTGCCCATCTTCTGTGTCACATTATTTTCAAGCACTTGACTGAAATGCTACAGCTGCTATAATAGTGTACGTACCTGTTGTTTTAATACACATAACAGTATTATATAAGCGCTTAAGAGGATTTGAAAAAAATGTATATTCCCTTACAATTCTTGGATAACTCACCCTGGCAGAATTCTAGTACACATAAGTTGATTGAGTCACCAATGTGAAGAAGTTAATGAGATATAATTATACTTGCAAAGTATAAAACAGAGCATGTTCACTTTCTGAAAAGCTGAATCCCTGTTATAGTGATCTTCTACAACAGTGCTGGGACACAAATGTTGCATTGTATTTGACAGCCTGGTTTTTATTCTTTCTTTGTGTATCATTGTGGGTTTTTCTGCAGCAGTCTCCTATCTAGTTAAACCAACTTTACTTGAGAGATGATAGCCTAGACTTTCATAATCTTAGTTTATGTTGAAGCGTGGCAAATTTCGGGTGTCTGGCTGTTCCTAACTAATTTAGGATGCTATAAATGAGAATAAGGTATTGAAACTGAGTAACTGTAAGTTGGAGTCAATCTATTTATCAAGATTTAAGCAGTCTGTATCCTACGTGGAAAACATCAGTCTTATAGAGGCAACTTAAGTCAATTCAGTACTTGAATTTGATATTACCAGATGTATTGCTAAACAAATGAAGCTATCTGACATTCGACCTTGAAGATGTTAAGAAATTTAATAGAAATTATTATTGTTTGTAATAGGTACTGAGAGTATGCACATATTTGCATCTGAATATTTGTGTTTGAGATGGCATGTGATGCTTTCGCCTCGCTTGATACAGAATAAAATTCATGTTTGTGGTTCTGAATTTACACAACTAAGACGTAGGTGTTAAAACCATGCTAACATTGAAATATTATGCCACACCTAAGTGTTCATTGATTAATGGGGGAATGTTTAGAGCTCCCGTTAATGGTCTTGGCTGCACTGCCTGGCATGACAAAATTATGTGGTAATGTTAATAAATAGACATTTGAAAAAGGTGAAACAATTCTGGGAGTTCATGAACATGGAGTAGATGAAGCAGCTCCTCTAAAAGTTTAGTTTGGTGGAGAAGTCTGAGTTGTCTGCTTTCTGCAAAGGTCCTGTCATAAGTTTCCTGGAAATAAAGATTTAATGTCCTGTCTAAAAGATGGTGGTACTGTCATGAATCACCTGATATGCAAAATATTTCTGCATCAGTTTTATGTTCCTCGTTATTTTGGGGGAAGAAAAAAGAAGTAAAAAAGGAAAATGTGATGGGATTCATAATATTAAAAATCTTCAAAAATCTACTTGGATACTGTTTATCAAGCTTGGAAAAGTATAATTTTGGGCTAGGGAGTCCAACTACCTTGAGTTATCTCTGTTGCTTGTACAAGTGTTGACTGAAATACCAGATCTGGTTGGCTAGATGTATGAATGTCTGTAGCTAAGAAACCCATGCTAATTTTCTATAGTTGAGCAAAAAATTTCTGCTAGTGGGAACTGCAAAATACGAGAATTTCAATTGAAATTAATTTTTTTTATATAGTATGACATCACAGGGTCTGAACAAAGTTTTGTTGCTGATTTACAGATACAGAAAGAAAGTACTAGCAGGTATCACAAAACTTGGAGCAAGTCCTTTTAAAAGATGTTATCACATACTATTATGTAGAAGATAATTTACAAGGTGTGGCCATTTGGGAAGATATGGTATTTTTCTATACAATAATACTTCAGGAGCAGCTTCAGAGCTGAAGTGCTGTATTGCTGAAGCCTCTGCTACCGTGGACAGGGTAGTGTCTCTGCTGCTTTTTTCTTTAGCTACATACTGGCCTTCAAGAGTAGGCATAAAAGGAAAACAGATACATGAGATTAATTGCTTTTGGAGCTGTAGCTGGCGTGAGGACTTTAAATGGTGTAAAGCTATTGCTGAGGTTTTGAATCCATAGGGTAGCTTGTATTTGTCTTTTGTAATACCTCCTCTTAGAAATGGAAAGTACCTTGTGAACTGCAGCGATTATCAGCAAGGTTGTGAAAGTACTTTAGGCTTTTAACATATTTCACAATTGGAACCAGTGCCAGTAACTACCGGTGATGGGTTTGTTAGTGAATCGTAGTTCCATCAGTCTTCATGCATCTGTCTTCTTAATAGCTTTGGTTTCTAGCCTGTAATCATAATCTTGCTGTTACTACTACTGTCTCACTGTTGCTTTGCAATCTGTACATCAGTGTTGTCTGTATTTTTTCTCATTCACCTGCTTTGAAAGAAAAAGGAAATGGATATTCTTGACTTTTAAAGTGGAGGCCTTGAAGGACCAACTCAGATCCCGTGGCTTCTTTAAGTTGTCTGTATTGAAGATGACTCTCACACAGATACCAATTATCTGGTGGAGTTTCCACAACACAGTTCTCAAGTTTTAGTGTGCTCTTTTCTAGTGTTCTGCAGACCACTCATGACAGCTTAGCTTTGTGAAAGAGGAAAGCTTTAACTGTCTATGCTTGATGTGGCTGCACTAATCTTCAAGAAAATAGATGGTAGACAGCGATCTATAGGTCTAAAAGTTTGGGAATTCTTCATCTAAGAAATAAATATGTTCTTAATTGATGATATCCTGAATCATGTGTTGTATCTTTTAAATTTTCTTTTTCTCATGCACTGGATCTGTCTCAAAGTGTCTTGATCTTAGAACTCAGGTCATGCAGGCTCTCATCTTTTTCTGTTACAAAATGCTGTTAGTAACTTTTTTCTTCTCAAATCTATAATAGCGCTACCCTTCCCATCCTCCAACATTTTGTTGGTCCAGGAGCAATGTTTTACCAAGTTTATTGACCTGCCAAACATTTCTGCTGCTGGCTGTTCACTGAATAATGGACCTTAGAGTTTAAGAATTCTTGTTAGCATTTTGCTTTTATTTCAATTCTAAGAAGAGTTAAGGCTAGACATAAGTAGCTCTAATGCCTGCAATACATTCCAAAACAATGAAACATAAAAATTTCGCTAGAGATTTCTCAAATGTTTAGAATGGCAAAACTTCATCAGCAATTGGCACCTCTTATATATTTTCAGAGCAAAATTCTATATACTGTTTAAAACTAAGGAATACAATTAAATTGTTCAGGTTAATTCTTCTTTTTATGTTTGAAATACAGCATTACTTGATAACTCTTCATCATGATCTTCACCATTTTAGGGGTAGCCAATGCTGAATAGTAGCGAGGTTTGCTGATACATCTTGACATTTTAGTAACACAGTATGAGCTGGTTTCTGACACTAAGGCCTAATAGGAAAATAAAAGAACATGTACACCTTGAAAAAATCTCCTGGAGTATTTTGTGTGGAACTCACTTGGAGCAGGAGAGTTCATGGGATTTGTCATCAGTGAAAGGGAAGATATGTGTGTATGCTGTGGTGCAGTCATGTAAAGTGGAAAATAAAGCTTTAGAAGGCATTGTGTATATAAAGGCTGAGTTGTAATACAGCTGCTACTGTGAATTGTGTCTTCCTCCACCCCCCAAAAATGCTGCATCTACAAAATGTTTGGCTGTAGGGCAGGTATAGATTGCCATGATTTCTTTGAGTAACTTTGAGTGGTGGTTGTGAAAGCTTAGGCCATAGGAGGGTGGAGGAGGAAGGGCTCTGCTGGACCATGACACCTGTGTATGCAAACAGAAGGAGAATACACTTTCCTGGGATCCTGACTCCCATAGTGAGTCTTGAATATTCAAGAAACACTGGGTACTAGGAGCTTAAGAAGTTTGAAGTACGCTGGAGGAGTCGAGTAATGACAAGTTTTCAGAGCATGTGATATGCATTGAGTGTATACATTCTTCACATGTCACTCTTGCAATGCCTTTTACCTGCTTCTAGTGTGTTGGTGCTCCCTTATACCAAAAGAAAGGTGGTAAAAAACCTTCTGGGGGAAAGCAGATTGACACGTTAGTGAAGGTGTAACAGTGCCAATAGTGGCTCATATAGTAACAAGATAGACTGTTTTTAAAGGTTTGTGGATTAGCCTGTAAAGATACCTTATGTTAGGATAGCAGATAAAAATTGGGAGGAAATATTGAAAAAAAAAATGAAAAATCATACTTGCACTTTGTTTACTGAGTTAATATGTCCTTCAGTTTGCTCTCAGATTCTGATGATTTGTACAAATTCCTTTCAGAGTGAAAAAAATTGCTTCTGAATCTCCATATTCCATTTATGCCAAATTTTGGATTTAGTGTTTCTAGGAACACTATCAACGTAAGTCTTACTCTCAAGATACAAATACAAATAATTGGAGTAGATGATGTTACTTATCTTAGACAAAAGAAAGCAAAAGGAGAAAAAGGGTAAAAAGAAACTTCTTTAATCTATCTGGTGGATGTGTATAATGTGTGCATCCACTGAACTATTCATTCTAAACTCCTGTTACAGAAAATGAAAGCGTGTGCTTTTAAGAAATGATTAATTTGATCTATTTGGCTATCTGCTTTAGGGCGCACTTTGTTTTATCACAGACTCTTATCTGTGTTGACTGAATCTCCATTTATCGAGAAGGGAGACAGGAATGGTTAGCTGTCTGTGGACGGATGAGTCCCAGTGAGGATTACTTCAGCTTTCATGTCTGTTAGCCTGATAATGCAGGGAAGTCCTTGCATTGATAATTTTTCAACATTTTGTTTAAATGGGACCTTGAAGCTTCATTTTCTAAAGTAAGCTAATACACACATTAGGGTAAGATAAACTAGGCTGGTTTTACATGCAGTATATAATCTGATGAAACTTTTTGAATAGGGTGAATTGCTTAAAGAAAAATTAGTGTCTCTGAAGCATGCTCCTTTTTCTAAACAGATCTATTCATCCATCTTTTAAAGATGGTTGAATCACAGTACTGTTGTTAAGCTTCTTAATAAGATGCATGTGATATTACAAAACAGCTCCTGGAGATCTCCATTAATGGCTGTTTGCAGTGTTTTGTGGCATAGGTATATGAGCTCCTAGGGAAGGAAGGATCCGTTCTGAATTTATTTACTGGTAAATGTCTACATTGCATAAAATGAGTATTGGGGGTGTAGCTGAGTTCTGGTATAATTAGGGAAAAATGCATTTTTAGAACCATAATTAGCCACATGGATTAAATGCTGCCAATGGTTACTGAACTCACCAACTAGAAAAACCAAACTCTAATGCTGAAAAATGAACTTATCAGGGATTTGAGATAATGTGAAAGAAAAGACAGGTAAATATTTTATGTGATAAAACTCAAATGCTTTTTCTCAGGCTGTCATTTGGCTTGCTGCTAAAGTGTGGCTGGTGGAAACTTTGCTTGTCATCTGCTTTAGTCTGCAGCTCCTTCATTTGGTCAAAATGTTTGAGGGGTCACATTGTAAACTTGATCACTGAAATGATCCATCATTAAAAGTAATCCTGTGTTGGAGGGTGATGGCAAAACTAGAGGTTTGGCGATTTCATCTATAATTAGCCCCAGAAGTTCCACTGTTGTAGCTAAGGAGACAAAAACAAAGGAGGGGTCTCAAAGAGGCTCCAGCTTGAAAGTTATGAAAATGTGCTCTTAGTTGATCCTTAAGTACTGTCAAAATTATACTTTCTTACTCTTGAGAGAAACTGAGAAAAAGAAACTGCTCTGAAATGTATTGTTATGGCAACTGCACTCCTTTACATAGCTTATTTAAATTGTAACCAAGGCTTGTATCTATATACACTATGACATTTTTGCATCCACTTCCTACTGCTGAACAATTCTAAATTTTGGTGTGTTCAAACCATGTGTTGCATCTAAGATCCTTGTATTTAGCCGTGGGAGCTTCATCTATGCAGATTTATTTTAAAACCACAGAGTTAAGGGTTAGTTGGTCTGTTATTGTGGAGACTTTAAGTTAAATTGTTAATGAATATGCATTAATTTTATTACAGCTTATGGGGCTGCAACATTAGTAAACGTAATTTATCTTCCGTTTCTGTAATCTCTTACCCTGTTGATTACTCTCTGATATATTTCTTTGTGGCTTAAGCATAACTGTTTTTTGCTGGAATTCTGTTGACAGGCTGATATTTATGTGTAATCTGTGATTTAGAGTTAAATCACTTGTTGAGTTTGTACAATGATGGTTGAGAATGTGCCAAGTGAACAAAGTAATGAGCATAAATCTTCTTTCCTTACTGCTGAGTGTTGCAGTTAAATTCAGACAAGTTGTCTTTAATTTGTGTGCTCCAGTTTTCCTTTAGTTTCTTTAATCTAGAAGCAGGAGTCCGATTAGGATGCTCTGGAGACAGCAGTACTATAAAGCATGTTTGTGTGTGGTTTTTTGTTGTTGTTGGGGGTTTTTTAAAATTCTGGCAATCCCTTTAGGAGTGAGACTCTGGAGTTGCACAACCATATTGGGCACAGCTGATTAATATATCCCCTATTGCTTCATACAGGCTAAGATTAGGTGGTTTATGTGTGTGCATGGACAGTTTTTCATTAGTCTCCATGTTGGGGTTAGGTCAGTAAGATGGAACATTATACAACTATACAGTAAAGCATTGCTTGAAAACATTGTCAGTGCGCAGTAGTAGTGAAAAAGCCTTCAAACTGGCCTAAGAAAGTAGAATAGAACAAACCAAAAATGAGTAGAGAAGGGTGAGAGGAATGCTGAAGCCTGTGGAATAACCTCTGCAAAAGGAACGATAGACTAGGACTTGAACAAGATTGAACTGAAGTTAGAAGGGAGGAAATGCTGTGAGTTGCTTGAGGCAAGGTAAATGGAGTATGATGGTTCTTGTTTTGGAACAGACGGTGAATGAGAAGATGCACAAATTATCAGGAGATTAAAAACAAACAGGAGGAAGTGGTTCTTCTCATAGCACATAGTTAAGCTATTCAGCTCTGCTGCAGTATGTTCTTGATGCTAAAAATTCACATGCTTTAATAAAGCACCTGCCCTCTTTCACAGAGAGGGGTGGGGTGGAATCCATCAAGTGCTATTAAACACAAGCCCACTGCTCTCAAATGTAAAGAAGTTTTTGAATCTCTGAAAGATAAGGAGAGTTCTACTGTTTATTGTTGCATTTGCCATTGTACTATGTTGTTCCCTATGCATCCTGTAATAGTTTCTACCACGTAGGAGAGTGTTTGACACAGGCATTTGATTTAATGTAAAATGCTTTAATTCAGTTTTGTGCTTTTTTGAGTAAGGATGGGAGGGTATTACATGGGAATGGTAGGGGAAACTCTGTAAGATGAGCAGTATGGGAAGTAGATATGCCAACCATCTTCTAGTGGAGTGGTTTTTGAAAGAGCATGTGAAGCATAGTGCTTAATAGCAGAATGAAAGGGTGCGTACAGCAACAAAAAACCCAGAGAAGTTTGTTAAAGCTTGATGACTATCTTTAAAGAAATGCAAAACCCCAAACCTCAATGTTTATATTGTTTGTTATTTTATTAATGCTTGTTATACTTAACTCTGTTCCTTGTCTAGGTTATGAAGTTTTGGAAGTTAATTGATTTCATTTAAATTTCACAGGGGTGGAGGTCTCAAACTGAATTCTATGTGTTCTGTGGAAGCAGACAGCTGGATGGTGAAGAGGTTATATCATGGCTCCAGCTGAGAGAAGCGGTAAGGTGAGCTTGTTAAACATCAGAGAATCCTCATAGGACCCCCAGCCTTGTAATTGAATTAATACGAAACCAGGTTCATTAGTTTCACTGTCTGTGAAATAACTTGTTTAGCAGGGAGTGTTTTTAATCTAAAGCTTACATTTCAACTTGAGAATAACTAATGTAAGGGTCTGTTTGTTTCCCACCTTACTTTTCAAAGATTATCTTTTTGAAGTTCAGTTTTGAAACTGAAAATATATTCTAAAGAGCTATGTTTTCTGTATTTTAGAGTTGGCAATGAGCCATTTAATTTTCATACTTCTAACTACATATTTCTATCTTGCACTCAAAGTTGGAGAAATGGTTAGCTTTTTGATAGCTACAATTTTTTATTTAAACATCAATCTGTTAACAATGCAGGAAAAGGTTTTGGGAGGTTTTCTATGACAATGGGACGTAAGACCTTCAAAATCAGTTTTGAACATTAATATTTTATAAGTTGGGTCTTGTTTGCTTAAATGCTAAACACCAAGTGAGCAGGAATTCAGTATAAAAAGGCTGAACTCTTGAGTCTTCTCTGCTTCCTTCCCACTCCTCTTCCCCTTCTCCTCACTCATTCCTAGGACTGCTGAACATATGCAGCCTACCTCCAAACTTTTTATCACCAGTTTGTATAACTTCAGTCAAAATATTTAACAAGATATTTTATTTGCAGTAAGTACATCCAACCCAAATGTTTCATTTCAGCCTTTAAAGCTTTGTTCATTTGCTGTAATTATAGTATTGATTGATAATGCTCAAGCTAATTAGAGTAACAAAAGTATTGTATGTCACTCTGAGCTTTTCTAAACAGAAAGCTGTTAAAAGGGAGGAGGTAGAAGTCCCAAGTCATGTAATCAGAACTTTGTATTAGAGCTGTTTGATGTGCAGTGTGAAGGGATGTGCCAAAAATGAGATGTATGAAGTATGTTCCTTTTGCTGATATTCTGTGCTGCCCAGCTATTTCATAATGTATCTGGAAAAGTTACATATTTCATCTTGGCCAATTTTAACCGTCCTTATAGTACCGATTTCTTCAAGTGCTGCCTGAAAGGTTTCTGACTCAAGACAGTGAAGGCCACTGAATTTGGGACAAATTTTCATTATTGCAGTGTTGAAACTCAGTTTCTTCAAGCATACTGATAATGTGATGTCAGAAATCTGCAAGTTAGCACAGCCTGGCTTATTGCAGAAATTCCTGAAGATTATTAATAAATAATCTGTAGTAATCTGCTAATATAACTTGGGGTAATTACAGGATAATAATTTTGCTTACTCTTATACAAGTATATAATCTTGTCTCTTTATTCTTAGGTATGCTTGGCAGTGATTATGGACTATTTATTTGCATCAGATACACTTGTATGAAAATACCACGTTTCCAAAGAGCTTGAACATTATTTCATCTTCTGAAACAGAATGGCAGGCTTCAAACGAGGATATGATGGAAAAATTGCAGGATTGTATGACTTGGATAAAACTTTGGGCAGAGGCCATTTTGCTGTGGTCAAACTTGCTCGGCATGTCTTTACGGGTGAAAAAGTAGCAGTAAAAGTCATTGACAAGACCAAACTGGACACTCTTGCCACTGGACATCTCTTTCAAGAAGTCAGGTGCATGAAATTAGTGCAGCATCCCAACATAGTGCGGCTGTACGAAGTGATTGACACCCAGACAAAGCTGTATCTCATCTTAGAGCTAGGGGATGGCGGAGATATGTTTGATTACATCATGAAACATGAAGAAGGTCTCAATGAGGATCTGGCAAAAAAATACTTCGCTCAGATAGTTCATGCTATATCCTACTGCCATAAACTGCATGTAGTCCATAGAGACTTAAAACCTGAGAATGTGGTTTTCTTTGAAAAACAAGGACTTGTGAAATTGACTGATTTTGGCTTCAGCAACAAATTTCAGCCTGGAAAGAAGCTCACCACAAGCTGTGGATCTCTTGCCTATTCTGCTCCTGAAATTTTACTTGGGGATGAATATGATGCACCAGCAGTGGGTATGTATGTCCACTTTGAGTTGAACCAGTAATCTACAAACGTAAATACCATGATCTTGTACCTCTGTTTTCTGTTTCAAGATAATGCCATATGTGGAAGCCAGCTAATTGGCAAGAAGTAATATAACCTGGATGAGCTGTGGATGAGTTACTGCTGGAGCAGCTCTTGTTTGAAGGAGATACTCAAAACATTCTCAAAAATGCTTAAAAGTTCTTTTTGTATGAAATGATGCAATTGTATACATTGTAATTTTTTTTTTTTTTAATTAATTGTAATGTGGATGCAATGGGTATATTTGTAAATACTGTGTTAGAGAGAGCCCATATTCTTTTCGGAAAAGTTGCCTGTTTGGAATTTATTTTTAATGTGACCCCACACTCTGTTGTACCCAACCACTGGTGATATTCTTTGCTCCATTTAGCCATGTAAGAATAGCATTGTGAGCCCAGGCTGCTTAGATGTTCTGCTGCAAGGTGGTGGGAAGCCATTTGTACCAAGTACTAACTCAGCTATCAAAGGAGGAGACAGGGAGTTAAAGAAAGCTTCAACCCTCTACCCCTTCTCTGCCTTTTTTTTGTCTGAGAAGTGAAAGTAGCAGATGAGTTCCCAGTTGCTCCTGAGTGTATAAAAGGTAAAAGAAATAGTAATGTGTAAATGAGTCTGCATGTTTCTAGCTGCAAAGCGGAGCGTGCAGGGTGGACTACTACATATAATTCTCTTACTGTATTTCTTAGGTCTACTGCTTATTCTAGTAGAAGTAATTTTCAGTCGTTTTAGAATAGCTGTAAACATTGATAGGGTCACTGAATATTGTCCTGTAGTCATATAGATTGCTTAAATCTTAGCTGAGGTACATGAGTGAGGTACAGGTCACTTCTCCAGCAGGTGTAGGTACCTATAATTCCAAACGGTGCTTCAGAAATGGCTTCTGGTAGTCAACATGCCTCTTGTTCTTGTTTGCTCAGTATCTGATACTTTCACAGGTGTTAATAGCACCCATTAGGACTCCGTACATGGCTGTGTGTGTTTTGTTATGTTTCATAGTAGTGACTGTAGTGATGGTTTAAATTAATACAGAGTTGTCTGGGTTTTTGCTTATTTTCCTGAGGTAAACAAGCAGCTAATTTTGTGTGCTGACAGGCATACAAAACTGTTGAACTACAATTCTTGCATTATCTTTAAATACAAATATTTTCAGCTATCAGGTATTATGGTCTTTGCCTAAACGTTTGAATAACACTTCATGGCTTCTGACTTTGAATAGGTGTTGTTTTTCTGGGTTTTCTGGACTTGAAAGGAATTTTGGATCGCTGTTATTTCCGGGTTTGCAAATCCATGTTGATGCTGGAGTGATACTTTACAAAATTATTTCTATTTAGAGACAGATGTTTTAGATGAGTGGTTCTGGTTTTATTAGTGGCCAACTAGAGCTCCCAAGTTGTTCTGTGTTCTCCTGTGTCTTTTTATTTTGAGAATTTCCTGAAGCATGAGTGTAATTGATAGCTGTAGCCTTCAAAACAAGATAGAAAAGTGCATTTGTTAAATATTCTGTACAGTGCCTTATGTGAATTTTTTCTTGAAAAATGGAATTGCAGTGAAATTTTGGAGGATGAGCAAAAAATTAAGTTTTGATATTGCTGCCCAGTTGAAGATGCTTGGGAAAAAGGTGGTGTGTGGAGATTAATGGGGGAGAGGGAATTAGGAGCATTATGACCAGATGGTCCAAATTGAATTACATAGTTAATAAAGCATGCTTTGGACCTCTTAATCCTAAGTGTAATAATGTTTGTTATAGGACTTTGTAAACAATTAGGGAGGTAAACTTCTGAATAGTACTAAAAGAAAATTTTTGAATGGATTCATAGAGGGGGAAGTCTGGCTAATATGGAATGGATTGATGTGAAAAGTAGAAAAATTAGGAAAAAATGAAATTCTTTTAACTGGTGTCTAAGGATGCCAATTATCTTCTATTTCGGAGAATATTTGCATACACATCAGGGGTTAGTTTTTGCTTACTTATTCCCCATGCTGTCTCAGCTACTGGATACTTAAAACTTCTATCCTAGTTGACCAATTGCAGTGCTTGTATCCTAACATTTTAGTGGCATATTTTTCATCACTCTGTAATGCACTACAAGTTCGCTATGAAGTACTGTCAGTTAACAGAGTAAAAATACCAACATTTACTACAAGATTCCAATAAGGTGATGACCTTGAAGGGTCTGGATTTTCCTTTTCTACCTATGGGTAAAAAGGTAAGATACACTATACAAGTTTTCTAAATATGATTTATGTATTTTAAGTACAGAGATTGTGGGGGAAGAAAAAATAGGGCCTTCTTTAAAGCCCTCTTTCCCCAAAGAAATCCTAAACATAAGTTTAGGAAATTTATCACTAAAAATGTAATTATGTAACTGAGAAATCAGCTTCTGCAAACTTGAAAGATAAACTTTCATGCTAGGATGAGGTTGTACTTGTGGACTAGGTGTATGTATAAATTCAGAAGTAGAAATTTTCAAGACAGAAATTGCATCAGTTACATTGTGATGAGAGTAATGTGCAAGGTGTGTATATTTAGCTTGAAATAGTGGTGGAGTGCTGTCATCTCATTCAGCTGTTGGCTGAATGGGGCTATTAATATTGCAATAATAGTGACTGACAATGGCAGAGATTTTTCTGCCAGTTAGGATGAAATTACATTACCGCTGAACCAATCTAAAAACTTGTTCCTTAGTAAAAAGGGGGTCATGCTTTCCCCAGTGCAACTTACATGGTCATGCCCCCTTGTGAGAATCTGACCACTTGAAATCCAACTCAGTTCACTAAAATGACAAATTGAAATGGATTCCCCTGCTTTTACACTCTGTGCATATTAAGGTACATTTGCATTCATTATATTTTTAAAACCCCACACCTGTTTTTATTTATGGAAAATTGTTGCAAAAATCACTGGAAGAAAAATCAATTGGGGTATATGATGGGGTTTTTTTGGCCAAAGACTGCCACAAACATGGCTTTTGGATCTCTTATGAATAATATTAGAATGAGTATATAAAGGAAGATAATTTATATTTTGTTTCAACAAACAGCTGAAATATTTAGGGCAAATCTTTGTTAAGTTATATGCTTATTAAAGGTAATAGAAAAGCTTGCTTTATGAAAACATAACTGTTTCAGCTAGTTGAGGGATTAATCTGCCCTTTGTGATGTCACTTGAAAATCTGCACACTTGAAAAGAGCCTAGTTAATTTAGGTCTCTCATTTCCTTTTGTGTTTAAAGCTGTAGTTATAATGATGCAAGAGGAATATTGGGCAATGATATATGTTCCCAGGGCTTTTCAAAAAGCTGAGTGAGTTAGATAATGAGAAGTTCTGTTGCTTGTAGTTTCCCATCTTTTTTTCATACTTAATTAAAATTTGTTCTAATCAGAGGAAAGTGGGAGGACTGTTGTTGGACATAAAGTTCATTTCCTAAATGAAATGGACATGCTACTTTAGATCAGAGTTCTGTCGAGAGCAGTGAATTCCATCAGTATTTAAAAGTTGATAACTACAGACGAGAAAGAATAGTGTGCTTCTGGTAGTACTCTTCCTCTTGCTCTACCAGCATCAGCAGAGATTGGATTATTAAATAAATAGAAATTGCCTCGTTCCTAGGTGATGAAATTTAGTTGGAGTTTTTCAGATTAGTTGATTCTTTCAGCAGAGGGCAAGTTCTATTTTGGCATCTCTACAAAGTGTGAAGTGCTGTGTAGGCTACAGTAATGCTGGAAGACACAGACACTTGTGATAGGTTTGTATTAATGTAGTTGGGGATTTTGCAATGCATGGAAACATTTGCAGAGTAAATTCATTCTTCTGGGGATGAGAAATGGGCAAATTCAAACTGTAGCATTGGAATTTTGTATACTTACCACAGTTGAGCACTGGCCTTTAGAAAAGTACTGTAATGCACAAGTAACACTGTAGTTACCATCACAGTTACTTAGCACTGCAGTCTGTCATCACAGCAACACAAAGAATGGTTGCAAGATGTTCCTCATAAAAGACATGACAATCTTGAGGATAACAAAGAATTTATG
The DNA here is from genome assembly GCF_000738735.6 of Corvus cornix cornix. NCBI lineage: Eukaryota > Metazoa > Chordata > Aves > Passeriformes > Corvidae > Corvus > Corvus cornix. Next base: position 37,011,258 of record NC_046333.1, read on the forward strand.
TTCTGTGGCAATTTGTATGCAGGTAGTAAAGTTTATTTCTAATGAAAGAGTTCAGTTTTCATGCAGTATGCTATCCTTTGGTTCTCCCCCCTCCCCCCCCCCCCCAGTCTAATTATTGTATTGACAAAAAAATACTTTTAGTGCTTAAAATTGAGGATGTTATGCTGCAGCGATTTGAGCCTTGTATTCAGAAGTGAAGCTTTGATGTGATGGGGCTGCAGTGAACTGTGCGAATCTGGGATCCTGGTAACTTCTCAGTAAATCTGAGCAAGCTAATATTTATGAAGTATAATTTATGTTCTGTTCTGGATTATTTTATGCAAGTTTTCATGCATTCACCAGTGAACTGCTGGGTGAAGCAAAGAATAATTTATCCAAGTGAAACTACAGAGAAGAAGCTGTCAGGATAGGCTTCAGTTACCGCCATATCAGCTAAACTGCAATTTAAGTATAGGGATATAGTTACGTTGCTGTGTTTATGGGAGAACTGTTTTCATAGTATTTCAAGCTGCTGTTGTGGAGCAAGGCTTCGTTATCATGAGTACATCTCCACAGCCAGGAAGCTTAATGTCATATATCTTTCAAATGAGTACTCAGATTATTTCCAGCCTGTGGCTGACTAATTTGGCAACACAGATCTGGTGGGATCAAAATCAGTAGCATACTACCTAGCTATAAACCAGATGCCCAAGTTTTGCATTCATGTGTAAATCATGTATTCAGATGTTAATTTTTTATAAATAAAGTACAAATTATACATTATACAGCTAAAATGTGTAGGAAAAGATAGTCCACAGAAAATATGAAGAATTTTTAAGATACAAGGAGCAAACTGTCTTTATATACCAAAAAAAGAACAAAGTCATTGCAGTGAAACATGTACATGTGCTGTATAGACTTTGATATGTCCAATGATTTTGAGAACATGTTTATAAAGAAGAAAACTTCCTTTTATATTTAATTAATATTGGGTTTTATTCTGGCTAATTATTTTCTGGAGCAGTAGTATTGGAATTCATGCAGAAAATGTTGGTTTAGTTTAGTTTCTTAATATAGATTAGTAACTTTTTGGGAGCTAAACAACAGACACCAAAGGAGATGAGATAGATCATATTTTTAAATGCAGAACTGATGATTTGGAGTAAAACAGGCCATTTTGGAATAAAGGTAAGTGGCATGTGTTCAGTAACACATTTCAGTGGTGGTGTTTTCAGTTAAAATCCCCTTATTGAAATTTGAGATGCATTAGTTACTAAAAAGGAGAAATGAACAACTGTTTGTATTTTAGTGGTATTACTTAACCAGCAAAACCCATGCTATTGACTTCAGGGAAAAATCATGAAATCATAGAATGGTTGGAGTTGGAAGGGACCTTAAAGTTGGGTTGTATTCTCAACCCTCTGCTGTGGCAGGGACACCTCCCATTAGACCACGTTGCTCAGAGCCCCGTCCAACCTGGCCTTGAGCACTGACAGCCAGTGGGGCATCCACAACTTCTCTGGGCAACCTGTTCCAGTGCCTCACCACCTTAACAGTGAAGAATTTCTTCCTAATATCCAATATAAACCTGCCATCTCTCAGTTTAAAGCCATTGGCCTTTGTTGTGTCACCACATGCCCATGGAAAAAGTCTCTCTCCAGCTCTCTTGTAGCCCCCTTTAGGTACGGGAAGGTGCTCTAAGGTCTCCCCAGAACCTTCTCTTTTCCAGGCTAAGCTACCCCAGCTCTCTCAGCCTGTCTCCATAGGAGAGGTGCTTCAGCCCTCTGATCATCTTCATGGCCTCCTCACTGCAGCAGGTCCGTGTCCTCCTTATGTTGGGGCATCCAGAGTACGAGTACTGGTTTGCCAGACTGAATGAAAATAGGAATCACTTCTGAAGATAAGACTTAGTTACTGATGATTGTGTCTTAGTCAAGCAAGATAACTTAGAACAGACTGTTTCACCAGACAGATGAGCTAATTAGGAAAATAATTTGCCAAATGCCATTTGCTATTTATGCTCTTTTTTGGAGGAAAGGGGGAAAGGAAAAGATTTCTCCTAATTCTCTTCTCTGCTATGTGTCCTAATAGTAATATTGATTGGATTTATAGTGCTTTAAAATAAAGAAAAACCCCAGTTCTGCATGTTAATGTTGAAAATGTTAGCCTTGATTGTGGATGTTTTCTTCCTCAGCCTTCAGCAAGGGAAAAATAAATGCATTTTACAAAGACAAAAAAAGTTAACAGATGGTAGCATCTCTGAGAACTACAGAGGTCAGTATACAAGTTCATTCAAAGCCTTTTTCATTAAAAATTAAAGAGTGAAAGAATAGTTAAATCAGCTAAAAATTGAGTATCTGTGAAAAAATAATCCTTGTTCTATACTCTTAATGCTTGAAATTTTACTGGTCCAATTTGATCATGATCCAGATTTGTCAGTAGTCTTTGCACATGGCAGTGTAAAAATACTTCTGATATATAGAAATGTTGAAGTGTTTTAACACAATTACTCTATACCTTCTCGCTACTGACTTTTTATGCAAGGGATGCAACTTTTTAAAGATTTTTAGCTTCTACAGGAGTGGAAATACTTTTTCTTACTCTCCTTTTGAAGCACAGGTGTATCAACAAGCACCATTCAAATGATTCAGTAGTATGATACCAGCTTTTATCTTTTGTACTGTTGTATATAATGTTTCATTACTATTTCTAACAGAAGTCTCATTTACTGCAGTGTTTCACTTGTCATGTGAATTTTTACTGTTTAATTGTGTTTTGGTTCTTCAGACAATTATGTGGAGCTGTGCTATACATTTGAGTATTCATTCAGTTTCCCTCAGCCTGTGAGTGGGTTCTTAAATTCTAACTTGTAACAAGCATGCTTGCCACTTACCCTCCTGAGCTACCAGCCTGTACCTGCTCTTGAACCCGTCAAGGTTCCACCCTTCAATGCAAATGAAGTAGTTCACAAAGGGGTTTTTGTGTCTTGACTTCAAGAGAGCAGTCTGCAGGTACTGGCCAGTTGTTGCCTAGCCATGAACGTGCCCAGAGTGCAGAGATACTGATGATTTTACATAGAGTTGTTCCTATTTAGCTCTGCATACAAGAACTAGGTATTGAAGTGCTGATGTGTTGAATCTCTTCCAAGGCTTGTATTCAACAGGTTTCTGTTGGGCTTTCTTCATCAATCTGCTCTGAAGAGGTAGCAGCAGCAGTGGTAACATTCTTCAGTGTCTTTAACACAGTGTTTAGAGTAACTGCCCATAATCCTGGAAATTTGGGTCCATTTCCTCCCTTCATTTATTTACAGTCTGTTGATACCTCTGTAGCGGCAGAATAAACATGTAAACATTTGTCATCTCCATAAAAGTTGGTTTGTTTCCTTTTAGCTTAAGTGGCTCCTAGCAGAAAATAACTAATGTTCAGCTGTTATAGTAAATACTGTGAAGAGAAATTTATAAAACCTGGCTAAATTTACTCAGTATTACAAATAATTTTTGTAGAAAGATCCGTCTTAGCAGCTGAGCAGTATATACTGTAAACTGTTGAGCGTTTCTAAATTTAAGTTAGGAGGAAAAAAAAATCCACCCTTTTTCCCATCAAGGTCTGAAATAAACAACTTCAATAAGCAGACTCAATTTACATTATATGTGTAAATGCAAATGTGTCTATTCCAAAATGAGTATGGATTTTTAATTGCTTAAAATCACAAGTTCATATAGCATATATAAAGTGTGACAAATGTCTGGCTTCTGAGGAATGGTAGAAATTTGAGGAAATACGAAGCTATAAGCATCCCGTGTCACTTTAGTTGTAACTTACTGAAATCCTAAGTACTTATTTTAGGAGTAAATCACAAACTTCAGAAAGCAGTAAGTGACTAAGGAAATGGTGAAGTAGATGAACATGGATATCCTTTGTGGAGTGTGCAAACTTGAACACGACAGATGTTTGACCACCCTGTGTTTACGACAGGCGTAGCACAGACAACTACTGTTGTAATTTGGTTTCTATGGCAGTGACTTCACATTATGTAAGGAAGTTGCATATACACAGCCCTGGTTGTCATGGTTCATGGTCCTTTTCTGATTATTTAATGGCTTGAAAACAAAAAAATATTCTCTACTGCAGCTAGTTACTACTGGTTTTATTCTTATTTTATTCTTGTCATAGCAATGACAGTTTCAAGCTACTAGTACCCAATTTAAAGGCTAAATTCTATCTTGAGATCTTCACAGGGCTTGTGAAAGAGACCTTGATATTGGCTACTGCAGTATAGAACTGGCCTTCCTTTAATAACTTGAAGTTTTGCAGGTTATAAGAATGCTAAATGCATGCAGCATGTTGGGCCTAATTTCTGCTTTCCATCAGTTTTCTAAAGAGAGCAAATTAGATGACCCTTGAAGGACAGAAATAAGCAGTTTCCAAAAAGCCTTCATCTGCTAATTGCTAGTTATTAAGAGTAGGAAGAGAACTTGAAATTGTGAAAAATAAATTATTATTTGAATCTGCATTTTAAAGGTGGTCTCTGTAACCCTTCTCTTCCTTATGTTCCTTCAATTAAGGGTCTCAAATCTAAAACTGGCACTGATTATGACAGGACCAAACTGTGGTAATGAACACTGTTGTGTGTGGCTTTGTGTATTGTTTGGGGAAATAATAAAATTTGGTAAATATGCATTATAATAAAATAACCTCTGATTCTCCTTTACTAATTACTCTAAGACAACCCTGCTTAAAGATCCTGCATCTTTCAGCCAGATGACACTATTCTGGAATAGAAGAATTCTCCAGAATGAACTGTGATTATTATATTAAATGGGTGAACAAAACCAGTATATTTAGAGAAGAAAGCAGTATATTTACATGGTTTTTTGCAATTTATTTTCTGATTTGACTGAAAAATATGCAGCTGTGTTAACAAGAGCCTTGTTAAAGGTGTTGCATCAGTCATATGGTTGATTGGCTTTAGTTGCATGAGGAGTTGCAAACAATTGATGTGGTCTGGTTAAACTGTGGCACAGAAAAGGGACAAGGAATCAGCCCCTTGTCTGGAGAGTTCGCATATGAAGGGGCAGGACAGAACTCTTGAATGTGTTCTCTCAGTACACCTGCAGACATCTAAATGCTTGGCTCTGTTTCCAGAAATGAGAGGCTTGCTATAATATGATATTGGAGGGCTTGTGAAGATGTTGCTAAGATGACATCTGTCTTTTGACATAGTAAGGTGTCTCGATTTTGGAGACAAAACTTCAGGAGGAAACACTCTGGAATGAGTGTCTCCTCCGAAGGGAAAAGGGCCTCCCCTTTTCCTCCACCAATAAGACAAGTGGGTCACAGCAAGTGAGAGTGGAAAAAAACCAAACAGTTTATTAACACATGAACAAAACAGGGTAGAACAGAATTAAAAAGAAAAACCAAACTCAAAATACAACAAATTCCCAGAGAGGGAACAGACATGCGGGCTCGGACCAGCCGGGGCCACCCCGCGCGCCCACCAGGGCCATCCCCACAGGCTCCCTGAACCAGCGAGGAGGGAAGGGAGGCAGTGAGGCTAGGGGAAGGAAGGGGGAAAAAGAACAAGAAAAGAAACCAACTGAACTTTTTCCAGCTAGCCAGAACACAAAGGAAACCAAAAAGCAGCACAGCGCTCCCGGCGCGCTCCCTCCTGAGCCCCTGGAGCTGTTGGGCTGAACCGTTCAACTGCCCCCTCCAGCCCCTGGCTCCAGCCCCGGCCCCGGGTCCATCTTAGAGGCACAGCGTCCTTGGGCACTGAGCGGATGGTTAAGGAATAAAGCGGCTTCATAACATCACCCCAGGACATAAGGTCTGCTCTAAGCCTCCCAGTGATTTTTCAGTCTTACATGTAGATTAGACTTTCTCAGGCACAGTATTTTTTTGCTTCTGGGTTATTAGTAGACTTTTAAGTTTTGCTGAGGCTGCCCAGCTCTGTCCATGACACTGCAGGCTGAGTCATTTTAGTCACCTTGGATGTAGGTGCAGTGAAGTTGATCTTTTTACAGCTGTAAAAATAGGCTAAGACTGAAAGCCATATAATTGTTTCTGTCCACTGTTGTTTCTTGGTCACATCAGAATAAACGTCTGCTATGCTTGCAGGGTAACAAAATACACATTTATCAGAAAAGTGTAATAGGAAGCTTTTCCTGTAGTATGTAAGAGTGAGGTAAAGTATAGTTGTTGCTGCTCTAGTGCTCTTCACTGAGAGGCTTAGAATATCTATGTAATATGCCAAGGTTAAATAGTCTTAAGCACTGTTTTTAGTTTCTAAAATAACTTTTTCGGCATATACATGATGCTCTTTTAGTGTATATTTTATGCATTAAACAGAATTTGTGATATAATAAAATACAGTAGCAGTTCAGTGCATGATTTATATTTCATTATTAACAAGAGTTTGTATTCTATTTTTTGTGCAGCTGTGTTAAAATTATTTCATTTTACTATTTTCAGCTCTTCTTATCTGGAAAGACCCATGGGTACAGAGTGCAAAATATAGTAACTAGTGAAAGAAAAACAGACAAAATTCTCTGTTATGTGCTGGCTAATCAGTAATTACTGTTTTATTTGTCAAAACATAAAGGTTGATGTCTAATGGACATTGCATAATGGCAAGCAATAGTGGTTTGGGGGTTTACTTTGCATTTAGACAATCAGTTGGATTTTGCTTCTAAAAATTATTTTTTATTTTTATGAAGTAAATGTGCATAAATGTTTATCTAAATAACTTCTGGAAAACTAAAACAGTACCTGTTATCACATATCCTTTCAAATTGAAATACAGCGAAGTGAATGTATAGCCCGGAGAGGAAGCCATGTGTGTAAAATAGGAAATAAATTAGGAGACTACCTTTTAATGGAAAATACTTAAAATATGTTCAGTATCTGCTCGGTGCAGTTGAAACTTCAAGATCTGATAGAATTTCCTGTGTACGGTGATTTCATGGTACTTTAATTGTTGTCTTTGATTGCTGTCCTTTTCTCAGGACTGTCTTACTGTTTTTGAGCTTGATTTCTTACACCACTGTCTTCTCCCTTCTGTTCAAAGTTTTTATATGCTTACTTTTAACTACCAGTTTAATTATATTGCTCCCTTCCCCAATATTTTTCTCTTGGCTTAAATTTAGCTAATATTTATTGCTTTATTATAACAAATGTAATTTGTCTGCAATAATGAATACTGTGTGGACTCTTGTAAAATACTTCATTGCTTAAAGGACGCATGAAGCATTCTGTTCTGTTGTGGGGGAGTATTGAACAGAATACTTGGATAGATCAAATCACAACTTAGGTCCCAGGCAAAGTTAAAAGTCTGGGAAGATATTGATAGCCAAGAGATGACTGTTCATAGAAATACATAGATTCACATGTCTTTTGTGCTTGCAAAAACTTCATGTAATCTGTTGTGTGATGGAAGATAGATAATGCACCAAAAACTATTGGCTGCTTTGAAACTAAACAGCAGCAGAAAGACAACAAGTATCAAAGCACTTATTGAATCTGTAAACATCGTGACTGTCATGCTGAATTTACAGGTATACATGATATACTCAAGATGCTGAGTACCTACAGGATTGAGGCCCTAGTGAGCATAGCAGAAATCCAATAATTGAGCTTAATAGCAAGTTTTACTACAAATTAAAGCTCTGAAGAAAATCATCATGTAGTGTTTCTGTTCTCCTCTGTCAGCTAAACCATAAGAAGAATAGGTCATAACTAGCAAAATGAGTAATTGTTCTGAGGATGGATCTTTGTGATTTACTTCATTTAATAAAAAGTTTAGCTATCCTTCAGTATGAAATGCATGTAAAGTATTTTGAATGGGCCACAGAAGGCAAGATGCAGTTGAGTAGCTTATGTGGATCCCTCTTCCAAGCCCTTCCAGGAAAGAGCTCGTGTGCTCTGTGTCCCAGATCACTGGCGGCTGCTCTCTCTTCTTTCCTTGGGAGGTGCCTGCCTGATCATTTCTCAGCTGTTTGGTTTTACTGGGTACAGATCCGTAACACGTTAAGGGTTTAAGACCCCAAATTGCTGCTGAAATTCCCAGAGCATGGAGTTGTAGCTGAATTTTAAGATGATGGCAATTTTATAAGCATGTATTGGAGCGAGTTATTTATTTTTCTGCAATATAATGTATTTCATAATATTTATGTTTCCTTTATTGAATGCAGTGACTCTCATGAAATGTTTTCTTCTAGGTGGGCTCTTAATAAAGATCTGAGCTAAATATTAGCTAAACCAGCTACAGGGCTTCATGCCCCAAAGTGCTTCTTTTTCATCTTTTGGTATGCCATTTCACTGGGGAACAGGAGAGTTGTTAAATGTTTATTTTACACAAGCAGGAATTAGAAGGAAACAAGAAGACTCCCAGAGTGTAGTAGAAATCACTGTTAATTGTTATGTTTGGATATTTAAAAAAAACCCCAAAATCAGCACCCAACCCCACTATTCCCCCACTATACACTTTGTAGTATCATTGGTATAAGAAGCTGGTTTTACATAAACTAATTTAGTTACTGTTGAAGTGCCAAATTTTAAAGCAACACAACTGAGGAGAAAACATAGCAAAAGCAGTCTTACTGAAATAAGTGACTTTCTTTGTAATTTCTTACACCGTAGAGTAACATGTAAATCTAGAGAACAGTTTACACGAGTCCTTCAGAAAGTAATGTATTTTGAATACAAATCTCTTGAATAACCTGTGCCTACCTGTTAACAAAAGGGTAATGAATTCTTGCCTTCTAAGTGACCAGATTATTTTCAGCTTTATCCAACACTGCTGTCAAAAGTGTTAATGCATCTCAAACTGTTATGCATCCTTGAAGGAATGAATTCTGATTTTTTTCCCCCTTTCAAAAACTGTAAAAGCTGTCAAACAATGGAACTACTGTATTTTTTACTTCAGTGGAATTGCAATTTCCATAAGTAATGCTCATAGTGAAGAGTACAGTAATCACCCCAATATGCATTTTAAGAATATTTCATGGGTTGGATGGTAATTATGTCTGTATCCTCAACGTTTGATTTTTTAAAATATGTACTTTATATTTACAGATATATGGAGTTTGGGGGTCATCCTCTTCATGTTGGTCTGTGGACAACCACCATTTCAAGAAGCAAATGACAGTGAAACTCTGACTATGATAATGGACTGCAAATACACAGTGCCACCACATGTGTCCAAAGAATGTAAAGAGTAAGTAGAGTACTAAACAACTTGGAAGCATTCACAGAAGTGGATTTTCATTACTTTGGGGAGTTCCCCATAGCATATTATCAATGTGTAGAATATTCCTTGATGCTCTTTCTTTTATGTCTCTCAGTTGTCATGCATTTTATAAAGAATTGAAGAAGTTACTCAGTACTGATTGACTTTCGCCAACTCATGATGGACAAATTACCAGATGGTGTTGAGATTATTTTGTGACAAGGGTTAGGAAGATACTGCTGTTAATTGAATTCTGTCCAAACAAGAAGTTAACAAAACCTGTCACACAGCAAGTTTTGCTCATCTCCTACTGAAATTGCAACTCCAAATTAACATCCTAGGCAATCAAGGGAGAAAAATACTTGGTCTGGAAATACCATATCCACTTCGGAATCGTGATTGCTTTTGATGCGTTGTTTTTCTGCAGTGTTCACTGGAGCTTTTTTATTTTTATTGATATGTTCCAGTATTTCCCATGTTTCCCTATTGGTTACTTGCCTTCAGTCCTTTAAATGTATATCCCAGTTGCATCACTTAGACTATTTTAAAATGTTTGTCTGGGTTCTTGAATCTGCAGGAGACTATCTTTTAATTTTCAATATGAAGAACCAGATGCCTTTATAAATGCTTGAAAAATGCATTTAGTTCAGTCAAAAAATCTAGAGCAGCATCTAGAATTCTGTTGTTTGCCAAAGAATGACATTTTGTCACAGCTGTGGTCATAATGACTGTTCCTTTCTTTACCTGTCATCTGTGCAGTCCAGGAGTCTAATGCATAACATGGTGAACAGCATCCTGGCCTGCATCAGCAACAGTGTGGCCAGCAGGAGCAGGGCAGTGATCATCCCCCTGTGCTCAGCGCTGGTGAGAGCACATCCTGAGTCCTGTGTTCAGTTTTGGGCTCTCAGGAAAGACATTGAGGTGCTGCATTGTGTCCAGAGAAGGGCAGTGAAGCTGGGGAGGAGCTGAGAGAGCTGGGGGTGTTTAGCCTGGAGAAGAGGCGGCTCAGGGGAGACCTTACTGCTCTCAACAACCACCTGAAAGGAGGTTGTAGCCAAGTGGGGTCGGTCTCTTCTCCCAGGTAACAAGCAATAGGATGAGGAAATGACCTCAGGTTAAGATCAGATATTAGGAAAAATTTCTTGTCAAGCATTAGAACAGGCCTCCCAGGGAAGTAGTAGAATCACCATGCCTGGAAGTGATGATGATGCAAAAGTATTGTAGATACGGCACTTAGAGAGATGGTTTAGTGGTGAGCATGGTGGTGCTATTTTAGTGCTTGGACCTGATGCTCTCAGAAGTCTTTTCCAGCCTTAATGATTCTATAATTCTGTGCCATAGCTGGTGTTCTTGTCTTGTCATTAGTGTCTAGCACCCTCCAGTAACATGGAAAAGCTACCATGAGCTTGAAGAGTTTCACATACAGGAAGAGGTTTAAAATACAATACAGGAAGAGGTTTAAGAGAGAGCTCTTATCAGTGAATTGTATCAAATCAATCTCCTGAGATGCTGCATGCTGTGCTGAGGCCAGGAAACTTATCTTTTACAGCCTTTTGCTTAATATATTTGCTAACGCTGATTTGCTTAAATGTCCAGATCTGCTTTCTCTGTATGAAGCATGGACAATGTGCAACCAGTTACTCAGGTCTTCTATAGGTTAGTTTTTATGGAAAAGTCTCTGGGAATGTTTAAACTTCCTGCTTGGAGTGAAAGCATTTGTGGTTTGAGATGCATAAACAAGCTTCAAGCAGGAGGCACATGTGCTGCATTTGTGTGGTTTTACTACAGGTGTAGTTTAAAAAAAAAGTCAAATTAAGTACGGAGTTTGTTCTCTTTCTGTCATAATATTAACAAAAGCAAAGAAACTCAAGGCTCCCATGTCTCACCCCACCTTTCCTCTTGGTAAATGCAGAGACCACAGCTACTAAAAATAAATGTGCCTTTTTTTTTTACTGTAGAATTTTTAAAGAAGGTTGAATTACCCCCCACTTTTAAATCCATACATCATCTCACACCAAAAAAAAAAAAACCCAACCCCAAAAAACCAAACAAAAAACCCCTGTAAAATATTGTGATTACCTTTGGGCTTTATGTGTGGCCTCGCAGTCAGAAGTTGCATGGTACAGTGTAGTTAGTGCAAGAAAAAGCACTGTATGATAACTGGAGAACATGTTGGAGCAATACAGTTTCTTTGTAACCTTGGCATTAAAACCATATATCTGTATTTGTTGTACAAAGCCAAAAATACCTCCCCCAAGAATGTTCCATGTATAGTAAGTGAACAGAGATGTGCTGTGCTAATGAAGTCTTCTTTCTCTGTTTACTTGGGGAATTTATGCACTTTTTTCCCAGCATTTGTAAAATCTCAGTATTGGCCCATTAGTAGATTTGTCACTACATCATCCCGGAGAGTGTATTGGTCTGTTTAGGTTTTGTTCTATGCGGGTAGGCAAATCACAGTTTTTTCAAGGATACTGAAGACTCAATTGTCTGATACTTACTTCAGAATAAAATATTTGTTTATCTTGCCATTCCATATACTTATTGACAGCAGCAATAATAAAAAATCCCATTTCTATTACTTTACTAACTAGCTGGTAGGCCATCTGTGACCTGTAGTTGCCCCATAAGACCTACTGAAAACAAATAAATGAGAAAAATCAGATTATTTATCTAAGTACAGTAAAGGAAAACTGCACTGTTTATGATATTTAGAGTTTTAATAAATTGTTTGTTTCAGTTCATCAATATTTGGAATGTCTTTGAGACTAAATAATTTCCCCTCACATTGTTTACTTTGAGACTTCTGAAGATCCATGTGACCTGACAGCAGAAAATGTCTTCCTAATGTTGCTCTTACAACAGCTGCTTTTTTAAACACGCGTGTGCATTTTTGTTTAGATTTATTTTTCATTCACAGTCTAATTACACGGATGTTGCAGAGAGACCCGAAGCGAAGGGCATCTTTGGAAGAGATTGAAAACCATGCATGGCTCCAAGGAGTTGACCCATCTCCTGCAACCAAGTATAATATTCCTCTTGTATCATACAAAAATCTGTCTGAGGAGGAGCACAACAGTATAATACAGCGCATGGTTCTTGGGGACATCGCAGACCGAGATACCATTGTGGAGTAAGTTGTCACTTCTCTAAATGCAGTTTGTTTGTGCATCTCTCATTTTTTATTCAAGAACATCATGAGAACCTGGGCACTTTGGGGTTTAAATATCAGGCCATTCAGTTAACAAAACAAAGTGTTACAGTCTTGCTCTGTATCAGAAATATTTAAGTATACCCAAATTTATGAAAAACTTCAAGAAAATGTGTTGGAACAATGTTTTGATTCTTGCAGTAGCCATCTTGACTAAATTTAAATGCTTTAGAATCCATGCTTTTACTTGTTCTTCACCTCTCATGCATATTTGGAGGTGAAAAATTCTAGCATTTTTCCCTTAGCGCAATTCCAGTGCACACAAATTTTTGTTAACTTAAAACGTTAACTCCTTTTATCTATGTAATGCATAATAGTCACTCACTGAGGGAGCTTGCTAGAAAGCTACATAGATTCTTCTAGTAGATAAAAACTGCTAAATTTCTAAGATATTCCCCAAATTGAAATAGGTCTTAAATATTTTTTCCTTTTTGTATGTGTTTAAGCTGTAAAAAACTGTTGATGGGGAAGGGGAAGCAGCAGTCTCACTCCTTAAGCTTTTAGCTGTATAACAGGGGCATCATCTCTGTTACAATGTCTGAGTGACACTTACTGGCTTATGAACTTTTACTGTAAACTCAATATGACAGCCCTAAAATAATGAAAGTTTTCTTCCATTTGTTGCGTAACCAAGTATTAGTACTTTGTGGTTGTATGTGCCAGTGGGAAAGCCCATCACTGGTGCAGAACATTAATAAAAAACACTGTTATCATTTAAAGAATGTAAAATAAAAAAGAATTTCTTGGATGATATTCTGAGGACGTTTTCTTCCAATTATAGTTGAAATTGCTAGACTTGTTGGCTCTTTATTTTTAATAAAATTAAGGCATGCCCGTCAAAAGATCAGAAATGGGCAGTCCTGTTTTCAGGCACTCTTCCTGCTGTGGGAAACACAGCAAGATGTGAGATGCATGTCCAGTTCTTAGAAACCACTGATGGATGGGTTATTTCATGTTTTATGCTTTCCTCAGGGCATTGGAGACTAACAAATACAATCACATCACTGCTACTTACTTCTTGCTAGCTGAGAGGATCCTGCGAGAAAAACAAGAGAAGGAAATTCAGACCAGATCTGCAAGCCCCAGCAACATCAAAGCTCAGTTCAGGTGAGAATTAAGACTCTAAATGGTTGAGGGGGGGGAGGGGGTGGCACTATTTTGGGGTTTTTTGTTTGTTTTTTAAATTCTCTTAATGAGAATATTAAATTGCTGAAGTACTGATTTCTTGAAAACAGTAAAATACTCATTGCAAATTTTAAATGTCTTCAAAGTGCTGTGGAGACTTCAGGAGCTGTTCAGAAATGAGTTGCACATAATATTTTCAATTCCTACCCTTCTCAGGAAATGACAAGGCAATTTGAAGTCTGTACCTAAAGAGACAAATTTTCACACCTCCTAGAAAAGGGCTTGTTCATTGACCTTCAGCTCCTCATACAAATTGTGTTACATAATATCCCTGGGGAAAAATTAGTTGCATAATCCATAAACCTGCTGATACAGAATCAGTTATAAATGAAAAATCACTCTGAATTTGATCTGTAGGTATGTTTTTTCATGTCAGTTGCTGTGCCTGTTGTGTAAGCAAAATGGTTGAATTTATTGTTTTAATCAGTCACTTAAAGACATTGCAATAGGTTTTGTTTGTTTGACAAAAGCATGAATTAAAAAACTGTTTTAGTAAGGGTCCCTGGGATTTTCAAAGCTTAATCTTGTGACACAGTAAAACTAAAAGGGGAGAGTTGGGATTCTGGCATGTAGTTGGTATTGGTATGCTCAGTTGTTCATTGGCTCTGCAACCAGTTATCAAAGCATCCCATATTTTCTGTTACAGCAGAATGGGCTTCAACAAAACCAACCAACCAAAAAAAGAAAACCAAAACCAAACCAACCAACCAACCAAAAAAACCCAACCCAAAAGGCAAATAGTATAGTTTCCACTTGCATGTCGATACTGGAGGATGCAAGTTTTTGAGCAGTTCTTTTGCTTAAACATTGGGGTTTTTCTTTCCTAAGTTAAGTATTAAACTATCACTAGGGATCTGCTGGTATTGGATAAAATATTCATTGGCCCATCCTGACAATTGTTCCAGTGAAGATGGAGGAGGTACTGAGGCATTTCCATTAACTTTCATCCTGCAACCTCCAGTTTTTTCAGAAGTTGCCTATTTAGGTAAAATATTGGTAACTGTTACCAGCAATAATAACAATTGTTAGTAGATAATTTATTAATGATAAAAGAATACTAAATTTTGTGCTGATGTTTAGCATTGCTAACTCCAGCAACATCTTCAGTGTTGTTTAGCTGTAGGATTTAGAGAAAAAGAGAAAATAACTTGTTCATTCCAAAGGGTTTCTTTGTGCCAACTTTCATGCAAGGTCACATGTGAAATTATTTAATAGGAATAATCATAGGAGCATAAATGCTGGGATGTCCTTCTGGTGCATAGTCATAGTTTCCTTGGCCTAACTGATAAAAGTAAGGTACTACTACTTCAAATCTAAAAAATATGGACACTTGTTATAAATTAAGGACTCACATACGGGAAAATAGGTTAAAGTCTCCACTGGTTGTCACATTGGATTTAGGCTTGAGATTTTAGTGGCATCTCTTCTGAATACCATTCTGTGTCCCTGAATTATGAGTTGATGCTCTATATATTAGAGTGTTTTCAGTATCTTTGTCATCTCCAAGTGGGACTGCACCCTGCACTGTGTACACTTAAGATCATTCACTCAGTGGTCACTGATGTAGGAAATTTTATCTTATGTGGTTACAGGTACTTCAGAAGGGTTATTGTTGCGGGCATTTAAGGGTTGCCTACAGAACCAGAATGGTCTGGAGCTGGGTGTGACAGAGCTCACCTCTCTTTAAGGGCAATACTGTAACTTTGACTCAGCAGTTCTCTCATGATGGATCATCCTCTTATTTTCATGTCAACTTCTTTAAAAAACAAATCCCATCAAATATGCCTAATACTAAGTATTACTTATAAAACAAATTACTTCAGAGGAAAACCTGGAGTTCACCTTCACATAGAAACTCTAAAACTGTAAAGTCGGCTTTTGAATTGTGTGGGGTTTTTTTCCTTAGTGTCAGTGTCACTCTTTCAGTAAAGTGCAACCCTAGTTATATAAGAAACTGGAACAAAAAGTTCAATGAATCTAAATCTTTATATGAATTCATAAAATCGGAGTAGCTGTAGCCTGCCCTTTGAGTATGAATTTCCATAACAAGGACATCTGCACAAACTCAGGAACCCTTGCTCTAATGGTCCCAGTGCCTGTTCTTCGCTTCCATGATGGTTCTAAATTCCAAGCGTTTCTATAGAATGACCTCATGGAAAAGATAACAAAGTAGTGCATTAGTTTGATTTTGAGACCTTCAGACATAAAAAACCCCACCCAAACTATTTAACTTGCAACCTGGAGCTTCTTTTCTGTCCCACTCTCCCCTCAGGCCCACTGGGATTAAAGGGAGAGGCAGAAGGGAAGGGAGGCAAACCTGGGCTGCTATGAGAGATAAACATACTGTAGTGAGGAGGTTTATTGCCTGGCAACTAGAGTACTTTAAGATACTATATTTGCTCTTGATTGTGACAGCCACAGAACTTTCCTATTTTTGCTGACAAACCAGTCTGTTCTTTAAGCATGGCAAGTTCCTGAAAGTTTTAGATCTTCATTTTCTGTCATATTTATAGTTATGTTTCTAGTGTATTTAAGTCCTGTTTTTTAATTACAGACAATTGTTTGTGTTTAAAATACACAGCAGAGCACAAGTCATCAGCAAACTGGGTCAGTGTTTCCCAGTGTTTCTGGAGTCAGCTGGGGCCTAAGGGAGAGTGCCAGAGTCAAACCAAGGAAGACAACAGCCCAGGCTTCACTTCCTGTCTGTGGAGCTTGGCTCAGAGCTCCTGGTTGTGTTGCCTCCCTCCAGGTAGAGCTCCCCACTGGAGGGAGGCTGGTGGGAGGCCACCAGCAGCTCCCAGTGAGACAGGCAGGAGCCTGCACGGCTCCACCCACGGAATGCACTACACAGGCTCTGGCAGTGTGTGGGCAACCAGGCTCTGCTGTTAGAGGGTCCTGGGGGTATTTCTGGCACCAGCTGGTTGAGCAAAACCAACATGAGTGCTTCAAAGCAAAGTCTGCAGCAAGGCTTGGTGAGTTTATTGCTGGCTTTAGTAAAGCCTCCTCCTCCTCCTCAAAGTTCGTACAGCTGGGGAGAGTTGTCAGAAGACAACCTGGTGTAGACCAGTGTCTCACACCGAAGGGTCTTTTTCTGCACAGCCTTCAGCAAGTGCAGCCCTACTGCAGCAAAGAGGTGTTTGAGCCTTCCCTCTTCCTTCAGCTTGACCTCCTAACATGGCAGAGAGGAGGAAACTGATGTGATCCTTGTGTCTTTGTATGCAGTCTGTCAGGCAAATACCTGGGGTCACACTTGGTGTGAAACATTCTCTGCTGTCCTCCTCCTCTTGCTTCTAAACTGGGCTGCAAAGTCATGCAGCCCTTTCTTTTGGCACACACAAAATATGGGAATGTCTTGTAATATGCTGTCCATATGTGAACAGAGGCCACTACTACAGCTTTTCATGCAGTATGCCAGAGTATTTTTGGTTTGTAAAGTTAAATGATTGGCAAACTTTTTAAAATGAAAGACAAAAAGCTTACACTGAGTGAAGACATCGAAGAATTGTTCAGTGTTAAGGTATTGGTCTGTAGATGTTGGTTTTTTGGATTAGGCTTTCAAAATAGAGTAAAGACTGTTTTTGTTCTTAATTTATTCTGTGTGCATTTTTTGAAAATTAAAATATATGTTAAGATTTAAAGTCAAATACAAATCATTAAGAGATACTGGAGATAAGACATCAGCTGCTACTTGTAAAACTGATGCACACTCATGTTACTTTTGATTTGAGCTAATGCTATTACAGAGTCATTCATTTTCAGATTGGATTTACAGGTTATCCAAGTGTCATATTCTTAAGCAGCTTGAGTTCTGAATTCATGCAGTTGTATTATTCAGATGCTCAGCTAAGGACAAATAAATATATGATCTCAGTTTGCATGTGTTTAAAATTAAAGGGAACTTTGTAGAATAGAGAGCTTGGTGAGAATGAGAGACTGTTTTGTCTGACTCGCCTTTTCAGTCTCACTCATGTTAATTCTAGCCTAATTTTTATATTAAGAATACTGGGGGAAAAAAACCCAGAAGCTAAAAGTAAAGCTTAAATAGTAAAGTAAAATAGTTTGCAATGCTATCTTAAGTTGTGCTTGAATAGGCTTGTACCTTCCTCTAGGAACTGGTGGTTCTGTACCAATCTCAGACTATTTTCTTTGAGACACAATTATTTCAAGTTCTTTCATTGCTTAATAATTTTCTGAGAGCAGTGAAATCTTAGATTTGACAGTAACCAACATAATTTCCAAACAACGTTCTTGTATAGATGGTGTTCCTTTCAAATACCAGCATTTCTAAAGGAATGCACATTCTCTGAGAACACTTCCTGTGCTCAGTCACTCACTCCTGTTGTTTACAGACACGCCACTCAGCAGCCCAGTTTGTGTGTCAGTACTTGTGCTTCTCTGGTGCAGATCTTACATTTCCTGCTAAGTTCTGAAATGCTTGCCATGATGTAACTTCCTGTTTATCCTCTCTAATTTTTTATGCAGGCAGTCGTGGCCAACAAAAATTGATGTCCCCCAGGATCTGGAGGATGATCTTACGGCAACCCCTCTCTCCCATGCCACTGTTCCTCAGTCACCGGCTCGCACGGCTGAGAATGTTCTCAACGGGCACCGGAGCAAAGCCCTTGGGGATTCAGCAAAGAAGGAGGAGATCCCAGAACTGGCTGGGCCGGCACTTTCAGCAGTTCCATCAGTGAGCTTAAAACCCACTACAAGTGGCCGGAAGTGCTTGTTCAGAGTAGAAGAAGATGAAGAGGAGGATGAGGAAGATAAAAAACCTATTTCTCTTTCTACTCAAGTTGTTCTGCGTCGTAAGCCTTCGGTTACAAATCGTCTTACTTCGAGAAAGAGTGCACCAGTCCTCAACCAGATCTTCGAGGAGGGTGAGTCAGATGATGAGTTTGACATGGACGAGAACTTGCCCCCAAAGCTCAGCAGGTTAAAGATGAATATCGCCTCGCCCAGCACAGTGCACAAACGCTATCACCGCAGGAAAAGCCAGGGACGGGGCTCCAGCTGCAGCAGCTCCGAAACCAGCGATGACGACTCAGAAAGTAGGAGGCGTCTGGACAAGGACAGCGGGTTTACCTACTCCTGGCACAGACGGGATAGCAGCGAAGGGCCGCCTGGCAGCCAGGGCGATGGTGGGGGACAAAGCAAACCAAGCAATGGAAACGGAGGGGTGGACAAAACGAGCCCAGGCGATAACAACAAAGGTGGGGGGAGTCCCTCTGGTAGCTCTGGCGGGAGTGCCAACACCACCTCGGGTTCCACTCGGAGATGCGCTGGATCTGGAAACTCGATGCAGCTGTCGTCCAGAAGCGCAGGGGAACTTGTTGAAAGCCTGAAGCTAATGAGCCTTTGCCTAGGCTCACAGATTCACGGCAGCACGAAATACATTATTGATCCTCAAAACAATCTGTCCTTTTCCAGTGTAAAAGTACAGGAGAAATCAACGTGGAAAATGTGTATAAGCTCCAGCGGAAGTGCAAACCAGGCTTCATCGCTGGGCAGCCTAAAATTTTTTTCCGACCAAATGTCAGAGACAACAAATGAATTGGAACGGCTAAAGAACAGGAACTTGAAAAACAATGTGCTACAACTACCTCTCTGTGAAAAGATGATATCTGTGAATATTCAGCGGAACCCAAAGGAGGGGCTGCTGTGTACCTCCAGTCAAACCAGTTGTTGTCATGTCATTTGACAATGACCTGACTTGAACAGCTCGATCTGTTTGATAGCGTCATTCTTCCTGGTCAGAGCTGTGAACACCTTGTCACAGACCCCCTTTTGTTGTCTTACAATTTTTAAGTGGGCTTCAAGCAGTTATTTATTATACTTTAATTTTGTGTTTGCTTGATGGTATGACAATGCATGGTCTTTGCATGCTGCTAGCAGATATGTTTTTCTTTTTCAACAAAACAGAATATTTTATTGTGTAATTTTTACATTTATAATTTTACTATGTAAGATCTGGATTAAATTAAAATAAATATCTGGATCCTAATGTAAATGAAGCACTTAGAAGTTTCAAGTTCTGCACTTAAACTAGAGAGAGAAGCTTTTGTTTGCTTGTGAAATGTTAATTCTTGTTCTGACCTTCTGTGAAAACTAAAATATGTGATACGTGGCATACTTCTATGTGTCTGAAACAGAACCAAAGCAATAATGTTTTGATGCTGAAAACTCTTCAGGGAGCTTTCAGATGTTCCAAGGCTTGTACAAAGCAAAGATGCACTGAAAATTAGTGATCTTGAAATACGATTTTAAACCCACACCTATTTGTCTTAAGCTATGATATGGATAAAGTTGTGGCTCAAAAATGAAACCGAAAAGATCTTGTTTTGCTAGAGGCAGTTTTCTTAAAAAAAAAAAAAAAAGGCAAGTAGATTTGTAAGGCAGCTTTCTCCCATAGAAATATGTTAATATTACAAGCAGACAATCTTTTTTAATATAACAAAGGTAAATTATTAAGTCTACTTCTGAGTTTTTACATGCTAACTGAAAATAAAGTATTTGTATGAATTACTTTTGTTAGTAGTATATCATGACACTTAGTATTTTAGGTTTTTACCTCGTAAACCCTTTCTGCTGTTCTCTACTCCCTTCCCTGAGATTCAAGAAGGCAATAAGGGATGGAAAACCTTTAGGTAATTGGATTCACATTGAAATTATTGTCATTTATGTTATTATTACTCTTTTTAAGACTTAAAATACTGCTGTTCCCCACATGTACACCATTTATTTTCCCTCAATAATACGCTTTTTCATAAAGTCCACTTAAAACAGCCTGTGGGAAAGTGTTTCTTTCACAGCTCTCAGCCTTCCTGTCAGGTTTCCCATTGCCGTGGCAAGGTCTTGCTTTAGCCTATTTCTGTACAAAAGGATACTTTTGACCAGATGAATTAACTTTGTGGAATTTTATTACCTAGAATAAAATATATTGCAGATTCCTAGTTTTGGGAAGGGCAAGAATGTCTTATTTTTTCATGCTGTACACTGGGTCTTCTACGCAATGCTAGTGAAACGGGGGGTACTATGTAGCAGCGCCCTGGGCAGACCCTGGGCGTCCCAGAGGAGTTTGACACTGTTGAGCATCTTGTAACACTTGCAGAATGGTCAATACAGTGTGGTTTGTGTCCGCTGTGGAGGCAGCAGAGCACCAAAGAACGGCTGGGTCAGGATGGCCACAGCTCACAACAGCTCTTGTGAGTCCTGTAAGACTTCCGAGAGTCTGAAGTGTGTGGGGTGTCCTTCCTGGCAAGCCAAGGCAGGGGCTCTGCGTCCGGAACAAGGCAAAGGATAAGTGTTTCACTTCTTTACGTTTTAATCTCTAGTTGCAGTTTAGTTAAAAGCTACAAGTGTAGATGTGTGGGTGAAGCCATAGAACATAATTGCTTGAAATTTTTGAGCAGGGATCTTACCAAGGGCCAGAAACGAGATGTGTGGTTCACAGACAGTGAGCGTAACATCCACGTAGGAGACAAGTTTATAAAGGGCATTGGCAATAAACTTTATTTGTTGCAGCTTTTTTCCAAGTATTGTAAATACTCTTTCCTGATATGTACAGCCTTGGAATGGCACCTTTTAACTAACCCCGGGTGTATTTTGTTTCCAATGTTTTTATATACTACTGTATATATGGTGCTCACTTTAGAACAGCCGTGTTGACCATTTATGCTGCATAGTTGTATTATAGCCTTATAGTTGTGTGTGGCTGGTTGGACCTCTGGGTGTACAGATGTGTTAGTCTGAGTGCTGTCCTCTCCCCTCTGTTGATAGGTGAATGATTGTGCATGTGGTGTACGTCGTGTTATGTCGTCATGTAAAAGGAAGGGCGAGAATAACCACTACATTAAGATAATATTGGACCAAACTATTTAGAGCAAGTAAACAGTTTCTTGTACCCCTTAACGTGTCTTTAAGAGTTGCATATAGTTACAGTAGTGTATAAAGTAAATATTGTGGAAAAACAGTTAGTCTTGTATTTTTCTGTATGTGTGTATATAAAAATATATAAAAAATAATGTACCTCTAGCAACTTAATCTGTATTTAAGATGTGACAATCTTGACACAGAATTTTAAGAGTAGCAATCTAAATAAGCAGAATTAATGAACTGAAGTATAAAAATTTCTCACCGAGAAAGAATCCATGTGTGTTAAGAGGGTACAGAAATACCAACTGATCTTATTGCTTCTGGCAATGTTTGGCTTTTTCACTGTATAAACATTCATGGTGTGCGACAGAAATGGAAAATCCAGTTAATAAAAGTGATATCCTGATTGATGCATAAGCGATGACTTGCATGTGGATGCGGTTTGTTTCTCCTGGCGTTGGGTGTGTGAGGGCGGCACAGCCTCCGGGCCCGTCCCTGCGCTGCAGCACCTGGGGAGAGCGAGGGGCCTTGCATGGCAAGAGCCCAACTTTGTGAGTGGATGGACATTAATTTGTGAACTTGCAGTTATTCTCTTGCATTGATCAAACGTGTTCATTTGGGCTTCACAGTTGTCACAGCTGTCATCCGCTAAGAGTTTTTTGTCTCAAGGCTGAGGTAGCTGTTCCTCAGGCAGAACTCCAGGCTGGTTTAAATGTTTTAGTAAACCTGGCACGCTGCTGCTCAGTGAGAGGAGACGGATGCTACAGCTGTGCAGCTTAAACCCTCTTAGCAGCTCCACAACACAGGACACTGGGGGTCCTAAAGTCTCAGCTAAAATGTTTCCTATCAGCAGGCAGATGAGTCTCAGCCTGTGTCCACTGCAGTCCCAGGAGGGCAGGGACATCTCTCCCAGCCCTGGCATCACTTGTGGGGGAAGGAAGTTGCTTCAGTGCTCTCAGGCTGACCACATTAGATGAAGTGATGGGGTGGATGCCAGATCTGCACAGTTGTGGTGTAAACTAGTACTTTTCTTCTTGTGAAGGTGTGAGTTGAAGTTCTGGCAGTCTAGATGTAATGTTTTTAATCCAAACCTATCCTGGTACCATTGTTCTTTACAAAAAAGATGTGTAACAGTAAAAATATGGGAGGGCAGCAGTGCCAGCCCACTTTGCCCCGCCAGCACATGCTGCAGTCAGATGCACAGGGCTGCCTGGGAGTGGGGTGGCTTCTGGCATCTCACCCTTCAGAGGTGTCTGTAGTGGCCTGTGGTTGGAGCAGCTCAGCTCAGCCTGCAGTGCTGCAGTGATTTAACTGCTCCTGCAGCACAAGCTGCAACCAGCCAGGGAGGGTATGGACACAGGGATCAAGGGCATGGAACAGGTAATGTGAATACATGCCATTAACTGACCACTGCTTTGGGCCAGGGCACTTGTGCAGAGCTGCACCCACGGGCTTGTGCAGCTGGGACCTCACCCCTGCTGAGGAGCTTCCCAGCTCTGGTCACTGCAAAATGGGGTGGAGGCAGTATCAGGAAAGGAGTGGCCAAGGAACTTGCAGAGCTGTGACCAAGACAGGAAAGGCGTAACACATCTTGTAGTGCAAGGCCAAGCAATAACATAGCAGTAGCTGGTAGGTGCAGGTCAGATACTTCTCATGTCTGATTTTTTTCAAGGATTTTTTCATCAGCAAATAAAAGGAAATCCCAATGCAGATGGCTGGCAATAAACAGGGAACAGGGGCAAGCTGGAGCATCCCAAACATCAGAGACAACACAGCCACCCCGTTAGCCTTTCCCATGGTTAAGTTTATGTGAATGAATCAGAACTGATTTGTCGTTAATTCCAAATGATGACTTGCTTTCAGTAAAAGATGTTTCAGCAATAACACCTTGACATGACTGTACTTGGGAAAGTGTAGCAATGACTCAAATGTTGCACTGCTGACTGGATGCAGCCAGCCAGGCTCCCTCACTGAAGTCACATCCATACAGTGTTTTGAAGGACTGCAGGATTGCCCTTCTCTGGAGCACTGTCTCTGCAGCTGCCTTAACCTGCTCCCTCCCTGAACCACAGGCTCTGGCTCTTTATTTTTTTTAATTGTAATCATAAGATGACTCAGTTTGGCCTATCTGCTTGTATTACAAATGACATCAATTTCTGGAAGTCAAGAACCTGTATTAGTGATGGAGTAAAGTCTTATTACACAGGGGTAAAGAAAAGACATAACCTCTATTTCTTATGTGGTAGAAGAATTACATTGTGTGAAAAATGCAAGTATAGGGCTTGAGAAGCCCAGAGAGGTAACACAGACTTCATCAGGCTTTCAGATGTGTCATGTCAGATCTCAGCAATTCATTTCACCAAGCCCTTGTGTAACATCCTCCTACTTCCTCCCTCTCTCACTGCTCTCTCTTGAGAAATACAGAGCCTGTATTTCTGGGTTTTCTCTGGTTTTCTCTCTGGGCCATTGTGTGCCACGTGCCCTCAGCCTGGGACAGGCTCCTCTCGGCACTAGGACAGCCCTGGGAGCCAGGGCTGAGGAGCTGCTCTTACAGCAGGCCCAGCGTTGCCATCATGATGCCAGTGATGACAGAGGCCATCCCCACAGTGCTTTGTATCGAGCACTGGCATGCAGAGAGATGCTCTGCTCTCAGCACCAGGCTCCAGGGCTGGCAGTGAGTCACCAGGCCCTGCTGTCAGCCCTGGCCTGACACTGGCACTTGCCCCTGCAGCTCTTGGGTGAGGCACGGCAGATCTTTCCTGAAGAAAGCACATTACAGTAGTAGGCATTGTTCCCATGGGCTTTGCTTACATGAATAAGGAAGCGAACTCAAATTTCTCTGAATGAGATTCAAGATCAATTCCCTCAGGTCCAGGTAGGCTAAAGTACCCGTAACTGCTTGCCTGCTTACAAAGGAACCTTTCCATGTAATCGGTGTTTTCCTCTTCTGTTGTCCTCAGGTTCACGTGAAGTGAACAGTAGATGTCTTGAGTCAGCAGATCCCTCTGGGCCACGCAGTTACACCTGTGCTCACAACATGCTTGATGAGAGAACTTTTGTATCACCAGCAAGTGATTTATGAGTTCCCTTCTAAAAATACAGCTTTCTTGGGTTGTTATTGTTGCTGTGAAGGAGATGTGTAAAATCCAAGTCTTAACACACAGTCATCTTCTCAAACAGGATGCTCCCAGCCTCATCCTTGGTTTTTCCCTGAAGCTTGAGACCAGAGATAAACTTATTTTATTGCTTAGACTCAAGTACTGGCAGAACAGCCTCACACCCTGTCTGTCGGTCTGCACTCCTGAAGGGCCCAGAGCCATGGCTCCGCAGAGGGGTGAGGCTCTCTCAACTGGGTAAGGGACACCCTGCCCTGGACACGGGGAACAGACATTCAGATTCCATGTCCTGTGAATGGCAGCTACTGATAAATATCTTATTGTTTCTGATATTTTCACCTGACAACTGATTTTGGTCAGTGAGTTCCACCCCTGGCATCCCAGAATGTTTACAGCTGCACCTACAGCAGAAAGGAAACAACACATTCAGGAGCACAGACAAAAACATTTTCTTCTCCCAAATGAGAAATGAAAATAGATGCCATCATGAATGTAAAAAACCCCTGAAGACAAAACCCAGTACCAAGGAGTATGAAACACAGCAACTCCTGCCCAGTGACAGGGCAAAGAGCTGCATACAGAGGAATAGGAGCTGAATTTCAGTTCAGTGAAAAAATACTACTTGGTACTATGAGGGAACATTTCTTAGCAAGTTAAAGTGTGTGTTTTTAGGACAGAAACAGTCTCTCTCATGATCATGTAGCATCTCTGATGCTACAACTAGAGTTCTCCCAGTATGTGGAACAAACTTTAAATCCCTGTGAAACAAAGGAGTCTCATACTTCTCATTCACTCACGCCATGGAAAGTCAGAATTCCTCCATACCTACTTGCTTTAGGTGGAGAATGCACCTAAGAACAGTATCCCTGTTTATAGATACAGAAACTAAGCAGAAGTGAAGGGATTTGCCCAAGGCAAAGGCTACAGCTGACATTACTGATGTCACTGGGTACTTACACCTCACTAGAGATTTTCCTGTTAATCCACAAAAAACCAGAAGAAATGGACCCCACAAGGAAAACCACAAAGTCAGTTTTGCAGAAGGTGACTTATTTGTTTCACATGATCACAGCTGACACACGACTTCAGCAAAACACACCAACTTCATGCTCCCAGACCACCGTCAGTTAGCAGACCAGCAGATGCCCTTCAAAATGGCTACAAGGTCACAAGAACAAACTCCATCAGGAACTCATCCCATTGATTTTTCTTCTCTGGAACTGCTCACTCAAAAACACTGACCAGGCAGTTAAAACTTGAAGAAACATGAGCTACTTCAGACCAAAGTGGGAAGGAGATTGCAAAGATGGGGAGTTTTCACGGAGAACACACTGTTCCCCTCCTACAAAAACATTTGGTTTTGGGATCTCTACAGCACTACAGGAAGGATGACATACTTCCCTCAGAGATCCTCAGGGCAGAGCCTGTGCAGCCACAGCCCTGCTACTGCTTCAGGAACAGGCTGTGAAAGCAGCAGCCCATGAGATACCCCTGAAATAGCAGCAGCGTGGGGGATACTCAGTGGGAGAAGCAAGAACAGAGCAGCCATAGCACAGGTTTGCTCCTCTTCCCAGGGGAACAGTCATTTCTTACTGGGTCACACCTGCAGAGCCTGAGAAATCCTAGGTTTTAGTTCCAGAAAAAAAACCCCATTATTTTGGCTTAGTTGTATTACTCTGCTGTGGGGGCCCTGTGGCAGAAATCTTAAATGTGCAAAGTAGGCAAACTACTTAATTATGGCAGCAGCAGATTTTTGCAAACAAAATTCCAGCAAGTACCACATACAGTTCCATCTACCAAAACTGAGTATCACAGCAGCCAAAAATAAACTGTCTCAAGGTCATAGGAGCAAACACTGTAGATTTCGGTCCTATTACTGTCAGAAAACAAGGAAACATTAGGACAACTACCTTTTTGTGAAGTGCAAGGAAAAACAAATCAGATATTCACTACAAACACAAGTCCTGGTGTATCAAGTATCAAGTTTAATTGATCTGTTACTGTTGGTTTATTTAACTAGAAGATCCACTCATACAATGCTGCAGTTCAGAATCCAGGGGAGTGATACAT
This sequence comes from Corvus cornix cornix, assembly GCF_000738735.6. Classification (NCBI taxonomy): domain Eukaryota; kingdom Metazoa; phylum Chordata; class Aves; order Passeriformes; family Corvidae; genus Corvus; species Corvus cornix. Next base: position 37,037,920 of record NC_046333.1, read on the forward strand.
AATCCAATGTAAATTAGAAAATAAATATGCTTCATAAGTCACTGATCAGCAATCTGTTGCCTAATAAATATTTTTTACCTGGTTTTTGAAAATATTTTAGCTGGGATCTATTTAGAGAACTAGCAAACAGGAGTATATAATGCATACTCTATAAATATTTATGTTCAACTACCTCTTAGATCACATAATGAAAATACATTGTTGTTCCCTATGAAATCTATAACAAATTAATTTGCTGTGGACAAGCAGAAGCTGATAAGCAAATCTTTGAAATAATACAGGATTGATTAGCTATTGTAATAAAGGAAGGAAAGGGGCAATAACCATAAAGGGACAGTACACTGTGAACTAAATAATAGTTTGTTGGGGGTTTTTTTTCCCCTTTAGAAAGTTGCAGCTGAAAATTCTAGTTAGCTTCTGGATGCTACCTCACAGGATCTGTTTTCAATCACTCAAAGCACAGGGAGTCTGGCAGATTTCATCCAGACCTGGCATAAGCTGGAGTGCTTTATTTGGTGTTACCTTCATAAGCAATTGCATATGAGAAACAAAGAGAGCAGGAGAAAAAAAGGTTCTTTACAGTGTCAGGCAAAGATTATTTACCAAGTTTCATTTAAGCAGGTGCCACCTACTCGGTAGATGGTGGAGGGTGCACTCTGAGCGCCACACGACCACAAACCCTGGCTCCGCCCCGCATGTGACCGCCTTAGTCATCCTCATTCCTCCGTGTTTACTCCTTCAGGGACTCCGCCGCCAGCTTCATTTGCTGCCAGAGGAGAGAACAGCGGAGAGAGACGCTGAGTACAGCGGCAGCAGAAGGAATTACACAAACCAGCCAGAGCCCAAAGCAGGACACTGAGTAATAAAACCACACCAAAAAAAGAGCTTGAGCATTTAAAAACAAAAAACGCAAGTCTGTCATGCCTGATTTTTACAAAATACACGGTTTTAACAGAGGCTTTACTTTTGTCCACCAAAACACTCATCAAATGGCAATGCAATCTGTATGTTAATTACTTAATTAGTTTTGTGATGAATAATGCCTTACATGAAAGTCATTTAGCCTTTTAAATATTTAGGCTTTTAAGCTGATCTCAAAAGGTCAGTGAACTACTGACAAACTGCTGTCCCCACTTCCCACTGCAACAATCTGTTAACTGTTATCCAGTGTTTCTCTTTTTGTTGTTGTTGAATTGAATAAAAACATCCTGTGATATAAGAAGGAGGTATCAGACTGCTATGGTGATATGTGTTATTTCCAATCCTGCTGATAACCAGTGTTTTCATTATCTTAGGATGTCACCAGAGAGATCTCCACGTGAAACCAGGATAACAGTCCCAGGTGTGGAAAGTATCTGCTGAATAACAGAAAACAGAGCCACTCTGTGAAGCTTCTTGTTAAAGAGGATGTTTCGTAACACAGAACTTACAGAGGCAACAAGAGTTTAAATTGTGCCCAAGGCATCTCTCATACATCACCTGGGGGTTATCAGCCAAGGGGCTGGAAACGTCTGGATGGCTGGAACCACCCTGATAAACCAAGAAATAGTCAGAGCGACTTAACACCCTGAAGAAAAAAGACGGGGACAACAGTCACAGAAAGGAGAAGAGAGGGAGACCAGCCCAAAGGACAGGGTGAGGAGCAGGGGCAAGGAGATCCACAGCACTGCTGGAATTCACTGCTCATGCCCAGCATCACTGCCTCCTTGGAGGCAATTCAGCAGGCAAGGAAAGGAAAAGCCTGGACATGAAAAAATTTGAGTGGTCATATGAAAAAACAATTTAAGCAGCTTTCAACTCCTAAGCAGCTGTGAGGGTTCCGTATCATTCCCCCAGTGGAGGATGGACAAGTGCTACTGAGCTGAAGTTCTTTCTTTTACATTTGTATTTGATTTCATAGAAATGGCCCATGACATATGAGCTATTAGAAAGAGAAGTATCTAATAATGCTACAACAAAACTGGAAAAGATGAAACTGCAAATAAAGTGGGCACTATCATTCAGTTTCTATCCCACAGCATGGGATACAAGGATGTCATATGCTTTAACACAGCACCTTCAACCTTTTCTTCGCTGCTAGTCTGTGCCTGAACCATTCCAAAACAGTATTCTGCATGATAAAAACACACCTACTACAACTTTTCCTTATCATTTTTATCTGTATTTCCATGCCATCTATAAGTGAAGTAAATTTAGTCTGTGATACAAATATTTATATGCTTCTCCATAGCAACAGTGTAAGGAAAAAAGCCATTGCTAAAGGCTGGAATACAGATTCCTCTTCTACATCGTGATTCACTTATTTAAATAAATGTCTGAATAAAACTACGGCATCTTTAATTAAAGTGACTTTTCCTCCCATTGCAAAAACATAGAAAATACACAGAAGACAGCAACTTCATTCAGTTCCTGACTCATCAAATTCAAACCTAATTCTCTTATTTTAGAATGATTTTCTTAAAATTCTGAGTGGTGGTGTAATTATATGGGGATTGATGAGGAATGCAGAAAACTGGAAAGGTATTTTTATTCTCTGATCTCTGCAGGGCTTGCCAGAGTCTGGAAAAAACCCAAGCACATGACTGCTAATGATAACTAAATGTAATCTGTCCAAAATCTCTGTACAAGTTGGACCACTCTCATTTATTTTTGAAGGCCCTCCTAATTTTAACTGAGCTAATCTTAAACTAGGATTCTCTTGTGCTGGCAATCTTATGCTATCATATTTAAAATACGTGATATGAACAAACAAATATCCCAGCTTCTTGAGCAGGCCAGTGAATAGAAAAACCTCTTAAAATAGCTTCACATGCTGCCATGGCACACAAGGCCTGGGCAAAACCAGTCCAAATGCAGTCACTCACATATTTCAGGAAATGAATCATATGCCACCTGAGAACCCCAAGAGCTGCATATTTCATTTCTTCTTTATAGTTTCTAATAACAAAATGTATTTAGCAGTACCTGGCAGCAGCAAGCTCCCCAAGACCTATCACTTGGGCAAGCAACATGTGGTGGCACCTTTAAACAGAGAAATTCTTTGCCAAGTTCAGGCTGAAGAATGTTTAAATTTCCTTTTTCTTTTACTGTGAAAGGAAATGTTCCATTTTAATGGGAAAATATTTCTCTAAGACAACATATGGGAAAGGGAGTGTATTTTTGAATTTTTATTGCTGAGAAAGGGAACTGACAAGGTACTTTCTAAGATCACTTTCCCCCTGACAGCCCCAACAGGTTCACTGACAAACCTTTGGGGCTGAGTTAACCACTCTTCCATCAAAAAGACATTTATTTGTAAGCTTTAAGGAGTATTTTAAAAATATAGAAAAGAGGTATTAAAAACATCTCGATCTACTTGTCAAGCCTACAAGATACATAATGACAAACAACGCTCATTTGAGGGGTATGAAAAGCCTCTGCGAACTAATCAGAGGCACAGCTCAGAAATGAGTTGGGTCAAGAAGCCATTTATTATCAGCTGAGAGTTACCAGTGAAAGGTTTATACTTAATGCTCTGTTTTATGCAGCACCCTTAGCAACAGCAGCCTATGCATGCAACACGAGTGAAATGTGTTTAAACTAGTATTAATTTTAGTGGCGCTACAGGGTTGTTTATTCTAAAATTCTACTATTAGGAAATGCTCTTAATGTTTATCTGCTGTAATTCAATAAATTTGCTATTTCCATTTTATTAAGTTTAAATTTCTTTGTAAAGCACATGTAATATAATTAGACAGTACTTCCAGGAGAAATAGCAAACCAATTACTTAAGATTTCCCTACATTTCAACATTAAATTTTCTGAAAGAACTTTATTAAAATGATACTTTCACACCACAAATAGAGCTGCATGCCAAGCATGGAAATCAGGCTACTCCTTTGTGGGCTCACTCATGAGAAACACCAACTTCAGTGTACAAGTTATGGCTGTGGTAGCTCTCCAGTTAGAGGGTCTGTGGAAGTCTAAACATGTGATTTAGTGCTGCCAACACCACCAAAATACAAAATTAAATAGCTACAAACATGAAATAACAGAAATATACAGCAGCACCAGGGCTTGGTTCAAGTCACAGCCTCACTGGCAATGCAGGATACTTCCACATGGCACGAGGAGGACCGTGGCCCACTCTGTTTTCCAAGCCCTTTGCCCAGGGCTGAGGAGCTGCTTTGCCCCTCACTCTGCACAGCAGGGCTGCTTCGGGCTGAGTCCCAGCACGTGGCTTCTTTCTGCCCCTGGGCTGAGAGGCAGGAGCTGCCTCTCACACCCCCACCTTGCCAATCCAGCTGTGACCTTCTTTCTGCACCAGAGGAGGTCAGAGATAACCCAGCACTGCTGCTGTGCTGGTTTCACACACACTCATAACCTAATCAAACACTCTCACCTTTCCTTTATGGTTTCTGTGGGACAGCCAACATTTAACAGGCACTAACAGTCTTTGCCGGTTTAATGTTGATTTACTGCCCTTGCTGAGCTCTGTGTCAAATGCTTATAACACTGTTATTTTCCAGTTATGCTCAGTCTTGGTAAGCCAGCCTCTAACTAGTCTTAATTTCACCACTGTGTGTGTTAATTCCAACTGACAATTCAACCACGACCTGTGGAAAACAATTCTAAAAATAGAAAGCATATAAAAGTGAAAACCAAAGAAACCAGGATCTAATGATTCACTGGTTTGGTGCTTTTCCATAGGTATACTCACCATACACATAGGTTTGTACATATGTAGAACAGACATGTAAACAGCCTATATTAAATATAAGAAGACATGAAGGCAGATGATTTTTATCAGCAATTCCATCTTCTGGTTTTCCAGTATACACCATGTAGAACAGCTCATGAGCACTTAGAAAGAGCAGTGGTACATGGTATCTTTCCCACTTTCTTACATTAATAATTATATGAAAACATGGTAGATATATATTAAATTCTTCTTTTGTAATGGTGTCCAATCACAACAAAAGTAGTTTCTTGGCTCTTGAGCTGTCTCAAGAACTGTATCAGCTTAATCTGTAAGTACCAACCAGTTACAGAAGAGGCAAATTAACACCCACTTCAAAACTCAGTAAGCCTCTTCCACATGTAGTATTTTATTCTGTGTAAAGGTTTAAAAGCTTATTTAATGGAAATTTGTTCTCACTGATTATAATGGTGTAAAGTTATGGTAACTTTGTATCTAGAATCACAAACCTTCCCTCAAGGGTTTTGTCTATGGCATGGAACGCTCTACAGGGAATGGCGCTCAAGGACTCTGGGCTTGGGGTTACTTTTAAGCTGCATTTCTGACTCTGACCAGTTTTCCAGCAACCTGTTAGGTTCCTTAGCTGGAGATGGTAACTGATGCTTCTTGACAGCAGTAATAACCAGTCCCTATACTAGTACACTCCCGTTTATAAATCCCAGGACCACACAGCCACAATGTAACCCTGAATGCTTATTTTCATTTAAGTCATCCTGCACAACCCTTCAGTCTTCTTGAAAGCTGATGATTTCCAGAATACAGTTTCTCCCCTACTTCAATAGCATGGTAAAAGACTTGTAGGAACAATTTCACAACTTCCTTGTTTCCCAGAGCCAAGACCAATGGCCCTGTGATGCTGCAATCCAGTGGAAACAACTCCCTACAAAGGCAAGCCATACATGAGCATTGAACAGTCAATAGGAAGTAAGAAGAATTTTAAACTGAAGATAACAAAAAACCAAATTCAGAATTATCACTCTCACAAGGACTGTAAGCAATTACAGTAATTTAACTTCTTGAGGAATATTTACTCCTTACTTCTAGGTTGCACCTGAAAGATTACATCTAGGTTTGGGCCCTCCAGTGTAAGGAGGATACTGATGAACTCTGCCAAGTCTAACTATGGAATCCAAGATGGGCAGGGAGGTGATGCACATGCCCGAGACACCTGCCAATATCTACAAGGACGTAAGCAAGAAGACGGGATCAGGGTCTTGGCCAGGGTGCACAGCCAGGAAACAAGAAATGAAGAGGTCATTAAAAAATAAGCCAAAAAGGCCTCAACAGAAAGTATTTCACTACAAGGATAACTAAGCACTGCAGCAGGGGCCCAGGGAGGTTTTGGAGTCTCTGTCCTCAAAAGACTCAAGAGGAAAACCACCCCCAACAAGCGCTGGGGCCTAAATTTGGTGCCAATCCTATCCGGAGCAGGAAGTAGGACTACTGACCTTCTGAGGTCCCTCCCAGGTTGAGAGATTTTTACAGTTGTTTCTACAGGAATTGTGACAGGAAGTTTGCCTGGACTCCACAGACCCAGAGTGGGAATCTGCTACAAGAAATAGAAAGTAACAGGAAAGAGCAAAGAAATGGTTCTCTTCTTTCCTTTCTTGTATGCCTAATTCAAGATAGAATACCAAGTGCAGTGTTAATGAAACAATAGGTTTGCAAAATTAGTAGTGCAGAGTCAGGAAAACTTGCAGAATCACGTAATTTGTGCCTTGGAGTATTGTGCCTGATTAATAGTGCTGTGAGGAACAGCAGACAAAGCAACCCCATTTGTAGTACATTTTTTTCCTAAGATTTTTTTTCTGATCTACTTCAGATTGTCTCTGATTTAAATTGCAAAGTATTAATTAATACTCATTACAATATTCTTACAGTATTAGTCACCCCTTGCTGAACCTTATCTTAGTTCAGTAGACAGTACAAAAATGAAGAATAGTGGAAGTCAGACTAATAGTATTTTCTTTAGAAGTATATAGCTCATGCATTCTGTCCCTCAAAATATTACATTATTTTTGTCTTTGTGTAGCTCATATTTTATAGCTTTTTTTCCACCATAACTGGCCATGTAGTTGCCAAGTGACAGATAAATACACAACGTTAAACGACACATCCGAATGCCTGACGAGGAGCGTGTGCCGAAACCTCCCTCGCAGGATGCCAGTCCAGCCCAAGGGATGCTCTCCCCTTTAGCTCATGCAATTACCTCTCACCCAATCAGCAGCTGGTCAACAGATTTTGGAGTCAGAAACTCTTGACTGGCTATGAAAGCAATGATGCAAAAATGTGCAATGTGACATGACCTTGGTGACATCTCCAAGTGCAGTCCCACACACACTTCTGTAACTTTGTGCTGTGGGTCAAACAGACATCACTGTAGTTTAAGGGTGCAGCTGGTCCCTAGGTCAACAGCACATCAACAATGCTTTACTGGTTTCAGGGCGAGCTATGATACCATTTATTTTCTCAGGGAGTTTTGGAGGATGGTAATTACCTGCTTGCAAATACTAGTTACAATCAAGTGAAAATGCGTAAACCAAACTATTCTGCCTCTCTGAAGTTTAACAAGCTTATTCACTAAGCAGGGTGCCCCTGAGCGGGCACACAGCCTTTGGAAGAGAAATACCCACCACTCTGAGAGTTTAACTAGCCTTCTGGACACAAATTCCTAATATAAGGATATGGCTGACACTGAAGCTTAACTGCAGACATAGCTGTGTTAGCTTTATACCAACTGTAATCTCCTTCCCTGGAGATACTCAAGAGCCATCTGGACACAGTCCTAAGCAGCATGCTCTGGGGGTCCCTGCTTGAGCAGGGAGGTTGGACTAGCTGATCTCCAGAGGTTTCTTCCAACCTGACCGGTTCTGTGACAGCAGTAACAGCCTGGCTAACAATCAGTCTGCTCAGTGTGCATTAATTTACCACTTAAGCTCACATGCCTTGCACTCACTCTGCCTCATGATTGAGGAGGCACAGCTGAAAGCAGTCAAACAGCCTCTGCAGCAACACCAGCAGTGGTGGCGAAGGGCTTGAAGGCGGTCGGTGGCACTGCAGAGGGAAAGTGACAGTCCTTCCTCCCCACACTGCTTGAGTGGCCAAGCGCTTGGGTGGTGGAAAAAATACACAGCTCACTGCAGCTTCTGTAGATGTTCCAGAGTAACAAACAAAGCTATGTGAGCTCTGTGCTTCCATTTTTTTCCAGCTTAAGGCCAGAAGGAACCTGCTGGGTTACAGACATCAGCCTCCCTCAAGTGCATAAACCCACGTCACAGAGGTTTAGCCAGCAGAGACCACGCAGCATCGGTTCCAGTATTGCACAGGCCAAAACCCACACAGTTTTTGCCGACATTCTTTAGCAAATCTATTATACAAAAGGCAAGAGACTAGTTTAAAATATTTAATGCCACAAAATGAGCAGAGGAAAAACTCAAAGAGCATGAATGTGTCTCCTCGTAATCATGCAACAGCAGGGAACAGACTGTGAAAAACAGACGATCTCTCAAAATCAATTATGCCCAATCCTCAGAAGTCAAAAAAAATATATTCCACTAGTTTCTGGACAGAAATTTGGCCATCCCTGGAACCCAGGCACACAGACCCCAACACCTAAGCACTATGGAAGTCCTTACCCACCCTCCGCTCTGCCAGTGGACACAAAGGCATGCCTAAGCCCCAGCCCAAGACCAGCTGGTCTCAGTTTTACCCTGGGCTCACATTTCTCTCCAAATTTGCTAATTTGTGAAGTCATATAGAGCCCAACTTGGTTTCATATAAAACAAGTAACAAGATAAAAAGTTTACTCCTCTATGCAGGAAATGCACTGGGTAATCTAGATCAGACTCCAGATATGAAACTAAGAACCCAACTTCAAGCACTATTTTTGGAAATTACCATCTGTGACATAAATCTGACATAAACAAGCAGACAAATATGCAGGGGGCATGGCTGTTCTCTGTCCTGCTACCACACTGCAGCCACAATGCTGCAAGTACAAATTTCCCATTTCTTTGTGGCAGGCAAGAAACTTCAGCCTCACAATACATCAGAAAACACCAGAGAAATCAAATGTCTGAAAAATATAAGTAGAAAATATTATAGTGTATCTGAAGTAAAAGCTACATTTGAGAACTCAGAGTTCAACACTGGGCAGACACATAGGAAAGCAACCACTGCTGTGAAGGGAGTTCTTCCTAGGAGGGAATTTGCCTCTTTATCTGTTGTACCAGCATGAAAAGTAAGTTTAATTTGAAAGTAACTGTTACCACAGTATAAAAAAAGTATTTTAATGCAGTAAAGTAGGAAAAATTAGTCAATGTTTAGATTATTTGGTGAAGAACTAGTCTCAATTCTACTCAAGAGTTTATTAGGCAAGGAGTCCAAGGCCAGCAACAAAGGGACCTACCAGGCCATCTTATTTGTTTTCCTCCCCTGTAGAGGCTCTCCTGACCCAGGCACGTGTTACTGCAATATAATTTCGAGTAGTATTTTCATTGTTGCTTTTCTCTTCAAAGACAAGATTTCTTCTACTTCCTGTGAGGGCTCTGCTATTGCCTATTTACAGCCTAGTGAAAAATAATCAACACAGAGCTGCTAAACAGCTTCTAATTACAGTTATTTTATAAATATTCTGAAGCTATCAACTCTATGAATTTTAAAGTGCATCAAATATCTCTTCAAATACTTCCAAAATGGCGCTGGTGTCACTGACAGAATTTCTTCCTTCACCAAAGACACCTGTGACACAGCAAATTCCCTTCTGCCAAGTTCCCAGCTCCTTGGGAAGACTATGCACCCACGGGAAGAGATAAATTGTTTTCCCTTAAACACTGGGCCAAACATAAGTATCACTATATTACAGGCTATTGATTTGTTCTGAAATCTATATTTAAGCTGATATATGTCTGATCAGATAAGTCAGTTACTCAAATTAGTTATGGTGGATGTATGGTTTGATCTGGCTCAGGAAGTTCTTGAACTAAGCATAGGCAGGAGACAGGGAGATACATGTTATTCCTGCTTTTCACTCTATCCTAGACATCTGTGTATTGCCACTTTGGAGGCTTTGGTACCAGTATGCAAATATACACGTACACAAAGGACACAGCTTATTAAACGTGCCATTTTCATTGAAGAGGCACAACTGGACACAAAGCATTACTCTCATTGTACTACAAAAGACTGTCTAATAAGTAGGTAGGAGAGTAAAAGGTTGGTTCGGTAGTTTATAACTGCATTTCTTCAAAATGAGCAAAGTTGTAACAGCTGACATAGTCCTAAATTATAGTTATGGCAGTATTTATGAATTTATAATCTTTATAAATTGCTCTGCTAAGCCTGTTGCAATTTTAAACAACGTAGCAAAAAGGGTAAAGGTCTGGTTTCCAAAAAGGCAATGGCAAAGTTCTCATTTATTTCAGTGAAACCAGACTTTCTATGTTTCCTGTGTTATGAGTGAACAAAATGCTTTTTCCCTTTTTCCAACACATTAGTGGGAAGAAAACCTCTTTGCTGTAGGCTGCTCACCACCTTTGTTTTGAAGTGATGTAGTGCTCCTCCTCCACAGTCCCCTGTTCAGAGCTACCTGCACTGTATCAGAGACAATCACAAAATTCTGTGCCTTTTTGTCTCCAATACCATCAGCAACTTCTTTGCAAAGCTTTATGAAATTCTTTTGCAATAAAGAGCAAATTAAAGCTGTGTAAGACCTACTATTTCCAGTCTCAAGAGAGATGGTATTTTAAGCAGCTCTGTAATATGAAGACAAACAACGACCTGTAGTTATGTTGAGTATTAGCGTTTACTCTGTTTCTGAAATCTGCTTTAGTGCCTTTGAACACCCTATGCTATGTAACTGAGAAACTACAGAAAAAGTATTTTGGGATGAGGTTTAAATTGAAAAAAATGGATGAATTATTTCTGACTATTTAATTTTATTATTTTCATGCCTTGCCAACCCTATAATCCCAGTTTCTTTCTGTTAATTTTGTGCAATACAATACATAAAGGCAGAGTACATGTATTATATAAAACACATCTACATTTGTAAGAATTTCTTTTAATAACATTGTGGTTTTTAGGTTTAGAACTTCATGTTAAAATTGTTACACTCTAAACAAAACTTGAACAATTACAAAAATGGTCATGCATATTGCAATTATTCTTTTACTTCGTCAACATGAACCTTGTGTCTATGCAGGCTTTCCATGCACAGAGCAAGTCCATTTTCATATGCCTTGGTAACACTTCTCCTTATTTCTTCCGCTCTTTGATTTCCTTCAAGTATTTTTGCTTTATTAAAGCATTTTACTCCTTTCCTTATTTATTCCTTGCTGATTCCCCACTCTCTGTTCTACTGTCCTAGTTGTACCCTCTCCCTTATATTTTCACTTTCAATTCCTTCAAAATGAGAAATCTTTCCCTTTTGCCTCTAAATTCACAGGTGGGCAAGGGTCAGATTTGCTGGCACAAAAACTGCCGAGGAGAGTGGCCCTGGAGGTTGGCAGCTTCCCAGTGGGGAGAGAGCCACACTCCTCCTCCCACTCCCATCATCCTGCACTGCCTTTCAGGAGCAGTGGGAACCAAAGGAAGGACAACGTACCGCTAGCATAGCCCCGCTTTGGGGCTCTGCTCTGAGGGGCTGGATAAAGCTGGGCAATAAATTGAAGCCTAGAAATAAATGTGTGGAACAGATATATGCAGCTCCAGTCCAGCTGCTGTTCTAGACTGACCTCCTTCTTTTGCTTCAATGGAAATTAGAGCTAATGGTGCCAGCTTCAGCACGCACTGAGGGATTAACTATTGTGATTCATGTTAAATTGCCACACTAATTTAATTCTATCAGACCTCAAGGCTTGGCTTTGGAATGTTGTTATACACTGCAAAGTGCTTTTACTGGATACCCTGGGTTACCAGTACCATCACACTCCTATTCCTCAACTTTAATCTATCACAACAAATATATTCTCTAGCATGCAACCACAAACATCTAAAGTAATTTCTCTTCAACATATTAGCTGCAGCACATCAAAACTCTCTGATTGCTATAGAAACACTGTACAACATCACCATTTGTGACAAAATATGTTGTCTTGTAAATTTTATAGTAAGACCTTTATAAAATGGGTTGTTACATCTGTCAAACCAACCATATTTTAACAAACATGCCAGTAAGTGCTGTGAAAACACTCTAAATAAATGCTGAAAACATCATATGATTTTGCATCAGTAAAGTGAGTCAATATTATCCAGTGAGTCACCTAACTAATTCACCACAAATTTATGTAATGGTATAAGATGGAAGGTGAACACACATTTCCACAGATCCTTCAGGGCAAATCAAATATACAAGCTAGGGCAGCACAAATAATTGCAAAATATTAACAAGCTGCAGAAACCCATTTTCTGCACTTTGCACTTGATAATATGTCAGTGCTCACATGCTCCCGCTTCCTTCTTAACACTGGAAACAATCAGAAAGTAAAGGCACACCATTATAGGACCAACACACACCATTGTAGGACCAACAGAACTGCAAGAACCGTGGACGTTAGTGCCATCCTTTTCTAAAATAATAACATTTCACAACCACAGCAAAAGATTTCTTCAATAAACTAAAGCAAGTATCTCTTACATATTAAAATGAGAGCACATAATTTCCACTACTAATAGGAAATTACAATAATATTAGTGGTGTAAAGAAATACAGCAAAGGCTGTGGTTTACAAAAGAGCCAGTGTAAGACTGCGTCTACCAAGGACCTGATTAGCACCCACACACCCAGATTCTCATTCTCTCTCTCTCTCTCTGTACCTGTACACTGCATCTATTTATCTATCTAAAAAATAAAGAAAATGCATTCATAAAGAAGACCTTAACAATGTTTGTATTTGAAGGGGCATTATCCACAATATTAATGGGAGGCTGTTAGGTTTTAGTTTCCATGTGTTGGTTTTTGTTACCCTGAAAATTCTCCTCTCAATGCCTTCCTCATTTGTAACTGAAATACTGCTACCAGAATGTTACAGTGAATTCGCACTTCAGTTTAGCAATGGAGTTTTTCAGCAGGTACTATATACTAAAAACTAATTAGCATTGAGCACTAATTTAAAATACATATTATATATGTTACTCTATATTACTTGGTATGAATCTCATATAAATAACCTTCAAGTAATTGTATTAGAATTTTGCCATCTTATTAACTTTTCATCAAAGAAACATATCCTATTGAAATTGCCATCTGCTGAACTTGCTTCTTGACTTTGTTTCATCTTTCTGTGACATGGGAATAATCACCAATACTATCGGGAAAAAAATACATAAATAACACCTTAAATAAGTTTTCTCTCTTCTGAAATCTGCAGGGGTTTGACTAAAAAGAAGAAAAGAGGTTTTTGTCCTGTGTTAGTGAATGGCTGAATCTCCTTTCATGATTTCTGCTGATCAGTGAAAAAACAAGAGAAGAAAATACAGCTCAGAATCACTCAGATCCATATAAATGCTCTTGTATTAGATGCTTACGCAACAAACCGGAAGATTCACAGCGGCATTAAAAATAATCTCGTTTGTGAAGCAGATATGAAAATTCTTCCTATTGATGAGATAAGCTTAAAACTAATTGATACAGCAAGTAAGCAACTGCTCCCATTAATTGTTGCTCTAAAGTTTTAATTGTTAACTACACTTTCACATACTTCTCACGGAAACAACAGGACAGACCACCCCCAGAGAAGAAGTAACTGGATAAACCAATTAATGGTTTGGTCTAGTAATTTCAACTTCACCATGTTAAAAACAGGTAAGGGAAGCTCTGGGTGTGTCCCACCTGCAGAATAAAGGTGTCTTCTTGCCACATGTGAGTCTAATTTAGCCACTTAGGAGTTTCTCAACCTGGCACACCAGTTACATTCTCGGTTTACTCAACAGCACTTCCACCAACCCAAAACCATCTGTCTTTCATTTCATTAAGAATTTACCTCACTTCTGGTTACCCAATGTTAGCTAGAATGTATTAACAGACCTTTCCATCTCCCCAAAAGAGGAAAAAGAGACTGACTAATTTGATAGCATTTCTCAAGTCAGAAACAGGAAGGACCAAGAGTCACAAGAACCATATCTATTTAGCAGACTTACTACTCTTTTATATATAAAAGTAGTCTTACCTTTTGAAAAATGCCACCAGCCCAAGAAGACATTGATAACAACCCCCACCCCCTTTCACAGAAACAGACCTCCTTATTCATTCTGTTTCAAACTATTCAAACACAGAACTTCTCTTCAAAAAATATCCAGCAATCCCTGCTGTGTTTTGGGCAGTCCTGCTCTTCCAACAGCATGTAAAATTGTCCTTAAACATCTAAGGCTGTGTTGCTGCCCAAATGTTTTCAAGTCTTCTTTTTTCTTCCTAGATAACCAAAAGCAATGCACGAGGCAGAATTGTACAAAGCTCTTGAAACTTGCATGGGCAATCAGATGGTGATGTGTACCTGTAGCACCGACACTCAAAAAACCTCTGGGGCAGGAACTTAACACTTGTGCATTTCTACACAGAGCTAAGGCAACAGAAGTCCTAATGTGTTTAAGCCCTGTAAGTGCTACAACTAAATAAACACTGCAGAATAAAGAGTTACCTAACACACAGTTCTTTTGTCTCAGAGTCTGACCTGAATATTAAAAACCTGGGTTTTGTGACCCATTCTGGCAGATGTACCATATCGTCCATGAGGATTACCAAAATAGTTACAAAAGCTTTTAAAATCCTTCAACTTTTTCCTATTTCTTTCCTATCAAAAGCTACGGAGACACCATGCCTGCACAGGTCTGCTAAATAATCAAAATAGTTTCTCTGCATTGAAATTTAAACTTTTAACATGTCTTTGAAGGAACTCTAGTTGGTCACATCCCTTAAAATTTGATCAACCAATCTGGACAACATTAGAACAATATTGCTCAAAATGGAAGGAACCTCAAAGGTCACCTAGTTCCAATTCCCCTGCTATGGGCAGGGACACCTTTCACTACACCAGCTTGCTCAGGGACCCCATCCAACCTGGCCTTTACTTCCAGGGATGGGGCATCCACAATTTCTCTGGGCAACCTGTTCCAGTGCCTCACCATCCTCACAGTAAAGAACTTCTCCCTAACATCTAAGCTAAACCTATTCTCTTTCAGTTTGAAACTATTACCTCTTGTCCTATCACTACATGCCCATGTGAACAGTCTCTCTCCATCTTTCCTGCAGGCTCCCTTCAGGTACTGGAAGGCCACAATTAGGTCATCCAGAGCCTTATTTTTTTCAGGATGAAAACAGCGCTTGCTCTAGTATCAAAAACTGGTTTTCATCTTTGAAAAGAAAAGTCTTTGCTTTATCATGTTGAGCACCTTCGTTGCTTTTTCCTGGGGTTTTAGAGCTGTTGGCTGTACCCTTTCTTTTTTTTCTTCCTCCTAAAAAGAGATAATTACTCTCCTCACCTCTCCATCCTTTCTGCTCAACTGCCCCATTAATTCATTCCAGAATTTTATCTGGGAGATGGTCCTTTCTGGCTCATATTTTTCTTTTGTAATAAGCCAATACCCTACCAAACATTCTGTGTCTGACAAGGTAACAATTTCTGGCCCAACAAGACATGTTTTGAGTGTTCCCTCCTCCGCTCTGAGGGACCAAGGAGAGGTCACAGAACAGCAGCAGACTCCTGAACTGAGATGTGCATTGCTGCAGTATATATTGCTCTGGGACAGCTTTGCTCTGAGATAACAAGGTAGGTAGTACAGGCTATGGCTCAT
Source organism: Corvus cornix cornix (assembly GCF_000738735.6). NCBI lineage: Eukaryota > Metazoa > Chordata > Aves > Passeriformes > Corvidae > Corvus > Corvus cornix. The sequence goes on from NC_046333.1 coordinate 37,053,446, forward strand.
TTCTCTACATGCATTCCACATTCTTCTGACTTTTGTAATTTATTCCACATGAAATAAAAATTGAGACAGTAGAGAAAAAAAAACCCTGGAATATGAATGATACTATTATCATCTGAGGAAACAGATAAAAAGAAAAAAAAATTCTCCTAAGAAAAGAAGGTAATCAGACAAAAAAATCATAGATTGGCTATGCAGCCCTAACAAAGACTCAAAAACTAAAGCACTCTCAAAATAATAGAACAAGAAGTCAGCAAAGCCTCTAAATGAGGAAGAAAAACCAACCAACCAATCCAAAACCAAACAGAGCAACTAAACTAATTAACTTCAGATTCTCCAAATGCTTCTCAGAAAAGCAAATCTTTCTGTTTTCAATCTATTTCAGAGGATACATGGCCATAAGTAGTGCACACTGCTCCTATTATTGGGCGAATAACCTAGCAAACTACAGAGGCACAATTGCTCTGAAATGCTAGCTGAAGTTTTACTTGTTGTCAAAAGAAAAGAAATGAAAAAGAAACAAAAAGAGTATTACAGTACCTTAACTTATAAAATGTTCTATTTGATTCTAGTTATGCTTTTCCATTTAATTTTCATTTATTTGGCTAAAACTTTAAAATACAATAAAGCTTTAAAAAGTATCTGTCTGAATTCAGTTCTTTTGGCAGATATTTTCCTCCTGGCTTCTCTAATCCGTTTTATATGAGCTGGCATCTTAGTATGCAGAGCCTAATAGTACCATTGAAACCTCCTGACAGCCTGCTTCTCAGAAGCAAAAAAGACATTATCTCCCCAAAAAACCTGCTCTAAACAGTGTTCTCTTTTGCACATGAACTACCTGTCACCCCATGCCCTGTTACTTGTTATTCTTAGAGCTGCACATTAAAGAGAACCAATCCTGAGAGCACATACAGGAAAACTTACTCTTTTGGTTAAGCACAGCTATTTATGTAATGGTGTGTTGCTTTCCATGTACATAAATGAATTTGGTTTTTATGAAAATTCCCTCTGAATATTGGAGACTTCAGTCTCTTAATAAATAAACACAGAGCAGCAACATAATACTGCTTCTGTAACAGAGCAATACTGAGACTGATACACATGCAATGATGTATATATGCTTGTCTATACAAAGCTGCAGTACGTGCCTCACAATTTCAGAAAGTTCTTAGCAGAATGTTATACTGAGCTGACAAAAATGTAGAATGTCAGTCACCTCAGTTTAATACTTCTTTCAGGAAGGGAAGGTTAAAGGAACTCCACTGTTGTCTGCTTGCTAAATTACCCCCAAACACATTTTAGTGCTTTATAATCTGTTACATACAACATTCAATATTCTACTCTCTGTACGAATAATAAAAAATGCTATTTTCAGCTTGTCAAAAGAAATATTTGAGTTTTTACAGCATAGTGTGTAATGAATTAATTACACACTAGGCAATTAAAATCTAAAATACTCACCAAGCTAACTTAAAAGGATGCTGAATACTAATTAAAGACTGACATGCTCTTTGACCCTAACCAGCTTTCTTTGAACACAAAACCTCTTGAATTTCTCAAATGTCAAGCCTTGCTGCTTTTCCATAGAAGTGTATGAGACTTCAAACGCAGCAGAAATCCTGTCTTTATGATGCTCTGCAGAACAATGGAAAAACAGGCAATGCTTGTATGTTGACTGTTGCAGTCATTCCGGTTAAAAACCCCCTACATCCTTCATGAACACATCAGGCCTTACTTGCTCCACTTAGTGTGTTCCCTATTTTGCTTGCATATTGAAAACCCCCTCTTATTACTGTGACTAACCTTTTTATATTAATTTTTCTCTGTTTAATCACTTCACAATTCAACCATTTCATAGTTCAGCTGTTGTTTCAATGGGATGGTCTCTAACAGCTTTGCTGGCAGTCTGAACTACACGTAGGCTCTAGCCAGAATGGCATTTTCCACAATCTTGTGCTAGAAATAAATTTGATTTAAGGAGAAAATGCAATGGTAATGAATCCATTTCCAGTGCTTTATGATGTATAATCCTACTCAAGAGTTTCTCAATTCTCTAAATATCTGCCTTCCCCTGAGGTTTTGTGCACACACCAAATCTCCTGTCCCAGAAAGACTAACCACATGCCATCCACACCCAGCTTCCTGCTGTGGGTGCATACTCATAACAAAGTGCAGAATGAATACTTTATTGCTTATCCAGTACCTGAAGAGTTTATGTATGCTATGTCCCCTCATGCTAAACTAAAAAGGACTTGGAAGTAGGTAAATGGTAGATTTGCATATCAACAAAACACTTCTGACAACTCCAGTTATTAATGGGTAGCTTCCCTTCTTCCCTTCAATCCCTGTCCACATGATCATTCACACTGTCACTGATTCAAAGCAGTATCCTCCCACATATTCACAGTTGATTAGGAGTTAGATTTGAGAGTCTTTCAGCTGCACAGCTGACACAGGACCGCCAAGAAAAGCTTTGCTTCTGGATGTCTCTGGAAGGGCAGAATTTGGTAATAGGGTAGCAAACAAAGGGGTTACTTTTCAGATGACAGGACCACAGAATTTCCTGTGAGCTCAGCACTAAATCAAACACTGATAGGTGTATCTGGGTAAGTAAATGCAGGCAAGTATCTCATTGCAAACTCTGATGACTTGTTACCCTGTTGGTCTCCTTAGTGATAGGCTTATATTGAGTATAATTATCTTGAGTAACCAAAACACCAAAGTTAAATAAAAAAAAAAATCTGAAGCTGAAATGTTCAAAGCACATGGTCATCCAAATTGTAACAGGCATCTGGACAAGCAAGTAACATAATCACATACCTTGAACTGACAGCATGCATTACTACAGAATAATTATTAAATAGTAACTCTAAAATTCAAGCAAGTCTCTGAATTTCAGTGGTGGCCAACAGCTGTTTCCTAAAATTTGCAGTTTTCACAGTGACAGTAGGTCTCTAAAATCACCTGAATCAAATATCTAAGGGGCCAGGGCCATGGAGCAAGGGACCACAAAGTAACTTTGCCGCCACCAGCCAATTTCAACAGAAGTCATAACTTTGCAGAGGTCTCAAGGATGCCAAGTGTCTCTTCACTTTATGAAAATCAGTAGCTGTGTATGAAGGGAAATCCAAACCAACAGCCTATCACTGAAAACAGAATTGTAGCTCAGAGTAGCTGCCACTTGTTTAATGAGGACATGTGCACAGCTGCCTATAGGCTCAGGAAAGACAGGACATAAATCCTGAGGGAATCAGGCTTCATTAGCTCTGCTGCCTATAAGCAGATTGCAATGGGAGAACATGCAAATAGAAGAGTTTATTGTATAAGAAATCAGTCCAACCTCCTTCATGGTATCTGTCCCTGTACAGTCTTGATAAAAGTAAAGTCTTGATTTTCATTCCCTTCCCTGTTTACAACCTGCATTTATCAGAGTTCTGCCATTTTCACTAGTCTCTCAGCATAGAGGTACCCAATTCTTTTATTTCTTTTTTATTCTTATCTAAAATAGACTGTAAGACTCTATGTTCAAAACACCTTTTTGCCCTTTTTTGTCTCTAAATGAAAGTTATCATTCTATTTGAGAGAGCAAGCAGGTAAAAAGAAATTTTACAACATTTTTAAAGAATAAAATTAATGCAAGCATATGACAGAAGGAAACTGTCAACCGCAACAAAAATCAGAGTAACTACAACTTACTGCTTTGATAAACTTGGAAACACTCATAGTTTATAGAAATGTAGCTCTCCAAGGAGCCAGGAGAATAATATCTGCCATGGCAACCAAACACAGAGTCTTCTGGCACTTTCTGAATGAGCATTTAGGAGGAGATTAATTCAACACTCTGCATGATGAAAGGGCTCTTGAGATCCATAACTGTCTCCCACAAATTACCCTTATTGTACAACTGGATGTTTAGAACAGATTGCACATTATCTATATTGAACTAGAGCTTTCACAGCAAATTTATACGAAACAGATTAAGCCTACATGATGTGTCACACTATTTTTCACCCACTTATTTCAGGGCATTTATAAAAATGGGCATTTTATTAAATGGATCATCGCAGTTTTGCAGGATTTATTTTTAAGCTTGTTTATATTTAGAAGTACCGTAAAGCCTTTTTGCTATGAAACTTCGGAATTTCTGAAACACGTAAAAGCATAAAAAGATACTACAGAATTGACAGTAGAGTATGTAAACAGACAGCAGAAAGACTGCCATGTAAGCGAGCATTTATAGCCATTGCCATGCATTTCACGCTATTTTGAATTTATAGTAAATTCAAGTGATAACATACCTCAATAAATAATTATGTCTTCTTATTTATATACACCAAACAATATTTTTCAGCAAATGCAGCACCTGAAGAGCACCAGACAGTTCAATGAAAGCAAGTATTTTATAGAATGCGTTTTAGAAGAGTGTGTTAAACCTCTAGCTGCTTCATCAGAATCTAAATTACTATGGAATCTTGCCTCCCAGGACAAAAGTGATTTGGTATTTTGTTTGCTGATTTCCTTATATTGCATCCAATCATACTGTACAACATAAATAACAGAAGAAACTTGGAATAAAACGAGATCTAGAGCGCAAGCACATTTAGAAATGACTGCAGGATAGAAGAGCCAGTCAGCTACTCTTAGGAAAGAGGAAATGTTGTGTCTCTTCTGAGGCTACTGGAAACTCCTCTCTGCAGCGCAGCAACGCTCAAGACAAAGTATTTCCCCGCTGGATTAAGTGAAGATCTTTCCAGTTGTTTGCAGCTATGAGTAACACCTCAATTGCACAAACTGTTCTGGAGGATGCACACCCAAAAAGTAGTCTTAGCCAGTCTGATGAAAGCCGAGGTTGAAGATTATAAATAGCTTTGACTTAGTTTTGTATTTGGCAACGGCAATGAACGAAAGGTGAACTTATCAAAAAATTTCTAAATGCCACACATAATTTGTGGTGATAGACAGTGGAAATTAGACACTTAATCCACCAGCATTTCTGAAAATCCCACTTTGGCTTTGATTACATTATCATACATTATTTCTGAAAAATCCCTATCTTCTTTACAACTAGGAATACATTAGGCAGGCAACAAGAAAAAACAAAAAAGTAGTGAGTGTAATTACAATTTTGAAGATCCAAGACTTATGTAGAGCTACCATTTATTTGCAAATCAGGCAACTCTGAATCTACACCACTTAAGTATAGATTGTACTCTGCACTGTGGGCTGTGGAACTGCGTATCCTGAATAATAAACACCATGTAAATCAGGGAACAGTATTTAGGTTCTAAGCAGAGAAAAAAAGGTATTTACCTTGCCATTAAACAGTGAATAAAAATAGATTTAGGTAAAACAACCTCACTCACTGAACATCATGTAAGTTAGACTGAGGTACAAATATTGGGTGGAATAAAAATCTAGAGCACAAGGAGCAAAGCTGTGGTTTGGCAAGTTCCCTTCAATTTACTGCTTCTCACTTCAGTCCCATTTTACAATTATTATATCATTAACAAACCATCAGTCCTCACTTTGGTGCTGATAATTAATGCTGTTATAAGTTTTAGAAGGTCTTTAAAAACATTAGGCATTTTAAGCATTCAAACATCACCAAAAAAAAAATCCCTCTGGGCTTCAGAGTGAGAGGCTCCCACATCTAATGGAGTTGGGCTGATTATTCCAGATAAAGACTTTCATGTTTCTTGACTCTTTTACAAAGCAATGAAGTGAAACAGATTTGTACATTTCACCACTTCAACTCTACAGAAAAGCTACGCAGGTTTTAATACCTGTATTTTAGAAAACAACTGAGGCTTTGCAAACCATTATAATGATACCTCTCCCAGAAGTATATCTGTTGATTAACAAACCTCCAAAACAAATCTTTCCTGTATAAAGAGAATTAAATATGTTACAATTTAAAGTCAATGTATTTCCAAGGAATTAGAAATGGTAATTTGAAAATTGTCCCAAAGGATCTGCAGAAGTACTTACATGATCAAGTAAATTGCTTCTCCCCAATACTACTGCTTCAAGATCATTATTTTCCAAAGCTACTCTTCACAAACAAGCTAGACAAATCTACAAAATGTGGTAAGAATTTGAATCTGCAATTCACAAAAGAAAATACGTAACCAGAGAGCAAAAAAATCATTCACAGATATGAAACCTATCCCAAAAACCAAATTCCTCTGTCTCCACATCAGCTGAATCTGAGACTTTATACCTGCACTCTTCCTTCCCTCTCATCCATAAAAAACCTCAACAACCACAAATGCCACTATTTAAATTATCTTTCTGATCTGTGCCTTTAACTTTATCACCATTCTCTTCAGCCTACTGTTCCTTCGCATGAAACGAATTCTCCTGACTTTTGGAAGTTTTGTAATCTATTCTGCATCCCCTTGCTCCATTCTGACACAGAGAACTAATTCTTCTCATGACTTTGCCAAAGAAATAATTCCTTGCTACCATGCTTCTTCCTCAAAATCATGGTTCTTTCATGCTGCCACACAAGTATAGAAAAGCTCTCCGTGAGCATTCATAGAAAGTATCCTGAAAAAATCACTTTTAATGTATAAAGAACAATTCATAAAACTCTGATCAGGTCATTTATCGTGAACATGTTTTCCAGGGGGGGCTAAGAGCTCTTCATTAGATCTGATTACATCTGCCAAAATATCTGATTGGTTTTTATTACCATGTCCTCCAGAACCTATTTTTGCTATAGTTCTAATATTGTAGTTTAATGTAATAGAAAGTATTATCTAATCTTAGCTATAGATGTCACTAGTTGTCTCCTATAATAGTAACAGTGAGAAACTGAAAATGCAGCACGACCTGTAACATATTTAGAGTATAGTATTGGGAAGGGAATATATTTTGTAGGAGTGAGCTCTTTTCATGACTGAGTAAAGGCATAATGAGAGCTGTACTTCACATTATGAAAGTTTTATAGTTCCAGATATTCTGAATGAATGTAAAATTTAAATTTAGTAAGATGTGTTCTGAAGACAACCTTGTCACTTAAACACCTTTTGAGTCCTTAGGAACAGGGCTGATTGTTGCCTTGGAAACAAAGACTGCTCTAGTGTTTTCATTTCAAGGGATTCAGTCAATTTGAAGTCAAATTTCCAATTGCTAATTTTATAGACAGTGCAGGTGCAAAAGTTTTTAAGATTAGAACAGAAACTGTTTGCAATGCTGTTCCCTGACAACAGTGTTTATTTATTTATTTATTTTGCACTGCCCTTGGCAAATGATGGTATTCTTGCATAACACTCTGCAGGAAACTCAATTGTATACTGTCCCTCTGCATAAGAGGGTGATTATGATAATGGAGGAAACAAACCTGAAAGTAAAAATGCAAAGACCTTCAGGCATAAGCAAACAAACGTGTCATTTTGGTCCTAGTGTTCTTTAAACTGATGTAAGATATTTATAAAAAAATGAACAGGATAACAAGCAAAACACCACCCAATGCTCTACTTCTATGCATACATTCTTTTTTCTGTGTATCTATGTTCAGACAAATTATTTGTAAAAATGAGGACTAACATTTAAAAAGACATTCCATTCATCATTTCAGTGAAGCCACTTTGTTTAAATAAAGCACAAAAAAGGACAGGAAGAGACACTGCCAAGCAGGACCTTTGATAGGGGATGACACTCATTTTTTGAAGCTCAAATTCAGTCTTATATTAATGGGCCCCATTATTCACCCTCAAGTTAATCATGACATACCTAATTCTGTCTCTTTCTTGGTCAAAATATAAACACTTCCATTTTCAAACAGGATTAAATTATGGACCAAGTTCTTAGCTGGTATCTACCCATGAAAATATCCACACTTTACCCTGAGGGAGACTTGCTCCACGTACAGATAGCAGAGAGGGGTAGGTTCCTTCACAGATTGCTCATAACTCAAAGTTAGATTCCTGTTCTGAGGAACCTCTTTCTCGGCCTTTCTTCAAGGAATGGGGGAGACTGGCATATCTAAAACAAGTTTTCCCAGTATGTCTATACAATATTCAGTGTAGGTATTTTAATAGCCTAGCTATAATTGCAAAAGTTCTACAGTACTACACAAATACCTACAATTAGCTATAGAGTTTTATGCTGTTAAAAATATTTTTTCTTCCTCACATGCACAGGGCTCGTTAACTTCTATTATCTCACATTGTCAGAAAGTTACAAAGCACATCCCCAGAGCATTCATTCATCAATCCAGTTTGCAGAAACTATTGTTTCCATTCAGCATAAAAGAATCACTCACTTGCCCATCTTAAATCTGCATTCTCCATTCCGGCTGGTGAAATTCAACCAGACTCCTCTTCTTTATACCAGGATTTAATACCTGTAAGAATTTCTCATGACTAGCCTTGCCTTTCTAATCACACTGAAGAACCCCTATCTTAAAAGACTGATGAAAATGGAAGTTACTTTATAAGAGAAGTAATAGTTAATACAAAAAAATTTTATTTCCACATAAGCATAAGCAGGATAGGGGCCATAAGAACCACGTATACCCAGAGGGGGAAAAAAACCCCCAAACCTTTAAAAATCCCTGAAATAATAAATAAAATTTAAATGAAACAGCTACTGAATGATTCAGCATTTAAAAATTGTGATGGCCAAGTTGATTCAGTATTATCAAAAACCAACGTCTATGTACAGACCCAGAGGCACATGCAGATGTATAAAGATGTGTATACATGCACAGGAGTTAGTGTATTATGAAAATAAAAATGTACTTCAAATAGAATGAGAGATCTCACAGTTAACATACATTTCAACATGATAATGAAGGCAGGAATTGCTCATTATTTTTACTACTATGGAGACAACAAAATTGCTTGAATCAATGCAACGCTAAAAAGCAAATGAAGGAACAAGATCTTCTAAGTGTGCCATGTGCAACTACCCTTCCCGTCACTCCTCCACCTTCCTCAACTTTCAATTTCAGGTTTCAGTATTCAGGTTTTTTTGCACCAGGCTTTCTTTGGAAACCATCACATTCTGTTACCACTGAAATGAAGGCCTTCAAGAACTGAGTATTTTGAGTGTTACAACAAAAACATGGGCATAATGAGGGTAAATTAAATGCAATTTAAGCTCGTTGAGAGGCTGGGAGATTTTGTTCAAATACTGAATATTGTGATGAGGGAACCGAACAATTCAGAATAGATTCTTTTCTTTCATAGTTCTTTGTTTGTGTCTTAATAAAATCAATGTAAACAAACTGCCTAGCAGAGCAAGGCTGGCTTGGGTACTTAAACGACTTTTTTCAGCTCGTTTCTTTTCCTGGATTAATTTCATTGTCACTTTGTGTAGAGCTGTGGAACACTCATAGTGGCAAATAAATGGATGTTTACAAAATACTCACTGTACAGGGACTTTAAAATGCCTAACAGCTGATTAAAAGTCCAGGGTGAACTGCAACAAGGCAAAGAGTATAGTTATGAAATCAGGTTCAGGAAACTCACTGCATGACAACCTAACGATATTTCTCCCACAGAGACAAGAAATATTAAGATAAGTAAAACAAAGAAATGCGAAACTGGGAAGATTAGAAGAGTCTACACACCAAAATGAATAAAGACTAAAACCCTTTCAGAACAAAACACAATGGACAGAATACAAAAAGCAGGTACAAAATTTGAGAGAATAGGGCAGGAAGAGGAGGAGACTATTTTTATACCAAACAATTCCGTAAACCACATTTATTTCATCCTCAGGGACACTTTTTGTCGGATAAAAGTAACCATCTGGCTGCAGATTGATGTACAGAACTAACCCACTGTAGGAACAGTGAGCTAACTTGTTTGCGCCTTGTTTACCTAAAGACTCAATGCTAAAGAAACCCTATTTTACCTTAACTGGTTCTTTAAGTTATATTGTATGGATTTGCTAGTGATACACTTGACACCCATGATTGTTGAAGGCTGCCAGTCCTGAAATCCCAATTAGAGATGAAACAACCAACTCCCCATTTCTTTATAGATATAGAACCAGTAAGATATAAACTCTGCTGAGGCAAAATATTACAGTGCAGCATGATGAACACCGGCTATAATTACTGCATATACATACCTCAATGTGTAAATAATTGTATTATATAATTTTATTACATAAAAACTGCCTACAGAGATCTTGTTCCCAGTGACTAGTAATGAGTTACACGTGGACAGGATGTTTGTGTGAAATGTTCTACTTAACAGGAACTGCAGGATGGCTTCATGGGGCTGTCTTCTTAGACATGGGAAATAAGGACAGAGATCTTCCTCAAGGGAAAGACACAAAACTCAGTTTGCACTAACAAAGCAAAAAGCAGTTGCTCACAAACTAGACACTGAGATCCCAGCAACTATGAGGTGACAAAACGTGTTTCATGGCACTGATGTAGGAAAACTGGCTGCACTAACTTCTGCAAAATGTCTCTTTGTAGAGTTCATGGAAAGCTGTGATTACTATAGGACCAGCCAACAGACTGAAATAGCAGAAAGCTTTCTGCAGGTTAGTGATTAACTTTAGACTGGCAATGGACAGATTTTCCTTCATTTTACTTAACAAGTGAGTCTCCACTAAATTTTGTTGTTTCTTGGGAGGGAAGGTCTGACGTACAGCTGAACTGCCCCTCGCTCTGGCAGTGAATCACACCAACAGCAGTGTAACATGCGAGAGGCAACAATGCTGGATATGAAGGCAGACCCCAGCTGCAGCTCTGAGAAGCACCATCAGGCAGAAGAGGTAATTGGGTATAGGCTGGATTTACATATTAGCAGTCTCTAATAAAAAATGTGTTCAGTTTAGTTCAATGTTGGTCAGGTACACAGGCTTTAGCTTAATTGTGACTATCCTGCAACCAAAGCAAACTGTTTCTGGACAGAGTGGAACTAATACTGCTCCTGTTTTGTTTGAACAGTGACCATTGCAGCACTCTGTCAGCATCTGGCCTCTCGACATGTCATCTGTGTTCCACAACATCTGGATGAGAAAAAGTTCCTAGCAAACACTCCATGCTGGCTGCACGAAGGCATTGCGCTGCCTTTCCCACCTCAAAGCGAGTTTTTGAGTGGAGACTGAGGGATGAAATAGAATACTCCTTTGCAAAGCTGAATTCAATTTCCCAATTACTTGAGAATAGAATGTCTTATAGAGCTCTCATCTGTGATCTGTTACAGTTACTACAGTGTTTCAACCATTTAACCTGCAATATAAATTAAATCTGGCATGCTGTCAGGAAGGAGCTGTAGCTATCTGACCAAAGCATGAAGAATTGAGCTCTTACTGCTACCATTAAAATGTATTGCAGAGGTTGGAAAAGGTTCATCATCAAGCACCTTTTGATCTTGATCTGAAACTGTGATGGATTAAAGAAGCCTCAGAAGATTTCCCCCCATAAGAAATATCCATGCTTCTATTCGCAGAAGAACTGCAGTTAAATCTGCAGAAGATTTTACTAGCAGTAACAAAATAACTAGCAAAAAAATTGCTGAGCTGCAATTCTCTGTCCCAAATGCCAAGAAATGCTTATTCAGACTGTATATAAACAGCACACCCTTCCTGCTGGGCCTAAAAACTCCCCATCATCTCATAGTATTGAAACATATTCCACTGCAATACAAGTTTCTGTACGTGATTTGCTCTTTTATACTGATACTCAGTTAAAAAAAAAATAATTTCTCATGGACACTTGATTCTGTTCTTCTTACAAATCATTGTATTACTTTTGAATATCTTAACATGTGTGTTTCATGCAATCCTGCTGCCACTGCTGCAGAAATAAGAGAGATGCCCATTTTCCAAGAGGGCTGCCTGTGTTTCCGGGCTGGTTTCAGGCGGGTGCTGGTGAGTTTTGGAAGAGCAGCCGGTGACCTGGAGCATGGGGGAGCTCTTATGTAATATGCTTATACACCTTACGTAACTTTCATATACTGTGACAGCCAAACCATCTCCCAGATATTTGACTATCTGACAGCTCTCCCTTTTTAACTCTCTCACTATCTGGCTTTTAAGAAGATATTTTAAAAAACTCCTAACAATCCTCCCTCACTTCCCCCACTCACTGAGCTCCCTATATTACAGACACTAATGGCATCATGCTAGCTACCAGCAGGAACAGATGAGGTCTTTGCTTTTAGGACATTTTCACATATATCTCGTGCCAGTAAACCTAACTTTAGAAAAATCACATTTTGCACACACTACAGCCATGGTTTCACAGCAGGAGAAACCTGTGTTTTTACAAGTGCTTTTTCTTCTCAGTTCCCAGCAATTTAATCTCTAGCTGAGTGGATGGCAAATATTAACCAAAGGCATTCACTGAGGAGGAAGGGAAAGAAAATTTCTTGTGCAGTAGTCAAGTATTTAACAAAGCTACAACTTTTGAAAACATCCTGTGAAAAAACAGTTCTTACCAAATGATAGCTGAGATCTTGGTGGATACCAATGCAAAAAACAAGGCATTTTAAGAAAATTACTTCTATTTGCCTTTTCTAGGATAGTTGCACAATACATAATGCTTTTATTTTTTTTACGTTTGTTTATAATATTTTATAGCTTGCAGAAAACAGTATTTGTAAAATAAAGTCTTCCCAGAAACTCAAAGTATAAATAATGAATTCATACATTCTTGGTCAACAAAAAGTTTAACTCCTAGCACATTGTTGTAGCCTAACAGCCTCATTTTGCACCAGTATTATAATGACACTGGCAGAATACAAAAAGCAGAGATGCTATTGTAAGTATGAAACAAGCAACATTCTTCTTAAGTGCCAGCTCTAAGGAAGTAGAACCATTCTGTTTTCCTTGCCATTGAAGCTGTGAGATACCCTTAATTGTGAGATACCCTCTCTTTAACCTTGTCTATAAAAATGGAACACAGAATCTGAATTTTAAAAGTAGCATTTAGCAGTAGCATGTTTAGAAACACAGTCAGAGGATACAAGATAATTTGACCTAAAAAAGCTAAGAGGCTTTGGGCATTAAAGCAGACTCTCAAATGTTTATCTTAATGCAACAGTTTTGCCCTCAAAGCTACCCAGTATGATTAATGTTTGCTGGAAAACATTATGCACACACGATACCTAAGTAAATAGACAGTAACTTTTAAATGCACATTCTTCCAGGGAAAGCAGTTGCCTATATTCAGCTGAACTTTTAAAAACCTGCTTATTGTGACTATAACGATGCCTTTAAGAAAATAAAGTAAATCAGTAGTTACAAAGGAAAGATTTTGTAACTCAACTGGTAGGCAGAAAGCAGGGGCTGCTGGAATTTGGCTACACACTATGGAGGTGCCGGCCAGAACTCCCTAAGCAAAATGTCCCCCTAGAAACACAGGAGATCCCAAACAGTAAAAAAATTCAACCTCTTTGTATTTCTAAGCACTCCTCACATGAAACAAATTTTTGACCCTTCTGCACATAAATGCCTCTCATAAGAAAGTTAATTACTAATGGAATGTTTAATATATAATTAAATAAAAATTTCAGATGCAAAATACAACTTTTATATAAGAGTCACATATGTAAATAACCCAATATATTTAGGAATACAAACCTATTCCTCATATTCCTCAGTGCAGTATTTTCTTCGTAAAGTTAACAGAGTTTGAAAGACTGGAATTTTAAGTGTTCCAGTCCAAAGTGATAGAAATTACTGTAGTTATTTTAAGAAAATAAACAATATCACGGCACTGTTATGTTGTGGTGTAACTGCCCAACATACTTCAAAAACACAAAAGGCCACGAGATCAACCACCACCAAGTCATGATATCTTGTCTAATGACAACTACCAAACTGACAGTATTCAAGACTTTTCATGTTTTGGCAGATTAAGCAATTTTCCATGAAAAAAGAACAGGAAAGTACCCATAGCACCTAGATCCCCACTGTGGTGGCAAGGAACAAATTAGGTATATCAATTCAGGTACTGTAATGGGGTGGAAGAAAAGAAACTACAGGAATCTTGCCAACTTGAATTTTCCCAAATTTGGTAATAGATCGGGCTTTCATTGTGTTAGCAAAATGTTAACCTGGCCTCCAAGAAAGAGGACTCTTTGCACCAATGCACATTATTTGACCATCTATACACAAACAGAGGAAAAAAGGAGTCAGCTAAAGCCCTGAAGCATGTGATTTGATTATACTAATTGTCTTACAGCAAATTTGCAAGCATCATTAACAAACTAAAAGCAAATCAGCCATTATGTTTTCCATAAAGCCCATAAAATAAAGTTAGAGAAAATCAAATTCATGTATTACAGAAGCCAAAAGGACCTCCATGACAATTTAGTCAAATACCTCCTCTCATATGTAAACGGTAAAGACTTTTTCCCACCAAACCAAATTAAAATATATTGAAACATCTGCTAATAATCAACCTATGTCCTTGGCACCAAGAATAATGAGTTGTGGCACTTCTTGCTGAAGGATATTGTGGAGCTTAAAGCTAAAAATGGTTCAAAAGACAGTAGAACACTACTGTGGAAGAGAAAATAACTGAAGATTACTAAATACAAAGATACTGCATCCGTCTTAGAAAAATCAAGAGCTAGAAGTGACTGGAAATTATGAGAGTTTTAGGAGGAAGCACACCACCTAATTGCCACACTTCCCTGCTCTTTTCTAGACATCTGTTTGTGGATGCTGGTAGAGATGGCATACTATCTTTGATAAAAGTTCTTTTTGTCCCTGATATGCTTGTTTTCTAGTCTGGACCAATATTCACCTATTTTCACAGATACAAGATCATGCCTCCTTTATGTAATGTTTGATTTCAGACACTGGGCCACATGACTTTTTTATCAAGAAGTCAAAAAGGTCTCCCACTACACTTCCATGTACTAGCAAATACATAACTTACACAACAACATCTCTCATCCTTTTCTTGACAAGCTAAGTAAATTGTCCCTAAATAATCTCCCCTGCATTACGGCAGCAAAGGTTACAAACTGCTGGTTCAGGCTGTCACATAATTTATGAGAATCACTTATACATGTATTAAAAAGAACTGCTGATACTAGAACAAAAGGCTTACAAATGTCCCTGTGGTAGACAGAGACTTCTCACGCATGCATCTTAAATGTGCATTAGCCAGAAAAAATATCAGAGCTTAATCTCTGCAGACTTTCCTATCATCATCTCTTGCATTCTTGGTATGCTATCAGAGCTCCTTTCTGATCCCCTAATCATATATACTCATTAAGAAATGCCAAACCCAAGTTCCTTTGATAACACAAGTGCTACCAGTCTCCTTGTAAGGAAGGTAGCAAGCTGCAGCAAATGAAGGAAAAAGCAAGTTAGAACTTCCTTCTGGTTGATACCTCACACCTACTTCTAGAAAAGTGACTCAACACAGGGTCCTGGTTTTGTTGCCTGAGCTGGCACAGTGAGAAAAAGGGACTCAATCTCCCTTCCCCTTCATGCACAGAGTTTCTGTGTCTTCTTCAGACACTGGACATCCTGGCATGCCCTGTTAAGGGATCAAATCTTCTGCAGTTTCTCATTATTTACCAGTTTAATTTCAATCAAGCAGTGTCTACCATTGAACAGTGTATCTCCACCACAGTTACACAATCATTAGTGAAAATAGTACTTTCCTCACCGTATCTGTGAAACACATACACTAAATTCTGCTGGTGCTGTCCTGCCACACATGCATACTCAACTTGGAGTTAGACTGCTTACATCTCTACTAGTGACAGAGGTGGGGCTTTTTCTTTTGACACATGCATGGCACGTTTTCACAAAGCAAATCTCTCATACAGTTCAAAGTGTTCCAGGAAAAAAAAGATGGATTTTATTTTAATCAACCAAAGCAAATAGGAGAAAACTTCAAAAACTCTCTGACAAAATTTCACTCTGCAGGAAGTGTTTATTTTAAAAATATGACCTTTCCTAGTCCACAAGGAGCTTCAGTTATACCAACTAGCTCAACATGAGGATGTGGGCTGGATGACTTCTAGCTGTCCCTTCAAAACTACACCAGTCTATAATTTTGTGAAGTCACAAACCCTTAAAGATTGTGTTTAAATACAGTCTAGGTATCAGTCTGGATACTGGTAAAGGGCAAAATTATTTAAGACATTATACCAAAATTCCTTATATCACAGATACAGCAAGTCTTAGAAAAGAGGTAGACACAGAACACATACTTGCTAATTATCTATGAACAAGCGGGTGGTGTCTATTCTGATACAACAGAGATACCTACATCAGACACAACTGTTTTTCAGCTGACATGGATGAGCATATGTAGAGTTTGCAGAAGCCTTCTAATACACTGCAGTTGAAACAAATGAAACCACCTTTGTTGGACCAAGCTGCTTCATATCCGTCTGTTCACTTGGAAGGTTCTCCTCAGCACAAATTTGACTAGATTCAAATTTTGAATTATCACAAATTTTGAGAAGCAGCAAAAAGGACAAGTAGACAAAACTGTGTTGCCAAATAATATGCATAAATTACAAGACTACAAATGAAATATGAATTGGTAATTTGTTCTAGAAAATTATGAATGGCAGAAAAACCCCAGCCAAAATTCAAATGTTGCCATATGTTGTCCAGCTATTGGGAACTCAGTGACTCCTAGGGAGCAGTAATTTGACTAAGAGTCAATCACTTGCACTACCTGCCAGGCAGGCGTCCCCAATAAGATGCCTCAAGAGACAGAGGCATTCAAAGACTGAAACCTCCTGCAATGAAGTCTTTGCCTAGCTTTGGAGAAGAAAGAGCAACCATTCCATCCTGAACTCCAAGTAGATGAGAGAGAAGAAGGTTAATGCTTTAAGATAGGTTTGTAGGAAAAAAACCCCCAAACATCTTAATGGATATTACTGATACAGAGCAGTTGTTGGGAGAGCTACTGCACAAATTGTCACTGCTTGTGTGACAGGGATCCAAGCCATGCAGGACAGGGTCCACTCTGTGACAGTCAAAGGAGTGGTCTTTGCAGTAAGACATCCCTTAGGAGATTAAATCTCAAGCCATAGTTGCAGCAGAAGGTATCAGGAAAGATGGTGCTGGGCATGGATTCAGTAAGGGACAGATCAAAGTGCCCATAGTGTGTCTCCTCTTTTACTTTGCAACACAGTCCTTGACTGTACTGAGGGATTTTGCTGCCTCTTGTGAATTAAGAGAAAATGTTCTGTACCTATATGCACTGGTGACACTGTTCATGCCTGGTTTACCTGTACATACCTGTGATAATAAAATAACCTGTGGCCTGCCCATTAAAATAATGCCTCTAACTTAGATGTTTAGGTCAACAAAACAGATTGAAAAATAGGGAAAATAATATACAATGGTGATAACAAGTACCAATTTTTACCTTTTGAAAATCACCCTCTCAACACATTTTCAACTACATCAGCTCCTTAGATGCTGGGAGAAAGCACAGAATTAGATACCTGGAAGTGCCAGAAGCAGCAGTCCATGAAACCACCTTTACAAAGTCTTCTGTGATGAAAGTTTGAAAAACATTTGCACAAGGACTACTCTTAACATAGCAAAAGGATGTGCTAAAAGTCATGTGTATATAACAAACATAATTAAGTAGTAATACAGACTATCAAATTTAAACAAAATGCACACACATTAACTACTTATTTTTCTTTTTATTCCATCCAGACAAGCAATTAATTACATCTCATTTGAGAACAAAAATGAATCAATGTGGCAAGAACTTGACTATTTGCCACGAGTTTTACTGAAATACCAGATATATATCAGAGTGCTATTTCTCATACCACAGAAAGCAAGAGTTTTTGAGGCAGCACCAGGAAGCACAGAGATTTTTTTCAAAATCAAAATTAACAAAACCCCAGTGGCTAGGTAGGCAACATATCATACTGAAGACTTGTTCTTAGAATCACCATTATCAGGCTGCACAGCATGCAAAGACTCAGTCTTGGTACAAGTGACATCACTAGCAACATGCAGACATGAACCCACTTTTAAAGTTTTTCCTCTTTTTTAGGAATTCTGAGGGTTCCTGCTCTTTGGTCTCCAGTTACGTCTCAGAAAGAGCTCTTCTCGTAGACAGGATCACAGATTTTCTTGGGAGGAGGGGTGGTAGTGGTATAATCAGTAATAGTTAAACATCTGAAATTTGGCCGAAATCATCATCTCCAGAAAGTTGTGTCATACTTACTGTCTTCCTGGTAATAGAGAAAGCTTTCCAGAGTAATGTTTAATTATTTCAAATAAACTAGCACTTCCTCTTAAAGTCCATTGCTCTCACTGGGATCTTTTGAGGTGGCATAGGGAAAAGGATATTTAAAATGCAATAGGTGTGTGGGAGTCCACAGCTACTTGCAACAAATACTGTATTTTTTATCATCAAGTTCCATTCAGTTCTATAAAGACAAGCTCATTATCCAAGCATGGTAAGTGTAACCCCATGGGATTCTTTTCTTTTGAAGGAATTTTAACATGAGAAGACATTTAATTTTTACTTCTCACTCTAGTCCTTCACCTTCTCAGTAACAGGTACAAATACATTTAGAAGTCTGTAACTACAGACACAAGGATGCCCTGTAAAAGCTGGTTACCAGAGTTCTTGAAATCAAATCTCACTGTGCACCTTATTCTCATTTGTATGGGAAGTGGAATAGCCTCTTCCCTTGTTCAAACCAGTACACACGTAATTGGGATCTCCTCTGGGTTCTGAAACTATGAAAGCCTCGTGTAGCTGCAGCAGTCTTACAGTAGGAACAATTTTAACCTAGTTTTTATCCTATCCCCTTATTCCAGGTTTCCTTGTTGAGATCACATCTTGTCAATGACCTGGGACATCAGGCAAAAAGAGAGTACTGAACTGACTGATGTTCATTCCACCACCAGGCTCTAGGTCAGGATTTGAAAAAAGGTAAAATGGGTAATCTTTCCAGAGAGACTCAGCTGTTATGGAAACATAACTTGATGCACAATTTTACCCCTAGCAACAGCCACAGAGAACAAATGGGTTGCTGAAAAAGAAAATTACACCTACTGGGAAGTTGGTGCACTATTTGTTTCTGTTCCCATTAAGAGCATGCAAAGATATCATCTACCATCACATTACACCTATTTAAAAGTTTATATTTACACTGTTAGCTCTTAAGGGTCCCACAGTTAAAAGTTTAACTTATTTCCAACCAGACAGACTTCTTGTCACCTCACCTTCAGTTGAAAAGCTGCAAATGGGGAGATGCAAATCTTCTTACCAAACTTGATTTTACTTCTATTTTCTTAAAGGACAACAATTCATTTTTGTTTTGCTAACACTTTTATATTGAAAGAAATTTTCATTAACATACTCTCAAGCAAGCTCCAGGATTAAAGGCATTCATGTTTAAAATACCCTGGCAAAACTATGTTTGAGCACAATCTGTTCTATGACTGGGTGCAAGTGTTTCTATGCTTAAAAAACTGTTACGAAAATATAATGAATCTTACTTGCATTATATCCTCCTGCTACCAAACACATGCAAATGTTATATTGACATGTCTGAAAGTGTTCTGCCTATTCACTAGGAAAAACTGCATTTGTGAAATTGAAGTAACAGGTTGGGCCTTAAAAAAAACTACAGCAAACAACAATTAGCAATGGTTCTATTTTAACATCAGCTGTGAATTATGTCTGATTACACAAACCAGTAGAGCCTATCAAAAAAAAGTGCAGCCACATATTTTTTTCTGAAAAAAATGAGGCCTTGTTAAAAATTTTTTTTTTTCTTTAGAAACAATGCTATTTTTAAGGATTTTCTTGGGGGCAAGGGGAGTGTCAAAACATAAAGCAAATGGTTTATTTGCTTGTATTCTGTTTTAACCTAAATTCAATGTTTGAGCTCAAGTTTCATCAGCCTTTCTTACAGGTTGTTTTGCAAATCTTTGATTATTTGAATGAAATCTTTTCATGTCAGCTACTTGCCCTCCTGTCTGATTGCAGCCTTGTGTTTGTTCAGAATTGCCAGCAACCATGGAACAAGCTTCAGGGGTGTTTTGAGGGCAGTCCTAATACTACAGGCCCCTCTACATCCTGGTAATTACAGCATCAAGTAAGGCAGAAATCCACTGAGTTTGTTTCAGACTCTCAAAAACTGTCTTCAGTTCCCATTTTGCATGATAAATAAACAGGATGTTAAGAAATAATGCTCTTCCACTGTTAAATGGTTAAAACAAAAGATCCTGTTCTTTTTCTTCCCCCACAAAAGGAGAAGGGTCATTTCTGAGGCTCACTGATAATTCAAGCAGCTCTACTGGCCCATCATATCCACAGTCATATTTTGAGATACATGATATGTTAGTACATAGAAAATCTCTGCAAGAACAACAGCTTGAAGAGGTGCCAGGAGAATGCACAAATGTCACACAGTACAGAAGACCCTTAAGTTAGCAACACTTCTGTTTTGATCTGAGCTAAAGAAAGCTGTTCTCAGAGAGGCTACAGACTCCAACAGGCCAGCATAGTGTATTCCTTCTGGAAAGGATGTGATTACTGCTTGTGGGTACTATTCCCACGGGAAATACCAAGGTTCAGCAATTGCAGTCAGAAACCAGAAAGCCTTGCCATTATTAAAGCTGCTGCAGTGTAGTGAATTGCAATGATAAGGCACTGCAATTACCTGAATCAGAAGGTTTTCACTGAGAAAACACCAGCTTTTGCATACCAGAATACCTGCAGAAGGAGGGAGGAAGGGTTTGAACTTCCCATATGACTGCACCTAGGTGAAGAGACACCTGTCTCTTTCTGTCATTGTCACATTATCCTTTTCAAAAAGAAGCTTGTTAATACACTGTCATGTTTTGAAGAAGCCTCTGGTCAATGACGATAATGCAGAAATCAGTCACAGCATTCGTAATTTACTGCATTTCCTTGAGAGGGAACTGAGACACAAGATCCATTTTCAGGAAATGGCTGACATTGCCGGAAAAATCCTAGTGAATGCTGCACCTACTGTTGCTTCAAAAAACATGTTATTCTGCTGGAAATCATTAGGAAGGAACACTCCTGACTTACAAACACCTAGGCATCACTCTAAAGCAACTGAAGCAATTGTTTGTGGATATCCAGACTATACCACTGCCATTAAGCAATTGCATATGGATGGTACAACTGCCAAGGGAGATACTGTATGAAAGAGCAAAAGGTCTTAACCGCATTGCTTTATCACTCTCTGAACAGAAATACACCAGGGAGGATAAAGGAGGCATATTTTCATGGCTGGTGTTCACTAAGCTTGACCCTTTTCATTACTGCCTGTTGAGGAAGGGTGACAGCTGTCAATCAGCTGACTGGGCCCTTTACTCATGAGCCTGTTATCTGTCTGGAGTCACTTTCTGGTGGAATACTTACAGATGGACACCAAATACCTAACAGATGGACACGCTTCTTCAGAGGAAGCACTGAAAGGCTTCACGTATCGGAAGGAAAAGGCATTCCTGTTAAAAGATACTGCCCACTGATGGCTAGAACACTAAGGAAGGAAGCAAGAGTACAGGGATGATAGGAGGTTTATAAATTTTTCTGCTCCAGCTTAAAGACAGTTTTTCTCCTCTACAGTTACTCTGAAAAAGCCAGCTCTTGCATGAAAAAGTATTTCTCTACTGTTGCCATCAGGGCTATGTTTATTTTGCTGAGAGAATGGTGAAGAAGATGCTATAAGGAAAAACATCGTTACCCAATTTAGGTAATTCAGATGTTTTAATGTAAAAGTATCATAAAAAACCACAAGCATTTTCATATCAATGAGGTTTTTTTTGTGTTTTCAGAGATAGTACTGATGCTGTGTAAGTAGTTGCACTTTGTGGAAAGATAGGCCATTCTCCATCATTTAACACTCTATCCTTCCTTGAAACATATCTACTAGTTATACATCATCTTGGAGTTGTTACTATCTGTATTTCATGACCAGAAAATAATTGCACGAATAATTATTTTTCCCTAACTGGGCTACCATTTCCCTGGGTCTAGTTTCAGCTCAGAAAAAAGGTATTTATTTGATGTTTGCCTCAGTTAGAAGAAGGTAATACTGGGGAGATCTCCTAATACCTGAAAACATCACTATAATCTAGTCCATAAAATGAAAATTATGCTGTTTAATCTGTGGTTATCTTGTGTTTCTGGAACTTAGACCTTTTACAAGGATATATGGCTGATCCATCTCCAACCATGAAGGCTTTTTGTCTATTCATTAAGCTTTGATCTATCCAGACGCTGAAGTGCTTATCAGTGAAGCTTTTACTGTCACTGACCTGAAAATGCTAGATAGTGAACTCACACAAGTTTTACATCATTATTTCCATGTACAATGTATGCAGTGGTGATTCCTGAACCACTGGAGAATTAACTGACTGTTTCCATGCTGCCTGCAGGCACATCTATACTTGGTCTTCCTTAAAATAGGAACTAGACAGAAGAGCATGGCATGCTTCTGCACTTGCAGCAAGTACTGCAAAGATGCAAGGAGAGTCTCGGGCACCTCACTCCACTTTACCAAGTGGCTACTTCCCCAGGAAGGATCCTGCTGCTCACCAGAAAAGGGCCCATCACCCTGGCAGCAAACAATACCCACTTCTAGTTGTCCATTATCCAGGCTTCCTTCCACGCAACAAAGAACCTGACAACACTTTAGAGAATGTGAAAGGAATCGTTCCTGCTCCTCTTCCAAGAATCTTGATGCATAATGTCATTAGTCCCCTATGATAAAGCTCACACTAATTTATTCTCTGCCTCAGCTCCCCCCCCAACAATAGTCTCATCAGCCTCCTCTATCATTCTTTACAGGGAAATTTGAAGCAAAATCTACAGCTGTAATACATCCTCCAATTTGGATTCAGAAAGATTAATGTACCTTGTCTTGACTTACATTAACAAACTTTGTTGTGATACTAGGTCTGTATCATAACAAAGTATTTTCGAAATAGATTACATTATTCAACCCATTCAACAGTGTATTCCCTTTAAATAGTCTCAACACAAACTATGTAAAGAAATGTTTCAAAGAAACATTTCAGAAGTTCCTAAAAACCTTTCCTAAAGTTTGAGAATTTCAAAACAAGACTGACATTCCAATATAAAATGAATTCCTTTTTTTTTTAATGGAATTTTTCACCATATAGAAGGGCTTTTTTAACAAGCTCTAACGATGACTATTCATCGCTATTAGAGAGCTCAGACATTCTATTCCCTAAAATCCCTTTCAAATAGACACTCAAGTCTTCAAATGGATCTGAACACAGAATAGTTACAGTCCCACTGCATCATGTTAAAAAGCAATTAGCTTAGCATTAATGAAAATGTAAAGGTAACCCCACTGCCTAAAGTTAAGGATCCCAAGCATAATCAGTACAACTGTTCAAAGCAGCCGTATTAGGAGACCTTCTCTCCATGTACTGTATACAGAACCTAATAATCTATTTTGGCATCTCAGAGGTTTACAGTGTGGCATTGTTAATACCCTTCTAATAGCTACATCCCAAGATAGCAGTACTCTAAAAGATTATATGGTAAAACACAATGGAATGCATGTCTGCATAGCATCAAGAAAGGAATGTGATGCATACTTGCACAAAATTATACAAACCAGTTTCTCCATAACATTTGATCCCACAACATATTCGCCCCAGATATTTATGCCTGTTGTTTTGGGGGATTTTGTTGTTCTCATTTTTTGCTTGGAAGTAAGATATACAGCATAAATTACCATGCTGTAATAATTACCATGTAATAAGAGGAAGAAACAGAAAATGTGCTTCTAAAATAAATGCTTCGGTATCTTTTTGCAGTGCCAATGTACTACTTTTAAACACAGATATTTTTCACTCAAAACCCACTAAGGAACAAGAAAAAACGCCCAAATATCTACATGTCTGTGGCATACGTAGCACAGTATCAATCAGAGGAAATCTAAAAAGGTGATGGCATATACTTGTGTTTGAACTACTTATCAAGGCACTTGAAACTCAGCCAATACTCTTCCTAGATCCTTTAGGAAGCCTGAAAGTATAGGTGAGAACTAGGCCAGGCTTCTGGTTCTTGCTGAAATTCAGACTAACTTTTCGCTACTGAATTAATGAAGCGACCCTGAAAAACTGGGAATCGGGCATATATTATTGTAGGAATGCACAGATGCTAGGATAGGAGATAAAGACCTAACTGCTGACATGCACACTCATATTGAAAGAGACTCTGTACATATTCCAATTGGAACACTGTGACCAAAGGTGACTATATTCTCTTGACCTTAACATTCCAGTGGGTGACTAGTTTTGCCTGTCTACGAAATGAAAACAGAGAAAGAACAGCTGAAATAGAAATGTAGTCCTGTTCCTTTTAATATTATCTAAAAACCACATGAGATCCCTGGCCAGCTCCTGGTAACTTCACATCGACCTACTACAGAAAAACAAACCAGAACTATCAGGCATTAGATACGATTGTAATTTGGATTTTGTTTGTCATGGCTGATTAAGAAAGACAGCACTGGCCTCAATAGCGATGTTCTAGTATCACACAAAATGGTGGGATTTTAACTAGAAAAGGCAGTGCATTGTTTATAGACTCAGTTGTTCAGAAAAAAGAGATTGTTTTTTCACATGCAGCTACAGTAGATGCTTTAAAAAGTAACCTTCCATTTTACACACATAATAAATAGTATAGAGGAGTTTACATACGTGCATGCAGAGCACACAAAGAACATGCTCATGTAAAACCATGCTCTGCAGTGTGAAAATATCTGAAATGAAAATAAACAGGGAAACCAGTCTCTGCAGCTCAATGCTTGCGTTTTTATTCTTAGTTCGTTTTCTGATATGTAAAATAGCTTAGAAATCCCATCTAGCACTGTACAGTCAGAAGCTCCTAAATAATGCCACCACTGCAAAACCAGCTCTGTAGAATCTCTGTATCCTACTGAAGCTAATCCTGTGCAATTCGTCGTCTCTTGCGATCTCCACCACTGACTCTATGGAATAATTTGTTCAAACAGAAATTTTCAGTAAAACAATCTAGTTCCTTATTTTCCTACATTGTTTTGGAATGTTTGTTAAGTATATTGTAGAATATACCTTTTTACACAATAAAATGAGAATACTGTATGGACAGTAAAATAAGGCAACATCACTATTTCCTCACATGTATATACTTCTCAACACAGTTATTTCAAACATGTTCAGCCTGTTTACAATTTCTGACTAATACTAGAGCCAAGTTAACGGTTTACTTGAGATGGTATTTCAGAAATGAAAGCAATTCTAGTGTTGTAGTAACAAACACCTCCAGAGGATGAAATGAGGTTTCATAGGACCAATGTCCTTTAAAAGTGACAATATAAACAAAGTATGTTTGCACACACAAGGACAACAGACATTATAAGGTGCTACATTACCAGCCACACCAGGAATTTCAAGCTGTCTGAAAGGGAAGATCATTTTCCTGGTGTTGATTTGCATGCATTGGTGGGTTGAAAGTACAGATGAGTAAGTTAGAACTCTCAGCTCCACTTCTTAAGGAATGATGGATTAAGAGAAAATGAAGCTGCATCTGAAATGCTCTTACCTGTTGTTTGAGAGCCTCTAAAGATTCAAATTCCAATTTGGCGAGTTTCATCTGGATATCTCTTGGTTTATCAGGAATTACAAAAGCCATGATAAACTTTATTGCTAGTAGCAAGTGCTGTGAAAAAAAGGAAGAAGAAAAATGTTGTTTTATAGAGTTTGAAGCATGAAGAAAACAGCATAATATTTCTAAATTTTAGTAACAGATGTATAAACAATGATTTCTTGCGACATGTACAACACAGCTTACTATAACCACGTTAGGCCTCAGCTACTCTGTATTTTTTCTGTTTGCAAGTCATTCATAATTTGAATCTAAACACACATAGTCTGCTTATTTTCATAATAATCCTATTTTTACTGTATATGATAACATTCTAAATGAATTTTGTATTTGTGATTCCAGATAAAATAACAGCTTTTAAAACATATTATTGGTGTATAGGAATTGAATTATGGCACCCAGTATATACAGCTTCAGAGTGAATTTTTTACATGTATACATATATATATAAATATACATACAAATACATATCAGATGGAATTATAACAACATACATATGTGCATACAGACATATATGTATGTCATGATACAAATGAAACAAGATATTGTAAAAGGTATGAACAAACAGAATTTCTGCATTAGAGAAGTTACTAAAACATAAAAGCATTCCTGAGAGCATCAGAAAAGAACAAAACTAAGTAAAACATAATCCTTAAAGAAGTGGCACACCCATGAACAGGAACTTTTCAGGAAATGGAGAAACATTCCATATATAAGATGTCAAATTAGTCATAATTTATTGCAAAACTTTATAATCTTATTTAAGAGAAAACAACCACGAAGTTCTGTTGAACCCAGTCACTGAGCAGTCTTTATATCACTCAAATATGCACTATCTCACAAAAAACAAATGCCAAACTGTCAAATCAGTGGTTTTGTTTCTTCATTTATGTCAACTACAATCTAAATAATAAATCTTCTTCTGTCAAGGCCTGAGCTGACAGTATGCTGCATGTTTGTAAGCAGGAACTTGCTCCTAGCTGAGAAAACCCTGACCAAGATAAGGCAACACTCAAATATATGTGCTTAACTTCAAGCATGTGCTTACACTGGCATGATGATACTGATGGAGGTGCTTAAATTAGATAGTACATCCAAGCTACTTCACAAATTCCCCTGGTTTTTTAATATAATAGGGAGCAGAGCAGTGCTCCTCCCTGAAATACCATTTTGCTGAACTGTATGATCTTGATGGACTTGGGCACATGAATAACAACATAACAGACCAAAAATCCCCCACATTCTGGTATTACACAAGCAAGAAGCTAATGAAAACACTATCGACTTCACAGGAGCTGTAGTGAAACTCTAAACAAGGCAATATGTAAGGGTTAAAGTAAAAAGTCAGATTATGGTAACAAGAGAACAACGACAAAGAGCCATACATTAAAATATTCCTTAAAATGTATTGCAGAAACATAGTAGGTCTAGGAAACAAAGTACAAAGTATAAAGTACAAAGTACAAAGAATAATACTTTCTGTAAAGAGGTGGAAGGGAGGCTAAAAATTGATACAATGAAAACACAAAGAGGTTAATGAATCAATTGGCACGTCTGCTGTGCAATGCAATGGTTAATATGACATTATTAAAAAAATTATGTCAACAGTAAAATATTCTCTCACTCATTTAGATTTTCTTTTCCCCCTCTACTTAATACCGTCTGCTACTGAGAAATTTTTCTTCCAAAAAAATGACAGCAAACAATGTTGGTTTATGCTAGAAGTATACAGCAATAAAAAGTCAGCTTGTATCAAAGTATCATGTATCAAAGTCAGCTTCGGAGGAATGTCTTAAATGAAAGAAAGTAAAATGCTGAAGACAATAATTGAACAAGACAAACAATACTCCTGTACAGAATAGAGTCATAACTACTCACAGACTGAAGGGGAATAACTAATCTTCAGATAAAATTTTGGTATGGCAATGTGAAAATAAAGAGATCAAATTGGGAATAACTCAAAACAAAATAACAGGATTGGGCTAAGGCAGAACTAGCAATATTTGAGGAATTTGGAAACGGATATTTATTTGGAAAGTTACAATGGACAGTTAAAAAAAGACTCAGCATCACACAAAGTCACTTCTAGATGCCCAAAGTCCTTTGGGCTGGGGTTCATCTCATATTGCTCAACAAAAAAAATTGTATTTTTAAAATTATAATAAGGAGTAAAAATCAAATTTTGCAAATGTAATTATTCAAGCACTGCCTCTTGAGGAGTTTTGAAAACATAAACCAAGTGAGTAACTTTACACAGAGTCTTCAAAGTAGCTCCAAATTCAAACAGCTTTTAAGAAAATAGAACAAATAATTTCAAGGAAATGTAAATAACATTATGGAGGATAAAAACTGACTAAGTTTTTCCCATTTTTGATACAGGTGAGGAAGGAATAGAAAAGACATCTAGGGAAACCAGAATTAAACCCAACAAAAATACTGACGTTAATCCCGGAAAACATTGTATCTTTTCAACTAAATTTAGAAGGGCAACATGTTTTAATTACTTCACCATGTGAAGAGTTTTATTTAGCTGCTTGTCAGAAATTAGTTTTCATGCTAACACAAATCAGCCAACAAACACAAGGATACAGTCTTAAACATGAAGGCAGAACCTCTGACAGTCTTCAAGCCAGAGAGGGATCAAAAGTTGGAGTACAGATGTGGGAAGTCACTACTTTTGCCTGCCCCACTGTCATTTCTTTCCTAGGCATCCACTAAGGGCCATTGTTTAAAAAAAAAACAAACAAAAAAAACAGGGTTAGGAAGACCTTTGCTTTATTCCTACGAATGGTTTTTAAAGTTCTTTTTCCCTCCCATGAAAACAAAGCTTTACCAGTCAAACTGCCCAGACTGCGTGTGGGATGTCCCTCTGGGCAAGTCTTGTGACTCAGAAAACACACTGGACCTAACAGACTGCAAACTGATTTCAAGCCCACCTCATAACTCCCATGAACCTGAAAAATGATACCAGATAAACAGCCTCCGTCAGATAACTTTTCCAGCTGTTCTTATTTGCAAATTTGGAGCAGTATTAATAAAACTGTCAAGGTAATTGTCAAGGCAGAAATTATGAATCTGGGTCACATGATCCATGAAACCTCTTGAAAAGAAATGGATCTATTTTATTAACAGTTTATACTTCATTTTGAAATTGTAACTTGACAAAGGAAATTTAAGCAGTTATTCAAGAGAAATTGAAGGAAAAAGTAGGGAGTCGAGTAGTTGAGTTCATTGTATCAGTCACGTTCCCATACTGATTTCTT
Source organism: Corvus cornix cornix (assembly GCF_000738735.6). NCBI lineage: Eukaryota > Metazoa > Chordata > Aves > Passeriformes > Corvidae > Corvus > Corvus cornix. The sequence goes on from NC_046333.1 coordinate 37,082,309, forward strand.
AATCTTGTTTAGTGTAACTCCTGCAAGTCAGATCCACAAAAAGCAGACATCAGCTTTCAAAAAAGAAATGTCTTAGGAGTATAGTATAAATCACTGGGAAACAACAAGACTTGCTTTCATTACATTAACACTAGTATGAATATGTTATAAAACCAAAATACTAAAGTTTATCCAAATTTGCTATACTAGTGTAAATGTACTTGTTCAGTACTATTATTTCTTCATAGAGATGGTTTTTTGGTTTGTTTTTTTTTTTTTTTTTGTTTGGGTTTTTTGTTGAAATCGGGTTACAAACCCAACCATTATTTCTAACTGCAACCATTAAAAAGCAGTGTTGTTTCCAAGAACATGCCCTTTATGATCACAAGAGGGCTATTCCACTGTGAGCAAAACCCAGGGTAACATTCCCACAAGCTGTAAGCTCTTCAATGCCAACAGCAAAGTCCCCTCTTATTTTGCAATGTGCCAAGCAAGCACAGAAACAGCTCTGAATCTCTTCCCCCTGATAAATGCAGCGCCATCAAACTCTTGCGGTCCTGTGCCAGGTGCTTGGCGAGCCAGAACTATTCTGTTCTGCAAAGCCACCAACAAGAGCAGAAGCAGCAGCTGTGTTTTGCAGCAGTGGGTCCCCAGTCTCACCTCTTCTAAAACAGAAACTGCAAATTAGGGTTAAATTCCTGGAATTATGAACAGCTAATTTGATTTCTGTACTTGTTTTACCACAGCAATTCCTGACAAAATCTGCTCAACTGAAGGAAAAAAAGAAAGAAAATAACATAAGCAGTAGCTGTGTTGCTGGTCAGCTGATGAAGAGTATGCCAAACGTCAGCTTGGGGAGACCTTAATAGCATTTTGCATCAAAAGCCTATTCTATAATCTACTATTTATAGAAACTTTCAACTAAAATCAGAAATCTGGACCTAGACCGGCCCAGAACCAGTCCACACTCTGAAGCGAGGTGGTCTTTGGTTACTAACTCTGCACAGGTGAGGAACCCTACACAAAAGCCAACACCCGAGACTGGCACCTCACTTGGAACCTCTGTCCTCTGCTGGCCTTTGCCAAAGGAAAGGCATCACAGCAGAATCATGTTGCTGTCAGAGCAGAAGGCAGGGAGATCATTAGCTAGCTTGCTTGCTAGGACTCCAGATCAAGGAGAAAAAAAGGCAGGAGTAAAGTGAAAAATAATTCTGTCAAGGGAGCAATACAGGCAAAGAAAAATTTTCATAAAGCTCAGAAGTTGAAATAAATTAAACTGTCTTTAACAGGCAGCAATAAATTTATGAGCAAGTATTTCTGCAATATACCTAAGAAGAAAGCATGACCAAACCTTCCTTCCCTCCTGTTGACTGAAGTGGCTTCAATAGAGAGTCTTGCTAAGAGAGAAGAATTATCACAGCTGAGGGACTTTAAAAAGGGCCTTTCTTCTGCTAATCCAATAAATGCTGCCTTTAAAACCACATATCCCATATATTATTATGAAATTTTTCTTTCAAAATTTTACTTTATCCACAGACATGGCCAAAATCCTGAGGGGGGGAGGGGATGACAAAAAAGTTATTACATGTTGGTCTATTTCATGGCTTCTTCACCTCTCCCATTAATTTTCTTTTCCACAAACATCCACAGGCACACACCCACAGTCCGAACACCTGCCACAATCTGTAAGCTCCATCTACCCTATTTATTTATTCCCAAAGCAGCATAGCCCATTTCTCCCTCATTTCAGCCTCCTCGCTGCTGAAACTCCAGGGAAACACTACAGCTGAAGTGCAGTCTTCCTACCTCAGATCCAATGTCTCTTGCCACTTCAGCACAGTGAAATCTGTCTCAGTTCTCAACTGAAATATGCTCAGTACAGGTGAAAAGTTCATGCACTTACACCTGATGCCCTCCTTTAAGACACTACAAAGCACATAAACCAGAGATGCTTCAGAAGCTTGTAGCTTTACCAAGTTGGACAGTTTTCTAATAGGAGCATCCTAAAGCACATACTTAGGTCAGAGTTAAACTTCTGTCAGCCTTCACACTGCTACTTCAGAGCACAGATACAATGCCTCAACATAACAATCTCATTTTTATGTATTTATAAATAGCCTATATTTATTTCTTTACTTATTAGATCTTCGACTTCCACAGAAGGTGGAAGGCCTTTATGTTAAATACAAAACCTCAAAACTACAAACTTAAAAAGAACCCATCCAGCAGGGAGAGTTTCAGCCTGTCCCATTAAAATGTGGCTGAGGTAGATGCAAGTGAGCAGAAGCGTATTACAAAACGTGTCCGGGAGCGTGAGCAGAGACAGCATTATCCGGTCCATTTATCATCTGTAATAGAACATCCGTTTCTTCCTCTTAGATTCTGAGTACACACACACAAAGGCTGCCCAAGGAAACCTGGTAGCTTCATTTCTGCCAGAACGTTTTGCTGACTGTCAGAAGGGCAGGAGCAGATCACCCACCTTCTACTGACCGCACCAGCATGTTTGAAACTTAGACGTGCTCAACGGAGTTCTTAAGCTTATGTTTCGTTTTAAGAATATCTACGAATATTTTTAGGTTCAGGGAAACATTTAAGCCTGATAATGCTCAAGTCATTTGCTGAATCTCGATCTTAAAATTTAATGGATGAATCACAATGCTTTTTTTTTTTCCTAGAGGTGGTTGAATGTGACACGTACTAAATTCACGAGTTTGAAAGGAAGAATGCCAGCTCGCACAGCGTCTCCTTGCATTTACACTTCAGAAACTGTTTTAGGTAGTGCAGGAATCCTGGTCTGTATTTTTATTACCAATCCACTGTAAAACATCACAAGTAGAAATCTATGCTGAAAAAGATACCAGGCTTTAATGTACCGTTCTGAGGTATATTTCAACTGCAAGTATTAAGCTGCTTCATGAGAATCTGGGTTCATTTTAGCAGCTCTGGCCTCTAGAAGCACTGAAACACACCTCTTTCCAGGCGTCATGGGTTAGCAAGCATAGTCGCAGAAGTGATGTTCTTGCGAAGTGGTGCTTACAGCTTCCTCTATGACCTGAGAGAACCTATCAGCTGGCCAGTTTGAATTTGGACAATTCTTTAAGCCACTTAAAGTTGTGACCGCCTCTGTGATGCACACTTAAGAACAGAAAACCCTGAGGCAGAGGGTCTGTCTCATTTCCAGTGCTGGGACAGGTGGCTGCAGGCCCTGTGTGGGGGCCAGCGGGCCCGGCCCAGGCCCTGCTCGGGCCATGCTGGGCCGGGCCACGGCCATCCTGGAGCCATGGACCTGTTCCACACACAGAGCCCCCACTCCACAGCAGGGCTGTGGGCAGCCGGAGCAGCTTGACTCGCCCCCTCCCCCTCCCCCCTCCAGTGCGGCCAAAATTTCAGCAAAGCAGCACCGATGTCCGGCAGAGGTCAGGTGACCAACAGCGATAAGCAACACTCCAGCTGCAAGGCCGAGGTGAGATTAACCCTTTTAGTGCTGTGAAGAGCTGAAAACCTGAGGGAAGAGAAAGAGGAGATGCTTAAAGCTGAAATTCTGTTGTGAAGCTATGATATACCAGAGTATCCCGTTGTAATTTCATGAAGATATGGGGAGTGGAGTGTTCAACTCGTAAGCAAAAGCACCTGCACTGAGATAGGCAGATGCTGACGCTGCTGTAATTTCATGAGGAGTTTGAACAGGGAGAAATGGAAGCCATGAGGACTTTTGCTCCAAATGGGAAAGGAGAAAACCTCAGTTCCTAGAGATGCTCCCAGAGATAGTCCTAAAGACGAAGATGAGGAAGACCCTTTGCTCCCAGGGAAGAAGGGCCTCCGTTCTTAGAGATGAAATGCTCCCAGAGATGGGTGAAGAGAACTTTTGTTTCTGAACGGCTCAACCTTAAAATTGTACCCCAAAAAATTTCAAGAGTGGACCCTCGAAAGCAGTTGTGGGAAAAGCTGTAAGTTGGGGGAAAGGGACTCGCAAGCAGAGACACTCCTCTTCCTAAATGGACTGAACAAAGTTATTTGGAAGAGGGCAGCTGTCTCATTGTAATAATGTGTTCATAGCATGGGCAAGAGAGACTCCTCTTCCTAAATGGACTGAACAAGGTTATTATGGAAGTGGTAAACAGACTGAACATCTGACAGGTTGTCTTTTTACACTGTCACTTGGAGAAGGGAGAAAGGTGGGGGGAGGAGAAGAGTTCTAAAGGTGTGGTATGAAATTTTTTTTCTTTTTTTAGGTCTGTTAATAAACTTCTTTATAGTCTTTCAAGTTTGGTGCCTGCTTTGCATTTCTCCTAATTCTTATCTCACACAAGGTAAAAAGTAATGAGTATTTTGGACCAAACCACTACACCAGGTAAGTCTTGGTCCTATGCCTCAAGACTACTGAATTGGTTTCTTTCAGAAGAAGTAAATTTATTCTGAATGCTACAATTGCTTCACAAACTATCAAAATGGATGGAAGAAAAAAAAAATTCCACACCAGTATGCTTAAGCAAGAGACTAGTAAGTAAGACAACAAGAAAGGTTTTTTCAATTAAAAAAAAAAAAAGTTAATATAATCTCTAAGGAAACAGATTCAGTGCTCATGTTTCCAGGAAGTAACTGCAGAAGCAATGAGTTAAGCAAAGCAAAAAATAAAATACTGCTAACATCATCATCTAGTGAGGAAGCTGATCTCTTCTGCCCTTACATATTTTTGCACTCTCCTTCTGTTTTCAAAAAGATCTCTACAAGACTGGTTGGAAAGCAAGTACAGCAAGCCAATCCTATTTCTGAAACTTAGTCCTGCCCTTGGAAAGCCCTAGGAAGTATTTAAACTAGATACAAATTTACGTCAAATAAATAAATAAATATTCTATCAAAATATATACGAATAAACTCAAAAGCACAAGTAATCTGGTCAGTTACGTAATTGTGACCATTTTCTGTCTTATGATACTATTATGCTTTCTAGTCATTCAGTATTTTTTTAAAAACAAATTTTCTAATTATTTATAATTTATATTTACTAATGTTTAAACCACAGCTGTTACATATCATACTCAGCCAGTAATGAACTGCAGCATTATCTGGTTTTATCAGACTTTTTGAAAACATTTAGAAGCCCAACTGTTCTCTGTAACTTTCTCCAACAGTAACAATTAAGACATGAGGCAGCCCAAAACCTACAGAAATTTTGTCACCAACTTATCTGATACTGGGAAAAAAGCCACTAGTTTATTACTTCTCACCATTTACATATCTGTTCAAGGCTTTTTATAGATCTTTTACACTGGAATTTTAAGTCTACCTTCAGATTACTTCTTCAAGACTGAAGTATGAACAAAAGAGGGCCAAGTGCTAGTAGAGAGGGTATTTTACTTACATACCCAAGGAGCATTTTCCCCTCTCTCCAGGGAAACTGCCATTTTTATATCTATCACTATAAATTAAGGATTCTGGAAGGTTCTAGAAACACCTGCTGAAAGAAAAAATTCTAAATAAAAGATCTTTTGGTATCAGTCTTGTACACAGGCTCCTAACTGACTGCAGCTTGGGAAAAAACAGTTGCCCTAATAATCTTGTTGTATAAACAGAGCATATTCTGTAACCCAAAATATTTTATGATACAGCACACTTGCAAAACTGTCTGTATAAAAGTCTCTATAAAACTACAGCATACACAAACAGGCATTTCAGAAATGTTACAGAAACATGATTTTTCTCACATTTGCTTAATCCTGTAGTCAATTCCGAAGACATGAAAAAAATCACTGTAGGTGTAAATTTATTTTGGAGGTTTTAAGTATCTGCTAATGGTTAATTTTGCGGTAACCCAACAGTCTTCAAACTAGCATGATAATGCACCTATCTCTATGTTACCGTTTGATAATCCTGAAATGTTTTGGCACAACGCTTATCTCAATTTATGGCCAGCATTTAATAGGAACTGGGATGAGAGTTGCCAAAAGCCAAATTAGCTAATGCTGAATGTAATGAACAGCAGAGCTTTGATCATGCTGTGAAATAAACTCCAAGTGAAAAGTGGAAAGAAGGATGCCCATGGAATTAAAATTGACAGTATGATTAATACAAGCCATATGAAGTGCCTCTTAGCTGATTGCTAATGTTACATATCGGCTTCCATACTGACAGGTATAGTTTATTGTCAAAATGCCCTAATGTTCCACATCAAGGAAGGGGGAAAAATTGCCATTTTCTATTAATCTGCAAAACTCATACTTCTTTCCACATTTAAGTCATACATTTTTCTCTGTGAAAAAAAGATATGAGAAAATTATGGCACATGTACTTATGTATTGAAAGGAATTCAGTTTGCCAGGGCTCAGAAACTCCTCCTTGGTTACCTGACTAGCAACCTGATGATTAGTAATGACATATGAAGCAATGTTCCTGCCAGGGTTTTAAAACTACTGTTAGATCAGTGATAAACAGAAATTGTCACCTGCTGCAGGCCTCACAGATTTTAAGAACTTTTTGCTCCTGCCTCAACCAAACCCCATTTGTCCTAGTCCAAGCCAAAGTGAACAGATATAAAACTTCCAACTGAGTTGTGGACAGATTCAGCAAAGATACCAAAACATACACATATGAATGGAAATCCACTATACTTCAACAAGCCATACAGATGATTTTCCTGAAAATGTGGGGTGGTTCTGGAGACTGAAGGACTATTAGACTTATCTGACCTTTTTTTTTCCAGTTTATGAATGGGTGATGGAAGAGGTGATGTTGCATCTACATTAGAATTTAAACTATTTTAAACACTGAAATTGATGTTCTTGTCTGTCGCCTTGACAGCAAGAAACAAAAAAGGTAACTGGTGTTTAGTTCTAAGAGTGAAGTCTCAGTCAGTCATTCTTCAAGATGACACACACTTTAGCTTTTGACCTTAACTGTGAATAACAAGTTCTCCAACCAGATGCGTGGTATTGTATTTCCAGCTATTTGCTTACTTCTCTCATAGCTCCCTGGCTTTACATGCAGCAGGTCTTATGATGTTTTCAAAGCTGATTCACAAGAACATTCATCCTACTGAAAAATCTCTTTGCCTCACAACACCAAGATAAATAAAGACCCATAGCTGAATAAACACGTTTTAAACAAAACACAGTGTTTCACCACACTGCCAATGCACCTTCTTTGAATGAGTCAAGATTTTAGTGCAATGCACAGCTTTCTTCCTACTGTATTGCATTCACCCTGTTCTAAGTGGTTTGCTTTGCTCTACTTCTCTTTGAAGTTGTAAGTAAATTCTATAGGACATGGCATATTTTTTATCTGGACCAAAAGGTGAATCATGGAATGTTAAATAATAAACAAAATATCACAGCCATGACTTATCAGAGAAAAAACAAATGGTATTGCAATATGTCACACTCTAAGCTGCAGATTAATTGTCATCTCTATCCCTGTGCAACTTTAATCAAAAGGAATTAATTGAAAAGGGTCCAATAAAACTAGCTAATCTGAAACAATTGTGAGGGAAAAATCACAACTGACTATTTTTCATATTGGGAACTCATCACCTGCATTTTTTTCCTGTAAAAACTAAGGGTTTTTTTTGTCAGAACTATCAAAGTCAAATAATCCTTTGCTTTTCAATAAAGGTCAGAAGGAAAGCTTTCTATTCAGCTGGAGTATTTTAATTAAACATTGCAGCAGGTGTTTGGATATGCTGCCAACACCTAAAAAGCTTTCATTAAAACTGTATCTTAAAAAAAAATAAAGACCTATACATCCTCCTCAAGCCCTCTTTATCTGCCTTTTCTCTGGATGGGTATTCACAAAATTACACACCATTTTCTCTGTTTTGGAACACCATTACCTGCCCTAGCTATAAAAAGAATTCTTCATCAAAGCTGCTGGAAGCAAACCATGGAATTCTCACATCAGCTTTTATGGCCGCAGCAGATCCCTGCAACAGAGCACAGTCCAGAGTTTAGCCTTAGCTGCTGACCTGCTTCAACTTCTTGGGAACATAATTGGTCTGTCCAAGCTGACAAAAAGAGAATCTTTAACTGTGAGCCAAATTCACTTTTGAGACAAAATACTGCAGGTAATGCTGAACTCTTTGCATAAAGTTGGGAGGTGTGTTATTGCTGCAAAACTCAATTACTTGCATATGACACAGTCATGTAAAAGCAGCCTAAGGAACACTTCCAAAACTGCTTATGTCTTTAAGGAATGCAAAGCCCTTGGAAAGTTCTGTTCTTCACCAGAGAGGAAGAACAAGGCATGCTCTACACAGTGGCACTCAGTGATTCTATCAAGTCCTTCTGTCAGCTGAGAAAGTGAGTCAGAATGTGAATCCCAACATGAAGACTACAAAGCAGTAATTCCTATACACTGGGATACGCATAGTTCCATCAGCGCAGTACTGTTCTCCAAAAGTATCAGTGTAACCCAATGCTTACAGCTTGACAAATTCAGTGGGCATCTGTGACATCTCAAAAAAATTCACATTTGAAATGGAAGAGGTTGTCAATTGAATTCTGATGTTTAAGGAGAAAGGAATATCAGCAAATATCAACAATACCAACAAACATCAACAAATACCTTTATTTACTTACTCATTTAAGAGCTTTTTTCTGAGACTTGGTAGTTTGGCCTTTGGAACTACAGTCAGAACAGAAAACCAACAGTTTAATCTCAGTGGTGTAACAGCTTTGACAACACGTAGTGAGCACAACTTCTCATCTCCCTGCAAATAGCAAGGCTGAAAGCAAAAAAAAAAAAAGGCAAAAAAAAAAGAGCTCTATTTACAGATTCAATTAGAATTTTAAGACCATTTGGAGCAAGACCAACTTGCAGCAAGGGCTCAGCATCACTTTGTTGCTATGAAACATCATCACATAGGAATAATCAGCCATAAAAACCTGCAGCTGATTCATTCAGTGGCAAAAACTATCTCAGCTGAGAGGGACACTTTCAATTTAAAATGAATTAAGTTGCAATTTTGAACATGGCTCTAAAATATACCTCAAGAATCTCAAACTGATAACCCTGAGACGTCAGACAAGACCCTGGACCTTAGTAACTAAATCTGAACAGGTCCTTGTGTACCTATAACAATGCATGCAAGCAGAGACAGGTGGAAAACTGAGACTTTCCACATATGAATCTCAACAGAGCTGACCAGTGCTGTCTTGCGATTCTGAACAGTCTAGGGACTGAAGGAAGAAATCATCTCTACCTGTGACTTTAGAAGGCCTGCTACTAATAATTAAAAGGAGTAACATGATACCAAAAATGACAGTATCCCAGCTTCAAAACTCATTCTGGGAATGAGAAGAGGCATTACCTCACTACAGAAATAACTTCTAGCAGCAGTGACTTGGGCTTGCTGTGAACCAGGAGGATAGTTTTACAGAAGTATGTATCCCACAGACTTTGAGTTTTGAACCAGTCCTGGGTCTGCACACAGAGACTGATAAAAAGTAGGTATTTATTTCCTGAATCTGGGGACCATTTGTACTTACTGATTTGCCTTATGACCAGACTGAAAAGGAATTCTCATTCTTCTCTGAGTTAAGAAAATGATGGAAATGAAATTATTCTACAGTGCTTTTCCTTCTGCTTGTAGATAAAGCAAATTACTGCTCCTTTTTTGTGCTAAGTGTGGGTAAGGAGAGTTCTTCAGGACAAATGAGAGAAGTATACAGAGAAAGACAAAAGGATGTGAATGTACAGGACTGAGCAAACCTGGTGCGTAAGGGCAAGACTGTTGCTACAAACAGAGCATGCCTTGGAATAGACTGTGATGCACCAGCACTCTGCCAGCTTCACTGCCCCCAAACAGCAACATAAGCCAGTTTACCATCTCCACAGCCTGCTGTCTCCAAAAGGGACAAGATGACTCCCTGGGTGCAGAGACAGGTGCCTATCTGAAAATAGGCACTCCTGGTCAATTAATGCAATTAATGTCTTCAAAAGAGACATGTTTATAAAAGTGAAATCACTGAAGATCACAACATTTCAAATCTTTCATCCAAACAGACTCCCTCAACAGTCACATGAATCTGAACTACAAACAAAACAACAGCACTGTGAACAGGCAAAACATGAACAAATTTTCACTTTGCTGGGACCCTGCCTTTTTCTCATTCGAAGCTCTTTAAGAGCTGTTACTTGAAAGGAGAAATCTCTAAGACCTCCTGGCCTAGATTTTATTTTTTTTTTACTTTTTTATATCCTTGACCAAGTGTTGCTTGTTAATCTAAACACACACATCCTTATGTACAAAAGAAGTCTTCTCCATACTCTTAAAATGGTTAAAAAAAATACAGTGGGAGAACTTGTCCTGGAATGCTTGAGAGATCTGGCAGTACTTGATGTTATATGGGGTTTTGTGACATAACAATTAAGGAATTACCTTCTAACTTAGTAAATTGCTACACAAAGCAAAAGGTTAAAGTCATGTCAGATAACAAAAAGGCTCATAAATCAGTTTTGCTACTTACATTTTTTTCCTAACATCTCATCCAGCATTTTTACTCGAAGAAATATAAGTATGTCTCAAACACAGGAAGAAAATTTCTCAGTCAGACAATATCCAAAAGTAAGACCTTCCAGCATGACAACAAGCATTTTAAGAATAAAATTGAGTATATTTTCCCTTCAAACCAGAGGAACATTACTGTTCTTGGATAATACTGAATGGTTCTGCGTTAGATAAAACGACTTCGCTGTATATAGCAATTTAAAATCCATTTTTATGATGAAGCATTTTAGCATCACAGATACCAAGCTCTCTCAAGACAGAAACAGTATCTTTACCAGTCAGCAGACATACACCTTGCTCACTTTCAACGGGAACAAGCATATTACCCTCAAATCTGAAAAGTATCTAGATTGTTTTCAGAATTTACAGGGATGTCAGATGCAAACTAGAGAAGTTCCAAACACTGTACTTCTTCTGCTTTTGTTTTCCATGACCATGAAGGCAGTTACTTTTTTTTTTTTTACTGAATACCTGATCTTTTAAAATCAGCTACTATGTTTAAAACACTATCACTGAACAGATGGCACACGTGTATCACCATTTTATCCTGTCCCAGATCTTTAGAAATTTGAGTTTTGTTGTTTTGTGGGGAAGGGATTCTTTTAAGTAATTTTGCAACTTTCCATGTTGCATTTACTAATTTTTGCTTAACTTCTCTCCCACACACAAAAAGCACTAGGTAACACAGTTCAAAGCAAAAACACTTGGGGATCACTGATGTCCAGGATGCTTCTGAAGATATAAGCCATTCTTCAGAATCATTACTCTTCCAAGATTAATACTTAAGACTTTCAAACCAGGTAAATGGCAAGAGTTTCTTTGACAAATTGTGTTGCCTGAAGCGAGTATAAAACAAGCTTTAAAATACTAAAATATCATTTCTAAAGGAAAGAATGCCATTGTGCACAGGTTTACTTAATTTTCCTATAACACTGAAGGAGAGATGAAAAGATACAGTATTGATCAGAGAGGTGCTTTGCTACCCTGTTCTGTCAGAGGTTAAGTCCTTGATCTCATTAAGGACATGCTTGGTTGTTAGTAAGGGTAATTTTTCTGACAATGCTTTGCTTTTGAGGGACACAGATTTAATTTGTTTTGGTTGGGTTAAAAGTTCATCTCTCCCTTCTTTTATTTCCCACCATGCCAGCAATCTTATCTTCACATGGCCAATTCAATCTTTTTGTCCTTTGACTATTATTTTTAAAGCTTAAATATATACAGCTGACCTTTATTTTAATTTAAATTCTCCTTCATACTTTTAGAATGTTGTCAGACTTGCTATCTCCAAGTGAACTTGCTGCTGCACAGTTAAAGTAGTCTTTTTGGCCCTGTCAGCAGCAGGATATGTTTAATAGGATGAATTTCTGGGCTTCTCTGATCAATCTGTAATTCTAAGTGCCAGTTCTCAATATACCCCCTTTAGAAATTCACTCTAACAACTCTTCTTGAGGCCCAAAGCTCCTGAGATGTTATGCCTCACGAGTCCTCAGTTCTGTATCTGGTACCAACAGTGAGGATATGGCCATTCACACAATTAATACGCCACCCCTGTGTAATCCAAAAGACTGATGCACAAGACCCATCATTTGCATCCAACACAGCAATCCCAGCCCATTCCAAACAGTTTAGCATCCAGGTTTACTGCAAGAATGGTAGAGATTCAACCATTAAGGAACTTCTATAAATAGAAAACCTAGGGTGATGGCTCACACTTTGTTTTCAAGTGTTACGTGTCTCCTCTTTCTAGGTGTTTGTATAGCAATAGCATTTTTTAAAAAGGTTCATTTAAAACCATACAGTTTTCTGAATACATAATGCTGCTTGTAACATTACACATAGAGCTGTTTCTCAGAATGTATACTTGTCTCTCTTAAATGCAGAGAAGCAATAAAGACAGCCATTATTTGTTTCAAATATAATACATGTTTTCTTGACATAAAACATTTATATGCAGTTTCTGAAATCAAGTCTGGTTAGATTGTGTCACTGGGAGAAAACTGGTGTTAAGATCGGGGATCACTTGCATTCTTCCATAAGGCAATAAGGAGTTGCAAAATCCAATTTTGCCAATAAAAACTTCCAACTGAATACAAAAGATTAAAAATCACAATGCTGATCAAAGCTTTAGGCTTGTTTTAATGTTCTTTCTTCTCCCTTGCTACGAGATGTTCAATAGCTCACAAATAACAGGTTAGAAATGCCAAACAGGTCTGCTATCTAAAATGCACATGCCATAACTCTCAGTCAGTAATAGGCCTGGGAGAGATTACAGCACAAACTTGCACTCCCTCTATAGTGCATCATATTTCTTCCTTGTATGCACTTAGATGCTTCCCAGTGGACAATCTATTCTTCAATAACGTGTATGAACTTCTGTTACAATTTTCTGAATAACAGATCTACTTTACACAAAGTTACTTTATGCATTTTGCTTTTATATATTTACCTGCAAAGTAAACGCTTGTAGCTGAAAGTGCTTACAACTGAACAACACTCCATCATGAAAACAAGGTTTTTAAATTGACTAAAAGCATTTTCAAGAATCCTAGCTTTGTTTTTATCCTGAACTATTACCAACACAGCTTCCAATCACAAGGGAGTAGACCTGTGTTCCCTTGCTCACTTCTCTACTTAAGCTTAAATAGTGCAAATAACCTTTGCTGTTTGTAGCCCACCAGCAAAGCATTCCTTCACTGCAGAGGAAAGCCAGCCTGGAGCAGCAGCCTTCTCCCTAAGCACACACAGAGTGCAGGGGTGGGCCATGTGCTGCATGAAGATGGGTGGGAGCATAAAGGCAGTGTGACTGACATAAAATTCCTAATTGGGTTCTGGACAAGGTCATTTTAATTCAGCCCAGCTAGATACCTGCATATTCCTCAGTCCCACACACTGCACGTACACTGATGACTCAGAATGAGCTCCTGCTCCAAACACCACAGTTTTGATCAATGACAAAACAAGCAAGAAGGCATAGATTTATGATTTAAATGGAAAGATTAGTGCTGAATGGCAAAGCACAAGCTCATCTGGATGGCTCCTTCTTAAAACTTCAACACTAACAGCAATCTCTCATTTTTCCTGCAAAATTCATTTAGCTATGAAGCTCACAAGACAAAAAGCCCTGTATGCCTCATAGCATAGACACAGAGCAAGACTAAAAGTGGAACGAACATGTCTTTCTCCATAGATTAGAGTGACAAATATTATTAAGCCAGACAATAGCCCTGGAAATGAAAAATGAAAAGCAATCCCCTATCACCACATACCTCAGAGCACGAGTTTGGAGATCATATGCTGAAAACCAGTTTCTGAGAAAGTGTCAGCATGCTCTATTTTTGTTGGCACAACCATCAGTGCTCTAGTTCTGAAAACCAGGTCAATGCTGCTTTTGGTGCCTACATGCTTGAAATCAGATACCTGTATTTTATAAGTTCTGTTTTACTATACAGTATTTATGGTTTATCCAAGTATTTGAGTCACTGAAACAGACAAGCACTAATAATAATTACCCTGAGATTAAAGACTAGACACTCAAAATTGGATCAAGACCTTTTTGTTGAGCAAAATAAATTAAAATCATGTATGAGATTTTCTTTCATCTAAGTTTAATTATCTAATAAATCAAGCATAGCCAAAGCTAGCAGGATCCACATCCCCAGATGGCATATTCCAAATGAAGGCAGGAATGACTCTCTGCAGGTGTCTATACATTCCACTTGCCCAGACAGTAGTCTAGGCAACTGGCTTCAGACGGATACTAGCTTTCATGTTGTTAAAGGTTAGGGGAGACTTTCCAATTTGTATAAATTTAAGAGTAAATGCCATAAAAAACTCACCAGTTGAACTCAGAGGGAAATAAACACAACAGTGCTTGAGTAGAAGAAATACTCCAAAACCTTTTTATGATCCTGTGTTTCTGCAGAAAAGTCACTTTGAAACATTAAAAACAGTAAGCTATGAAATATGAAGTACAGTTCCTAGTCTGTTGTGATTACTGAAGCTAACTACTTAAAATAGTCATCTTGCTTAGGTTGTGTACTTAATGAGTTCATTTACATGAATGGGTACAGGCAGAAGTCTCACATTTTACAACACTGATCTCTCCAGGGCTTCCATACAGTGTTAATGGTAATAACTTCAGTATTTTAGTAAGAAAAGGAAGGACTTCATAAAACCTTTAACCTGTATATGAAATACAGAATGTGACAGAAAATTTTGTGAACTATTTTTGCGTGGCTAAAGAATGCTGAGACTACAATACTGGAGAATATTTTAGAAAATGTCATATATATGCTTTGATGTGTTCAGTCAACTATTTTTAAATTACTGTATTATGCTTACACTGGATTTTCAGGAGATAAGTATTTTTCTTAATTTCTGACTTCTGCTGGAAAAAAAAACAAACACACAAAGCTACATCTTCACTAACTCATCATCTGGGACATCCCAAACATTCATACATGCACATCACAAGAAAACCATTAAAGAGGCATTGTTTTCAAGCTTCTGGAATGAAATTATAAGACATTTCATATACAATAAAATTACTGAATTAATTTCCTTTCCCAAAACATAAAGATCACTTCAGCTTTCTGGGTTTCTCTCATCATCATCCAGCTGTGCAGGCTTCTCTAGTGCTGAGGAAATAAACACAGCATTATTTAAGTTGGAGAAGACCTCTAAGATCATCAAGTCCAACTGTTAACCCAGCAATGCAAAGTTCACCACTAAATTGTGTCCTTACGTGCCACATCTACAGGTCTTTTAAATACCTCTAGGGATGGTGATTCAAACTCTTCCCTGGGCAGCCTGTTCCAATACTTAACAACCCTTTCAGTGAAGAATTTTTCCTCATATCCAATCTAAACCTTCCCTGGAGCAACTTGAGGCCACTTCCTCTTGTTCTACTGCTTGTTAGTTGGGAGAAGATACTGACTCCCACCTTGCTACAACCTCCTTTCAGGCAGCTGTAGAGCTTCTGAGCCTCCTTTTCTCCAGGCTAAAAAAACCCAGCTCCACAGCCACTCTTCACACCATCCTCACTCCTCGACTTGTGCTCCAGACCCTTCGCCAGCTTTGTTGCCCTCTCTGGACTCGCTCCAGCACCTCAATATCTTCCCTGCAGTGAGGGGCCCAAAACTGAACACAGGATTTGAGGTGTGCCCTCACCAGTGCTGAGCACAGGGGGACAATCACTGCCCTGGTCCTGCTGGCCACACCATTGCTGATACAGGCCAGGATGACACTGGCCTTCTCGGCCACCTAGGCACACTGTTGGTTAGTGTTCAGCTGCTGTTGACTACACTCCCAACAGTTTATTTTCTTGCTGAAAAGTGAACTTTCATCACACCAGTGTACCTCCCATCAGAAAACTCTTAACCCTGGTTTTACTAGTCCAGCAGCCCCTCATTTACATGGCTAAAGAAAATTCACTCAAATTACAGAGAAACACACAAAGAAAAGCCACCTTTGCAGGAACAAGACCCAGATAAAAAGAAATTAATTAAAAACAATGAAGAAACCAAGGAAACTGCGGTAAAAGCAGCATTCTGAAATTAAGTAGGTGTTCAGAGATAATTTTTTTGTCAGATGTAGTCTGGGATTTCCAGATCAAAATAGGTAACTTGTAGTATACCCACACACTTCCAACTCTTCTCCCTACTCTATGAATTCCCAGTGCAGATTAGTGCAGTCAAATGTGCTTTTAAGTGACACATTAAATTAGGAGTCTCATACCTTTTTAGAAAACATAGGTCAATTTACCAGTAAAGCCCTCTGGCCATTAGTACTTCCATTTTAGTATTTCCCATCAACAAGTCAAATGCAAACACTTTAAGCTTCATTAATCTTCAGCAATCCCAAATGCCAGTTTCTTGATTACCTACTGGGTTGTTGTATACTACTCCATCTCTTAAGCTGTAAGAGGGATTACAGTATTATAAAATCGCTTAGAACTTGCATCATAAACTGAACTATTCATACCATCTGTTATAGAAGAGCAAATTGTTCTCCTTGCTGAAGAAAAGATTGAGGTTAATCCGCTTCCCCAGTGCGGTGCAGCAAATCAGAAGAGCAGGCTACACTAAAATGCTGAAATCTATAGTTGCCCGTTTCATGACAACTCTGTATTATCTTTTCAACAACATGGATGCACAGCTACCCTAGTACATCACTATCATGTCCTAAAAATTCTAGGACTATTCTAGTTCTTGAGACAGCAAATGAATTTTTTTTGAACATTTGTATATTATTAGCTATAACATTATTACTGCAGTGCCCAGATAGTTCAGCTGGAGAATCCAGCCTCTGCATGAGATGTTTAAGACAGTTATTTCAAGTGCTTCAGGTCAATAAGCCAATACTTCTGCACTCTTGTAAATGAGGCCAGGATTTCTCATGAGGTTTTACCAATGACTTCAGAAATATTAAATTATTCCTTTCATCCTATTTGTCTTACCTAACACCACAGATCCCATAAAAAAAAAGTTCATTTTGTTCTAGGATACTTTATGGAAATAAAACTCTGAACACAGATTCAGCTGGAAAATGAAACTCCTTCCACCTACATTGCCATCTTATTGTTTGCAGAATGGAACAATTACAATTTAGAAATAAATTCATTTTCATACCAAAATTGAAAACAGCAAGCTCATTATACAAAGAGTAAAATAGCTTTAAATGGGTGTATTTTATTTTCTCATTTAATCATTTTCTTATGCAAGTATTTTGACAGGGTGTTTAGGCCAAAATTCTCCTTCTCTCCTATCACAGCTCAGTTTCTGATAATGATGACTCAGGTTATGAATGACAGGTTAGAAAGCAACAGTAAGATCCTTCCTGCAAGAAAGTGTCATATTTGAGCTCAAACAAAAATATCTAAAAATATGAAAAGAAATACAGGAGAACAGAATGAAGATAACAGGTAAAAATGTTGCCTACATTCAAGTGCAATGCAGAGTAGAAATTCCTTTTGAGTAGTTCCAGGCAGGAGCTCTGACAGACATAGACATACTATGATGAAAGAGAAAAAGAAGCATCTTACAGACAAAGGAGAAACAGTCTGGGCTCAGGCCCACTTATCCATATTTCCACAAAATCTGGACATACTACACAACTCGGCTTCCATAACAAGAGCTCTTAAGCTAGTTTGTATGATATGACAAAGTTACTTATCATATACAATGTAAGACTCACGGATGAAGAAAATTTGCAAATAAGAGTAAAAACAATCTAAATATTTCATTGGTCAGAAGAGCTCTAGCAAAGATATTTGCAATTCTCCACTAAATTATTAGAGAAAATAAAGCTTTACAGTTTTTCTTTTAACAAATGAATGAAGAAATAAATTCTAGTTAAGTTACTTTTAAGACTGCAGTATGCATTTTTGTTATGATGGGGAAAAAAAAGAGCTAATGAAAATATTTTATTTTTAATTACAGGCACAGAAAAAAAGGCAAAGTAAAGCTTAGTGAAGTAAACCTCTCATTTTCTCACCTGTGCACTGTCCCCAACAGATATATTATTTAAGATCTACCTGCCCTACCATAAGAAAACCAGATGTAACCTTACCCATGTCACAGATACATACAAACAACTCTACCAAGACTCCAGTGCAAGCTTCAAGGATAGTATTATCCAGAAGGCATAGTTTCTGAAAAAGTACAAAGCCACTTTAAAATCTTGCTCTTTACTGTGGCTGCATACTCTGCTTGTCTCTCAGAGGAACATGTGCACACCATCAGGTGATGATAAAATGTAGAGCTGTAATGCTGTTTACAGTGACTATACATGAATCAAACCATGGCTTTATCCAAGTGTGACAGAATTCCTACAAGATAGAAGGAGCTCAGTGAACCATCACACTCTTCTAATGAGTAAACACCTTTCTGTCTCTCCTAATCTCTACAATAAACACCAATCAGTAATTCTAGGCTCTCCTCTTCACTCAGTATGACACCTAATTCTGAAAAGATAACTGTGATTATTTTGACAGAAAAAAAAGATGATGCAAAACAAATGACTAACATCAGCCTTCCCATAGAATCAAGCCAGAATGTTCCCATATTGTAAACAAAGGCTTTTTTCCAGTCTAAACTCTCAAGTGGTTACATAACAAGTTTCTAACATATAAACTCTAACTTGAAAAATCATTTTGTTTTTATCCACCACACTTACCTAATTTTGAACAAACACTACTCAGAGCTAAAAAAAAGTAAATAAATTATCTGGGTATACACAAATACAGACTGAAACTGCAGATTTAATACTCCTTCTGGTTTACCAGAATTATCGTCATGTGCAACATTCTGTCTTATTCATTGCGCTGCTTATGAAATATTTTAATATTGTGGTTTTGTGAAATTTTAAAAAACCAAGACAAAATGTTTTACTTTTAAATTTAATGATGCTCACAAGATGTCAGTACTGAACTGTTTGCTCTAAAAGGTCCCTTACATATTAAGCTTCTAAGACAATGTTGATGAGCAGATGAAGTACGTGTCTGT
The DNA here is from genome assembly GCF_000738735.6 of Corvus cornix cornix. NCBI lineage: Eukaryota > Metazoa > Chordata > Aves > Passeriformes > Corvidae > Corvus > Corvus cornix. Next base: position 37,101,296 of record NC_046333.1, read on the forward strand.
AACAAAATTTATCAGGTTTCAGTAATAATGCACGAATCACATCATCACCATTAAAAAGAAAAAAATTTGTTAGTTTTCCCAGATTGAGGTTACTGTAAAATTTGATAGAAACCAACTCCCTTCTACTGCATCAGTATGGGGGGGGGGGGGGGGGGAATCAAACATGCCCAGTATAGAGAACTAGGCTCTAGCTTATTTCTTTCTCTATTTATTTCTTTGATAAACTCTTTTAAACTCTCACTCACAAAATTTTTGAAGCATTAACTTGACATTTGGATACAGCTATAAGACTTAAGTATATCCAAATTATTGAGACTTTGTCAGTGTTTAACGGTAAACAAGAAGCTAGAAGATTTTGTTCTGTGGTACATCCCCTTTAATGATCAGGCTAAACATGTTCCCTCAGTCGTGACAATTCTTAATTAAAAAAAACACCTTAGGACAGTGAAGAAAACTTCTTAAACCAGCTATACAAGTTACTGTAACATGATTACCACAGCACTTACAAAGCCTAAACCTTTTTTCCCTTTCTTAAAAAAAAGAAAGATGCCAGGGGAGTGGAAGAGTATATGTTACTCAGGTTATTAGACTGTGTATTACAGAATAAATAATTTCGTCTGTTGCTCATTTTAATGTTGAGTTATTCCTCCAGTGAAATTAATGCTTTTTGGTTAAAGGACTTTCCCTATTTAAATTCTGCCTATTCTGTAGGGAATTCAGAAAGATTTTTCATCCTTCTCTAAAGGACCTAAGAACAGAGGCATTTTTCTTCCTACTTATTTTAAAAATTGCAGGTGTTTATGATCTGATTTATCACTAAAAAAGGAGCCACAAAAGCAAACTCTTTTAAAGAATATCACACAAGTTAGAACTACATAACATAGCTGGAAGCTACTTCAATCCCTTTGACCTTGTGTTCACTGGAGGAAATAAAAACAAATAAAAACCCCTCTGTGCTCAAGCAACTCAATCCAAGGTAACATCCTATGGAAAACAAAGTAGCTTTTGATAATTTACGATAAAATGAATGTGCTCATCTGAATTAAGCGAACACCAGAGCTTCATCTTTAAACCTTTTCAGGAGTTAGTGAGAAGTCATTACAGCACAAGCTCACAGAGTGCCAAGAGGTACCTCCCATCCACAGGTACACACTATGGATTCAGCTGCTTTGCAACCCTTATCTGCACCTTTCAGTTCAAGGAACTGGGGCAGTGAGCAAACTCATGCGAGTGACACTTTCCAAGAAATGAATAATCAACAAGAAAGATGGGAATCCTGGACTCCAAAGGTTGCCTAGTATGGCAAGTCAACATGGATAGATGTGAAGACCAAGTGTCATTATTTCACATGCTATTTTTTTGTAATTCATTTCCTGCCTCATTGCTTCTGCTTCTGTTACAGGATTAAAGCCTAGGACAAGGCCTCTTCTGAAACAATGGTAGCACTTTCTCCTTCCTTGTGTTAGGCAATATGCCTTACGAACTCTGCCTCCTGTTCCTCTCAAGAAGTCACTGTCTTCCCCTGTCTGGAAGCTCACAAATAAATCAACTGCTTCTCTCGGGCTATTTAAACTGACAGTATTTCACTTCAGCAGAAACTGAAAGTATAATCTCTACTAGACATTATATGTATTATCATCATTTATTTGTTCTGTATCACAGAAATCACCAGTTAGCAAAGCCAAACAAAAATTAATATCCCATCATTGGGGATAATGAGGATTTTTAATTATTTTTTTTTTTTTAATTTAACAACACTAATCTTTTATGTTTTGGGTTTTTTTAAATTGTTGAAGAAGAGAAGCATTGATGAATCTGAAGTCAGCTGACCAGGGACTCATGGCCAGCACTCAGGAGATCAGGTGTTCTGGTTAAGTGTGCACTAGATGTGAAATGCTTCATTCATAGTCCAAACACCACTGCCTGCTCATCAGCCCTCTCAGGTAAAAGACTGCCCTGCAGGACACATCCACTTTACAGTTCATTAACTAAGAAGTTCTGTACTTCAAAGATAGGAAAGAAGGGGAAAAAAACCCCAAAGAAACAGTCTTTCCAAGACATCTTTCCTAACTATAAAAATACCCTACGTTAACACGCACATACTCATCCTTCCATTGGATTTTTGTTTGAGATGCAGTCCCAAACTATATCCGAAGGCTTTGTGTCACACTTGATCCTTGAAATTAATAACATCTGTATGTATGCAGCAGTCCACTGATATTTTTTGGTAGCAGAATCAAAACCTTTATCTTCTATGAAATCAAGCTCAAATTCATAGATTTTCATGGAAGTGAGACCATGCAAATGAATTATTGGGGCCACAAAAGTATCACACTCTCTTTATAAAAGCCATTATTTTTTAAAACCAGTTCAAAAGCTAACAACACAATCTGCTGGAATAGCATTGGGTGAAAAGAGGGGCTGGGCTTTGCTCAGAGAAGATGCAGGAAAGGAGCTTCTATTCCACTGGAGAATTACATTACAATCATTATCATGTGCTTACCAGAAAACCAAAACGCTCCTCACAATAATGACCATCTACAGTCTCCTTTTACTTCATTTTGTTGTGGTGGAGAGCTAATTATACATACTAGGACTTTCTGAAAATAAATCCTTGACATGCTATTAACAGAGTCTTTATTAATTATGACATGAAGTGTTACATACTAAGAGTCACAGATGCTTCATGACATAAGTCTTATTAAAGAGGGGGGAACAAACCACTGCAGAAATGCATGTATGGGATATAATCTAATGAGTTCTTTCGGAATTTATTTGTGCATACAGGTATCAGTAACCTGAAACTATTTTAGAAGTTCACATTTTGAAATACAGTTTCAGTTTTATTTCCCCTCCCATGAACAGTATTAATGCTATGGGGACTTTTTTTTCTTTTTTAAGCGCTTTAGGCTGGCATCAGAAAGTACTTTAAATTTTAAGAGTGCCTCCTGTGCATCCCTGTCTAGCATGTCTAAGAGGAAATATTGTCAGTGAAGTCTGACTAGCAGCCATACAGGTCATGAAAGCAGTTGCATAACCAAACAGTGTGGACAGCCGTTGTATTCAAAAGATAATGGAGTGCCGCAGGTTTGAAAACAATGAAGCAAGGGAGGTGTGTTCAAAATCATAGCTGAAGGAGAACAGAAACATCTACATACTTTAATCTTCGAAAAACATTGAAGACACTGAATATCCCTCTCTACCTTCATGAAGACAAAAGAAGCCTGGTACAATTGGGAATGACTGCCTGTTTTGTTTTGCTGCTCCAGTAGTTATAAATGCCAGGCACCGCTGCTGCTGCTTTGTTGCTGTGCAAGTGACAGCTGAGAAAAATGATGATGCTAGAGATATGTGTTATGAATATACAAATAGGTGAGAGACAACTGATTCCTGCAGACAAGAGTCTAGACATTTCATTTAGTAAGTGCTTCTCCCTTTCCCTAAATCCAGCAACCCACTGAACATACAGCCTTATCAAATACTGTGTGTCTCTGGAACTCTACTGGTAAATAATGGTGCAGACATTATTACAGCCTAAACACACTCGACAGCTTCAGCAGCAGCATTGATCTCACTGTCATAAAAGAGACTAGTCCAAGGTTTCTGAGCCTACTAGGATGCTGAATAGCTACCTCCAGACAGTCCTGCTTTGTGTGCACAGGATAAATTGAACTATTGACAATGTCGTATTTGTTATCTTTTTAACAAGAAATCCAAGTGAAAAAATGTAGTGAAAGAGAAAATGTAACTACCATACAATATCTAAAGAGCAACTTTCTTGAGAAGTTGCACATTAGTTCTAAAATACTATGTAAGAGTCTCTGAACAACACTGGAGTTTGGTTATGTTGACACATATACCTGCTACCGTGTCATGCAACAAAGGAAAAGGGTTTAAGCTATGTAAGAGAAAGAAAAAAAAAAAATCCTTCTTTTCCTTCTTTTAAACACAATTCAAAGCCAATCTCCAATTAAACCTGTGTATTACCAAGTCACTTATTTAATTCATACCCAAAGTACATGGCTTCATATCCATAAAGAACATATTCTTCTATTGTGTTGACATTGTACTAAACTGAAAAAAAAAAAATAGCATGTCACTGAAATAGAGTATCAAAAGTCTGTTCACAGCATCAGTGCACCATTCTGGCAGTTAAACAGTGATAAAACTAGAGTAGTTTGGTCTTTTTGATTCCTTTCTGGGGCTTCAGGGTAAGTTTTCCCTGCCATACATCCCAATACAGTTGTTTCAATTGCTCTTAAGAAAATAAAAGGAACTCAGTGATGGATAAATCTAAGCTTACCATTTCCAGCTATTTCGGTTTTTGTTATATTTCTACGGACTTCCTAATAATCCACTTCAATACCAATGTAGTCTTCTTTTTAGCATCTTTCCAAGTTAATAAAAAGCACAAGATTACAAAACTAGAAATGCTGTAGCTTATACAATGGCATATTAGAGGAGGCTGAACTATTTGAAGTGAAATCAAGGACTTATCAACAGCACACTGCATTCAATAATGACATCAGGAGTTTTTAAGAGTCCTACATCCACTGGAGAGCACAGGTATATTATACTCAGAATAGTAAACTTGGTATGGCCATCGCAATAATAAGTACCTACAGATAATAAAGAATCCCACCCAATCTCAGAGCCCCCTTGCAAGCTTTGAATGCCAAAAGGAACAGTAAGAAGACTGTTCCTATTATGATGTTCTCTATTATTACGCCAGGTCTTGTTTCTGCAACAGAAACCTTTCGTTTTTCATGTATTTATAACCACAACTAAGTTTCCTTCATTCCTGGGTAGCACGATTGTTTTTATGACACACTGTGCTAACTAGGAAAGATCAGAAAGAATGTGTATACAAATAAAAGTACCCAAGAAGAATTTGATACACAGACACAGAGCACAACACAGAAGGTTTACACCATCACCACCTGGTTTTATGCCTCAGTCAAAAGTTCTTGTCACCACTAACAATCAACAACTAATGCCAATCAACTTGCATTAGCATAAAATTGTTTCTTGAGAACATTATAAAGCTTGGTTGATAAAAAGAAACTATTTTGATATAGAATACTTACAGCATCTGAAAACATGTGACTTGATTTTACAGAAAGTTTTGATTAAACAGCGTAATACAAATTAAAAAGGCTTAAAAATGAGACATATGATAGAGCTCAAGGATACCATCTTAGTATGGTTGTACCTATTCTGCAGCAGCACATGAATCATCTCAAAACACCATCCTTGTTCATCAGAATACTCAGCTCTTGATGATTTCGAAGAAAAATAAAATAATTTCAAAAAAAACCCCAACCCTGTGGTGCTCAAGCAACAATAAATTCTGAAGAAACCAAGGCGCTGATGCAGAGGTACCACATCTATTCACTGACCGCATACAACCAAGACAAACTTTCCAGAACAACCAAGTGAAATGCTGTACCTACAAATGGTCACAAAGGTCAGGTGACAGAATGGGGGAATCAATGTCCACAGAAGAAGTAACTCAAAATAAGAGATCTGGATACTGACTAATTATTCCTTGGACACTATGGAAGTATTTTACTTAACATAGTAAACAAAAGAATCTGGACAAGACAGAAAGCTAAATTACTTTGCCTCTGATATTGATGAGACTAGTACTGCAAAGGCAAAGGAAATGTAGCATTCCCCACTTCAAGAGCAATGCTGTAAAAATGTGAAATGCTTGCAGAAAAAACCTCAACATATTGGGGTTTGACTGAAGAATCACAGCGACAAAATAAAGAAACCCTTATTTACCAAGAAGAAAATTAAAGGGTAATCTGATTAAAGTATATACGCAAGACATCAAAGGGAACAGAAGGTTCCTAAATTTAAGGAGGAAAAGAATAATAGCCAAAGACAAGAAACCGAAGATGGTCAAATGTAAAATAGGTGATTTTTCTTTTCTTAAATAGCATGATTTATGCTTGAAAGAAGGTACTAAGGGTCATCATTTTTGCAACTTACGTACATGAAAGCATAATTTTCATCAATTGTTTTGGGGGTTTTTTGGGTTTTTTTTTTACAAGAAAATATACTACCAGCTCAAGCTTTTAAGAGACAAGAACTGAAAACATAATGGAATTGATGTCAGTGTTAAGAAAACTTGAGGGATTTTCTGGCTTTAAAACCTGGCATGTTTAGAAATATTCAATACAAAGTACTACTACCCGCACAGTAATTTTTTCTGTGCATAAAGTGTTCTATGCAAAATACCCATTTTCAAAACTTATGCAGAGTACTTTCACAAGTGCAAATGTCATTTGGCAATCTTTGTAGTTTTACTGTAATAGCAAAGAAACATTCCTTCATTTGATGAGCTGAAAGTGCCTCAACAGATCAGCACACTGGTACTAACTAAAGAACTACCAAATGTATAAAGTCTATGTTCTCTTCACTTCAAAGTGAAGAATTAAAAAAAAAGGCAAGATATAAGAACAATAACACAATAAACTCTTAGAAATCAGACTGCTTATGTTTCAAAAGACATAAATCACCTAATTAACACTGAAATAAATTGTCTTTTTTCTGACATGAGCAGTGAGAACAGACTGAAAATTATGGCAGCAGAAATGAACCACTGGGATAAGAACAGAATGAACAATCAGGCCAAGAATTCAAAGGCTCTTCTCATAAATTACTCTAAAGTAAGTTTAGCATTTTACTTGTGTTTTATATCAATTTTTCAGTAAGATACAGGACCTAGAAATCCTGTAATCACAAAAGAAGTCTGATGATGCAGAATTTTGTTTGCTGTTAAGAGAAGAAAAACAGCTGAGCCTGTGCTGCATCCGTTTGTGGTAAGTCAGTTCTTCACAAGAAGAGCATTTTCAGTCAATCTCTAGAATGTTGTAGGGCCAAAAAGATTTATTTTGAAATAGGTAGCTCCTGAGTAATGGAAGTGGTGGGATTTTTTGTTGTCCATTCTTGCTTCTGCTTATCACCTTCTAAAAGGAACCAAGCTTTTCGATGTATTGGAAAAGAAGAACTTCAAAGAAAGGACATCAGATCTACAGAGAGCACTCACACAGAAGATAAAACACTTCCTATAATGAACTGTGAACTTGAGCACAGGTAGCCCACCTTTGCTTCAAGGGCTCAATACAAAGACAAAGCAACAAAGGAAGACAAATTGATCAAACCATTCAAGGCTATGTCAATCTGCAGCAGATATCATATAGCCCTTGTAAAATGCAGTTACCTTGGAGGGGCTTAAAAAATGGCCTAAATTAAAAATCTACCAGTTCATACAACATTAATATACATTTTAAAAGATAAATAAATGAAGGATTGCTTATATGGGATTTAAGGGGGTTAACACAAGAAACTAATTAATCACATAGCTTTACATTGCTAATAGGCTGCCGAATAATAAATATTTAGTTGTACCCTGAAGTAATTTTAACAAGCCAAGGGATTCAACACTTCTCAACAGCCTTCTGAACTTCAGTTAGTAATATATGCAACAAAGGAACTTTTCAAGGAGGAGGAAAATATGAGTGGATAAACACCTCTAATATGGATATGCACCTGTGATGCTCTAAAAGGCATGAGATTAGCACAACACCCTTTCTTTTCTCAGTTCCTAAATTATGAGATATTTTATTCTCCCACTCTAGGATTAACTAGAAAGCAGATGAAGCTAGCTGCCTAGGAGACCTGAAAAGCAATATAATGCAAATTTAGCTAGTTCCCTACTTTGGAATGAGAGCAACTCATGAGACACACACAAATGTGTTTCAATATGCAATCAGAACGGAAGAAAACAAAAGTGAAAAGGAATTATCTACTGAGAATTCAGGTGGTATTCCAAGCAGCTACAATTTGTGAAGATATTTTATTTTTAACTCGAGTAATCTGACTGTTTTCACAGATGAAGGGAAGACTCTGACAGCAGTCAAAAACAGGAAATAAAGCATATGTGAATGAAAATGGTAATCTGCTGCTTCCATGAACAGCTTATTTTGTAGACAGAAATTTTTTATGAAAGACTTGGAATTTGCATCAAGGCCATCAAGGAGCCTCCTTAAAATGCCTATGAGAAATTTAGCTGTCTTTTCCTTTCAGAAGTGGGGGATAACTTTCAATAATTCATTCTGGTCTATATTTAAAATGGCATTACACAACTTTAAAAGGATTGCCATATCTACTTTGAAAACAAGAAAGTAACTAGCAACAACCTTCGTGGGAGTAAATAATTAACACAAGAACAGTTTAAGCCTTTCTCTTCCATTGTTCTTGGTTTAGTGGAAGAAGAATAATTCAAACAGCATAAAAGTATTTGATACATGAAGTGTCGCAGTATCCCTACGAGGTAAGTAAAGATAATTGCCCAGTGAGAGAATTAAGCCACAGAGGTAAGTCTCTCACCCTGGGCACCATGGACTGCTGCATTTTCAGGCTGATGGCATTCTGTGCTAGTCCTCATCCACACTTCAGAACTCAAGAACAATTTTATGGAATAAATCAGTCACAGAAATAACACTGTAAAAGGAGACACACACGAGATAATTTAACATTTGGAACTGTTCAATCCGTTGGAGATACTTTTATTGCACAATTCCAGAGGTCGGCCCATGTAATCATTAAGCACTATTTAAATAGACTAGCAGCATTCCCTTTCCATATGGATTAGAACTCAGTCTTCATTTTTTTTATCCAGTTATAAAAAGTTGTAGATGATCTGTTCATTTTTTTCTTGCAAGTATTTTTTTCCGTTTATTCATTAATTCTATCCTTGAACGATTTTAGGTTGCATTATTGCCACTTCATAAAATATAACTATTAGCAAAGCAGGAAATTAATCTAATGCATGCATAAATTACTTGTTGCAGATCCCAAACAGTTTGCACAGGACCATCTGTATCATAAAGATGCACTGAAGACACAGAATATAAGACCCTCTAGGATTTTCTGTTCTATTTCCTTCCAAGAAACCACCAATCTGCAAATGTGGATGTGGAATTGCTCTTGTTTAGATAAACAATAACTTTTTATTAATTGTTTTCTCTTGGCTAATGCAACTACTGTCTATGCTGTAGTGCATCTGTGGCCCATATAAAGATCCTGGTCTGGACCTGGGCTTTACACTAACCATTTATCTTCTCTTTTCAGCCATGAACTTATGTGTGGGTTTCTTAAGATGTGACTTAAGCAAGTCTTACCAAAAAAAAAAAAAAAAAAAAAGGGGAATTGCTGCCTTCCAGCATCCCCTACAACCAACATAACCTATTACATTCTACTAGCCACACCAAAGCCTAGGAGAATACATGCAAGGGCATTTAATTTAGCTATTCAACTATACTTCAAATGCCCCTCAGCACTGCAGAGTTGTACAGAAATTAAAATGTGTACGTCTCAACAGCCTAATCTATATATATGGAATCAAACTAAGCCCTTTTTTTCTGTTGAAGAACCCTGTTTTCATGTAGGGTAACCCGTACATTTGTCCTCGCTCCCTATTCCTTCTTTAAAACTTACCACAAAACCTTAGTTGAACCTTCCTATGGATAACTTCCTTAAATTCATAGGTAATAATAAACACTAACACAAACAGATGCCTGACGTAGATGACTCCGTATATAACCTTGATTTACATATTTTCCTTTTCCAAACTTCTTAGCTATTATCCATCTTTAAACATCCTGTTTTAACTATAGCACAAACTTTTTCTTAGACTGAAATAGGTACGAAGTCATTATGAGCAGCACCATGCAGAAATGCTGAATATATGTAATTCTCACTGTATTGCTGGGTGATACAATGATTAACGTCTCTCAGACACAAGCCCTAGGTACAGCCTTCTAGCACCACACATGAACAGGGATATCCGTGCATGTTCACTCACTGCACTCATTTTAATCCCAAGAATCTGATAAATTTAGAATGGGAAAAGTTATTTAGAAGTTCATTTTTCAACTGCTAAGGGTAATCATTCAGGTTTTAAAACTATATCTGTGTGTGCATGGGACAGAGATACTTGGATCTTTGAAAAGACTGACAGGCTCAAGGCTGGCCTACTTTTGAAAGCTGAGCACAATCCATTAAAAAAATCCATGAAGCTCTTCTCACATCCATTAGTCGCTTTTTCCTACCAAAATAAGACCCATCTTTAAATTATCAGTTTGGTAAAGGAGTAACATTAAAAGTGGGTAAATGCACGTGATTCTACTGACTTTTTATTAAAATCAACTAAATTTCTACTAAGCTCTCAAGCAGCCTTACAGTATCATCAGAAATTTAAACTGTCCTCCTTCTATCGTTAGCCAGGAGAGATGATAGAGTTTTAAAAACAAAAGGAAGATAATACTCTTCAACAGGATGAAGCAATCATACTTAACTGTAAAATAACCATGCAGCTGTTAATAAGGCATAAGTTAGCTCTTATGCCTAATTACTTCATATTTTAGTAAGTACTGTAGCATATTTATATAAGAACATTAAATCATTTGACCTCAAGCTATAGATACACACCTTACAATAAATTTTTTTTCTTGAACTAATGCATAGGCAGTTAAAGCAGTCATCATCACCTACAAAGACAAAATTCAGGTGAAGTCCATCAAAGCATCATTCCAACATACAAAATGAGGTTTATACTGCATTTGTCATTACTGAGAGTCAAGTTTTACTGCTGTTTTGGTAAAAAAGTTAAACTAAAAAATTCTCATCTGTCAGTTCGGCAGTCTCCTAGTAGTTGAAATCAAACAAATACATAATAAAGGTAGAAAAGTTCCAGGCTAACAGTGCAGGCTGTGTTATGTAAGAAGCATATAAACACTTCCACAACTTAAAATAATCAAATATTTTTAGTATCGTTCAACTTCCTCTCTGGCTAGTTCCTTTTTCAAAACAAAACCCCAAACACAGCATGTAGGAACACAGAACACTAAGTAGACAAGGAAATTAAAATGTTATTGTTCTATTTAGAAAGGAAAGAAACACCGAATTAACAAATTTGCAGTTTTTTATTTCTGAAAACTACTACTGTCTGACAGGTAACCTGCAGAGTGAGTGATTTCAAGAGACTGGCCTCTCCATTGTTCACAAAACAGACTCCAAACAATTCATTTTGTTCTGTCTTCCTCCAAATATCACGCAAGAGTCTTGCCTGACATCCTGTCCATGTTTAACTGAGCAGCAGATGCCACGAATGCATCATTCAGATCTTAATGTTTATCTTCCAAAGGAAGAAGGCAGTACATTTCTGAAGCAAAAAAACCCCACCCAATAAAGTTCTGGAGCAAAAATCACCTGAGAAGTCATGCATATACAAAGTTGAGCTTTTAACAAGTACGTACGAGTAGTCCTGAATTACAAGTCACACTTTTAAATGTATCAGGTGGAAAGTCTGTACAATAGTAGTATATTTGCAAAAAAGAAGTAAGTAATGCACTCTAAAGCATTAGGTGATGCCACACTGTAAGGCCTTGTTTCTTTTTTGCTATTCACCATGGACAGCATAAGCTACCACTCCAAAAGCTCGTTCTACTTTATTTTTCACTAGACACTCAGCCACATCTCTGGCAATACTGCAGGAATTTTACACAAGACATGGCAATAGCCAGCACAGCTGTTGCAGAGCCCTGGTAACTACCAGGTCCCTCATTGTAACACTCCTATGCTGAGTAGAGCAAGTGTAACCAGAAGAATCTAATGCTAAGAAAGCAGTATATAAAATCTATGGATTTAATGGAGGCAAGGGACTCTGGCCTTTCTGGACACTCAGAAGGAAGAGAAAGGAACGAAGCATTTATCCCAACAGCCTGGGAAAACATCATTTAATCTGAAGGAGAGAGTTTTGTCTCTTCTAATAAATTCAGGTAAGGTCTGAGGGCTAAGACACATAAGCACTGTATAGAGAAATAGCCACAAAAACAAAGGCAGCTGTCACTTGGACAACTAGGGAGGAAGGGAAGTAAAGCAGGGTTTGAAGTCCAACTCCACCATGAAAGGAAGAACAGAACACAGAATCTCAACAAAAATCATGAAACAACATAAGAGGGAGCAATTATTGTAAATAGAGTTTCGGTAAGAATAGACAAGTATGAAACTAATTTTAGGCTGTCTGCAAGGAAGGCAGAAACTTTTCAGTTAGAAATTTTCAGTTTATATATGAAAGCACCATAACTTTCTATATAACATTTTTATCTACCCTAAAATAAAATGTAGTTTAGGCAGCTGAATAAGAGGTTAAAGATTTCTTTTTGGAATGCATGTCAACGTATTTATATGAGTGCAAGTTTTAGCAGTATCAGTCAACTTTCCAGGCTTTGCAGAAGGTCATCATGTTTCTGGCTAAAGAGTATTTTATAGCACTCTCTTCAGCCCTAGCAAAAGCTTAGCAACACACCTCTCTCTTCACTGCATGCCCAAGAAAGCCATGTGTATTTTCTAACCTTACTCTGCACTACACACTACAGAGACTGCAGGATCAGGTACAGGAGAAATGATCAAGCATTCTGAAAGGCTTTGTTTCTAACACTATTTACATGTAGATTTTTCCTTTCAAAACCAAACCAAGACTCCTCATTAACTCATATGTTTATGCTGCTACAAGTAGCAAGAGAAAATCATAAGAACATCATTTATTACAGAGTAATACCTGAAGAGGAGTAACTCCCCTGTAATATTTATTATCTCCTTTCATGTTCTTTCAGGCATAAGCTACCAAACATGGCCACAGTAAGCATCTGTTCACTCTGTTTAGGTTAGGTTTTCTTAATCACAATCTAGTACTTCTGGAAGTTTCTCCTTCCCTAAGATCATTGTCAAACTACAGGAGAAATATATACTGTTAGGTAGACATCTGGCAGTGCTTAGCACAATTTAATGCTTTCAAACATTTACACCAGTCACCTCCTTTTTTTAAATAAAAACTTCAAAATGTAAAAGAGAATTATGTTATCACATATAACCATAAATTGGTTTTTCTATTACTGAACATTCCTTCAGATAGACAAGTGGGAGAGACCACCAGAGGTTTTCCAAACAGTAATTTGTAACTGTTCAAATCACTATTTGGCACTGTCTTTTTAAATTTTTTAGCATCCTTTCCCTTACGCACATAAACATACCAAAAGAAGCAGTCAATGCATACTATCCAAACAGTGACGCAATACAGAACACTTTTTGAGAAACTGCTCTAAGCACGTTGTGCATCTTTTGTGACAGCCTATTCTTGAATCAGATCCTTTGACTTCATGAACAGGGTGAACAGCAACTGCAAGTTTGCCACTGACAAGAAACAGCAACAGAGCCAGGCCAACAAAGTTCAAAAGTCAAGAAGATACCAGAAATAGAAAATGGCTTGAAATGGCTTTTTGAGATCTCAGGAGGAGCCTGACACATTTTGAGGAATTCAGAGCTAAATGTAAAAAAATGCTAACTCCACAACTTTTTAGAAAGATTTCCTACCCAAGATTTCTGCACAGCATCCTACTCAGATCCTACCATCTCCAAGCAACCCCAGCTTTTCCCCAGAGAGCCTGAATTCTCTTCTGTCCTCAGATGCATCCCACTGTGCACATTATGCTTCTTCCCTTGTCATCAGGCACTTTGCACCACCGCTTAGGCCTTCTCAAACCCATAATGCCCAGTTTTTGCTCAATGCAACCGTCTGGGGAAAGGCAGCCGCACCTGCAGAAGCACAGTGGTGATTCCTCGGGCCTCTTGTCCTTCCCTCCAAGTTCATTCCTCTTTTGACTGTTTCTCCTCACTGAAACAGGTGCAACTTTTTAGTTCTGTCTGCACAACTCTCCATGAAAAAACCCCACCTGGCCCTGCCTAGGACAATACACACTGAAGAAGTTAGTGTTGACAGCTGCGTCAGACTGCAGATCATCCAGAAAACTTGTGCCAGAGAAGCTGTATCTTTGCCCTCACCTTCTGAGTCTCCTCAAACTAGCCCTTCTTCCCTTGCTCTGCCCATTTGACAGTGGTTTCAAAACAGAAAAATATGGAAGCTGCTTTTAGAAGGTTATGAAAATAAATGCTATTGTGTTACTGAGAACAGAACATAGAAACATCCAATATCCTGTCTCTGGAAGAAGGTGCCGAAGAAAACACAAGTGAGTAACAATAGCTTCCCACAGCATACCTCTGAGTAAACTGCTTCTTCAGGACCACTCATAGCAGAGGTTGTATCTGTATCTTTGGCTTAGTCTTTCCACTCATTAAACATTTTGAAAAATGTAATTGAAAACACATCAGTTGTTCCTTGCAGCCTGATCACTGTGCATCACTGCTAGAAGGAAGCTGACCAAATAAACTGTTTACATCAAAAATGTTTCTTTAATCCTAAAATTTGCTCTACACATAGGCAAAGTGCATCCCTGACTGTAGTATTCATCCTAACAGCATCTTAAAAACCCCAAAACGTATTACAACTATTAGCAACTATTTCAAAAGAACTTTGACAGCACTGATTAAACCTAACAATTCTTGTTTCATCATTAGGTTTCTTTAAAAATAGATGGACTTGCACAACAATGATTTTGTTCTTAAAGTATCTTCTAGATGTTAAGAAGAGCAAATTGTGCTTTAATAAATAAGTACATTAAATCTGAACTGCAGAGGAAGCTAAATTAACCCCACTGGGGTTCCTACCCCTGTTGTCTTGCCAGTTCTGTTTTTGTTTGCTTGCATATGATAGAAATATTGAAACATTTGGCTCAAAGTACTCCTGAGTATACACAGGAGACTTGCAGAGCCGGTTCAGCGTCAAGCAGAGGAAAAGGAGAGCAAATGACATCCTGTCTGCTTATGTAATAATTTTTTCCAAAGTTTGTTTCCCATAGTTGGGATTTAAAATAGTACCTTAGCTGCATTATAAAAGCAAAGTATTATAAGTTCACAAGAACCTTATTGTTTACCACAAGACAAGTATGTAACAGATAATCAGAAGAAACAAATTAATTGCCCTGCACCAAATTCTAAACCCATCATTACGCATTTTCCCACATACTTTAACTCAAAAGGAGAAAACATGCCTGCAAATGGAAAATGAAACACAACACCGGTCTTTGTCAGACCATTTATTTGGGCTCAGGCAATTTTCCCAAATGCTGAGATAACACCACAAAGTGTGCAGGATCACTACTTACTTCAACCCAAGTTTAAAACATTTTTCTTCACTTAAAATCCATTACTGGTTCAAAGGATCAGCAGCTTAGTTTTATTGTATAGCAAGCCAGTGTCTATGTAACAGTGAAACAGGTCTTTTTCTGTGTGCAGTATTTAAAAAGCTGTCAGTATTGAGTGAAAAACTGTTTAAGTTCTCTGTTTGAGATGACTCTCATTTCAAGTCATCACAGACTCATTCTTCTCCATCGAGAAAAATCATTATGTTGCTTATTCTGGCATCACACCTATGTTATCACTGATCATCAAGAGCTACCTGTTAAAGCTATTTTAACTCAACTTTCATTGAGTTTATTTTCCACAGCCCAAACATCCTGTCACTGGGGAAACATCTGTAGGCAGGAATGCAAATTATCAATTATATCTAGGGAGGCACAAAAGAAAGAAGTGTAAGAATTTGCCTTAGTTTTTCAAAAACTCTACAAATAAAATACTTCTGAAAACTGGTTTCGCAGTTCTGCTAGACTGAAACAGTTTGGGGTTGTTGTTTCATGCCATTATTTTCTCCTTTTAGTGTGTTCCATAAACCCCTCCAAAAGTTACCAGAATTCAAATACATTTAACAACTGAATGCTGATCTGGACTAAAATCCCCATCTCCCAAACAATACTAAGGAACTTCTAAAGCCCATCGAGTTCCCGAATACTTTTAAAATGCTAACACAGACAGAATTTAAAGCTCTATGAGAAACAAGCAGAAACCGTTTTGAGTTCTGAGTACCTTGGTAAACCAGCAGGGAGAAAGGGCAACCTCCAAAACAGTGGAATGCATATTACAAATGTTTAGAGCTTGCCTAATCCCCAAGTTACACCAGTATGAGATAACATGTGCATTCATATTATTAGCGTTATTTCAGTGTAATTCCTAGCCAATATTGTTATTTCTAGTACAAGAACAGATCAGGTTGCTTTGAAGGCCTCCTAGAATTTTAGTTCATGCAGCTTAATGGTATAATTAAGACACCAAATAATGTACCATTTTAACTTTCTTTAGGCTGAAGCTCAAGCACAACAAAAAATCCTAAACAAAAACAAACAACTAAAAAAAAAACCCTACCAACACACACAAAATCCCCAAACCCCAAACAAAAAAACTCCCCCACAAAACAATAACAACAAAAAAACCCTGAAGAGGTAATCCAAAATAAAAGTGAGACAGCTATCTCAGTTTTGAGGTAGTGGCAGCTCTCTAGTAAAACTTTCTCTCTCTCCTATTTCAATATTCTTTCTGGAGGTACAGATACATGTAACCTTTTGATTTATTCAAGCTATTTAAAAGGAAGCATTGTAACAAACTTAATCCTACAAGCTGCTTTCACTTAACTATATATTTTTACACATTTTGAATTTCCAAGTTATTTTGGAAAAAGAGCTATTATCTGCAAGAAAAAATTAATCTCTATTGACCAAAGAATATGAACAATCCTGTGCAGTGGAACACTGTAAGCAAAGATAATTATGTTGTATTCCTGGATGTGCAAACTGTGTAACATAAACCCAAGTTACTATCTTGTTGATACATATTCTAGCTATCTGCTGTGGTCCACAATTGTAAGTATTTACAGTTAATTAGGAATATCCAAAGGTATTCCAGGTATTTTCCAGGAATATTCAAAGGAATATTCCAGGAATATTCAAAGGTATTCAAAGTTACTCATGCAAGAGAAACAGTTAAAGAACAATTGCTACAACAATTTAACATGTATGAAAATACATTAAATAAAACAAGTGAAGACTCATTTTTTTTCATATTAGAACACATTAGAAGTTAGTATATGAAATAACAGACAAAAGCTTCAAAAGCTTGTTAAAAAACTTCGTTTAAATTATCCTCTTTAGTACCCTCAAAAAGAACTATGCTTCTATTGACAACACATTAACTTTTTCTTTCAACCCCATTGTTGAGAAGATGTTCTGTATTTGTGGAGGCAAACACCACTCAGAACAAGCAACAAGCGCAGTAATGGATGTGCATTCTTCACTTAAAAATTTTTAAACACAAAAAAAAAAAATCTATCGAGTAAACATTCATAAAATTTAAAAAAATGAAAGATACAATTTTAAAAAATCCTTCCAGTTTATATTTTACAGAGATAACTCACACATGGACTATAAAATTATCTTTCCCATTCTAAACTCCATTTTCATAATTAGCTCTGTCCCATAAAGTGGCTCTTTATTCCCAGTTGCTATATTTTCACTTTGCTAACAGGCTGTAAACATACTACCTTTCCTGTTTATTAACGTTGGCTAATTAACCATTAGCTTGGAAATATATACATCTATCTTTTTTTTTTTTTTTTCCAGTTTAAATAAACTAACATTAGTATGCTACTTTGGAATAATATCATTATTATGGCAATCAAATTAAGAGTTTTAACATAGTGCTCACAATTTGAAATGGGAAATGAAAGATTATCAGTTTGGGAAAAACAGCTTGAAAAACCATTCATATACAGAACTGTACAAACTTTCTTCCCTCTTTTGTTCACCACAAGCATGACCTATCTGCAGAGAACCCTTCACAAACAGATTTCTACAGATCAATATCATCCTGATACTGAAAGTGGAACTATAGAGTGCTTTAGTGACTGTGTATTAATTTGACCCAGTATTTCCATTGAATGCATGGAAGTTTCAATTCAAAGTCATGATCAAACTGCATCTTTAATAAATACATTGTCAAAGTGCCACATATGAAGATCTGATGCAAAGTTCCAAAATAACATTACATATGAAAAGGCATTGTAATAAATTATTTCCATGTGACAGCAAACTTCAACTCTGAGGACTAATCTAGAAGATACATCAAATTCGCTATCCTGTTTATGCCCAGCAACTCCCAGTCATTAATGTCCATGCAAATTACCTGGACCATGCACTGGATATGCCTCACTTGATGGTAACTATACATTTTCTATGCATTTAAGCATTCTAGCCTTCTCCAACTTTTTATAATATCAATTTTCTAAGAATATATGGAAATATTTTTAAGCTAGTTATTCCAAGACAACCTTTACAGAATTTGAAGGTCACTGACACCTGATCCATTTTAAATTAGATATGCAAGCATACATGATTTACAATGACTCCTTTTGACTGATATGGATATAGGAGTACTCTCACAACAGATCAGCAGGGATGCAGTCTCTGACAAAGGAGTTGAAAAACATGAGAGGAAACATCCAGTGAGATCCAGAAAATCAGCAATCTGCCTACAGACTTACTGCGAGGGGAAGCGAGCCAGAGCTACAAGTCAATAATGTCGATCACACTGGGCAGGGGTTCTGTTCTACAGAAGACGACAAGTTTTAGCTGAAGAAAACTGACCACGTCCCAAATATGACATTTATACATGTTCCATTATCTAAGTTAGATAAATAAGGAATTTCAATTCCTCATCTTCCTTCCACCAATACATGGACTATTGCTTAGCTCTGGTAAAAACAAACCAATCCCTCAGCTCCTGTTTCCTAACTCGCAAATACTGAAATTTGATTTTCGTTTAAACCAATTTTAAGAATACATTATCATGTATCAATTGATTTTTTTGTATAAAAAACAGATGCCCTGACAGTGAATATTCTCCTCTTCATGCACACAAGGAAGCGTATTGCAATTAATTATCAAACTTTAGGATTATCCTATCTATAAAGTGATTTGGTTTTTTTTTTTATTTAATCTACTTTAGTAGATTTGATGTATTTGCAGCTAATATTCTATAATAAACCAATTTCATCAAGCGACAGGGCAATTCACCAGGAAATAAAAACATCATGCAGAGACCAGGCAAATCAGTACCTTCATCTACAGTTTGTGAATCCTTCAAGCAGGAAAACCAATTATCAGGTAAAAATAGATCTGCACACAGCCAGGATGGCTTCAAGCTTACTGGGGGCTTGAATGTGCACTGACCAAAAAAACCTCCAAAGAGCACACACACACACACACACAGAGTGGCAGAAGAGTTTTATATAAAGTTAGGAAAGCGCACATTTGGAAATGGCTGCCAATGCTCTTTGGTAGGCAGCAGGAGGCAATAACACTGGGATGAAAAAACATAAATAAAAAAAAAAAAAGTTCCTTTAATGTTTCCTTTAAACAAAGGAACATTCACCTAATATCTCAGACACAGTCTAAGTTTTCAAAGAACGCCCAGCATTCAGGGCATCCACTGGTAAAAAGGCATCTCCTGTGCAAAACAAAGGCAGTGTTCTGATACATGTCTTCATAGACAGAGCTGAAACCTAGATTCAAATATGCACCAACACAGATTTTCAAAACCTGAAACCACATTCAAGGATTTCCAGAAGGCAGAGGATGAAGACTTAGGCTGTTAAGGGAACATCTCAGATCTGGAGGTAGGTCTGGACAGGATTTTAATTTGGAAACATATACTTACAAATGGCTAATAGAAAGAAAACTATCAGTGTGTTCAGTTTTAACACCCAAGGTCTTGCAAAACTGTATATTCATTAAGAGATACAGATCACTAACACTAAATCAGCTCTGAATTTATTTTACACTTAGAATAAAATCTTGGCATTTATATTTACAATACTGAGTTTATTTTATTTTTTGTTACTAATGTTTACACTGTAAGTAGTAAAAAATTAAAAACTACCTACAGTATGGAATTAATTTAGTTGTGTAAATTATAATGTACATTTCTGGAGATATTTAGCAAGTTAATATACTAACTCTTTTTTTTTTTTTAACCTCCATTTGTATTTGTCTCCTGCTCTGAAATACAACCTCAGGCATTGAGATAACCTCTCCATATGTTATCTAGTTACAGCAGCTTTTCTTAAAACCCTGCACACCCTCTGCCAACATGCAATCGTGTAATCTGCATTGAAGAGCTGATTTTGGTCCTGCTTTTTAGTTTTTCTAAAGACACGGATAGTGCTTCACCTCCAACATCAGTGGTCATTTATTTGTATTTCCTTACTCTAAGACAGACTTCAATGATACTAAATTTCAGTAGTTTTGTTGGGCATTAAAACTTTACTTTTTACTGAGATTAAAAAAAAAAAAATTCAATTGTTTCCTTTTCATAAGTTCCAGTTGTCTTAAACAAGGTTTAGACATACCACCTGGCCCTGCATCCTGTATGGACACATTTGCTTCTCCTCTTCCCTCTAATAATCTACTGAGCCTCTTCCAAACCAGATTAGACACTCTTCATGCATAGCTACTGATATTGAATGCATGAATAGGAAACACATTCAATACATTCTGGCCTTCAAATTATAAGCACATTCCTTTTAAGACACTTTAACCATGTCTCAGACAAACTTGCTCTTTACAAAGTCACTGAAATATTTCATACAAAGAAAATACTGCCACTCTTTTTATCCAGAAAGCTAGCACCAACAAAAACGTGAAGGGATGGAGAATTACTGTTCTTTTTGCCTTGTACTAATATTCAGACTGGTTTTATTTCTAAGAAAAGGAGAACCAAACTTTCTATTTACAGTCACAATATTTATAAAGTCTGTATTTGTAATCACAGTAATATGAGAATTTTAAGAATTCTTGCTCTTGGAATATATTAAAAACATAAACATAATTCTCCCTGAGCTAAGCCTAAGAGAAGTGGCATCAACAACAATGAAGCACACTTCGAATGAGCCAGCCTTGCATCAATCGGCTCCAGAGATGATTCCACAGCTGCCCCAGCAATAAGCAGAGGAGCCAGCCAAAAGACCAGAAAAGAAGCCCAAAAGGAGGTCAAGGCTTGCGAGCCAGAACTTGGCATCTGGGTCTTACAGCTGTCAGGGATACTTATGAGAGAAGTCACTGTTGTCTACAGAGTTTGAAAACAGTTGGGGAACAGGAAGAGGAAAAAGAAAAAACCAAATCTATCTACAACTATTATGAGCCAAGCTAGAGCAGAAATGCAATACATGCCACCACTTGTTTTGTCACAGCACTGTGATACCAAACCACTACACCAAATGAGAAAAGTATTATCTGCACAGAAACACAGTTTTGCAGTGATCTGGAACATCAGACTTCCAAAGAGATTTTTTTCTGGGAAAGAAACATCCGTGAACAAGATGGAAATAAAAAACTAGACAACTACTCCTTTGTGTGTGTGTGTTTCAAAATACAAAATTTTGCCTTAATTTTTTTTTTAAGGGGGATAACCTGTCAAACTTTCCTTTAAACTCCCTATTGTGTAACTACTACCAGCACCACCAAGAACTCCAATGTATAATCAACTGTTTAGTTGCCAAGTTGCATGCACATTTTATTTAAAAAAAAACCCAAACAAACCATAGTTTATCTAGACATTATTGAGAAAATATGAAACTGCACTGTCTTTATTAGAGATTCCATACCTGTTAATGACAGACATGAAACTCAGAATGAAAACTGCACATTTCAAGAATCATTAAACAGAATTTGCAGGATCTCTAAACAAAAGAAGAGACTCAGACCAAGAACTCCAGTTTTGCAAAAATTAATTTTAAGTGTATATGCAGGCAAAAATCCAAAGCTAGCGGCAGTTTTCAGGAAAGCTGCCTCCACAGATTCTGGGCTGACAAGCCAAGCAACTGCCAAACAATGTTTCAAAACAAAAGAGAGACTCTTGGAAAGTGCCAAAAGAGATGTTATATTCTGCCATTACAACTCACGCTTTATCAAAAGGAAAGAGAGGACACTTGTACTGGGATTCTCACTGGCACTGTGAATCAGGCACATTCCGTACTAAGCAGATTCCCAAGGAAATACGCACGCTAGTGTGGACTGCAAAAATGAAGAAATGTTCAGCTGTGATGAAAAGCAAAAGAAAAGGAGAAACAAAGACAATGCAACTGATGTCCAAAAAATGCATAGTTCTGTCAAAGAGGTGCTTTAAGCAGAAGCGACATGAACAGCAAAACTCTTAAAACACACAATTTGACAGGATATTTGAATTTATTTTCTCCAATCTATTCTTACTTCTAATCAGCCTTTATGTCTAGTTGTAGATTGAGATACCATCTCTTATTTCATTGTCTGAGTTTAGAAGAACTAGCTAGTTCATTATATTCTTGACTTTGTAGTCTGATATCCATCCCCTGAACGTCACACTTCCATCTGTTTTTCTTGGACCGTATGAAGCAACAGAAAGCTGTCTCAAGGCACCATTCTCCAGCACACTCTTCACTGTTATACAAATAAGCCCTCTAGTGGTAAAAGAACTGTGAGACCCACCATGTTCAAAGTTTCTGTGCACCCCCTCTCCGGGATAAAAATCTTACTCTCATAATACCTCCTAACTAAAGGTGGGCCACTAACAGTCTATCTACAACCTCTTTTGAAAGATTTTCATTGAAGATGCCAACTTTATCTTGAGCATGAGTGGTGGCTTTGTTACTGAATCCAGGGATAAAAACATAATTATCAACAGAATAGAACCATCAAAGGTACAAAACAAATTTAGCATGATGTCACAGAACTTTCCAGATTTTATGATTTTTTAAGAAGTATGCTAATACAGAGATAATGAACTCCACCACACACTAGCACTTCATTAAGCCCTTTGATTACCAGAATCTTAAGTGAATGCTTGTGTTCTTTTCATTCTACGCTACTGCATTTCCTTTCCCTTTAAGAGTATTTATTCTCTAGTTCTAAATACTAGTCAGTGAACTGATAACAGAAACACCACCAACACTGACCTATGTTTGTGGCAGTGATTTGCATTATAACTGCCCAAACATTGCCAATGCATCAGATACTTTATCTGAAGAAACTCAGCTTCACACACTGCCAGACTTAACACTGTCAAAAATTCCTAAATATTATGCTAACATTTTGTAACAGAAGACTAACATGCTATCTAGTTTTAAAATAAAACAGCTATTTTATATTAGCAAGCATGAGCAAAAATCTCCCATCCACATACTTCTCCCCTTACTTCAACACAGCAAATTGGTATACATGAAAAGGGGTCCAAAGGGACAGTGATTCTGTATTGGCACGTATTTCCACATATTCAGCAGGACTAATGAAACAGAATTATCTGTTTGGCCAGATCGGAGCTCGCACTATGTTTTTAGTGACTCAAGAGCTCAGTGTCAGTATCATGGTGTATTTGCAACCTCACTGTAGTGATAATGAAGGAGACTCTGGAGGGAGAGGTCACTAATCACCTTCCACAAAACACTGCCTACTTAAGAACACCTCTGACCCCCTTTCTATTCTGAGTAGAGGTGAGCTTAGGAAATCATGGCGCACCATCAGTTCACAGAATAGACCCTTATATTTTTTCACTTGACAAGCCTGCAGCCTACCGGGTAGAATTCAAATGGAAGACTTCTTTGGAAGTGCAAGTGCCAACAAAACTCTATCAACACAACAACAAATTAATTTTTTGGCCTCCATAAACCTTTTTTGTGTTATTTCTGCCTGTCATGCACATGCCCTGATATAACGCTAAATGGTTATAATTCAGACAACAGTGGTAGAGGATGAATCACACGTCCTGTTGCAATTTGACAGCTAGAAACAAATTTCTCAGTATCAATATATATTTCTGAAATTCCTTGCGAAACCATTCACAAACGAAACTATAGTGCAGAAACGCAGAAACTTGATATGCAGGTTCAGAAGCAACAATAAAAGTAAATGTGACTACTCTGACAAGATTGATAGTAGTTGTATCACTTTCAAAACACTAAATCAAATAACTGAATAGGAAAGCACACAAATGACTGGAACAAAAAGCCTTCCAACAGTAACTGTTGGCAACTATCAGGCTACAAAGTATTTACCAGCTTGACTCGTACTTCGGAGACTTTGGTTAAAAATTCTTAAATAACAAGAAGAGAAAGTTCATAAATAGGTTACTCGGAAGGCTCAAAACCCTCATGTCAGCAATCCCATATGTTGTGGGGCTGGTCAAGATTACATGATCTTGGTTCAGAGCAGTTGGAGAAAAGCTAGATAAGCTAAACTTAAGGCATAGTCCACAAAACACTTTGAATCTTCATTCCCCAAAATGCCAGACTGGCAGACCTGTTACATGGTACTGCAGCTCCTCCACCTTCAAACAGCCACCCCTGATTTCTCCTGATGAAAAATGGGGTAAACAGGAGCAGAGGGAGAATGATGCACACTTGAGCCCTGTCCTGCCAAAGTCAAGCTTTTTCTGAGTTACACACCAAAACATTAGATAGCCCTCTCAGGCCCTGAATGGTTTTGACACCCGTTTTCCAAAGGTAGCTAAATTCTGTAATATAAAGCACATTAGAAAGGTACAGATGGCACAGGTGCAGTTTATAGCTAGAGATGGCAGTAGGCCTAAGGAATCTAACATGAATTTATCTCTAAGTCTTGACTTTCTGCCAAAATATTTAAGCTACCATTGTGTTATCCAATGCATACACATGCATAAAGACACTTTTGTACCAGCAGAATCCATCAGTATAATTGTACCAAGGCAATGTTTTGAGACAATGAACTAAGAGAAAATGACAAGACAGGAGGCATCTTTTGTTTGAAACAGAGTCAACAAAGTTTTGAGTCTTCCCCCAAACTTTTAAAAGAATCTAAAATACAGCTTTTTCTTTTCACATATCAGCCACAATTACTCTGTGAGATAAAAAGAAGCATCTGTCTCTTTCTGTGGCTTCCAAGACTACAGCCTATCACTCACTAGATCTCTGCAGCTCAGATGTCTTCAGAGGGAAGCTAAGCAAAGCAAGATGCAGGTGCCATTATTAATGCAATGTGACATTGCAAAGGAAGCTGGATTCCCTCCTCCTTTTTGCTGGGTTTCTGTTAGCTTCCCTAGCTAAAATTCAAGAAATATATCATACAGCTATATATACTCCTACACTTCAGCTTCAAAAGACATTTTACAACATACAGCTTTTGATCCCTTGCTGTAGAAATTATTTTGTATTTAAACTGCGTAACTATAGATACTATTGATCTCAGAGTTTAATCTACATGGAGGGTGGGAAGGAAGAGCAAGTTGCCAGCACTATTATTCACCCCACCTTCAGGAACAGTTAGAAAGGGAGGAGAGGGGACATGAAAAACAGGCTAAAAATTCAGCGCATTCAGAACTTGTGATTTTAAAGATTTACACCAAAATAAAATTATTAAAATATTGCAACAGGGTATCCATATGAGGAGGTGCACTCCTAATATTTCTTCTTCAGTAAGTATTATTGTTAACTTCTCTGGCTAGTTGAGGTCTTAGTGTAAGCATCACAGCACTTCAGGTTGCTTGGAAAGCCTGATCAACTTGCAAGACTCATAAAAACACAACAACAAAATTATATAAGGCTCTACCCATACTCAGCAAATTCAGAACTTGCAATTCCAGCCACACCAATACAATGACCATGCAGCTGACAAAGAACTGCAGTCTCACGACTACCAAGGAAATTACCAATTATGTTTTGTGCTACATGTAGCTGCCAAGATAAGCATCAAAGTAACTAGAAATCCTAAAGAGGCAGATCCACTCATTCTCACTGACATGCCCAGAGTCAGTTTTATGTGGCCGTGACAGGACCTTCCAAGTTAACAGAAGATCAGTTCATGAAGCTATTAGCATAATGGTACCAGTATCCCTTTTCCACCTGCTGTTTCCTTGGGGAGGAATATGGCTACATCCCATTCTCACTACCAGCTGTGCTCTTGACTCTTAAAGGACAGCTGCAGTCAGAATCTGGAAGCCATTATAGTCTACTCTAATTACAGGGAGTGAAACAGAAACAGGAACACAGACAGGAATAGTCTATGGTCTGTTTTGTGGACTCCTCCTCACTCACACGTATGGAGCTCACCCTCAAATCCTACCTATATATGCATTTTATGTTTTTAAAAATGATATAATACGCTTTCTACAGAATTATTTTGTTAAACTGGCATCAAGACCACTGGAAAGATGTCACACTAATACCCATCATGTTTCTCCTATTTCCTCCTGCAGGTCCTAAAATTACACAGGAAGTGGAGCAGGACTGCCAAATCAAACCATTGTTAGAGTGGACTGATACCCCCAGGTGTTTTCAACATACTATAATTCAGGATGCATTAATAATTTGTCTGTTACAAACTACTCTTGGTATACCATCTTTTTTCTTAAACAAAGCCTCTTAGAAGCTAGAAGAACAAAAAAAAGTATTTAAATTCAGTAACTTTATTTGCTAAGCTATAAGAGTAAAAATCTAAATATTTCCTGTAATAAACTGTTTATTTCCATTTCAGTGGATTCTAAAACAAGTTTGTCTCAGATTTTTCAGTGGTTATGAACTTCTGAAAAAAATACAAAATACACTGAGATGCAGATGAACTGCAGTATCACAAACTGTATTGCAAGTTTAATAAAAGATACCCTTATATTTGACATTGGTTTATCCATAATCCCTATAACAGGCACATACACAAACACTTTTCATCCCACAACAAATCCTCTGACTAAAACTAACCTTGATCGAACATGTTAGTTTATGAATTCTCAGCAGCATCTATCTGTATGTCCTTTGTGTTAGTCATTGTAGACATTTAGCCGATTATAGGCAAACATGAGGAATCTCCCATAACTTCAAAAGGACTGTTCGAAGCATGAAAAAAAACAGGATACGCCTCACAGCTCGCACACTGCCACAATAAATGGAAAATCCCTTTGAAAATTACGTATCATTCCATTAATTTCTTCTGAACAGAAGAGTGAAAATCTGGATTGACACTTTCTTCCAGTGTAAGATAAAAATTCAGTGCACAAATGGAGTAAGCCCCAGCTCCTTTGACATTTACTTTCCAGCATGACTCATGACCATCTTCAGCCTGCGTTTAATAAAACATTTTCACAAAGACTATTAAAAACCCCCAAAAACTCTCTACTACAGCCTTTCAATCCATTACTGCATTTTCTTGCACAATTTGAGTTCCAAAATCAGTTTTCATTTAAGTGTTCCAGGTGGCATTTAAAAAACAAAACAAACCAAAAGAAAAAAAAAAAATTCATAAATCCAGATTTTACAAAGTGCATGATGCTTCAGAGCGTTTTTTAAAAAAGGGTTGGGAGGGTAAAAACTATAGCAACAAATTTAACTCCTTTTTAAATAAAAGCCTATAGAACCCATGCTGCAAGTTTCCAATAAGTGACTACTAATTATGTTTACAACACTGAGCAGGTATGTAACAAAGTCAACAGCATGAGTACCAAAACTGATCCAGAAGGTTTAACACTCCAAACCAGAACATTAAAAGTTATTGCAAGGAATTTAATAAAAGTGAATTTTTCTCTAATTTTTTAACTGCAAAACATGTGAGCAACAATAGTACATCATTAAGACTCTTTCTGTAAAGAGGTGTTTTTATCTAACCAACAACAGAGAGCCTCCAACACGTTTGACTGGCTTTCTCTTGCTATTTATAGTCAGTTTTACAGATTTCCTATTCTCCATCTCTTTTGCAGCTGCAGTTGCAAACTCTGCATTTTCTACCCTACCTGCTCAGAAGCACTCATTTTCACTCTCAATCATCCGAGGATACAAATAATGAAGTGTATTTATTGTCCAACACTGCACACAGTTCAAAAACCAAACAAACCAACCAAAACATACCACATTAGACAAAAAATCATATAAAGCTTTGGAGACAGGCAAAACATTGCATTCCCTAAAAAGGAATCCTCTTAGTAAGAACAATACAAAGTAATACTGTTGCAAACTGCATCAGAGATAATGGATATATGGTAGAGCCCTATAGCTCTACCTATTCACAGATTCCTGGGAAAAGCCATTATTCAGGCTTGTGCTGGCAGCTATGGATAGAGCATTTGCAGAGAATTATTTAAATAATTTAACAGAATAAACTAATACATTATTTACAAAACAAAACAATTCGCCTTCATGAAATGCTAAGCCAGCCTTGAAATGGCTGTGAAGCAAGAAGGCTTTGAATGTTCATACTCTGTCTTGTCATGAAACAGTTACTAATCCTAATCAAGTGGAAAGTAAACAATTAATATTAATAAGTATTAACTTAGCTTTTGTCTGGACGTTCAACTTCCAACTGCTAGCAAGGAAGTGTATTCAGTGTATTCAGGCTTGAGCTGGAAATATTTACACATTAAAGGAAACTTCTTTGTGGAAAATATTAAGCTAAGTGAGTTTTAAAGAGGTCTAAAAGTCTGATTCTTATAGAGTTCTTTAAAATGTCTTGTAATTGTCTCCAAAGATCTGTTCTCTATTCATCCTCCCTTTTGAAGTTTTGTCATTCTGGCATCCTTGCACAACCCCAGAAGAAACAGAAAAAAAATATTCTTACTCGGTCTTCTCCTGCTGTTTTTCCAGACTGACACTTCTGAAGCACTTATGAGCATAGTTAAGAAATGCGCTCTCTTCCTGAAGTATCTCCCCCATCCAACCTTCCTAATAAGAATACAGCAAAATCTACCAGATAATGGTAATTAATGAGGAATGGCACAGTCTCAGATACATCCATTTCTGCTTCCTACTGAAGGAAACCCTCCATGACCCTTCTGGAAAGTTCAGGTCTTTCAGCTAACTAGCATCTGATACCTTTGTAGCTCCCTGATCCTACCACCACCCAGCTGACAGCAAGAAGAGAGCATTCTCTTTTTGCTATCATTGTTTCTACTAAGACACCTACAAGGTTTTCTCCCAGCGAGAAAGCTTCCTGTGCTCTTAACCTTCATTATAATGTCCGAACCACACTGGCAGAATTCAATTTAAGAATTAAAAATGCTTTTTAGACAGAAAAGACAACTGAAAAAAAGCACAGAAAAAAGCTAGGAAAATCCAGAGTAGAACCAATATGTATGGTAATTACTTATGATGCCAAGAGTATATTAACATTAGTTGCTTAAGTAGCATTTTACTAGAGTATAATTCAAATTATTTTGAAAAAGTAGGTACCCCATTGTATAAAGCATTGCACACTTTCACTGACAGCTTTGGACAGATAATTTTCAGTTACAAGACAGGTTGCATTGTAAATCATCAGATTCTGGGAATTAATTTGGAAAGAGCATGACTATATATTTGGCTGTACTAATTTACTCTCCCCTTGGCCTCTGCCACAGAAAGGATCCTGGCCTATAAAGACCCCTGATCTGACCTAGCTCAGCCATCCTTTGCACACTGTCTTCTTTAAAGACGACAAAAATCACATCCTGAATTGTTTCAGCAAGGAACTAACATTACTGTGAAAATGCTCCAGTTGGGGCAGACACAGTAGTAAAATACATCAACACATTCCAGCTATCAGGGTTGAAAAACCTGATGCAATACCTTGGTTTCTTGCTGTCCTACACATTACATACATGCCCACATATTTAACATATTTCAGTGTTTGTACATGGTTGGAAGAGCACAATTCATTCATCTGTGTGACTATTTTTCAATTTCAAACAGCAAATTGAGAACCTGAAAATGGAAGGGTTTGAGTAAAGAGCAGAAAATAAGGAGGAACAAATGAAAATTACTCACAAATAGGAAAATGGAAAAATACTGTTTTAGGCTCTGAGACTTTCAAAAATCCACTGGATAATTTAAGCATAGATGTTAACATGTATTTTCATTTTTGTACTAGCAGAAAGCTATGGAACACAACTTACTTGGATCTTTGAATCTTCTAGTGTTTGTTTTCACTCTGACACGCTTTTGGCATTAAGCTTTATTATTCAAAGTGACCAAAAAAATTAACACTAAATCAGAAAGAGTATCTCAAAAGAACCAGTAGATGGCAATAAAAAGATCTGTGATAAATTATGATTTTGCAAATAGACAATCTGTAGCAATGTACAACCAGCAAAACTGGTATTTCTTTTTAACCTCATTGATATGGTTCCAGGAGGCTTCTTGAAGCAGCAAACATTTAGAAAATTTTATACAGACAAATCCATAAATCTTTCCCCATGTCTGAAAGGCGAGAAAAAAAACCCCTGAGAACAATCTGTTCCTGTAACTCAGAAGAGTAACTTACCTAAAATATTTCTTCACTTCATATTAAAGATTTCAAGAATCTTTTGCAAAGTAATATGAATATAAAATGCACTGATATTTGAGTTCATTTTCACTCTTAAAATGTTGCCAAAGAGTAAAATATAGAACCAGTAGAATTTGTTAAGTCTTTGGACTTAGTCTTATAGGCTTTATGTAAGTCTTTATAGCTTTAGAAGCTTTCATTAAGTCTTACACCAAGGCTATTCAGCAACTACTGGTTTTTTTTTTGCCAGGGTTTCAGCTTGACGTTAAAATAGCAAACTATTTTTATGTCTCACAATTTCAATCCTAGGAATAAACTAAATTGCAGTGGGTTACTTGTGTAGCAGAGAATAAAAAAATCAAATTACTATTTTGTGTTGTATTAAAAATATAAACATACATATATTAGATTTTCAAAGGAGGGCTTTTAGATATGATTTCTTATGTATATGTATATATTAAGTAAATGTTTGCAGCTGAGGTAGAGGTATTCTAGAACAACAATATGTTAATTGAAATCACTAGTGTTTTGGATTGACTTTTTTAATATTCAGAATTAGTAATGCTGAAGAATTATTTTATGTATGTATACAACAATGAACCAAATAATTACACAATTTGCATAAAGCTCATTTTTCCATTTTCCTATGTTTTCCCATTTTCACCACAAGTGCAAGCATAGATAGGTCTCGGCTAGGATATCTGTTTCACTGAAATAAAATACTAGAGGAATTAAATTTTCCAAAAAATGAACTGTAAAGCTGACAGTAAGGTTTGTACCCTACCATGAAACATTTTTGAAAAACAGATTTATATGTAACCCCCTAATTAATATTTACTCATTATAGGTATTTTTCAAGTATTTTTTCATATACATTCAACTATTAGGAAGAAATTGAAACCACACATCAAATATTTACCACTAAGGACTCTGCTTTGCAGCTATACCTGAAAACTGACAAACTACTCAAGTTATAAATCTAGTATATACGCATGCATGTATGTCAGTATGGAAAAAACACATTACCACAGAAAAGAATTAACACATGGAAAGAGAAATACCTCAAGCCTGTTGCCAAAAAAAATTCAGCAGTAAGAAAGTTAGAAGTGTTGCCTAACACTCCCAGAAATTATTTTCTCTGATTAAAGAGCAAATAGATTGAAGACAAAAGAAAGAATACACACTGCAATTAGCAGAAAGACTTAAGGGGATAAGCATACATTAAAAACACTTTTTTTTTTTTAAGTGGCACTGGCAACTTGGAAAGCAGAGACTGAAAACTTGGAGGGAGCCTGCTGGAGAGCCATGTACAGAGTTGAAGAACCCGACATAGGAACACAGGTTGAAGAAACTCAGTTTGTTACACTCAGGTAAGAGAAGGCTTGGGAGAGTGGGTGAGATCTAATCACATTCTTCCAATGCCTAACAGGTAGTTTTCAAGAATACAGAGGTATCCTCTTCACAAAGATGCACAGCAAAAGAACAAGAAGTCATGAGCTACCAACTTGCACCAGAGAATTTTTTTTCTTCCCATAAGAAAAAACCCCTATTATTTGCCAGGAGAACAATTAAACAGTGGACCAGGCTGCCCAGCAAAGTGGGTGCCTTCCTCTCACTGGAAGTGTTCAAGTCTTAGCTTATCTTGATAAGGACATGGAGAACTTAATCCAGGGTTCTGCTTTCAGCAGGTTTGGGCAAACAATCTCCAGAGGTCCCTTCCAACATATACTGCTCTTTGATCCCATATGTGAAACTCTGCAGCTCCTATATGCTACATTAGTGCCTGGCAATAACACAGAAATAATTTAGCAAAAACACTGCTTTATGCACAGCTATTGTGCTTCAATCTTTGCGCTTCTGTAACTCCAACACTATCAAAGGATTTATACGTGTGCATGCTGATGCAGCCTATTTTTCTGCACTTTTCCCCAGTTCTTTTCCTACTAAAATTGGTCCTTACATAAATGTATATTTAGCATATCTTCTAAATCCCAAACTCATGAGTTCTACAGGAACAAAGCTACTTGCTTCACACATGCGGAACGCTATACCGTGCAGGACCATGCCTCATTTCCAGCTGGCCAGAATGGAGTCGTGTACATTACTGTGAGGAAGTAATTCAACTAGAACTGTTTCTTAAAAAACAAAATTACCCAGCTTTATCAGGAGAAAACAGATTGCACTGAAATCTGCTGCAAAACATTTAAGAAATTTTAAAGGGAAAAAAAAGGCAAAATACTTGAATTTTGACATAACAATCCACCTAAAATTGCTTCTGCTAAGAAAGTGGATTCAAAAGATCCTCAACTGTACTCTGGATGCAATGTTTACTAATTTTCAAGTTTGTGTAGAATGCAAAGTACAATGATGCCTAGAATTAGACGATAAATATACCTTGTCATCTACTAGAATTCAAACTGCTTGACTCTAGTTTTTCCCAGTTTCTCTGGCACATCATTTCAGAAAAAACTGTCAGGCTTACTGTTGAGCTCACTGAGTCTTGGGACCATTACAACAAGATTTTTCAGCAGAAGATCAAAGAGCTCCTACTCTATACCAGGAGGCCTTTGATGAAAAAATACACTTAATAAAATGGAATTCTAAAGAAACATTGTATACCAGGCAACCCTCAATCACTTTGATTTTCAATCAGCTTTATTGACATGCTATGATTCCTGCTTTCCAGCCTTTTATAAATGGACCATCAGCTCTCTCACCCAGAAAAAACAAAGCTTAAGAAAGGATTACTTTATTCCACTCCATACTTCTTACAGAAGCAACTTTTCAATATAGATTTTTCTATGATGCTCATGAAGATCTATGTCCTTATAAAGACACCATGAAATTAAATGAACACAGAGCAACTGTTTATACTATGTTTACTACAAACACACCAGCCATGTTTCTATGCAAAGGTCCTCATTTTCATCTATAGCAGAGCTGATTACATTCTTCCCAAAATTGCATTCCTATATCATAATGTCAGATTTTATCAAGAAGGACCTTCATTACTACTTAATATTTCCAAGCTAATTCCCAAATGCCTCAATGTAACATAGAGCATCCAGGCTTAGTGCACTTCTGCAAAAAAGCTTCCTATTACTTAGTACACACTTCAGGGCTGGATACACGCGTTGCTTTTGGAGGCTAGGACACATTCATGATGAGTGAACTTCACAGCTACTGCTTCAAAACACCACTACTGATGTACTGTTAAAAGCAAAAATCACTGCTTAAGAGTTGTACATACAACTGATTTCTTGAACTCAACTTTCAGAGTAGTCCCAACACTGATTTAATTAGCATTCCTTAAACTTACCAGAATCCACACTAAAAAGAAACAGTCATCAGGAACAAAACTCTTTGTCAACAACTTTTGCAAGAAAAATTTTAAAAAGCACTGCAGAATTAAGGTTACACTTGTTTTAACCTACTTCCCTAACTATTCACCGAGTTTCTTCAGAGCTATTTCCTTTTTTTTGGTTCAAATCAGTGTAGGCAGTCAGAAGTGATTGGAACAGTTTCACACAAGCACAGACACGTGCTTGGAATGTCCTCCTTTGCACCCGAATTCACACCAGAATTATGTGTCTATGGTGAAGTCTGAATAACTAAACACACTATGTGATACAACTATTTTTAAATTATGTTAAAAAGGATTTATTGTTTCCTGCTTTAAGGGCATTCAACTACTTTTTTTTGTTTGAAAACTGCATTGGCTGCACTCAGTTAGCACCCATCCATAAGTAAAAGAGGGGAGTTTCATCATTCTACTCCTGGTTCAAATCATGTTGCCATGGAAGCAGATGTTGAATTGATGAAAATAGGTCAACTGTTCAAAAAAAAAAAAAAAATCACTGGTTTAATACTTTAAAAAATATTATTATACTATTTTAATGCTTTCTGTTATTTTGAAATTGTTAATATTTTATTCTGTGGTATTCTAGTTAGCATTTACATTTCTCACACTATACATATTCCCACCAAAAATGTAGACAGCATTAGAGTTAAGAGTTGTTAATGAAAAAGGAAATATTTTGCATAAATTGGTAGGGACTGGGTACAGAATGCTCATAAGAGTATCACACACAGTTCTTTGTTACTTCAGCAGTGGGAGGTGTTAAATGTTGCCATATAAACTGTTTCCATTTGAAGAGTATTAGTACTATTATTAAAAAGCACTAGCATTTTTTGGAAAAAAAAAAAAAAAAAAAAAATCAGGACATCGCAAATACCCATGCTTGGCTTTGACAGCAACAGTGCTTTTCTGTTTAGTTTTGCATCAAACAGATATATAAATACTCAACTGGAGTCTCAGTTACTTAGAACTGATTAAAATACTTAAAGACAGCTAAGATTTAAGTAGGTTACCCCATCAATAGAACATGTGAAAATACACATAGCAAACTCAAATTTCTCTCTTAACATTCTCAAACTGGCTGTCAAGATGCTGTCAAAATAGCATAAAACACACTGTGAAATGCTCATCCTCACCTGCAGCAAACATCAGAAAATAACTCACCTGTATCATGTTTTTCTGAATCTCTACTAGCTGATCTTTTCTATCTTTTCTATCTGAAAATTTCACATCTGAATGTTTTTCTACCTTGACACTGATGTACTCCAGATGCACCAGGTTTGTCCTAGAAGTTTATATTATATTCTGTTCCTGAATATTTCTTTACAACTGAGACGCAGAGTTCAATCATTAAATAGCGTAGAGGTACATGGGAATACTGCCAATACATGAGATCTGTGCTCCTTTCATAGCTCAGAGATCTTTCTGTAAATTGGTACTTTAAGGAGAAAGGCTCAGTAGTGCAGAAGTCCCACAAATTTAATCCAGCACAAACCTACCACGGCACTACTGCGTGTCTTCCACACACCGCTGTTCTGCCCTGCTCCCTAGTGAACTGGGTCAGACAGTTTCTCCCACATCAACTCCCTGATCTGTTTCATCAGGCACCAGATAAAAGAAAGTCCCAGTGTAACAGGTAAGACAGGAGTAAATACACAGGAAGCAAAGCAAAAATATCCCCGTCTCTTGAAGTTAACATAAATCTATACTGCTGCTGTTCATAGCCCCACAGCATTCAGTAATCCTCCTTTCTTTCAACCTTTTGTAATCAATGTTTTAACCTGAAATATGTACAACAGAACCTCTGATAAAAAAATTTCTGTAACTCAGAACATGCTTAGCTGTCAACACAATTGAAACAATTTTCAACAGAAATAAAACTCCTGTTTGCTGTGTTCATTTTCATATAGTTTTTTAAAATTAAATTTCTGTATAAAATGTGTTTCACTTTGGAGAACTCTTTTGGACTCCAGAAAGTTAAAAATTTGTGTTATGAAACTTTTTGCAGTATTGTATGACCTGAACTATTCTCCATCTCTTTAAAAGACTAAAACAAACAAACAAAATACCCCCGAAACCCCACACGTGTGGAGTCGTTTAATACTGTTTAAAATGTACTGAAAGAGTGTCTTTATGGAAACTGCAGAAGTCTTACATTTCAGATTGAGTAGTTTTGGAACTGTTTATAACCAATGACATTCCAAAAAAATCACATGGCTTATTATGCTCCAGAAACATACTGTAAGACCCACAATGTTGGTTTTGTATATGTTTTTTCTCAGACAATAAATAGCTGACAATAACAGAAAAACAATCACCAAAAAAAAAAAAAAAATCAAACTAGCATATTTAAAATCATCAAGCATACTGGACACTTTTGATTAAAACTTTTTAAAATAGACCTTTTCTGACCAGTGCATTATGGCTTGTAGTTTTGTTGTTTGGTTGTTTTGGGTTTTTTTAATTAAGCAGAATAATTAGAGAAAAGTTGACTTTTCTTTAACCAAATTATTACCTTTCATTTCCTCTGGCTCATCCAGCATTAGCCTCCAACAGTCCTTTCATACTACATTAATTATAGATTGGTGGTCTTCCCCGAAGTTGCTTCTCTACATAAGATAACATTTTTCCCTTCTCCTCCCCTCAGTACTAACTCACCTTTTCCCTCCAAACCTTCTTCCCTTTGTTTTCTGAACCTCCCTTTCCACAGCATTTATTTGAGCTACAATGTTCAGGAGTTCCAAGAGATACCTAATTATTATGCTGCAATTCCTGTTCCCTAAAGGGTTGCATATAAGCAAAATTTAAATTTAGATAAAAATGCTGGTATTCTCCTTTGGTCTACCAAGAAACAGAGGTCTGCCTAGAGATCAAATAGCAAGCGTCACATTTAAACAGAAAAAAGGATAACACACAGCGAGCAAAGGCAAAAACAGCCCCATCTCTAAGCTGCCAGAAATCCATACTGCTTACATTTACTCATCCAATTTTCACAATATCATCTCTCTAAATATGTTGTCCAGTAATGAGCTATGTAATTACATTTAATTTGCTAAATCAGTTTTATATTAGAACACCTCACTGAGGTTAATGTAAATATTCACACATGCATAATAGAAGAGTGCATCAGGCTGCCTGTAGTCTCCAGCAAACCAGTTGACATGACTCATATTTACAGTTAACTCTGCAAACCTTAAGGTTTGGAAAATAAAACCCAAAGCAAGCTCATAATTCATTGCATAACACCTAATACCTGTAAAAAGAACAACAAAGAAATATATGCTCCAGATGCACCTCTGTAAGGTGGTGCACTTTAGTAACCACACATACACAATCCAGACCTTTTGCCATGAGAAAAGCAATCCAGTTCCTAAAAGCGAAAATAGAATAATGGTAAAAGTCAAGGCAATGCAATACAAGAAAGCCCTGAAGCAAAGATTTATAAAGGCAAAGGCCTGCAATTTCAGTTATGTAAAATGCCCACAGTCATCCCGCCATGTCTGAAAAGGAATGACACTGATGTGCTTACTATATGGAATTAGGAAAAGATTAAACCCAAATGCTGTTACAATCACTATTATTTACAGTCCTGACACACAGTTGTTTCAGATAAGCCCTACAGGATATGTCCATAAAGATTATGTAGGAAGTCTTTTTAAGATATGCCAGGGTCACAACCCAAGCAGAGAAATAAACAGTTCACAAAAATGTGATTATTTTGCTTCTTGAAATAGCCCTACTAAATACTTGAAGTACATGAAGAAACAAATACACAGTATCTTGGGAATGCATGGGAAAGTATGGCAACAGCATTCACAGTAAATGAAAACACAGAAGCAAAAGAAATCAAAAAAGATTTTGAAACACTTCTTTGATAAGGAAATCTTAATTTCCTTCTAATATAAGATCATTTTCACTGATGTTTATATTATTTGCTACAACATGCATTGTTTGAAGGCAGACTTACCTCCACCAATGCCACAGTCAGAACAAGGTCCATTTTTGAGTCTGGGAAAAGGGCATCCACTTGTGGAGACATTCCAATCAGTATACAATTAGTAACAACTGATATTACACTCATAGTTTCAAAGGCCAACTGAAATAAAACACAAATATATTTACAGTTATGACCATTACCTCTAACTTACTGGTCCCTGAATTGCTCTGGACAGTAGCCCTCTTTTCATTAAAGCCTCAGAAGACCCATTAGTTTAACTTTTTATTTTCCTTCATCTTTTGAATTCTATAGCGTAAGACTTGTTTGGCAAGCAGTCCAGACTTGACAAGACCACAACAAGGTTGTAACCTGAACACATAAAAGAGTACACACTCACCTACAGTTGTACTCCTAAACAAATTTATTTCAGGATAAAGGAAAAACTGCAAAATTCCAAGAGGAACTAAGTCATAACACTGGTTTTGAAGGTTCGGTCTGAACGCAAAGTAAGAGGAAAAGGTAAGAATGGTTCAGAATGCCTTTTAAAATCACAACCACTTGAGATTTGTTGAAAGACTTACATTTAAACACGTGCAACAGCACAAGTCTAAGAACCTCTTGCCTACAGAGGTCCCACAAAATGTCTGAAAATATTAATACAGCTTAACAATTACATTTGCAATATAATGGTTACTTATTCCAAGGTCCTGTCTGGAATGAGAAAGACTGACACAGAATTGTAGCAACTGTCACAATGAATTAGCAGAAATAGCTTTCTCCTTGACAAGAAACTAGTGACTCAGTTCACCTGATGAAATAATTCCAGTATTCCTTTAACAGAAATCTTCCAGCAAATGCTCTAATTTCCCATATGAAATGGATGACTTGAAAATTTAGTTATTATTTTTAATTCACAAAGCAAATTCATTTCTGCTATTAGCTAAAAAATTACATCATAAAATAAAATTACTGTACCAGTAATAATTTTTCAGCCTGCTCTCTTGATTGAAACAAACTATTCTAGCAAAACTAAACGCTATTAATATACCTGCAGCTATGCTTGTGACTTACGACCACAGCCTGATTATTCTGGTGGTTACATGACTGGTCAATGCAGCTATGCCATTAAGAAGTTGGCAGCATAGATCTGGACTGAGAAAGTACATCCCATGTTAAAATGCAAGCAGATTATAATTGACACATTTTAATGACATATTATTAGAAGACTTCACCTTTAAGTCCACTTCATTAATATGTGTCTAATGAACACTGCTCAGGACCCTTGGTTTGCATGTTTTTACTGTATGTTTTACTTGAGGTTTCATTATTTCATTTCTCACTTCTCGTTTGCTTCATTTGATAACATTTACAAACCCTTCAAATTAAATAATCCATTGTGCCCTTTATCTCCATTATGCAATGCTACAAAACTTTTAAAATAAAATTATAATATGGATCATCCCCTAGAAAGGTCCCCCAACCAACCTCACACTCCCTTATCAAGCCGCTGCTATTATGGAATGCCAACGTTTCTGGATGCAACTTAGTCACTCCAGAAAACTCTGGTCAGGATCAGTTCACTGATGCAGCACACTCGACAGGCCCCAAAATAGCTGGTGGCAGCATGATTGCATGGACAAACAACTGAGGACAGAAAATGCTTAACCCAGTCCTATTACCATGAAATTGTTTAGACAGACTACAGTGTTCAGGCTGTGCAGAAAGTGCCAGCTCCTGCTCACAGATCCGGATTATTTTAAAATTAGTCAGCTTGAGTACCAGTAACCACAGCAGCACAGGCCACTAGCCTGGCTTAGGAATCCAACTACTTACCTATTCTTCCACTTCTCTTGAAACCCCTGCTGAGCTCCATGCTTCTGAGATTGCATCAGAAGTTACTATTTCCAAAATACACTGGCTATAAAGAATACTGGGCAATATCTGGAAGCTTTGCTTTGTTGAAGTTGTAACAGGAGTACAATACACATGCTTTCTTTTCCAAGAAAATACATGCTTTCTTTTCCAAGGCAACTGAAAGAAATGTGGTCAAAAACCCCACCAAAAATATCATTGGGATATATATTTGGATAGATGATATGCCAGGGCATTGAAGAGAACAAAGTACCTACTGAACTTTAAAGTGGCTCATGGGACAAACATAAAGCTTTCACACTGTTGTTGAAACCTCTTTTAAACAAATGAATAGGAAAAAAAGACACAAAAATTACCTGCCAAACACCAATATTCGCTGTGGGTTCTGCAAATGGACGCTTGTAAACTCTGCACATCTTTAAGGCATCAGAGTATATCTCTGTGATGTTGTTTAACACTGCAAAGACAGCTGCCAGTGGATAAACACACGAGAAAAGACTCACATAGCCAAACTGTAGGAACAACTCCAGGTAATCATCAAAAGTACCCTGAAAAATAGAGCAAACAGAAGAACAACTGTAAGCTACCAAAAAAAAAAAAAAAAAAAAAAAAAAAAAAGAAGAAATACAGAAATCATACTACAGTTGCAAATATGTTTCCTCATCCCAAATCTGTTGTTTGGAAATGACTGCTGATAGTAAACAATGACAATTTTTTTAAAAAATATAATTCATTTGGAATTACTCAGTCACTAAAAACTTCTTACAAGGAGAGGCCCAGGGTTTTCCTTTTGCCCAATGAATTTTCTGCAAGTCTCACTTCCTATCCTTATTACATGAAGTAACTGTATAAACACATTCTTACTGTTTATGTATGTCTCAACTTATCAATGTTCCTGAGTATCTCAGTTAAACAGTAACAGAAGGAACAGTGAGGAACAGAAAAACAGCACCATGCATTTAAACTGGCACAACATTCTCCTGAAAGCACTGTGGCAATAGAAGACCTAGCATTTCAGACTGTCCATGAAAGATCCAACCAGAATGGTAGGTTGGTAGATAGGCAACTCGTTTCTGGTATTTCTGCTTGTTTATTTCCAAACCGGTACGACAGAGTTAGTGGCCCACTTGAAGGCTGAAATCTACAAGTCAGCACTGACATCTCAAAGGAACAATTAGTGCAAACAAAAAAACCTATTTAACAAATCCCAACAGGTCTGTCACCTGATCTTTAAATGAAGAACATGGGTACTTAAGTGCTGATTAAGTATTCACATGTAGGTGATCATATATCTGCATATTAGTTTTGTAGTATTAATAATAGTTTGCTATAACTGCAGCAATTTT
Organism: Corvus cornix cornix; assembly: GCF_000738735.6. NCBI lineage: Eukaryota > Metazoa > Chordata > Aves > Passeriformes > Corvidae > Corvus > Corvus cornix. The sequence continues at coordinate 37,141,949 of NC_046333.1, forward strand.
TTAATGAAAAACCAAACTAATCACTTTTAAAGAGAAAGTGTTCATAAGCAAAGAATGGTGAAATACAACAAAAAAGTTAGACTGGGATCTAGCTATCTTGTATTAACACAGACACACGTATTGTCCTCTCTCAAAACTGAAATCATGAAGACTTGACAGTAACTGAAATTATTACAAGAACCACATAAAAGTGGGTTTGGCTCCAAGTATCATCTGATACAGTTACCTACTCTTTTTTGCCCATCACAGCCATTAAACTGACTGCCCTCTCCAGCATCGTGTGCTTTTTTCCCCTAGGAAACAGAGAGAGGCAGTAGAACTCTGCAAGCTCAGAAATCAATATGGGATACTCATTGATTCCATTTTTCACTTGAACTCGTTTTAAAGTTGCACACTAGTTGGGTCTCAGAAACCAATCTGCAGGCCAGACCAGGAAGAGCTACCTAACTTTTAAAGCCATTAAGATTTTTTCGTCAGAAACGTTTTGTACAAACTCTAAATTTTGCTAAGGTCTTCCTCAGGGACATTTGCAGGAACACTCACTGGAATGGCAGCCACACATCTGTTACTGTTATCACTTTCTCAGACAATCATTGCAGGCAGAGAGAGAGCTTTCCTTTGTGCTCCTCCTTCTGGTAACTGCACAGTATTCCCACTGCTTCCCACACTTTTCTTCTCATTTCCTTGCCCAATACCTACTGGCTTTTAGAATAACAGAGTATGAACAAAGTAAGTATTTATTTTTCTCCTACTCAATTTATGAAACTTTGTGTAGGAAGACAGGAGTCTAAGACGATGTTAAAGAAATGTGTAACTGCGCAACTGGCAGGCATGAGATCAGCTACGGCATCAAGGAAACAAAACCAAGGAAGAAATTCAGGGAAAAATTAACTAGAGGAGTGAAGCAGAAATTAGAAAAATAATAATTAAAACATTATTGCAGGATGTTTTTAGATCTTAAACAGGGTTAAGGGCTGGATATTTGAAAAGTAAGCAAGAATGAGGACAAAAAGAATAGAAAATTCAATGTTAAAGAATATATGAAAGAAGGAAGGAAAACAAAAGAAAAGAGCCTGAAACACAGAATTCTGTCAAGACTCCTCAGTTACTAAACAGTCAAATGGTTCCCCCTTGTGACAGTTTTAATTTTAGAAATATTCTTGCCTGCTGACAGCTTACTGCTTGCAAACAAATCAGCGGTCTGATATCATTTATCGACAAGCACAGCAAAACAATAATCTTTAGACTGAATATAAAATTGGGCTTTGAGTACACAGTACTTAGAACTGAAACTGAGGCTAGCAGTGGACACATGCAAGGCAAAGTCCTAACTCTACAACTGACCTCTTGGGTTCCCGTGAAAAACTGTTCAGGGCACAACAGTACAACAGGTGCAGATTCATTTGATCCAGCTCTGCACAAGAAGCACTGGGCAATGTTACTCAGACACCAAACTGGCTTTGTATGTGACAGCTGAGAAGCAGGAGTCAGCTCAGCTCTAAGAGGCAGAGCTTATTTGGTCAGGCCTGATGCTGACACACAACTTTGGGAGCTGTGCTGGCAGATGTGCAGGTGTTGTGCTGGACTGTGCTGATTTACCAGTTCAGACACTAACGCAGGGACTTCTGCTGTGTTCTGCCCTGCAAGGCAGACAGGCTGTCTAAATCTATCTCCCTCCAACCTTCACACAAGAACACATTTGTACAGTTTTCAAATTGTAAAGGTGATAGTTCTTTCTCCTTTTCCCACTTCATGGCACTTCATGCAGGAAGAGAGGACTCTGATAGGGCATTATTATCAAATTTCAAACTGCTAATGTCTACCTTTTACATGAAAGGTACACTATCTACATGTACTTCTTACTCTGCAAAAACATAAATCATACAGTATTAAGACTCCTGTGACTCTGCTTGCAGCATCTGATCAAGTTGTCAGCCAGTCTGTAAGGCCTTAACATACACATTGATGTCCACTGTGTTAATTTCTTCAGAATTTTAAGTAATGAATTGTATGAAATCTGCTAAATACAATTAAAAATTATACTGCGTAGGAGGTGGTCAAGAACAGAACCAAGAAGACAGTGAATACCAAACCTGTGGTTTCAAGAGACAAGAGCTTCCAGCAAGAGTATTGTTTTGAAGAGCTGGTTTCTTCTATCCTCCATTTCTGGCCCCATCCAGACATAAGTGCTCTCTCTCTCAGGCTCTAGTTTAACTGACTGTTTAAACTAGCACCACTGCAACACCAAATCAAAACAGAAAATTTCCATCTGCCCTGTGCCATCCTACTCATCCCGGCAGCCTTTGGGTTGCCCTTGGAGATGAAGGGCATATTGCACAAATACTTCTTTCCAGTGATATGGGGTTAGGTAGCTCCAGATAAGAGCTGTTCACTCCTTCCCCTTCATTCTATTCATTCCTTCCCTTCATTCTGGGATCCTGCACTGTATCCACTACTTGATCCAGGATACCATAAAGCTGCATAAACAGCTACCAGCAAAGCTGATGAAGCTGAAAATAAGCTGCCAGGCCAGACAGCCAAAAGTATTTGTTTGCCTTAGCTGATGCCTCTGTCAACTACAGCCCAGAAAAGTTTTAACTCTTTTACAGTAGTACAACATACCAAATAGGTTCCCATTTCTTTCTCCATGTTGACCTGTTCAGCTATTGACAGATCCCTATCAGTTTTCTGGGAACACATGCGTTTCTTCATCCTCCTGTTGTATCTCTTCTGAAGCCAGTAAGGAAGCAAGGATTCTGCAAACTGGTTGAGGATCTGCGAAGTTATCAGCAAAGTGGCCAAGCTCTTAAGTTTAAAAAAAAAAAAAAAAAAAAAATAGAACTGTGATGAACCTATGATCATTTGCAATTCTGTGTGCTCTTGTACCACTCTAAGTTACTATACTATGAAGAAAAGGCCAGCCTAACAAACCTAGCAATAGCATATGAAAAGTACAGATGATCTAGTTCTCATCCTCTGCTGTGTGCTGAAAAGAACTAATTAGGAGTTAGTAGTCTAAATATTTTGTGTATCTGTATGTATCTTGGAAACAGTACACCAAGTACAATGAAGGGTAATGCATATTTAATATATACCAATGGCAATCACAGAGCTAAAGACTGAATTTTTTTCTGTTTTTTATTTCCTGATTTTACCTGAAACTACAGGAAACGTCTCAAGTGTTATGTCCGGTATATATATGTCAAGCGTTTTGCTAGAGATCACTTCAGAGTAACAGAGGTCTTGAGCTGAAGTTCTTGTACTGCTCATTATGTTTAGAGCAAAAATACTTTCCTTATACGTAATTTTCATGCATTTGAGTGAGAAAGTTGATTTAAAATAACTACAAATTATTTTTGCTTTCATTTATTCTCAGATCCTCACTGTAGTCATAAACTTAATCACAACCCTATCCTCAAGAGTCTCTCATTAGAAACACTACAGAGAAGAACATTTTCTAACATAAAAGGAAATAAAGAGGAAATGAAAATTTCCCAGTCTCATCTATGTGAGAGAATAATCAAATTTATTTGAAAGCATTTCCTCATTTATACAGAGAGAAAGAATTACTCTGTTATTATTCTGCAATAATGTTAGGGAAACTGAAACATGGAAGCTGGATTTCCAAGAAAATATGGGTGAAATATATTAATTGCCAAGTTTATGTTTTGGAATAACTATTAAATACTAAAGTCTTTCAATCAATCCGTTATTTTCCTAGATTCATCAACATTCTTAAGATGTTCTTGGAACTCACCTGCCTCAAAAGCTTCATATCAAACAACACAAAAGCAATGTAGAACAGAGATGCAAAACAATTTAAGAAGTTGAACTGCAAATAAAAATATTTGGTTTTAGTACTCAAGCAAAAGTTCAGATGCAAAATTATCATCTAACTTAACAGCTGTTCTGACTAAATGGTTTCCATGAAGACGTAAACTGTCCATTAAAGTTTTCTTTACCATTTTCAAACCTTAGGTCAGGAAAAACATATTTTCAATATTGGTCTTACTAAGTTTTTCACTCAAGCTTAATGCTTTCCTAAAGTAAAGTGTACAAAGAGAACTACACCTGAATTACGAAATGTGGACATTAAAAATGTATCACCTTCTACTTAACTTTCATTTTTTTGGCAATTTCTCCAGAGATAACACTATAAAAAGGACATATTGATCTTAATTTAGATCAATGAATTTTTAAATAACTACTTTATCAACATATTTATTATGATATATAACATTTTATATATTAATAATATATAAAATATTATTGTATTACAAAAATATACATGTTGGATGATATATCTCTCAATCTGTAAAAATGTTCCTTTATGTATGTTAGTTGTGCTTTATATTTAATCACTTCAAAAGGTTTTATGGCCAAGAGAAATATTTCCTACTTCTAAAATGAGACATAATCACAGTACTGTACTTGAAAAATCACAATCAAACTCTGAAGTTTCCTACTTGCTAACAGTGCTGCAGCTCCTGTTTTGGAGCTCATGGGCAACGCAGATAAATACTGGGAGTGCAGAGAGCCTCTCACAGACTGAGAACGAAAACTGGGGGGAACTAACACTTGACATTTCACAATTTTTTTAATCATTACCAGTAACAGATGAGTAACACAGAGATATAACACAAAAAATATCACAGAACAAAACAAAACAAACAAACCCCAAATAAACACACACACAAAAAAAACCATGGTGAAGGAAATAAGGAAGGAACTCTAAGGAAATAGAGAAAATAAAGAAGGAAGAAACTTAAATGATCTTTTCAAAAAGGAAACAAGAAGATTAGGTAAACTAAATAGATCAGTATATGCTATGAACTGCACAGGGGCAGACTGATGGACAGGTATTTTCAGGTTCCTCTAACTAGTTGTCTGAACATTAGTATAGGTGGAAGTTAATACATGAACTTTTAAAAATATGGTTTACCATAAAATCGTGCAAAAATTGAATGGAATAGTTCTCAGTTGAAGACAGGACCACACCAATTAACAGAAACTTATATATACAGCATCCTAATGAAAGAACAAATCAATACAAATAAAAAGCCAACTCTCCACTATAAAAGAGGCATCTAAAACAGTCTAGCAGTTACTGCAACCATAATAGAAATCTTCTTTACTCTGATATTTGTGCTACTATTTGGCCTTGAGCAAAACTGTGGGTCACTGCGGTAATGCTAGGAAAGCACTAATAAAACACAGCACAAGCTGTCTTTTTAAATAATCTTAAAAGCTGCTTATATGACATACTTACTACTAAAACCTTCAGAATTAAATGGTTCTGATATGAAGATTCCAGCCTGTGATTTTCTAAAATAGCAACAAAATTATTAATTAGTAAACAGCAGAAGCTCCTATCATGTACTAGACATTGCTCTCCAAAGGGCAAACAGACACTTTTACTCTGCATGAAAATTACTTATCTAATAGTTTGTATTATTCCAACACTTTATGGTAAAATGAATGTATACTGTACCAATACCTCACTTAATCTATAAAGCTAATTTGATGCACAATATTATCAAACACATTTTTGACTACAACTCCAGTATTTTTTCTACTTTTCCTTTTATATATTTCTTAACTCTGAAGAGCTATTTTATAGAAGAAAAAACATCCACCACTCTTTAGACTTAACAAAATGTGTCTAATTATTGATTGCTCTTTGGCTGAAAACTAATGCAAGACTAATGGGAATATATACCAAAAAGTAACAATTGCAAATTTGATTCAAAACCAGTAAATGTTCTGAGAAATACTCCCATCCCTCTCCAAGGAATTTACGTAAGACTGTAAAGCAAGACTAGATTTCATGAAGTTCAACAGATGCATTATTCATTTTAACTGAGATTTTCAGTTCATTCAAAATACACTGTCAGAACCTCATGTTTCAGGAAGGCTGGTTTACTAGAGGGGAGAAAAGGGAAGTGGTGATTTTCAATTTCTTCCTGCTACTTTGTCAGATTGTACCTTTAAAGCCCTGGCTAAGCAGTAACTGAGAAGGCAGTACACGAGCACGTGTTGTGTCAACAAGGCTGAAAGGAGACACCATCACCTATGGACCTCATTCAGGACAAAACAGCAGAGTTCTACTCTGACAGGAGCATGAAGTAAGGCCTGACATGTGGAAAATAACACTCAAGTGACTGAATGCAATTTTTACTTTTAGCTTTCACAATACAATCAGCTTTCATGATAAGTGGGTGCAAAAGGGGTGCTTAAAATACCCCAGATTGTTTCCCATGCTTTGTCACTTTAGCTGCTGAAGTCAGATATTATCTGAAAATAGGCCAGGTGGGAAGGAAGGTAGGACAGCCAGATGAGCTCTTCAGCCTATTCAGAGCATGGCAGCATAAACATATCAGATAGCTCAGAAAAGGCACAAGCTGTCAGTGTAGCAGGTTACATAAGTACTGTCTCTGCTGAATATGAAACATCAGCTTAAAACCAAAAAAAGTCTGGATTAAAAAACCCCCTTCAGTTGCCAGCTAAAGACATTTCAGTCTATCAGACCAACATAACTGGGTAGTTCACAGAAATGCTTTTTCTTGCTGTACAGTAAAACAGAGTGAAACAAAACAGCCAACTGAGCCCTAGATATGAATTTAAAAATCATTATTTAAATAAAAACCTTGAACAGTCACAAACAAATCAAGAAATTGCTTGCTTTTACTACCATGGCTGCCAGGTTGAATTTGCTGAGCAAATCATTTTGGCAAGCATAACCAGCCCCCACTTCAACACCTCTTCTTATTCTGTCTTTGCATCAATCTCCCTTTTGCTTTATCTTTCTTCTGTTAATTTTCTGTGTCTCCAGCTTTAGTAATCTGGATTCTGTCCTGGAAATCAATGCCATATGGAGTGACACGAAGCAGTTAATTGTCCATTAGCTTAATCTATTAACTTTGTCTGAAAGTGACTTCACATGTCTGTAGAAGTGCTAAAATTCAAAATAAATACTAGCATTTCACTGTCCTTATGCTAGGTTACAAAACACAAGGCCTAATCTGTTAAATCAGTCACACACACAAGGGGAAAAAAAAAGGTAATCTGTTAGAACATTCCTCCTCTTCTAAGGGTGCCCAGAGAATCACATTTTGATAGGGATGTGAAATCCCAGTCTTTGTTATATATGTAGCATACATAAACACTCTCATGTGACATTTAGTTCTTGGGTTTAGATTTGGTTCTGTAACCTCAGTGCCTCTGCACAGATGTACAGCAGACTAAAACACACTCAGCAAAGCCAGATTGTGGGTGCAACTGGCCAGGACAGCCCTTCCTGCTATCCATACACCTCTGAGCTCTCCCCTCACCTCTTTTGTCAGCACTATGGCCGATACAGCCAGCCAAAGAGCTAAATCAGGGAGGGGGAACATCTGCACCAAAGGCAGGATCACCCGTTCTGATGGCATGTCAGACTCAGACCAAATTAAACCAAATATGAAACTGCAATCTCAGAACACCCAAAATATAAGAAGTTTAAAAGGCCATCTCTTTTACCCCACAGCAAGAACCTACTTTGGGAAATTTCTTTAGCATTCTGTTGAACAAGAGCTCACAGTAATGTATTCTACAAAGAAACAAATTCTAAGTATGTGGGATTCTAACTTGAAGGAAGAAGAATGAACAACTCTCTTACCCCATGATGTCAAGAATTCAGCAGCATACCGATAGATACGGTTCATAATTTCAATCACAACAGCATAGATGATACTGGGCACATACAGCATCAAGCTGCTGAAGTTAGACTCATTCTCTTTGTGATAATCCAGAGCCCACTGCTCTAAGTCAAAGTAAATCATCATCACATACAGTGAGAAGTAGAGGCAAAGGCACACAAATGGTAAGGACACCAGGTAAATCCGTAATTGCCTCTTAAGACTTGAGTACACTGGCTCCTCCCTGCCAGTGACAGGATTGATACCCAGCACACCATGGAAGCCTGGTCTTGGTTCCTCAAACTGTCGTTTCATCAGCAACGTCCCCCAGCGATACGTCAGGATGGCGCAGATCCGCTTCCAAACCTCCAGTATCACAGTGGACCACAGGAGGTTGAATGTGGCAAACATGACGTATTTGTCATAGTCTTCCCATGCAAACACGTAATAAGGAATCCCAATGACAGCCATTGGAATCAAAGCAAATGTGAAGTATTCCAAGAAGCCAAAGTAGAGAGCAATGGTTTCGCCAAAGTAGCAGCGTATGTCATCTGCAGAAAGAAATTAATCAATTAAGACTACACTTAACAGAGAAGTCAGTACAATATCAAACTTGACCTTACATGAACTTGTAACTTTCCATTGGCCAGAATTTTTTTCTTCTAAATAACACAATGAATATCATTGCTTCTTCTTTCTTCCTTCACCCTTATTCCAGAAAGTCAGATGGTTATCTGAATTTTTTTTATGTTACATATATACACACAGAACCATACCATTCAGATGGTAAGGAAGTCAAATACCTCAATAACTACTATATCAACATCAGCTATCCAGACAAACAGAAAACAAAACAAAACAAAACAAAACAAAAAAAAAAAAAAAGAAAAAGAAAAAGAAAAAGAAAAAAAACCAACCGAAGAGAAAACACTATCATTCTTGAACACAGAATTGATCAATGAACGGCATGGAAGACATCTGATGTAATAAAAACCAAACTTTAACAGCAAGTGACACCCAGCTTCTGAAAAATCCCACTGGCATATGCACTCCTGGAAAACAAATTTGTTTCATCTTGCCCAGGGAAAAAAAGCTAGCTGTGCTTTGACAACCCTCAAGGAACTAAAGGAATAGATGGTCAGGTGTATCAAAATCTTAAATCTTAAAACATGTCAGAGAGAATAATCAGGTTGAGATAACTCTCTTCAACAGACAACTGATACATGAAATACTTCCTGTACTCACTAAGTTTGTCTGCTACAGAGACTTGGAAAGTGCATTAGTAATGGATATATTTCATGACAGATGTATTACCTCCAAGAAGACATCGCACTTATCTTAGTAATAACAACAACAACAAAAAAATAGGATTATTATTCATATAATCTAGAAGTGATTAGATATAGAAATGCCTATCAAACAGAGTTGGGAATGCTGAAATCTCTTATCTTCACCTGCTTGGAAGACCAGATTGCTTGTATGCCACTGCTCTGCATTCACCAGCTTAACAAAACAGCCACAGAAGCATGGCCTCTGAACTGACACTGTAAATACACTACTGCAGTGTATTACCTCTGTAACACGCTACCACAAAAAAACCTGACATGCAATACCAGAATATTCTTACAGCTTACAAAACACTACAGCAGAAGCTTACAACTGCCAACCAGATAAAAGTCTCTGAAAGCAAGAAGGAAAGGTAAACAGACAGAAGGATCAGCACTCCAACATCCCTGTCAATCAAAAAGTCATTAACAAATACATTCAAGTGTAGGTCATCAGCATGACTTCACACTCCAAGCATCCAACATGAACGACATCCCTAAATTTGTACATACTTAACAGGTACCTGGGATTTACTTCAAAATTTTGTAAGGATTCAGTGTCAGTCCAAAAAAAACCCTTTCTCACATAAACAAAAGACCAGCACACAATAAGGCTCCTAACACAATGCTCTGTGGCAGGCATATCAAGCCAGATCTTTAACTTCCTGCAGCTCAGGAAAGAACCTCAAGCAACTGCAAGACTGAGAGACTTAAAATCAGGCAAGCTTCCAAACGCTTAGTTTCTTATTTTTAAATGACATTTACAGGTTTAGAGTTTAGAACTTAACTTTCCACATGGCTAGACTAAAAATTATAATCATTTTAAGATTATTCAGTGTCTAAAATACATTCAAGTGATGCTGGCATGCAACAACATACAGTCTTCATTCAGACAATGAATATAAAACAAACAGTTGTAAATACACTTTTGACACACCTACAACACAAAAAAGCTTTGGGATTTCCAAACACATGGGAGCTTGTCAAGAGTCAGTCTGAAAAAACAGTCTTGGCTTGTACCATTCCTGCTTTACTGATTGGTGGGGAGAATTTGTGATGTGCAGACTGCTGTTACATGGAAGTTCACAGACACCAAATCTGCAGACTCTGGAACCACCAATTTTGCAAGTCTAGAACCATTTCAGGAGGTCACACAGGAAACACTAGAAGAGGAAAAACTTGTCCAAATGGTAAAACAGCAGTGGTCTAATTTCACGACTCCATTGCATGACCACAGTGCAAATGCTGTTCACATACCTAAAGGTTGATAACCAACTTTCACTCGGCCATACCATCTGTGACGAAGCTTTTTCAGCTCTTCTCTATCATGCAGAGGGAAAATCTGAACAAGAATACCACTGGTCAATAATCTTCTCACTAGAAGAGAAAAGAAATAGATACCTTACACTTCTTCAAAGGACAGTGAAGTTGACATAAGCAAACAGGTTACATTGTGTGCTTAGCAAGCCTAAAGCTCCTTTGAAATAGATCTAGTACTCAAATCCTAAAAAAATTGTCTCATGTTAGCTAAAAATTATAGAGAGCAGTTGTACCTATTCCTGCAAATACTGTGCTGTCCACTGGAAGAGAAAGAGCAACCTTTTTACATCTAGTAACTACTCCATAGCTTTGCAATATAACCAGATGCAGCTTCAATAGCAAAAAGTGCTACAGGTCAGGACTGAAGTGCCATATGTAGCTTTGTGGGGATAGCCACAAAGCCATCATTGTATTGATTATAGGAAAGATACAAAAAAACCTTTTAAACATCAGTTTACACTAATTCATAAATTACATCACATGTTCATTGCAAACAAACTACATATTCCACAATCTGTATTTAACTTTGTTATGGAAAGCAATACAACGTGTGTGGATAAACAAACTGCTCTGAAGTTACAACCACGGAAAAAAGAAAATAAATTAAAAAACCAGGGAGGCACTGGAAGTGTGACAGTACTTTACTATTTCCCATCATCATCTGCTTGACATGACTAGAAAAATACCTTGGCTATATAAAAAAATTACCAATGTAAACTCATCTGACATCTACATTTATTTACATGTTTTGAACCACTAATATACACAGATCTCCTTTGATGACCTACACTAATGAATGAAGATACTGTTTATAAAAGGACATACAATTATTAAGATACATTCTCCTAAGAATCTGTAGCATCTCTGCCAACAAACTAGTTCCAGCTACCATAAAAATAGCACCAGCTCTCATTGCTTCTTTCTCCCATGAAAAGGAAGAGCCCTTGAAGCAAAGAGGAGAATCAGTGAAACCAAATAAATGAAATAAAACTTCCTTCATATTACGAAATGTATAACTCTGGAGCACTGTTACTCATTCCAGTATTTTTATACAGAGACAATCCAAGTATATAATCATGTAATTTAAAAATTAGTATTTTTGGTACTAATTAAAACTAATCAATAACATCAACATGTGCAAAAACTACCCAACTGAAGAGACCAGAGCCTCAGCCTCACAGAACAACTCAGGATAGAAGGCCCTCTGGAAGTAATCAGGTCCAGCTACCTGCTCAAGGTAGGTGTGGCTTAAATTGGGCTGCTCAGGACCTTGTCTAGAAAGGATCTAGAAGTCTCCCAGGACAGAGTTACCAATAATCTCTTTAAATCCCAGATCAAATGTTTGATTACCCTGTTGTGAAAAATATTTTCTTGATACCTAATCAGAATTTCTCATTGTATTGTGCATCCATTGCCTTTTCTCCTATTACTGAACCAGTGAAAAAACAAAGTTGGTTAAAAATAGTGGGACTTGAATGTCTGAAGGATTTCTCTTCATTAAAGGAAAATTACTTTTTTTCCACCATGAACACTATCCTACATCAACACAGTGAGTTAGAGGCAACAAACTACACTGCTTACCAATTGATTTCCCTGGGTACAGCTTTGCCTGAGGATATCCAGGGATCATTTTTTCATTTTTAGCTCTCAAATTTTCAAGTTCATGTTTGATGATGTACTGACATTCTGCCATTGTAAGGAAATTGTGATTGTCATCTAGATAAAAAAGAAGGTTGTATGAAATGGTGCAGCACAGGAATACAACCCTGGCAGCAAATAACTACAAAGAAAAAACCAGAAACAGAAAAAAAATTACAGCAACAAACCTATGTCAGCCCCATGAATTTATCATCATGGAAACACAAGTCTGATTTCCTGGAGATAAAAAATAAATTACTATTTTTTCCCCTTAGGAATATGAAACTATAGGGATTGCCCTAAATACACTAAGTAAGAAGCTAAAATATCAACAAAACTCTAATACAAAGAATAACAACAAAGTATTAGTTAAATTGGGCAAACAGAAATACTGTCAAGACAACATAGATGGCAGAGTTTCTTTTGTAGGTGACAATTTCTCTGACTGCACCTCGACAAAACTAAAATTAGATTTGTGCCTTTAAAAAGAAAAAATACCAATGGATACAGCCAAAACTATATTTACAGCAGCTGGAATTCCAGCTAATCCTAGAGATTCTGTCAACAGGGGAATTTGTGTCAGATTTGCATTAATAATGTAAAGGCATGAAAGAAATGGAAGTGGCGCTTTTGCAACTGACAATTCTTCTGAAGGCTTCCTAATTTCAGGAAAACAAGGCCACAAAAGTAAAGACACTGCAACAGTTATTGCACACAGCAGTGGTGTTGAGCAAAACTGGCACTGAACAACAAAAGTTCAAATTGTTTCAGGCAGACCCAAGAACCTTGATATTGAAAATGTGGTGAAAGGCATCATTCAAACAGCCACATTAAAAGTATTAGCAACACCAAGCTGGAACTCCAATATTTACCTGCAGAGCAAAAAATGAGTTCTGCCACTGTAGGGGGGTTAAATACCTTACAAGCAACACATTTAAAAGGAAATGTTCCTGTGTTGGCACCTTCACAAAGTAAGAGAGGAAAAGAAACGATTCCACTAATCATGCCCAAATTCCACTGAATGCGTCTGTAGTGTTAATTATTGTTTGTTTGATGTGTACATGTAACAGAGAAAAATGTTTCTATTTTTTCCAGCTAATTATAAGATAATAAACCTCAAAACTGGCTCACAGAAATTAAATTGCTACATTAATTCATAACATGGATTGTTAATCATAAAATCATGTTTATCAGCTCTTTGTCTTGTCTTATTTTCCAAGAAAATCTTTCATACAAGTAAGAGACTATTTGGAGCATAGCAAAGCATAAAGGAAAAGACAAGCAAAAAACTAAAGCCATGTGAAAGAAAACAAAATTCATTATATGACCTGGATTTCCACAGCTAAAAACAAGTATTTTTTTCATGGCTTGGTCTTGCTGTTCACAGTTACCATTCCAAGGAACAGAAAAGACCGTAGGAGATTTAGCAGCACAATTGCTCATAATCTTTAGTCTCTACTTTGCAATGACAAAGATTCCTACAATTGCTTACCTGCAAAATCTTTGAAAGTTTTTCTACTGCTGTACGTAAAAGTTCTCATTGAGTTATCACTGCATTCCTTCACCAAACCTACAGTTTCAGCTCCGAGCAACAGTCTTAAGTGGGAAGCTCCAACTAGATAAATATTTTCAACTCCATTTTCCATAACCAGTGGTTTAACCAGTAGTTGTGCACCTTTAAAGTAAAGAGGGGTAAAATAAGCAAGAAAGTACATTAAAATTACATCTAAAAGCCCTAGTATTTTAGCATCCAATATACTGGCCCTAGCTAACAGGAGTACTGAAATGTCTCTTTTTAAGGGCGCAAAGAGTCAAGATTTCAACAACACTTGACATATGGTGTTCAGAACCTTGCAGGGTCACCCCCTGATTCAGCCCTGCTTCTGTTGAAGCACTCGCAACAATGAACTGGAACAATGGGGACTGTTTGGATCTATTTCCCTAAGGTTCGCACCACAAAAGCCAGAAGTGCTTCTGCAAACAGTCCCACTGATTTTAAGGAGACTAGATTTTTCAAACAGAAACATCTCTAACTTATCTAACAGAGGCCTGAAAGCAAGTTGGTAGTCACAAATCCAACAGATACAGAAATATTACTGACCATAAGCCATAAGCTACAACAGCTGTAAATAATGACTTTTTTTAAAAAAGTTTAAAAAAAAGTCCAAGGAATTGCAAATTAATTAGCCTAACTTCAATTCCCAGAAGCATACCAAAATGAGTAACGAAATACTGTCTTAGTAAGACCCCACAAGCTACCAAAAAATATAAATAAAATCCAACATTAGGTTACCAAGATTAAATTGCTTTCTGCTGACTTAATTTTGTTCTACAACATGGTACAAAGTCTTATGGACAGAATGTGAAGCATCTTCATTCAGGCAAGGTTTACCATGTTTCCATAAGCAACAGGACAAAGATGCCTAGACAACTGCTATAAACTCTGACATCAACATTACATTGAAAGATAGGTTATCAGGGCTTCAATGCAAAAAATGGAAGAATTCTAGAGTTCAACTGGCATTTGACCTTAAGCCAATGTTTTCATTAGTAACAGGGTTAAGTGGGTTCCAAAAATGCAAAATGAAATGAGACTGGCGAACAATCATTATACCACAAATTCCCTGAAAACTAATTTTCTGTATGTCTTCATATTATGTACTGTACTCACCTCCATTTGCCTTTTTGTCCACAATTCGTTTAGTGAACCATTCTATGGTTTCTTCTTTGGTGCCTTTTGCAAGTTCAATTACTACCAGAGGCGTGAAGTTAGACTCAACAGTATCCAAGAAAGACCAGCTTTCCACCACCTCTTTTGTTTTTTCCGCCATCTCTTGAGAGCTTGCTAAGTAAAAAACCAAAACAAAGCAAATGCTAAAAAATATTTGGTACTAATCTAAACACCACAAAACTTTTCTGTAGTGAGTTACACAAGTCTGTGCTTAGCAAAGGCATAGGTGTGCACTTTTATGCACTTACTACTACCAGGCTGAGTAACTTCCACAGTTGTCAAGATGCTACCGATCTCCCACGGCATTTGTGTCCTACCCTCCAGATAGGAAAACTGTTGTTGCTACTTACAACTGTTGTTGTAGTGAGAAGAAAGCAAATAAATAAATTCAAACAAATCAATAAGGGGAAACTATCCTCAAAAACAACAGCTTGCAACTTCCTACAGTGTATTTGTCAGCAAATTAAAACATTAACAGAAACTTAGTCAAACAGGTATTTAAAAATCAATAAGCTTCTCATGGTATGAGTATGCAAACACATTATAAGGAAGAACCTCCTCAGTTAATCTTTGAAGCTTTAACCATACCAAGGAAACTTACACCATCTTGTGTAGGTGAGTAAGACACCTATCATATCAATAGGCAAATTGAACTCAAAGCACTTAAATGACTTTTTGCAACCTATAAACCAAGTGTTCTGTGACAAAGTCCAGCTGCAAAGCACTGAGCACAGCTTTATGTGTAAATAATCCAAATCATCTAAGCAGGCCTTTATAGACTCACAGACCCATTTAGGTTGGAAAAGGCCTTCAGGAGTGAGTCCAACCATTAACACAGCACTTCCAAGTCCACCACTAAACAGTAGCTCCAAGAGTCGTATCTACAGAGCTTTTAAATACCTCCAGGGATGGTGACTCAACCATTTTCCTGGACAGCCTGTTTCAATGCTTGACAACCCTTTCCATAATGAAATTTTTCACAATATTTTAATGGCACAACTTGAAGCCATTTTCTCTTATCACTTGTTACTTGGCAGACCCCCACCTTGCAACAACCTCCTTTCAGGTAGTTGTAGAGAGTGGTAAGGTCTCCTCTGAGCCTTCTTTTCTGCAGGCTTAACAACTCTAGGCACTTCTCTTTTGTCTTTTTAACAAATTTTACATAAATTGTTCTACAGAGATCATTGTATCATGCTTCATAAAGCAACTTAGAGATGTTGATATGAAACAGTAAATCTGGCAACTAACCTGCTCCATTAAAAAAAAAAAAGTAAAAAACCCAAACATAAAACCTATCACAGCTTTAACTTACTAAATTTAAAAGTGAGGGAAAGGTTTGGTGATTTTGGTTTGGGGTTGGGTTTTTTTGTTATTAACTTGACTGAAGAAGGGAGTTTACCCACTGCCTTTAAGTAGTTTCCCCTCTCCTGTTAAAACACTGAAAATACTTAATTTCTAAGGAAGTTGCTATAAGGATGCAGTTCAACTTTTATGACAGTTATACTTCTGTGATTCATAGACAAATCAGGCTCCAGTATTTCATATAAGTTATCCTAAAAAATACAGTGATACTGTAAACATATGCTTATCATAATAAACAAGTCTATTTACTTTTAACTGTCAGAAACAACTTTCAAGCCGAATTTCAATGGGGTTTTCAGTTAGTTTCACTTGTCTTTTCACAGGCACACAATCCTGCAACATTCAGATTTACAGCTCTGAACCAAAGTATGCATTATCTTTAAAAGAAATGTACAAGATCAATAAAGTATTTAAAAACATTTTAGATGCATATCTGCACAAACAGAATGAACCAGACAGAGGAAAACATAACCAGGGATGAGGCACTGTAACTGAGATTGTCAGTAAGTAACTACACTGTCTTGACGAGTCACTGCACCTTAATGCATCACTATCCATAATCAGGGGCTTCCTAAAATAATGCCTGACACGTTGTGCATATTGCCATTTCTAAAGAATTTAAAGAATGAAAAGCACTAGATAATTATTAAATATTACTTACCAGTTAACAATATCACTTTGCAGAACAGTTATCTCTTGAAAACAGCCTTTTTATAAACAACGTGCTACTCAGTGAACTTGGCTCCTATCATTTATTCAGAATCATCATACTTGGCATGGTGACTGTGAAAGAATCACAGAAACATCACAGAATCATGGAATGGTTTGGGTTGGAGGTACTTTAAGGATCACCTAGTTCCAATTCCCCTGCCATGGCCAGGAACACGTTCCACTAACCCAGTTTGCCCAGAGCCCCATCCAACCTGGCCTTTAACATTGCCAGGGATGGGGCATCGGCAGCTTCTCTGGGCAACTTGTTCCAGTGCCTCACCACCCTCACAGCAAAAAATTTCTTCCTAACATCTAACCAAAAACTACTCTCGAAACTCAGTTTGATTTGTTATTTTCAGGCTTTCAGTAAAGTGTTAGTTTCAGGCTTATTACTACTGAAAATTACAACAGAGATGAAGCACTCTTCCAAATCGCCTCTGTGATTTCCACACGTTTTTTAAACAGGTTGTCCAACGCCCAGCACAGACCCTGTGGGAAGTAATTTGGCCTCCTCTTTCACACCTGCACACTGTGTAACTTGGGACACACACAGAAGCACGGGAAACAGCCCCAAAAGGCCGTCAAACCCCTAGAGCTCCCGCTCCCACCGAGTAGCTGAGTGGCGGTCACAATTAATTAGGTTGGAAAAGACCTCTGAGACCATCGAGTCCAACCAATGACCAGGGACCACCTTGCCAGCTCAGTGCAGAGGGAGCTGCAGCCCTTTTCCAGGGCGTGTCGGCGCAGAGCGGGTCAGAGCCGGGTTCACTGCCCCGCCTCCACCCGCTCGGCGGCCCCGGGAGCCGCCACGTCCGGGCCGTGCCCGCTCTAAGGCGGCCCATCACGGCTCCTTCCCGCTGCCAGGCTGCGCCTCGCTCTCCTTTTTTAGGAACTTAAATATCGGGGAGGAGAGCAGCCCGGCCGGCCCCGCTGCCTGCACGGCCGGTGACTCACTCCCTGCCCCCGGCCGGGCCCGGCCGCGCTCGCCGGCGCCCTGTGCCGCTTCCCCCCGCCGACCGCAGCCCACCGCGGCCGCACGACGCGAGCACCACCCCGAGCGCTGCCGGGGCGGCGGGGGAAGCGCTGGCGGTGTCACGGCTGCCCACGCTCGACACTGGCTCCGCGCCGCGGCGGGGTGGGCGGGAAGGGCGGAGGCTCCTCCCCTCTCGGCGGCGCAGTCAGCGAGAGCCCCTTCCCGCTGAATGCCGGCCGCCCACTCCCCACTCACCGCCGGTGCCGGCTCCACATCCGCAGGGCAGGGCGGGGCGCAGGCGGGCGGAGGCCGCAGGCACCGGGCGCTGCCAGGATGGGCGCCGGGCCGGCCCAGCGTGACACCGCCCGCCGCTGCCGCTGGCCACGCCCCTCGCCGTGGCTCTGCCCGGCCCGTGTCTGCCCGCCCGGCCCTTGCGCGGGCCTTCAAAATGCACCAGTGTCAGTGTTTCGGCAACGCTCGTATGCGCCACCAGCTCTCATTTCATCTTCTTGTTTATTTCCACCTTTTGCTCCCTGTGCTGCCTCCTGTCACAGAATCACAGAATCAATTAGGTTGGAAAAGGCTTCTAAGATCATCGAGTCCAACCTACGACTGAACATTATTGTGTCAACCAGACCACAGCACTGAGTGCTACATCCAGTCTTTCCTTGAACACCTCCAGGGACAGTGACCCCACCACCGCCTTGGACAGTCCATTCCAATGTTTATTCATCCTTTTTGTAAAGAAATTACTCCTGATGTCCAACCTAAACCTCTCCTGGCACAGCTTGAGACTAAGTCCTCTAGTCCTGCAGTGGTTGACCAGGACAAGAAACCAACCCTCACCTGGCTACGCCCTCTTTTCAGGTGGTTGCAGAGAGTAGTAAGGTCTCCTCTGAGCCTCCTTTTCTGCAGGCTAAATAACCCCAGCTCCCTGAGCTGCTCCTCATAGGACTTGTGTTCCAGATCCCTCACCAGCTATGCTGCCCTTCTCTGGATTTACTCCAGCACCTAAATGTCCTTCCCAAACTGAGGGGTCCAGAACTGGGCACAACACTCGAGCTGTGGCCTCACCAGTGCCGAGTACAGGGGAACAATCACTTTCCCAGTCCTGCTGGCCACACTATTCCTGATACAGGTCGGGAAGCCATTGGCCTTCTTGGCCACCTGGGCACACTGCTGGCTCATGTCCTTCTCTGGACACAGCCCAAACCTCCTCCTGGAGCTTGAGTTATAAAAACCGTGCACTTCAGCTGGGTTAGTTATTTTTCCAAATGTTGTTTTGCACAGGAAAAGACGACATTTTTGCATTTTGATACCAAGACTTTTGTAGAGAATATAGTTCCAAGAATCCACTTGTAGCTGGGAAGAGAGCAGTATGACTGTAAAGCAGTGGTGGCAGACAAAGGATCTGGCCAGCAAAGCATGCTCCCCTGCTGAGCTTGGGGAATACTTTTCAGCATATTTTGAAATAAACAGAGATATTTGTATGTAAATTTTATGATGAAATTTTGATTTGTGTTTAGTAGCGAGTATAAAATACCAGCTTTTGGTGATGAATTTTTGTAGTATTTATAGCCAATGAAGCAGTGAGGGTGTAGGACACCCTGGAAAATGGGGATATGTGAATATTTGAAATGTATATACTACAGACTGCAGTGGAGAGTAGAAAGGCACCATCTGTATCAGATCATTTGGGCAGAATGTCAGACTACTTAAACTGTGTTTCAGTCTTGTCCGGCTTCCAGTGGCCTCGCCATGTAGTTATTCACCTCTGAGCATAGCCTACTGTGAAAACTTTTACTTCCTGAAGAAGTAGCATGGCAGTAACAGAGAGGTGGTTTTTAACCTCCTTAACAAAAAGAGGTTTTTAGACCTTATTCTTGTGTTTTGCATGTTGGACATCCCCAGTTATTATGCATCTTACGAATATCCACAATGTCTTCATGGGCTTTGGGCCTCTGGCCTTCTTGGCCTGACATCTTCAGTCTTCTAGTAGTTTACAAACAATTCTTTTAAAACTATCTCTGACACCTCCTATATTTATGAGTTTTCAATGGGGACTTGACAATATCCAATTACTCTGGCCTATGCAAAGATTCATTCAAAATCAATCTCTTTTCCGCCATCAAAATTTTTTTTCTACTGGAGAGGGTAATGGCAATATTGCTTGATGGGACTGTCACATTTCCTCAATGTCGTGTATCCACTAGGTGTCACATTCTTGCTATGCAATGAATTCTTTACTGTTACGCTCTCAGTTTCTCTCTAGAGAGTTCACGTTTTGCTAGCCATGCATAATGGTTAGCACATAATGCCATGTTCACAAAAGAAAAATAGGATTCATAAGTAGATGGTGGATGTGTCTACAAAGTAATCCATACACACATACACTGCTGGCGTAGTGGAAACAGTCTCACCATGATGGCAAAAAGTAAATTGTGCCAATCACAGTGTTGTAGCGACTAGAAATTTTCTCTTAAGAGGATTAGTTAATTTAAAGTTGAATCAGGTATGCCCATCCTAAATTGAAAACTGCACCAGCACTATAGCTAAATATAAATCCCAAGCTTGTATCTGTTAGTGACTGTAGTCCAGTCTTGTGGTTCTGCTAGCTGATTATAGCATTTTCATGGTCTGTCTCTGTCAGGCACCATGCAGACTGCAGACACAGTAGAATGGATGAGCTGTGGTAAGGCAGGAAAAAAAAAGAGAGACAAAAGAAGAATCCATGAAAATTTCAAGAGCAGAGGATTTATTTTTATTCTGTGGTTAACTCTCTTCCTCCCTGGACTAATGACTACCACAGTACTCAACTAAATTAACAACCCATTAATCTACCATGAAGTGAAACTGGCTTTTACACTTGGCTGAAATTTCTACCATATTTTGGATATAGTTCAATGGCTAGCTGAGCCCATCCAGCATCTCACTGCTACTAAAAGGGTGAGATCTCACTCCCAGTCCACCATTATAATTTCCTTCTCCCTGTACCCACATTGCCAGATCTAAGGCTCTGCCCCACACTTAAGCCAACTCTGGCATTCACCAGGTCCATCTCTGAGTTCATTCAATTTATCAGCTCCATAGAAAACCACCCACTTTTGGTTTGTTTTGCTTTGTTCTATTTCAGTGATTTAAATAAACTCATATAAAGGTTAAAGAGCTGGCACAAGGAAAGAACCTTTCCATACAGGGATCCTCATTAATTCAAATGCATGTAGATGTATGTACGGTATGACAACCATACTTCACATAGTCACATAATGAAATTAATATTGACTATTATCTGAAGTCCTATATAATAGCAATCATTCTCTTAAAATTTATCTTTACCTAGGTTTTGAGGCATACTGGAACACAGTGTTACCATAAAAGTAAGGAGTAACTAACAGCAAAATATCCTTTCCATTCAAAAGCTAATGACATATTAGTTTGAGTGAAAAATGAATTATGAGATACCTAAAGTTAAAGGCTAACATTAAATTACATTATTATGTTATTAATAACAATTACATAAAAAATTTAGTAATTAAATTTCAATTAATGTGTTTGTCAGAGTAAGATACAGTGACATTTTACCAATTTTCAATGACATTTTTTGTCAGATTATACAGGATCTTTCCAAGAGTGTAATAAACATTATTAAATTGTTTTTACCTTCCTGCAAATGGAGGGTTGTATATATGAAAATGCTGCTAGCAAGGATTTTCTTGCTATTTTCTAAGTCCGTGAGAGACTTTTCTCTCTCACAGAAGAAGTAGCAGAGTTATGTAAACAACCAAGCCACCTGCAACCTTGAAAAGTCTTGTTTATGGTACAGTAGAAAAATATTTTGAAAATGGATGTTTTAGGTTTTTAGCCAATCACCCCCAAGGGGTGGCTGATCCTTGTCCAATTGGACTATGAAGAAAAAAGTCTATAAACAGTTTGTAAAATAATTAAATAAATAAATCTTGCTGCACAATTCCTGCCTGCTGGATCTTCTCTCCTCCTCCTCCCTACGGCTGCGGGACACAGTGATGTACCCTAGGGCCTAGGCCTGCGGTAATAGAGGGTAAATTATTTTTTGGGTCACACCTGGCAGAATTTTTACATCCTGACAGAAATTTTCACATGTGTTCAGGCAGTACAAGTATTGCTTGTGTCAAAGTATGGAAGTTTTGATTCATAAATACTGAGCAATGAAGCTGATTGATTGTAATCTGTAAGGTACATGGAAGACACATCTCTTCCATTTCACATTGTGTCCATCTGATTGGAAACATCTAGTTTTAACTTAGGTATCTATTTCCAAATAAGATCATCAGGGAACAAAAAGCCCTGCCCTGTCAAACAAAATGGAAACAACATAAAAAGAGGAGGATCACCCTGCCTAAGTCTGAAAGAAGTGAGAGAAACCATTCTCAAATTATTACCCAGGAGGAGCAAGTAAAAGATAAAACATGTGTAAGATGTTATTCATCATTTATATGTGAAGAAAAATAAATTTAAAGTTATCAAGGCCAACAGCATCCTAGCTTGTATCAGAAATAGTATGATTAGCAGGAATAGGGCAGTGATCTCCCCCTGGACTTTGCACTGTAGAGGCTGCACCTCAAGTCCTATGTCTAGTTCTAAGCCACTCACTCCAAGGAAGACATTCCAAGGAAGAGGTGCTGGAGCAAGTCCAGAGAATGGCAATGAAGCTGGTGCAAGGACTAGATCATAACTCCTATGAGGAGCGGCTGAGGGATCAGGGATTGTTTAGCCTGGAGAAAAGGAGACTCAAAGGAGACCTTATCACTCTCTGCAACCACCTGAAAGGAGTGTGAAGCCAGGTGGGGGTTGGCCTTTTCTTCCGGACAGCTAGCAGTAGGACAAGAGAATATGGCCTCAAGTTGCACCAGGGGAGATTTAGTTTGGGTATGAGGAAAAATTTCTTCACTGAAAGATTTGTCAAGGCTTGGAACAGGCTGCCCAGGAAAGTGGTTGAGTCACCATCCCTGGAGGTATTTTAAAGCCGTGTAGATGGGGCACTTGGGGACATGGTTTAGTGATGGACTTTGCATTGCTGGGTTAACAGCTGGACTCAATGATCTTAGAGGTCTTTTTTAACCTAAATGATTCTATGTTTATTTTCTCAGTATTAAGAGTAGCCCGCACAGCTGGATGATGATGAGGGAGATCCAGCAAGCCAAGTGATTTATGTTTTGGGAAAGTGAATAAAGCCAGTAATTTTACTGTACATGAAGAAGTGTTTCAAAATTTCATCCCAGAAGCTTGAAAACAATGCATCCGTTCTGATTTTCTTTTGAGATGCATGTGTCAATGTTTAGGATATCCCAAATGGTGAGCTAGAATCTTGGCTTACAGAGCCTCCCTGAATTTGTCAAAATAATATATGAATTCATGTAAAAACTTCACAATTAACCACTGGGGTCCAGTTAACATCATTGTGATAGTGTCAGGAGCAAAACCGCTGAATTTTGCTGCATTTAGACAAATAGAGCCATGAGGTTACTGAGGTTACAGTGCTTCTGATTAACCTATATGGCCTTCTGTTTCTATTCACTACCCTTCATTCCGAAAAGAATGTCGTTTACTAGACTTCACCATCCACCTGCTGTGGAATAGCATCCTATATCCTATGATCACTGGTCTATTCAGAAGTAACTCATTACTGGAATTTTCAATACATTCTATTGTACTGCCTTCATTCAGTGACTTACATATGACACCTTTTTTTTTCTCTCTCATCTGAAGACTTAATCAATTGTAAAGGCTGCATTTATCATGTTCTGCCAAAACAGCAACAGCGACAACAAAAAAGCTGTACATTTTGTATATTTAAATTTTAATTTTCTTTTCTTTGCATATTTAGTATTATAGAGGACAGTGTCTATCATTCCACCTGGGCAGAAAATACTTGGTTTATCTGTTTAGTGCATGGCTAGAAACAGTACTGCATAGTTAACTGGTTAATTACTATGGTCTACTAGATAGCATAATTTAACACATTCTAACAAAATACGCAGTCTGGATTCATCAGTAGCCATGATGCCATGCTTGGGGCTGTGCCTCACAGAAGCAATCCCTGACTATACTACCTGATGCAGCCTTTCAGCCTTTTGTGCTCTTCAAATACATGTTTTAATAATATCTCTGCCTGGATTTAGGAACTGAAGGAAGATTATTCTAAAAAGCTGAAAGAGCTTGAACAAGGTTTTGGCAAGTCAAGTTCAGGGATTTGTTATTCAGTAAAAGTCCTTCGAGCCACTACCTTCAAAGTAACACTCAGTGAAGATAACGACATGATAATGTCCTGTGCTGAAGGCTCTGAATTATGAATGGGAATTGCTGTAGGAGGGCTGAAGAAGTTAATGATTCCAGTTGTCTTTCAGCTCTTCTGCCTGAATTCAGCTGTTGGACAAGCACAGCATGGGGCTTTAAGGCAAACGAAAAGAGAAGGAACACCATCAGCCATTCCAAATGACATCAGATATGTACATGGTGGGTTTTATTGTGCTTTGTGAACTATTTAATGTGTTCTTACAGACAACTTCATGAAGTTATCTATATTGATTGCAAATGCCACACCTCTATACAATCCCTTTTAGTCTAATTTTTAAGTAACTTGAAGCATAACTTGGAAACTGTTTTTTTATGGAGCTCTTGATTATGAAAAGATGAGTTCTGTAGGTTTTTCTACCCGATTCTTCACACTGTCATAAACTGATTTCTCATGGGAAATACATTCACTTACATAGTTAGGCAAGGGCTGTAGCACTGGCACACTGCTGGCAAAGCGATCATAGATCTGACAGCTGTCCAACAGTTTTAAATCTAAAGACTCTGACATCTGTTTTCCTTTCCTGCAGTACGCATTGTTGCACTGTAAGATACATTTCCAAGTCTGCATATAATTTCTTTGTTTAACTACTATCCCCTAGTATGAATTGTACACCTGTTTATTTGACTGTTCTCACCATTGCTTGGAAAATGAAAAAACCAGTTAAATCCATTAAACTACAGATATCCTATTGCTATTAATTGTTATTTCTATGGGCCCAAATTTGTCATTATTACTGATGTCAGTCTAGTTTTACATACTACATCTACATACTCAGACACATATCTTCGCCTTCATTCTCAGATGACCCCAGATTGATGCATACAGGCATTTACTCACCAAAGACTTCAAAACAGAAATAAAAATTGCAAGCCTTGAATAAATCACTCTTAATTTTTTTATCAAAATGTAAATGGGATCATCTGGGGACTTGTCCCCTTAGAAACCAACAACGCCAAGAAAAAAAAATTGAACGAATGAAAATAGCACCATTTGAAATATTCAGTGAAACATTTTAGCAATCACTGAAGTAAGACTAGCTATTAAAGAAAAATAGGATGAGTCAAAAGAGAAAGTCTTTTGCTGTGATCTCTTCTACAGCGTACTGACAAGAAAAGTACTGACAGAACTAGGAGGTGAGCATATGCTATTGTTAAAAGACTGCATGTGCTGATCTAGTTCAGCATGTACTTTTGGTATCCAGCTAGTTCCTTGAATGCAAAGTCAGGTAGTTTTTCAACATCTGCATTCACGTGGGTCCCAGTGCTGTCATCAAATGTTCAGAGCATAGGGTAATAAAGATATATGATATCTTCTGGCACTTCGGGGGAACACAAGGCACTCAAAGTGAATCTGAAAAAATGTTTAACTTGACCTGTCTGCTATAGTCATACATTCAAGAATACCAGATACAAAATATTTGTAATGTTAAAGATATTTTATAAAAATTCCAACTAATTAGAGACTAGAATATTATCTTTCTTAGTATCAAGTGGTTCACTTAAAATCTATGAGTACTATGAGTCTGTACAGAAGAATCTTGATTTTATCAAGGTCTTTCAATTTCTCTTTTATTTCTGTAGTCTATAATTCTATAATCTGATTTGAAGCACACTCAGATATAGCAAACCTAATTTTAAGAAGATTTTATTTTAGTAAAAATCATCTCCAATCAGCAATTAGAAATGCAATGAGGTAGAAAACAGAAATTCTATTTCTGTTCTCAGTTCCTTCTGAAGCAGATGTCTAGTGTTTGTCAAGAGGGAATGGCAGAAAAGTGTAGTATTTGCCCTGTTTTAAGTTGCAGAAGGGAGTGCTCCCTTGTGCTGGTACTACAGTGAAATAAACTAAGCAAAACATTAAATTGAAGAATTCTCCATTCATAATGTCAAATGTCAAGTACAAGTCAAAAAAAGATCAGCAATTAATGTTGCCCTTAAAAATCTTTTGCCTGGGGGATCTGAAGTCATGCACTAAAAACAGAGTATAGAATGCAAGTTCCATTTGGGGTTTCTTCCCTTTTCAGGAAAAATAATGTTTTACTTTGGTATTATGTTATATAACCAGGAGTCTGTGTTCACTTCAGATTTAAGGAGGGTGTCAGGTGTCTGGGTACAGACAATCTCAGTCAGTCCAGTCTAGGTATGAGTGGGTGTATGACTGTATGTGAGTCAGAGTGAGTCTCACTAGTATTGCATGCAAGGCCCTAGAACTCATGGGAGCATGAAGCTTTGTATGTTACTGCAGTACTGGGGTGCATGGAGGCTCTACACCGAGTCAGCAGATGAAGGCTTCTCTCTTCTGTGTAGGCCCGTACGCTGCACACCCTGGACATACTGAGCTGTGTGGCAAGAACACACTACCCTTGAGGCACATAAGGTAGGCAGGCCCCCAGGGCAGGCACACACAACAGCATGGACCAGCAGTACAGGCAGAGACATACCTTTCCTGGCTCAAAGAGACAGCGACAGCTTCATCCCAGGTGCCTGGGACTGGTGGCTCTGAGAGAAGCTGCAGTGCTACACTAGTAACACCAGTTCCCTGGACTACGGCAGGGAATGAGGTGGTGAAGGCCAGTGTGCAGGTGTGGAAGGATTCATCTATTGCTTTATGAAATCCATGCAGCAGCATGGTTCTTTCTCACTTAACTGTGAGAGAACTTGACTGCTCTTCTGGACACTCTGGAAGTGCTGGGAAATACTGAGGGGCTGTCAGCACCCATTTATGTTGTCACTCTGAAGCTGACATGTTGCTAACAAGAGTAAGAAGGCGGGCTGGTCCTGTCCCCTAGCTGAACCAGCTTGTCTGAACTGAAATCCCACCTCCAGACTAAGTGAGATGGTTTCAGGTGTCCACAAGTAGTCACCATGCCAGTGTAAGTGCGCAAGTAACACAGGCAATCAAGACATCCCCTCAAGCACTTATAAAGGGCTGGTGGTAAGGGTTCAAAAGCTGCCCTTAGTGGTATATAACAATATGTTCAGAGGGATGGTTTGCCACATCAGATAGGCAGGACCTGCTGAATTGAGGATCTCTGTATGTCTGGAAATATGGATCTGTGCAACAACTGGTAGAACAGGCTATTCTGGGCTAGTTTCAGCTTAATACAGTTGTGTACTCTGAAATGGCTGAGAATGTGTGCAGCTGCAGAGCTTTACCAAGTCAGAGAAGTTGGAAACTCACACTAACCTAGGTTTGAAACACTCTGATCTAAAACATTCTGGGCATTTAACGCTCTTAAAAGAAGGGAGATTGGTCAATGGCAGAATTAAGATGGGCACTGGCAGTATTAGATGGTGTCAGTAACAGTATCCTGCACTGAAGGTGACGATCCGCTTGGCAGCACTGACCTAGCAGGCAGGAATACTATAGATACCAGCGGCATCTAGCCAGAAGAAAGACATGTTGTCTTTCTTCAGAAGTCAAAGCATATACTGTGATTGTACATATCCGTTGCTTAGGCACCTGTTAATAAGCACTACTGAGTTACCAAATGCATTGTTTTTTTTCCTTAATCATTAGCAAAGTAATCAAACATACATCCCTCTCTGGCTTTTTAAAGTAGGACCTTAAATTCAAAGGTATTTTGCCTTCAATGGACAATATTTGTGCCCCACTTAGTTAAATGGTCTTTGAGGAGATCTCAATATTCTCATGGGATTTTGTTGTACGACCAGAGTAATGTTGTATGATAAATATGAAGAAAAAAAACATGTTTAAGTTTCCCAAAAATGTTAACATTGATTAAAAAAATACAGATCTTATGGTAAGATGCAATATTATTTGCACAATGTAATTTAAATTATATTTTATGGACATTTTACAGCTTATATTTTATATTACTGTCTTCCTTGATTATGTCATATAGATCTGTAGTTGTTGTTTTGTTAATTTTTTTATTTGTTTGTCATGGGATGATTACATTTAATTATTGATTTATTCACTGTGACATCATTCAATTTTCTGAGGCATACAGTGGGTAATAAAGGCACTTCACCAGTTTGGGGTGTTTTAATTTCAAAAGCCATATACATTTATTTGTTATTTTAAATGTACATGTTTGGTATAGGACAAATTCAACATCATTTGAACATATTTGAATAAGGAGGAAATTTGTAAAAAAATTATAGTTCCTTAAAAGACCAGAAGAAACAATACCTTAGCATTTAACTGACCTTTACTCAAGCTTCTTCCATACTAGACACCAAAATCAAATAAAAATTGAATCCAAGTAAAGTATCCAGTATTGCACTCTATACAGTGTGGAGTCTGTTCTTACGTAACTCATACATACATGGTTTTTTAATGTGATTTATTTGTCTTGACTCCACTAAGTTCAGCCCATGTAGCTGAAGTATAAATGTTTATATTTTTGGGGCTGCACATCAGTGCTGACACATCTAGGTGAAGAACTGGTTCCCCAGATAAGTTCCTCCACACTCCTGTTACCTGAAGGAGTGTCAGCCAGAGCTCCCCAGGCGACCTTTCAGCTGCCACTCAGAGATTATCTGCATGATCTAGTGCCACTTGACACACCCTTGGGTATCAAAGATCTCTACAGACGGCTGGCAGAGACACCACAAGACTGAAGACAGACCTGCACCGTTCTGACACAACAGTGGGAGTACAGGAGAGGTACACCACGCAGCAGTGAAAATGGTACTAGACAGATATGTTTAAGCAGCTTATTTAGCTTTTTGCTTATCTAGTTAGGTGGGCACTTTGTCTTCTTGAGAGATTAGTGTTCTGCATCAGCCTCAAAAGCCAACAGTTCTCTACACAGGAAGTTGCCCATCAAGGACACGGTTGCATACATTTTTCTCAGTTTGATTAGCAAGCATAAGCATTAATTTTTTCTTTCGCACAGCCTACAGTAACACCTTCATATATACATCTTTCTGTTATTTCTCCAGCAGTACAAACCATAATGAAACTTTGGGTGTGCTCACAAAGAAAATACACAGTATTAAATAAATACATCAGTATGATTACTTAGCCACACACCAGTAAGCATATGGAATGTTTTGACAAGAGTAAATTTTAAAAGTTTCCCCTTTCTTTGGAATTGCTCTTCATGACCAAACACCCTACCACAACAAAATCAAGATATGGCTGTAGCATAGGGAGGTAAATGTGTGCTATGTTTAATCCAATTAGCATAGTTACAAGTAGCAGTGTAGATGCAGCAGCATAGGCTGGACAGTACATTATATAAATCAGAATACAAGCCATACAAAAATCTAGCAACATGCTCTGAACCTTCTCGTTGTTCTTTTTCAGCTTCCAGCAATCAGTGACCGAAGGACTGAGATAGGATTTGTCTCCGGCCGCTATCTTCAATGCCAATCAACAGACACCTCCCATTACCCTGCCTACTCCCATATCTACAGTTCTGTCTCCCTCAGTCTTCAACAGCACCACATTCCACTATTTCTGTCACATGAAAAAGTACCTCCTGATGATTTTTTTTCATCTATACCATGATTTACAGGATGCTTCTAATTCTTGTGTTGTGAGGTTTTGTGAATGCTTGCTTCTTGTTTACCTTTCCATACCATCCATTGCTTTAAAGATTTTTCTTGTGCTACTTTCCACATCACTTTTCTAGGCGAAGAATTCTAAACTATTTAACTCCTCCACACATGGTAGTTATTCTTTACCTCTGAAAGTCTCTGCCACCCTTCCTTCAACTTTTTCTTGTCCTAGCCTACTATACCTTTTCCAAAACGGCATAAGCAAAACTCCATACAGGAGTAAAAATACTTCAGTCCCAATTAAAATGCTTGAATTTATTCCTTTGCTATACTTACTTTCCCTATCCCATGACTAAAACAAAAAGATGAATTCATGTAAGGTGTTCCAGGAAATAACCTGCAGCTACAGCACTACAAAAATGAAATTGAATATCTCTGTTTATCTCTAAATATTGGTATTCTCATAAGTTACACAGTGATTGACCTTTACTTGGTATAATTGTGCCATTTTTGTAACTGATTGTAAAGAAATGCAAGAATAGTAAGCTGTTTGATGTTACACAGAGTATACTATACTTAAAATCACAGATCTGCAATCAAAGACAAAAGTTCTGCTGAAACCAAGTTGCCAGGCAAACAAACTACATTTAAAAACCAGAAGAATATTCAATAACAATCCATTTGTATTGCCCAAAGCACAAAAAAAAAAGCAAGATGAAACCAAGTGTCTTGGATACGTAGAAAAGCGTATCCAAGCAACAACACTGACTGAAAAGAAATAGGTCATGTGAAGAGAAGCATTAAATTTAGTAATCAAATGTATATTCAGCAGAAAAGATAAAGAAGCTTTAGTGAAACAACTTAAAGAAAAACAAAAAAAATTTAAGAGATTTCTGAAGCTGGGAGACACGTGAGACAAAAGATGTGCACTTGGTTGCAACAATGCAACTGAAAAGAAATTCCATGCTAGTTAGCTGAGTTAAATTTATAATATGAAATAACTCAGAGCAGATTTTGGTACAGTATTTTATTTTTGATCAGTTTTACCCCAGAAGCTTGATAAGAGCTCTAGTTCATTGGGCTCCTGCACAAGCAGACTGAAGTCATGATATGTTAAGTTGGTACAAAAGTACAATGGTAAAACTTTTAGTGACATCACAAGGTCTTGCAGGCAGCCACTACAATTTGCTTTTCATCCTAATTAGGTCAGTGACAGAGCTCTCCTACATTACACAGAATCGCACACATGATCTAATGAAAAGGTGTGACCACTGCTGCTGTTGGCATCTCATCTGAGCCTAGTCAGTTCAGCTGAAGAACTTGTTCACCAGGGAACTTACCTGGAGGTGTGACAGTCAGCTGTCTTGAGCCACAGATGTGGTAACACTGAAAGAATCACCCTGTTCCACAACCTGTTACCAAAAAAATTGTACTCTCTTCCTCCCTGAAAGATTTTTACTCCATTTCAGAGACTGTCTTGTTAAATCCTTGAACACTCATGGATGGCATTTTTTGTAATAGTGGAGTTTCTTCCATTTCAGATGCACCAGCTCTGCCACTCACAAGAGCCTTTCTTTCACTGTTAAATTACAGGTTTTCTCACCTTTGGACAAGGTCTGAACTCCATGGGCACTCCCTGCCCAACAAAAAGGCAGGTCATGCAGCTGTGATAGTAGCTGCAGGACAGCTGATTAGGACCTCAGGAAGAAGACAGAAACTCACAGCATCCAGGAAAGGAAAGGGCTGGCTTGTGAGCAGTAGAGCCATTTATCCTTTCCTCCTGCTTAGCTCAAGACTCAGCAGAAGCTGTGCTCTGGGGGTGCTTGCTTCCCAGAGAAACAGTTCAGCACCATTCTGCTGCTGTGGGAAGCAGCAGTTTTCAAAGCCAGCCCTCTCCTGAGGTCCTGTGGGAAATACCAGTGGGGGAAAGAATACACTTCTCTCAGAAATGATAGCATATTTTAATTCAGAAGGAAAAAACCCCAACAAACAAATGCAGCATATATGCTGCTATATACTGCAGCAATTTGAACACTACAATTACAGAAATACATATTTCATGTTTAATATAAATTCATCCTGTAGATTTGCTGTCTCTGGGAGTAACCATTGACTTTGCTCTGTGGGCACTGCTGAAAATAGTGGGCAGAATAGGATCATCTAATGATGCCAATTTTGTGTCTATTTATCAGTAACTGACATAGCAAAAAATACTGGCTGGAATACAGACAAACATGACAAGTCTGGGGTGGGAACTAAGATATGTGGTATAAAGGGTAGCACTGTGGTTTGAATGTGAATGCAAAGGTTGAGTGTATTTAGGAAGGACAGTGCATATCCATCTGTCATCAGCACCCAGTAAACAAACAGAAGAAAAGCCATGGAGAGCAAAGAGAAGCAGTAGTTACATGTCACCAAGAGAAAGTTGAAAGAACAAACTGTAAGCAGACATTATACTTTGTGTCGTTTGGTTCTTTCTCTTTTCAGGGAAATGTTTATGAACATTTCTTGTGAATTAAAACACCATAGACATAACTGGGTTCTCTGTCACTGCATTCCCTAATTAAAAAAAGAAAAAAACCTCATAAGGCTGAATCTGGCCAGCAAGAGAGGCTACAAAGTAGGGGAGAAAAAAGTACTTTAAACTGAGCTTAAGCAGTTACTCATCTTGACATTGCCTTACAAAAGTGATCTTTATGTTGAAAAGGCCAAATTCCAAGGAGAAAAGTATTTTCCACTCTGCTACTAGTTACTATTGGTATTTTCTACCAGCTAGAATCAGAATAACAACTATTTCTTTTTTTGCCTTATTGAACCCTAATACTTTACTATCAAAACAGAACATTTCTCTCAAAAGAAGAAACAACAATTAAATTATAACAAAACACGTTGACTGACTGTAAATATTGCTTTCAGTGTTTTCTTCACACATACAAAGCAGAAGATTTTACTAGTAGGTATTCTTTACTCATGTTGTCTACATAAATAACTGGGACCTAACATGGGTGAGAAACAATCAGTTGTTTTGATGAATCGGGTTGAAAACATTTATCGTATTTCAAGTACAGAGGTATTAAAATAATTTTTAACAAAAAAGCCTGCAATAAACTTATTTCACGAGAGAAATGACTGGAAATTCTCAGGTTCAGAGCTTACTAGATACCAAGTACAATACCCAGAGGAGGCTTCCTGTATTTACTCATGGCAGGTGCTTGGAGATTGTTGACCAGTTGAGTATTACAACTTATGCTTTAGGGTTTAAAAAAAAAAAAAAGTGGTTTTATGTACAAAGAAAACTCCAAAACATTGCACAACAGGGTGAAGGATTACACCAGAGAAGTTGCACTGTGTTTCATAGGTAAATTAATTTAACTAGGAGCAGGATTGTGAGGAGGATTTTTTGGTTTGAAACCTTCAACTAGTATCAAATGGAGTGGCATGGGCTCCAGGACATGAGACAAGACAATGGGTGTACTGGTGGACAGGATCCACTTTTTACCAAAACCTATAGTGATATAAGAAGGGGCAACATTTTCAAAGTTTAAGATGGAAGATTTAGATTTGATATAAGCATGAACTTTCTTATGATGAGGGTAGTGAGATACTGGAACAGGTTGCTCAGAGAAACTGAGGATGCCCCATCTCTAGGCGTGATCAAGTTCACGTTGACAGGGCTTTGAGCAACTTGGTCTAGTGGAAGGTGTCCCTGCTCACTGCAGTGGGATTGGACTAGACAACCTTTAAAGTTCCCTTCCAACCCAGACTCTTCTGTGATTCTATGATTCTAAGACATTAAAACAATTGAAACAGTCCTCAGGGTCCTCAGAAAGTCATACTGACAGCTTCACTACACCTAAATTTCTGATTATGAAGGAGATGCACACAGCCTGTTCCTAAAGTGACAATGACAGACTACGATCATAGCACTGGCAACCTTTTTCCAGTACTCTATCCTTGAAAAACATTTTTCCTAATGTTTAACCTAAAATATCCTGGTTGCAATTTCTGCTCCTGGTGGACAGAGAAAAGAAGTTATTCCCATCTCATCAGTAACTTCTCGTATACTTGCAGACTATAGTCATTCTCCTACTCTTACTCTTCCCTAATTAACCAGTCTGAAATAATTCACTATTTCCTCTAGGTCCCTTGACATTCTGGTTGCCCTTTAGGTGGTCCACATCATTCTTCACATGCAGCATTCAAAACTAGCGTTACAACTGTTAAGCAAAGCAGAATTCCTTGCCAGGACTTGCAAACTCTAATCCCATAATACATCCTAGCAGAATGCTTATCTTTTTTTTGCAATAATAAGACATGGTTGACTCACACCCAGTCTGTGACCACTCAAATCCTGAGTTATTATTGTACAGAATTTCTACCTAATCAGTTTCCCCTACTAGCTGATTATTGCTGCCTAGGGCTGCATCTGTTTTGGCTGAAGAACTTCCCATTTTTTTCATATTTCTAACTGAAGATAATTTTTATTTTGTCCCTGCCCTCCAGCATACCTACTCCCTCCCAGCCTGATACATATGTGAATTCAATGAGCATTTTCCCTTTTATAAGCATGCATCCAGGTCACCAGATTCTGAATCTGTGCAATCCAACTTGATACACATTTCCATTTTGATAGAAAACCACTCTGTAACTCTGGTTTTCCAACAAACATTGCATGCACCTAGCTGCAGACCAACATGGAACACACATTATTAATTTCCATATGGGAAGCACATAAAACGTTCCCTGAAAATCAAGACATACTGCATCTAGAGCTCTTCTCTATCCATAAGGTATGTCATGTGGTTGTATGGGCAATCAGATTTTTGAGATGTGAGTTTGTTGCCAGTTACTCGTCCCTATGTTATTTTTCAGGAATGTACAAATATATTTTTCTAGAAAAATAATTTTGCTTAATAATGTCATACCTTTTTTCTCCTTTCTCTCTCTACCAGGCTTGTCACTTTACAGCCTCCCTCTATCCTACCTAACATCCATAACTTCTCAAATACTTTGATTATTGACACTGGGATTCTGTTAGCAAGAGCTTTAAATACTCTAGGACATAGTTAAAGAGAGAATTCGGGTCCATTTGAAAACACATGGCTTAAACATTCTACCCTTTTCTTAACTGAAAATGCACCTGGCTAGTGCATTAGTTGCCTTATTTTACTACCTTAGATAGTGAAATCTAGAAGGTACTGCATTCCTGACACCTTTTAGTTTTCTCACTTTACAATGAGAGTACACTTTCTATTACACACAATTTATGGGCTTCTGGAGTGATGTGGGGGTTTTATTTCGCTCGCTAGTTGCATTTCATCTCATGTTTGTCTTTCTGATTTTTTTCTCACATGCTTCTGTTGTACTTTTATTCTCAGCCTTAACAACCAGCATAAAAGCTAACTTACTTTCTCCTCTCCTGTAGGTTTGTTTCTCCAGGTTGAGTGATTTAGCCGAGCTGGTTTCCTAACTCCAAGTTCATTGAAGACTGCCTTCCTGACTTCCGTGGGGTTCATGTTGATCATACTCCTTGTTCTGCTCCTGTAGATGACTAATCTCTCATCACTCTGCTATGTCATGTACAGTCCCAACTAATGCTTACCCTGACCTTTTCAGCTACTTGTTTCTTACTGCCTGTAATCAAAACTAGAATAGCCTTATTGCTCTGTGCAGACTTCTCCAGAAAATCTGAAAGGCTCAACTGTCTCCAGCCTTGTGTTCATGTAGGTATTCACATTCACACGTGAGGGAGAGGAAACAAGAAGTTTGTGCCACAGGGACACTGCTTAAATTACACAACCTGTCTCATACAGCAAATGTCTCATCATCATGGGTTCTTTGCAGGGACCATGTACGACCCAAACAGACACAGTCACAGCACTC
The DNA here is from genome assembly GCF_000738735.6 of Corvus cornix cornix. Lineage (NCBI taxonomy): Eukaryota > Metazoa > Chordata > Aves > Passeriformes > Corvidae > Corvus > Corvus cornix. The sequence goes on from NC_046333.1 coordinate 37,177,373, forward strand.
TTGGTGGGAGTACCCTGTCACCCACCTGAAAACATGAGACCTTGTCTCTCCCCAGCCACTCCCATGTCTAGGAGGGAATTTTAGGTTAGTCAAGTGTGAGTCATGAACTCTGGAATAGCCAAGCATGACAAGATGGAAGTTCTGCATAGCAACACAGCCTGTCACAGCCTCAGCTGCTGATTATCCTGATATATTAATAAATATGTATCTAGGCACCCCTCTTTGCAGTTCACTCGCTCCTTGGAACACTTAAACTTCTCCTGGCCTCCTCGTAGCTGACTCTTGCACACAGTTACTCAACTTTCTACTGCAATTGCCATGGGCATGGTTTCAAAATGTTTCCTATAGGGCAGATAGGGGGGTCTGAATGGAAACCCATTCTGAGATGGTGTGAACAGCAGCTCAGTCTGGACTGCTCTTTCTTTATTCCCATCTCATGATCCTGGTGAAGTAACCAGCAAAACTTTTCATACAATTCTCTTCAACTACACCTCTTTTGTTCAAATGCTAAAATTCAGAGACTCTGGTTTGCCCTCCGGGACTGTCCCCTTACAGTCACGGCCACCATGTCATCAATTTCCCAGTTCACAGACAGCCTGCTCCCAGAGCAGGATCAAACATGAGTCCTGGAAGAGGCACAAGAAAGCTTGCCCTCCTGCACAGCAAGGATATGAAAGGACAAGAGGCTGAGACAGACTGCTTTCCCATGTAAGGCAGGCCTTGGGCACAAGGACCATAGAGAAACAGTAGCCTTGCTTCAAGGAGGGCCTCCCATGTCACCAACATCCCTCACAGCTTCCAGGAGTTTGGGTATCTGTAGAAATAGCCTCCTTATGCTCACCATAGGGAGATACATGTTGGTTGGAAGATGTTGGCAAAGTGAATGTAAAGGAGGATCTCCAAGTATTTGAACAATTCTTGGTCAGCCTATACTCATTTAAAACTCTTCCTACCCCCACATATGTGCCTAGGAAACGGGATAATATGGAGCAGACACACTAGGAGCACAACAAGCATGCTGCCACTGGTCTCAAACTGCCAGTCCTGTTTGGAGGAGAACATTGAAACAGAGTCCACAAAGATCAGAAGTTGAACAAGCTGCCAAGGGCTGCTGTGGCCCCGTAGACAACTGGGCTCTGAGAGGGCCCAACTGCATGAATCTCCAGACTCCACCAAAAACTGAGAGTTACATCTTTTTGTTTCTTCAGTGACTTAGCCAAGGCTGAAACATCCAGCTGCCATAGTACTGAGGTCCAGAACCAGGCAGAAGCAGCTCAGTTAACATCAGGATTCCTCCCACACCTCAGTAACACAGAGAGCCCTCCCCAGAGAAACACAGATACCAGGACTCTGGGCAGAGTTCCTCATTTACATCTTCAGTCTTCCAGTGCTATTTGGGCTTCTGCTCAGGCTTAGCCACAGCTAACTCCAACACCTGCACCTCCAGTCCCTGAGGCAGCTGACAAACAGGCTTCTCTCCTGAAGAAGCACAGCAGAGGAAGTCAGTCCTCCAGTGACAGCAATGCATGGACAGGTGCTCCCAGGGGCATTCTACGACAGCTCCAAGGTCCTCTTGCCATCACAAACAAGTTCATTTGCAGAAACCAACCAGATTTATTCTGCTTTCTCCTTGCTATTCTGAGGCCCCACAAAATGTCGAAATAAGATCGGGCATAATAAATGACCTTACTTTAATATAAACATGTTTAAACACTCTTAGTCTGTAACACTTGGCCAGGTCAACCCCCTCTTGTTGCTCTGACTGATTTTAGCAAGCTGCAAACTGCAACCGATGCAGTTTGGAGAAGTAGCTTACTCATGGGTAACATACCACTTATTAAATAGAACAGTACTAAACTAATTCAATAATGAGGGCCAGATACAAGCCCCACTAAAAATCAACACAGAGAAGTGAGAAATTTAACAGTAGCAGGGACCATTCCCTTTGAGATATTTTCAGTGTCCAGAAATTTTCCTGAAATACAAAAATGGAAAAAATCATCTGAACTATTTGTCTCATTATGGTACAGCTGTCCTTCATTCACTGACACTACACTGCAACATTAGCCAACTGATGCACAACTCTCTTCTTCTATCAGCATTATTGCAGTCATTTCTTCATGCACAGAAATACAGAAGATTTATCCACATAATCAAATCAGCTCTGAAGAAACGGAGTCATTCCTCAGTAAGAGAAAGAAGGACTGCTAAGTAAAAGTGGGCTGCTTGTACAATTATATTCTTAAACAAGTGTAACCAATTACTGCTTGGGTGAGCATCACGGAATTAAAATCACAGATAATTGTGTCTGAGCACTTGCACATTCCATGAGTAGGATGTAAATCTCATTTATGAGGTTTTAAACTTACTCTTCCATTGAAATTAAGAACAAATAAAATCATAGCATCCAGAGCTATTGTTTCAGGCTGTTTGCAAATTCTAGCAACCATCATTGCAAACCTTTGCCAGCGATCACATACTTCTACACACACTGATAGTCACTTTTCTCATAAATAAAATCTTTCAGAGAAATAATAAAAATAAATACACTCTCCTGAGAAAAATATCAGATTGACAAACCATTGTGACACAGACAAACTTTAGCTGAGATTGTGTAATCTCAACAATCGCTGTTGTTAAATTGCAGAATGGTTTTAGCTGAGAATTATTTCAGCTATTACCAAATTCAACTTATACCTTTTATCAAAGGATTTCAGAAACCAAAAGAAACAGGAATCATCATTCCATCTGTTTTTCTAAAAACAGCTTTAGAGCTCAGTTACAAAATTCAGAAGAAACACAAGACTTAAAATCTGCTCTCCACTCCTTCCACTTGTTGCACTTTGCTGCTTTGTTTCAATTAAGGTTCGTTGATTGTCCAATACAAATGCAGTTCTTATGCAGCTGAACAATAACACAGTCAATATTGTGAGGCCAAGTGCTGTCTAAAACAAGCACATCCCAGTATTCTCCTCCCCATAGGCACGGCTGCACTTAATCTTTCAAAACACTTGAAAATGACAGTTGCAATAGGTATTCTACTTGCAATCGTCTTAGGGACGGATAATATTTAATTTGCATCCAGAACTCCTAATTTGCTTCTTATATGTAAAAACAAACATTACAAACTGGAACACCAAGTGTTGACTAGCCCTGCTGCCCTCTTTGCAGGCCTTGCTGAGCGAGTTGGCCAAAGATCTTTCTGTGGAGGAGCTTACACTTTAGTTTGGGTTCTGCTATCTCTCCCGTTTTACTTCTCAGCTGTGTGCTGGCACCGGGGCTTTGCCAGCTCTCAGATGCCACTGCCCGGTGTCGTGTCCCCCCTGTGCATTACTCGGTGGGGAGGCAGTGGGGAACACAGCCCTTCGGTAGATAGGCACGGTACGCATAGTGTGTACACACAATGTCTGCACAGTGCTCACAGGGCACAGTGTGCACAGTACAGGATGCACACACACGCACCGTGCGCCCCACACTCACGGGGCAGAGACGCCCCTCTGCCGGCCCGGGAAGCCGCGGCCCTTCTGCACGGGCGTCATCTGTGCCGCCATCCCGGGATCAGGAGGCGGGACACAGGTCCTACCAACCGGAGCCTTGCTCCAGCCATGTCGCTGGTGGGCGGCTGGGGAGCGGCCGGGACCCGCACCCCTCTTGGGGAACCATGCCCCGTGCCCCGCCCGATGCCCACACACGGCCCCGAGGCTGGCCTGCGGGGCTCCAGCCCCTGCTGGCCGTGCACGACGCCGCTCGGGGGTGTGGGTGGCCCCGCGGCGATGACGCAGGCGGCGGGCGGGCAGGAGGGAGGGAGTAAGAGAGGGAGGAGCCCGTAATGGCCGGTTCTGCTGCCGTCGCGCTGTCCCTCGCTGCGCTGCCGGCCACCGCCACCGCCGCCCCTCCGCCGCTGTCAGCTCCCGGCCGCTGCGCCGCCGCCATGGCCGATGAGGAGGCTCCCAGCGAAGGGTGAGTGATGCAGCCGCGGGGTGACCCCCGTCCTCCCCGCGGGTGTCCTGGGTCGCGGGAGGAAGCCTTTCGGGGCGCCCGGGCCGTGCCCGCCACGGGCGCTGCTCGCCCGCCTCCTCCCGCCGCCGGCCCGTCTGCCCGCGGTGCCTACGGGTTACGGGGCGGCGGCGGCGGCCGGCCCCTGTGTCGGGGTTTGGGTGGGCTCCCGCCTCCCCCAGCGCCCGCCGGGCTCCGCGCTCCGCTCCGGCCCCGCCGCGGTCCGGTATCGCCACTCGCGCGCTTCCCGGCGTGTGGGCACACTGCCTGCCATGTTTTCCTGCCGCACAGCCCGCCTTCCTGCCATGGCTTCCCGCCTCCTGGCACGGGCAGGCTCCCGGCAGGGTTTGCCGCCGGCTCCTTGCGAGCCCCGTGCCCCCGCTGCCTCGCCTTCTGCACTGGAGCTCCGCCGTGGCTGGCCAGCTGTTGTCATTGTACACCTGCCTGCAGGCGTTGCCCCTGCGCGTTTCTCTGCCGCTTTGCTTTGGCGTATGTACGCACCCCGACTGTCATCCACACTTCCCTTTGCGCCCCAGAGGTCACACGTCTGTATACGGTGCTGGCCCGTGCTCCCGTAAGCCTCTGCAGCTTTATCTGTGCATACAAATACCCTGTCTTCCTGTTCCGTCCATTCTATGTGTTCACTGTGATGTAGAGCAGACAGTACACTTGTCAGCCTCTCTTTTGTCATCATTCTATATTTGACAGGAGATGAGAGCACATCTATAAATCACAAGTATACACTGTTGCTCTAACTTTTCCAGTACTGTATGCTATCCCTGGTAACTTTCTCTTTCCTTTCACTGTCCCAAGGTATTCACGCCTACTGAAGTAACTCCTATGGCAAAAGTTACCCTGCCCCTGTTCTTGACATACATCTCTAATACTTGTTTATAACTTACACCCTTGCTATATGACTTTATTATAGCTATTAGTCATTCTTCTGCCTGAAATTACATAGTTCTGCACTTTATCTTTTGTCTGTGTACATTCAAATGGTTATATACAAGTTACTAATCCACGGTCTGTTCTTCATGTCACATGTTCTTTACTCATGTATGCCTTCGCAGTGTATGCTTTATTTCTTGTTAATCTTCAGCTTCCGTTGCAGACCCGTTCTTATACCCTTCCATTGCCCCCAAATATGTTGTCTGCCCCTGTAGAATAATACAGTCATCCTGTCTCTGAGTCTGTTTACCAAACATACTTAATATATCTGCTGGTCACTTATCTCAAAGTTTGTTCCATCATATTTTATGGTTCTAGTCCAAACAGTCCTCTATCAGAATATATCTATCTGTGCTTTAGTCGCACATGTGCTTTATTCCTTCTGTCAGATGTGTAAATATGCTTTGTATGCATTGTTTACATAAATTTTTCCTCTTTCTCTCTGCTTTAAATATCAGGAGATATATCCCATTGGTGATTGCCTAGCCCTCAAAAACTCATTTCTTGCCTTTTCTTCTACATCTCCCTTCTTGCATAACTAAGTCTTGCGTTATTTTGAGAAATCAGACTTAAAATTCTTCAACTACCTGCATGAAACTCATGCCATGCATTCATGACTTCTTAATTAAGGATGTTGCTATTTGCATGTTGCCGTGCTATGTGTCTGTTTTGTTATCTTTCAAAACTACCTGCATCCTCACTCTTCTTTTTGGTCCTTTTTCCAGTTTGGGATTTTGGTATTTCATCTTACATATTTTCCTGCTCTGCCAGCTCAGTCTGACCAGATCTGAACTATCCATCTTTTCCAAACTCCCTGTTATGCTCTTATCACCATATGTACACAGCATTCTCATTTCAAATGCAGACTCCAAAAGCTTCCCTTTCAAAGCACTATGCAATTTTGTCTAATCTGTAACTCTGCACTCTCCTCCTTTCCTCAAATTAAAATAGCTTTTCAAAATCTTCCCCTCCACACAACCTCTGCCTTCTGCAACATCACCCATGGGAAACTACAAGTCCCCTTCTTGGTTCTGTGTTCTTTCTGACCTATTCACTCTCTTGAACACAAGTAGCTTGTAAAGCTTCTTGTGGCTGGTTTACAGGTTTTCTAAGTAAGAGTCTTAAAATAGCTCTGCCTCAGCCTGTTTTGTTTGTGTATTCATTCAGCGCATTAGCCTGAACTGCGTTAGCTGTCTGGTTTGATCACACAGTGCTGAGTGCTGCTGAGACCGTGCCAAGCACCCTCAACTCGAGTTGCCTGTCAGGATTGCAGGATCGTAACACTCGTTGATCTGGACATGGGGTTAGGCTGAATTTTCAAGAGGATTATTGCAAGTTTCTCATGTGATTTACACTGCTGGATGGCTTTTAAAGGCTGTTGATTTTCAGAACTTCTGAAAAATTAGACATTGATGTGGTATTTTTCGGAGTAAGCGTCCCAGTTTACTAAAGACTTCTAAGAACAAAATCTCATCATCCTTTTCCATGAATTCAGAAAGTGCATTTGTGTTGAAATGTTAGTGCTTTTATTGGTTGGTTTCTAGCAATAATTAAAAATAGCATTTCTTCATCTTTTGAAACTGAGAAGAGCTCGGTACCCAGGGGAAGTTTATAAACAAGAGAAATATGTTAATCTTTTTTCATTTAGAATGCTGTGGCAGTGATAGGAAGTTACAATATACCATCAAGCCCCTAGATTAAATTACTAGTGACAGGTGCATACAAAGAATAAATGCAAAGTTTATCTGCTCTGAAAACAATAGTGTGACTCAACTTGTTATGCAACACATTCGCTTTGTTTCAATTTGGTAACTGTGTAAAGCATGGTGAAAACAGAGTAACAGTGGTTCAGTTACTTTCTGGAAGATCTCAGCTGAAAAATATTCATGGCCCTGTCCTAACTTTGAATTAGAAGATTAACTAAACAAATGTTTTAGTAGTCACAATGACAGTGATTGCTTGATTAACATGTCACCTGCTAGTGATTTCCAAACCTGTTTACAGACTTGGACCTCCTCTGTGTAAGTTTTAGATGAAGACTTCTGCCCGTGAGGCAGACAGCCTAGTGTGAGCCTTTTGCCAGTACTGAATTCACTTATTCACTCTGGATGCAGCAGGACTGCTTATGGCTTGTAATATAACTAGAAATAGCAGCTACTAAATGTATGTATCTATACAGAAAAAAAATCCCCAAATCACAATACTGGGGTGTTTTTTTCCCCTCTAAGATAAATGGAATAGCTCACTTTAAAAGAAAACTTTAAGGGATCTGCACTTACAAGCCTACATCAAATTGCTTGTAATTGGCCTGTAGTGTGACAGAATAATGGCTTGGAGTAAAGGTTAAAACATGCACTGCAACACCAGTGTTCACAATTGTTTTTGTGTTATCCTATGAGCTTGTTTGTATTACAGAGCTCTTTATACAATTTTGAAGTGAGCTCTTTGATTAATAAAAGAGGAGTAGTTTATTAGGCTTGATAGAGCCTATGTCTCCTCCTTAGTATGATGGTTCACAGTGTTACAGCGTGAGGGACACTTTCAACTCAGAATTTTTGCTTGATTTTTTTTTTGCTGGTTACATCATCTAGATGTTAAAGCAAACTGAGTGGATAGGCTGCTGAAAGTGGGGTTCTGCTTACTTTTCTTCTTTCCTATAATGCAGGTGACTGAACGCAGGTTTGGTAGCTACACCTTGCATTTTTAAAAATTGAGTGAGATGTAAGTGCAGTGTGGAAGGCAGATGCAGAAAAAGGTTAAAGGACTTTTCCTTCCTCTTTTCTGATTTTGTCTTTTTGGCTGGCAGGGTTGTGTCGGTCACAGTTTCAGTACTTAATGCCGTTTGTGTTACATGCATGAGCTCATCAGAAGGTATTTGTATGAACAGCTTTTCAGGCATTTATAGGATTGTTTCTAATGGTCTCTGGTACTTGAATGAATCTGGGGAGGGAAGGTCTGTGTTCATCAAGGTCTCTCATCTCCCCTAATGCAGGCTAAAGGGATAGAGGGAAAGATGGCAAAATATAACAGGGGCTATCTTCTCATTTTAGTGGCAGAAGAAAGATGCTCATAACCCCACTTTCCAAGTGTCAAGCAAAGACACTTCTTCAAAAGTTGCCAAAGTAGAATTAGGGTATCGGGGGGGGGGGGGGGGGGGGGTGGTGTCTCAGCCCTAGTGGACATTACAGTAGAGCTATAAATCCAGAGGGGCAGCTAGCTGTGCGGCTGCTATAGTGCTGGTGACTATGGGTCATTGGAGAATTCAAATTTTAGCCAATATTGCATGTGTTTGGGTATATGCAAAGTTGTTTCAGAGCCTGCTGGGGGCTGGTAGGCCCAGTTAGAGACCTACCTCTTTGAAACGGACACTGTCTGCCAGGGATTCTCTGACTGTTCTGGATTTTTATGGTAGACTCTGAGCAACTTTCCCAACTGATAAATAATTAAAATGTATTTTCTTTTATATAGTGGTTTATTAAGATTGCTTGCTAAAGGAAATTTTGATTTTTGTGTTTCATAACTTCTGAGTATTTACTTGCAATTCTGACATTGTTTTGGGATAGTTTTTTGTACATGATTTACATTGAGAGCCAGGGAGAAGAGGGCATGCGAGGAAAGGTGAGGAGTGTCTGCATTTACATTGGCTCAGAAAGATCCAGATGAGAAGCTGAGCAGCAGGAGAGAGGTCAGTGGAGAAGAGAGATTTGTGAGTCAGTAAAGCTGTGTAAGGGAATGAGGTCGGTCTAGAATAAGGTTAAGAGGGTAAAAGGAGGATTTTAAGTGGCAGCAAGAAAACATGGTGAGGAATGGCGGAGAAGGAAGGTGCTCTGAGTGTGTTGTAATAGAAAACTCAGGATGATAGGAGACTACAGAAAGGAGGGGAAGATGCAGGCATAAAAAATGCATTCTCTAAGAACAGATGCAGGAGTGCCTGTTGCCATCGAGTAAGTCTGCTCATATATTGAAATGAGGAAGAGAAGGGTGTGGCAATGGGAAAAATACAGAAATGGGGTGGGTCGGTGCTCTAGCCGACCATTGTAGAATTCTTTTCTTGGTTGCATTTAGAAAGTGTCATACTGACACCAAAAGCTTATTAATTATATCTTTAACTTTCCATAAGGGACTTTGCTATGATGGCTTTTTAGACCCATTTGACTTCTTAACTGTTTTTAAGACTACTTGCACTTCCTTGACAGCTAAAGCATTTGTTGTGTAAGGATGTAGAGAAAATAGTCTGTTATCAAAAGGGTTGTGCACCTCTTAGGTTTTCCAGAAAATGGAAATAAGAATATGTAGTCCAAAATGTTGAATACCAGTTCTTGCATTTTGACATAGGTAACTCTTTGTCACCTTAGGTGGCTATGATAAAAGAGCAACATAGAAGCTGCTCTGATGAGTTGCAGTGAAACAACCCTCAGTGTGTATTCATACTTGTGTACAAGTGGAGTTTGTGTATAGCATGTTTGGAGCTGAGGGAAATGATCATGTGCTTTAGATCGTCTTATATCTGTGTTCTTACACAGGTCGTTATGGAAAGTGAAAACACTCACCTCTTGTTGACGTAGTGATCTGAATAGTGCATGATATACAATGGAATTTAACCAAAAGATAAGCCGAGTAGAGTGTGGGTGGGCAATGGTGCAGGTTAGTGAGAGGTGCCTGTTGCATGTATGCTTTGCTCTTGTCCAGTTTGATGGAATCTGGGGACAGGCTGAAATGTCCGCTGCTGGCATGGTAGGTATGATAAGGCAAACAGGGATTAAGCAAGGCTGAAGTCATGCAGTATCTGAAGGGCAGCAGGAGTACATCAGTTGATGTATGAATAAAGTAAAAGCAGTAGAAAGTTAAATAATATTTGAGAGGCACTAAGAGGAAATTTACATTTCCTTAATTTTAAGTATGCTTTTCTTCACAAATTCTTACTGCAATGTGCAGTGTGTTGTTTGTAAAAACACGTGAAAGGTGTGGCACTGCCAAGTTCTATCAGACTTGAGTTTACTGTGGAGGAGGCAGAGGTAGGACCCCTGTGGTGCCTAACCCCTGTGTTACACATGTGGTCTCTGTCACAGGGTTAAGGAGTTTTGGTGGGGCTGTGCAGCTTCTCTGTTTCTTCTCCTCTGCATCTTTATCTCTGTATTATTCCATACTTGCTGTGTGGTTGCTAATATGCTTTTTCTTTGGATTTTTTTTTTATTTTAGCTTTTAAATAAGAATATGAAACCTAGTTGGGTGCTACCACTGCTACTTTGTAAGCAGTATGAGCATTGCAGGTTGCAGACTTGGGTGACAGTCCATGGATAAACTTCATTCTTGTGGTACACACTGAAAAAGCACTTGCCCTGAAATGGACACCTTTGGGTATAGATGGAAAGAGGGTGGAAGAAATTGTAAAAGTATAGAAGAAGGATACATATGGTTAAAAAAAAAGAAAAAGGTGCTGGAAGACACAGAAGAAAATGTGGAAGGGGCTGCAGTTGTGCAAGTTATACTGCAAGGTGTACGTACATCTGAGGCCCACCATGGGAGGGAGCAGAATTGTAGGTCCTCTCCACTTCCACTCAGGTTGCTCAAATGAATTAAAATAAGTGCGGTAAACTTTAATATCTCTAATACAGCCAGAAAATGTCATTGGTTATGGATTCACATTCATGAGGTACGTTTTCAGATTAATTTTGATAAGTGATAGTTAATTTTGATAAAAACAGTAATAAAATTTGCTTCTGAATTTTTATATTAATTCTGATGTTGAATGTTCTGAACACAGAGTTCAAGATGCAGTAAGTACATGAGGAATGCATTGTTTTCACCTCTGCCCTAATGTAGAGCAACATTCTGCAATAACCTATCATGGGTTTTGTGTTGGAATGGGGCTGATGTATGTTACACTTCCTAGAAATATTATGCAGAGGTTTTCAAAACATTCTGTTTTAATGTTACTGAAGTATCCAAGAGTTTCACAACATCTAACTGCATGGAACATCTTGGCTCAAAACTCATCTAAACAGAACTTTCTGGGCAGGGTTATAATGTCATCAGGGAAAAAAATTGGTATCCTTTTTTAACCTCTTGACAATGATTTCATCAAATTTTTTGTCTCCTCATGAAAATGGTAGACAGATATTTCTTGAAGCATTGAGGTGTTTTTGTTCCCATACCATGTTCCTAATACTTGCTTCTGGGTCTTGCCTCTTCAGTATGCACTTCAAGGTCTTTCTGTAAGGATCGCAACATTTTTAGTCTGTTCATGCAATGAAAGTGAAACACAGAATGCTTTTCTCCTCCTGATGTTTGTCTGCAACTGCCAGAGTGTTTTGTCCTAGGAACATCTCCTTCAAATTGTTGTGGTTGCTACGTCTGACTTCTATTGTACATGCAGAAGCTTTGTCCCTGGATATACAGCCTTCACAACAACGGTTACTGCATATGCCTGAATGATTCTGACTATATTCACTGTTCTTACAAGACACAAACATTAAGGAACATGCTGCACTTTAGGGACAGGAATGAAGGACTAGAAGGGCTCCTAAAATTAGTTATGCCTTTAAGGTTCTCATGAAATCGTATCCTGAGCCTTGTTGCAGAAACATCCCTACCTTAGTTAAATGCAGACTTGATGTCATGATTATATGTTACTGTCTGTCAGTGGCAGCTCTGACTTAAAAGCTTGGTGTCCTCCACCTTGACTCACAGTCTTTCTTTCTTCCTTGTTAGTTCATAGGCCTGCTGGTTAACTCTCTGGCTTTTCTGTAGCTGTGTTAAACCATAATTATCTGGTTTAAAATATAGTGTCTTTTAAACCTGAATTTCACAAATCTGGCACAGAGAACAGCCCCCAAGATGGACTTTGGATATAGTGATTACTAAAATATTTTTCTTTACATATTAGGGGGTTTTGCCATGGTGGTGTTGCTGGTAACTGTTAACAAAGAAGCATCAATTCTTGCCATAATCAGTCATGTAAACAGCACCCAATATTCTCGTATTGCAGGCTATTAAATTAATGAAATGGGAAAAGAAAAGTTTATTATAACTTAATTGTCATGGATAGAAATGAGCCAGATGTAAACCTGCTACTTTTCTCTGACATTTTGACACAGAAAGTTCTATTTGATTGTGTCATCCTTGACTGTTTCTTTTGCTTTTTATTGCTTCAGGTTATTACCCATAAACTTGAAATTTAGTAACCAAATATAGAATTTGCTCTTTAAACTTGGTGGTGTTGATGGTGGAAGAAACCATCCTCTGTACCCCTTAAGCTTTGTGTAGACTACTGCTGATGCTGAGGAAAAAGCATCCAATGAAAAGGAGATAATGAAAATGGTAAAAGGGTATCTGTAGCTATTTCACTTGAGCATCCATCCTGTGTTAACTGTAAAGTGTTCATAAAGCATTATAGTAAAAGTTTATTTTTAAAATTGACAGTTTGCCATAAATTTGATATGCTGACCTCTTTCCCAGTTATGAATATCTGATGGTTCTTTTCACTCTTCCTTTTTTGTCCATTCTTAGTATTTCTGACCAACTGAAAGGGCTGAATGAGTTGTGAGAAGTAACATGGTGTTTCTATGGGATGAGGTTTCACCTTGGAAGAGTGAACCTTATGTTGCTTATATTTAGATTGCAACATATTGGCAATTTTGAATTCCTTTACTAGCACAGTACTGCAAAAATACTTTATGCAGAAACAAGAGGGTAGAACCTGAGCTGTCTTTCCATTAGCTTACCCTTGTTTTTTCCTGTTACAGTATAAGATTCTCTTAATTTGGAGCTAGCTTGAATTGCTGGGTGCTTATAACTGGATTGTCAGCTGAATGACCCTGAAAATCCCAATGCCATTCCTGTTGGTGCTGGGCAGAAACAATACCAAATTCTCTGCATTAATTTGTTTTTCTTTCCTTACTTACTTCTAAATGGCTGAAATTAATTCTGAGAGTCAGGAGACTAGAGGGTTACGGTTTTTGAGAGATCAGCTTCATTCTGATAAGATTTAAGGGTGAAGGGTAAAGCTTGAAGTAGTTTCCCATGAGTTCACTCAGTGTTTCAGCTTTTTTAAGTTTTTGAGCTTGCTCCCTAGCTAAAATCTTGGTAGTTAGCAATATTGTCTGCAAAAGTTCAATTGAAAATATTAAGTACATTTGTTTCCTGAGAGCAAGACAGAAACAGATGTGCAGCTCTGATGCTTGTGCATTCAGTTACTTTCCCATAAGCCTCTGTTTAGAAGCTGTTGCATATTTGTTTCATACCCTGAGCTCTGGCCTCCTTAGTGATGTAATTTTAAAGTCCAAATAATTCTTTGTGACAGGAAAATCTATTCTACGCACTCCTGTCACTGCTGCACGGTTTTTGGTCTGTACTGGGGGTTTTGATTACCATACTAATTTCAAAATTCTTAGTGAAAAGCTGATTTTATATTCAACACTTTAGAAAGGTTTCTGCATGTCCTGTCTTGGTGGGTCAGCAATTTTTGACAGGTGATCATGTAGCAATGGTATTGTATTCATTTACTCAGGTTTGGTGGAGTTCTGTTACCTTTTTGCAACCTGTTTGCAAACCCCAGGTTCTTTGATTTGCTGTTTTGCCACACAGGCTTTCCATAGGTCATGATGGCTAGGTCTGCAATGCTGGTGTATGTGGGGAGATGCCTCCATTGAATGATTTCAAGCTTACTACATCTTGTAAGCCATGCATTCATGTTACTCTAATGTAAGTAAATTAAAAGCTTGAAAAGTGAGAGAATGAGCTCCATTTCTGTACATTTCTGTCTCCTAGATAGAGTTATAAGCAACTTCTGCTGAATATCTTTATGTGGTATAGGTTCCATTTTTTAAATCCACATTATAAGCCAGAAATCAAATGGATTTTTCAGCTGTTTCAGTACATATCTCATTGTTGAAATAGATGTTTTCAATTCTTCAGCTGTATCTAAGCTTTCACAAACTTTTTGTGAGTGTGTCAAATTTGTGACTGGCTACAGATCTATCAATTGTCTTGCATGAAATCAATCCTCACCAAGCTGAACAGGGTTAATAGAGCTGGCAGAAAGGTAACTGTGGTACAACCGATTTGCCACATTCTTCATTGGGTTTGATCTGAGTCGTGGAGGTGGATGGGTGGGTCATGCTCACTGTACCTCTGCCTCTACTTGATTCTCAGTTCTTTTGAAAGTTACCCTCAAGCAATTCAAGCAGTGCTGTGACAGCAAGTTCTTGATTCATATTATACATACACTGAAAAGCTGGACTTTAGTAACCTTACAGTCTTTTCATATTAACATTCAAACAGCTAAGGAAAAGCAATATTATCCAGAGCTACATTTTGCACAATGTTCATTCATTATCAAAATTAAATGTCAAAATGTAGTAGTAATTACTTATTTTCATCCTTTCTTATGCTTGCAACCAGGGTCTCAGACCACTTGCTTCAACCAGCCAATCTGTTAGAGCCCGCCCGGTGGCTTGGCCCCTGCACATGGTGGTTGCAGCTCCCCCTTGTCAGATGTTTGTGCCTGTGTCCCTTTTGTTTGCATTATTTATTACTGTATTTGACCATCAGCATAGGCTACTGATGGTCTCCACTAATCTTCTAGCCTCACATTAATCACCTTGACTTTCTCTAAGGTCGTTCAGTGGGTGTCTCCAGGGCTTTCCCTTACCTTCTGGTCTCCTTCCCTAGATGTGTTATCAGAAGTGTGGAAGTCTGTGTGGAGGTCTGTTGGCAAAGAGAAGGACTTCTTTGAATGCCTGGCAGGTCAGCAGCCCCCTGCCTGGTAGCCTCTGATTTTTCCAGCCTGTGTTACTGCAGACCTTGTCAGACAGATGTGAAAAATGTAACTGACCCCAAACTGAAGATGCGAGGAATCACCCTATGCAATGCTTTGCCCTGCTGATGGTTATTGGTTATTTTAGCATGGATGTGCACGCTGGGTTTTGTTACTACATGGCCACAAACAAATATACACGTTAAATTCCACTGGTTATGTGCCTTGGTAATTTGATGTGTAACACCTGTAAGTACATTTGATAAAAAAATTATAAAAATTTGCACTGTCAGTTGCCAGATTTATTTCACACTTTTTGAAATAGCAAGCAGCTAAGGCCAATGGATCTCTTATCTCCTCAAAATACAAGATTCTGCTCTTGACTTTGTAAAAAGACAGGTGGGAATAGAGTGTGAGGGAAGTGGTGGGTGATGAGAGCAGTGTGGGGTTTGCTTCTGGCAGTGGGTAGCTACTGCTAGAATCTTTAGTTTTCTTTCTTAACTCATCTCCATTGCTGTGTGCACACTGCTTAGCAAGGTCCACTGCTTCATTTTTGGCATTATATAGCACTTACAGCTTTATATCACAGAAATAAAAATGATAGACCATGTAAGCAATGGATGCTCCTGTATGCATTTAGAAGACACATGTAGCACAGATGTACAAAAGAAATAATACAACTATAGCCTTCCAAAATTATCAGAAAAATTATTCAAATGGATTAAATAGATGTTTATTCTCCACATGTGGAAAACATCTAGCAATGTGGTAAATAATTTTTGGAAGGAGGGAAACAAAAGATTAAGTCTTGAATATACGTAACAAAATACTTTCTTTCAAAAATAATGCTTCTAGAAATTGCTCACTTTTTTTTGCCTGAAAGCCTTCACTGTTTACTCTTTTAGTTCAGCAAGTACAACAGGACAGAATTGCAAACATAGTTTTAATTTTAAAAGCTTCGGTTTGCTGACTGTATTTGTCAAACTATACATGTATGCAATGTCTCTTCTGAATTAAAATCTAAATATTTTTAAACAGTTCTTATAACTAACAAAAGAAAGAATGGGCGACTTTACCATTCTGATACATTTTCCTAAATAATTTTCCTAAGTATCCAGGTGTCTCTCTAGGACTAGGAAATACAATTCTGGGACTGTGATCAGTAGATGTCACTTCTATTTCATTGTGGCCATATCTCTGCTCTGTTTTCTTGTTGACGTGTTGCAGCTTTACATTTCTGTAGATAAATAAATAAAATCTTAAAAGTATTTTCTTCTCTGAATCGGTGGTTTTTCTGAGAAGAAACAGTACAGAGAGTTTCAGCTCAGGGGAAATAGTGACTGGTTTTGTTTCTGACCTAAGAGTTAAGAATGAAAATGCCAAGTTGAGCATTTAACTAACAGAAAGCTTGACTCAGAAGAGGGGTGACCTAGCTGTTGTTTAATAATTTACCAGAGTAATTCATAGCACTGGACACAATAAGCGTTATTGTTAAACTCGGATTTCACGGTTACTTGCGGGTGAAATTACTCTTGGCTTGTCTCAGCTTTAACTTCTTAAAAATCTTACTTTTAAATAAATGCATAGTTTAATGTGGAAGCAGAATATTTGGATGCCCATTTTCCTGTAAGGTGCTAAGTTCCTTCATTTCCTAGATTGCATGAGCACACAGCATGGAAGGATGTACAACCATGTGTTCCCAGTCCCTCAATTATAATGATGATAACAATTCTCATGGTCCTTCCTTATAACAATTCCAGTGGTCTAGTGGGCCAGGAAGGTTATTTACAGAACAGCCAGATATCAGTGTAGAGGAGTAAATAATACTAAATAGCAGTGGGCCTGGGTGATTGGATGATTAATCCTTTCTGGTCAGATATGGTTTGGGGCTTTTTTTTCTTGATGTCTCCTAACAGTTTTCTGTGAATCCAAACAATGCTGCTTGCAGTTGCATTGTGCATCCCCAGAAAACCTTCCATGTCGTATCATAAACTTAAGTAGCTATGCAGCTGAGGTAGGTCAGCCCCTTAGAATATGTGGAGAAGATCCTGTGGATAAAGAACTTGTGGGGCCAGATCTTTAATTTATTACTGATGTGTTGTCCACACAAAAACTGGACGTGCAAGTCTTCTTGCATTAGTCGTTGTATAACCAATGCTCTTAGTGTTCAGTGCTGAAAATTCTGTAACTAACTGGAAAGCAGTTCAGTGTAGAAAAAGAGTGCTAGAGAAAGTTGATTTGGTGACTTAGTGACTTTTGGATCCTCTTCCCCGTGAGGAATGGTCCTGCAGTAGCAGCCTTTGCACTGATAGTCTAAGCCACTTCGAAACCAGGTGAGAGGCAGAAAAATAAGATTCTGCCTTAAAAACAAGGGATAAATTAGCACCAGGAAAAGCTGTACCAAATTGCCATATCCTTTGCAGCGCTGTGTGAGGCAATGCTGCCGGCTGAGTCATTCCCCCTGCTCTCATGGTCAAGCTGGCAGTACCAAGATAGTAACTGACAGCTGGAAAAGCAGCTTCTGTTGAGGGAGTTGCTGGTTTGTTTTCCTCTGGGATTTTGTTTCTAAGTTCATAATTAAGGTCCAAGGTTTTGCTTTGCTGGGATAAACCTGCTCATTTTTCACTTTTTCAATTTAGAGTAATAATCAGCTCAGGTTAGGCTGTGGAATGTACAGCTTATTGCTTTTTTGGAAATAATAGGTTCATGCAAGGTTATGCATGTGCAGGCAGACTTCCAAAGAACTTGAGAGGAGGCTGGAAACTCCAGTGATTGTTACATGTCCTGCCAAGCTTGTTGAGTTGATGTGAGGGCTCATGTCTCCAGATCAGTATACTGTGATATCAGGACACAGTGGAAAAACTGCTCACCCTTTGAAGAATGCCCCTGATTGTGATGCCATTTTATAAAAAGTCACGAAAAAGTGAATTCCCTCCCACTGCACAATCCTGTTCTTCACACTGTGTGCTTAATGTGGACTCTCTTATGAAGAGCAGCAAAAGAAATGTCTTCAAAGCATTAGTGCCAAAAGTTACCATGCTGCTCAAGACGTTTTTCTTCTGTATTGCTGTTGTAGGTTCGGATGGTTATTCAGCTGGCTTCCTGCCTGGTGTCCCACATCACTGCTACACCTTAAAGAGGCTGAGGACAAAATGCTAAAATGTAAGTCTTTGGTTTTTAATAAGTTTCACAGATACAACTAGATTTTCTATAAATTTACATTAAATATAATGGAAGAAGTTTTTCAGTATGGCTTTTACACTGTGATGAAATAAACAGGTTTAAAATTACATTTTAATTTTCCACTTACGTAGATATTTCATTAGAGGCTCTCTCCTTTGAAAGGACCTCCTATTTAAAACAGTGATTTCCGTAGAGTGTACTTTGTATTTTGTCATGCATGTCTAGCAACATAATTTTTCCCCATTTTTTTCTCCAGGTATTGCAAGCACATACAATAAACGATACGTGTATATATCTAATGGAAATAAAATATGGACACTGACGTTCTCTCCAGACCTTTCAAATAAAACTCCACTTGTTCTTCTGCATGGGTTTGGAGGAGGTGTTGGACTGTGGGCTCTCAACTTTGAAGATCTCTGTGAGAACAGGACCGTTCATGCTTTTGACCTCTTGGGATTTGGACGTAGCAGTAGACCACACTTTGACACTGATGCTCGGGAAGCAGAAAATCAGTTTGTGGAATCCATAGAAGAATGGAGAAAGGAGGTGGGGCTAGAAAAAATGATTTTGCTTGGACACAACCTAGGTGGATTCCTGGCTGCTGCTTACTCCTTAAAATATCCATCAAGGTATGTGAAAATAAAGGAATGAAGGGATTCCTTTTCTGTATTTGACTAGTAATTTTAATATAGATTTTATTTCATCAGGCTCTTTATATCTTTACATAAATGACTGTGATGATTTAACAAAATTCTGAGACCAAAGTATTAATTGTATGGTTTGTTTCCAGGTGAATGAAATAGGTAGATATGGTAAACATGGTTTTCTGTATACTTTACTGTACCTCTTCAGTTCAGTACCCCCTTGCCATGTTAGAAGGTGAAATAGCAATGAATATATTCATTGGGTGAATGTTTTGTCTCAAAGATTGTTTTGTGAAGGGAAAATAGGCCTGTTCCTGCCAGACTTCGCACTCTTATGGATAACATTGAAACTTCTGAATGTAATTCCCCTAGGTAATTTATGCCTATATGCTAGCAGTCAGCCTGGTGCCAGCAGGATGATGTAAAAATTATTTTAGTGACTCTTTGTTTTAAATTATCTGTATGCCACTTCATATTTCTTCTTTGCAAGACAACCCAGCTGCAGCAGTTCTCTAATTATATTTCATCAGCATTTTCTGCACCATGTTGTGTCCAACAGTTAATACCTTTTTTTTCCTTTTAAAGTAGTAATTTGTTTCTTTTATATATGTGGTTATATGTCTGGCTATATATCCCCTGATGAGCTAGGATCCCACCAACTGAGGGAATTCTGTATGAAAAAAAAGGACAATGCTTTTGTTGGGCTACATATAGTGGTCTCCTATGAAAAACTGAATATAAGCTTAACTCTCCACATCATACGGCAGATTCTGTTTTATACTAAACATATCTTATTCTTTTCTATTCGTGTCAAGTTTTACTGTTTCTTTGTTTCTCACTTGGATATATTTGAAGTAATTTCATGCATCATTTGTCCCTAAAACACTTTGCCTTTTTCTTTCTAAATGGACAACAGTTAGCACAAGTGGCTGGAAATGATGTGTGAAAGTAGGTGTGTTTCTAAATCCAGAATTGCTAAAAAGAAATGCAATCCTCTGCTTTAGGGATGCAAACCTATTATCCTTATAGTTACAAAACCAACTTTTAGCTAACTGTAGTTAGCTTTTTGTAGGGATTACTTATAAGTTCCTTACCTCTTTTTCCAAAGTATCTATAAATGGCACTGTCCTATCCCTGTGGGATGGGATATTGGTTTTGCCCACTGCTGACATATATCAAAAGCGATGCTTTGTTTTCATGCATCACTGTGCTTAAGTTGGGGTTAATTAATTTGGGGATGTTTCAGTTTGTGCTCTCACATTACTAATGTTTCTCTGGAATTAAACTAAGACCACCAAAATAGCAAATTGACTGCTAGGGTCTTAAAAGAGCATTTAATCAAGTGATAAATATAGCACAGCTTTCAGCCAGGTTATCTACCAATGCATTAGAGGCTTAAGGGATTCTGGATACGTATTGTTAGGAAAGTAGATCTGTTTCTCCAAGCATGGATGATCCATTAATTTGCTGCACTGTACCAGAGTTGCTCATGGAAAATCCGAGGCTACTAATCCAAAAGGATTCCCATCTAGCATATCGCCAAGTTGAAATGGGGCATGATTTTCAAATACTGTACTTTCTGGACATTTACTTTTGGAATGATTCTCATGGTCAACTTCCCATTATTCTGGGTTATGTTTTAGGCTTGATTACCAAAAGGAGAAATGCCAAATAGGAAGGAAAGTATTAAGAAAGGAAGCATGAAACAAAGCTTACTCTACTTTTATTCATTCATTTGCTGTATTATACTTAATGCCATAGTTTGTGCACAGAATGTGTAGCTGTCCTCAATGGCTCCTCATTGCTTGCACTGCTTTGCCTCTGATCTCTCCTGCTTGTTTTGTACAGTCCTCTCTTACTGTTGTTGTTTGCTGCAGGGTGCAAGTATGCTTATAGCTCAGCCAACAACCAAGAAACATCTTTGTGAGGTTAATCCTTTCCAACCCTTCATTCCAAGCACAAGTTTTTAGTTTCCCAACTGATTATAATCCAGAAATAGCTTTTGGCATCACTTCTGGCATCGTTTTAGGCACTATGGACTCTTCTGTGTTAATATCTAATCCCATGGCTTTAACAGGGAAGGAGGTAATGAAGGAAAAAGTGAAGATAAAAAGGTAAAAAGTTAAAGACAAAAATATAAAGATTTAGGTTAGATAAGACTTTTAGGATCTAGTCCAGCTGTTAACCTAGTACTGCCAAGTCCACCACTAACCTGGGTCCTTAAGCACTGCATTCACACATCTAAATACCTCCAAGGATGGGTACTCAACCACTTCCTTGGGCAGAGTATCATAAAATGGTACAGGCTGGAAGGGACCTTCAGGGTCATCTAGTTCCAACCCCCCTGCCATGGGCAGGGACACCTTCCACTAGACCAGATGGAACAAGACAGCCTGTTCCAATGCTTGACAGCTCTTTCAATGAAGAAATTTTTCCTAATATCCGATCTAAACCTTCCCTAACACAACTTGAGGCTGTTTCCTAATGTCCTACTCCTTGCTTCTTGGGAAAAAAGACCAACCCCTACCTTACTACAACCTCCTGACAGGTAGTTGTTTACAGCGGTAATGAGGAAGCTGCCATGGAAAATCATCTTAAATATGGGAAACTGTAGTTAAGAGTCACTTTTTTCCAGAAATCACCAGTATCTAGGACAGTTAGAATAGGTGTTGTTCTGGGATTAAACAGAAATGGATGATTCTAGCCTACCAGGATGAATTAAAATTTTGATTGAGGGGGACCCACAGCATGAAGTGATCGATAGTTGCATGTGCTGGAGACTCCTGCTATGCTCTCTGTACTGATATTCCTTTGAGTAATAATTTTACAAATTGCCTCTCTGATGTTTTCTTTCATGACCTAAAATCAATAAATTTAGAAGAAAACTGCTAGTTTTGCTCTGCCCTTCTCAGTTTAAGTTTTACTTTGATAAGATGATTTTTCAGTTAAATTGTCTCTCCTTTGAACGGAGATCTTAGACTTCTAGCAACTTCACTTAAATGAAACAGATGCAATGATCCTCTTTTCTGTCAAATTAAACTGCTCCTGCAAATAATATTGACTGAGCATTTAGATTAGCCTGTTTTTAGAAACAGAAACAAGACTATCCTTTCTCTCAAATGTTTGCGACAGTGAGTGTCTATAAAATACTGAGCTTCTCTTTGTGACACATGCTTCCATGTTTCTGGTGTTCATACATATGATTAGAGGCAATTCACTCTCTAATTAGTAACTGAAATCAAAACCATTGATGAATCAGAAACTAGGTAATAAGCCTCTGTGATAGAAGTGACTAAAGTAGGCTATCTGTATGTATCTGTAAAACAGCACATTTTCATCATGCTCAGTTAAAGAAAAGCTACTGTACCTTAAACCATTGAACCTTTTTTGCCAACAGGGTCAAGCATCTTATCTTAGTGGAGCCATGGGGTTTTCCAGAGAGGCCTGATAATGCTGAACACGAAAGACCAATTCCAATCTGGATCAAAGCACTAGGAGCTATATTGAGTCCATTTAATCCATTAGCTGGGCTAAGAATAGCAGGACCCTTTGGTGAGTTTTAGCTACTCTTTAATACCATTTCTATTTTGGTTAAACATAAACATGGAGCAGACAGCAACTTATGATAAGCTTTTTTGCAAGTCTATATCGCCCACAGAGGAAAGAGTTGGAGGAGAAAGTGGGAGTTGTTAAGGAAAGTTGAACTCTTTAGGAAAGAAGAAAAACTCTTGCTATTAGAAATACTAGTACGATGCAAGCTACAGTTATGATCTGTACAGGCTTCAGTTATAGTGAGTTGGATTATGCAGATGTCTGTTGGGGAACCCTAACAAAGAGGCATGAATGTGAAAGGTTTTTTTCTGGTTGCTTCTGGTCACAATCCATTTAGCTTCCTTTCTAACTCCAGTTTGATGAGCAAACAGGATTTACAAATTCCCTTAAAGTTAGAAGGCAGTCTCTCATAAATGTGAAAATCTTTGGCCTGAGTTTAGAGAAGTTGAAACTGGGTTCTTTCTGTTAGCCATTTTCTTACTACTCTAGCAAATCTTGTGGGCCTCATTATGCTGGCAGTTCATATTTCCATTTCTTCAACAGCACTGATAGGATGGTAGATAAACTCTCTGTACCCTAGTACTAGGGCTAGATAGGGCTGACCAAAAATACCATGGTTTTAGTTCATCTGGGGTGTGGGGAGAAGAGCGTAATAAAATCTTGAAGTGATTATATGTATTCCTTCTAGAAGAGAAAGAGGTTATCTGTCTGTTACTCTCTGTGCTGCAGAATTATCTTGTGGAGAGGCTTGGATAAAAGATATCCTTCAGGCCCCTCACAAATTAAAATTAACTCACCTCTTCATCGTTTCTGGTATTCAGTCTGAAGATAAACTTGTGAGATTTCTAGGCATTGTTTACATTTAAACCACATCTGTTTCCTAAATCTGTTTCTACAGAATATATATTTTAATATGCTGATTTGTTTGTTTCTTTTCAGTAGTGTGACAAATTTAGTTTTTCAGACAAGCAACATGTTTTGTACAAACAGATTTTTTTTAAAGTAAAATGCTAATTCAGTTAACAAAACGACCTGGAGCATATTGAGTGATATGCACTGATTTAATGTGTGCATGCATAGATCAATCCACACGGGAAAATTCAAAGCTGAAATAGTCTCCCTTAGCAATAAGTGCAGTCAAACCATGATGCAGAAGCAGACTCTGTCTTGGCAAGGTGTCCCCAAACCTAGCCTCCCTTATAGGTTGCCTTGGAGGGCAGTGCCTTTAAAAAATTTTTCATCTGTTTCTCACTGCACTGGTAAAAAAGTTTTCTGTCACCAACTTAAGTTCTTGACAGGTGAAACATAGTTCTTGGAGAAGGGTAGGTCTAAACACAGTGCTGTGAGTAGGTGTCAGACGTAACCTGCTGAAAAGGCACTGAACTGAACCCCAGGTTTCATTCCACCTGCAAATGTGCTTAAGCTGATGGGAAGACGTAGTTGTTTGAACCGTACTCTAAAGCCAATTGCCCTTGTTCAAAGGCATGAGTTAGGCACTTAAATGTGAGCCAGGTTCATTGGGATATCACAATAGAATCACAAGGATATTTAATCAGACCTGCAGGCAAATACTTAAAACTGGGAGAGAGACAGAATCCAGAGATATTTTTTTCTTTGAGTGGTTTCCAGGTAGTTGATTTGCATGTTTTCCTTCACTTAACTGGAACAGTCACCCAGGAGTCTCACAGTTTGGTGGGGGTTTGGTGCTTTGGTGCCAGAGCTGGATGCCTGAAAATTCCTCAGGACAACAGAAATGTCACTGTGACCACACCCTTTTTGTGGAACTTGGTGTCTTCAATGTTAGAATTTCTTACAGCATTTTCATAGACACTGTGGAAAACATCAGCCAGACAATTCAGAATTTCTTCAATAAACATTACAACAATGATTTACAGTGTGATTTCATTCCAAAATTTGTTCCAAGTTGCCTTGAATCCTTGTTTCATTCTCCCCTGTAAATTCCCAGGGAAAAACTGCTTTGGACTTGGACCCACAGACAAGACGCTTCTTATCAAAATGGAAAGTGAATTCTAAAATTTGGTAACACTTCATGCTGTGGCCTCTGTGCTCATAGCAGGGCAAGACACTGAATTAGTCTCTTTCTTCCAAGTACTCTTATTCCAAGCCAGCTGTGTTCACTTGTGTTCAGAAAACCCAAATACACAGAGAAAGAAGTCCAGCAATTGTATGCTGTGTAGGGAGAATAGGGCAGAGCCAATTGCCAGACTTCTACAAAATCTTCATTGCTTTGGGAGTTAAACCGCTGTTTCATAAGGGAGTTATTTTCCCTTGCACTGTATTAGTTTTCTAAATCTGTTTAAAGCATGCATAAGGGCCTGTTGCAATCGTCTCAAGGTTACGAAAGCATAGATCACTGTGACAAGGTCTACATAAATCATACCAGCCCTTTGCCCAGTGTGGGGTGCGAAGTGACATCATCATAATTGCACAGATTAACAACAGCATGAAGTTCCTACCATCTGGAAAAGGGGAAACATTCAGTCACACTCACTCAGTTCAATGTCCACGTGGAGACCAGTGATGAGTTCCTCGCAGATCAGTGTTGGGATGGGCTGTTACACATCTTTGTCAGCAACATGGACAGTGGGATCGAGTGCACCCTCAGCAAGTCTGCTGATGGCACCAAGCCATGTGGTCAACAAGCTGTAGAGAAGGGATGCCATCCAGAGGAACATGGACAGGCTTGAGAGATGGGCCCATGCCAACTTCATGAAGTTTAATGAGGCCATGTGCAAGGTCCTGTACCTGGGTCAGGGTAATCCAAACCACCTCTGAACAGAGAATAGATTAAGGGCAGCCCTGAGGAGAAAGACCTGGGGTGTTGGTTGATGAGAAGCCCAAAATGACCCACCAATGTGTACTTGCAGCCCAAAAAGCCAAATATATCCTGGGCTGCATTAAAAGCAGTGTGGCCGGCAGATTGAGGGAGGTGATTCTCTCGCTCTGCTCTGCTCTCCTGAGATGCCGTCTGGAATACTGCATCCAGCTCTGGGGCCCCAATATAAGAGTGTTGGAGGCATACCTGTGGGAGATAGTCGTGAGGAGGGACATGAAGATGGTCGTGCTGGAGGCACCTCTCATATGAAGACAGGCTGAAAGAGTTAAGATTCAGAAGAGAAGGCTTTGAGGACACCTTGTAGGAGCCTTACAGTACCTAAAGGGGGCCTACAAGAGAGCTGGAGAGAAATTTATTACAAGGGTGTGTAGTGATAGGACAGGGGCTAAGGGCTTCAAACTGAAAGGGTTGGATCAGATATTAGGGATGACTAATGTTCTTAGACTAAGATTAGCCTTCTGGTGAGGCTCTTGTCCCAGAGATCCATCTGGTCAATGTAGAAGAGACTTCTTCCTTAGAGAAGTTATTCAGAAAAGGTGCTTAAGTTCAGAAGGCCTGAACTGGCCCCTGAAAAGACACACACCTCTACTGGCTTGTTAGGAGAGCATGAGGACAATGGTTTTCAACATTCAGTCTCTTCATTTATTCCAGTACTTGTGCCTTATGTTAGGACTTCTACACCTGTTTTTTGTCATAGACTTCTGTTCTTTCAACCACACACTAGTTGGATGAACTGGCTTCAGAAGCAGACTGTTCTGTAAGAGGAGACGACAGACTTAAGCAAGAAAAGCACCCCAGCTTTTTCAGCAGTGCCTTCTGGTCCTGAAAGGTGTGATGCATTTAGCTTACTAGATACTGCCAGAGCAAGGAGAAAGTGTCAGTATCATGTGAGACTAAACTGGTGACAAAAAGACACTGCTTAGCCCTTTTGCAGGTCCCCATTGTAGGTTTCTTCTATTGCTGTAGTGACCATACTCAAACATTCCCCGTATGTATTCAGCAGGGGGAGCAGCATAAAATTCTTTAGAGTATTTGCATTTCATTCATGTTAGGTGTAATTCCATCATGCAGCTAATTCCAAGACATGTAAGTGGTAAAGCCAAATACAGGTTTAGAAGCCACGAGTTTCAAGGGGATGTGTTTTGAGGGCTCTAATGAAAAGCATTAGGCAATCTGATAAAGTAATTTATACTCATTCGCCCTCTAACAGTGTTTTCTGGTTTTAACAGGATTAAGCCTTGTTCAGCGTTTAAGACCAGATTTCAAGCGAAAATATTCATCAATGTTTGATGACAACACTGTGGCTGAATATATCTATCACTGCAATGTACAGTCACCCAGGTGAGTATGAGTTTCCCAGTGTATGTTTTGAAGTCTGTTGTTCATTTACTGAGTGCCTGCTACTCCCTCCAATGGCCATGGCAGCAGTGTGCATGCTATTTTTTTTTTAATTGTGGCATTTATTATATTGAAGAAAAAGGTACCATTGCAATTTTTTTGAATTCCGGATACTGATAAACATAAAGAGTATCCTAATTCTGTATTTCTTCTCAATTTGTGTTAATTCTGTGAGATTTTGGGCACTGCATTTAATTAAATAATTGTTGGAGAATTTTAATGTGTAAAGAATGTCTTTAAAAACTTTTAAAATAAGGCATTTCATTCTTTTAAGTGCTACCACTCAGTCATGCAAAAACATGGGCTCTTTCTGTTGAAAATTACATGTAAACCTTGGAAACTTACTTCTCTTAATTGTAAAAAATCCCAACCTCGTGTACTTTGTGCTACCAAAAGGTACAGATACTCCAGTTTAGATAAAAAGCAGATCCAATGGCAATTGAAATTGTTTTTACCCTTTTGAATGTCCTGAAGTGGTGAAACAGCTTTCAAGAACATGACGATTCCTTACGGATGGGCAAAGAGGCCGATGCTGCAACGGATTTCACAAATGGATCGAGACATTCCTATCACGGTGGTCTATGGAGCACGTTCATGTATAGATGGCAATTCTGGCAGCACTATCCAGTCTCTGAGACCAAATTCCTATGTGAAGACAATAGTAAGTTTGACTTTCAAAGCAGTCATTTGGTTTTTGTGTGGATTTGTTTCAATCATATCTATGTAGCCAGGTTGGATGGGGCCCTGAGCAACCTGGTCTAGGGGGAGGTGTCCCTGCCCATGGCAGGGGGGTTGGAACTAGATGACCCTGAAGGTCCCTTCCAACCCAAACCATTCTATGATTCTATGTGGAATAGAATACCTGCTGTGGAAATGGTGCCACTTTTGATTAGAGCCTGGGGTAATAAGTTCTGTTTTCTGTAAGAGAGAGAGAGAGAAGACAAATGTTACATCACAGAAAACCTAGACAAAAGCGTTGAGTCCCCAGGCTAAGAACAAAACTTACTGTAGCACTAGAGGCCAAACTAGGTCAGTGAGCAAGGTGATTCTTTATTTTTTTCTACAGTGTGCTAATAGAAGTAGGTGTTGTGGTCACTGTTCTTGTCTGTGTTTTAAACCACAGCAGTCCTACTATCTCCATATGTATAAGATTGTGGGGAGGCTCTCATAAACTCTCTTCTTCTGTCTATATAATGCATTTGTTTCTCTGATAAGAGAGTAGTTTGTACCTGGTGCTTAGGTTCTTGTAAGCATCTTTCTTTAAGTCATTAAAAAAATACTTAATGTTGTCTTACTACCTAAGACATTTTTGTTTAAAGGTATGGTATTATCGTTTAAAATGAGTGTACTTACAACTTGATGGAAATGTGCACACTGCATTTTTTTGTTGCCGATTTCTATAAAAACAAACTAATTTAAAAGTATTCTTCACACATTTGCACATCAGTCAACTGTGATAATTGAATATGCATACATGTTAAAATGCTGTGAGGTGATAAAATGTTTGAACACACCAGCTGTGATCTTACTGATGTCTGGAACTATCTGGACAGAGTGTACAATATGTAATGTTGATACTATACTATAACAAGTCATCCAAATAAAATTTTGTGACTCAATACAGCTGAATTCAGAGCGGAAACTTAGAGAAAAGACATTGTTATCCAACTCTTTTAAGTGTGTGATCCGGTTTGGCCAAATTTAGAAATATATCCTCTGAGAGAAGGCAGGTCACCACCCCTCCCCCACCAGGTTCAGGGAAAATAAATTTTCCTCAAAGGAAAGTGAAAGAGATAAAAACTATTTATTTAACAAACACACGGGAAAGGAAAATAATGCTAAATAATAAAATCTCCCGCTGTGGAGAAAAAACCTGGGAAAGTGTTAGAGTCCTCCCTTTGGTCTCCTCGGAGCTGGGGCTTGGCCCAGGGCCAGGCCCTCTATGCCCAGTGGAAAGTCCTCCTATGTGCTCTGATATTGAAGTAGTCCAGTGGAAAAGGGAGAAAATCCGAAATTCCAGAGAAGGGAAAAAAAATTTAAACTCCCAGTCTCTCTCTGGAGAAAAAGAAGCTGAACAACTGGCCAGAAACTGACCCGGGAGCAGCAAGCCGGGTGCTTCTTCGCTCCCCTGCTGCAGCTGGGAAAAAAAACCTGCTATCTCTGTGTGACCTTGAACAAGCTGCAAACTGCTTTGAAAAAGTTTTGCTCAGTTTTTCCTTCCTCCTCTCAGGCTCAGTTTAGAGGCATAGAAAGGCACAAAAATTAATTTCTGGGCATAGGGCAGCGATACGGGATACACATCATAAAGTCACCCCAAGACAGTGTAGTAAAGAGCACAGATACATTCCATAAATGTTGATATCCAGACTGAAAGTGTCACTTCACTGCTTGACCAAAGAGGGAGTTGTAACAGAAAGTCACTGTTAAAAAGTGTACAGAATATTGCTGGGATAAGCATTTACCATTCTGGCAGATTTTTTCCGCTCTGGTCAGGAACTTTTAGAAGGGACTGTGGAAAATTTTATTGTATTCCAGGTTAAAATTTTGCCAAACCAAATACAGATTCTAAAAGGTAAATTGGAGTGGTAAAATTGCAGGCATGCTCAAAAACCCATAGGAGGGCATGGGCTCTAATTGAGACCAAGATGTGGACTGGCAGTGCCATGCTTGGTAAAATGCACAGGGGTTCTGTGGTTTTATTACATGTGTTCATTTCTAAGTAATTTTTGCTTTGAGTTTCTGGAGTTTTTAACACAATAATATAGCTATACTTTTATGAGATTTGGTTAGAGACTTTAGAGAGAGTATTTTAAGTAGGGGAGGGAAAATTAGTTTTAAATAAATAGTAGTCTTGGACTGACTAAAATGGAAAGAAAACAGGGTCAAGAACCTTTGCTGTACACTGTGGTGTTGGTTTACTTTGTAGCATTTTTAGCATAATTATAATTTTAGCAATTATAGAAATAGGCTATTTGAGTGGAGAGTGAAGGCAAGCAAGGCATATGTATCTACCAAGTTTGTTGTGCTGTGACTTGTGCACACTTCAGTGGTGGGGTTTTTTTCAACAAGGTGAGCAGTTGAATAAGCAGTAGTTTTATTTTCTTCTCCTCTGTAGGAAAGTATCTTCACAAGGAAAAGAATATTTTGCTATTCCTTATGTTTAGAGTTGTTTTTTAGGCTGTATGATGCCAACTCTTAGGTAATGTGTAAAAGCCAGGTTCTTCACCTGTCCCAGTATTTGTTTGTTACCTTTTTGTGATATTGACATGTTTCTTCACCTTTATCCTCCAGGCTATCCTCGGTGCAGGTCATTACGTGTATGCTGATCAACCTGAAGACTTCAACGAGAAAGTGAAAGACATCTGTGACTCTGTGGACTGAATGTCTTCTGATCTTTAGAATGTCATACCGTAGATAGCATTTAATGGCAATACTCTCTAGGAAATCACTAAAGAATGCAGGGCTAATGGAACAGGCTCTGTTTGCACACTGTTTCTTCTAAGAAGCCATTTGCACACTTAAACCACTGAGTGCCTATTTTTGGGGGGAATGAAGAGGTTTGAAGCTAACTTTGTACAGTTTTTTTTTTTGAAATTGTCCTGTCAGATACAAAATTACATGTAACTCTTGAAACTGGAATTTTCTTCAAAATTTAATTGGACTTTGCACATGTTGAACTTTCTAAAAATGCTGAATTCTCCAACACAGAACTGTATCAATAGAGATACAATGTACAAAATGCAATTTGGTTTCTTTGTGAACGTTCATACTTTTTAGCTGATGTTTCATAGCAAGAATATGAAACTGCATATGTATTTTATTTTTGGAACTCAGAACTCCATATACAATATTTTTAAGAGGGTTTGTTTTTTAATTGGAGTGGTAACAACTTATGAAACTGATTCTGGGAAAGGGACGGGGCCAAAATAATGAGCAGTGTCTGTCACTGAAATATGTTTGTTAGTTTGTAAGAAATTGAGGCTCAGTATTAGGAAATCTATCTTCTGTTGGATTTTATTTCCATTTATCTCAAGGCATCCTTTTCCATCTGTGCAACTTTTACGGAAGACTCAGTGTAAGAGTTGATGATGTCACCAGCATTCATGCTTCCATAAATATTTTGATGTGTAGATTTCTGTGGTTTAAAATACAGAAGATGGCTGGTTAGTTATTCCATCTATTTTTAACGCTTTACTGCAAGATTTGTTACTAGTCTAAACCTAACAGTTGTGGATAAGCTGATAAGATTTTGATTAGGGCTAGGAAGTATCCACCTGGATAATGAGCCTGTTTCCCATTTTCTTTTGGTAGAAAGCCTAGTCCATATTTTAGTGAATTCAGGCTGCAGGAGAGACAGAGGCAGAATATTGATGTTCTCTAATAGGGAACTGCAACAGCTTAATGTATTTTATTTAACATGCAGCCTTCTTATAGGAAGGATTATTATTGGAATGAACAATACCACTGTAATGAATTATAATTACATGTTTTGGAGATTCTTTATGTATTTTAACTGAGTATTTCAATATCAGAGATAGTCCAGTCTCTGCTACTTTTTGAATTACAGTTTGACATTAGTTCTTTACATGCCTAGTAAATTATATTAAGAAAAAATACTTTGTCACTTTAAAGCCAAATTATGTGGTGGTTTGTTTTTTAACAAGTTTACATAAAACTATTGATCTGTTTTTGAATATTCAATTGACTACTGAAGAGTTCTTGATACTTTTATACAAAGAGAATTTTAATTCATGATAGCACTGTTTTAAAGCTTGAATTATGTCCATTTTTTTCTCAAATTAAGGAATGGTTGCACATATTTATGATGTGGAAGGCAAAGATACCTAAAATATTCAGGAAATAACCTGATTATGTTCCCCAGCAGAACATAATCTCTCTTACTGAAGGAGATACTTATCTATATGGTGCTATGTAAACATCAAACAGTTTTTGTGGCTGCCTTGACTGGTAGCACTTAATATCTAGCAAGATAAAGATTTTAATTAAAATTAAGATTGAATTAAATTACTTTTTCAATTAGCAGATTCCAGAACTGTAAAACAAAATTTTGGGTTATTTGCTAAAATCTTGAGTTGAAAATGGAAAATCAGAATTATCAATTCCGTTTTTTAATATAAGCTATAAATTATCAGTCATGCCACCATTTAGGTGGATGCCTTCAGCAGGTTGGTTATTTTTCACCCTTTCCAGTGTCTTATTTTGTATTTATCAATTTAAACAGCTGGTTTAGTTGTGCATAAAAACTTAATGCAAAAATAAATTCTGAGTCTTCTCCAAATAATAAAAGGTGAAACAAACTATTGGTATTTTCAGACAGCACTTACGGATGGGAATTGTAGATTCCACATTAAAAGTTGGAAGTAGGGATAAAAATTGTACACTGGATGTGAATATTGTTTTAAATATCCCTTGCTTTTTCAGCTTATTGTACTAATAAGACTTATTGCTTATGTTTTGCACAATAAAAAAAATTCTTAAATGTTAAATATTTGATTAATGTTAAGAGATGATACTGCTTTTATAAAAATTACGTGCAATTAAGCCCTGGAAATCAAGAGTTATTAGTTAAATTGAGGTAAGCCATCCAAAATACATTAAAAATACAGTAATGCTTATTTTCAAATGTCTCAATGTTCTTAGGTTTCCTTGTAGTTAACTGAAACTGGTGAGTGTTTGTCAACAAGTAGCTGCAAGCTGAAAATGTTGATTGTATGTGTAAGGAAAATGATTCTGGATTATCTTCCAGGCAGTATTAGATGCTGCTCTGAAGGTCAAGATGGAATTCTGAGTCCTATAACCTGATCAAATTACTGTAATAAATGTCATAGGAGGTGCTGAACAGAAGATGAATGGCTGAAAAGTCTTGGGAGCTAGACCTTTTGTGAGCCATTACTGTCTGGAAATAATCTCAGTTTCTCAAGAAGTTCTGTTTCAGTGCAATGACCAGTTGCTTAAATGTACTGTGGTGAGCACTGAATGCTGATGATGCTATTTTTATTACAGCACTATAAAATAAGAGAAGAATCACAGGCATACAGGCACCCAAAGATCTATCCCATTCTAGCATCAAAATGAACACAGCTGTGTACCAGAGGCTAGAGCATAACAAAAAGAATCCAAAATATTAATAAAATTCCAAGATAAACTGCCTAAATCTCCAGGACACACTCTTCCTGAGGTTGTTGTGATAAAATTTATTTAAAGTAACTTAGTAATATTTTGTTTTCCATGGCTGAGTTCATCTTGTTACTTACTGAACACTGCCAGATTAGATTTTAGTTCTGAAAAACTGATTTTCAGAGAACTTGTTGATAAGACTATAATAAAACACTCACAACCATCACAAGGAAGTCCCTGTTTGTATCTGATTGTGAAATGGACATGGAAAATGTGAATTCATATGTGTTGATCTTGGAAAAATGGGTCCAAACAAGAGAAATGTCATCATCTGGTTTCACTTGGATTAAACCAATGCTAGCCGTTCCTTTTAAAAGTTATCTTTTTAAGGTTGCTACAACTGTTTGTGCTGAGCCGATGTGCCAGTTTCTCTCTGAAATGCCTTCTGTGGTCCTCACTGTGGTTCCTCAGGTTCCAAGCCCTTCCAGATCACAGTTACTCAGCTTTTTCACTGGGATGAAAACAAGATTAAATACAATTAAAACACCTGGAATTGATGTATGGGCAGACATTTTCAGGAATGCCTGTTTTGTTAGCATTCATTAAAATGTGAGCCTGCAGAAGCCTAAGGCTCACAGTCAACTGCTTTTAAATGGGTAATTTCTTGGAGCTCCTTGGCTTATCTACCATTTTGTTGGGTGCTTTTGGCCAGTTGACTATCAAGCCATCCTGCAATCTTTGAGTGTGGCATCACAGCCATGTTGCCTTGAAGCCTTCACTGAGGGATTTATGTTTTGTAGGAAGCACAAGTGAAACTTGTAAAGCATTGAGGCACTACAGGTAGCTGAAGAGAGACATGTATTAGCGGGACTGGTAAGATCAGAACAGGGCACAGGCGTGTGCAGCAACTACCTTCGGGTGTTACTGGCAGCAGATGGAAATGGATGGAGCCTTCAGGTTTTCAGGCCAGGGGATGGACAGACCAGTGTGGAGAGCAGAGGCACATGGCTGGGATGACAGCCTACGCCACATGGAACAGTAAGAGCTAGAAAGGAATGAGGCAGCTGGAAACAGCAAAATTCAGTTGAAGAGCTCTGGGGTGGGAGCATCCAAGAGCTGGTCAGCTCTGGAGGAGAAGGGAAATGGTGAGGGAAAGTTTGGGGTGTCTAGTGTGCAAGTAGCACAGCTTACCGAGGTTAAGGAGGATGCCTACAGCGCCAGCTAGAGGGAAGTCGGGTTGGAGAGCTTGGATCTACACTATAGGGGCACTTTAAAGTTTTGGTATCCCCCCTTCGGCTAAAGCTTGTTCTCGGAATGCAAGTGCTTTTTCCCGAGCTGGACACCATTGTCTCAGACTGGTACTTGGACAGGAACCTTAAAGAATTACCTCTAATGCAGCACTGAAGAAGTCATGGGAAACTGTATTCTCACAAATCAGCTGATGGTGAAGCGTGAGGAAGGGGGTCACTGGACTGCCTGAGGTAAGATGAAAAATCAAGATATACAACGTGACTTGTCACTAAAGATCATAAATTCATCTTTTACAAGAGGAGTGGGGTGCCTTGGCTCTGTTGCAGTTTGCCTTGTTGCTTTTGATCACAAAGATATCCTACCTTAAGATTTGGATGTGGGTAGTAGCATGTAGAAGTATAAAATATGGAAATATTTGCCACATATACTTTAGGAAGCACAAGTAGCAGGAATGTACTGAAGACATTTTTAGATATGTACATAATTTGCATTAGTAATTAGCAGCAAGATGAAAGTGGTGACAACACTACAAGTTAGGTGTTTACTTGCATTTTATGCTTCACTTGCAGAGGAAAGCTAGCAAACTGAAACTAAGTTTTGGGAAGCAGGGCAGAGGCTGTGGAGTGTGACCCCAAATGTATGCTAAGGAGTAGATGTACTTTGAAAATGAGCTACTGCAAAAGCAGGATCTCCATATATTTACAGGTCTATTTCTGCACTCTCACATTCACCTACTTGATGTGTAAATGACTGGAGCTGTGTGTGGAGCAAGGTGCGGCTATCACTTCCTTTGTAGTGTTGTGATATTTAAATGCTGGCCTGATACCCACCTGCCTTTCTGCTTTGACTTCATTTAAAGATTCTTGCATTTGCTCAGAGCTCAAACCTAAAATGGAGGCTAGACAGCTCAGTGCATGCAAATCCCCCAGCTAGAGACCCCCTCTGAAAAGGAGATTATTACTCATGTCTACCTGAGGCTTGTGTTCTTCTTGGTGACTGCCAGGAGTGAGATTGATCTCCCTCAGCTTGTCCTGCTGGACACTGAGCCCCTGTGATCAGTCATGTGCCATGGCCAGTTCTGCATCATGAGTACCCCCAGTAGATGCTCTGGTAAGTACAGGGTTAAGGAAAATAACCATTCTGCAAACACAGTGGAAGGAAGACTCTGGTAGTGGGATCACCCATGGGGGTAGAAAGACCAGCACATGATGATTCCTGAGAGCAGTGGGATGGTGTGCACCATCCAGCACTTGACCCTGGTTTGTTTCCTGGCTTGCAGGGCCTGAGTACCATGCTGCTGTCAGATTTGCTTGCTGCACACCCCGACTCAAAATTTATTTCCCTGTGTCCAGCTCCCTGAGATGCAGGATGAAACCTTGAGGCTCTTGGGCATCTTAAACATCTCAGTCTAAGCATTCCACCAGCAGTGAGCCTACTCACAGCTGAAGCTGCTGTGCCTGTTTGTTACACAAAGGAACTTTGCAGGACAATAGTAGGTGCAGGTAAGGCACAGAGAAAAGTGGGGAACCAGCTGGTTTATCCCCTGGCGCTGACTTCTTCCTAGCTTTTAGCCCTTCTCTGTGCTCAGCACAAGGCTTGGCCATGCAGGAGGTTCCCCAGTTGGGAATGCATTTCCCGGCCAAAAATTGTAGAATCATAGAACCACAGAATGGGTTGGGTTGTAAGAAACTTCTAAGATTATCTAGTTCCAACTCTGAAAGCTGCATCCAACCTGAATTACCTTCATGGAGATCTCCCATGCCTCAGCCCCCATGCCAATGGGTAGCTCTGTTCTGCACAGGCAGGATCGGCCCATGCTGGGACTTTGTGCATCATCCCAAAGCAGCTTCAAGGCTGTGTGACACCTGCCATTGTTCCTGACAGCAAAGCCTGCCTGAGTGCATTAGTTAGGGTCATGCTTTGTTCACAGAAAACAAGAATTCAGGTGTGTCACAGGGGCAGTTGTCACCAAAATGGTGCATAAACTATTTTGGGGTTTTTTTTAAT
Source organism: Corvus cornix cornix (assembly GCF_000738735.6). Lineage (NCBI taxonomy): Eukaryota > Metazoa > Chordata > Aves > Passeriformes > Corvidae > Corvus > Corvus cornix. Next base: position 37,213,104 of record NC_046333.1, read on the forward strand.
ACATGCAGATTTCAGCAGCAGTTTGGGGGACAACAACTGTTAAGCACACAGTAGTGTTTGCCTGTTGTAGAATGGATATAGATTTGTTTTATGAGGGTTTTAAAACTAGTTTTTGCTAAAATGCTGAGGGGTTAGTGAGAAAAGGCATTTATTTTTATCCCAGAAATATGTAGAAACATGAAAATCCAGCCAGGTGAATGAATCCAACCTCTCATCAAGTCACACCTCTAATTAATAGGCCAATTATTACAACAGTATTTCCCCAGGCTCCTTCAGTGCAAGCCAGCTCCCAGCTGGGGCTGCACATCCCTGCCACCCCATATTTCCATGCTTGCACTGTTGGCCACGCAGAGAAGGGATGGCAGGAGCAGGGAGGGAGGGGGAGACTCTCCCCTCCTTTCCCCCATCGGTTGGGAAGCTGAGGCTCTCTTCTCCTTTGCTCTATCAATTCTGCACAGACCCCACTAGAGCGGACACAGCGCTCCCAAACTGCCCTGGCATTTCCTCCAGGCTCCTGCTTCTGCACGGTGCTGCTTTTATAGAAGGAGCTGCACTGCAATTTCTTCTTCCACACCTGATAGATTGATACCTAAAGGTTTGGGGCAGTGCTGAAAGAGGGGTTTCATCCATTTGATTCACCCCTTTCATATGGGAAAGGGCAGGTTGTAGAAGGAGTGAATGTGGTGCCATCCCATTAACGTAGATCTCTGTAGCACTGCATCTTTGCTTTTTTTATCCTAATGCCTTTTCACAAGGCAGAAATGAAATCCACACAGAAAGGCTAGACATGGGAAAGAGGAGGGGGGCACAAATGAACCTCCTCTATTATTACAGACCATCCCCAGAATGAGAATAAATGGTGATAAGAGGAAAAAATAACTGCAACAGAATTATTAAATAAGGGGCAACTTTTAAAGTGGCTCCAGTCTGGCTTCTAATTTTGTTCCTGTAATTTGATTGTGGGTTTAAATGGGACTGCTTAGACATTAGCTACTTGATCTGCCAGCAGCAGCAGGTAAGCAGTGCAGAAGTATGTGCCAGGGCTGGGCGGGCGCTGCGCCCTGCCCGCCGGCGGAGAGGGACGGAAGGCGGGGGAGAAGCTCCCTTCCTTCCAGCGCTTCCATCACAGGCAGGTGTTGAGACCCCCAGAAAAGGGCTGAGTGGGACACGGGGCATGTATCCCACAGGAATCCCCCCGTCTGCGCCAGCCTCGGGGAGATGCAGCTCCGGGAGATGCAGCAGCACCCGGCTGGCCGTGCCCTAGGAAAAGCGGTGGCAGCTTTGCTGCTGCTGAGCCACGTCCCACAGACAGGGCCGTGGCAGGCCTGTATGTGCGCTCTCACAGGTGTGACAGAATGGCGCCAGGAGGGAACGATGCTGTGGGGAACAAGGGCAGACTTCACTATCAAGATAAAACATTGATCCTTGAGTAAAAAACAATAAAGGTACGGCTACAGAAGCCTGTTAGGTGCTGTAGCTGGCACCAGCACAGGGGTACCTCCAGGCTCCATTGCAGCCTGCCGCCACTGCATGTCACTGTTAGGACAGAGCGACCCAGGCTGAGGTCTGCGCAGCTCTGGTGGGGACAGACCCCGCTACCCCCCGGGTGGGACCACCCTGTGGAGATGGGCTGTGGGAATCCAACACCCAAGGATTGTTGCCCCGTGGTGAAAGCAGTCCAAAAGCTTAGTGTGCCCTGCAAAAATAGCTTGTTCCCAAAGTGACAGACATGAGTAGTCTGAGTTACACGTTTTATCAAAAGGGTGGGGCTTTTTCTGAGACAGGCAACCTGGTGTGGATAACTGGGGACCGGGGAGTAGGATGTGCCCCCTCGTCATTCTGAGTCAGCCCAGTTCCCCACTGGGGCAACTGAGGTTGCACCAGCTCCTGCTGAGGGGAAGGGATAGTTCACCAGACCTTACTGGTGGGGTTGGTGACTGTGGGAGCTGGGGCAAGGTGAGATTCCTTCCATCAGTTCCCCCACTCAGGATGGTGATCAGTCCATAGCAGGGAGCAGGATTTGGCCCTACTACAACAGGATCATGGGGCTGGCCAGGATGCTAAAGGGTGCTTGGGCAAACCTGAAGGCTGAAAGTTCACTCCACGGTTTAGAGGATTTATGGCCATGGCCATGGTGAAGCCCATATGGGCTTTGTGCTACTGGACACCCACCTTCCCAGTCTGGGTGCTGAAGATGCTAGAAGAGGTGACACCTTGGCCCATGCCATCCCCCTTGTCTGCATCCCTCTTTCCAGCTGGAGGTGATAACGTGGTGACAGACTGCATGAGGGATGATCATGTGTCTGCCACAAAAGCAGCTATTACAGAAAGAGGGCATGATTCACAGTTCAAGGGGAAAACTCTGCACACATCAGTCCTCAGGGGACGTGGGTGTAAGTAAAGCAGAGGCTCTTGCCCCCTGTGGGCCTCAGTCCCATGTGATTCTGGACATCTGACAACACTCTCTGGAAGCAGGGATATGTGCTGAGAGGGGAAGGAGAAATACCTGCAGCAACATCACTTCTTTGTTTGATGGGAGATACAGAAGGAGAGGTGACATTGCTGCTGCCAGGAGTGCACTTATGACACAGGCTCATGGTGGCCAGCAGTGTCATATGTTTGATCTACGCAATACCTATATTCATCACCACACATGCCAGCTGCAGCTAGACAAAAGCATTATAGTGCCCCAAGAGATCACATGGGAGATGTCTACAGCATCCTATGACTCCTTGAACCAACGATCTCAGCACCTCTCATATCATCTCCCTGTCCTGCTGCAATCCCTGCCCTCCATGGTCTGCTACCACCAAACCAAAGTGCCTGACCCGGACTCTGTGGCCATTCGCATCTCCCTTTTGCTCTTGAGGGACTCAAGGTTGGGACAGGAGCGATTTGGCAGCCCAGCCCTTCCTGCAATACTGAATTTCTTAGAGCACCTTTCAGGACGAAATGCTCTAAAATGCTCAGCTGGTCGGCAGATCCTCGCAGCACACTTGCACAGGCTGTTTGTCCCAACAGGATATTAAAAAGAAGAGGTTATAAAAGCAAGGCGTGATACGAGGCAAGGCTTAGCTCACAGTACCAACATTTATATCCTCTCTGCAGCTCATGTTCAGCAAGCAGGAAACATCTGCAGCCCTCACTGCCCCCTCCCTCGTGCCTCCCTGGACTCCCCCTGGGGCCCTGGTGCTCTGATGGCAGTTGAGTACACTGGTCCCACTGGGTTGCTTTCTCATGGGGGACCAGGAAGCCTATTCCAGCTCTGGCTGGGGCAGCCAGCCCTGCCTGCACTATGTTGCGGGCCTCTGGTCCTTCCTGCAGCATGGACTGTAGCCCTGTGCTGTGGGCGGCTTCTCCTCAGCACAGACACCTTGCTTAAACATTGCTGCTTATCTTCAACCTCATCTGCTTTTGCTCTTGTCTGGATTTCCTGCTGGCACCCTGGACCTGGCTCACCATGATAGGGGCTGTCAGTGATCTCCAGGTCCTACCCGGCTACAGCTAATCCCCCTCACTGGCCAAGTTGTGTTTACTCAGTTTCCCAAAACTCCTGAAGAAAATTCCCCATTGCTATTTGATTCCCACCAGCTCCATATCTGGTTAATCGTTCAGGGCAAATGGTGTTTGCCACAACATTATCAGGGAAAGAAAGAAAGATCGGGCATCACATCCTGCTGGGCCATGGATGCTGGTGGTGCCCCAGCCGGGAGAGGGTGCAGAAGGTGAAGCAGAGAGCAGTCACACAGGGCTACCCACCGCAACGTGAAATGGCATCTCTCAATTTTAATATCAAAATAGCTGGCCGCATTTTCTCAGTGTGTGCAGCAACAAGTTAAGATAGCTTCCTGTCCAGCTCCAGATCCCAGTGATCAGGAACACATGCAAGAGAGATTTCTCTCTGTCACGGCTGCCTGCTCTCATAATTGTTTATTCCTTTTTGCCCCCAGTCCCCCAGTCATTTTTTCTCCTTCTTCCTCCCTTCTGGTTTTACAGTCACTGGATAGACAGGCTCGCAGGCTATTTTTAGGTTTCTAAATTACTTTTCAGATCTACTCTAAATTTATCTCCCAATAATCTGAAATCTTGACATCTCAGGAGTGAGAATCATGTCTGAAAAAGAGGGAAAAGTTTAAGATCTGTCTTAACTGGGCTGGACCCCTTTGCTGTGGCAGTCTCCTGGTCTTCTTTCTCCTTATCCCTCACCTCTCCCACTAAGTGTACCCTGACCATCCTGACCAGCCTCTGCCAGGGGTAAGGGGTGGTTATTCCCACCCGAACAGTGGCCAAGACCAGGGATGCCCTGGGGAGGTGGGGGCACAGAGGAGCCCAGGGACAGAGGGGAACGGAGGCAGCACCCCAGGGTCATGCTTTACCTGAGTGCAAAACAGGGAGCCGGGTTTGCAGCTGCAGTGCATTGGACTCCAATGGTTTTTGTACCTGCAGATCTTCCTGTGGGGGTGGGGGGAGGGGGAGGAAAAAAGTAATGCTTTAGAAAATTAACCAGGAAAACAGGTATTCTTGAAGAAGGTGACGCTGCAAGCCCAAGGCAAAGCTAGGAAGAGGAGGCAGGAGTCCTGCTGCGCGATTGCTGCGGGTTGCTCTGATGCAGAGCTACAAAATAGGAAAACTTTAAAATATTCCTTCGGGGCTGGGCACCTTTTGAGCTGCTGCCAGCTCCTCCCTGCAGTGCCTGAAGGATACATCTTTTGTCCTCACTTCTAAATGTTCCACACCCTGCAAACAACTGACCCCCAAATCCTCAATAATTGCCCTTTTCACAAACCACGTGCAAATGATTTTATCTCATGGCCTCAGATGGATGAAACCTCTGGATGTCGGTGCAAGGCTGCGTTCCCGAGACCCCGAGCTAGGAAGCTGTGAGGGCTAAATGCTCTTAAAAATCAACTATTTCCTCCTCCGTCGTTCCTGACAGCCAGTTCCTAGGCAAACCAGCAGGATGATGCGCTGGGCTGGGGGGAAGGGGAGGGAAGGAGTAAAGGAGGGAAGGAGTTAACCTTCTTCCCATGGTAAAGCACTGAGGCTGCTTGCCAGTTTTCGGAAAAGCTGCAAGTCATTCTGCCAGGACGACGAGGAGGAGGTTTTGAAGTCTCTGGGATGTTCTCAGGAAAGTGCCGCAGTACGAGCCCAGCTGAGCTGGCATGACAAGCGGGGAGGGAACCTACCCGAGTCGGGAAGTGCGGAAAGAAACCCCAAGCAGGAGCATCCTGGCAGGACTGCAAAAATGCTACTGTCTTCAGGTTTCCTTCCTAACATTCCCCTCTCCTTTGGCCCTTATCCTTCACATGTCTCAGCCCCAGCATTCCACACACCTCCATGCAGACAAGAAATCTGGGGAGTGAGATGGTGCTGCAAGCCCAAAGCAGGAGTGGGAGCAGCCACTGCAACCCTGGTTCCCTGGGTCACTGGAAAATATTGGATACCCTTTGACTAGAGGAGAGGTCTGCCTCTGGGGCAGAGGCACACGGAGCACTGCCTCCCTATCCTGAAGGGAATAGCTGTGCCTGGCCTCCTCCTCTTGCCCCCTAGCCCTAAAGATCCCCCAAGCATTCCTGCACTAGTTTCCAGAGAGAAATGTGGTGGAGTTAATTGAACATGAGGGCACATCTTGCTATCAATACCCACTTCCTGGGAGGAAAAGTGTATTCTGGAAAAAATAGCAGTCTGTGATGCATTATATTTGGAGAGAAAATAAGTAACCCGCCAAGGTAAGATGTCATCAGTGAAATACAGGGGTCCCCTCAGGCACATCTCAGTGGTGTCTCAGCACAGTGGCTGCACTGAGCATGTAGTGAATGCCCAGAAAGGTGAAAATAGATTAGGCAGAAGAAAATAAAACCCTACCGAGTGGTGCCACTGTGGAGCCCAAATTAGCAGGTTTGGGAAGCAGAGGCGGCAGGATGGAGCAGCAATGCAAGGCCACTGAACTGCAGAGCTCCTCTTTAGGGGTAAAAAAAAACCCCTCACAGATGGATCCCACCTTGATTTTGTTGCTTGGCAGCATAAAACCCATTCTATTAAAGGCATGTAAAACCACCAGTGTAATTTCCTGGCTTATATTTTTACGTTTAGAGCATATTACATCCAGCATGACCCAGTCTTTTGAGGGAAGCTTTGGTCAATTAAGATTAGCTGTCATTCCGCATTTATTACTATCACTTATAAATTCTCCTCATTGCCAAGAGGCAGAAGGAGAAGATGGTGCACAAAATAAATAAATAATTGAGGGAGAAGCTCATCAGGGCCCTGATTCCTATCCCCGTCATCTCTGGCAAAGCTCTGTTCTATGAGTCAGCTGCAGCGGGCTCTGGAAAACCATCACCATTTCACTGCTGCTATTAACCCACACATAGGTTCTCCTGAGGGCACTTGGGGTGAGTCAGGGGGGCACGAGCGAGGGGTTCCTGCCAGCTGCCCCTAACCTAGAGCGGTCCCAAAGGCACTGAGCCTCTTCTGTACTGGGCATTGCTGGAAGGAGGGGATTGGTGTCAAGGCACAACCAGCCTGACCTGGCACAGGGGTTTCTGGCTATGTCTGCTCATGGTGGGACCGAAGCATGTGTGCTCCAGATGGGTAGGAAGGTGGTTGGGATGTTGGCACAGTACCCTCATTGCTCAGCTCTAGCCTGGCACAGAGAGAGTGGAACCCTAAGACATCCAGCGTATGGGGATGGGTGGCACTTCTCAGCCCCATACTGCATAGGGGCTGCGCCAAAAGGGCCAAATTTAGAGAAAACATGGGAAATATTTCAGATATGTGTACCTAAATGGGCAGTCCTAAAGGCCCTGTGCTCATGGGAGTGAGTCGAAACCTTGTCTTTTTACACCTTTAGTCCCTGCCTTGCTTGTGCAATTGCATAATAACAGTATGACCTTGAGACAGAAAAACAAGCAACTCCAGGATGCTGGTTCAGATGATGAGAGCTTGTGTAACACTGTACTTCTGGCAGGCTGTCACTCCAAAAATGTATGTCCCTAATCAAAGGTAGATTTTAAAAAAAATACTTTTCCCCTCTGCTACCCCAGCACTATTTCCAAGGCACGAGTTGTTAGCAGCATGTTGTTGGCCGAGGGGTTAAATCCTCATGTCTTTTACATTGCATGATGTGTACCTATCATTTCTGCATAGATCTGGAGCGAAGATGGAATAGCTCATTACTCATCAGTGACAAACAAAAAGTACCATGAATCAAACTAATGGTCATGGGGGGGAAAAGGAAGATGATTGGGTTCCCATTGTTCGATGTCTTTCTTATCTTTCAGGAGCACTGAGGAGCAAACAAGCCCCCAGCTTGTGCAAAGCACCTTCCCCCAGCGAGAGGAAGTAACCCACGCACAAAACCACAAGTCCTCTGCACAGTTAATAATTAGAGAACCTGCTGAAAGCAAAAGAAAACAAACATTGATTAATTTGGTACCTACTGGGGAGATTAGGGACAGGTTATGGTTCCTGGACAATGGGTCTTGCAAAGCTCACAGAGGCGGTGCTGGTCAGGGTGAAGATGCAAAGATTCATTATCAACCCACCTTATCTGGTAACCCACAACATGGGCTGGGCAAGGCTCCTCACTGCCTGTTTGTAAAGGGCTGCTGCAGCCCACCTGAGTACAGCCTCCTCAAAGAACAAGAATGGGCAAAAAGGCAAAAGGGGCCCAGCCTGGAGGCCACAGGCCAAAGATTGCTCGGTACCCTGCACCTGGGTTGGGGCAAACCTAGGTACCAGTACAGTCTGGGGTGTGAACAAAGATGATGCTGAGGAGAACTTGATGGTGCAGGTGGATGAAAGGTTGGACATGACGTGACAACATGTGCTCAAAAGCCCAGAAAGCCAACTGCATCCTGGGCTGGATCAAAAGCAGCATGATCAGCAGGCTGAGGCAGTGATTCTGTCCCTTTACTCCACTCTGGTAAGACCCCACCTGAAGCGCTGCATCCAGGTCTGGGGTCCTCAGCTCAGGAAGGACATGAACCTGCTGGAGTGAGTCCAGAGGAAGCCATGAGATGATGGTCTGGAGCACCTCTTCTATGGAGAGAGTTGGGATTGTCGAGCCTGAAGAAGAGAAGGCTCTGGGAACACCTTCCAGCCTTCCAGTACCTAAAAGGAGCTTACAAGAGAGCTGGATAGGGACTTTTTACAAGGGTCTGTAGTGACAGGACAAGGTGGAATGGCTTTTAATTAGAGGAGGGCTGGTTTACATAAGATATAAGGAAGAAGTTTTTACAGTGAGGGTGGTAAAATGCTGGAACAGGTTTCCCAGAGGGGTTGTGGATGCCCCATCCCTGGAAAGATTTAAAATCAGGCTGGAAGGGGCTCTGAGCAACATGATCTAGTTGAAGATGTCCCTGCTCATTGCAGGGGCTTTGGACTAGATGATCTCTAAAGGTCCCTTCCAACCCAAACCATTCTATGACTTCTAGGGTTCTGTACCAGCCCTGCACATCCTTTTTCCTTGGGAGTGAGGATACAATAGATCTCATCCAAAGGGATATGAAGGCAGTGGGACAACTCCTGTGAGGTCACAGCCCTCCCCTCTATCTGTTTCTGGACATGGATCAGAGTTTTATTGGACCATCTTCAAATCCACATGTGGTCACCGCATTGTTTCTCACCTCTCTTAATTTTGAGGCACACTCCTCACAAGGGTTGCCACAGCCTCCATCTTCCCACAGCAACATTCATGGCAAAGAACTTCATTTTCCCCTGCATCATTATCTTTCCATGTCCTTCACTTCCAGCATTGGTCCAGCACTGAAGTCTTTCACACAGCTGGTGACAGCACAAAGTAAATTTGGAATTACACTGACTCTTCTCTGAATCCTTTTTTGCAGTATCACCTCTTTGGGGACACAAGAGACCTTCAGTTGCGCAGGGAAGGACTGTCACCCTTACTTTGAGTTCCTGTCATTTCTGATGAGAAGCTCCCACATGCTTTCCTTGGATAAGGAGTTCCCATGAGGTATGGCTCAAGAAAGAAAAACTTTTCCCTTGTAGCTGATGATCACAAATATATTAATATGATGATTGTCTAGAACTGCATGGACTAGGATGACTCCTAATTGTAATATCCTTTGTGGAAGCTGTGGAAATTCCATCCATTTGAACCCCATTTGCTGCCTGGGGCCCCATCCTGCTCTGTGACCCACAAAACACAGGTCCCTGCTCTGCTGAGCCACTGAGGGGACCATGGGGCAGCCGATGCTCAGAAGTGTTGGGGAGGATCCCCACTGCAACACAGAAGTCTGCTGCAAGACCTCAGCTACTTCCTGTATTTCCCCCACCATGATATGTTGCTTTTCAGTGGCGGTACACAATATTTTTAAAGCAAACTCCCCTCTACCATTTTTCTCTCCCAGAAACACCTGCTAGTTATTCTTCCCACCCTCCCAGGAGAACTTTGGCCACACTGAGAAGTCCCACCAGCAGCAGTTTCTCTGTACTTGCAGATGAGCTACCCCTTGGTTTCCTCCTGAAGCCCCTCAGCTCTGGATGACTCAAGGAAACATTTTGCTTGTGATGCTGGGAAAATGCAAACCAACCTGGTGTGTTTTGCATGATGGGGCTGCTACTGAGAATTATGATGTTTTTGTCACTGGGAGAAGGTGGTAAGTGACTCGTGCAGATGCAGCGGGTCTCTGGCACAGTTACAGCACTTACTCTTTTGAGTAGAGGTGGATTTTCAAATAATTTGCAAATAAATTGGAAAATCTGCCTGAATTACAAGTACTTCAGAAAATACGTCCTTTGACAAATTTAGCAGCAGTCTTCAGACTTGTGCCTTCTCATGAATGCGCCAGAGGAAATGTGTAGATGTTTCTCCAACCTTCCCTTAGGGGCAAAGTGTTTCACACAGGTTGTTTTCATGGGCTCTTAAAGAAAGGTAAGGTGAGTCCTTCTCCTGCCTTTGAGCACTGAAACTTTGTCGCTGTTTGGGAAAGGAAAAGGCAGTAGTGGCCGTTCCAGGGATTGTCCCATTTCATAGGAGATGGATCTCCCTCCTGGGAGAATGGGGCTGATGAGTTAGCAGAATTCGTACATCCCTTTAGAGAAGAGGAAGGTGGAAGTAGGTAGCTGCTCATAAATGGGGATGTTTGCTGGGGCAGGAATGGTCTTAGTGCAGCTGGAAGCACTGGAAGCTGACACATATTTTGGAAAAGCACAAGGGCTGTGGGGTATGTGGAGAGGATGTGGACAGGAGGACGATGAGGGGCATGTGAGGGGCATGAGCTGCAGAGGCAGCGGGGAGGTCTGCAGGGTGTGCAGTTACCTGCTTCAGCAGCTCTGCTTCACAAAACCTGCCTTGCTCCTCTGCATCCCTGCAGGAAAGCCAGAGCTTACAAATGAGCATGCTCATGAAAAACCAGATATGGAAATAGAGCTGGTGTTCTCCAGATTTAAGTCATTACAATTCCTGAATGTAAAAGTGTTCTCTTTGCAATTCAGTCACTGTACCAGTCTGATATTTTCAACCTGGGCAAAAGAGGAAACTCTTCAAACAGATACATACACACTAGCAATAAATACATACATGGATGCATGATTAAAAAAAAAAATCCAAATTGTACATTCTGCTATCCTTCTCTCCACAGCCCCTGCCATTGTAGTCTGTAGAGGTGCAAATTAGGAATAAAACATCTAAAAATCTGGAAAGTCACAGTTAAGGCATCCCCAAATACCTGGCTCTGTCCAGTGTTGTTATAATAAGAAAAATTAGAGAAGGATTAATTAGACTATATTTGAGAAGACAGGTTCACCTAGTGCTGGAATGAAAACTTAATTGAACTGTCATAGTTGTGCGATTATTTCAGTGTCACTAAGGGGCAGGTCTCAGCCATTAAGGCTTGCCTCAGCCTAACGAATATACAACTCCTTATTCTGAATAAGTTTGGGTTTTCTCTTGAATTTAACAATTGTTTGTGCTTTCAGGATTTACAATGTTTTGTTTTGGCAGAATCAAAATATGTCAGCGATGCATTTTTCCTTAAATATGGCTGCTCTAATTTACCCCTGTCAGTGCCACAGGCTTTTGGTTTTCCCTGCAGCGAATAGAAGCAAAGAAGCCTAAAAGTGGGTTTAGGGAGTTGATTAAGGGTTTGTACAGTATTTTGACACCTTTTAAGGTGCAAATTCCTTCACATACAGGCAGTGACTGGCTGCGAAGCAGTCCCAAAGTTCCTGCTCTTCATGCTTTCAGTCATGGTTCACCATTTCCCAGGCAACTGAGGTATGGAGGGACAGACTAGAGAGGTGCTGTCAGGTAGACATGTGTCCTGGGGCCTCTCATTTATTGATGCACCTGCAAATGCATCTCTATTTGTCTGCATGACAATGTAAATGAAAAAACTTTGTTACCCTTTTCATCTCCCACCTCCTCCTCGGGACTGCTACCATTACCTAAGTGCACACAGACACCACATGAGATGAAAATGGGATGAACTGTCTGTCTAGATGTAAAAAGGAATGCTAGACAGGGAACCAGCCCACCTCTGTGTGTTGCAGCTCTTGGTGAGAAATGGTGGTTTCAGCCTGGTAACATCCAGCTCCCTCGCACACGGGTTCCCTTGTCTCTGCTCGTGGGGACTGAGATGGGATACCCATGCTGTCCCTGCTATTTTCCACCAGCTCTGTGGGGATGTGGTGTTGTGGGGAGCCAGACGCAGCCCCCTGGCCATCCCCACCATCCGGTGCTTCCCTCCCATCGCTGTCCCTGCAGGCTGCAACACACCTCACTCCACTGTCCTGCCTCACATTTCCTTTTAGGTAAGAAGCCACACAGCTTTTTTTGGTGGTCTTTCCCCTCTAGGATTGTGGCAGCAGGTCTCAAGGCTGCTCCCAGGTGGGTGGCATGGGGCTGGAGCAGAGAGACAGGATCCCTGCTGCCTCTCTTTGCTTGTTGGAGCTGACCTCCTGAGAAGGCAAAGTGCTGACCACAGATCTTCTCCTCCTCCTCCTCCTCCTTCGCTTGCTCTCCAACAGTAATGCACATGTGCTTTGTCCATAAATATATTATTTTGTGTTCCTGCCAGCCCAGACTAATAGGGCTAATGTTTCCTGAGGAGCAGCCCAAAGCTACATTAGCCGCAGATGTTTGATTGATTTAAAACAAAGAGCCTGACCGCCAAACTGCTCCATATGGTTTCTCTTCCTGTCACTTTGCCTGCAGGGTTATCTCTGAAATGCAATTAAGGTGCTTAAAAGTACATTTTCAGGAAGATGCAGAATTGATGAGGGTGGGTTTGCCGATGGGTGCCTCCAAATTGTTAGAGCAAGAGCAAGGAAAGTCATGCCCTACCCTTAGCAGCTGCACACATGGCTTTTCCACTTACTTGAGGACCTTAGGAGGGCAGACCAAAAAGTGCCCCCATTGTAAAGACTTTGCCGTAGATGTACTTTGCCAGTACTCATGTCTTGATATTCTGCTCATTTATTATTGAAGTCAAACATTTCTCTAATTAGATATTTACTTGTGAACTTAAGTGCTGCAGAGATTTCGTTTGACCCCACCTCTCCCCGACTCACTCCCACTGCCTGGGCACTGGAGAGGAAACCCCTTGCCTGTGCAGCTCAGGCAGCTGGGTTGAAGACCCAGTGATGCTGCAGAGGACAAGCCAGGCTCTGCCTGTCATTTGCTGTGAGGAGGGTGCCAGCCCTGCCTGATAGCCAGGGACTGACACTGCCTGAGGACACCCACCCAGCCACTGCAGACCCAGCCTGCCAAGCCTGGCTGCTGAAACCATCCCCTGCCCCCTGTAGGGCTGAGACCCCTGCCCCATCCAGCTCCTATCAGAACCACAGCCTCGTAAGCCCTGAGGGGGATGAGGAGAGTAAAGGAAATTCATGGCTTCTCTGGTTTTAATGCACAGAGTAGATGCTTATAGATGAAAAAAGTGTGCTTCTGTGTGCCAATCCTCCATCTTCCCCTCAGTTCAGCTGACACAGGAGGGCAACAGCCCCTTACACCATATTTTTTAAGAATTGAAATGCTTTGGTTTCTGAGAACGGACTTTTAAAATCCTTTTCCATGAAAAATTTCCAAAACAGTTGCCTGATATCTGGCACCTTAATCCATGTCTTGGTGTGTAAGGAAAGGAGAGTGGGGTAAGTCACCTGCGGTGACCTAAGGCACAGCCAGGTCCCCTCTCTGGACCACAGAAAAAAATGCCCATGGATTTGAGAAGGCAATGCCATGCCATGGTGCGGAATTCATTTCATATTATGGAAAACAGAAATAATTACATTGCAACAGGTCGGAAGATTCATGGCAACAGTACATGCTGTAAATATACAGCACTGCAGGATAATTACCAGGTGCTCAACTCCCTTCAAACTAGGCCTGTGTTAACCTTGTCCTTACCTCTCTCAGAATTAAAATCCTAAGGTAATTCATCACAGAATTTCTTGGTAACTTCAAGTACAATTGCTTAGTTTTCAAGCACATACAATTACCACACCCAATTAATGTCATCATGAGTCTTAAAGCCAGGTTGTTAAATGGGCCTTAGATCTAAGTAAACTCTTGTGTTTGTGTGCATATATATATATCTCTACGTGTATATACATGCATGTGTGTGAGTCTGTATTGGAGAGAAGGAGAGCAGCTCTCAGAAATGCCTCTTTCTGTGTCACCTGCTTTGTTCTCTAATTAGGCATTTGTAGAAATATTACCCTGGTTACTGCATAGTCCCTAAATTCACATACGTGATCACCACTATCCAGATCTTCATAACTATTTAAAGTGAAGGTTTTCACAGAAAACCAATTGTACAAACAACACCATATTGCACGGTGTTTATTTTCTTTCAAGGGCTTCCAGAGCAAATGTTCTTCAGCTCCAAACAAGAGGAGTAGCTTGCTTTCTTTTTTTGTCCATGCTGCAAAATCAACCTAAGATATGAAACCTCAGCTGTTTTCTCCTCCTGGCTTTTATACCCCTCTCAGGGAAGGGAAACAAGGATTAGAAGAGTCTACCCAATCTTTGCGACCCTGGGAGATTAAGCAAATGAACTTGGCCACTTTCTGATTCATCCCTACACCCTCTGAACATCAGTAATAAAACAGCAGAAAGGCTCATTCCTTCTCTGTGTGTGGGAAATGGGAGGGTTTGGTCCTTTCCAGGGAGGGTGCAAAACACATTGCTGGCTTGAAGTACCTTTCCCATGGCCTCAGCAGTGCTGGGTGGGAATTTCATCAGCAGGAGGTTCCATCCCTTCTGGGGACACAGACCCAGTCTCCACACAGCCAGACTGGCTGTGGTGGCAAACCGAATGCATGGGCAGGCTCCTGCGTGGAGCATCGACCACGTCTGCTGTTCCCATGGGGCAAAGGTCCTTGCCAGGGCCACTGCAGAGTTCAACTTTGAGGCCTAGTAACAGCATGGCCTTTATAAACTGCTTGAGGATAACATGCAACATGCAGATCATAAATTAAAAGAAATTTTGCCGGAAAGGTCTGTGTTTGGCCACCAGTAGGTTCTGGCACAGAGATTAAGCACCAGAGACCTCTGGTGCTTGGGGGAGGTGCTATAATAACATGGTGGGTAACTGGAATCATCCAAGGTGACACAAATGCCCCCCCCAAACAATTTGCCATGGCTATAATCTGAAAGCATTTCCTTTGAACTGAAGACCCCCACAGGGACCCAAACACTCGACTCAGAAACCTCAAAGCGAGAGGAGTGGAAGTGGCCTGTGGTCTTCAGAACTTAGCACGTCCTTCAGGCTTTAAAAGCATTTTACAGAAATCATTTAAAATAACTTGTTAAAATGGACTGGGAGCAAGAGTCACTGTATGAAATTTGAGAAAAATGTCTAAAAACCTCTAGAAAGAGAAAGATTATATTTTCCTTTCCTGCATTCTGCAGCTTTGCATTTACATACAAGGCTGAATCTGCAATTTCCTGCTGCTTCTCCTTTCTTCTGAGAAATATTTTTTAAAGAGAAGTGCCAGGAACATTGCCAGCCAGGCAAATGTACTGTGAGGCATTATTTGTAATGCTCCTCCCCAACCCCTGCAGACAGCTGTGTCCCCTGCCTTCTTGCCCTTGCAGGCATTGTGCCTGAGTAATACCTGTCCTTGGATGTTGCTGCTCTTGGTGCCTGCTGTGCCTGATACCAGGATCCCTGTCCCATCTCTGGGACAGCCCTGTTGCCTTCTCTGCACAGGAATAAATCCTGATTTTCCCTTGAATCTGTGTCTCTGGGAAAGCACTGCTGAAAACTCTGTGTGAGCAACTCCTTCCCAGCCGGAGGAGCGGATGCAACCCTGGGACCAGAATGCTGCAAGCAGCAGGAAATGTGGACATGTTAATGGGAAATAACCATGGCATGGAGCCATTGCCCACTTTGGACCCTTCTCTGATTCCTCTCTAAGTTACAGCAAATTCAGCTGGTTCTCAGAGCTACACTTTATCTCCCCTCTGGGAGATTTCTGGGTCAGCTGTATTAAAATGCATTTATTCTTAAGGGGGTCAGTAATCTGACACAATAGTGACGTACGAGTGAATGGGGAGAATACATAAATTTCTAACGGTGCAGAAAGAAGAATCCCAGAGTTTTGCTATCTGTAAAAACAGAGCATGGGATCTATCACTTCATGTCACGACAGTGAAATTAAACAAATGCAGGATGACAGGAAGAAAAGAAACAAAGGACTTCTATCCAATTACTTCCAGAAGCATATTAAATTATGGGGGCACACACTTTTGTGTTAGCAAATAAGTATTTAAATGGACCTGAAGTTCTTCATATTCTGATACTTGGGTTTATCTGCATAGGAGAAATAGGTGCTCTGGACACGGAGGACCGACAACACCTTTGCCAGAGGCTGTAGGTTGCCATATGTGGGTTCCATGGCCAGGAACAGTGTTGAGAAGAGTGGTAGGGGCAGTGAGAACACCTGGGCATCTAGTTTTGAATGCCTCCATCACCACTGCTGAAGCACTGACTTGAGGGTATCACAGGAGCCCTTGGGATGAAGATACCAAGCAATAGCTCAAGCTTTCTTTTCACAGCAAGGGACAGACATGAGCCACATTTAAGTAATTTGAAAGTCCAGCCTGACTAGGAAAAGGTGAGCATGGAGCTGGAACTCCTAGATGATCGCTAGATCAAAATGATCTTTTTGACCAAATCTGTGACAGGTGGACTATGCAAAGGTTCCTCATCAGAAATGCAGTTTGGGAAGACAAATCCTGGCAACCTCTGGCATGTCTGACATGCTGCGCTCTGGCGAGTGGTCAGAGCAGGCTGCAGCAGGACTGAAATGAGTCACGATGAAACGGGAGTGTGAGTCAAAGACACTTTCCCCTGGGTGCACACAAGGAAGAGGAAGGTGAAAGTGTCAGGAAACATCAGGACATTCATGAGAGCGAGAAAGCAGACAATGAAAGACAGCTGTGAGCACTGACAGACCACGACTGGGCGCTTTCCAAGAGTGCAAGTAGCCACCCACTGCCACAGCCTGGGAACCTGCCTGCGTAACCTACGAAGGATCCAGCAGGAGATGGCCCCAGCATGGCCTGCATGGATAAGCCTTGGGAGCCCCAGTGGGAAGGTCAGTACCTGGGACTCAGGGGGTCCATGCCAGGACAGGAGTGCAATCCCAGTGAACGGAGGAGAGGTGCATTCCTGAGGGAGCAGGGCAGCACTGCCACAGCTTTTGGGCCATCTCCCCCAGTATTAAATGTGGAAGGCAAAAACAAGGGCTGAGGAGGGTGGAGTGGGTGGATCAAAGCCCCATATCCCACCCACCTCTGGGTCATTCTGGCCAATGCTTCTCTAGTTATCTGTTTTGCAGGCGGTGCAGGTGAAGTGGTGGGTCCCAGGCAAAGGGAACTCACTGTTGGCCAGTGTTTCCTGTGCAGGAAATGGGCAGAAGGCCAAGGAGCAGCCTCAGCTCTTCTCTGGCAGAGTAGGGAGGGCAGCAGGTAAAGGATGCCAGGGCAGAACACCTGCATCAGACCTCTGCACAGCAGCAGCCTTGGCCAAATTCTAGGCCTGTTTATAAATTGTTCTGCCATGTTACTTCTACCTGTGCAAGGCCAGGGGTGTCCCTGTTTAAGGCGAACTGCGTCAAGCCTCTCTGGATCACAGACTGGCATGACCAGACTCTTATATCATTGAATATTGAGGCAGGGAGGAAAAAAGAGAAGGCCAAATTCCTTTGTCGCATACCCTGCTCTAAGTCCAGAGTAATTACATTAAATGTAATGAGCCTCCACACTTCCTTCCCCACTCCCACTTGGGAGCAGTCATTTGTTGCTGGCCAATTCTTGCAGCAGACAATGTCCTTACCTACCGCACTGGCAGAAGTCTCCTGGCCAGGGAACCACAGAGAGGAGCAAAAGCTGCTGCCTTGCCCTGCCTTCTCCTTCTCCTCTTCCTCTTTGCCCAGGGAGAAAAGAAACACTGCCCCTCTATTAACTCATCTAAAAAGCACACCTTAATTTTATCTACAGCCAAGTTCTCTATGACTCTCACTGGTGCTGCCAGTCCCGGTTTCCACACTGATTCACCACTCTGCACTATTTTCCTCTCCATCCACCTGAGGGAGGTTCTTCCCCAAAGAAACACAGTTCAGTAGTTCCTTCAGAGAGATGCCAGCAGGTCTCCTCCAGGCTGGTGGTGGCCAGCTGCACTCAGCTCTCCTGAGCCACAGGCCAGGAAAGTAGAGAAACCATGGAAAGAGGCGCTCTGTTTTGGCTAAAAGGAGGTGGTGAAAAGAAGAGGTGCAAGAACAGTCTGACTCTCCCAAGGCCAGGAGTATATGGGCAGTGCTTCAAGCAACATTCAGTTTTCTCAACGCAGGCAAAGGTTTTCCTGCCAGTCTAGGTCACCTCACTGCAGCCCACACAGTGAGATGCTGGGCACTATGAAAGCATCCTGCCTGCCTGGCAAGTCTCCTCCAGGTGTGCACACAGAAGACCACGAGCAGCAAATAGAGGTGATTAATCTTCCCACTTTGTGTGCCATAGGTCTGATCCCTGTGGGGCTGGTCCCCTGCAATCCTCATCACCTGGGGGTTTTATGGAGCTGCACCTCCCAGACAGGAAGTCTGTTCCAGGGAGCTGTGAAGCCATAAATAATAACTGCACATTCCTATTATTAATTTGAGCACCTGGAGGAGGTGACAGCAAAGGCCTTATGGGGGTGATGAGTAGCTGTATTCAAGCCTATCAGTTTCACCAGAGGAAGTTTTGGGGCCTTGGCATAAGAGCAAAGCTGCCTTCAGCACCTGGGCCTCCTCTCTGCTTTTCTTCCCCAAGCAGGGAAATATTTTCAGGCATGTAAATGAATTCTTCTGTGCTCAATCCCACTGCACATTTAAGGCATTGGGGTTGGGATGCATCCATGCTCAACAGAAAGCAAGGAAGGGAAAGAGGTGAGATGCAATTCCACCCCCCTCCAATAACAGCATTTGAGAAAAAAATCCTCCAGAAAGAAAACCAGCCTGTGCTCTGCTTTCTTCTGATGGTGCAGGCTGATTTGTGCTGTCTGTAATTGTAATCAAAGTTAATTTAATCCTGGTGTGGAGGTTGCTGAGCAACTGAAGACATTTATCCAGAGGAGACAGGGGCTGTAATCACATCACCTCAAGTAAAGTTGGTAGGGCAGCCACATAACACTGCTAATGCCCAGGGCAGAGATCTGTGGGTCAGCAGAAGGCATTGGTATTCATGGTAGGTACAGAAGCCAAGGGAAAAGCACTAAGGTTATGCCAAAACTGTGCTTTCTTCCGTAACACAGAAAGATTGGCTCAGATTTGGAATAAGGCCCCATATGCACACCATATATGAAAGCACGACTTCCCAGAGGATGAGCAGAGAGTGCCTGTCTGGCTTACACACATGTGGCTGTAAGCAAAAAGGTGCAACGCCAGGAAAATGGCCAGTCAAGCCAGTTTGTGTCACAGGTGGCCCCTTGATGACTCCTTTCCTCAAAAATCCCATTTTTTTTCCCCAAGGATCTGTAAGTCCTCCATCTCAAAACTGAGAGCACTGGGCTGTGCTATCACTGCCAGCGCCACGACTAGAGGCTGAGCATCCAGCAGCCAGAGCCTGAGGGGAGCTGCCTGGGGTAGTAGCAGAGCAGGCTCCCCACTTCCAGCTTTGGAGAAAGATGGGAAGCTCCAGCACTGCCGGTGAAGCTCCTCTGTGTTCGCTAAGAGCCGGCCTCGCTGGGCCCCTGCTGTGCCATCATCAGGGCCATTTGCTGGTGATGAGGAGATTTCCCGAGGTCACCTCGTGGGCACCTGCTGCTGCCGTGGGCCAGCCTGATTAAGTGGTTCAGCAGGGAAGGAAGGTTCCTGCCATCAGTGCCTCAGCAATCAAGGAGGATTTTTTCCTCTGCTTTTTCTTTTTTTCTCTCTAATTATTATTTTCTCCAGAACCAAAGAGCTTTTGTGGAATTTAAAGGCCTGTGGGTGCACCAAGGGCAGGAGGAGGGCGGCAGCCTGCCAGAGAAAAGGACCAAAGCATGGTGGGATCCTAAGCATGCCAAGTGCTCCTTACCCCAGCTGCTTCCTCCTGTCAGACCCTTTACCTTTGGAAAAGTAGATACTGCAGAGCCACCAGGGTCCATCTCCTGCTGCACTGGCCAGGCTGTCTCTGAAATAGCAGTTGCAGGGGAGAAAAAGGAATTATTTTGCTTTTTTAAACAGGCATGTTTGGTTTCTAGCTGAGAGGAGGAGCAGCCTGATGACTTAGGAGGAGATTGTGGCTTTTCAAAGCAGAGTAGTGCTTCGGTATGTTCAAGTGACCAAAAACTCGGACATACGGTGGGAAATAGACAATGCACTGAGCAGTAGCATTGCTGCATGTCAGACCTTGTGAAACAGTGACAGCTCAACCCAGCCAAAGCAGGAGAATGGAGCAGGTGAAGCCTAGTTTCAAGCAGATTTCCCAAAGACAGGCTTTTCAAAACCAGAATAGCCATAGTAATTTATTTAGCTTTTTACTTTCAGGAGTGTGCTGAAAAGTTTGCTACCTTTTCCATAATTTTGCTCTTTTTCATAGAATTGTTTAGGTTGGAAGAGATGCTTAAGACCACTGAGTCCAACTCTTAATAGACACTGCCAAGTCCATCACTAAACCACATTCCTAAGTGCCACATCTACACAGCTTTTAAATACCTCCAGGGATGGTGACTCAGCCACTTCCTTGGGCAGTCTGTTCCAAGCCTTGACAACCCTTTCAGCAAAGAAATTTTCCTCACATCCAATCTAAACCTCCTGTGGTGCAACTTGAGGCCATTTTCTCTTGTCCTATCACTTCTTACCCGAGAGAAGAGATTGACATCAACCTCATCACAACCTCCTTTCAGATAGTTGTGTGTTGTGCCCAAAATGGGCAAGGTTGGGTCATTTGCTTTAAATACGTAACAGCCACCTCTCCTTCTTCATCTCACACGTTTCAGCGAGTAAAGGCTGTAAGTGCCTGACAATTTGGGTATTTACCTGCCCACTGCTCACCCTAGCACCCTCCAAAATGTGCCCATTCCAGGTAGATGTGGCTCTTCCTCACTGGAGGGAAGGCTGTACTTCTGCTTGCCACCCAGGATGTTTCCCAGTCCCCACTGCTCGTTTGCTTTGCTTCAAGCACTTGGTGGTGACAGCAACACTGAGAGTTTGCCTGCCCTGGGGAGTGCCAGGGAGGCTGCAGGGTTCTGCGCCAAGCCAGCCAGGAGAAATGCACCAGCCGCGCTCTGCTGGGCTCAGGGCATGCAGAGCTTCTCCCCAGGAAACCTCTGACAGGAGGGAAGGGTAAGGCTGTGCTGAGATGTGGCTGTCAAAATAAAAGGAGGGTGAGGAAAAACACAAATTAAAATAAAATAAAATAAAATAAAATTTTTCTAAGCAACTTTCTTCTGGGAAAATTAAGATGAGGTTTTGATTAAATCCCATACTTCTTGGGTTGTCCAGGCTTTAGCTTCACACCCCAGTTTTGGTCAGTCCCAGTGCCAATTGTTCCAAACATGAGACCTTTTGGAGCAGTTCCTTAAAGGAAGTGGAGAGATGAAGAAATGCAATAAATATAATGAAATCCTACCACGGAAACCAAAATACCCATCGATGCACAACTCTGCACAAGACTAATCTCCATTTTCTCCAAGGGAAAACCCCTCTGAAGCCCCACCACCTTTCTGCAGTATTTTTTGGTAGATGGTGGTCCAGCAAGGGTCCCATCCTAATCCATTCCTGGGGGTCTGAGGACTTGCACAGGCCCTACCTATGCCTCACGGGTGAAGTTTTCCCAAGGGGACTGAGAATACAAGACCTACAGGGCTTTCACCCGGGCAGCAGGTTGGTTATCACAGTCTAACTGTGTGGCACATCCTCGATCTCTTCAGTGCTGTGTTACTCAACAGGGTGAGAAGTGAACCAGCCAAAGCATTCCCCTTCCCCAAGAAGATTCAAAGCCTGTCCCTGGGCTTTCAAGTTTACATTTATTCCTATGTTACAGGCTTCCTTTTTTCTTTTTTCTTTTTTCTTTTTTCTTTTCTCTTTTCTCTTTTTTCTTTTTTTCTTTTTTCTTTTTTCTATAAAGGAAATATTAATTTCATGCTTGGCTTGCTTCTCAAGCCGGAGCATTCTCCCTTCTGCATCATGACGTGCACTTTTTTCTCCACATCAGGAGCTGCCGAGCCATTTCCTCTCCCTGGGGCCATGGGGATGGGCTGCAGACAATAGGTTTTTATGGCTGCCACAGGGTTGTTTAGCACCAGCATGGAGGCAGCAACCCACCTCCACCTCCAAACCTGACCCCCTGTGCTGACTGCTGACATCCCCGTGCTGGAGCCACACCACTGCATACAGTGTTTGGGAGAAATGCAGCATGTCTTAGCTTTCTTTAAAGCATGTTTCCTGTGGTAGAATCCAAAGTGTTAGTTGATTGGGCTAGAACCTGTATACACTATTTTTGGGGTTTTTTTTCCTGAATACTTGCCTCAAAATCTTCAAACCTCCAGTGTACTTACAGAAGCTTGGATGGTCCATTTGCAAAAATAAACTTATGTTGTATGCATGCCAAGAAAAATAGAATATTTATCTCTTTCTTAATTTTTCTAAGTGGTGTTTGTTCCTAACACCTTTAAAGCTCTCTGGTTTTCTGAAATTTCTTTCTTAAATCAGTGAGTACAGAGAAAGCAAATGCAGAAGCAGCAGTTTCAGTAGCTGGCGAGGCTACTGAAGATTTATGCTGACATATACGCTGTGCCTATGGCTGAATTAATAATGCCTCTGAAGCATTTGTATTTTCTGGGTTTTTTCACTCTGACATTAGAAATGGAAGCACAGCCACACCTGCACACAAGGAGTGTGGATGGAATGTATGTGGAATTCATCTGCAATTCTTACTTAGTCTCTAAATTAGATCACTATCGAGGTTACAGGTCCAGAATGTCATCCAACTCCCCTTTCCTTCTCTCCTACGTAGGTGAGGATTTGTCTATCTGTGGAACTGGTCTCCAGACCAGTTTTATACCAAGATATTCTCATTGTCTTCAGTAAAGTTTATCTTCATTCATCTCAATGTAACTGAGAGCAGAATCTAGCCCAGACTGAGGAATTTCATTTTTCTCCTAAATATTTTCTTCCATTGAAAAATATTGAAAAATAATTTTCTTCTTTTGCCTCCAGAATTCATGTATTTCTGAGCCAGAATTCAGCTTCCCACACAGCAACGTGAACCACTTGGAGATGTCAAGCAGTGTATTCATCGCTCAGATTGTATTTTGATGCTGCTCAGAGTTCCCAGGTAAGAAAATACATTCAATCATTTACAGCTCTGAACCAGAGCAAAAGACCAGTGCCTTAAAGGGAAAAGAAGGAAGGAAAGAAGAGATGTAGGTTGTTAAGTGAAGGTGGAGAGCAAAACAGATGAAATTGATAAAGTGGAAAGCTATATTATTCACTCCAAGGCTCCATTTAGTCCCTCTGGCCTGGTAGTTTCAGCAAAGTGAAACTCTTGCTGGAATCAATACTGCTATCATTTCACAAAATTACAGTGGTTTGAACAGAAAACTAGTCATAAATCAACTTCATGCATGGACAGCTGGAGGAAATATTTCTTGCTTTGAAGGTTTGGGTGCTTCAGAATGAGTAAAGAGGATCTTGGCTCTCCAAGAATCCATATTTACTGTGTTTCTTGGAAATAGAGGCTGCTGTTGCATATTCAAACAAGTCAAAATAGCAATGTGAAAAAAGGCAGTGCCTCCATTTTAGTCAGACGAGGAAAGAGTGTGCTTGGATTTCAGTGAAACTCGGGTGTTTTGGAGATGGTCCTGTTCTCTGGCACTCACTAGGAGTTCCTTCAGACTAGGCTAAGAATGTGTCCTTGTTACTTCTTTTTCATATGCCTAACCTAGATCTTGTAGACTTTAAGGGACTTTTGCAGCCCACTACTTTCAGCTTAGTGACTCAACAGACATATGGACAGAGCCTTTCAAGTCTTTGCCACAGGAAGATGTCCAGCCCTCAGCTTCCTGGGAAAGGGACTGGACTTGGAGACTAACCTCGTCTTCAGCATTTCAGGAGCACATCCTGGAAGATCCTTCAATGAGAAGCATGAAAATCACACCTGATACCCACTTCAGGAAGGTTTCACTACATCCTTCTGTGTTTTCTTAATTCTGAAATTCAGCATTTTATGTAGTTCTTGTTTTTCTATAAAGTTATGTCAGATGGCAATTAGTTATGTGTGGGTGCTGGAAACTTCAGAGATATAATGCACAGCAGAAAAGAAGTAGGGAAAGATAACCTCTCCACAACTAATTCCTTGATCTGGACACAATAAACATCAGCCACAGCTCCATGACCATTGGCTGGTCAATGCATTAAGCCTGAGGGACTCTTAGACATCCCTGTTACTGCTGGAACCCCTTTCCTCTTTTCCCATGAGGCAGAAAGGGGTGGCATTGGGGCCAGGGCAGAGCTGGGAAGGCTGCTGGAATGAGGCAGCCCTGCTTGTGAAATCACTCCAAAGGCTGAAAACATCCCAGGTTTCTAAAGTAAGGCTTCTATCACAGCCCTGTCTTGAAGCGACAAACCTTTGGATGTGGTTGTTTTTGCTCAGCCCTGCTTGCAGTGAAAAGGCCAGTCCACTGTGTCCTGGCTGGGTGCTGCCAAATTGAAGAGGTGGAGATACAGCATTTGCTAATTTGGGATTGCATCTGAGGTAACTCTCTGTTTGTTTTTTCCTCTAAGGTGCTTGTGAAACACACATTTGTGCAATATCAAAGCACAGTGCAGCTGTAATTATTTATAATGGTTTCCCCTATCTCTTGCATTTAGTGCACTGGAATTTTCTCTTAATTTTGTCAGATATTTCTGGAAATTGCTTAGCTAAATTTGAATTCATTAAAGACAGCAATCATCATTATTTGATAAATAGCATCATTAAATCCATTACACAATAAAATATTGCAAATAAGAGCACAAGTAAATATTTGCAAGAGTATTCACGCTGTATTTCCTCTCCTGGCATTTTGAAAAGCTCTTTTATTGTCTCACAACAGAATTGCCAAGTAGCTACAAATGCTCATGCATCATCTGCAAGCAAGGGAGAAGGAAGGCTGCTGTTTAATAAAATTTGATTCATCCAATCAGGGAGGGGAGGGAATAACGTATGATGTGAGCAGCCAATTGGGTAGCATGTGCTCTGACGATTAACACCAGCCAATTTGCTAACGAGGGACAAATAATAAACCGTAATCAAAAATAATTCAAGTGACTGAGGCTAATAGACACACTTACTTGAACCATGACCTGTTCCTTACTTCATTGGCATGAAAAAAGTGGGCTGAGGCTATTGGGTGAGTTACTTGTGAAGGACTCAGTCAGCTCTGCTTCCAGATATCTAGAAATTAGGAGAATGGCAGGGCAGGCTGCAAAGTGCCCCAGGAGAGGCAGGGTGACTCTGGGCAAGGAGGAGAAGAGCACCTGCCTGAGACTCATGGGGTCATATGGAAAGGACCTCATGGGACCACACTGAGGTTGGTCCTCACCTCCAGAGTGTTCTTCTACTGCCAGGTTCCACTGCAAGCAGAGAAGATGAAAAGTGCCTACACCTCCAAGGGGGGTTCAAGGGCGGCAGTGGTTCCGTGGGCCCCTTGTCCCGCTGCCCATGTGTGGTGCCCCTTACTCCGTGTGGTCTGCTGCTGCTGTCCCACCAGCAGGGGCATCCAGCTGCCCGCGAGGAGGGGTGGGAAGGCAGCGACAGGTTATTGCAGCTTCTTTCAGCCAAACAGTCACACTTTGGAGCCGAGGCATTAGTAACAGTGAGCAGCCAGGACACTTCCCTAATGCTTAACAAGTCAAGCTCCACTGCACTGGAACCGAGTCAAGGAGGCAGGAGCCATTTAATTAGACCAAAGCAACTGACAGCCACTCTGCCGTAAATCTTCCCCTGCTGCCTTTGAGGTCTCTGGTCCTCTGTGTCTTAATAGTAAATGATATCTCAATGATGGGAGAGAAGGGAACAAACATGCCTCTGCCTGTTACTCTGGAGGAACAGGACAGCAGGACTTGTAAGGGATCAGTTCCTAGGCCAGGGTAACAATGGGGAGCTTCTACCCAGGTTTCCTGGGGAGCTGTAAGATGATGCTTTAAACAAAAAGAGTCAGTTAGAGACTCAGCTGTGGTTTTGTGCATGAGGAAAAGGGAAAACACCTTTGCCAGCATGTTTGCAAAACCTCTCTGCTGACCTGAATCAGTGCTTTCTATAGGCTGCTCCATCAACACCAGTGCTGGCACCAGTGCTGAAACAGAAAAATTGTATTTGGGTAATAACAGCAGTCTGGAAAAGCATTGGTATCTGGCCTGGTAATAATGTGGGATTTCCTTTCCTAGTCTGTTTCCTCTGTGCCTGGCAAAGAAATTAGGATGGGAGTACAAGTATGCTGATTAAATTTGGTGAATACTGATGTAAGGACTATTCTCCCCTACCATACTTCATCTGAGGTATATTAAAGCAAATGTGTTCACCTAATTGCTTAAAACAGTGAACAATGGGCAATAATTACTTGCAAATGGCAATAAAATTGCACCTACTGTACATCAGGATCAGAGCTAATAACCTCACAGGAGACAGAAAGGACTTACACCTTCAATAAACAGATCCCTGACTTGTCTTCTTTTCAGCAGCCAACAGCTGCTCATTCCTTCAGATGCCATGTCCTGTCTTCTTGCTGGGAGGCAGAGTAATTGTTAAATACTCACCAATCTACAGTGCAAACTGAAGCACTGTCCTCAAAAAGCAGCCTCACGACCCACCTCTGACCACTGCTGAGTTGTCCGGCTCCTCCTAGCACTTGGCTGAGCCGTGTTTCCCATGTTGCCAGCAGCAGAAGGCTCTGCCTTGGTGTCTCTTCCGCCCTCTTCCTTTCTATGCCATGCAAGGACCATGTGAGCATTAGAGGGTCGGTTGCCTAGTTTCCTTCCAGATCTTCTCTTCCATAGGAGCATTTTCCTTCATTGGTCCCCCTGAGTCCATATCTCCCTATGGCTGATAGCAGTGTAGATATCCCCTGGGGGTGGCCACTGTGCGGGTCACCTCCCAGCTGTCTCCCAGCTGCCCCCTGGGCAAGCCTCAAGTGGCTGAGCTGGGTAAGGCATCACCATTTAGCAGTATTTGGGACCAATCAGCCTCTCACTTCTAGCCTGCTGACAGACTCCCATCTCTAGGTCAACTTTACTGAAATTTTTATTTCAAGCTCAGGCACTGACCTCACAGGATATGTAAAGGCATTTCAAAATCTGGACTCTCTGCCGCCTTCCTTTTTCCTTATTCCTGTTGTGACATTTTGTGACAGCACCCAGACTGTGCTCAGGACACTATGGTTCACAGAGTCCAACCCTGGAAGGGCATCACCTTCCCCTCCCCAAACCACTGACGCTGCAAGCCACTGGCAAGGCAGTTAGCTGCAGTGGTGCCATCCCAGTGCTCAAGAGATGGCACACTCCTTCCCACAATATCCTTCCAGCCCACAGACCTTTCCAAGGCCTTGCTCCTCCCACCCTGCTGCCCTCAAAGCCCCCCTCTCCCAGCCTTGGCCCCTTCTCTGCACCTCACCACCCTTCCCCACACCTCTGAGTCACACTCTCTCCCACTCTGGTGCTGACCCATCCAGCATATCGAGAATTTCTCTGCAAGTCACTGAGTCACTGTTTAAATCTGATATTAAATTTTGCTTTCAGCCTTTAGCCAGTGCATTCCTTATCCCATAAAGCATTCAGTAGATACAGTGCATTCAGGCTGATATACATGTATATGTATATGTATATGTATATGTATATGTATATGTATATGTATATGTATATGTATATGAAGGAGGGGTACAATGTTGCAATGCATAAACCATCACCTCTTGCCATGTCTCACGGCATTTTTTCCTGCTTTTTCACCAGTGGCCTTATATAAAATGATTTGCAATTGGCATGTGGGTTAAATAATAACCTTTCAAGCTAACCTTGCTGAGAAGGGTGCAGAAAGATCAAGCCCTCTGCCTTGCAATGGTCCCCTTTTGAATTCCTGAGGTAGTATGTGCCTAATGCCACTACACCCAATCCTGCAGGGGATATTACTCTAATACCTGGCTGGAGGCACATGGGGAATTAGGAAAACCTGCCTTGACTACTGCAGGGAAAACATAGCCTGAGCACTTGCCTTGCCTGGGACTTTGGTTACTCCTGGCTGGTGTTGGTTAGCCCAGTCCCTAAGCCACAGTGTTATGGAAATAAAAAAATATTGCAGGAAGGCAGGGAGATGGGGCAGGGGCAGCCAGGGAAAGGGCTGCCAAGATCTGGCACAATGGGCAGGACCACCAAAAGGTGGAAGACAAGCATCAATAGGGGCAGCAGGAGTGTGCAAAGGGTAAGGCACAGGGACTTAGGGACTCCTTATGTGGTGATGCCTGCTGCTCCCCCGTGATTTTATCTCATTTTCCTGCCATAAGGCATGGTAAAGCCCTTGAAGCAACTAAACAGGCCAGGACTGAGACCAGCTGCGTGGTGCAGACCGATTTTCTGGCTTGACAAATATTTGGCCCAGCCCTACATTAAAATATCTTATGTAGAACAGTGGTGAAGGTGGCCTGCTGGTAAAATCATGACCAAAGATGCTGCATCAAACCCTTCAGAGAGAAAGTTACCTTTCAACTGTTTTCTACAGCTCCCCTCACACAGACACTTTACAGTGACAAATTGTTTTCCTGCAGATGTCCACACACAGCCAGGCTGCAAGTGCAGATAGACATCTTGCAGTATTACCCAGAGACAGAGAGAGGCAGGGCTCTGCTAGCTCTGATCCCACAAGGCAGTGCCAGGAGGCCACACCACAGTGTCTTGGGTGGCTTCAGCCTTCTCGCAATATCAAAATTTAATAGGCCAATTATCACAGGGTGCTGGCCAGACCACAGCTCTGGCAAATGACATCAGCATTTCCCGGAGGTACAGCAGATTGTCCAAGGAATTTCCCAACAGACAAGCCATTTTGAGGTGAATTTGAGATGCAATGACCATCATTTCCAGACCTGTTTTCTTTCAGGGTCAAGGAAGGAGACCTCTAGGTTTTCTCCTGTTTGTCCACTCTCCAGCTAGCCCTCTGAAGGCTCAGGCATCTGTAGTTACTAATTTTGCCATGTGTAAGGACACAAGGCATCCATGCTTTCCATGAAGTACTACATAGTCAAAGCATGGCTCCAGCAAGAATGAATTTTTATTTTTGGTGCTTACTCTCCCTGGGGGACCTGCAAGCCTCCCTCACAGTGGTACAGAAGGCAGTAAACAAGCAGGGAAAGCCTAGGCAAGCAGGTGCTCTTCTCTTGTCTGATGATTTGAAATAGTATAGACAGTACTGGCATGTATCTGAAACGCAATCATTATATTTCCATAACTTTATCTGCAGAGGACATAGGAGTTACAATGCAATCAGTGCTATACAGCTTAAAGTGTAGCTGAGATGCATTATAAAGTCAGCTGCAGCAAAGAACATATGGTACAGCTTGCCACCCCACTATAGTATTTCTTCAAAAGACATTTTTCTTACAAAAACTAAGACATTATCAGTCAAATTATAAGTAACCCATTTCCATTTATAGCGTACAGTCTACCCTCTGAGTCACACACATGATCGGCAATAGCAGCTGTGAGACTTCTAAAAGTTTGGTTGGGGTTTTTTTCCCTTTTATTTTTATACTCTAGATTCTGAAAATATTTCTGCTTGAGTGGTGAAGTCTTCCCTCACCTCCGTTGTGAAAGCTCAGCATCACCGCGGCTGTCCCTTGCCTTGCTCAGATGGCACATGGCCCTGCTGCTCGCAGTGCTTGTGCTTCCAGCCATGGGGGTGCCTGGAAGAGCACATGGGATATGCCTAAATTGGGGCACATAGCAGATACCTCACTACCTCGTGCAACTTAGGAATCGTTTCTGCTGTGGCTGAGTTGATGTAGCACAAAAAGCCCATCAGAGATTTGGGGGGAATTGCCTGAAACCACATATTACTTATCACTGTGTCATGGTGGTACCCCCAGCCAGCTGTTAAGCACCACACAGCCGTTCACTCACTTCCTACCAGCAGGATTGGGGAATGAATTGGAAAGAAAAGGTAAACCTTGTGAGCTGAGATAAAGCCAGTTTAATAGGTAAAGAAAAAGCCATGCAACCAAGTAAAGCAAAACAAAGAACTAGTTCACTGCTTCCCGTGGGCAGGTGAGTGTTCAGCCACCTCCAGGAAAACAGGTTTCCATCACACCTGACAGTTAGTTACGGAGACAAATGCCATCACTCCAAACATGCTCCCCTTCCTTCTTCTTCCCCCACTTTATATGTTAAGCATAACTCCATATGGTATGGAATATCCTTTCGGTCAGCGGGGGCCAGGCGTCCCAGCTGTGTTCCCTCCCAACTTCTTATGCACTTCCAGCCCACTTGCTGATGTGAGAAGCAGAAAAGGCCTTGAGTCTGTGCAAGTGCTGCTCAGCAATAACAGAAACATCCCTGAATTATCAACTCTGCGTTCAGCACAAATCCAAAACAGAACCGCATAGCATCTACTGGGAAGAAAACTAGCTCTACCCCAGCCAAAACCAGCACAGCCTGTTACTGAATCCTTCCTACTACTGTTTGTGTCACCTGAAAGAACAAAATCTCCCTTTTTTGTAAGGAGCAGAAGTGCTCTTTGTCATGCTTAGCAAGACTTTGGCACCTCTCGATATGAAATTGCTTTCATTTATAGCGTGTTTGGTGTTTGCTCTTATTCCAATGTGTTTTCAGTTAGAAGCCACTCTTAAAGATTTCCCTGCAAAGGAAAGAGGTCAGGGTTATTTCCTTAGGGAAGGAGGGCAAGAGGAAAGTCAGAAAATTATTTTACCAAATAAATAACGCACTGAATTGTCAGGAAAGTATTGAAGCGGAGCAGATGGGTTGTGTTTGCAAGCTCATTTGCATCATTAATACTTTGGCATCTCCCAGATTTTGCATAAGCCTCCTCCTTAATATTTTGTTACTTTGCAATCATCTTTACTCACAGACACACTTTTCGAAGAAACTGAATTAAGAACTAGTGAGAGATGATGCAACTACGGTAAAGAAGGATTGTATGTTTAAGCGTCTGAAGTCAGGGTCTGTGACTGTCACGTATAGCCCTAGAGCCATATCCTGCAGGGTCTGTTAATAAGGGAACTTTTATCCAAACTTTCCTAAAACTTCAGCAAAACTGGGGCCTGAAGCTTCAGTCCTACCTCATTTGAAAGGGGGGGGGGGGTGTCTCTATTGTTTCCACAGAAAAAACCAACAATATTTCCTGTTTAAGATATTGAAATTAGATTTGGCAAAAAGAAATGTGTTATGGAGTCTATGATATCTCATTGTCGACATAAAGACCATAAAGAAGAATCTGAAAGAAGTTTTCAAGGCCGCACTGCAATATTTTGCTGATTCCATCCTTGTTCTCTTCTCAGGTTGCACCAGCAGAATGAGGTTCCTGAATAGCACTGGAGTGGCCAAGGATTCAAAGACCTCCATGCTGCAAAGTTTGCCCTCATAAGTGTCATATTCTTCCACGATGGACACATTGATAAGTACACAGGGGACTGGTTGCAGGAGAGCCCTTGAGTACAGCACAGCAGCTCAGATGACAAATAACCAGGGGAAGAAATGTGCAAGAAGGAGAGTGGGCAATGGTGAAAGTACTTGGTGTGCTAAAAGGCAGATGTAAGAGTCCTGCATCACCTAATAACTCTGGGTTACTGCAGGTGGACACTGAAACGTTGGACTTTAATCGTCTCCTTATTATTGCTTCTTGGATCCCACTAGACATCACCAGAACTGAGCTCTACCAAGAACTGCACACATTTACCAGCTAATCCACCACCATCTTTAAAATGCCTTCTTAAAGCTAACTGGAAAGAGAGGGTAAATTGAGCCTCAGCCTTCCAGGTTTTTTGTGATGCCTATCTGCCTCTGGATAAGGGGAGCAGAGAAAGAAAATCCCATGACTGCATGTTGCAAGCTATGCCTGTGTTCATGATTTACACTGCAGCAAGGCGTCTGGATGGGGATTTGTGCCACCTGCTCTGCTCAAGAAGAATGACTGCAATGCACCTTGCTGCAGCCATTCATTTGTTTTCTGGTAACAAAGTAGTCCATGGCAAACCTGGCTGACTTCAGTACATTCGTCTGATTCACTGATTCAATAGGCTCCAAAACAAAATGAGCCTTTCTTTGCTGGGGAGAGGGATGTCTGGTCTTCATCTTGGCAAGCTTTTGACTTCTCTACATATAGCTGTGGCTGAAGATGAGGAATTATTTTTGCACTTGATTGTGAGGAGAGCTGCATGGAGTTTAGTATAATTCCCTCACATGAACTGCTTTTCCCCAAGAAAAAAATGATGGTTGGATGCAAAGTCCTGTGTCCTGGGTTTAATAACTCAAGTCTCAAATGAGATCATATTGGTTTTGTACAAATGAACCAGTACCTGAATTTCTCTCCAGAGGAAGCAAACTGCAGAAGGTGCCTAAGTTATGAACATGAACTGGTAAAGAAAATGGAGCTTAATCCAGAAGTTTCTCCCTTGCTCCCACTTCATGGGATCCTCTAGCAGCAGATGATGGGAAGTGCCCTGAGGCGTGGCTGCCTCAAGGCAGCAAGGACACCTACCCAGGACAACTTTGTACCAACCCAGTGAATAATCTCCTCCACATTCTGGAGCATCTCTAACATCCTAGAAGAGTGGAGAAATTATCTGGGATGGGTCCAGGGATGGTAGAGGAAACTGGGCAGAAGCCTTTCACTCCTGGCACACTTGTTTCCCTTCTGCTGCTTTCCACCCTGACTGTTTACTTTGATAGCTCAAGCAGTTGCCTCTCCTCACTAGAAGAGTAACCAGTGTATTTCTATTTGCAGACCTCTGGATGCAAGTCCTTCACAAGTCTGTTCCCAATTAGTTCTTCTCTTGCAAAGGAAGGGAGACAATATAATGAATAAATCTATTTTGTGGAACACAGTTTTAATTGAAATGTTTGCAGCTATTGCCACCATTGGATTAAGAGAGCAGATCTTCGATAGCAAAGAGATTAAGTTGGTTTGTATCTGCAGAATGCAAGTGAGAGGAGTAATTGGAAACTATAAAGAGAGGAAGAAAGATATCACAGCTCCAGCATCACGAATGGGGAGAAAGTTCTGCACTGCTATTGTCACACGCTATTGTCACGTTGAAGCAGATGCATGAAATAAAAGCAGCCCTCACTGCAAATGCTCCTGTCCTGCACTAAGGCTTCTATGTACACATTGTCCTCTGGTCTGGAAACAAGATCCACGCTTGAAGAAAGTTCCTTTCTATACTGGATAAATAAGTTTGTGCTCAGACCTTCCAATGTTATTAACACAAAGCTAAAAACACATGCAAAAAAATCTGTTATGCCCTCCCCCAAAGAAAAAACTCTATCCTAGCTTCCACGGCTTGCCAGCTTGTGACTAGTGTATGTTCCTTCAGCTGAATAGACTTTGGGGGATTTACACCGCATGAGAACCTGAGCTGGTGAGCTTGCCCTTGGTTGCAGCAATCACTGCAGGGAGGTGGGTTTGATTCCACTATGCAAAGTGTTTTGTAACTGGGTATGGTGCAATCATGCAAAGGCTTGGCCACCGCCTATAAAGCCAGGCTGTGCTGCCCTTCGTGAGCTGAAACCTAGGCTCACAGGAGTCTGCCTCGCTCAGGCAGGACGTGTCTTTTCTTCTTTTTTTCTTTGGTGTTTTTTTCTTCCCTTTAGCAGACAGAAGACTTGTTCATTTCCCATTCCTGCTTACTGAATTATTCATCAAAAATGTTCCACTGGTATCTTCTTGTCTGCCAGGGAGCTCATCATCCAACAATTCCTCTTCGGTCTTGACTTGTAATCAGAGCAATTAGCAACCCATTAAAGGTCTCAGCACGCCCATGGCTGTGGGGGTACAGAGTGCAACTCAGGAGCTGGCCCACTTTGGCTCCGAAAATCGTGCAGAAGACCCACAGGCTACAGTCTGTTGTGCAGAACAACAAACCTACATCAAGAGGAGGGGTCGGATGCTCAGAAAAGGAGTTTTCAGTACGTACAGTGAGATCACAGAAATCAGCACATCGATTTGGACTGATCTCAGTGGTGAGAACGCAAGGTCCCAGGCACTGCCTGAGAGGTGGGATGTATTTCTCACGTGGGCATTCAGCCTGCTCTAAACCAGGTTGTTCAGCTCCCAGGTGTATGGCACTTCCACCCCCTTTTTTTGCTGGAAGAAGCCAAAGGGAACATGAAGGGCTGCCATTCATTTCCTCTGATGCTCTGAAAATGCAAAAAAAATGGTAACCAGATGGCAGTGGAAAGTAGGGTAGTAGGGCCGGGCTGCTCATCCCTTTGGTGGGCTGGTTTGGGGAAGTCCACAGTACCTTTGCCGGTGTCTGACTGTTGCTACTGCTCAGGACCAACACACTCTGGGACTTCAATACCACACTTCTGCCTCTAGAAAAACACTTTACCATGACTCAGATTCCTCCCTGGTCACCATGAGTTCATCAGCTAGCAAGGGAAGGAAGTCCTGAGCTAAGATCACTCCCTACCTGCTCTCTGCACCAGTGAATGACCATCCAGTATGTAACAAGGAGTGGTGGAGAACCTCAGTGTGAAAGGTTAACATAAACACCATCCTTATAAATGTTCCCTTTAGAAAATAGGTGCATGGATTTCCTGTTCTATCTTCCAGTCTGTGCCTGGGGCTTAATAGGTCAGGACCAGAGCAATTCATCACCTTTCCCCTCTGTCCTTTGCCTTCCTAACATATCAGAGATGCTCTTCTGTACTTCTGGGCTCTGCCTCTGCTAATGTCTCTGGAAAGATAATCTGTTGAGAAAGAATGAGAATTATTAAATCAATAAACACTGCTAACCTTTCAACTGTGTCCATCCAAGGAGATCTCACCACTGCAGCAATTGCTTGCTTTAACAGATTGAAAGCAAAGTGTTCTTATTGCATATGTCAAACAAGACAGGAAAAAACATGCTCTTTCTCTGTCAGGCAAGTGGAAGTGTCCATGGGGGCTCCCAGCATATTTCTCATACCTCCAAGTCTGAAAGCCCTAAACCCCATAAGAAATTTTCCTGTGCATGCCCAGATGCTTTTACTGGGGGAAAAGCAATCACACTTATATACAGCCAGGTCAAAATACGTGAATAATGCCTCAAATTTTTTTATTGACTTTTGCCACAGTTGGGATTCTTGAGCAGGAAACATCTGCATTTTTTTCCAAATACTCTTCTGGAAGTCAAAATGCAGAACTGCAGCATGTGCTTGAGCCTAAGCTTGCCAGGAGGAGCAGTGAGCTGCTAGGGCATCTTTCAGCTCCTTAACAGTGAGGGATGACTAAACATTTTGCTGTTCTCATGAAGGCCAAGGTCTCCGATAAGCACATGGCAACTCGGCTTGTTGTGAATATCAGCAGGAATTGCACGTGCTTATCTCATTTTTTGGTTTTAGTGAGTTTGTTTCTTTGGTCTGCACAAGAAGTATCTGTTCTCAAAGCCAAATCTGCAATGTGGCTCTGCAGTAATGACTGGAGAGAAAGATTTTGCTCATTCAGGAAATTTCTCCCTCCTCCAATTATCAACAGGATTCCTCAGCTTCCTGAAAAACACATGAATAAACCGTTAATGGATCTTGGCTGTTGTGTTAGAAAAACATGATATAAATTGTATTTGGGGATCATCCCTGTTTGCATGCCTGCAGGAACCGAAACTTCTGTCCAGAAACTATTTCCAGATAATCCTAGTGTCCATTCTCCTGACTTAAAAATAGCCAACTCACTGCTTAAAGCAGAGAGTAAAAATCTTTCTATCCGTAAAAGAGATCCCAGAAACTTTTCTTTTAAGTTGTCGTGAGATCCTCCTAAAGCTCTAAAGTTGTATTTATGTTTTTTATAGTAGAAGTATGACTCTGAACCTCCTTTATCTTGCAGCAGGAGTGGGCCAGGCTCCTGTGTTTTGTGTGTGTATGCTATGTCAGTGAGCTTCCCAGAGACTGCAGGAGAGGGGTTTTCAGAAACAATATTGTCAAAGCAAATCCTTTAGGGGGAAAGTACACTGAAATCCACTGCAGCTTTAAATGACATAAGTTGTAACACAAGTGTTTGGGTTTGTTTTTTCTTTCCTTCGGACATTCTGAGGAGAAAGCAAGAAAAACAATCTTCCATGTGGTTTTTTTTGGTTTTTGGTTTTTTTTTTTTGTAAGCGCTGGTACCATGACAGTAACACACACAGTGAACAACAGGGCGACACATAACAGCATTTCCAGGGCATGGAGTCCTTTCCCAGCATCTGTGGCTATGAGCTGCAATGCCCTACACTGACTCATTTGTCTCAGCTTGGCCTGGCTGCAGAAACACTTTGATGTGACTTAGCATCACAACTCCTCAAGGCATCTCAACACAGAAAGGATGCACCAAGGCCTGAGTCACATCCTGCACACAACACAGCATCTGAGATCCACAGGCCAGGCCAAAGCAGAAGTCATTTGTTAAATTAATGAAATAGCCAGCAAAACAGATTAGAGGTCCAGCAGTACTGTAAGCAAGCCAGATGTCTCTCAGGCTTGTTGGAGACGAGTTGTTGGAGCAAGCTGCATTCTGCCCGCACTCAGCCTTGGTGGGACTTGCCCAAGTCCAAGGACAGCTTTAACAAAGTGTCTTCCCCTTCACCAAATGCAAGTGAATCTAACAACTGCATGATCCCACCATGCTCTTGAGCATCTTCCAAGCAAGCATCAATGCCCGTATGCTCTCTCCTCTCTCCCTTAACTACCCGTAGGAGACACTGCCCAGTGCCAGTGCCCCCCTCAGTCCCTTCTGGGCCTGGAGGCAGCAACCGTGTGCCCAGGAGAGCATCCTCTGCTGCCCTCTTCTCCCTCTGCCAGGGTGCTGCCAGATTACACAGCCATTTTGGGGGTGATGGACGTCAGCGTTGCAGCAGTGTCTGTCACAGACATGTCAGGGTGGGCTTCTCTGATGAAGCAGGACATTCGCCACCATAAGAGTTATCATTCAGTGCCCTGGCAGTATCTCATGGGGGTGAGGGGAGGTGCGAGCTAGCACAGCTCATGCTGAAGCCTTTCCAGACCTGCCGCCAAGCAGCAGCACCTCCAGAGACTCCCTTTCAAACAGGAGATCCATGAGAGCTACGTGCCAAGCTGCAATAAGAAACGGAGGCTGCGAGTTGTGTAATATTTACATTTAATACAATCCGCTGACATCTGACATTTTTCTGGTAAATTTTACATGGGCCATAAACACTTTTGGATCACTGAGTAAATTTTAACTCCTCTGAAGGTCTTTTGTGCTGGTGGTATCTGGAATGAAATATTTCGCTGCCTCTTCCCCCCAAACCTCGTCCATTCTCATCTGTTCAAGCACTGGGATCTGCCATGACGCTTCTTGTGCATCCTCGGTGCGCCAATGCTTGGATGTATCCCCTCTTTTTGGTGTGATATTCCCCACAATTGGTTTCCCTCCATGGTGCAAACAGCAGGCACATGGCAAACCCATTTCCTGCACCCCAGCCCTCAGAGCAAGCAGCATCATCTCTCAGTGGGCTTTGCACAAGCCATCCCCTCAGTTCCAGCAGTGCTACACTTTCACTTGGTGGTTTGTACACAGCTGCCCAGGACAGTAATGGTGTCACAAAGAGACACCCTTTTAAAAGCAATAAAAATTCAAAAACAGGGAAAGAAAATTAATAGTTGAGCTGGCAGTCCACCTCTGGTAATGAAACAGAAAGCGGAGAGAGAAGAAAACCTGAGTCAAATGCAACGGCTCCAGGTTCTGTCTCCAATCCCTTCCCCTCAGACCTTGGAAGGAGACCAGCAGAGCATTCTGGTATCTGAAACAGTATCCCATCCTGAAGTTCAGATCAATTTGAGCTCTGCAGCCTATTAACTTTTTGTTAATCCTCCCCACATTGTTTTACATCTTGCCTTCCATCACGTACAAGGAGGGTGGCAGTGACGGGGTGACTAATGACAAGTGCCCCCTCGAAACTGGGGGATGTTCAAGTTACAGGCAGGTGCGGGGCTTAATGGGCTCTGGCGATGCTGCCAAGATGTAATTGCTGTAAATCAGCCTGAGCCTTGTGGAGACAGTTCCCTGTGTTTTGAAGTCCATTTGCCCTTATTGCTTGTTCAGCTCCTTAATGCATTAATGATAAGATAGCATGGGGAATACGCAGTACAGCCTCCTCTCCACCCCCAAAAATCCTGAAGTAATGAATCAATACTGTGCCTATCTGTTCTGACCACGGAGAAGAGGAATGTAGACAATGCTGGATGCAGGGGAGATCTCTTTTTAAGGTTTCTTTGCAGTCCCAGGGGAGGGTTAGGCATCTTTAAGGACTGGGGGGGCTGGTTTGGAGAAGTATCCCCCAGTTTTCCTCAAGACTGCAGCACTTCTTTCCTTGCTACCTGTCTGCATGGTTATATTTTTATTTGTGCCTATCAATGCTGTTCAAAGGCCTTTTTTGATTGAAATCTGCTGCATTAACAAAAAACCAAGGAGAGTACCACATAAGGACTGGAATGTTTTTTCTTATGTCTGGCAAGCTCAGTAAATCAGGTGTTAAGTGGTACTTCATGGCAAATAACTTGTCTCTAAATGGTCCCAACTCTCGACCTTCAAGTAGGCGATGGTGTTGGGTCTCTGAGCTGATCCCAGACAGGGCGGGGACAACTGTGGGCAGCTTAGAGGGCTGCCCTGATGTTCACTGACACCATCTCCTGCTGTTGGGGCACCCAGGGGTCACGGCACTGCTCATCAGCACAGGGCAGCTGTGTAAGGACCAGGGAGGCAGAGGAGCCATGAGCCAGCCAGTGAAGCCAGCGCAGCCAATGCTGCCTCCTCGGTCCCAGGACTGATCAGCTCCTGGGAAGTTACTGGGCTTGCCCACAAATGAAAGAGCCCCAGCACTGTGCACAAGCAGCAGCTTCCTTTGAGCTGGCTGAGTCTTGGCAGAGTTTTCTCCCCTCCACCCCCCTGATTAGTGCATTATAACTGCTTGACAAATTGCTGGTGCTCTATTGACACGTTTATGCCGCTGCTTTCTTCCCAGCCAGTCAAGAGGATCCTGGCTGCTGGTAACAGGCGCTCTTGGGCATTGCAAACGGCGACTGATGCAAGCGTCACCCTGTAAGAATGAAAAATGTAGACATCCATGCAGAGACTATCATCCTTTTGATGCTGACATCGTTTTCATTCTGCCCCATCTCTTTTTCATGTAAAAAATTTAGAAGCAGGAAAACCAGACAGAAAGGGCAAAGAGGTAAAAATCTCCGTCTGGCTGTTCTTCACTGCCTAGCGCAGATTAAGGCAATGAACAGTTTCTACACACAGAACAGTTAGAGCTGTGAGCTGCCTCTGCCTGTCTTAGTCTGATGGCACATCTCATCCTTGTCCTTGTCACCACCACAAAGTAGGGGCTGGCCTGACCTGTACCAGAAAGCACAGCTCCAGCAGGAGAGATGGGATGGATCTCAGCGTGAGCACAGTCTAACTTGTCGGAAGAACCCCTTCCCCAGCACATGCCCCCAGATAATGGAACGTGTAGTGAGCTTGGGAACCAGCTGCTCCTCAGGTATCAGCCATGATGCTGCCTCTGTGTGGTCTTGGCTTAGTGGGAAAAAGGATGACCAGTTGAGCTCTGCTTAGCTGACTTCAAAAAAAGCAGATGAATAATGGGACAAAGTCTGGGTCCCTGTATTTGATCTCTAGTGCAAAAGGCAGTCTTGATATCCTTGCTCTGTTTTTATTTTGAAATATTTTTAATCCACTGCCTCTTGGAAAACTTTATGCCCTGGATCAATTTGTGTTCTGAATATTACAATGTACCTAAAATGACTCTGCAATCTGGTGTCAGAGGTAATAAAACTTATTTATTCACTCTGCTATCCATTACTGAATTGCACGCATTAACTCCTCAAAATACTGTGGACCATCTAACTGGGTGGGTCCTTCCACAGAGGTTGGTGTCTTTGGAAGTGAAGGTCAAGAGTTTTGTTCCTGCTGCTGCATATGTGTAACTGGCTGTCACCCAGGGCTGGCTCCACCAGCATGTGCCAGCAGACAGCTACATCTGCTGCTGCTGCCAGTAGAACTACGTGGAAGACAAGAGATGCTACACAATTAGCAAGCGACAATTCTTCTTGCAGGGTACAAAGCAGCGAAGTGGTCTCGTCATGGTGTGGCGTCGGCTCCCTTCGAGGCATGACTCAGCTCAGAGGATCTGCTGCATCAGAACCTGGGGCTCGACAGGGCTTGGGCCGCCAGTGGCGCTGAGCGCAGAGGAACAAAGGGTTGCGAGCAGACATTATAGAAGAGGGACAAATAGCCCAGCTTTTTTACAAACAAACAAACCAACCAACAAACAAACAAACAAACAAGCAAACAGTATAGAGAGATGTAAAAGGGTTATAACTTACCCAGCACAGACACTGCAGATGCAGATTTGTGCCTTTTAGTACGTTTTCAGGTGCTTTTCTAGCCTAGTGCTAAATAACCCAAGATTTTACTGGTCCCCTTAGGAGAGGATTTCGTAGTTCATGAAATGTCTCCATAAGGAACCATTTCTCATGCCTCCACCTGAATTTTCATTTGTGCAGTTTCACCCATTTCTCCCCATTATATAGTTCCCAGCTTTGCGTGGCCCTGGGGAATCTTCTCATTCCTAGGTGCCCAATCCTTCAAGTCCTTGGAGTCGGCAATTACGTTCCCCTGAGATGTCATTTATCTGAGTGATGTGCGTTTAGTTACTTTAATCTTTCCCCATAAATCAGCTTGTTCAACTTTCTCTCTGTTTCTCATTTATGAGTTTTTCCTTCTCTGCCATCTTTCCAGTATTACTGAGGCATCTGTAAGTGAATTTAGCATCATATTTTCAGCCTTGTGGGGGAGGACCATCATTTTCTTGAACAATCAGATGACATTTACTATAGGATAGGTATTTCTAAGCTATACAGCTCACCACTACCATACTTTTTATATTACTTATCACAGCCGGGTTTCTCTTTGCCGTGCAGATTTCCTATTAATTACCCACAACCACTGACTTTGCTCCTTAAATTGGAAAACAGGTTCTGGAATAGGTCCTACCTTGGTTTTTTGTGCATTACACCGGTCTGAATATTAGAGAACTATGTGAGCAGAAGTAGAAGATCGTTAGACATCTGCTCATCTTGGTTTTCTTATGCCTTTCTTTGAGGCATCTAATGCCAGGCTTGCCTAGTATCCCATCTCCGACGACACTGAAAAACTTGGCAGTTCCGGTGATCTTAACTGAGATGACTCTTTTCACAGATAAATCCACACTTCTATTTTTTTTTTTTCCAAGTGCAGAACTGAGACTGCAAAAAGGTCTACAGGTCACCATTGTCCTCAGTTACAGGCAGCTGCTTGAAATAGATGCTTAGTCTGGAAGAGCCCAGTGAACTCCTAATATATATTCACACAGGACAAGGCTCACTCCATCACTGTGGCAAGCACAAGAGTGGTAGCACAGAAGACCAAAAGCTACACAAATTGCAATATGCTTCAAGTAAAGAGCAATGAAGGACACTACCAATGTCCTAAATCCCCACACCAGCAAGAAATTTGTCAGCTGAAAATGTCTGAATGAAAGATGGATCTCCATCCTTACAGTATTTCTAACTGTTCTTCGTTGTGTTTTGCCCAGATGACTTCAGTTATTTCATAAATCACTGCAGCTCCACTGAAGACAAGCAAGGCACCAAGACACGCCCTTGTTCTGAGATGAGTGATACTGAGTTGTCACTCGGCACCGAGGAAGAAGAAAAGACTTTTTTGATCCTCTGCTCAAGGTGGGAAACCTAAAACCATGTACTCAAACCTGTTCAAAGGCATCAGAATAAGCAGCCTACACTTACTCTGGGATGTAACTCCACTTTTTGTTGCCCTTATCTAGCAAAGGACATAAACACCTTGTGCATGAGCATAGAGAAACAGAAGCAGGGTGATAAGCATTGATGGTTCAGGGTCTGCTTCTCAAAATGTGGTTGCAATTTTTTTCCTTCACTTGCTACACTGTAATGGACTTCATGTCTATGTAGGTATTTCTTCTGGTCCGGAATTCTATACAGAGCATCACCATTTACGCAGCAATAAAATCAGTTTTTAGGCCAAGTGCTTTACATTTTACATGGACCAAATAGCTGCAAGCAAGTACGATGGAAAACGTAGATTATAATATGAAATTCTTGGGGCACTGACAAAAATGCAGCCCTTTCTGTGGAAACATAGACTCACGGTTTATATACTCGTATTATTATTCAGGTTCAAGAATTCTGAAGGACAGGCAATAACAACTTGTGTCCCTTCTTACAGAAGCGACCAATTTCTTTCCACAGGAACGCAATCAGTAGAACAATGAAAATAATTCATCAGATTAAAGTACTAATAAATCCTGTCCTGACAATTGGATGTTATCGTGCTCAATTTCAACTTAATTATTTTTGTATTTAATTACAAAATGGTTAATTGCTTCATTTTAATTATGTATCTCTTTTAATTAGATTGAGGCTTAAAAACACGATAAGGCTGCTGCCACCCCACAGCCCTTCCATTCTTCATTTTATCTCACACTGTACCAGTTCCTTCCCCTTGCTTTGCTGTTAGTTTCCTGTGCCAGGTCTCTCCCAAATCCCATGCATTGTATTTACCTTCACTTCAGCAAAGCCCTGGCATACAAGCACTGTGACAAGGGCAGGAGCCTGCCTGCTGCAGAGCGAGACAGTGTGCCCATGCTTCCACAGAAGTGTCTGCTGGGCACAGGGGCTTTGCCTCTGCTTTCCTCACGCATTTTCTTCTGTTGTGTGAGAAGCTCAGGAATGCCTTTTTTTCAGGTGTTTGTTTTGGTGGTAGGCTGAGGGAAGTGTAGTTCCCCTTTCTCTGATACCCCATCAGATATGTCCCAGACTGCTCATCTCACAAGGCTGAAGACCCCAAAGGGAAGCACTGGCCTGACCTCCTCTTCTGACCCCAACCGGTGCCATCTCTGTCTGCCCTGCTCCCAGCTTTCGCATTCCTCACACTGGTCAGAATTAAGCCAACAGCCCTCTTTGCATCACTAAAACAATTAACAGGCCTTTGAAATCAATGGAAATGCTTAGTATAACACAAGAACTTGACCCACCCATGCAATCCAACCAAATAGTTCTGGTGCATACCCAGCAAGCAGAGGCGGTTTGATAAAATGCAATTTGATGCATTGTGTTTGTTTGAGATGGTATTTCTATCCCAGCCCATCTGAGTAATTCTAGCACCAGAAGAATTGCTGAAATATTTATGCCATGCTTTTGAAGAAAAGCAGCTTACATTTAAGAACTGGTCTGGCTGAGGGTTTTTTCTGACTATTTAATGTCCTGGATTTTTTTCAGCTTCCTGCTGTGGGAAAGGATGAGTTTCAGGGAGTTTGCAATCTCCCTGGAAAGTCTCTGATGGGGAATTGTGTAGGTGGGTTTGTGGCCATGGGAGAGCAGCAGTGGCACCCTGCTCCCACCACTTTCCTATGGCTTCTCCTGTTCTCCACTCCAAGACCAAGCCAAGAGAGGCTGTCCTGGCCTGGCATCCCTGTCCTTAGATCTTTCAGGCTCAGCAACTAAATCACAGGTGAGGCTGGAGTACTAATAAGTAAAACTGTTCCAGGCAGATCACTTCTGCCTTGTGTTGGAACTGTCATGGCAGCTGTACACAGTAGTGGTACCTAAGCAGCAGCCTGATGGATTGGGAGCAAATATAGACGTATATATATATATATATATCTGTCTGTGGGTGTGTGTGTATCACAATCTTCTTCAAAGGGTAGTGGATGATTGTAAAAGCATTCATGGCAGAGAGAGCCCACCTTTCTCACAGGACATTCCCCCTTTCCTTTGAAGCTGATGAAATAGTTTTCAGGTTTTAAATAGAAACCCCTGCAATGTCACCAGTTAAAGCTTTCAGAGAGGACTCTGGGCTGGGAAGGAGAAGGGGAATTGTGGCATTGGTGGTGGCAGCAGTGGCAGCAGCTCTCCTCCCCAGCTCTGGCAGAGCATCCCTTGGCTCCCTGCATGCACAAGTGAACAGTGGGCAGCCAGGCTTTAGCTAAAGTTGCACTTTTCTCTACCAACTCCCTGTCATCACACTGAACTAAGCAGAGGGTCTGACTATCCCCTGCCCATCTCTGCTGCTTTGGCTCAGCCCATCCTGTAAGGAAAAGAAGGAGACAAATCCTCAGTTCTTTACAGATCAGGGCATTAAAATTCAAGATTCAATGGGCCTTCCTTAGTGACTTAACCATCCTGTCTCATGATATAAACCTTATTGCAACACCCAGCCCAGCACAGGGTCAGGGACTGGGAAGCTGGTTTTGGGGATCAGAGTTACCCAGAGCAGCTCCTTCCTGCACCGTCTGAAACTGCCTGTGCTCAGCCACACCATGGCTGCAGCTGGGCTGGCGTCACAAACAGCTGTAATCCAATTAACGGATGTGACCTGAGGGGGAAATGGAGAGAACAGGGGAATGTGGTGGTGCTATGAGAGAGTTTGAGTGAAATACTTTTTAGCCACCCTTTCAAAGAGCTCCTATCAAGTGCTTTATTTTTAATGCTTCAATTTGCTTTCCTCTTCTTGATTGTAATACCCTTCTTGAACTTTGCAAATAAAATGTGCTTTCCCTTTTGATTTTTTGTCATCATCTCCCTGGCAAATTATCAGACTTTTAATTCTAAGCCTCCATGTCACTCCCCCCTCCACCTAGACTACCAGCAGGGTGAGAAGTTAATAAAGTACTTCTCCTGGATTTCCTGCTCTCCTGTGAATCAGCACTCTGCTCGCAGCCCCGGGTGAGGTGTATTAGATCAGTTGTACTGCCTCTTCTCTTCAGGAGAAGAGGAATG
The DNA here is from genome assembly GCF_000738735.6 of Corvus cornix cornix. NCBI lineage: Eukaryota > Metazoa > Chordata > Aves > Passeriformes > Corvidae > Corvus > Corvus cornix. Next base: position 37,257,567 of record NC_046333.1, read on the forward strand.
AGATGTTAACTGAGGTCTGGAACCAGATAAGACTATTGCAACCTGGATTGTACTAACTTCTCCTCTGTCAAAAGTCTTCTTCAGTTGAAGCAAGGTCATAACCCCGTGTCTGCAAATGGAAAATGTTCCTTTTCTGCCGGTATCTCAAATGACTGGAAGGAGAAGAGGTGCTTCTGGAAGAAAACGGGCAGTACTGGAAACTAATACACAGTCCTTAATGACAACCTATGAGGAAGTCATAAGTGCCTAGATGCTATCTACATAGAAACCACAAGCTAAATCAAAGCCAAGGGTGTTACTTTCAGGTCACTAAAAAGAATTGCAATAAAGAGATGCTCCAGAATAGACCGGCCAGCAGAGAAACAGAAGCAAACTGAGCAGCTCTTCTCCAGTGGTGGTACAGAGAGGAGAATGGCTCTTCCTCAGATCTCGGCCACCATGCCTGCCTGGGCGGAACAAGCCATCAGTGAGGATCCCTGATCAGGCAGCCCCTTCAAAGCCGCTTCTGAGATTATCACCACTACTTAACAAGAGTAAAACAGCCACAGGGTATTGGCTGCTGGGAAGGCCAGGTCGGAGGCTTAATTTGCTCAGTGGTGGTGAAATTCAGACATGATGCTGGGGATGGTGCAGGCACCTGGTGCCCACATCTTCTGGGGTCAGCAAGAAATAGAAAAGGATGAAGCCACCACAGAACACATCAGCCAGACAACTCCATGGGGCATCAAAGGCAGCAAAATTGACCACATCTGTACAGATAGGTTCTCTGGGGCCAGGGAATTGAAACTTTTTTTCTCAGGAACATGAAGACATCTGTGAGGGCAGTTAATTGAACCAGTGTCACAGAAAATGATGTGGGTAATGACAGATAGTGTCAGCTCATGCTGCTGTTTCAGTTACTGGAAAAAATGAGAGGAGAGCAGAAATAGAAACAAATGGAAGAGAAATTTCTAACAAAGGTGAGGGAGAAGGTTTTATTTTTATCTTTCCACCTTTCCTCATTCAGACAATAAGCAGCCTGTGCCACCAGAAGGACCCTGTCCAGATCCACATCATTGGCCTGGTTCTATGCTGAAGTCCTGGAGGTCCTGGCATGGTGTGTTAAACACCCACCATTGCTTTCCCAGAACCTTCCTTTTCATCTCATACCTAACTGGGGAACAAGCAGATACCAAGCACAGGCTGCCTTGGCAGCACCCAGGGATCCCTCAGAGAAGCAGCACCCTTGGTTTGCCTGCACAACACTCACACCTAGCGAGGAAGATGAGGTGACATTTGATCTCTGCTGCAACTATTTGCTAACTTCTCCTGATTTCTGAAGAACCAGGGTTTCACTCTGGGAAAGTTGCATTTCCTTGGTTGACACTTCTTGTATATGTGTTCCTTTGACTGCCATCTCCATACCTCGAGAAGGGATGCTGAAGCCCAAGTGTTATCTTACTGTACCTCCACATGAAATACTAAATAAATGGAATACTAAAATCTGATGTTGTGAAAGATAGGACAGAAGTACAAACTACTGAGGACTCTGTCTCACTCTTACTCCCAGTCTGTGCTAGTCCTGGCAGCCAACTCAAAGGAGGCGCAGCCTGGGTAGAAGCAGGGCACTCGCAGCATGTTCCTGAGCTGCCTGGGACCAGAAACAGGGACATGCACAGGAGTAAGAGAAAAGCCAGCTCTGCCCTGGGGTGGCTTTGCTGTGCATGGCAGAGCCAAAGCCAGACATCCAGGGTGGATCCTGTGCCACAGCACAGCCTGCCCATGGGATCCTGGCCAGCAGCTACCACTGAAAGAGAACAAGAAAAGTGTTGAGAGCATCTGAGTGAAGGACCTCTGTGCTCTCAGCAGTGCTGAGGGTTAGCCTGTTTCTGGCTCATTCTGTGATAATGCAGCTTGTGTTTTGGATGCTTGCTTGCACTTAAGCCTTTTAATCACTTGTTCATTACGAAAAGGGTTTCAGGACACCTTGCTGAGAGGCAGCATCTCATATACCTCTGAGGAGAAAAAAAACCCACTTAGTCGAACACTCAAACCACTCAGATCCTAATGATAGAATAGTAATGAGGTTGAAGTGTATTATCGACTCAATGATAAACTAAGAGATCTGGCACCCATAACATGGGTTCACTCTTCAAGCTCCTTCGCTGGTTCCTGAAGGATATGTAAGATGCAACTGGTAGGGGCTGGAAACAGGTTTTTTCTGTTGGGAACTAGACCAACTAAATTGCATTTTAAAAATGGTTTAATGATACAATGGAGGAGTCGTCCAAGGTGGTGAAAAAAACCCTAGACCTTCTTTGTGGGGATTCATGACGTAACAGAATCAGAAACCGAATTTACAGAGGGAAAAATCCTGATGAGACGCATATTATTATTTCCTATTTACCTCTGTGCACATCAGTCTTGGTGTGTAAATAGACACTCCTTAACACATGCTAGAAGAACCAGTAGTTTTGGGTGGAAAGGGAGGTAAAGTCAATGACTAACTGCCCCTTGTCCAAAGATATCCAGGACTCATACCGAGAGCTGAACCCTTCCTCAAGAAACCTCCTTTTGCCATTGCTAAATCCCACCACTGGCAAAACTGGAAAAAGTTCTCATAATCTAAGTCAGACCACCACTGTAATTGGAATAGATGCCAATGTTTGGGGTTTTTTCTGCAAAGCCATCAAAAATTGAATGTATCAGTCTTTTCCTGTTCTGTTCCTGGATCCTCACTGCTGAGCAGCTAAGATTTGAGTTGCCAGTCCCGCTCTTATTGCAGACTTTTCTCTGGCTGTGGTGAAATGGGGAGAGATGCTCATGACACCACACCTACACGAGTATTGCCTTTGTGAGGAACTGATGCATCTTTACATACTTATATACACAAACATATTGATCGGTAACACATAAAGCACAATCTAAAGCAATGCCCACCAAAGCAATTTGCAATTGTTTTAAAGGATTTTTTCTGACAGAGTGATTCATTTCTAATCCACACAGATGTAGGCCATTTAGTGTGTTTTACCTTAAAGAGTGCTCCTCAGCTTGGCCAAAAGGCAAATAGCTCTGCTGGAGGCCCAGGAAGCCTAGGAGTAAATCTGGGCTTTAAAATCTCCATCTCCTCAAATATAATGCTATTTTTGAGGTGAGCTCATCTCAAGTACATGGAAGTCTAGTCCAGCTATTTCTGGGCCATCCAGACAGATAACATGCTGTGAAATAACATTCTGGGAAAGCCATACAAGGAACAACTGAGGTGAGGGTGTCATATGAGCAGCGGCCAAGGTCTTCTGGTTTGTTCAAAAGACCTTGTGGGAATGGACTGAAGCTGAGTCAAGGGAGATTTAGATTGGATATTAGGAAAAGGTGCTTCATCCAGAGAGTGGCTGGGCACTGAAGCAGGCTCCCCAGGGAAGTGGTCACAGCACCAAGCCTGACAGTGCTCGAGGAGTGTTTGGACAATACACTCAGACACGTGGTGTAATTCTTGGGGTGTCCTGTGCAGGGCAGGAAGTTGGAAAAGATGATCCTTGAGGGTTCCTTCCTGCGCAGGATATTCTGTGATCCTATGAGATCAAACCTGCATGAGTGCCTAGGTGTCTGTTTAGGATGGAGGGTGATAGTCAGGAGAGGGTAGGTTCGATTGAAATTGAAAGACTCCCAGCACGAATCTGAAATTCTTATCATAACTGTAAAATGCTCAGATAACTGCATTTTTTCTAAAGAGGGTGCTTCATTTTTGCTCAGACTGTGTGGTTTCAGAGTCAAACAGACATTATGGAACTTTTTTCACTAGGGAAAAAAGCACGTTTCAATCAAACCCTACAGAAACAGGTGCCTTTGGAGTAGCTAACTTAAATCTGAGGCTTCAACTCAAGATCCCCAAATTTCAGTCCTAAAGGAGCAGATGTGTAAATATACCCTACTACCTCATTGTGGAGCATCAGCAGTGGCTCTCAGCAGCCCAGGATGGGCCTGGTCACCTGAAGAAATGCTGCTGCTTGTGGCAAAGCTCTTGTGGGAGGCCCAGGGAGCCAGGAGCATGGCTGGCATCCTGGCCAGGAGATGCCCTGCATGGTACCTGTGTTACTGGGCATCACTGGCAGCAGGGCTGAGCACATCGGTAGCTGTCACACCAATGCTTGTCTCCTGAGACATCCTCCCGGAAACATCACTGATGCCCCACAGCACCCTGTCATCTCTCATTTGGCATCTACATGATGCAAAACCCTGTCCAGTAGCAGAGGCATGACGTGTGTCCACATGCTATCCAGGTATCACAGGAGGCATTTCTCCAGGCAGTGGATGCCTCCTTCTTGGGTGTGCTGTTTCCCACCAGCTCCCGGCATTCCCTTTCCTTGTCTGAGCTCAGGCAGGTGCAGTGCTATTGCAGCACAGTTCTGGGGCACCTCATTGCTTGTTTTGAAGGCCTGAAACTAAATTTTTCAGATAAACACAACATTATTGTCATTAGCAACAAATACAACAGACAATATTTCATTCTTTGAAATGGAAAAGACATCGTCTTTTACCAGGGTGATTTTCTTCCCCTCTCAATCTCTTACATGTCTAAATACAAACCTCTCAAAATCAGCTCTACCTGTTATGTAAATCACTTTAATAGAAGGGTTAAAAATGCTTCACACCATCATGATCTGTGGGCTAGGGTGCATTTCTCTCACACACCAATGTTCAGCTTTTGCCTGCTCTCTGAGGTTCAGAGGTTGATAGCAGATGTAGACAACATTTTAAAGAAAAATATAAGTTAATAGAAAGAGTGGGGGTTTTACCAGTTTCCGCCCTACTTGCTCTGCTGTAATTACTGTTATTAAAGATTTTTTAATTGTATGTTGTACGATTCTTCTTTCTTGTCCAGTGCAGATCTGGCACCCTGAAGGAGCCTGAGCCACCCATGGCTGTTCCTCCTGCAGCAGTGGGATTGTTATTCCCTGCAGGTCTGAACCGGTTGCCTGAACTGACACCATGCTCTTGCTGGTAACTTGAGGCACACTTTCTGTTTAAAAATTTGGATTAAAACTATCAGGTGTTATTATCCAGCCCCTTTGCTGGCATCAGGGTGTGTGCATGGGGAAGAGAGGACAGGGCACACTGCAGGAGCATGGGGAGCTGCTCAGACCACCCACTAGAGCAGTCTCCAGCCTCCAAGTCCCCCTTGTCCTAGACCTCCTTCCAAAATCATAGGTAATGGAAAACCCACAGCTCAAGTCTGCTTTATGGCTGATGTGTTGCTGCTCTCTTTTTGTACAAAAAAAATTAGTGGAGTAATAACTTATGAGAAAATAGGATGATGAAATCTGGAGTGAAATCCCAGTTTAACTGAAGCCAGTGGGGTTTTTCTTCCTGCATAGCAGGAGTCCACATGTCAGCAGGGAAACAAAATAGAAGATGAGGAAGCAGTTAATTATTCTTGTGTTTTTCACTGTGATCAGTGGGCCAGGGACTCCCCTCCCAGCTTTCCCTTTGCAGCCACATTCCTCCCTTGCTGCTGGAGGCCTGTCATGCTTACAGACATGCAGACAAACCCCTAAGACGGGACCCTGCTGCCAGATGCTGCAGCCCAGCAAGGAATTTGTTTGTGAAGCAGATTGCTCAAACACCAGAGGAATTTTTACCTTCAGAGGCTGCTTTTCCATTTCTGGTCACCTGACGTAAGATAACAGGAGAACAAGGGAAGGAAGAACTGCAAGGTAGATGTGCCTGGCACTAGGCACCGCTTGGTGCTCCGAGTGTTGGTGTAGCAGGAGATACCCACAGAGAATTCGTTCCCCCATCTGTTCGTCTGAAGATCACTTTAAAAATTAACTTACTCTATTAAAAAGAAAATGTGATTGTTACAGTTAAGTGGCTGCAGTGCTAGAGATAGTTTGTCCTACCCCCCTCAAATTATATCCAAAAATGCACAATTAATAACACATTAACTTAGACAGAAATGAGTGAGAATAAGTTAAGATTTTGTTAAAAATACATTATATTTTGTGTAATAAACTGATTTTTTTCCTGGCCTATAATGTTGCAGAAGAGATAATTCCTCCCTACAGCCCATTTCACACTTACCCAGTTTCAGACAGATTAGCAGAAATGACATGTCTTGCTCAACTCATCTGATTTTAGAAAGCACTCCTCCATCAAGTTACACTACATTCAGATAATTATTCTATAAATATATTCTTAAACTAATCGTATGAATGGAGCAAAAATACAGCTACATCAGCTAGACACTCTCTGAGCTCAGCAGAGGATGCAGAGCACATGGAGCTGCCAGGATCCTTCCACTGGTGGAGGGAGCGGACATCTGACAAGGTCAGTATTTATGCACAGTTCACATATAAGAGAATAATCATTAAAATCAAGGTATTACAAATAAAAATAGGTATTAATGTTTCAAAAAGCTCAAGGGAGACTTATAAACCCATTAATTTTTCATCAAGACTGAATCCATTGGAGCCCAGATCCTTCTTTCTAATAAATTCAGTTGTCAGACTCTGAGTCCTTTACTGCAAATGCTGACAGTGCTCTATCAGTACCCAGGTTAGGGTCTGCAACAGCAGGATTTTCTTTCCTTGTATTTAAATTGATCATGTAATAAAACCTGCTGCTTGAGCAGTGGGTCTTGCATCAATTAAACTATTTAGTTTATCTTTTTTTTTATTCCACAGAGAAAAAAAAAATGGTACCAGTAGCATTTTTATTGTCTTCAGAGCTAATCTGGGATCAGTTCTCTTATGAGAAAAACACTGCCTGAAATGAGATGTGAGTTCTGCCTTGTTACACTCCAGAGCACAGAGCAGCATAGTAGCACTCCAGAGAGCCATTTTCCAAAACAGTTTCCTTGCAAGTATTACACTGATATCTTGGGCAAAGCAAAATGTAGAAACATCTTTGTGAAGTTATCAGTAAATTTGACCTTGGAACACTGAGTTCTGTCTCTGTTTCACAGGATGTTTTCACCACCTTTGGGTAAATCCTATATGAAGGTTGCCAGTAATGCTTGTCCTGGCTGATGTGTTTAATCCTTCTCTAAAAGCTTCTTTGCAAGACATCACTGCAGTTCTGAGTTTTTAACTTCTCTGATAGCATTGCTGAGATATTGGTGGAAAAGCCACAAAGATACTAGGCCTGTTGGCATCGATCCTCGTCCTTCATTAGGTTTCCAACCTAACTTTCCACAAGTTAAAAGAGGTCATAAAATCATAGAATGATTTGGGTTGGAAGGGACCTTAAATACCATGTAGCTCCAGCTCCCTTGCCGTGGTCAGGGGCATCTCCCAATAGACCAGGTTGCTCAGAGCCCCATCCAACCTGGCCTTGAACACTTCCAGGGATGGGGTATCCACAGCTTCTCTGGGCCACCTATGCCAGTGCTTCACCAACCTTGTAGAGGAGAACTTCTTCCTAATAATCTAACCCTACCCTCTCTTCGTTGAAGCTATTCCCTCTTGTCCTGTTGCTACATGCCCTCATAAGAAATTCCTTTACAGCTCTCCTGAAGCCCCTTTAGGTATGGAAAGGTGCTCTAAGGTCTCCCTGGAGCCTTCTCTTCTCCAGGCTGAACAACAGCAGCTCTCTCAGCCTGTCTTTGTAGAAGAGGTGCTTCAGCTCTGCTCAGCAGCCATTAGCAATCAGAACAACACTTCATTCTCCAAGCTGTAAACAGTCAGGAGTTTGTGACCATTCCTTTTCTGTTTCATGATTGTACCTCTGTGCCTGTGCATGGATTGCTATGCTTCACTGGCTGGTTCATCTTAAATCCAGTTAGCTGGTTAAGATGGTGCAGGACTTGGTGGTAATGCCCTTTGCTTCAAGCAGTGTCTGTACTACAGAAAGGTGCAGTGGCTCACTGGTGGCTTCTGGGTGGCTTCTGTGGTGAGAAACTTAACTTCAGGATCGCCTCACCAGTGATTCAGCTTGGGTAGCACCTGGAAGTTCAGCCAGGGAAGACATTTGGGAGCGAGTCTTCAACCCACCCAGTGCAAAAGCAAAGCTCAGTTAACTGCCCCAAAGGCACACAGGAGATCTGTGGTGAGACAGGCTTGGAGCCCACCTTCTTATACATTATAATACATTTGAAAAACATAGTACAGGTATTCTAAAGTGTATGTGAAAATTATTAGTACTCAGCTGATTCAGAAAATGTGCAGAGAATAACTCTAATAAAATCTATGACAAATAAAGATGCAAGGGATGAAAAATCCCTGTGAATTTTTAATCCAAGAAATAAAGAACATAGTGTTAATACAGCATAATTGTTTCATTAAATATTTAAAATATACCTTCCATATTTTCATATTTTAAATCCACTAAATTCGTATTTTAACAAATATCTATTCAGTTTATAAACTTTTAGCACATTTTATAAATACTGCATACAGGCAGGAGAAACTTCCTCAATAAAAAGAATTTAATCCTTACGTATTCAGCCTCTTGATCAAACATTTCCCTTTTATGTCAGGATACATTTGTATAATTCATTATAATTTATAAATTTTCTACTTAGAGATAATGCACTTACAAATGTTTCTTGCAAATCTTTCTTACTGGCCTTACATACCATTTCATTTAAATATCATTCTATTATTTACAATTGCTTCATTTTAATAAGAAAAGATGCTCACAACCAATTATTTAATTGCATGGTGCTTTGCAACACACTATTCATCTCTTTCAAAACAATTTGCATTTTGTGTATTTGGAGCAGATATCAGAAAACATTATTGTAATTTTCTCAAATAACATTTTTGCAATGTGCCACTACTTGGGGCAAGAGCTGATACAACAATGGAAATCAGCAGTCTCAGCAGCCTTACCAGGCTTGTATCCTTCTTTACTAGATGGAATAAACATCCCACTGTAAGCAGAATGTTATCCAGCAACCACTTTATGCCCCTGAAAACTGAGCTGAAAATGTTAATTTCGATGGGGCTTGTAAATGTGCCTTATTTTTTCTTGTTCCCAAAAGAGCAGGCAAATCCACCAGAAACTCTTGCTGTGAAGAAAAGCTTCTCAGCCCCACCCTATCTCAGTAAAGACATCCATACACTGCTCCTTTATATTATTTTTCTCTTTATTTTTTCCATTTTCTTCCTTTTTCTCATTTACACTTAATGAAAGTCCAGATTGTTCGAGGAGAAGAAAAGGAGCTGAACAATGAAATCATCCATAGGTAAACAGCATCTCTATGGTACAGCAACACCCTTCCAGAGAATTTTGGTGAGGGTTTTTTAATGCTGTGGTTTTGGGTTTTCCCCATTTCCACATCATTAAACTTCATATGAAATAGCAGTTGTAGGAGGCCATCTAACATTGGCAACAGAGGTGGTATTTCTGCCTTGGTGCTCTTTGAAACATGAGTGTCAGGTTTTCATCTGATATAAAAATATCAGTATGGATGCAAGCATACTTTCTTAGACCAAGGGGATGTGCTCACTCCTGCAAATACCAAAGCAACTGGTCAACAGTATTACACAAGATCTCCTAACTGAGTGTTTAATTTTGCATGGTTGTCTGAGCAATTGTTACCACTTCCTATGGGCACGTGGACTATGAAACATCTTTAATTATTTCACTATACGACTGAGGTTTTTTTCTACTTGACCCCTCCCTCACTAATTGCTCCTCAAAATCCTTCTTGTCCTCATCATCAATGCATGACTGTCTTATTTATTGCACACTTTTCACACCCTGCTCTGAAAGCAGAATTATTCATGCCATCCTGGGCTTTGCTGCAGCACGTGGCATCAGCATTTCACAAACATTTAACTGACTCTCATGGTGCTTCTGGTGAGATGAATTATCAGTGGAGATGGTTATGCACAGAGAACCAAGACACACTGAGCAAACACTCCAAACTACCCACTAAGTCAGGGTGGAGGGTTTGAAATGCCTAAGGCATTTCATAGTACATCATATTTTCTACAGCACTTTACGGGCTCAGAAAATAGCTTCTATTGATTTCAGATGCAACTGTGCATGCCAAGTACTCCTCCAACACCAATCCTGAGATTTCAAGCTGGGTACCACAACATGCAAATTGCTGTCTCTGAATAGCTTGGTTCATGTGCCTTTCCACCAGCACGAAGGGATTCTGTGGCAGAAAACAAGGCTAGGGTGAGATTCTGGGTGGGGATTTGGCTGTGCCATAGAACAGGCCTTTGTCTGCCCACAGCACATTGCCATGTGCAACCCATGTTCTGCTGATGTAAGAAATGAGATGCAGAGAACCACTCGTTTCACAGCTCTGGTCAATTCCAGAAGCAAACTCCCGGTGTGCACAGTGACGATCTGTTGCTTTCCACAACCCAGCTGTCCTTTAGAAAACACAGGTTGGCCCCAAGATACTGTAGATGTACCACAGTAAAATGAGAGTTGTCCAGGCTGTCTTGGTTTTGGCAGCTTTCAATGTTTGAGACATTTACTTTATTAGCTTTAAGACAGTTACTTTTTCATGCAGTCTTCTGCATCTTTTTTCTGAGAAAGATATTAAAAAAATTAATGCCATCATTTAGCATCAGATAACATCCATGTGGTCAGTAGGACAAGTAGTTAATAAGATGCATCCCACAATGGAGGGTTTTTTTCATATTCTTGTACTTGAAACAAGTTTGGGTTGGGGATGGTAAAAAGCATGTCCTTGACACAAGTTCCTGGCTGCAAAAAAATTGTCAGCCCTCATCCTGAAGCTTTCAAATTTCAGCTGAGAGATATATGTTTTTCCCCAGCTTCATTCTGAGAAAAAAATAGTGAGCAGTCAATATCCAGCACAGAAAACAATCATGCACATAGGTAACACTTTTCTATGTACAGAAAGAAATGTTTTATCACATAAAATACCGGCAAAAGGTAATGGCCCCAATGTGGTCTGTAATTAGAATAGCTTCTACAGTCCTAAATAATAATTTTAAATAATAATATTTTCCAAGTTATTTTGACTGATTAAATTAAGAGCAACAAGCGGGACTCTAGAAGGATCATTGAAATAGTTGTAAGCTATTTGATATGCAATCCTGAGCCTGTAAGCAGGTGAGTGTGGCTCTGTTTGGTAGGGGAAGGCCAATGCCTTCCAGGAGCATCACCTCCAAGTGATCATTGAAATCCTTTTAATCTAATATTTCATGTTGCACCTTTCTTTATGCCTGTGGCTCTCTGGCCAACAGCATTAAGATAGATTTCCTGTAGATGCATGGCACAGACAGATACCAGCTTCATTGATGTGATCTGTCTTGCCTTCCTGGTCCCCTACTTCCATGCAGATTTGTGGAATCTACCTGCAAAACCTCTGGCAGATTTTGCTGGGAAAGGTTCAAAAGTTAAGCAGAGAGGACAAGTTGACATGATAAGGTCACATACACTTTTATTAAGGAGCTGGAGCTAGGAAGGTGTGTGCATATATGATCCCAATGTACAGAAGGGCACTGTATACAGAGCACAGCTGGAACAGCTGGAGCCACGCCAGTTGACATGAGCAGAAGATTTGGCATGTAATTTGTGTGGTGTGCACAGAGCCTGACTGGTTTCCTTTTCTTAAAGCAGTGCAACACTTGAAGTAGATTTCTAGGGCATAATTGCTGTAGCTACTGCATGTATTTATTATCTTTGCACAATAACTGAATCCAAAGCTTAATAGAATGGGATATCATTTCTTGCACAATAGTGATGTCTTGTTAAATTATTCACATTATTTATTTGACAGATACTAATAACCATTATTTGGTATTCAAGAGGGAGGCAAAAATGGCTATTTGTTACATCCCTCCATTATCTAATATTCATAAAACCTATGTGATGCAAAATGCCTTTCTGATGGATGGCCATCTAGAATGTGTTTACATGTTTTGTTTTATTAACAAAGAAAACAGCTACTGAAACTTATTTATAACTGTCCCCTGGTGCTCAGGACAGAAAACTTGATTTCTGATCACCGATCCTCCTTCTTCTACATTCAGAAAATATCCTGATTTGGACCATATCCCACTCTTGCAGCATTCCTCGGCCTTTCCCTGTGTGACTGCCAGCCTGATCTCATGTCTGCTAAAACGTGGGCGTGGGATTCATGCTCTGACCCCTCCACACAGGGCTGAGATCCCTCAGGAGGTCTCACTGATCCCAGAGGTAAATTGATGTTGACATTTGCCTTCAGAGATGAAAACCTATTATATGAACATTGGCTGTGCTTTCCACCCCAGCCAATTGCCCACCAAGAAACCAAGCCACTCATAGGCTCGATTCATATGACAGAATGGGCTGCAGGCAGGATTTATATTCCCATTGTCAGTTCCCATTGAGGCAAAGGGTATTTAAGTGTTTTAATAGACATTAGTCATGTAAATCCCCAGTTCATCAGTGGGAAAAAAGGATTCTGAAAATTGTTAAATCTGATTTTCCACGCTTAATCTGCTGCTTCTATTACTATTCTTTTTTTTTTTTTTTTTTTTTTTTTTGCTTTTAAGAATGTTATTTTGTTTATTCAGATATAATGACCCAAATATATTCAGTTATGCAGAACAATGAAGGGAAATCAAGAGTCCTTGATTCCCTGACATGCTCCTATGGAAATAACTGATTAAATTGTTCAAAGCAACATATTTCCTCATCCTCCATTTTAATCATCACATTATATACCACTACTGTTCAAAGGCAAAACCAGAAATTTGTTTTTAAATGCACATCCAGCAGCTTCCTTGTTTGATTTAGTCTTTTAAACCCCAAAAACAAGTTTATCAGCTGATTCTATAACCTTGAGCAATGGTCTTTAATTAGAAAAGAGGACCAAACAAATCCCAAAAAAGAAGAATCGTTCCAGGTTTCCTTTCCAGCACACCCCAGTCAAGGCACAGGAGTCAGGCTGTCAGCTCACAAATGAGAATTCCTCATATTTCCTTGAATATCTTAGATATTTATTTTACTTGAAGATAAGCCCAAACTAAATGGGTTTGCAAGTAGGCTGCAGGTTGAGATTAGAGTTCAAAACCAATTTGGAAGACCCGGGATCTCTCCTCCAGCAGCAGACACAATCCAGTAAATACAAGAACAGCATAGGAATACTGCACTGTACAAGTAAAAGGTTGGTCAGGCAGCAGTGCTGCAGGGAAGGACGTGGGCCTGAAAGGGTTTTTTGACCCAGACATTAGCCCTGGCGATGTGCTCTGGAACAGCCAAGACATGAAACCATCCCTCACAGAAGAGTCAAATCCAGTCTTGGATACTGCTTCTAAGCATCTACGGTATGTATTGTAGCTAAATATTTATTGGCAAGAACACACTTTTTTCTTTATTATTGCTTCTGTATAGTACATAGCACTACGGGGTTTGTGTTAAGCCAAGGCAGTCTGTCAGTGATGATATTTATTGACTCCACATCCCCAGTAGGAGCTCCAAGAGATAGTGAGGTTTGCCCAGGTGGGGCATGAGCCACAGGGCAGGTGACTCTCCTCAGCCCCTGCAGAGCTCAATCCAGCTCACACACAAGGGTGAGAGCAAAACTTGGCTCATGTCATCAAAACTATGGCTACAGAGACACATATGTGTGCTTTCCTAAACGATAAGCAGACACTTGGGTGAAAGACCTGTCATCACCTTTGGGGAAGCCAAATAAACGGTGTCCAGAGGGTCATCCTCATCCACAGACCTACCAGCTCCTCTGAAGGGCTCTAACAGACCTCTGGTATCAATTCAACTTGTCTGTCTGGTCTTTTTTCATCACACTGCCTGACACTTTGCTTGGAATGGAAGGCAGACAGACAAGACTGTGGTTTCCCAAAGCTCTTTTTTTATTTAGAGTATCCTATTTACCACCTCCATTTCCTGGCACATGACTGATGGAAGGCAGGGTTACACATGGTAGTCAGTAGTTTGGCAGTCCTGTAATTGAGTCTCCTTGGGAGCCCAGCCTGAACCACTGCTGGACCCAGTGATTTGTTGCTATTTGTTTCATCAACTTGTTCTAAAGCCTCCTCTTCTGACAGTTCAGTCTGAGGCTGTTTCGTGCTCATCTCCAGCTGGAAAAAGCTGTGGCATGGGAGGTCTCCTGAGGCTCCTCTCCAGCAAACACCAGCACAGAGATCTTGTCTGCCTCTGCTCTTATGGTCCTGTTAGCTCTAAGTGCTCCCATTACCCCACAGTCATCTCTTGGCCCTATGTGTCTGCTGGCAAGTGGCCTCTGCCTCATGTAGTTGAAAATGGTTTTATCGTTGGGTTTTATGCCCAACAATGAAATTATTCCACAAAAATCCATTTAGGCTGCTTTTACTATGGGTTTCCACCTGTTTGCTCTTCTGCTTTCCCTGGTGTGGACACTACCTACGCTTAAAGGCATCTTTCATAGTCTATCCAGCTGCTTACTTTCTGCCTGGTTTTATTTCTTTTTAAAACATCTTTTGATAACTGGAAAAACCTTTACTGTGACCAGGTAGTAAGCTGCCTTTTGAGATAACCTCCTCACCACCTGCAAGCACTTTACCCTCTTGGCTGTTGCTTCTGATTCCCTCCTAACAAGCTGCACATCACCAGTTTCTTTTGAGCACCCAGGTGCTCTACAGGCTGCATTGTCGCTGCACCTGGTGGACACCTCGACCAGACATGATACCCCACCTATCTGCTAAACAGTCTGAGGATGGGCACCACCACTTCCCACTGGCCTTCCTCCTTCGCTCTGCTGTAGTCCTTGGCAGGGGGTTTGGGGAAGAAGGGAGAATACTCTGTTTCTTGTTTACCTCCCCTACTTTAATCCATCTGGTACAGACTCTGGGGAGTGAAGGACTCTTTTTTTTCTGAAGGTGGGGGTGAAGACTCCTCTGGCCCTCTTCTCCATCACCTTGTCTCACTCAGCCAAAGCAAGGGAAGTGACCAAGGCTGCCCTACAGCGCTGTCCTGCTCCTCCACAGCTCCACAACACCATGGCCCAACAATGAATGAGACAACAAACTGCACTGCCTGTGGAATCAACTCCACTGTGAAGTCTGTGGTCACAGCAAGCAATTACATCTTCACAGCCTCTAATTTTGACTCCCATAATGTCTTCTTTTATGATGCCTGCTCACTAAATATTAATCTTCAAAATGCAATGGCTCATCTCTTAATATGCATGTGACTGGACTCATGCCTGTGTGCAGGAGGGTTCAGCGGCTTCCTGTGCATTTCACAATGCAATAAAAAATCTGCTCCCTGCTCTTAATGACTTTGTGATTTATTGACCTGCCCATCTTTCCTCACTTCAGCTCACCAGGCTTTATTTATTCCTTTTGTACATCAATTGCGGGAAATAAACAGCACACATACAACCTTTGCAAGCAAACAAATGCATGATGGTGATAAAACAAAATCATCATTAAGAAAAGTCCTTCCTTGGAGGTATTCACATTCACTACTTTTTTGGCAGCTTGCATAACCAGGCCTACTAAACACTGCGTAATTATCCCTGCTTGGAATTTCTCCCTAATGCCATTATCTCTAACAACACTGGCAAAGATTTTGCTTCATGTACAGCCTTCACTGATCATGTAATCACAAATATATTCACAAAAGTTGTCTCCTGGATGCTGGAAGAAATGTCTTGGTGTAAATTACTGAAATTCAAAAAAATTTCAGCACAAAATTTCTCAAAACTTGTTCCCTCATTATCTCTTGTGGTCATCCACAAAGGAAACTATCCCTCTTTCCTTGACAAGAGCTGTGCTTCCCAGGTCTGATCCCAAACCACACTACCAATTTTTTTCCCCGAGACCCAGATGTCTCTGATTTCACAAGTCCTGCAAAATCCCTCTCGATTTCTGGGAAACCATGTTTGTTCAAAGAGATCCTTCCCTGGGTGATGTGGACGTGGTGCAATGCTCTCTGTGCTCAGTTTCTCTCTGGCTATTCCTGCTCTTCATATATGCTTTTTAGTCTTGTGTGTAGGAGAAAGGGAATCAATAAAAGCTGTTCATCTATGCCCCTAGAATCCCTTTGCTTTCATAATGTAACAGACACTAAAAAAAAAAGACGAAGATTAAGCAAGTGGCAGGACAACTGACTGAATGGGACCCTCAGCAAAGAATGGTCAAGCCAACTCCAAAATTGGAGGAGGAGGGATCTGCATCCTGAAAAAGACGTGGTGGCTTTGGGGACAAGCAGTGCAGGGTGAGGTGCAGTGAGATCGCGTGGGTGACAGGGCTGACACCGCCTCTGGTAAGTATGGGACAGCTGAGCAGAGGCTCCCAGTGAGGCCTACACACCCTTATCCTGGTTTCAGAGAGCCATCACCTGAGCAGAAGGGTTATTCCTATTAAGTGTTCTTTTATCCAAACTGTTCAGCCTCCTAGCTGATCAGGGCAGAGTATGGATGCAGGCAGATCAAAACCAGACAGCAAGCCAAAAGTAACCTGCAATCCCATCTTTCTTTCACAAAGTGCCTCAGGCTATTTGACAGATTTTGGCTGCAGAGGCACTGACCACAACTAAACTGAACACAAGCCTCTTGGGATACTTGGGATCTCTTGATTGTGGGATCAGCCAGAGGCGCTCTTAATCCTTGTGACTCTCTTTTGTTGAAGTCCTGCGCTGAGTGTACCACCCCAGCCACCTTCCCCCATCTGCCCTTGTGTACACCACACTTCACCAATGATTCTAAAATGGTCAGAGGGACAAATAACATGTGGGTACACATGGGACAGTTCAGATGGCTTGCACTGGAGGGTCCTTTTTTGTAACGTACAATGCACCAGAAGCAGCAAATGCTTGTTGCATCTAGAAAAAATATCTGCAGCCTGGGATGGGTCCTTCAGAGAAACCCAGGGACCCCAATGGCCAAGGATGAAACAGCTATTTATTAAGAAAAACGAACAACAAAACAACTAAGCACATCTGTATGCAGCACTGATGAGACTAGATTGGGAATAGCAAGTGTAATTCTGACATCCGTGTTCCCAGAAGTATTTGGAAAAAGTCAGCAAACATATAAAGAAGAGAGCTCCAAACCAACTGGACAACCTGAGAGCGATTCTCTGGTGGAAGGCTGGGAGCTCAATCTGTCTACCTCACCAGAAAGATGACTGAGGAATGATTTGACAGGCAGTAGCTTCTTCCTCTTTCAGGGAGGAAAACTATTGGGCATAAAAGAGCTCTTTTAACCTCATGGAGGAAAAGGACAGCAAATATGAAAGACTGGATGGTGAGATCAGACCCGTTTAATTGGAAATATGGCACACATTTTTAGCACTAGGGTTGATGGGCAGTGGGAGCAAACTGCCACAGAAAGTTATGGATTTCCTCACCCTTAATTATTTCAATGAATTATTAAAGTCTTTCTGAAACATGTGCTTCAGGCAAACATGAACATCCTGTGCTTCATACAGAGATTAAATGTGCTACACCGAGGGGCAGAGGAAGCAAGAAGAAATGAAAGTAGCCTTCTGGCTTTGGACACAACCACCAAGACTAACCTATTTCATGCTCTTAGGGGCCCTGATTGCCCCCTCAGAGGAGGAAGACAGATTTTTCTGGATGGCAGGTCAGATCTGGGGGCCTGCTTATTTCTTTTACAGGGGAGCTCTGATGACTCTACTCCGGGACTTACTTCTGTGCCTGAAGACCTTTGGCAGTACTGCAGAAGGTGGGAGATTCTTGCTTTTGTTTAAATTTCGGGTATTTGCAGAAATGTCTCTTCAATTAGCCTCCCCTTTTGACATGCATCCAGTCAGCTGTCACTGTTTGAATTATTGCCTTCTGGATTTTATTTCCTTTCTTTTTCTACTAAATAATCCACCCTGCATATCTGCTTCTGTAAAACTAGCATTATTTCATAGGATTTTGCTGGCATTTGCTTTGTCTCCTAACCACCAACATGTGTTAAAACTGGTGTCCACAGGCTGCTGGCTGCTGTTGGATACACTCAACCAACACTAGCTGGCAGCACCACATTTCCTGTGTGCATTGGCATGTTAGCCTATAAAGTTATTCATACCAAAGTGCATTTCTGCTGCTTAGTTGAAATCCTATCATCTTTACCCTTGCAGGGCTTTTCTTGGCTGAAGATGCAGTTGTTTTTGTCGTTTCCTTGCCAGGCACAACACAAAGGCCTTATTGATTATTCTAGCTGGAGCAAGAGAAGACACCAAGCAGAGTTTTGACTACCTGGTAGGTTTCAGCTCATAAAAGACTTAGACTGATACCATTTTCAGCACAGTGGGAGCCGGGCTGCTGAGAGCCTGGTTTAGTCATACTAGGTTTTAATTTTTTATTATTGCACCTACTACAACTCATCCATTGATAAAAATAGTTCTTTGTACACACACTTCCTATCCTGTTATTTCCAGCTTTGGGAAATCAGTGTCCACAACTCTGTGAACTGGCAATTGCCCCTGGGAACACAACTTCCTTCTTTTGAAAGGCTGAGAAAGATGAAGCTGTTCTTCACCATGCAGATGAGGAACCTGGCAAAAGGTGTGCCACAGTGGGGGGCACAAGGCAGCAGACAACACATGGATGCTCTCTGGGCTGAAACCCCAGAAAAAGCATCTCTCTTGCGCAGGAAAAGATGCTTTGCTCATCCTGCAAGCTCGCTTGGGGATCCTTGCACTGCCTGGGCAGCTGGCACGTGCTGGGGACGACCTCAGCTGCAGAGCTCTGCTGCCTCTCGGGTGTTGTCCTGTACAACCTCCTGATCTATACACAAAATCCCCTGGCTGAAGCTGGGTGGCATTTCTGAGCCAGGCAAACTGCTCTGGGCAGGACATCCACTTCCAGCTGAGCTGGTGAGGATGCAGGTCATAAGCATTTGCATTGTGCTGGTCCCTCAACACCTGCACAAGGATGGGTACAAGTCCTCTCCCACTGGAGGCAGGAGGGAAGAGGGAAGCTTCATGTAGGGCAGTTGGGGCAATATATGCCATGACCTGACCATTCCTCGCCATTTGCTTTCTGGGATGTAGCCAAGTGAAAACACTGTAACGTGGAGCTGGGAATCACTGATGTTAGCTCCAAACACAAGGACAGACACAACAGGTCAGGAGGAGATCCCCATGGCTAATGGCAGAAGAGCAATGTCAGGAAGTGCCTCCCCTTTAGACACACATCCTCCAGACACTGACAGCTCAGAGGGTACCTGAGGCTCAGCTGCTGCCTTCATATTTAACAGCCTTTGTGGGGACTTCTTCCCATCAATCTACTTTGCAATCTATGTCATTTTGGAGGCACCATTAAAAATTTCTCCTGCTGGAAAAGCGTCCACAGACATAATTCTTGCTTTGGAGACAAACCATGCCACCAAGACTTTAAGCCATGGTATAAATTACAGCAACCTTTGGTCCTTCCAACGCAGCAGGTGGCAGAGGAAGAGGAAATTGAGACTCGTCTTTGACAACCACCTTTATCCCCTTTGCTGAGCCGCCTCCAGCTTTGGCTGACAGTCAAGCTCTGCAGCACAAAAATTCTGAGACCTTGTACGTGTAGCTCACGCGAGCAGCTCTTCCTCCAGAAAAAGCCCCTTGTAAGCCAGGGAGCTGGCCCACAAGCAGGTTTTCTTTTCATCAGAAAAGGTTGCAGGTTCAGGCTCTAATTTGTTTGATAATTTTTTTATTGTGCTGGCCAACATACTAAAAAGAGATTTATTCATTAAAAGGACAACATCAGCATCTATTCCCTGTGCAGATGAGGAAAAAAAAAATCTGTAAACAGCAGAAGTAAGACAGAAAGCATAAAGAGCAGCATACTAAATTACCCCTGTCATGTGGGTCACTTTGGAGCATGTTTTTATTTTATTAAACAGCTCCTGCACAAAGTGTGTTTTGCCCAACTAAGGCATCATACATTGAATATTAAAATGATGCTGAGGCTTGTAAGTGCTGGGGGCAGGGGGAGAGTGGATACGCCCCTTTTATTCCTGGAGTTATTGTTTTATAAATGAAAGGTGCTGATGACACTGTGTGTACAACACAGATAGGGCATAAAAAAAATCACTGCAGTGGCTTGATAGGGATGATCTGTAGCTGAAAACCCAGTAATGCAGACAGTAGGTGAGGCAAATGTGCTGAAATGTCAGGATGTGGAATGCCAGGAGAACAACCCTTAAAATAGTTGCACCAAAAATAGCCTCTGTGGACAATAGGAGGGGGGTTTGCCTTCATTTATTTCTATTACCAGCTTCTTGACATGTTGTCCCTTGAGCACTCCTGGTCCCAGACAGAGCAGGAGGCACCCTTTTGTCCCATGCATATGTGCCACTGCTGCAGTTCCCGGAGGGATGGGAGCACCCACCAAAAAGCAAAGCGTGCTGGGGCTGCCACAGTCGCCTCGAGTGGCTGGCAAATACACCAGCGAAGACTACACCTCCCCAGAAGCTTCAGAGCAGCTCTCTGCAAATAGCAGCAAATCCTCTGACAGGGCCCAGAGGAAATAAATTGAATGGTGCCTTGTGAGCTGGCAGGGTCTGCACAAGAGCAGGGGACAAGCAGTGATGGTGCAGCTCTGGTGGGGAAGCAGACTCCTACCCTCCACCATGCAGAGCACACCCCTATTCAATAACCTGAAAAAATCACCTCTTCTCAATACATCTTCTCTGCGAAGCTGGGCCAGTCATCAGGAACTGCAGGCGGTGCCCACACAGTCTTCATTTCTCTGGGCAAGAACTTAGATGGCTCTGGAGGAAAAGCCATCACTCAAGGCTAAATCAGCACACAGCTTCTGGGTGACTTCAGACACGCTGAACAGTACCAGCGTGACCCAGCAAGGCTTAAAGGGAAGGACCTTTGGTTTCTTCAGGTAAAAAAGTTGAAAAACCAGGTGTGTAGGCAAGAACCAAGTCACCACGTGTCTGAGCGCGATGGTCTGAGGACTAGTTATGCCGGTCTTAGCTCTTGGTAAGAGGCACAACCCAAGGCAGGGAGGGGAAACCTCCAAAGGAAACAAAAACATAGGAGAAACTCATATTTTGGCATGCAGTGAAGTACAGCTATGTCGGCAAAATTTCTTTTCCATACATGCAGTGAACATAGGTGGGAATTCAGTGCTGGATTTGCAGCTGGCAGCTTACAATTCAGTGTGATGACTCAGGACTTTCAGCTGCTCTGCAGGCAAAGGCTGCTCAGACCTTACTCAGACAGAATTTCCATTTTCCATGACAAGAGGCCATGTCTTGCTCTCCTAGTTCTTTTCCTGATAAAGCTAATATTGCTAACTCACAGCATTTCAGAGATTTTGTGTGCAGTCATCATGGCCCTGAAGAGTTGCAACCAGTGTTTGGTGGCATTATAGTCACCATTTCTGTTCTTAGAAGTGATGTTATCACACTTTTTCTGAAACCTATTATCTGATGCTGTATCTGCCAGATCTCCCTGGAATCAGAAGGTGAAACAGTCATTTACTCCTTCGTTCCTCTCCCTCAGGATGAGATGTTAAAGGCGGCTCTTACTCCTGATTTTGGTTTTGTAACAGGGTCGTGGTGTATTTCTATGTACCCCCTGTGCAGCATCACGCTGTGCAACTCCCAAGGGCCCAACCTCTCCTTGAAGCAGAGGGCTCCCAACACCTCCAGTGCTTTGCCTGCCTCCAGGTGACAGCAAAGATGGGAGTAAGATTTACATCTAGGTCAGGGGTAATTAGGTAACATGGGGTTTGGAATAAATGAAGCATAAAAAAATCAGGTGTTGGAAAGTATGACACGGAAGTAAATCTGAGTGAAGCTTTGACTCTTTCTAGAGCTGAGTGAACACAGACTTTGAAGCACTTGGGAAGGTATAGGAAGGAGGCAGACTGTAGCCTTCAGAAGCATAAATCATAGACTGTATCTATCTTCTCCAGTCATTAGGAAAAAAGAATGAATGACAGAAAAAGAGAAAGGAGAGGAGGTCAACAGAGAAGGGTTAAAGGTTAATTTCCTGATTGCTGGGATATGAAAGGTAATGGCCCCAGATGCCTGTGAATTTCCTTTCAAAAGAGGCATCATCATTTAATGCACTCTTTTATTGCCCCTTTCACATCAGCTTCCTCGTGTTCCTAAACAGTCTTTTCTTCTGCTATTAAACATAACATTTCACATACTGTGGACCTTGACAGTTTTGACATGCTAGGTGAGGGCACTAAATCTCCTGGAAACATAACCCACTCCTGCTGAAGGCAGCAGGAACTCTGCCACTGGTGGCAATGCGGAAGGTCCACTTCTGATGACTAATGGCATTAGTCACATTTTTACTGGAACCCCTTGTTTATGAACAATTCCAAAGCATTTGTTCAGACAGCTCAATTTAAATGCAAACATTGCAGCTTGTGTTCCATTTTATGACATCATGAGCTCTTGAGCTCCGGTTTATGTCACCTGTAGTCTGCAGGCTGCCCACTGCTCTCATTTTAAGTGGGGGATTTGCATTTTGGAGGGCAGGTGGCATACAAAGGACTCTTTCCTACAAACATTGTAATGTATGGGAAAGCAACAGAAGCAGTCTATGTGTTAAACCAAAGTTTTACAAGGTTGAAAGGTTACAAGGTGATGGTGGCTGTTGTGGTCCCTCCCTGGTCATTTTCTACTGTTAAATGAACGGGCAGACCCCTTGGAAATGATGAGCATCAACTCCTTAGATTCAGTCAATTCAACTCAGACACCCTACAGTAATAATAAATTAATTTTTTGCAGGCCCTTTGCTATGGACAATGGCCCAGCTCCATCATTCCCTGATGGAGGACTAACGACATGACAAGGGATGTCCCCTGGGCCACTCTGCAGCTTTGTAGCCATATGTAGAAATCTCTCCCAGGGTTTCCTAGGTCCTGTTCCATCAAGGGTTGCCAGACCCACATCTGCTGCAAGAGGGTCCAAAAAAACTCCTTTCTGGAGTAGAGGGAGGGAAGGAGAGGGCTATCTCTTCCCCAAGCCCCATGGGAAACTGGCAAGCCTCTGAAGGTCTGAGCTGCAGTCTGCTGCTTTTAGCACTGCTATTACTCCAAGAACTACCCAATGTAGGTACTAGATGGGCAAATCATTTTTGCTATGCCTTGATCTCTCAGCTAAGTTCAGGGCCCCATTTTGTGTATGATTATTTTGTGGTCACCAGTGTCTAAGTCCTAAATAGACGTGGCAGAGCAAGTAAATATATCCCTATTGTGGGGAAAAGGGCTGGTGGCTGACAGGAGAGCAAGGCAATGGTACCTGCAGCTCAGGGGAAGAATGTCGCGGCGGTTTTGGATGGTACAGTGCTTCGACCTTCCCAAAAGGCATCTCCAGGAGGAAGCCTCTCGGTGCAGCCACCACACTTGCACACACACACTGGATAGCTGGCAAAAACAGTCCGACGATGAATGAGCAGGAAGGGTCTTCCCATGGGGTTCTACGGGAGAGATTTAATGCATCCACACTCATGCATGGTTCCAGAGAAGCAGGGGCAGAACAATGGGGGGTCTAGGGTTACGTAGGGGAGTGGACAGAGCACCAGAACAATGATCTGAGGGCAAGGGGCGGTATAAAGGCGGGGCCAAGGTAAGGGAACCAATAGAGGAACTCTGAGGGTGTACGAGGTAACAAGGGGTGGAGCGGCCAACGGAGCCTACCAGGGGAGCAGAGCTGGGGTACATTAACAGGCCAGAACAGTCACCATAAGCTGGAAGGGAACCTAGGATTTGTCCCACCATAGGACTCCTTTTGTTCCTTGTCCAGCAGGCCCACCAGCCTCCACACAAGAACAAAACTGAATCTACAAAGTGTGCCTCCAACACAGCGACAAGCTCACCGCTCATCTTTGTAAGGCTTTTCGAGTCAAGCTCTGCTACGCAGACACAAGAGTCCACAGGACTATAATGGGTAAATGGGGTTTGCCAGCTTCTGACTGGGGTAATACAGCACTTATCCTGTTCTCGTGTACTGCAAATAAATCAGAGTTCACCTGCTGCTTTTAGGAGAGGAGCTTGAAGTGTCTGGGTAATCAGAAGGCAGCTCTGAACATGTTGTGAGGGTTGCCTGATGGCTGAGCTGCCACATCTGCCTGCCCCCAAAAGGATGTTAAATGCTGATGTACCGATCCAGTGCATGCAACTTACTTTTGTATACTCCAGCTATGCCGAAACAGTATTTTCACTTCAGCAGAGAGCTAGGCTCTACGTAAATGGGCCACTAAATGGAATTATGTGGTACTGGCATTTCTCAGAACATCAGACACGGATATTGCCATTTTTTGAGATGTGGGACGTAAGATGAATAGATTTCATACCATGACTTCCAAGCCTCCATACTAGGACTTCTGATCAACTGCCCTATTCAGCATAGTTATGGAAGTTATTTATGTTAAATAGATTAAAGGCTGAGCAACTTAGATTTTCTCTGGGTGATTTGTTGTTTCAGCTTCTTTTCTGTTAACATCTGTTTGCATTAGTGCGGAAATACCATACTTGCCTTCCCTTGAGATAAAAATTTGCTTGTGGACTCAAGTTTATCTATTTCTTGTTAGAGTAGCAATGTCTTCTGGGGAGGGGCCAAAAAGGTTGGTTCTTTGTGGCCATTACTTAACAAAGCACTTAATTCTTTACACACCTGTTGAGGAAAAGTCTTTGGCAGAAGCAGTGAGAAAGACTCCAACTTCTCCCACAAAAATAATTTTAACACTTTTTAAGCCCAACTCTTTTCCCACTTAAGTCACCAGCCTAATTCCTAGAAATGTACCTTAAAAGCAATTTTATGTACTGTAAGTTGCAAGACTCAAAAGTAATCAACTCCTTCTGCTATTTGCAGCTTTGCTATTCATTGGCAATAGAGTTGGACTCATTGGAAACACTTCATAGCACTGTTTAAAGACTCAATTTTCTGTCTTATGTAATGTAACCTAACGTATTCAAAAGTAACTCTGAAAGTATTTTTCTATCATAAGTATAATGGAAAGATTACCACAGAAATTTGGGAAATCTATACAAATGTGATGACAAATTCTCTGTTTGACTCAAGCTACTTAAGCATGCCTTCCCCCTCTCTCTCTGCCCACCCCGCCTCTTTATCTGTGCTAGTGATGTATTAGTAGATTGGATCTTATTTTGAAACAATTACCAAAACTTCTGTAGTCCCTCTTGTAATCTCTTGTAATCTTGTAATCTTACCTAAGAATCTCTTAGGTAAGGAAGGAGAAGCTACAGGTGTATTGCACTCAAGCAGGGATGCAGCCCTTGCTCTTCAGTGCGTTTGCCAGGCTCTGAAGTCCCATGTCCCCACCACGGGCAAATGTTTAATTCTACTGGCTGTGCAACCTGGCTGGGAACACCTGGGCATGGGAAGGGGCAAAGAGCTGTCAAAGGGGTGTCTCAGTTGACGGTGAGCCAGAGGCTTTACCTGAGTACTGCCAGGAGCAGAAGAGAGCAGAGGTTTATATTATACTTCTTTTGTAACCTGCTCCTCCTGAGCTTTGCTGCTTCTTAGTAGTGCTAAGGGTTTAGAGCATCTGTGCACCAGAAAGCTTTCCTAAATCAATAGTCTCCTGCAGCTACATAAATAGCTAACTGGAGCAAAGATGTTTATTTTTGAAGTGGGAGATGTTGCTCCTGCGACAATGTTTTATTATAATGATTTTGATCCTCAACCTGCAATCTTTACACCAAGACAAGACTCCCCTTGATTTCAGTGCAAGCTTTGTCTGACTAAGGATTTCAGAATTAGCTCTTAGCTTTTATTTTTATTGAAAAACAAGCCTGCACTTGACAAGGAAAAAACAGTAAGTAGATCATGTCAGAGAGACAAATTCCTATGAGAAATTTCTAGCAGGAAAAACACAGCTTTATGATTACATGGCAGTAAGCTGCAAGGTTAAAGCTTTAAGAGTTTTCTGGGAGAAAAAGATGCTAATGCACTAATGTGAGGGTACCTATTCCATGAGGGAAAAAAGGTGCAACCCAGCACACACCTCTGCTTCCTCTCTGTCAGAGACTACACAAATGAGTAGAGACTGCAACAAAGGTTGCAGTAATGAAATGAATAATAATAAAATACAAATACTAAGAAAATATTTCTGTGAAAACTTAAAACATCCATGGAAATAAACACATTTTGATTTAAGGATTTGACCTGAAAAATACACATCAGTCTAGACATATGCCACCAAAAGGGCCCTGATCCCAAGGAGTATATATGCCTACAGAGGAGCGGCAGCTCTGCACCAGTGCACTTCCCTCCACGAGAACTACCTAAAAAGGTGCCATTTGCAGGGAGGAGCCACATGACAACCAAACCCTGCAAAGATGGGGAGCACATAAATCTCTACAGCTAATAGTAATTGCAGAGACGTGGAAATGGCAGCAGAGGGGCTGGGGTGTGCCTGCCCAGGGTGGGGGGTTGCCCACCAGCCCTGCTGTGCGGTGCAGACAGGCAAGAGGAACCAGCACAGCAGGTTGGGTACAGGTCAGGGGCACTGGGAATGGAACAGGCAAATGCAGCCCTGGGGTTTCACTCGGGATTTGTCCCCTGCCCCCAGCATCGGTGGACCCAAAAAAAACTAGGACAAAATGTTAGCAGGGTAGGGGCATCTGCTGGATGGTCTGGCAAACAGGATCAAATGGGGCGTTTGGATGAGTTTGGTGTTTGGGGGGGGTTTTGGAGGGGGGAGTGAAGTTAGGAAGTCATGGGTTTTTTTATGTTTTAAACACAAAATTTCCTCTGGAAGCAGAGGGTTGTGAACGTATCGCTCAGCCCACAGCTGCTGACTGAGCCCTGTATGTGCCTCAGTGCCCTGCTGATGCAGGTGGGTGCTCCCAGAAGTTCGTCACAGCTCTCGTTTGTCCAAAAGTCTCATCTGACAGAAAACCAGGATGCAGGCACAGACACAGCAAGGTGGAATGTGGAGGTGTATTCTCCAGTGGGGTGGGTGGTGAGATGCTACATTAAAGAGCAGCAGCCCCGTTGCCCAGAAGAGGGGTCAGGAGCCTGAATTAAGCAGCTCAGTGTTCTCAGGCACCAGATTTCAGAGGTGGGGAGCAGTAGGGGTCACGTGTCAGCCAAGCCTGCTGCTTCTCCAGCACTCCGCGTGGGCAGCAGGCAGGAGACAAGGACCCTGGCAGGGCGGGTGTTCCCCCGCAGGAAGCTGCACCAAATACTAATCTTCAGAAGCGGAGGTTCACCAGCATCACGCTGTAAAAGCGAGCTGTCAGCTCACCCTTACTGCAGGCTGACAGTCCCTTTCAATGAGAACGTGCAGCCCTCTTGATCCTTTTTCAATAGAGAAAACCCCGGGGTCAGTGTGTTTAATGAAACTCATCCCACCATAGGCGTGGACCGCAGCCACTGTCCTCACGCCAGCAGAGCGCGCGGTGCGGGGGCACAGGCGGCTCCTCCCGCCGTGCCCCCCCGCACAACCCCTCTGCCCACTTCAGAACGGCCTGGGCACGCTGGTTTCTATTCTCACCGCTCGCCCGAGCTGCGGGTACCTCCGGCCACCGGAGAACTCACTGCGGAGGCGCTACCCAGCGATCGGTACCGACCCCGGGGGGAGGCGGGGCAGGGTAGGGCCCCCGCGGGAGCGGCACCTCCGACGGTGCGGGCCGGCGGATGCTGCACGGAGTCCCCCGCCGGCCGGGCGTGCGTCGGGATGGACGGGGATGGGGAAGGGGGTGTCAGGGACCCGGCGCTCCAGGACGGAGCCGCTCCCGATCCGCCCCGGGCCCCTTCCCGCGGCATTCCAGAGCTCCGCACGTCCCGCTCGCGGTGTGGCGTGGCGTGGCGCGGTGCTCCCCCCGCCGCCCCCCGCGGCCGCCGCCCGGCGGGTCCCGCCCGGCTCCGCAGTGTCGGGGGCTGCCCCGTCACCTGATCGTCGCCGCGCGCGCGCGCTCACCGCACCGCCCCCCGCACCGTCCGTCCCCCCTCCCCGCGAACGGGGGCGGGGGTGCCCGGTATATACGGCCCCGCCGCCCCCGCCCCTGCCTGCCTCCTGCAGTACGGGAGGCTGCGAGCCGCCGCCGCCGCCGCGCCGGGCCGGGCCCCGGCAGGTGGGCGAGCCGTGCCGAGCCGGGGCTGCTGCGGGGTGAGTGCGCGGGCGGTGGGAGCGGGGCTCCGGCCCCCCCATCCCATCCCCTCCCCTCCCCGTGGGGGGCGGGGAACCGGCGCCGCCGCCGCCGTGGGAAGATGCCGGGGGGCGGCGGCCGCGGGGGACTCGCCCGGGTCGTACCTGTTGCGGGGCTCGGGGGGCCGGGGGCGTGGGTGGCAGCGGGGGTGCGGGCTTCGGGAGGCCGGCGGTAGCTGCTCGCGGCTCCGCCGCACCCGGGGGTGCAGCCCCGCGGACCTCCGGCGGTCCGGTCGGCCGGGATGAGGAGGGGAGCGTCTCGTCTCGTCCTGCCCGCCCGGGGGTCGCGGTGCCGGTGCGGGCGGATGCTCGGCCGGGGCCGGGCACCTGCACTACGGCAGCCCTGGGGCAGAGCCCCTGCACGCCCCGGGCGCTTCCCGGAAAGTTTCTAGAACTCCTTAGGATGGGAAGTGGTATGGACAAAGCCCCGATCCCGGGGGCCGGGCTGCCGCGCCGCCGCCGCCCGGTGAGGATGTTCGCGTGGGGGGCTCGCCTTGGCCACCTGCCCTTCCCGCACCGCTGCGCGGGCTGGCGCGGAGGAGCCGCGCGTGGCCCTGCCTCGGGCAGCTGCCGTGCGGTGCGGGGCGATGCGGAGGCTGCTCCGGGCACGGCGCAGTCGGGGCTGTACGGAGAGGGGTGGCAGGACCTGCGTCCCTGAGAGCAGCTGCAGGGAAAAGGGCACTGCTGCACCTCCGTTGTTGGGGTGTGTGTTTCTGGTCTCACTTGGGTTTTGGGTTTTGTGGGTTTTTTTAGTTAAAATCCCTCCAAACTTAGCGGCCATCACATTCTAGCCACTACGTAGCTCACGAGGAGCAAGCAAAAGCACAATTAATTACTTTAAGGTTTCGTTGGGAAATACAGTATGTGAAAAAGCCCTCTTCTGATTGCTGGTGTGTCGGGAGGAGCAGCCGCTCTCCAGGAGCGCGCTTTTGCCAGGCAGATTTTGGGATGCAGGCACTGGGCTAGCATGCGCAGGAAGGTTCCAGAACAGCGGTGCCGCCTGTTCCCCGGGCAAGGGAGCGCCCCAGAGCACCCACCTCTTCTAGGGACTGCGCGAGGGGAATGAGCAATCAGGCTTCCGCACCGTCACAGCACATCTTGCTGTCACCAGGGAGGGGGGATGCCAAGGTAAAGCTTGAGCGCTGCGTGTTTGGGATGAGGAGAGCTCGGCTGCCCTCGTGCAGTCGTGGTTTGGTGACCAGGCTGTAGCTCGGTGCAGTTATTAGCAGGGAGCCACCAGGAAACGCCTTTGCTGTGCTGCTTCTACTGAAGAGGTTTTGAGAAATCCAGGTTGCTACATCCTGAAAGAAGTCTAAAACGGCCACAGCTGGTGATGCTCCCTTTTAGCAAGCCCTCTCCCTCTGCAGCAGGGCACTATCTCTCCTGGTAGCATATGCTGCAGGACGGGTTCTTTTCTCTTTTTAACAAACTAGACCAATTACACAAAATCAGCTGAGAGGGGTGACCTACTTGGACGGAGAAAAGGGAAAAAAGTGTTTGAGAAGGAGACCTTGATTTCAAACATCACCTTGCATGTCCTACCATTTGTCCTAACCAAGCAGGGTCGCTACCTCTGAAGGTGTGAACTACATGGCTTAAGGACTTGCCTTTTTTCCCCCCCCTTTCTTCTTCAGCGGGAGAGAAATAGTTACCCATGAAGGAGCATTCCAGGTGTTTCTTAAACATTCTTGCATTACAGCTGCAGCATTAAGAGGTTAAAATACCTAGAACATTTCTCCTTACCCTGTCTCTCACACACAACGTTTAAAATTAGAACATCATTAGCAAAATTGTAGGTGGCTCTGGGGAAGCGGGGGTTGTTTTTCAGTTGAAAGTCACAAAGCCAACAAATAACATCTTCACAAATACCTGGGTCTTGCAGGTCTTCAACATGGCTGGCACTGACACAGCTACCTTCCTGCATGCGGCTCAGTGCAACACGTAAGTACAAGAGGTCTTTCCATGAATTTTGTGTCTCTGTGTGTGTGTATTTTGGTAGATTAGTGGTTTCTTCCCCCTGCTTTAAATAGGTGGGTTGATTGCGACAAACAGTGAATGTAGCATATTGCAGATGTTTTTGGTTCTGGGGCATCATGGGTAATATCTGAAAGGCTCTGCTTTTGATACCAAAAAAAAAAAAAAAAAAGTAACTAGGAAAGAATTCACCTGTGTTTCCAGTGCTTGCATTATCAGCACCTATCCCCTGTTAAAGAATGACATATATTTCAAATAATTTGTGAAAATATTATGGCCTTGCTTGAGCCATTAAAATGTTGGAAGGTAGGTACCTCAAGGATTCCATTAATACCACTCAACAGTAAAGGAACAGATGAAAACTACAAAGGAAAATTAAGGTATGGTAACGAATTCAACTTATTTAATGTGGAAATGATGTTTTTAATGTAATAAGAGCAAAAACTGTCTTAGATACGTGTTCAGAAGGGAAGAGTTTGCCACATTTCACCACAGGTTAAGTAATTGTGTGTTAATAGGATTTTGTTGAATATGTTCTGGGAAATACTAGGGCAAGTAAGGTTGCTTCTCAATATGCCTGCATTTTACCTTGAAAAGAAGTCCACATTTCTGAAAACTCTTGTCACTGCATATAGGCATGATGGCTGTCTGGAGATGTAAGAGGAGTTTTAAAAAGATGCTGTGGAGAGGAGAAATAGTGGGTGCTCGTAAGATCAGTTTTAGAAACAGAAGGAAGGGAAGAATTGGGCCTTCTCACGAAAACTGTGTCCTACCTATTTTCCCTTTAATCCATCAAGCTAAGAGATGCCCCATTTTGACTTTTATTAGCATAATATTGCTGTTGGCCAGCCTTAGTCAG
This sequence comes from Corvus cornix cornix, assembly GCF_000738735.6. Classification (NCBI taxonomy): domain Eukaryota; kingdom Metazoa; phylum Chordata; class Aves; order Passeriformes; family Corvidae; genus Corvus; species Corvus cornix. The sequence goes on from NC_046333.1 coordinate 37,288,389, forward strand.
GCTTGCATTTTAAAAGATAGGTGAGGGGTTTAGTTGAACCGAGTGTATATAGAGAGACCTGGGAGAATGTTGTATTACTTTAAATTGTTTTGAAAACAGAAAATGTTTTCTGTACTCTAGCAGTGTCGTCAATATTCTCTCACAGTGTGCACTTGGTATTTCATGATAAGTATGGCTGCCTCAAATCACGTAAATAGGGGTTAAGTAAATATGACATTCTTTCATGATAAACTTGTCATTTACTGTTCTTATGAATGGTCAAATTCATGTGTTTATTGAAAACCTTGTAACTTGGATTTCATAAGTATAAAGTTTTAGCATTCTTTTCACATCCTTGCATTTGCATGTTGTCAATACATATGTGTGGTGAAAGGAGAGAAAAGAGTACTACTTACTTCATCGTATTTTACCCATTACATTTTATATGTCCTATGCAGATAGAGTGAGGTTGATGCAGGATGTGTGCGTGGAAAAATCCTCGTTCTGGAAATATATTTAGAATAAAAATTGACCAATATAGGCTTGCCTGGTTTTGGGGAGGAGTGGGTGCTCTGAAGAAGGGTTGGGTTTTTTCCTTCTGGTAATTAATTTTTAAAGAACTGGTTTCCTAGTTTAAGAAACCAGTAAGGGAGGGAGAGATGCAAGACATTATTACAAGAAAAGGTCAGTACTATCCTGTTCCTTCATTGTTTCATTCCTGGGTTTGTTTTTTTTTTCTCCTCGTGTCTGACCTGCCAAAAGATTATTTAGGAGGGGAGGGAAAGAACAGTGTGTTTATAAGGTAGACACATGTATCGGAGGGAATGCTTAATTAGGAAATTGTGATACAGCCCTACAGCCTAATGGAGTGAGAAGATGACAATTCTCAGCCAGCTGGGTGGGGCACAATGCAGTGCTAACTGTAAGCCTTTTGTCTAATAAAAATGCCCGAAACAAAGTGGTTGACTGGCAATCAGCATCCCACTTGACCTTTTCAAAGCCAGGAAAACAAAGTTAATGAATGTATCTCTCAGTTGCCACTCTGTATATCGGGATTTTTGTGCATTACTGGAGAGCCATGACTCTTGCAGCTTTGGTTCTTATCGCAGCATGGCTATTCAGAGTTTGAAAGATGATTTGTGAAATTGTGCCTGTTGAAATTATTAAAGCCTTGAGCGAAAGAAAAGCCCTGTATACAGCTGCTGAACTACTTTGCCTGACTGTTTTTGAGGTTTCTTTTCTTGTCAGTGCAATGAATTAACTTCACCAGAGTTTCACAAGGTTGCTGGAAAACGCAAATCTTCCTGTTCCTAAGCTGTGCTTTAAGTCTCCTGTATTACTGAATAGTTGGAATTACTAGATAATTACAGCAAACCCAGTGCATTATGTAAGTTAAATGTAGACATTGTTTAAAACTTTATTTTAATGAGGTAAGGCATTCCTAAATGCTCTTGCTAGAAAAATGATTTTGAGCTTTTTTCTTAAATGCTGAAAATACTGCATGACTATTAAAGAATTTGTAGCATTTCATAAGCAGGATACTGGCAATACGCTGTTGTTTTTTAATGCTCTAGAATGTAAAATCAAGTCTAATAGTCCCAGATATGTGTAAGCAGCTATTTATGTGTTGCTAAATTTGAAACAGTATGAATTGTATAGCTTGTGCAAGACTCTGGTAAGCATCTATTGAAAATGGTGTACAAGAGTCTGTTCTGATGCAGATCATTAGCGTGAGGGGAATTTTATATGGTTGTGAGATACCTTGGAAACAGATCTAATATTTGTGCTGGTTTGTTAGTATATTAAATGCTTAATTACTTCCTTTGAACACGATTGAGGAGATTCATTTACAAATTAATACTTGTTTTTAATGCTAGGTGACAGTATCGCCACTGAAATGCAGAATTCTCTGTGGTTTACACTTTCTGTAGAGACAAACCATTTAATTTGCATGTATCAAAAAGAAAATGGTGGCTTCTCATCTCTCGGTGAAGACTGAATAGAAAACTGATGTGGCGATGTCTTAACACTGGGGCACTGTTTCGCAGAGAATAATGTATGCGCTGAACTGTCATCATAAAATTAGACAAACTTTTTAATGAGCAGTGAACGTTTTAAGATGCAGTTCCTTTCTGCTGCACTTAATGTCTGAATGTTATAACGGGTGTCTGCGTTAATAGAAAACGCTCAGGCTTATGTATCGTGTCATAGATAAAACAGGGAATAGGCTAAAGCGGGGAAATATAAGTGCTATCCAGGAACTGATGTTTCTTAGGCTTGCTGTAGGACATTCAGTAAGATGAAAAAGTATAAATGGTAAATGGTACATATTTATCATCTGAGCATTATTGATCTAGATGAATAGAAAACAAGTAAAAATCAGCATTTTAAATAGAACTTAAAAATGAATCTCTAAGACTTTGAAACCTGTAATCAATGTAAATTGGAGGGGAGGAGAAGGAAGGGATTGGGGGAACAGTTGCAGGCATAGAGCACATGTTCTACTTCTTCATCTTTGTCTAAGGAAATAGGTATCATGATGAAGAAAATAAAGCAACCACCTAAATTTACTGGATTTCAAATCAACTAGTAGCACTTCTGAATTTTACGGGGTATTTCTGCAAATCAGTGTGTTGTGTCTGTGCTTTGTTGGAGCAGCAGACCTATTTTCAAAGCTGTTTGTCACACTGTCGTTTTTATTATAATAAGGCTTATATGGAAATACTCCTGCAATGCATCTAAAGAAAAGACAAATGGCAGCATTTATAGGAGGTGGCAGATCATACCACAGCGTGCGCGTAGGGAGGAGGGGGTTGGTGTCGTTTGTCCCAGCCCCCTTACTAAAGAGGGACTCACATTACTTTGTTTAATTATGAGGCAGGTTGCACTGGACTAATGTAAAGATTAACACAATAGGGCCCTTAACCTGGTTAAAGAGTCGGGGTCCTGCCCCAAGGTAAACAATGAATACGAGTTTGTTTGCCCAGCGGTTCTTACTGGGTGGAAAAATAGCTAGGAGACTGTTCTTTTTTTCTTCTTAAACGTTTGTCTTGCGTATGAACAAATTAAAATTAGGAGTGTTTTGAAAGAAGTTTGGCCTTTCTAACAAATCAAGAGACTTGAATTTTGTTGTTTTATTTCCACTGAAGGGCCTGATCCCATTTTAATATTTTTAAACTTTAAAAGCAAACTCATCAATTTCAAGATTAAAAAAATAAATGGTGACTGCTTTAGCTGATATAAAGCCACAGTTGCTCTTGTAGACTCATGCTGTTCATCCTCTGTAGTAATTGTGGCCCTCTGTAGTGCAGCTATTAATTCTTGCAAATTTGAAATTTAATTTTTCTTTATGCATAAAAGGGATAAACCTGAACAAGGAAGGTAGAGATGAGGAAAAACCGTGGTTTTTCTCTTTGTGAAAGCCTGCTTTCCCTGCTGAATAGATTTAATTTCTGTCTTCCTTACATGAAGGATTTAAGTCCTGAAGGAAGATGCAGGCTTTATGTGCCAGAAGTTGCAAAGCTGGGCTCCAGTTCCTTGGCATGCTGACGGGTCACACTTCCCCCTGTGGACCTCACCTGGGGATGAATAGGTTTGGCTGAGTTTTTGCCTGCTCTTAGTTCTTCTGAAAATCTGTGTTTGTCTTGGAGGCTGACAGATAAGAAATTGTTAATTTTAAGGATTTACTAAAGTGTGAGCTCAAATTAGAATGCTTCTGAAAACAGATCTAGTTTAGATTTAGACTACAACTGGAAAAAAAAAAAAGGTTGTAAATTATCATTTTGGTTAACTATCAAGGCAACAACACCATGGACAGTTTTGAAGCCCACTGCAGGAAAATGGCTGCCTTCATTTTTCTTGGCTGGGCTTACAGCAGAGAGCTCTGCCCCAAGTCATCGCTGCTGGCTCGTGGTCCCATTAGCTCAGCTGAGGTGCACCTTGCACTCCCGGCATCCTCTGTTAGTACAGGCTCCGTGCTCTCACTCACACTGCCAGCAGGCTGTGGACTTTCATCCTGAGCAGCTTGACTCATCAAGACCTCTTAAAGCAAATATTAGCAAGGCAGAGACCAAAAGCACTGCCGGGGGAATGGTGCTATTGACCGCAGTTGAGCCGAGGCGTTCCCCGCTGGCAGCCACGTTGTGGCTGTGCATCCCCTTCCCCTGGCACTGTGTCTTCCCGAGAGAGGAGGATCTGCACCAGAAAAGACTCTCTTACCACCTGCTTTCCAATTCAGAGTTAGCCAGCTTACCAGAACACAGTTAGTCTAGCCTAAAGAAAGAAAAATCTAGTACTCAGTGACTGATGCCACACATGTCATGCAGCCGCTCAAAGGCGATCATCAGCCTCATTTGCCAGAGCAGGTACCAGTGCTTCGGCACTAGCTCTGCTTCCAGTCACCATTGAGGGCTTGCAGGTTCACTGGAAGCCAGCGGAACACTTTTGGCATGCTGTGATAGCTATGGTATTGGTGAAGATGCTGGTGGCTGTACCTTTAAATCTCTGCTCTTGGCTGATGCACAGGTCCAAGGGAGCCAAGGAAGGACCAGACAGAAGACTGGACAAACCCCTGGCACTCCTAGTGCGAGTTATGCCCTGCTTTGCCCCCACCCCAGTCTGGTATGTTACTGGTTCTGAGAGCCATTGAGGATGGGCACAGCCTGAGGAACTTGGAACTGGTACTGGCAGGGCAAAGCTTGCTCCCAAAGGGGAGGATGGTGTTGCAGCTGATTTCAGAAGTAGACACTCATCAGGTCTTCCAGTGGGTTTTCAGCTAGGCTGTAAAAGTTTTTTCTTTTCTTTCAATGCTTCCTCTTTAAAAGTTAGAGGCACTGTGTGGTGTCTGATTCTAGGATTGAAGGCTGGATGTACAGGGACTTAAAACAGCTCAATCTGTCACAGATGCCAAGCCTGACCTTGGACACATAGATAAGCTTCCCTCTAGCATTGCTTTTTCAGCAAAACTTGGGTAAGGTGGTAGAAATGATGTTTATTGACTTCTTCCAAGCGAGCTGTGAGGTCTAATATTTGTAAAGTTGTTTGTGATTCTTTGGGAAGAAGTGCAATCTGCTTCTGGCTGGCACTCCTGCTTCCTAACCCACTTTGGTTAGGAGTGAGGTGGGAAGCATGGTTTGAATCTCCACTCCTCAAAACCTGTTCACCAGGGGCTCCTTCAGCAAACAGAGACAGATTTCCTGGATAAAGGGTTTGATCCCCAGTGTGCTTGAATGCATTATCCAGCTGGCTGTCAATATCAGAGCTACTGAAATGGGGAGTGTACAGGGCTGCATGCAGCCTTCTTTTGGAGAATGGAAGATGCCTTTTTCCTCATTTAGTGTTTTAAGTGAAAATGAAGTCTGCTGGCAAGAGAAGACTCAAAAGCACTGTGTGCTCTGTAGCCTGCAAAGGGGGCTTTGATACTGCTTGGAGCTGAGCAGCTGGAGCATGGATGGGATTTACTGCTGTGAGTGATGTGCCCTCTTCCCTCTGCAGTGTTCTCAGTGGGCAGGCTCCACATCTGCCTGTGACTTTTGCCCCTGGACAGCAGCACTTGCTGGATTATGGAGGCTGTCATTTATCATCACTGTCTCTGACTGTAAAAGACAGTCCAGCGCTCCTGACAAAGTGATGGGAGGATTGGGTATGGTCGAGAAACAGCTTGCAGGCTTTTTTAAGTAGGAAAGTGATTTCAGAGGAAGTAAAGGAGGTTGGGAGAGAGGTAGACTCCCAAAGACCTACAGCAACAACTTTACACTCACACAGAGGGTTGAAATTTGCGGGAAGAATGGAAAGTGGAAAAAATAAGTGTGCCTGACCACAACCAGAGATAGGGATTATTTAAGAAAATAAAGAACGGAAGGAGTTGTATTCAGAAAGGTCAGAAGGATTAAGATTCCTTCCAGGGAAAGCCTGTGGGAGGTGAGTTTTCTGGGAGGGAAGATGCAGCATATGTCAGAAAAGGGAACTGGTGGATCACCCAGGCGCTGCAGGGGACTCACCAGGACTTCTAGGTGCACCAGGTACAGGGAACCTGGGAGCATCTTCTTGCTGTCCATGTGCCAGGAGGCTGGTGTCCAGCTGGGCAACAAATAGCGTGTTTGAGGGGTGCAAAGGTTGAATGGTAATGGGATTATCAGCACACTTGTACTCTAAAAACTAACAAGTCCTGGTGCTTGCTAGTTCAGTTCTATTCCCACTAAAATCTGCTGGTTTTCTTCTTTTGGTTTCAGCAGGTACAGCTACTTTGCTGAAAAGTGGATAAACTGCCCAGGTTCAACATCAGCATCTCTAAGAAAGGTGCTGAGTATTCACATACCTGTTTATACTGAGAGCTGTGCTGCTCTGTACTGCTTTTTATTTTAGGGCTTTTTATCTATTCATGCAGTGTCAGTACTCTGGAGACCTCCTGCCTTTCCTTCAGATATGTTTTCAGCGACATAAAAGTGACTGTGTAAAGCCCATTTGCCTAAGTCTTGAGCAGGGTTGATGAGTTTAAAAGACAATCCAACAGTGTCAGGAAAACAAGTTGAAGGCTCCACAAAAATTCAGCAAACACTTCCATCTGAGTGCAAATGGGCATCTAGCAGGGTGCAGTGTGCTGCACAGACAAGTGCATCGGGAAAGGTCTGCTGCTGTCTGGTAGCTGTACTGCCCCAGAGATACAGGCAGGACCTCTGGTCACTGCCACCAGTTGGGGGAGAGAAGCTGCTGAGTTTGTGCCACGTGTGTCCAGTGCGTATAAATCCTTGTGAGGCTCAACTGAAAAGTGTGGCAACTCACAGCGGAGTAAGCCTGTGGAGTTGGGGGTGTGAGTCCCTCCTCCCATACTCCCATACTGTGATGCCTTCACCAGCAAGGTGCTTTAAAAGCCACTAATCTGCTATCTCGTGGAAAGTGTGGGGTTTTTCATGGCAACTGTCAGATCCTGCCCAGTCATATCAGTGTCACATACTCTGCTGCCTGCCTGTTTCTCAGTGGCCATCCCAGTCTTGGTGACTTCCCTTCATGGCTCACCTTGTTCTTCCCTGGCTGCTGCTGTGCCTGCAGCAGGTCTGGGTGCTGTCACAGGCTGGCATCCCCATGCAGCGGTGATGCAAATAACAGATGGTGCAAGAAAATCCTGTCTTCAATGTGCCCCAGCAGAGGCGCAGATGCAAGTTCAGGCTTCTCCTTAGGAGCAGGGATTTCTGGAAACACCTACCCCATTAGCAGCAATGGTGGCAGCAGCAGTAGAAAGCTTTAGTAGGTACCTCCACCCACACCCTATTTCAAAATAGTAACAAGAACCTTCAGCAGTTGGCAGTCTAAAGTGTCCAGGGATATACAGATTTTTTTTTTTAATTTTTTTTTTTTAAAGCTGGCTTTGCTGGTTATTCAAGAATCATGTGATCAGAAGTTAAAAGGGTTTTATTTTTCTGCATCTCGAATGTTAAAGTGGCAACAGTTTCTTTGATTCTGCGTCAAACGGTTTTCTGTTTGACGCAGAATTCAGCCACAGCCCAAGAGCACCGCAGCTTCCCTTCAGTGGTGCATGCCTGGTGGATGATAACATATCAAATACCAAGGAACAGCTGAACAAAAGCTCTTTTTAAAACAAACAAAAAAAAGTCCTAGACCAAACCTCACAGAGGCCATAGCATTGCTCGTTCTTAAGCTGTCTTGGCCAGCTGGGCTAGGATTGGGAAGCACATTGGATGCATGTGCTCTGTCAGGGAAACAGAAAAAAAAAGTAATCCCTCTACTCCTGCTTGCAAAGATAATCCAGGCTAAATAGTACCATTCCTTAACTCCACCTGCCCTGAAACTTGGTGAAAGCTACCATTCCTGCTACTTTTATTAGGTCAGAAAGTGTAACTTCGATGCATCAGGAAATTCAGAGGGACAAGGCTGCCTTGTTGACTCTAAAGATGCTTAGGACTTACCCACTGGTATGGAGCCACCAAAACCACAGCCAAGTTATTGCTACACCTCATGAAATGGTTGGTGGGGGCAATGTTAGAAGCTGTGGTGTTTGACTGCCTCCAGACTTTTTGGAATAGATAATTTAGCTGATGGAGGAGATTTTTTCTGACAGGCAGGAAAAGGGATGTTAGTTGCTTTGCAGGTACCAGTTTATGCATTGTCTGCATCTAGCTTTACATTTCTTGGGCATTTTATAAATAGATCCAGTCAGGAACGTGCCTGTTTATACAAATCTGCAAAAAACATGGCAGGTTTCTATGTATTGTGTAGCCAGCCTGCAAGGGGTTTTGTTCTTGTATCTGGTTCTGGAGAGACCAGTGTGTGTGTGATTTGTAGTGCTGATGGGAATATAGGCAAAAAAAAGGAAAGGCAGAAGGGTCTTTGTGCAGAGCAGGAGGAGTTCAACCTTGCAAACTGCCAGCTGTTGGAGGATTTGAGGGGGTGTGATAGGGAGCACATGGTTTGGCAAATAGCTATTAGGGGTTAGTGCCACCCAGAGCGTTTTGACCCCACAGGCAGGTGCCTGGGGCTGGTGGGTAGGGGGGCCAGGCAAGGGGTTTCCCTCTTGTTTTAGCATTGGGTTTTGGGGTTTTTTGTTGGGTTGTTTGGGGTTTTTTTAATTATTCTGCCCTCAAATGCTCTGGAGGCTGTGCCCTCCTGCTCCTGTGACTGGGTGAGCAGGGTGAGGCCCCTCATCCACCAGCGTCATCCCAAGCAGGGCTAGGGGAGCCAGGTTGTGGGATGCTGAGGCATCCAGCTGAGGCATCCCAGCTCAGGGACTCCCTACACTGTGGAAAAGGCAGCAGCACCCACAGTCCCCCTCGGTCCCTTAAAAGTCAACCCGCAGGGGATTCAAAAAATGGTGAAACCCAATGTAGTAATTCTAGAGAATGGCTATTATTTTATTATTGGGAAGAAATCGTCTCTCTGCGTGGGTAGGAAAAAGGAAAATGTGAGAAAGAGCGTGTTCTGTAAGGACACAGGGTGTGGCTCAAGCATCAGTAACAAATGCTGGAAGAAAAAATGCTCTTTGTTCTGCAGTCAGGTGGGTTGACAACTATTCTCACCCTTCCCTGGCATGCATAACACCCAATGCAATTAAAAGATCGAGGAAGGCTTGACATGCTGAAACTGCTGCAAGTGCAGCAAGCAGAGGGATTCAGCCTGGAATCTGCTTCTTTTTTTGCTTTTCAAACAATTAACTTCCGAAGGTTGTAGGTATCAAAATCAGCATATTTGTTTCATACTGCTGCATTGTTTTAATGTCAATGTTCTGTGTGTTTAATGCTTCAAGTGGTAAGTTAAATCTGTCTAGCACTAAAATTTATACTGGCCTACATGTGACTAGAATTGGACCAAAGAGTGCATTAAAGTGTATTAAAAATATGTACATCCATATACATGTGCAGTACAGCAAATTGACTTGTAATGACAGTCTCGCTAATTGGAAAATAATTTCAAAGCTATTCCTTTTAAACCACCCTTGTTTGTCTCACAGGTTTAACACTTTTTATTTTCCATTTATTTAACTAAAAAAAAATTACCTTCACGGTTGCTTTTAGATTGCTACAGGCTAAAACAGTATCTTGAGCTTAAAAAAATTCTATTATCCTGGTTTTTTATGCTTTATTCATTCTGCTGTGCATTGGTTTGATCCAGTGACTAAAATGCTGCTGTCTTTTCTTCCCCTAAGCATCAGAACTAAAACTTGGTCTCATTGCAGTTGCTGGCAAGAAGTGAAAATCTTGTGCAAGTGAAATACTATGAACTTGTTCATAGACAGGCAAGCAGGACTGACTGTGCGAAGCGATGAAAAGAAGATGTGACCAATATACATCTCTCTTTCCATTTTAAATAAATTCTTCTAAGGAATTCAGGGTCAGGAATTTGGGCAGTTACTTATTTTGTGTGCCTGTAGAAATTTTATATATATATATATATATCTATATATCTTCTAAAAATGTCTTATTTCTTTTTCTGGGAGGATGAGAAATCTACTTGCAAATTTACATCTTGTGACATTTCCTTACAACTGCACACTGGCATATGTACTGCTAGAGGCCAGCCCATCATTTCTTGGTAAAAAGAACCTTTCAGCTCGGTTACCTCCTGTAGAGAGCTAATTTTCCAGCAGTCAGGCTTGATCTGGATAAATAATTAGAGAGCGCGAGAGAGAGATGAAGATGATCACATCAGCGCTGTCTGTAATTCAGTTAATACAGCCAGACCCTGTGATTTTGCGTCTGCAGCGTACTTGCGTGGTCTCAAAAGCCACAGAGGCAAGCAGTCAACAAAGCCAATCGGTTACATTTGTCTTGGAAGAATTAGCGGCACTTTTCATTCATTTGTGGAAAGCCAGCAAACAGCTGCAGCATGCATCTGCAGCACAAGAAGGTGATTCTTGACACGTTCGCTCTCCCCAGCCTACCCCCACACATGCAAAAATTTCATCGTGCAATTAATGCTGGGGTATTTCCATCCTTAAGGATGGCTTTTTCTTTTCCTCTGCAGTTTGAGGCGTTGAGGTGTTTTTATATTTGAGTTTAAATTGGTATTTTGTGTAGCAGAGTAAAAGCTGACTTGGGTAAGTCAGCTACCGTTTTGGCATTTCTGGATTTTTATTTTCTTTTTTTTTTTTTTAAAGCTGGTCAAAATTATTGGATAGCGATGCTAAAGTGCAGAGATGTGCCTGGCTGTCTGCAAAGCGGTAGCATTTCACATGACTCTTAACATCAGTGGAAGAGATCCAGTTAAAGCAAACTGCATTCTCCTACAGTCTTTGAGGGTATGTTTGTTACTGACGTGCATTTGCTCCTCTTGCGAACTATGCTATAAAGGGGTTAAAAATACATCTTTGGTTCACTTTATTCCCAGTGGTAGCTCCATTGCATTTATACATGGATCAGATTAAAATAGGTCAATATCTTTTGTGGAAGGTCTTTTGACACTTTGGTGCATGACTGCAGTACACCTACCTTGAGGATGAATGGACCCGAAGGAAATCCAGGCATTAACAAAAACACAGCCTAGGGATACTTTAGGATCACATTCCTTTATTCATCAACTAAATCAAAGGCTTGACAGAAGATGCTTTATCATCGAGTCAGTCTAAATAACACTTTTTCAGGTGACAGATAACTCCTGCTGAAGAAATAAACTATGTATTTGGGTAAGAAAAATAGGAACTTTGTGGGATTATGCTGCTCTTCATACTGCATCATTTTCATTGGAATACATGTATGTGCTTTAGCTGAAAAATTTCAGAACCTTATTAAAAAGAAAATTGTGTATTCCGGAGTTGCCTTATGGCAGGAAGTCTTTGTCTGCCTGTTCGCTTTATTGCAGTTGTTTGCTGCTTTGTATCGATTTTGTCTACCAAATCAGTATATTGAGGATGACTGGGGAAGGCAGGGTGAAGGGAGAGGGTGCAGCTCTGCAGTTTGCAGGACCAAGAAGCTGTTTGCTGCCTCATGGTATGCAGGGTTTTTTGCTTCCTTTTTTTTTTAATTACAAAACCACAAACAAACCTAACTTGGAATTTTGGAATTTCCATATTATGAAGAGGAAGAGGCTTCTTTTCGATATAATGGCACCATTAACATCTATTAATAATGCAGACAGGGTAAGTAGCTGGAGTAGGAGCTCCCTGGGGGCCTCGTAAAACAGATGTGCACTATATCTTCCCGGATTTGATAGCTGCTGGGGTCGAGGGGGTCGCTGTGGTTCCCGTTTATTTCCTCTGGCAGCGGTTTTCTAATTTAAGCACCTCTGTCTCCTGGCTACAGTTGCCTGCTGTGCCGTGGAGGGGGTGTTCGCGCATTGTCATGCCTGCTGCCGGGAAAGGGGGCACGGCCACAGTTGCCCCTGCCTCGGTGCTGCCTCACGGCTCCGCTCGCTGTCGCCGGCATCTCCTCAGATGCATTTGCTGTTCGAGGTGCTGGAGACGGGCTCTTTTGTTGATTTCCCCCCCCCCCCCCCCAAAAGAAATTAAGGTAAGTGTTTCCTCCTCTGCAAGATTTTTTTCTTTTATTTTCTGTCATGGGAAGGAAGAAATATTCCACCTTGCAAGAGCATGTAGTGTATCACTTGAGGTGCGGTCTGGCTCCTGGTGGGAAATGTAGTTGCTGTATCCCCTTTTTCAAGATTATGCTTCGCAGTTTTAATTGAATGTATTCACGGTGCTGCCTCTGAATAGATAGCGCTGCATGTTCTTTCTGTAGCTGTCAGCATTTAACTCAGGGGGTGGGTTATACCAGAAGGACTTAAAAATATTTCTTTCTTTATGCTACCTCTTTAATTGCAGATTACTCTGCAAAAGCAGTGATAAAATATTAGTGGTCACAGTGTATGGCAAAAGGTCTTTATGAATGGTTCTGTATCAGATGTATTCCTATCATGCAGGATTAGGGTTGCCTCCAGTCCAGTACAAGATGTGAACATCTGTCCTTGTGTGCACCTCCTTTGCAATGTAGTCTTCCTATTTGTATTTAAATGTAGAGGTATGCGCTCTGCTAGCTTGTCAAAGACATGCAGGGGAAAAAATCCTGGTATGAGGTCCAGATCCTTTTCAGCTGCTTCCACCCTCTGCATTATTCCAGTTAAAAGTTTAGAAATGTGCAGAAAGGTAGTGTAACTCCTTGGAAAGAAAGAGACAGAGCAGTTACTTCTCTGCTGTTTTTATTCTGCCATTACTATATATGCAAATGACCAACAGTATCTGACGGCCAGGAACACCACATTATATAGGGAAGCATGATGTCTGCTGTATACACTACCGTAAACCCTTCAGCTGAGAATCAGGTTGCATCTGTTTTTGCAGCAAGATGAGGGTACATCAGGTAGAAGGAAACAACAGAGGTGTGAGCAGGTTGGTTTTGGAAGTGCTGCATAAGCCAGTTTATGGGATTTCAGCAGACAGCCTTCTGAGTAGGATGGATGGACCTTACTCTTCCCCCACATTCATTGAAAACTTGAAGTACAGCTTGCCTCTGACTTATCCCTTGCTGTACTGCATTCTTCTCTTTTCTATACCGAGACACTGTCCTTGTGTATGTGCACTGACAGAGCAGGTGCCTCACTTAAAATGGTACCGTGTGGTTTCGACTAGACCTGTGTTAAACTGGTATGTTAATAACTTGACTATCTGGCATAATTTAAAAGCATAAATATTTATAACATTTATTCCTCAAATGTTTTCTTTCTCTAATAGCATCCAAAGCTAAGAGGTAGAAATTAAACTTTTTAAAAAATGTATGTGAAACTTGAAGGGGGGGGAAAAAAGATTTATAAGCGAAACTGCACTTTTTGTAACACTTCAGGTTTTTTCCCTTTTATTAGTCCAGGCTATACTTGCAGACAGTTGTCTTTTTTTAATATATTGTTTGTTCTTCTTATCTTTCTCATAGAATTGCAGTGTAATGCTAATATCATTTAGTCTTCAAATAGAAATGTGCAGATTTTACTAGTTAAATGTGTTTAATTTTAAAATGTGGACACTTTTGCAAATAACTTTTAAAAACAGAGCCATTTTTCTTGGGGAAATTTGCTGTCTGTTACTTCTGGTAATTTTGTTTGCGGAATAACACAGAACATTTGCCCCCTCATTACAGAAAAGGTCAATAAGGCTCATAACTGACAGGTTCAAAAGAACAATAAAATGCTCTGTGTTTTTAATCAGATACTTGAGTCAATGGTTTTTATTGATATTTTGCTAACTTATAGTCTGTTCAGTAAATTCTGTTATGAATGTATACATTATTTATATCATTGAGACCTTTCTTTGTGAAATTGGTGTGTGAAGCTATGACTGCTGTTAGTGCTCAATGAATCCTTTTCTCCAGGCTCTGTAAAACAACCCCTTCAGAATTAACTGAAGACCCAAACATTAACTAGCATAAGGAGAGATGGTAGGGCCAAGCTTTGTGTTTTATAGTTTATACAGAAAACCAACAAACCTGAAACCATTTTTTTTTTTCTGTTTGTGGCATGAGCGGTTTATTTGGGCCCCTTTTGGACAATCAGTGGAAAATTTAACATCTGAAATGCTGTTCGTATGTGTGTTTGGTGGCTTAATATTTAATGACTGATTATGATTGAGATTATATATAACTCTCCTTCATGAAATGAAGTCAGACTATATGGATTTTGAGGTGTTGGTGTATTTTTTAGTGTACATTTTCCCCTTATTTTTCTACAAGGGGAAAATACACATACAGATACAATCAGTGATAGGAAATAAAAATTTTAATTACTTTTATAGTATGATTACTGTCTGGATAATCAAAGCATAATGTTTTCAAGGTAGAATAATAAACAAAGCTAGAAGCAAAATTGCCCGCTTAGGGAACTTTGCTGAATATAAAAATACATTGCCAGAATTCAGGCTTCCGCATTCTTTGGGAAACAAAGGAAAGATCCTCTTTCCTTTGTTAATGGTATTTATCATCTTTAACTCATTAGTTGCTGACGGCAGAGACGCAATGTTGGAGGGACTGGAAATGATCCACTGATAAAATTCACACAAGTTCCTTGAGGAATGCCTGTGTGCTGGTATTTTGCAGTTAAAATACACGCAAAAGTACGTAAGCTGCAGGCGTTGCTCCTCTTTAATTCTCCTTAAAGAACATCGAATTTTTTATCTTGTGTTGATGTGTTTCATGCCTTCTAAATAAAGAAGAACAATTGCAGGATTCCTCTTTATCTGAACTTTGGGTGCGCCCTTGTGTAAAATGGAAATGCTTTTTGAGGCATCCACAAGAAGGGAACAAAGTAGAAGGTAATATGGGGCTGCTTTATATGACAAGCTGTGATTTGGCCTCTGATGAAAAAAAATCACTGTATTTTTGTCTGAGCCCTCTTAATTTCTTGAGAAGTTAACCTTTTGTAAGTGATTGTCTACAAAGCAAGGTCAATTATGGGTTGATATAGACCAGTCTATAAAAATATATATAAATATATAGATCTCGTTCTTTTTAAATTATCTTGGTTTTCCTTTTTGTCTACATGTTGAGGGAAAGGATGTATCCAAAATGTGAGGAATATTTTTTTCCTTTACTTTAGGTGGGTATAGCACTTCTGCATAACACACATTCATTGCTTTTACCAAGTCCATTGAGTTCTCCTCTAAATTAATTTTTAAGAATTGTGTTTCAGTGGATGCTTCACTACATTGTCTTGCTTACATAAGGCTTATAAACCCACAAAGAATTTGCACCTTTTCTTTGTTCTGTTTATTTATTCACATTAAATCATATGTACATGTTCCTTAAACTTTCTGTTTAAGTGAAAAATAATTCTCCCTTCTAGTGACTCTTACGTTTTTGTGTGAGATCTTGCAAATCTCTAACCAGGATCTGTACTCTAGCTGCTTATGATAACTGCCAGCATATTGATGTGAGGGGAGGAGCAGAAATCTTAACAGCTCACACTCCAGACACCCACACTGATTGCAATAGAGGAAACTCTGCAGCAGCAAAACAGAATAGTAAATACAGAGTAAGAAATCGTGACAATGTGGCAAGTTATAATTACAAAAGGGCACTTACAACACGCTGAATGCTTTTTTTCTGTATATGATACATGTGAGATTTTTTGCATGGGGAAAATCCCCAAATCTGTCTGTTTTACTTTTTGTAATTGTATGTTTTGTGTCTCCTGACTTCTGATTGAGTGACCTCAAAAGCAGGGCTGTTGGTTCTCTGGACTGTGACTGGCTTCATACTCCTAAGAGTCAGGATCAGGTACAAAAAGAGGCAGCATTGGTGGTGAGAGCTGAAGAGCAGCAGTGATTCTCTGAGGATGCAATTTCCCCCTTCTTCTTTCTCTTTTGCTCAACTCAGATATACACAGTCTTACATCTATTTCTGTATGTACATGTGGCAGAGTGGCTGTGGTACCAAGGATGCGCAAGGACGGCGCTTCCAACGCCACTTTTGAGTTTTCACGCGTGGGAATTTGAATTACGTCACCCAGATTGTTCCATAGGGATAAGATTATTTGGATTGCAGAAGGAGATAAATTAGTTATCAAATGTGCCTGGGAAGATGGGAGGCTGCATTGGTGTACAGAATAGGAGACAACTACCGATTAATTATGCTATAGAGCACGCATAGCTTATAAATGTACGCATGATAAATGTTCGTATCATACACCCTTGTCCACTTTATCCATGGACAACCCATTTGTCTCCCTGAGGACTGCTGCAAATATTCAAAACACCCATCCCTTTTGAAATAAAACCAGCCAATGTAGTGGGTTTTTTCTTTCTCCGCAGTGAAATAGTGAATTCATCCCTGTTTGTTGGTCATAAAAAGTTTGAAAGTGATTGGCATGTTGTAAGCAGCCTGTCCTGAAGGAGAGGGAGGAGGGACATCCAGGCTGGCTGTGGGGCACAGCCTTTGCCTCTGCAGGAGAAATGAGCGCTGGGCTGTGTGTGAGAAAGGGTTGGGGAGAGTTCTTTTGGTAGAGCCTCTGGTGTCCATTCCTTCCAAGGCCTCTGTTCCTCATGCTCTAATGGGAAGGGGAGCACTGCCTTTTGGGGTTGAAGGAATTAAGAAAGTGTGACTTTGTACCAACTTGCCTTTCATGTCTGCACTTACTAAATTGCATTTGATTAAAAGGCAAAGTCACTTTCCTGACACTAGCTGTGTTTGCTCTGACCTTCCCCCACGGACACCTGTTATCCCAAAGGTATGGTTTTCTTCCTTGAGGAAATAACGTTGCTGTCCCCCCTCCTGCTTGTTTTATGCCCCAACAATTAATTTTCGTGAGAATCAAGGGATCTTCTTTTTGTGTTTAGACCACGAACACCGCGTGGGGAGATTAAACTGCTGTGCATGACAATTATGTGTACATGAAACTCTTCATTAGCCTCCATACTAAAGAAAGGAGAAAATAGATGTCAAAGAAAAATTTCTGCCCAGTTCTGCTTCCTCAGCAGGTGAGTGGGAGTGTTGAAGTACCTCTTCTGACTCCAGAGCGGCAGCATGCAGGTATTCAGGCAAACCTCATCCCCAGGGGCAGATGAACGGCAGCATGGGAATATAGACAGGGACTGCAGCGTGCAACCAGGTGGTCCTGTGGCTGAACAAGTAGCTGGGGTACCTATTGAGTGAAGGAGGTGTCTCTGTGCCTGAGCATTTCCATGCATCTGCATCGCTTTGTCCGTGAGCCTTTGCTACCTCTGAAATGAAGTAGCAGAGCCTGATCCTTCATGAGACCATGGCCCCCAGCAGAGGGGCTGGAAGGGCTCAGTGCGTGGTGAGAGAGCTGTTCATGTTGAGTCACTGCTAAGAGTCCACTGTGGCTGGCAAAGTGACGCATCATTTTCTGCTTGAACAGTAGAGGTTTTTCTCAACACCTTGTGTGCTCCTTGCTCTGTCAGAGTTGAGCTTTGAACTGGTTTAAATTCATAAAACATCAAGGAATATGCAGATTTTTGTATCAAAAGTTGAATCCAAGAGGCTATTAAATACTATAAGTACTCTATAATAGGCTTGATTAGTCTAATATTAACTCCAAGTGACACTTAAGTGACATCAACTGTGACAACAGAAGTGACATTTTTGAATTGCCTTATTTTTAGGGAGAGTGTTGATCATGGCTTTTTCAATTGTCACTGTGGCATAATGCTCATAGACCAATATATTTCTGGCAAGCGTGACGTGTCCCTTCTCTCCGGTGTTAGGGATGTGGACAGTGAGCCTTGCTGCTGCTCAGTAGGGTTCCTGCACTGACAATATGCATTTGTGTCAACAGAAAACCATGGATTTCTGCTAACCTATTCAGAATTAAAGGATTTCTCGAGAAATATTTTTTGATTAGTTACCAGTAATGTTTACTGAGGCAAGGAAGAAGAAAAAGACCACCTTTGTTACTGGCAAGGCCTATGAGGCAAATGGGTACAGCAATCTGAGTGTGTGGTAAAAGAGCATCAAGACTGTGGTATCCTTTCTTTTTCCTCCTGGTCAGCAGACTCCATGTTGTTGATTCTGTTGTAGCTTTCTGAGGATAACAATTCCAAGTACTTGGCATCTAGAGAGAGGCAGTTTTCACCACTGTCTGTATATCCTTGGTTCCGGTGCTCTGGCTCCCAGGCTGATACCAGATATAGAGAATGACCTTCTCTGCCTTTGCTAAGCCCTGCTTTAGATCTTGAAGGTTGTGTTGGCCTCAATCATACAGGCCAACAATATTCTTCGAGCTTACGTCCTGGCAGGCTTAAATCCCAACAGTCTAAGAAAGCAATCTCTAAAAGTGCGTGTCGCCTAATCAAGACCCAGTGACTGTAGGCAATTTTTTATTGAGGGAAAAATCACAACAGTTCCAGAAATTTGGCTTTTTTGTAACGATTGTTTCATCTACATTTATAATCATGTGGAAGATGATAGACGCAGAATAATTCTAATAATGAAAGAAATGGTTTAACTAACTTCCAGTCTTGGTAGATTTCTGTGATTTTGGTGACCACTTCCCAAAAGATTCAATGCAGAATTTCTGGCTACTTTGTCCTGTAGCAAGTGCAACATGGATTGTAGATAAGCAGACTGAGGACTGTCATTGTCTCTGCTGATTGACTAGAAATAACCACATCCACTGTTTTATTACTCTGTTCTTTTCACCTAATAACTCTTAACTTTAAAGGCCTTTGAGATACAGGATTGCACTTTTTCAGTCCATTTCCTGGACAATGGAGCCTTGGTCAGTTTGGCCGATAAATTCTACTGTAATATATGTCATAAGCCTGGGTAGGAACCTAATTAAATTTGCCTGTGCTTCCCTTTTGCTTCTTCCCTCCTTACAGTCATTGACTGGACTTTTATCCAATATCTCCCATACAGCTTGAAGGAGTGCAGCTGTCTGTGCAGAACCTGCGCTGCAATACAGCACATATCCAGCTTTTCCCCGTGTACCCAGACATGCATGCAATAACTTAGGTTCATATCCCGATCTTAAATACACTTTCTTGCTTGATGTATTTTCCACAAAGACCATTTTCAAACTAATAGTTTTTTTCTATACGTTCCTCCTCTATTTATTTTCCAGTGGGCTCATTGAAATTGGGCCTGTGATAAGTCTGTCACTTCAAAAAATCAGAGATTCTTGTCTGTCGTTCTCATGATTACATGAGATAAAATCTATTAAAGACATATTTACTACATATTTGGTTTAATCCAATTATTTGGTTTATGAAAATGAGGCTTTTTTTCACTTCTTGGGTTTTGCGGTCTTAAATTCTGACATATAACATTGCCTCCTTCACTGCCGTTGCTGATGGCAAAGTGTTTTATTCATAATTTAGTATTTTCCATATAAGCATTCCAAAGGCTCCTTATCCTCAGTGCTTTGGATACAACAGGGTGGAATCTCCTGTGATTAACAAGGGCAGCATGTGCTGTTGCATGTTTCTCCAGTGACATTCCCTATGTTCATCTCACATGTTAGAGCTCTGAGGCTGATTATCCAAGAGTCACGGTCACAGTCAGTCTGCTTGAGTGTGACATAAAGCCTGTTTGTTTCTGCTGTGGGATATTCCAGAGGACCACTTACTGTGATAACTTTGTCATTTAGAAGTTGTTCCATGGCTACATACAGGTGAAAAATCACCTGTGCTGTGTGTCCTACTTTATTTGTAATGTTTTTCTTGCCTAATCAGTGAATTTATTCCATATGCTGATGTAAGACTCTTCTCTCCAGTTTCCACCACAGAACTCTGAAGCTTGGAACATCATTACAACTGGAAGAATTGTTGTTATCTGCTGATTCCTGAAAATCTGTCTGCTATCCTGAAGTCAAGGGAATGTAGTTCATGCAAGATGAATCAAGAACAGGGAGTTTTTCATGTGGTATAACAGTGCAGTCAGTCTGGAGTCTTTGGTTTAGCTGGGTGTTGTTAGGTGGACACGGTGTGCTCATCATTTGAGATCTTAAAGGATTTTTCATGCCGCTCTGCTTGTGTTCCCAGCAAAGATCACTAGGTAATAGCAAAGTTCACGTGTTGGCTTGTTGGAGAGATAAGAGCACCTAGAGGTGACTACCAACCCAGAAGAAGACTCTTGTGAATTCTGAATAATATTGAAGTTCCTATTTTCAGGACTGATCTGTGTTAGGATAACGAAAGGCTGCTGTTGGCTGGGTGACCAACAGGTGTAAGCTCTGTACTGTGTGTCCCTTTTACCCAATTTAAAAACCTCTTTTAAGCATTACCACCAAGGATCCTGCTTAATTGTTTTTGGGGGTTTTTTTAACTACATATAAAAGGAAGAAAGATAGGTCTGTCTATCTTTGAAATGGCACAAAGAAAGAGAGAGAGAAGCACATGGATTAATGGTTACCTGGACTGGAACATATGCTAGGTGTTCAAATGAAGTGCTTGTCTGGTTATTTCTATTGATCAGGGCTCACAAAGGGTTTTCTGTTGCAGAAGTAGGTCTGAAAGACCTCTGATTGTGCAGATAATCTTCTTAATGTATCTGGTCAGTTTTCCTGGTTTTGCTTATACCTGAGAAAAGCCTGGAGGAGATGGCAGCAGACCTAGGATCCATGGTCACGCCCTAATACCTCACTTGCCAAACAAAGCAAACCCTTAATTACAAACTCAACCACATTAAAAAATTTGTTGAGGGCTGACATTTGTGCATGAATTAAATGTGTGATGGGTTTGTTGTGGAGGCATGAGGTTGTAATTAGGGTTTTATATGATACTGTAAAAGGAGATTAATGTATAGTGTGTTTCCTTATCAGCGGGAAGCAGGAACCAGTTCCCTGTGACAGCACGGAGCCGGTCCCTGTCCCCAGATGTGTGCCATGCAGGCACAGGCTGTAGGAGCCTGTCTAAAGGGTTTCCATTAAGTAGAGTTTAAAAACACTGGGGAGGCAGAGGTTGGTAAGATGGGAGTTGGGAGTGCTTTTTGAGGTTAGTTCTAGGATTTCCTAATTAGCCAAAGTGGCAAAATGCCTTCTGTCTGACCATCATATGGTGCCTGGCAATGGCAAGGAGCTCCAGCTGGCTCTTGGGCCAGGTGGGAGCTCCATGAGGAAGCTGCACAGGGACATAACTGGGCAACTTCTGGTAAAGTCCACCTGTCTTTTTTTTCTTCAGGGATCTGCTGTGGTTTCCAGATTTTGCTGCACTGCAGAGCTCACAGAAATTCCTGCTTCAACCCTAACCCATCACCAGCCGATTTTTCAAAGCAATTTGCTTGTACAGCCGTCTCCCCCTTCCCACACCTACGCAAAAGTTTTTAAAATTGTTTTCTTCTTGCTGCCTTCTCCCAGCTTCTCCCTGTATGAACTGAGCCGCACAGCAAAGGTGGTTATGAAATCCTCTGCATATGGGCAGGATTGATGTTTTCGACATCTGTCCTCCACTGAGTTAAAATGCTGTTTTTAACTGCATCTGCAAGTCTTGCTTTTTAGGTCCAGCGCAATGGATAGGACAGGCCCAGCCCTCTGCATGCACTCTCTGCTATTCTTTCTCCCCTTCTTTGGGAAGCCCCCCGTTTCCCCATGGCGCTGACATAATTTCAGGATTCTTTAAAGCCACCCACATGCGTACGCAAGCAGTTTGCTGAGCCGTGCATAATGTGGTCACTTGAATGCTTCTGGAATGCCTAGGTATCATGTGAAGATAATGATCCATATAAATGCATTTCATAGCAAGGGCCTCATCTATAGATGGTGTGCGTGTAGGTTGCCTTAAGCGTTGGAGCTGCTTTTGCGTTTTGTTCCTCTCTCCACTCACTCAGCCTTAGATCCCTTTTTTCAGCTCTATATCTTTAAAAAGCTTTGCTTTTGTTAGCTGCATTAGAGATATTAATTGTGCTCACAGAAAGCCACAGTTAGGTGCATATGTATCAAAAGCCACTGTGCTCTTCATCTGGAGGAAAATTGTAGATTGTTTTTTTTAGAGGTTTGAGTGGTTGGTTGCTGCTCAGTGGGAGAAGAAAGTACATTCTTTCTTTTTTATGTGTTTGAGGAAAAATGTCATGTTTTCCACACAAGGTTCATCCTGGGTCTGCAGCCCTCCAGAAAAGTTCTGTTCTTAAGGACTGAAGAAAAAAAACCTGTGGATTTACAAAACTACTATTAAAATCAGCTCCAAAATACATTTTTCTCTTTTTTTCTCAGTGAGGCAGCTAAGATACTTGACAGTTTTAGGTGTTGGCTAGTGAGGGGTGGAACTTCCTGTTCCTGTCTGTATGTATAAAAGCATGGCTTGTCTTTGATGTGCCAGAGCTTCATGGTCGAGTCATCCCCATGGCTCTCAGTCTTCTCACTCCAAGACTTTGCATCATCTTTCCTCCTGCTGCACAGCCCCGTCATTTCCTGCTGACACAGTGAATCATGCCCTTCAGATGCCTGAAGCTGGAGAGCAAATTTCTGCAATTAGTGAGCATAGAAAGTAATCCTGCCCTTGCCATGGCCTTACGAAGACTGCAGTCTGATGTCACGATTCAGTTCTTGGGCTGGAAAGAAATCAGATCTTTGCTTAACAGGGGCTGTGGATACTACCAGTGTGGTCTTGTTAGGACTTCTTTGATGCTTAATGTGAGATAGGACCAGCTCAAACACATTTTCAGTGTTTTCTTATTTTAGTCTCCATATTGAACTCCTGTCTTGACTTGTGCCTTTAACCCTGTTTGTTCCTGAAGGCTGAGAGTTACTGTCTTCAAATCCCACATCTTTGGCATTCAATGAGAGCATGTTGCCTACAAGGCATGCAGATGGGTCATTAGGTGTCATTAGTCTGGAAGTGCTTCATTTGAAGCATATTGCAAAAAAACCACCGGATTCCGGTTGGGGAATCCATGTGTCCTCTGACCTCATGTCAACAGGAGAGTTCAGTGACTACTTACTTGTATGTTCTAAGAAAAATCTCACTACGGACTTGTGAACTGGAGAATAGGATAAGATTTAAAATAATCTCCAAAAGATATTTTCTCAGTGAAAGAGGAAAGAAAGTAATTCTTGATCCAAATAATCTTGCCTTCATTTTGAAAGAAAATAGCCTCTGAAAGTAAACCTACTGGTCACAAACTAATGCTTTCATAAAAGTTTAATTTAAAAAGAAAAAAAACCCCCGCTATTAGCATAAATATGATCAGAAATGTGAACAGTAACTCAATTTAGAACACCATGTTAACATTATTAATCAAAATTCTGAAGACAGACTGCTGACAACACTGTGTGCAGCATATTAGGGAAACAAGGAATAAGGCTTGTATTCTGAGATCATCTCTATACTGCAAAGCCAGGATGTATCCATCATGCCACTAAATGTCATTTATTATCCATTGTAGAATAAACTCCTGAGTCTATCCTACAATACTTTTGCACTGCAGGCTGCCAGGAAAAGCAAGAAAGCTTCTTAATGCTGTTCTTATTTGAAAACATTCATAATTTGGGATGGAAAGTACTGAGAGAGCACCCCTATCAGAGTCTGTGAATGAAGAGGATGCACCTGAGAGAGTCCCTGCTACACAGCCGATTATTGGGTTTTCAGCAGAGTAAATGGATAAGCTTTTCTCATAGCCAAATAACCACCAAGGCATTCTTCCTGGGCCTGTAGTTGCAGTGGCATGAAATCAGTTTGTAAATCACATCACATACCACAACGCTACCTCTAATGGTTATATGTATTCTAACTTCCAAATAATCTCTTCTCCAGAGTCGTCAAATATTGCCTTACCTAATCAAGCAAGACCTTTTTTAAGTGTTTCACTCTGTGAAGGAAAAGCTGTGACAGAGTTTTGTGGCTCCTAAGCCGGTGGTTTTCCCTCTACCAGCTGACCCAGGAACACCAAGTTGCTGAAACACCCAACCTTTCCTGCCTGGCAAACCCATCCAGAACAAACTGTTTGTTCTAGTACTGCAATATCAAATTTATAGCTTCTCCTTGGAAATAAATGTAGCACTGGAAAAAGGTACCTGCCAGAGAGCAGTAACAGGACTTTGGTATCTTTCCCTGCCGAGGAGACAGGGAAATCATGCCAGCTTCTGCTAGCTTGTCATGCTCTAAAGAGACTGACGGGACAAGGATTTCATCTTCAAACAAGCAGGTTTTGGCTTCTCTGCCAAGGTTGCCACTGGTTTTAGGGGCAGGGCACCCATCCCCTGCAAGTGCAGTAATCATCCTGCCGCATATGATGAGCCACCGAAGAGCTGGTCTGTACTAGTGACTTCTGGGTTCAAGAATTGTGCAAGAATTGTGCCTTGCTAGGTAAAAGATGCTAAGTTGTCATCATGGGTTTTTTCCTTTACCAGTTCTGTATGACACATTTTAACATAATCTGTGTGAAAAACAATAGCTTTTGTCCTTCTTCTGTCTTGTGCCAGTATATTTATTATATCATTATTGATGTCACCAAACATGCTCCTCGTTTTCATTTTGGTCTGTGGATTCAGAACAGGTTTCTGTGTCTTTTTGGATTTACTGCTAATTCCTTTAATGTGCGAGTAAGACCACAAAATTCAGAGTAAATGTTGTTATCAAAGAGCACTTGAAGGAAAGCTTAAGAGACTTCCTTTCAGACCACCTTCAGGATCCCCGTAAGAGACATAGTATTTTGTACAGATATACAAAGATGTTATTCAAATTGCTGATAAAGTAAATTAGTGAAGGATTCCTACCTGTTTTGTCACATCCCCTGCAGTTTCCACATGTCACCTGCAAAAGGACAGGGCTTGAAGTTCAGCAAAGCGTACTCAAGTAGGTGTGTTCGCAGGTTCTGTCACCAGTGTAGATGGTGGCACTCGATACCTTTGTTTGACTGTCTGGTTTAGCACTTGCAGTGGCAACGGACTTCCAAAAACCAGAGATGGGAAACAAATGGCACAAAAAGCCTTGTGCACTGGTCAGTGTTTGATTGCAGCGAGAATATCTTTACAAGTTCAATTTTTATACACTTAATTAAGCAAATGGATCTTTCCCGTGAAGCAGATTCCGAGTCTGTATTCGCTCCTGTTGAAGTCGGTTGGCCTTGGGGGCTGTGTCAGAAGAGATGAATGTGATGCAAAAGAGAGTGCTTGGGTTTACAGGGCAAAAACCTTGACATTAGCATTATCCCTACAGTTAAACCATAAGCAGTAATTTCTGTCAATTTTTGTCACTGCTGAAGAAATCCCCAACAATGAAAAGGTTGCCTAAAAGTATGATATCTGGCTTCTTTGTAGTACGTGTTGAGGTCCAAAATTCTTTAGATGGTTTTAAATTTGGGCTGAAATACTACTTGGCACTAGGACAAATATTTGAAATCTTGTTTTCACTTTACTTACATGTCACTGAGCAAGGATTCAATGTCCCTTTTTACAGCCGACCTCATCAATGTCACTTAGGTCAGAGCCCAGACATGTGGCCCCAATATTACCTAGCTGGGACATCATTTTCAGTTGCTAAAGAAATGCAGAATCTGAAATGAAGGAGGAGGTGGAAGGGACTGCAGGCTCTAGTCTATAATTGGGAATCTTTACTTTTATTAAAAAATATCTTAGCAGAAGCTTTGTTGTTCATCTTTCCATATAAGTGGATATATTCTCATTGTCTGCTGTTAAGAGGAATATTTTTAACAGCTATTGAAAGGTCCTTGGGGTACATGTGTGTAATAATAATTTTTTACTTTTAAAGGAAATCATCTGTAAATCCCATTAGTTATCATTTTTCAATTTTCATCTTTCTAAGCGTGATTTAACTTCAAGTGTTGCCGTTCTTAAATCTAATTAAAGAATCGCCTTTAGTTCCCATCAGAAAGTCGACCTACTGTAGATTGTTCGATTGAACGGCGGAGATGAACAAATTAAAGCCTGTACCCAGTTCTGGTATGAAAGAACCATGGGGACATTCCTTGGGTGTGGAACGGGACTGAATGGGGCTGTTCTACCACAGGAAGTGTAGATCTGATCTCACGCCAATGGGGCTACAGGAGGACCCAGTGGGACTAGCAGTGAGTAGACGGAGGAGGCACCATTCTCCTGATGCCTTCCTGGGAGGTGATCCCTGCCAAGGGGAGAGGGCCACAGAACCAGTCTCTACTCTGCCCCTTCAGCCAGGGTCCTGCTGGGCAGCCGTGATCCCTTTCCCCATCAGCACAGTGTGTGGCCTCCCCCTGCTGCTGCAGCCCCACTTTGTGCTCTGCAATATCCGATAGCAGCAACCATGGAAACCACTGCTGATGGTGGCTTACAAAAGAATTTGTTAATTAAAACATGTTTAAAATTATAATAAACTCACTATCTTAAATCCACCAGGGATATTGCAAACGGTATCCCACTCTGCCATCACTCTCCAAAGCTGGAATGCAGCTGGAGATGAAATGCCCTTTTGCATCCAGTTCTCATCTCCTGTTATCTTAGCACACAGTCAGAAGGCATATATTAGTATTAATATATTAGTATTCTATAGCTGCAGCAGTGAGGGCTTGACCCAACCCTGTGGCCACCCATAAACTCTGTGCCCCAGTTGAGCAGTGCAGGGTTTGTCCCAGCCCTTGTTGGAGGAGGCTCTGCAGTGGAGAATTTCTCAAGAGAACAGGGAAGATAAAGAGGAGCAAGCAAGGAGACAATGAAGCTCAATAACGTGGAAAACAGGGCAGAACCACTGCAAAGAGAATGGGAGACTGAAGGTCAGACTAACTTCACACTGACTGAAGGGAAATAAAAAGCTAAAATCTCATTGAAATTTGTGGGCAATTGAGCTGAGGAAATGCTACATGTTCTGAGTCTAGTGGGGTCTCACAGGGAGTAACCAAGCTGTCTTTGTGGACGGGATTCGTGCTATGTGTCAATCCAAACATGGTTTGTTGCCTTGGCTTGCAGGAATCACATGGTGCAGGAGGGCTGTGAACCTGAGAATTCAGCAGTCTTTGCCAAAAACAGCTCTAAGCATCACTGAACCGGCACCTAGATGTTGTTCTTTAAGAAAAGATTATGTTTTTTTGCCATGTGGAACAAAAGCAGGGAAAAGTAGAAGCCAATAAGGAACAGTCTTGGAGGCAGAAGAGTTAATGGAGTTGAAGTGTGAGTCTCTTGACTGACCTCTTCCCTAGGGCAATTAAAGGTGAGGCTGTGAGTAGAGGGGCAAAAGCACCAGCACTTCTGCAGGAGATCTCTTCCAGCAGGGTTTGTGGCATGCAAGACTCTATGTAAACTGAGGAAAGGGTATTTGGCATTCTTATGTACACATGGGCAAATGAGTTCAATCCCTCCTTTGTTTTAAGGCATCCAGAATAGAGAGTATTAATTTATTAGTGGGTTTTTTTCAGCAAGACAATGAAAATCACTTTTTTAAAAATTATTATTAGTTTCCCTTATAAAAGACTATAAAAAAAAGGCTGTATTTAAACTTTTCCAAGGAAAATATTAACTTAGTCTAAGGTCAAGATTTCTCAAATTCTTATCCCTGTTACTTCATTATAATTCTTATCACAAATTGATTTTTTCTCCCAGCAGAAATAATTGGTTCCGGCCAATAACAAACCCTCATCATCATTTCATTGGCTTGTATCTCAGGCAACACAAGAGACATTCTGTAATGGCTCAAAATATCCCTACTGGATAATGTAAGTAGACCACCAAATTAATCCAATTAAACTTTTTAACCTTTCAAAGTTAAAACCCAGGAATTTGAACACTGCCCACAAACAGAACTAAACATGTTCAAATCTTTTTGCTGTATGTCATTTTCCCATGTTATCATACACTTAAACAGAAATGCAGTGATCTCTATGGGTGATTTCTGTTTACTACTGTCACCAATAATTAATTTTACGGTTAAAATAAATGTATTAAAATAGTCATCTGCATCCCAGCAACATACCTACAGTTAAACAGTGTTACACCTCTGTGTGTTGAGGATTCAAACCAGTCAATTTGTAATTCACTTCCTAACCTCCAGGAGGAACAAAAATGAACTGTACAGAGAAAGAAAAAGGACAGAAATTTTATTGGCCTGTCTTGCTGAGTAAAGTGATGGATAAAAAGTAATTCTGTGAACAGCATAACTTGTTCTATTGGGGAATGAAACAACATGCTTGGAAAATGATTGCTCCCTCTCTGACATGGTTTTTCCACATCTGACACCTACCAGTGCCCCTCACAAAAGTGCTAACAGCAGCTAAAAGTTGCATTTCAAGCAACTCATTTCAGTTTCAAGCTGACTCATTTCAATAGGTGAACAAAATCCCTGGATCATCTGACAATGGCATGTAAAAAGTATGTGGTTTTGTTTTTCCTTTGCTAGCAATGGGAAGTAGAGGTACAAGGGGGTTTTTTCAGACCTTTCCCCTCCTCTTATATATGGGGTTGGTGAGTGATAGAAGAGAGCAGGGAGTTCCGTAGCAATGCCCCGTGTCATTCAGACTGCTGAAGTCTGGTCCTGTCTTCTTCCCTGTAGAAATGAGGCTCTCCATCACTAGTATAACGTTCCCCAAAAGTGGAAAAAGTGTGTTTGTATCAGGTACAGGTGTGTGTTGGTCTCACCTGATTTTATGAAACTTAACAGAGTTTTTGATTACTTTTTCTAGCTTTTTGTGTTACTCAAGTCCTGTTCAGCAGTGCTGCTTCAGATAGGAGATACAGCAGAGAACTGTGTTGCTGCAGGCTCCAGGTAGAGGAGACTCCCTCAGCTCTGTGGCCTGAAGAAGAGTTTGCATTTTAAATTCACTGTAAAAGTCAAAAGGGGGGAGGGAAGAAAAAACCAACAACCCAGAAAAATGAAAAACTCTTTTTGCTAGCCATCAAGATGGTGTTTTGGGAAGAGCCATCCCTAAGCCCCCCACAGAGCTTCTGCCTCAAGCAGAGGTCTCATTTTCAGGTTCCTGGGGAGCTGCTGAGCAGTTTGGTGGGAAAAAGTAGCTTTGTTGTGGACGTTTGCTGGGTTGTTTCATATCAGTGGTTGGGGTCAGGTGCTGTGGTTTGCCTTCCAGCTGTGCTTGGCAATGGGCATCAAGGATGGTGTGAGGGGCTGATGGGGAAAGATGGAGTTCAGTACTTTCAGAGCAGTCCCTGTGGGTGAGGTGGCCCTACCAGTCTTTCCATGGCCATCAGTACTTGGCTCTCACTGGGAGACCATTCTTTTGCGGAGGGTGAAGTTCCATGAGGCAAGCGAAGAGGGTAGTTCTTAGGCTGCCCGACTCACTGCCCAAGCAGGGGATGACTCCTGAGGGGTGTCTTTCTGTAGTCTGAAAACTAGGTGGTAGCTGACAGTGACATACTTTTGCAAGATGACAACTTGCTGGATGTGAACAGTGTTGCATGTATGATGCATGGATCAATCTTTTAAGGTAGCTGGTCCTGATAAGGGCATTTGTGTGTCTGCTTTGGGGTACAGCCCTTCAAGGAAAATATAAAGAAGCACAAAGGTTAAACAAGAATGACAAGGTATTTAGGAAATAGGATGTGGGACAGCAAGCTGAAATAATGGAAGCTGTCATCAGGTGACCCTGTGTCATGTGTGACCCTGGAAGGTGTAAATACCTGCTGGAGAGAAGGAATAGCCTGTGAGTCGGATAAAGAGCAGTAAGTTGCAGCAAGAAAAATGTAGGTTAGATTTTAGTAAAAAACTTTGCACCAGAGAAGGGAGAGAAGCACCAGAGAGTCTGCTTGCAGCAGTCCTGCACCAGGGGAGTTTGAGGAGAGCTGGATAAATGCTGGTCAGGAAGGGTTTAGATCACTGGTGTTGCTGACACGGGATGGGAGGAGGATCCCTATGGTTTCTTTGAGCCGCATGTTACCCTCATTCTCATTTTATGATAGTTAACATCGGAAAATTATCACTGCAGATGTGAAAAGTGGGAACACGCCTTGTGTCTGGCAACTGATCGGCACTACGTGCACATGTGAGGACGGAGGTGGGCGATGCGGGAAGGCAGCTCTCCCAACCTGCTCATCCCATTGCAGCAATTACAGAGTGCTGCATTAGTGGGTAGCTCTGCTCCTCTCACAGATATCCCCTTCTTTGCATATAAATAATTTCTTAAACCTTTCCAACATTTTGATTATGGGATTTTTACTGATGGCTAAGTAGTGGCTTTGTATCTGATGTATGCTGCATAGAAATAATATCAGTGCATCTTCCAGCCTGGATTCTGTGTTGCCTCAACGGGGTTTTTTGTCATGTGTCAGGTCACTAACATCACTTCAGTAGGGTTTTATAATTGCATTTAATATGTCACTTACTATGCACGCCTCATCTGATTTCTATGGCACTAATGAGATAATTTATCTTTGCTGGATAGCAGTCAGTTGTGTGTTGATAATGCATTTAATTTTACCAAGTTATAAAATCTTGGCTGATTTTAGAGAAGGGTCAGAGCCAAGATAATTTTGTATTTTAAAATACTTATCAACTTCAAGCCCTTAATGTTAGCTTTCTTTTTCAGCTAGGGTGGCTTCATCCTGAATTTTATTCAGAGAATGCATACTTTTGTCATTTGAGCGATAAAGGAAACCATGAGAAATTCTGTGCTAATATTTATTAGCTGTTTAGGGCTCATTTGGGGAGGGGGAAGGTGGCAGGGAGACAGAGCCAGTTTTCCAACTACCAAAACAGCAAGACTTCCAATCTTGCAGCAAAGAAATCCCAGCAAACAAATTACTGTATGAGAGGAATATCTTCCACTATTTTCTTTTTTTTTTTAATTTTGTTTTAATTTGTCAGGAATATCTGAAGCTGTGTTCTGTGAATTTAGCCTGATTAAGGGATACCATTTGTAGGAAGAGTTTTAGGTTTTAGCCACTTTTTCAAATACTGTATTTCACTCCTGTACAGCAGTTTTCTTGCAAAGTTAATTGCTCTTTTATTTTACAGCGACCCTGACTGTGTTTCATATGTGAAGAAAAGCGACATTTGGTTTTTCTAATTTAGAAGCACAAAAGGGGTTGAAAGAGACAGCATTAGTACCTGATCTGCATGCTGAAAAAAGGTGCTTGTGTTAAATCACAGGCTGCTGAAGCTGGGGCCAAAGATAACGTTACGAGACTTTTAGAATAAATACGATTAATGGGACAACAGGGCTATCATTTGGGCCACCTCTTAAGTAGATACCATATTAATTTTCATGAGTAGGATTTCAGCATTTAAATCAAGTATGGTGCATGTGTGTGGTTTTTTTAAGCTTTCTTGTTTTTCCCTCATTTGGAGATGTTAAATGTCTAAAAATGTTCATGGTTTCCAAAGTCCACCCTGGCAGAGTTTTTGGAAAAGGAGGAGCCTCCGCTTGTGTGTTGTCTCTTTCCTTAGGTAAGATCTGTGAGATTTAGAATACAAGTTACATTTTGTAATGGAAAAAACCCTCTCCTGAGATGTGAAAAGAGTAGTCAATTAGAGAATGCTACCGTGTTTTTTAAGGCTATGAAAAGGTAGGATAAAATGAGCACTCTGGCTCGTGCCGAGCTCCTTGGGAACAGCTGCCATGCAGGATTCTTCCTGAAAACCTTGTCCAAACAAATCATCATTTAAATACAGAGTTGTCACTTTACCAAAGCCTCACTCTTGCAAGATCTTTCACGTCTGTGTTTGAGATGGATGTATTGTACTATGGGAGCCTACAATACTTATTTCTGTAGTCTCTTTAGCTCTGTTTGGTACAAGGTGAATCAAAGCGTAGGGCAGCACTCCCGATCAGCTCCTGATCACTCCTGTTTCACAATGGCTCAGGGTTTGCCAAACCTGTGAAGAAATCTGGGGTACAGCAATGATGCTTCCCCTTGCATTGCCTTTCCAAGAATGGATACAGATTGTATAATTTTCCCACTATTTTTAAGATGGAGATAAAGGAAAAAATATCACAAAACCTAGAGGGTTCTTTTTAACGTTTTAAAAGCACAGACATGGTAGATACTGGGTGGACTGTGGTACCAGTGTGATGGATTGGCACAGTTCCTGTGTCTCCCATGGGGCCAGCAGAAGCATGTATTATTCTGATATGCTATTTTGAGAGGGAAAAAAAATCATTCAGATCCTTAAATCATCTTTTGTGAGCAAAGATCAGAAAAAAATTACTCCAGCGGCAGACACGGACATATCAGGTTTTTGTACCCCTTAAAACGTTGCAGTGTGCTTTGTTCCCCACTTCATTGCCTCGACTGCAGTCTGCAGGACAGAGCACTGTGGATTCCTTGGGTATGTCTGATTTTGCACCAGCCTCCATCACATTTGTGTTTTGAAAATCAGTGTGTCTGTCATGTCTCTCCTGGGAAACAGCTGATTTCTTTGTTTTGGCAAACCAAAATAAAAGCTGAGAACAGTATAAGCACTTTCTTCAAACAGTGGTATGACCTGATATGCTGAGAGCTTTTGTTTATTCTGATGTCTCTGACCGAGATGTTAATCGCCATCTCTGAAGTGTAAATCAGTTAAAATGGCAAAAAAAAGAGACATTTGGCCTATCTAAAGAATGAAATACTGATTTTTATTTCTTTTCATAAGGGTCTGGAAAACCCTTAACTGTTAGCAAGATAAAATAGTTTGAAAAGCTTCCTAATATTTAACAAATGACCAAAGGCATAGAGAGTGTACTTTTTCACTTTCAATGGGAAACAATGCCTTTTAAGCCTGTGGATTTGAAATAGTTTCTGCTTGTACCTACCTGCCGGTGGTAATCAATTGTGGGCTCAGTTCTAGCAACAGTTTGAGATGAAAGGAGATGAACATCTGTCCTGCTTGGGGTCCCTTTCCAGACTGCTATCACGGGTGAGTTTGGGAGTCAGGTTTCACAGGGAGCAGGGACAAAGGCTGTTGTTCTTGGGTAATGTGCAAAGCGTTCTTTGTGTTTTCAAAACTCACTGGGGTTTTACTAAAATTTCTTTATTCTGGTATTGAGATTGCTGCCCAGTGCCATTTCACCAACCAGTCAGCAGAGCTGTGTTTGTTCACCAGACAGGTTTTTGCTGAGGTAGTACATCAGTTCTAAACCCCTAAATGTTGGTCCCTTTCTCAGCCCTCCTTGTGCAGAGAATAAAATAGGAAGTGCAGCTCCCCAATGCAACATCTTATCTCTGTCATCCAAGGGTGGATAAAGTGTGTTTGAAAGCATGGGCTCCCTCCTAGTCCGCCTATTTCAAGCTGGTTTCCCTGCTGCAAAGCTGGCTGCCTTCCCCTCGGCTAAAATACGGTGCCTATTCAGGAACTGAGTTTGTAAAACCAGTCTTAATCTCTGCATGGGGTGTTAAACTGCTGTTAGCTTCACAAAGGGTCTGTCCCAAGAAGCACAGCAGATTGTAGTCCATTCTGTAGCACATGCTGTCTTCTAGGCTCTCTTTTTAAGGCAACGAAACTGAACTTAAACACAAAGCAGGAACAGCTTGGCTTTTTGATTCCTATGCTGAAAGACTTCCTCATTTCAGGATCAAGGCAACTCTGGAAATTCCTACATCTTGAGCCGTTAAATGATGTAAAACCTCCAAAATGAATATACATGTGTGCAAAAGAATTACCGAAGTGCTGAAAGCAGCATAATTGTGTCAGTCAATGCCAGAGCCCAAGTGAATAAATCCAGCCCCTGGATTCTTCCTGGCGGTTCTGAGCTGGCTGATGAGCGGATCTCGCTGTGACCATGCCGCTCACCCTCACGGGTCTGGCAGGGCTGGGGCTTGGGCATTTGCACTACAGGCCTTGCTCAGTTGAGATGGGGGCTCTAATTTACATCTGATGTTTGAAGGGACTGTCTGCAGGGAAGCCCTTTGGAGAAACACCAGGGTTGGGTCACATCTATTTCCACTCTCTGCTATCTAGGGTAAAGTGGCTTTCGACTGATGGATGTGATGCTTAATGGCAGTGGCAAATGCATACATATTTCCCAGGATCTCACTAGAGCGGGGGAAAAAAGCTAAAATGTAGTACTATGTCTCCAAAAGAATGTGGCCTCTGTCCTTTTTACTGACACAGATGTGGGCTTAGAAGGGAAACCTGCCGGGTATTTCTCATCCCAGATACTGAGGTAGTCCTGTACAAGTAACAGAAAAAGGCTCAGATAACTGTTCACAGAGAGTCTCTCTGTACTTGGGATTAGACTCTTTTCTTCCTTCCTTCTTTTTTTTTTTTTTAAACAAAACAGGCAAATGAATATTTTTATTAAACATCTTGATATTCCCTTATATTAGCTGAGTGAGTAGGTATTTTCATCTGGCTGGTCTGTGGCCAGTTTAAGAAGTGTCATCACATAAAGAATTTATCTGGGAACCACATTTAGCTCTTGAGTTGATAAATATAGAAGAATGTATGAATTTCCTGAAAACTGGTGCATGAAAAACTTAAGGGAGAATAGGAGGAAGTTCAGTTTTAATTTCTGGCAGGACAAGGCATAGAATTACTACTTACTTGTATGTGTCTTGTTTTGTAGCATCAAAGACACATGAATATTTTTCCTTATCTAGCATGCCAGTCAAATTATCAGTTTGGGAATGAGATGTGCATTGAATTTTGACACCAGGGGCAGTCCAAGGAAAGGATTGGTATCATTTTGGTACCAGGTGATATGGCTGTACCATAGTTTAGCAGCTGGCTTAGTGATCTCCAGGGTATGAATTTCTTCCACTCCATTGGCAGCATCCTCTTCCGAGGAAATCAGTGCGGACTCTTGCAAATAGCTTTGTCCTTTCTCCGATTGACTGTGCTCTTAATAATCAAAACGAGTTGCAGGCGTTCCATTAATTGTCCAGATAATTAGCTTTAGGCAATCTGGCATTTCATCTTTGTCTCTGACTTAATCTCAGCTAGTTTTTGTTCAGTTGCTGGCATGTGTAATTCCTCATCTATTTTGACATTTCTCTGTCACATTACCATTTGTCGTATTTCAGTTCCTCCGGACTTGAGCAAGCTTTGATCAGTCGTACTGGTCTGCAGCTTACTTATGCTACATAAAACGCCAATAGCTGTAACTTTTTGTGCCCGCTGGTTTGATAAATGCACATTTTCTGCTCCTGACGTGCACTCGCAGCCTTAGCTGGCGTGCCTTGTCCGTCCCGTGGCGCCTCCACACAGGTTGTTAAAGCCTTCTGTAAGAGTTCTCATTCCCTGGGTGCGTATGTGGTGTTTTAAACCTAATTTTTTTTTTATTAATCCCTAGAAGGATGCCAGATGGTGAAATGCGAGGATACGCGATAGGGCTGCGTATGCAGACACACACGTTTTATTCCTCTGTGTGTGAATGCGCAGGGTGATTCAGCATGATGGAAGGTTTTAATAGAAAATAAAGCTGTTTTTTTAAGTTATGCAGGTCACTTTATGTGAGGACTAAAAAAACTCAATTTATTTGGCTCTATGCAGTGTATGACTTTATAGAGAAGCTGTAGAAATATCTGCTGTTGCTGATTGGGAGCAGTTACATTACTGTTCCCCAGAAGTTGGATGCCTTCTGCTGCTGGGTCCAGATGAGAAAGGAGAAGCTGTTATTCTGTGTTCATTTGGAAAACTGTGAACCTCCCAGTTAGTCACATTGGTCCCAAAGTGCTAGTCTGAAACGCTGTATGGGCATCGGGGGCTAGCTCTTAAATCTGTCACTGGTTCCCTGGGCATTGCACACTTTACATCTGGAACCAGTAACGAGGTGGAAAGATTTGGCAGCAAAAAAGAGGAAAACTTCTTTCTGCTAAGTAGATTTTTTTAATTTTTTTTTTTTTTAATTAGGTTTCAAACTGCTAAGAAATTCAAAATATTAGATCAATGTCGGGTGGAGAGGTGTTGCATGTGCAGAAGAAAACCAGAAGTGTGTTTCATGTTTGAAAACTGAGGAGGAAATTTGTTCTATGTTTTACTGGATTTCCTATCCTCAGTTTCCTTTTAAAGGGGATACACTGCAGCTTCTTCCCTGAGGACAGAAGAAATTTCCCCTCGTCTTTGTTTTGTTGTTTTTTTCCTTTATAAGAACAACAGCTGTCAGGCAGAGAAAACTTTTCCAAGATACATGTGCTCTGAAGAGCTGTATATGCTCAAAGTGCTGTGCTTGGGACCTAACCAGGACCAACCAATCATTGCACATCCCAACCATTGCACAGCTCCTTAAAGATCAGAAGGTGTTTTTCTCAATGATATCTCCAAGTCTTGTATCCATTTCTGTGTGGGAAACCTGCCTCGTGGTGCTTGTCTTTGAGGGAAAAGTCCAAAAGGCTTCAGAGCTGCAGTTTTGGCTGTGAAGTGTGAGGCTGTGGCTCAGCACTTCATCTTCAAAGACACTGGCTTCTCAGGAGAGGGGTCATGTGCAAACACCAGTTTGGGGGAGAATAACGTATCGGGCATTGATTCTACATGCAAAGGACAGATAGCTAAATTTCTATCTTTGTGCACACGAGTCATCCTGCTTAAGTACATTGTCAAGTTGGAAACCAGGAAATCCATTACTTCATTTAAAACTAATTGCTGTATAAGTCCTCTAAGTGGAGTTTAAGTGCAGCTAGGCTTTTTAAAATATTTTAGAATATTCTAGTTCCCTTTGGACTGAGCATGCAGTTTTTCTTTCTTTGGTTTTTTTCCTGCTGAACCTGATATGGTCTCTGCAGGGCAGGATGCTTTGTAATGGATGGATTTTTCATGTTTAGGGTTCAGTTTCTGAAACACTGTGCTAAATTAGGTATTTTTAGCTTTTCGTAGAGTTGAGTTCATACTTTGTTCCTCTTTATAAACAATTTCCTCTCCAAATAGAACAGTGCTTTATGGCGAGAGGCATTATTTTACATAGTCTTTTAGAGCTTAATACAAACTGATCAAAAGTTGAGGCTCTGAGATTTCACCAAAACTCATCCCTTTCACAATGAAAAATGTCTCACACTTACATGGGGCTTTGTTTGACTAGTTTTAAAAAGCCCTGTTTTTCAAGGCCAACCTTACTGTTCTCTTGGTAAAAAGATTTACCGCCCGTGATGCAATAGGTAGGTTTCCCTAACTCATAGATTTTAAAGCCAGAAGGGGCTGTTAAATTATTTAGTCTGTGTGACACAAGCTATAAAATGTGATTTAAACTAGGTAGTTTCTGCAGCGAAGCCCCCAAGTGGAAGCAGAAGCTGTTTCAACCCCCTTGGCTGAAAAGGTATATCCTTCTTGGCCTGCTCTGGAGGAGCTGGAGCTCTCTTTGTGCTGACTGAAGGAAGGGAGACAGCCGAGGTTGCTTCTGTACTGTTTTGGTAAATACAATTTGCTTTTAATAAGGATGGCTTTAAGAGGTGTGAATCCTTGTAGTTATGGGTGACTCTTTCTCAGCCTCTTCACACATTTTGCAGCCGTGGGAGGAAGTATTTGAACACAAACATGATTTGGGATTTATGGAGACTGCTTGTGTGAGTAGAGTTATTCATTTGCAATGCTATTTGCCTGAATAAGCTCATGCATTACGCTTTGCCTTTTATTTTCCCTCCATGGATCCACTACCACCCTTCACCATGATGAGCTTGTGGAGAAGAGTACAAGCACACAGTGGGATTTGGGTTCAAGTTCCAGCTTCAGGCAGGCTGTTACATCCTTGCCTTTCAACATCTGGGCTAAGAGCTTTTCTCTTGATTTATTGCAGGTGTTTCTGAAATAAGAGGTGAGCCACTGCATCTCTGCCACATGTGCTGGCTGGAGATAGGCGTTTGTGCGAGATTACCTGAGAAATGGGCTAGGGAAACTTTAAAGCCGACAGCGCTAATCAGCATCCTGCATGCCCGGTCTATCGGGCACATCAGATCCAAGGGAAGGACAGAAACACCTGCATGCAGGAAATAAGGGTCAGGAGTGACAGGTGGGGAGGAGGGAGAGAGACGGTTAAGAACCAGCCAGCAAGAAAATGGAAAGAGTCAGAAATGCATTTGCTGTGGCTGCCTGTCGAAAATCAGAAGCTGATGCATGCTTATAAAAGAAGCCATTTTTTGCTTTAAGACTTCAAATTCTAGATTGTTGCTGTTCGTTCTGCAGTGGTTGGGCAGAACGCAGCGCAGTGAGGTCCCAGGCTGTGATTCTTTGGTTGTTGGCTCTGTGGTACTCTCCTAAATTACACCAGCAAATGTAATAGATTAGAGTAATAAGATACAATGCTGCATTTTTTTTTCTGGGTGTGACAACAACAATTTACCTTTAATCAAGAAGTTATGTCCTCCTGAAGTTTAATTTATAGGCTGTTTCCTCAAATTAGGAGCTTAAACCATTTCCTGTCAGTCTTACTCTGCACTATTTCTCCTAAATTATTTAAAGGTATTAAAAATGCATAGCACATATACTGTACCAAGTCTAATGAAAGAAAGGATTTATCCCGACTTTACATTGAATTACACATTAGCCATTATTTATTGTTGCACTTTATTTCATTTTGGAAACAGAATTAACTCAGATGAATACTTTTGGGTGGACACTACTCAGTAATCCCCCCATGTTATTTAATGGGTTTTGTAAATCTACACATAAATGTTTGCAAAGAAAGCTCATTTCCTATTTAAATTGAAATGGGCAGAGTCATCCCTTCACATTACAAGAATTTACCATGATAAAATGTAGTGTGTGTGTGTTGGGTTGTTGCTTTTTTTTAAATCATGTGTCTACTTCTGTCTCCAGTCAGGGAAGAGGGAGTCAAATAAAAAATTAAGAAAAATCTCTTCTTCCTTGCCTCTCTCTGCCAGTCTCTTCTGCAATATATTTACCTTTTAAGGATATGAGAGTTTGCCTTGAAATTGTAGAAGAATGTCATGAGGAAGCTGCAACCTTGTTAAAATACCATGAAATTAAATGAGTCTCGTATAAATGGATAGCTATTGTATGAGATTTGTCTGATAGTTGGAACTTTCCTTTGACTGGAGAGCTTAATAGGCTGGTAAATAGTAAAGCAATTCCACTGCTAATTGCACATGTATTAGCCTGGCTTGATACTGAAATACAATCTTGGAAAAGCATATATATCAGTTACAGAGAGACATAATACTTCTCTCCTGATATCATCCATGCAGATGGAGGCAAAAGCTGGCAATGCTGGGGACTGTGGCTGAAGGCCTCTGAGTTGTGGCTGACCTCTGGGGTTGTGCATCACACTGGTGGGAAGAGTGTTTCCATCCAGCACTTGTTCAAGAGGAAAAGAGTTTAAACAACTGTTCACAACAAGGCAGTAGTTTTGTTCCTTAGGAGAAGGATACTGTATGAGTCTACAGTTGTCCAGATCTCTCTTCTGGGCTTCTGAGATGCCGTTTGTCAAAGGGCATCTTACGTCAAGGTTTTTTTCCACCTGTGACCAGGAGTGGGGTGATCCCTTTCCCAGCCTGCAGACCATCCGAAGCCCAGTCAGTTCCCACATCTCTCATTCAGCATCTTCTGATGGTTGCTTGATTTGAGGGCTCAGATCCCCATTTGCTGTGGGATTAATCTCCTGTCCCCCTGATGTCATATTGTGTTCTCAGGCAGCTGAAGAAATGGTCTGTCTTGTGGCAACACATCCCCAGCCAGCACTGATGGTCTCCACCAAGAAAATCTCGGCCAAAACAAGGAGTGACCTTGTCAGTTTTGCCGGGTGCAGTAATTGCGCACATTTGCATAAATGCCGCTAACATGTGCTATTGCTTCTAGATGAGCGGGTCCTCACTTAACAGTAGCACAGTACCAAGCCATTAATTATAGGAGTCAGAGGAGAGGTACAGCTGCAGATCTGCCCCGTCAGGATTTATCAGGCTCCATTTTATAATCAATGGTTTATTTTTTAAACCATCACAAATGGGGCATGCGCTCTAGCCACGGCCGGCTGCAGCTCTGCTTGGATATTTCATCTGAATCAATGGAAGCAATCATCGGCTTTACATCAGGTATTGAACCTGTGCGGGTCCTTGAGTGATAAATGACTTTATTGTCTGGGTGGAATTGACTGGAGCTGATGCTTAAAGCTGGGGATGAGGGGAAAGGTGGTGAAAACATTGAGTTCCTCCATAACTGGTGCTTTTGTGCTTTTTGTTTTCCTGGTTTTTTCTTTTTTTCTCCTCTCTCTCCCTAGCTCCTGAAAAACAAATCAGTCTTTATCTCTGCATTGCTGAGACTGATGCAATGAAGGGAGAGACTAGTGATCTTGGGGTAAGAGGAAATGTACTGGAAAGCAAAAGGGAAGGGGATTTGTCCTGGTTTGGATATGTTAAAATTCAAGGTAACAACCAGAAGCAGTGGCCACTGCACTCGTCTTGGCTCTGACCTCTTTGGAGCACACATCGCACACAAATGGTCCCAATGGGCTTTGGGGATGCCATGGGGCCCTTTGACTTTTAAGGGCTGCTGCCAAAAAAAAAAAGACAAAGCAAACAAAATTGCATTTGAAGCAAAGCAGTCTCCGAACCCCTGGAAATCCCCCCTCAGCCCTTCTCATTAACACTGACCAGGCAGGGAGTTGACACTAAAGCTGTGTGATTTGCATGTTGCATGGGGTCTGTTACTGACATAATGAGGTTTTATTGGATTAAAGGCCTTGCTGCCAGAACTAATTGCTCAATAGAATATACAGGTTTTTATAAACCTCCAAAACTAGCCTTTGTAAGATCTGCATTAATATATTTCACACCCATGTAAGTAATGGGTAATTCAGGCATGTTCCTATGTACTGCAAGGTAGAGGATTGCAGGGAGACATGTCTCCCTGTAAGACCGTGGCATCCCACAATGTTATACAAAAGAAAGGCTTGGGCCAGTGTGCCATAAAATTCTGTATTAAATAAGTATGTACAACCTGTATTTGCTAAATTATATCCATGATAGTTTTGTAGTCAGTCTGTTGTCCTGAACATAGAAAGGGGTGGGGGAGTAATTTTGGTTTCACCTGGGAATAACGTGATCCTTTGCCTTTTCAAAACAGTTAAGTATGAGTGGGCTCCTGTATGGGCCGTGGTGGTGGTGGTAGAAAAAAACAAGAGGCATTGAATACAATGAGCACATTGAAAATGTATTCCTCACCATGCACTCATTTTCAGAAGTGTACGCCAAACCTTAAACTAGCAAACGTAGCTACAGTCTGCACCATGTGGAACCCAGGCTTATACTTCCAGTTCTGCTGCTGGCTGCCATTTGACATTGAGCAAGTCATTTAACATCAGCCTGGCTGTCTTCCCCTTTCTTGGGGCTCGTTTGGTGATGCATAGCTGTAAACTTAAAACATGGAGCGGAAACTTCCCTGAGTAGAAGCAGGGGAGAGAATTCATTTCCCACTGGAGCTCACAGTTGATGCTGCCTGATGGGGTGGCACCAGGGTATGGGAGGGAGATAGATAGAAAGATAGTTAGATAGACAGACAGATAGATACATGGCCATCTGGCAGCCCCAGCCCACTCCCTACATTTCTCTACAGCTTCCTCAGAAGTGCTGCCTGGACCATAAGAACTTGACCTGCAGGGTGGGAGACAAGGGTAGTTACATACTAAACCACACATAGAGATAAATATTCACCTGTCATCTTGGGCAGCTGTTCCAAAAACCTGCTCCCAAAGGGCAGGGTTTTCAAGGATTTGCACAGATAAAGGAAAAAATAAACAAACACCTGAACACATGTTTATCCAAGCAGCGAGTGTCAGCATAGAAACAGAAAAGTCTAAATATTCCTTTTCCTAAAGATCTGCTCCTGCCCATCAGTGAGTGGTCTGTTCTGAGGGGAACACCAGTGTAATGTGTGGGTGAGCAGGTCTGTTCCTGATGGCACAAGGCTTTTGGGGTGTATCCCTGAGAACTGCAGCCTGAACACATATTTGCTCTTGACTGGACAGTCCCCTGGGAGCAGATGAGGACCCCATCAACGTCGTTGAATGCCAGTGGCACCCCAGCAGCTGACATCCAGTTGAGGAAGCTTTCCCAGAGCAGCCTCAGTCATCACGGTGCTTCCTGCTCTTACACTCTCCGAAGTGTTCATAGCTGAAATTCAGCTCAGAGTAAGTCACGCTATCTGATTTATAAAAGGCAGAGCTGCTATTTTTCACTGTAAATGTACATCCCAGTCATTTCTGGTGGTGTGTTATAGTGAGAAGTTATGTACAAGGTGGAGTTCCTAACTGGTGGCTAACGCAGTGATACCTTTCGCGTGTATGTTTACTCTTGATGTTTTCCCCTCCAGTCCTACTAGCAATAAAAACTTGGTGAATGTGGGAAATATATAGAGCTGAAGATGTTATATCTTCTTTTCACTGACCTATTTTCTGTATAAAAGAGGTCAAATCACATTAGGTTTTCACTACTGAGATCCTAGGGCTTCAAACATGAAAATTAAACTAATGTATGCTTATTTAAATGCACTAAAACCTGCACTGATACATTTTCTTTTTTCTTTTTTTTTTCATTAGAGAAGTTAATTATCTGAGCATAAAAGTGTTTGGTAAAAGATCATAAATGGAAAATTAATCCTCTTTTAAACATTTTGTTTGACAGTAAGTTTCGCAAAAAGGACGGATTGTTGCTTCAGAATTACTGTCTTGCTCCTCACTTTGGTATTAAATACATTCAAATTTATACTAGCCAGTTCTTTGGTGTGCAATTTGTGTGCATGTTGATAGGGTTTCAAAAAGTGGTGGGTTGTTGTTTTTTTAACCCTCCGGGGACTTTTTATGTGCAAGCCAAGTGCTTCTGCACGCATGATAGAGCAATTTCTTCGCTCCGGAAAGTGCTACTAGATAGAAATACGATAGCAGAGCAAACATTGACTTCCTCAGAATTGTTACTTGTTCAAATAGGGAGACCATAACAAAATCTTACACGGGGTCAAAAGTGCTTGTCTCTGTACTGATGAAATCTCTCTCAACAATTTTTGGTAGGTTTCCAAACAGAGAGCATAGTTTACTGCAAGTTGGCACACAGTGTAGAAAAAAAGCTTATATAACCTCCTGATGTGGAAAATGACTTAATTTAAACCTCAAATAAATTACTAAGTATTTTTATAATTATTTAGGGCTTGTTCCCTAGCTAAAATAGATTGGTAGTGTTTGATTTTGGTCAGAGAACTCATACTGATTTACCCACTTAGGAAATCTGAAGCTTGATGGAGATGTTTTGGGTTTTTTGGGTTTTTTTTTTGAAACAACTTCATCTCACTGGAACTGTTTAATGCAGTGCCAGCAGAGCCTGGAGAGTAAAGGTGCATATGTATAGTTATATGCAAACACACAAGCATCCTTCTAAGAAGAGTGGATTAACAGTCATACAGACTACTGTTGTACAGAAGCCTGTCATGAAAACTTGAACCCAAGCTAAGCATATGTGCATATATGTAAAGCCCATTTCAAGAGCAGATTCACAGCACAGACCTATTTTAAGGGGATTAATAATCTATGAATAATACATATCCAAGACACACTGCAGCAGTGTGGGTTTGGAAACTGAGAAAACTTCCCGAGAGTTTTGGTGGAGGCTGTGTCCACACTGAAAATGGACTTATTGGGGCAGACCTTCTAACAGCAAAAACCAGCTCCAGGTCCTCTGGCTTTGGAAAAGGAACACTGGTATAAAACAATGGAGCATCTAGTTCAATCTGTCTAGCATAGAGATCTATTACCATTGCATATAAGTAACAATTTCATACTAGCATTTTAAACTATTGCTCCCTTCTTAAACCGTATGCTAATTTTCTTAAAGAGAGGTCTAATTGCTCTCTTTATATGCAACTCCAAGTCAAAAGCTTAATTTATCCCTCCAGTTGGATAATTAAATCATACAATGTTCATCTCTTGTGACTCTTCCTGTCTCAGAAATCTTAAATTCTTCTTCTCTAGCTGTCTTCCACAGAGCACAGCTCCTGACAAAGCTTTCACCTTTAATTTACTTGTGCCAGTAAGACAGCCGTTTGTCTCGATTCAGAAGTGAGGCTTCATTTTCCTTTACTTGAGTTTCCCTGTGTCTTTCTTTTCCTAGAAAAGAAGCCCCATCTCTCCCACATGTGCCTTCTCCAGGCATTACAAAACAGGATTTTTTTTCCCTCCCTGTGACCTGGTTTTGCAAACCTGCAAGTATTTCCATTTAAATCAGCAGCCTGGCTTGTACGGTTGTGTTTTGGGAAATGGAAAGAGTATGGTTTGAGTTCTTGTGTAGTGTAGTTTGAGTATTACTGCTGGTGGGCAGTCAGAACTCAAGCCGCAAGGGTGAAGAAGATGATGATAATGCCCTGCTGCAGGGAAGTCCTGGGAGTCACTGGTGCATTGCATCCCACAGGAGCAGGCTGCAGGAGTATAGGCTTGTATTGGAAAAATAAATTGAAGGTCTAAGAGTTCATGCTTGGTGAGGCATTTCTATTAGGATTCTTTCCTTTGTAAGGTTCAAC
This sequence comes from Corvus cornix cornix, assembly GCF_000738735.6. Lineage (NCBI taxonomy): Eukaryota > Metazoa > Chordata > Aves > Passeriformes > Corvidae > Corvus > Corvus cornix. The sequence goes on from NC_046333.1 coordinate 37,332,541, forward strand.
ATCCTGCTTCATTTCTTTACTTCAAAACAAAGAGTTTTTTGAAATCTCAGCTGTAGATCAATTAGACCTGGAAGTGAGCAGTCCTGCTGCAGTCAGGAGGACCATGCACATGTCCAAAATTAAGACCTCCTAGCAGCTTTGCTCCAAGATTTTGCAGGATTGCATCTGATAAGAGGGATCTCTGAATAATTTTCTTGTGGTGCACTTGTGGCTTTATAAGAAATGGTATGACAGGTAGTTTCAGAACGACAATTCTGGTGTTGAAACATTGGTTCTGATATTATTTTTTGGGTGTAACAGTGCCTATACCTGAAATCGTGTTAGCTTTGCTTAGCCATTATGCTCTGGGTGGAACAGCTGTGTCACTGCACGTTAAAGCAAAGGGTTGGTGAAGCAAGAGAAGCTGACCCTAAAAAAGCTAACTAAAGGACTGGCTTTGTGTTCGCTTTGTATTAGGGTCCTGGTGTGCTCTCACAGCGTAGCGTGCCTACCAGCACTGCTGACTGTCCTTTACTGGAACTGCAGATCAGCATCTCATACCTCCCCACTGATTTTAAAATGTTTTGTGTTTTCCAGTACATTTCGTTCATGTCACTATTCAACACTGGTATTTAAACATCCTTTCAAATGACTACACTGGTTTGGTAGGTGCTGAAGCACTGCTCGCCCTCCTTCTCCATCTTCCCCAGCATCAACCCTGTAGGATCCTCTGCATCTTCTGTCCTCCCCATGGCTGACTCAGGATGATACCCCAGGAATTCCTGAGGGAAAAACTGAGACATTCCTAAAATTTAAATTAAATGTGCTTTGCACCCAAATGTACGCAAAGTACATTTATTTTGAGTCACGCAGCAACCTATCTTGTGGTGCAGTGTCTGGTTGAAAAAAAGTATCACTGCTCCGGATGGAATTTGTACTGTTGGCTCTCTCTGACAAAGCTCTGCCTGCTTGGGCTTACATGGGACCAGAGAAGTGATGGAAATTTCCCTCTCCCTGCAGCTGGCCAGAGAACAGAGGTGGGAGTCATCACAGCTATGGATTTTTCTTCCCTTCCTTTTGATTTTGAAATAGCTCATTTGTCAGATTTCAAGTAAGGATCTTTGCTTGTGTGAGGGTTGTGAGTCCTTAAGCAAGCAGGTATGAGTGCAGATGTGTTGCAGAGTAGGTGCATTTTTTGTCTTGCAGTCCAGTGGTACCTACACAGGCATCACTAATGGTTCTTTTAAAGTGTTGTTTTAAAACTTGTAGAAGAGTGATGCTTAAAGAATAGAGTGCAGTTGAAAGAAGGTGCTGAATCGCCTGAACTACTTTCCAGAATAGTGCAGTACACCCTGCGGGTCAGCTTTAGTACCTACAAGTAGATTTTTGTGTGTGTGTGCATATTAACCTTGAGACAGTAAGGAGCCACGCAGGAGAAAGCACTGTGACATGAGGGCAGTGATTTTGTCAGAGGTCTTGTGTGCATCTTGAAGGATCTGGTCCTGAGATTACCCAGATTGCTGAAGTTGCACAGAGATATGGACAAGGAATCCCTTTGAACACTGACCTTTTGCTTTTCCCTTTTTAGTGATAAAATATTCAAGGGAGCAGAAAGTGACCCATTTTGTGCTCTGCCTGCCAAGCCAAGCAGAGGAAGAATACAGTGAGGGCCCAGGTGGAACCCAGTGAATGCAAATGATTTATGGAGTAGCTGTTTTAAGCACTTTGAATTACTTCTATCGTCATCCAGTAGAGTCTATTTATGGGGCTGAGCTTAAACACATTGCCCAGAACAAACGGATGGCATAGGCAGCTGTGGGACTGATACACACTCCAGCATCTCTCTTTGTCCCTCTGCTCACCGGGTATTTCCTAGGGATTTGCACAGGGAAGAGATGCCTTGCTTGGCAACCCCTTCACATGAGCTTGGCTTTTCCTCACTGCACCACAACTAAGCAGCCCAAGTTAGGTGCTTGGTGCACCCTGAGCTCAGAAATGTTTTGCCAGCTTTAACAGGTTTTTTTTCTTGGAGGCTGCAAAGGAAGGCAGTTCACCCGACCAAGCTGCAGAAGAGCAGAGAAGATCTTTCATGTGTCAGCTAGGCACACAAGTGTGTGCTCTTCTGTCTGACCCAGAAGCATCTGTGGGCTCTGTCTATCTGAGGAGTGTCTGAGCACCTTTGGGCACCACAGCCACACCACACTATCGGTGTGGAAACATGGCAATCAGCTGGCTCAGAGAGAGGGAGGAAGCTGACTTGTCTAGCACAGTCTTTAATTTCAGAAAAGGTTCCAGGGTATGTCTGGTCATACACTTTATCCCAAGGATTGTTTTAGACTAACTTTATGTAAAAGCTAATATTTCACTCCTCCTAGGTGCCAGAGGTTTCATCTGGGGTTAAACAAACAAGCAAGAACACCAGGATTAACCATCAAACCACCATCAGCTCCACATTTTATTCTCTTTAAGGGGCACTAGGAAGATAGTTTGTGAAGTTGAACATCTTGGTGTACAGTGGAGCTTTTACAGGGCTTCAGCAACAGTAAGCAGCATGCTTCACAGTCCTGAGAGGCCTGAAGTACTTTTTCCACCCTAGTATGACTGTGCGAAGAACACATGTACTTACAAGTGATAGCAACAAGTCAGCTAAAGATAGGACACTTGGATGTGCTTTAAAGGACCTTGCCAGTATTCTGCCTCTATGCCAGAGTTCTTGTCCATTCTCACTCCGAAGGAGAGCTATTTCAGGGCATGTTCTTTATATTCCCTGCTGGTTTTTACCTTTTTTTTTTCTTTTTATTAAGCTGTGTCCTATTTCTGTTTAATGCACTGAAGAGCATTACACTGATGATATACCTCCAGTTCCTTAGCGGCATTTTTAGGAAATGAAAAGTGATCAAATTCCCTTGTCAAGTAGGACGCTGACTTAGAGATTCCTCTTTTCTTAAAAATATAACCTAGAGATAAAACTTTTTTAAAACTTGCAACCCAGATAGTAATTATGTACATTTAAAATGTAAGCCGGGACAGACCATCACACAAAATCATTCACAAGCAAATAGTCCCCAAAACCCACGATTCTATCTTTTCTTCACAGGAGTTTAGGTCCTATACAGTAACCAATTTTATGAAATACAGTATGTCTGTTAACCAAGAGAACTGAACACTTCAGTTGCTTAGTAACTAATCCAATCCAAGGAGGAAATAAAAATAGCATACATAATTTTAGAACCTTTAGGACCTTTGCCAAGCAAAATATTCTCACCAGCAGCAGTCAGGTTTGTCATTTGAATGGGTTAGCTTAATAGGATAGATTCTATTTGTTTTATGTAGATAAATGGTCCTTGCTTTTCAAATCTGATTAATTACATATCCGGGCCATTAGGTCTTGTAGCTTCTGTACTCTTCCACAACTTTATTTAACTAAAAATACGACATAACTAAATATAATACAAATAAAAAAGGAAAACTGTTTTAGTTGCTGGCTTCTTTTTCAGCCTTAATCTGGTTAAAAAGCCGAAGACTGCAGTATAACTCAATAAATCATATTATATGGCCAGGAGGAATGTCATAAGCATCTGCTTAATTCAAGTGTGGTTTTTTTCCTATGCTCATCTGTAAAGCTTGTTAAGAGGAAAAAGGATATTATTTTTATAAAAAGATATTATTGCCACCATTGGTGGAAATTGCCATATGGTACCATAGCTTATTCAAGCAAGGTAGGAAGAGTTTCTGTAAAATTATGTTTTAGCTGACAAAATATGACACCTGCTTTAAAATACATCTTCAAAAATTCAACATTTGTCTACGTTTTTAGAGGCTTGCTCTGTTCATGCACATTGCCCGTGCGTTTGACAAGTTTCATACGCCAGACTTTTGCAAATTACAGCGATGATCTGCATTTTTTTCCCCCACATTTTTATCAGTGTCGCCACTGGATGAAGGATTTGCAGGACTAAATTCTAACGTGTGTGAGTGGCATCGCCGAGGTTGGCTCTGTGGCCCTTATTCCTGAACAAGGCAGGCAGTTCGGGATCTGATGTTCGTGTAATGCCTGTGTCCTGCAGTGGTCATGGCACTTTGGGCTATCAAAACACAGAGCACTCCTTGCACAGAACAATTGGAATACTGACTTCCGAGTACAGGAATGCTGATTTAATTCCCCACTCCTCTGAAGCATGCATTTGGGAAGATGTCAGGTTTTCCTTAATCTCTCTCAGTTCAGTAAGTATTTTAATGTAGGGCGAAAAGCACTCAGATTCAGTGTTACATGGCTGGTACATTTTGCTCGATGAAGAACACATTTTTTTTAAATGTAGTGATTCAGCACATTTTTCCTTCCACTTTAGGATTATCATCCTTTAGGGTAAAAAAGCTAAATATAGCAAATACGTGCCTTGCATGGTAGTTTTAACACTTTTTGCTTAATGCTTTTTTCTTTTTTTTTTTTTTTGGCCAGTGGAGTTTCAGACACTGCTATTCTTATTTTTGGCTTTTTAATTTATTAATACAGCTGATGGGATCGTCTGAAGGAAATTAAGATTGTTCATCATTTTGCGCTGAAAGGATTGTGTACCAAATCCAAGAGGAAGTTTCCTCTGGAACATCATTCTAATTAGTTTATGTGCCAGAAACCAGGAGAGATGTAGTAGGTACGTCCATGACAGAAGCAGAACCACAGGAGTTACCCTGCAAGGCCATTGCTTGGTCCATGGGGCTGCCCAGGGGGAAATTTCTGAGCACAGCAGGAGACCTGGTGTGCTCCTCCGTGTTGGCGTTTTGGGGTAGGATCCACAGGAAAGGAGCTCCTGCCTAGAGCCAGTGTCCATTTTCTGTCCAGAGTTCCTGTTCATTGCTGCCCCGGCTGCTTGCATAACCTTAGAGAGCTGCTTTAACGTTTGTATTTTACTGAGGATAAAAAAAATATGAGTGCCGTGGTGAAATGCAACTTGATACACAACTGATGTTTTTCCCTAAAGAAGTTCAGAAATCATTGCGTTAATACCAGGATTTCTGGCCAAAATGTATTATGCAGTTAATTCAAGTAAATTGCAGTTACTCTGTAGCAAATAATTACCACCTGTTTCACATCTGTCTGAAATCCACTCAAAATACAGCAATCTAGTCATCATTCTTGTATTTATGTCATTTTATTATTTGCTGTTAGACTTCTATTTACTTACCCGACTCACAACAATTTTTTCATGCCTTCTGCACACAGAATGATGAATTTAATAACCTCCTTTGGATTTGTTTATAAAACCTTTCAAAATATGTTTGCAATGCATGACAGGGCTTCTGAAAAGCCGCAGACACCCAGTGGCCTGTTTCATCATGAACTGCAGTTGGGAGCGTGCCACTTGCTGCCCTTGGACCTCAACGCCTCCGTTTCACCTTCAAAAACAGTTCACATTAACCTGTCACATGCGTGATCTCATGAGCATTTTCAGTCACATTTTGCTCTGTTAAGATGGGAGCTTCTGGGCTGCTTCCTCAAAGCATTGGTGTGCTTTGATATTGGATGGACAGCAAGGCACATGAGGGGATTTTAGTAAGAATGATCACCTCCTGCAAGGGTGCCCAGGTACAATAGAAATCCAAAGGAAGGACAGGGACAAAAGCCAAATGTAGGCTGCTTTAAAGTACTCAAAACAGTCTGCAAGTGGGGCTCTGGCTTTTTGTGCTTTGTGCTGATCATTCTCACTCACAGCAAGACATGTTGTCGTAGTGGTTTCTTTCAATATTACACTTCACACAAAATGGCATGTGCAGGAAGGAGGGTGAGGGGTTAATTCCTTGCAGCACATCTAGGCCATCCCCTGAGATCACAGGAGCAAACCCAGCTGATCGGTGAATCAGGCCACCCTGCCTCTCCAGGACAGGAATAGCAAGAATCAGAAATCTTGCCCTCAGCTGTGCTGGCATGCAGGGATGCAGAGGCAGGGCACAGGGAAATACAGCCAGTCACTTGCCTCTGAGTTTCAGGTCTTTTCCATGACACCCAACTGGTACATATGGTTTTGCAGCTCCAATACTAAGAGCAAAACATGGTTCCCCATATACTTTCAGCGTGAGTTAGGGCGACTGGCCTCCCAAGAAGAGTTGCTGTGTTAACACCCCATCTCAGCCTAACTCCTAACCTTAACTCCTTTTCATTTCTGCAGTACCTTCTTTACATTAACCTCTCTCATAACAGGAGCAGCGTTCCCCTCCACTAGAACCAATCCTGCTCAGTTGTGATGCAGTGCCTGTGCCCAGCATGATGTGGAAATGTGCAGATGAGGGAAACATGGAAGCACGTTTCTGTTCTAACATGCTTCCTTGAGAGGGAAGGGCAGCAATGGGCTGGATTCTCCAAATAATTGTTGAAGGTAGAAAAAAAATAAATTATATCTAATAAAAGTTAAGCCTGGAGGATTCCAGGGGAATGAGTTACAAACTCAGCAGCACTATTGCACATCTTTATGATACCTCTCAAAACTGCCTGTCAAAATCTCCCATTAAGGAGCATTGCAGATTAGTAATTATGCGCATCTATTAACTAAGCATCCATTTTTTCTCTCAAATTCTTTGTAGCAGTATCTCTCCAAAGAAGCACATATCTCATCTAGGTGTCTGCTAGATGGCCATAACACCTCCCCAAGGGAGATGCCTCTGATAACACTATATTAAACACAGGGCTTGGTTTTGTCTCTTAAACCGCTATCACACAAGCCAGTGCACAAGGAAAGACACCTATTATAATTTTGTAGACAAACGCTAACAAAAGCTGCCTGCACACAGGCACACAGAGAAAAATTTAATGTTAACATTGCAGGAGGCTGTGGTGATGATTTATTGCTAGCTCTTCTGTGGAAGGAAAAAAAACCTTCTTATTTGTGCAAATAACCCCAGATTAGCTTTATTCCCAAGCATCCCATTTGCACACATGAGTATGTTTTGTCAGCCATGTCTTTAGGTACTGGTTTTCATCTTCAGCTACTTATGCTTGTTTGTGTTAAACAAATTAGTGTCATAATAACACACACCCCCATAGAGACATTAATATTGTATAGTAAGAATCTGAAATACATGGTGGTCTTGCTTTTTTTGTTGCAGGTTTGCTGTTCTGGTTTGTTTGGGTTTTCCCACCCCCCCCCCCAAATGCTTAATTAAACTCTTTTATGCTTAGTTTTCTTGATTATACTTTTTTCATTAATAGAGAGCAAATATGAAAAGAACTAAGAGCAAAACTGGAGGCAGAGGATAATAAAATCTATTGCTATTAATTAAACTGAAATCCTCAAACATGCCTCCTTCCAACTTGCTATCTTCCAGATCGTAGATTGCTTCATTCTTTCAGTGACTACTGCTAGACAGACACATCCCGTTCTGATGAAGGAGACCAGCTGGATTTAGGACTGTGACTTTGCATTTGTGGTACAACTGACCATATGTGATTCTCTGTCAAGTCTGCAGCTTTAATGGGAAATCTCTGAAGTATTTCCACTTTGATTCATGTTTTCTCACTGGTTTGATAACAAAAGAGGAGATGGCTTTGTGCAGCTGGCTTGCACTAACATAGGTTGTAGTGTGACTCTGCAAAGGAAAGGGAAGCTTTTGCATACTTATCCTTAGGAGTTGCTTTGAGCTGTTTCATTTGTTTGTTTGTTTGGGGGATTTTTTGAGGGGTTTTGGGGGGTTGGTGTTTGGTTGGTTGGTTTTGGTTGGTTGGTTGGTTGGGGTTTTTTTTTTAGGAAAAAATAGCTGGGACCAGAAACTACATTTCATTAGGGATATAATTTTGAATTCTTATGCAGATCATGGTTTTTATCTGGCTTCAACAGAACTGAATAATTCTGTTAATTGTTATTGTCTTCCTGCCGGCTTTGAGAAATGTGTGTCTCCAACCTCTCTAGGTCTGGCAACAGAAGGGTAGCTAGTTGTGAAAAAAGCATAACAAACAGCAGATAAAATTTAAAGGAGTTTGGGATCTTCTTTTCCTGAAGAATGATTTGCATTTACTGGTCTTCCAGACCTGAGAGCAGTACATGTAGGGGCAAAGGACAGTGATGGTCACATGGATATGAAGGAAAGGGGAATAAGAAAATTCCTTTCCTTTTGCACTCTATGCAAGTTTTACTTTGAACATGCAGTGAATTATCATTTGTAGTGGGCTACTTTCACCTGTGTTTTATCTGCTCCTCAGCTCTCTGGGCTTCAGGCAGAAAAGTCAAACACCACAGAAAAATCTCTTCTTCTAAGATTTGCAGCCTCAAGGCAACTGGCGAGGCATCAAAACTTCCAAGTCAGCCAAGTGTCTGAAATCTCCTGTTAAACAGGCACACAGAGAAGGCATAGGTTAACACTCAGTACCCAGCCCTGGGCTTACCATTTGTCCTTTACTTGAGTATGGACCACATTTGTATTTTACATGGCCAGTGAGTTATGATGGGATTGTATCTTCTTTGCACCTTATCAAACACTGAATGTTTGAACAGTGCCTTAATTATAGTGATCAGTGTTTGCAAACAACATCTTTACACTTTTCATCCGGACTTTCTTGATAAAGGAGGGGCAGAGAGGAGGCATCCTAAGAGTGACACATGTGTCCAAGCCACTCCCCACCTCATAGCTGTGGAAATCTCTCTCCTTCCACAGCTGTGGAAATCTTGCTGGTGGTGAGGCAAGATGCCCTTTGCTGCGGCTGGGAGGGAGGAAGAGTCGAGGCGCTGGCCACCTCAAACGCTCTTCTTGAAGTGTCCATCGTGTCAGGTTAGAAGCCAGCACCACTGGTCCAGGTGCTATCCCTCTGTCGTGCTGGGAGCAGATAAATAGAGGTGAGAGGATTCAAAGCAATGATTTGTAACTTGGTTTTGCTGGCAATTCCTATGAACAGTGAACGGGCAATCTGGTAATGGGCTATAGATTTCCCAGATGAAAGCCTGCTTGTTACCACACAGATGTATTTTCCGATAAAGAAATTCTAAAATGGATGTGTTGGCATCCAATTCTTTATGAAAATCATATATATATCCAAGTGAAGACTGCATTATTTGAGTCCACTTAAAGAAAATGGTACACTTAGATACTTTGTGGATATTTGACATCCTTTTTCATTTGAGGCAAAACTTTCATTTTTCTGGAGATAAAAGATGTTTAAATTTAAAAGGAGCAGTACAAAATAAAAATGATCAGCCTCTGTCCTGAAAGAGGCTCTACTGCAGCAGAGTATTTAGCAAGGACTGCATTTTTACCTGATGCAATGGTGGGATGCTGATGGGAAGAAGGATGCTTCCAGGTCTTCACAGGCCTTGCAGATGGGGCTGCAGTGTTGGCAATCAGGGAGATAATTACCGCACCTGCATTTTATTTTAAAGTGCTATTATACTGACACTGTTCTCTACTGCTGTAAATCAGTTTCCTAAAATATATGGATGTTTTTTTCTCCTCTCAGACAAGTAATATTCAATATTTCTGAATATTTGATCATGTAAGCATTAGACCCTCTAAAGCAGCTTGTGTGAGGTACCATGGAGTGAGCTCTGTCATGAACGGTAGCAGTCCTGTCCTGCTGCTGTTTGCTTAATGGGGAAGAGGACGCTGACTTGTCTCAATATTGCATTGAGCAAGCAAATCTTCATATTACTCCCTTAAATCAAAATGGGCAGCTGCATCCTAGACTAGTATGGTGCCTATCAGAAGTGTACATTTCATCTGAACATGTCCCAGAGACTGTTTATTTTCTCATTATAAAGAATATTCTGGCCCAGTGTAAATGTCAGTGAGCTCCGTGCACTTTGTGCAATGAAACAGATGCATCTAAAACAGTAGAAAGAGGCAGGTGTGGGTCCTTGGAACTGCTGAAAAGCACTTTCCCTTTTTTGTTTTTTAAACACTGTGCACTTGATTCCCTCTGCCCACTAACTTGAGGCTTAGTCGGCCTCAGAAGGGCAGTAACTTTGCACACACCTCTTTCTCTGAGAGGGCAGGAAATTGCTCTTCATGAAGTGGATGATCTAGCAGGTTGTGCTGGGGTGGTGTTTGCTGTTTTTTAAATAAATATTTCCTTAGTCTGGATTTTGAACATCCCCATACACAGTAAGGAAAACGTGAACGAGACATCCTTCGTGACCAGATGTGTTGGTGGGAAGGAGTCTCCTATGAGCAAACCAGGCAGTGAACACAGACACTCTGTGCTGTTCCATTAGGTTGTCTGCAATCAATGACACTTAGCAAGAGACAATGAAGCATCTGGAAGATTATTTTGAAGTACACGTGTATTGTTTTGGTGAAAACATCGAAAAAAAAGCCAGAAAATCCTTTTGAATTTTGTCATGATCAAAGAGTCCTGCTATCAGGACATCCAAAGGCAATCCTGCAGTCCCCAATGTTAATGATTGACATTGATTACAAGGTGATTTTTCCAACAGAGAATAAGCTCACCTAAAAAAGCATCTTTCTGTGCATATAAAGCATGTACCAGCCTTTATGAAGAAATCAGCTGATTATTATTCTGCTACTGGCTTTTATTTTCTTTTACTCCCTCCTTTGCAGGAAGGCTGCATACAAATATAGCAATCGATTGAGAGGAGATGTTCTTCCTTTACGAGATTAATTACAAACACAGGGATGCTGTGTCTGGCCCATGTGTGTATGATTGATCTTGTAGGAGGAAATGCAATAGGAAACTAATGCTTCCTTTTATCCAGTAAGCAAAGTTCAGAGATGTTTACATTCTGCTAGGTAAGCACAGCTGTCCAAAGATGCGAAGACGGATGGACTGTCCTGTCAGCACAAATTCGTGCCGAGGTAACAGGCTACACTGTCTCTGCGGACCTCTCTCTCTGGCCAGGAGGCTGTAGGGCCAGAATCATTCATTTAGCAAACAGCTTAATTGTTTCACATTTTAATTAGTGGGGAGATCCAGACACAGTCAATGTACTTCAAGGGGCAGCAAGGGGAAGGTGTTGGTGGACCTCGCTGCTGGGGCTGGGGGTGAAGAGGAAGGCTCCTGGTGATGCCGAGCATGGGGCAGCCGTCACAGGGCAGCTGCTCAGAAATTGCAAGGGTTTGTTCTTTAAAACCTGGCTGGTGTAAGGAGAGATGTGTGTATTCACTCACTGCGTGGAGCTGTGGAAGCATCTGCAGAAAGTGTAGCACTTTGCTGCCCTTGTTTCTATTTGTATATAAATATAATCTAAAACCTCTGGATTTGGCTCAGGGTCCTTCTGCAAAGGTTTGTTTTGTTCTTGGGCACAGGCTAGCACTTGTATTTAGGCTGAGAAGAAGTGTCAGAGGTGACAGATCCAGCTTAGTGTGACTCAGCTTTCTTCCTCACAGTATTTTAAATAATGGATGTGCTACTGCTGGTATTTAACTCCTGCCAGAGATGCTGAAATATATGGTGTCTTTAAAATACTGCTACAACATCGAATCTCTGCTCTGGCAGGGGAGGAGATCTCCACATGGGATTGGTTTTCTCAAAAGGAAAAAGAAATCAGAGGAAGAGGGAAAGGGAAGAGGGAAAAGCCTGAGCCATAATATCTTGTAAGAATGCCCTTCACCTGAGGCAGTGAAGCAGTCAGCTCTAGCAGTGTGTTGATGGAGAATCCTGAAATCGATGCTGCAGTCTGCGTTATATTTATACAAGCATATGCACTGCGCTGATGACGAGGGAGAGAAAGGGCTGTTCCCTGCGTTAAAATAATTAGTGTAATAAATACAGCCTGGCAAGCGCCAGAGGAAGTAGGGATCCCTTTGTTCACATCTCGCCACTTAGAGCTGGGTAAGCAAGTCTTGTGGAGTTAACCTCAGAATTTACTCACCCTTTTATTCTCTGTCTAGAGCTCTTGAGCAGGACGTGCCGCTGATGCCAGACTTAACAAGCGACACTGGATCTCTTCTGCTTTAGAGTGCTGTTGAGGATTTTATGGGGATCTTTTCTTTTTCTTCTTTCTGTCCATGCAAATCCTGCCTGGTAAACGAGGATCCGTTTGCTGTTTAGCAGTCAGTTTGCTTGGCTTAACAAAGGTTATTGCAATAATTGATGTTCCTCTTCTAATAATTAATGTTAATGAGTCCACTAAACAGTAAACAAGACAACAAAGAACTGCTAATGAGACAGTCTTTACTCATTTGTTTAATCTTTCAGTAAGATAATGGGCGATAAATATGTCGCTATTCAGCCATCTTCAAGTCCTTAATGCATGGGGAGTGTTTTAAAAGGAGATTTGAGCTGATTTTTTACACTTGCATTTAGTAAATTCAGCTGACTGGGTAGGTGGGGCGCCTGAAAGAATTGGGAGACCTATATAATTAAGTGCCTTGACATTCTGCTTCTGAAGGACATTGGCAGATATCCAAATGCTATGTTCTGCTCTCAAACTATTTAATTGAAACCATACAAAAGGGAGGGGGTGGAGGGGCAAAAGAGAGGGAGATCTTGGCAAAAACCTTATGTGCGGTTTTTCGCTATTGGATTGACCAGACAAGGCAACAAAGCTGATAAAACAGGATTAGCAAAATTGCATTGTTGGATATTATATGCTGTGTGACATGTACTACAGCAAGGGAATTTGGCAGGATTAACCTGCAGAGGATAAAGATGTACCAGACAAGAGGGCTGAATTAATAGACTGCTGTGACCAAAGCAAGAAATTCTATTTGCATGGGATATTAAGGGCGATAATAACCTTTCAGGGTGGGGTTGTACTTAATGCCCCGAGTCTAGTGCTGACCCCACGCCCAAGTCCTGCTCACCCCCTGCAACTCAGTGTACAAAAACCAGCTCATTGGCATGGCTTCTTATTACTCTTTCCTGTTTCTAAGTATATATACAGAGATGTATATATGTATATATGTATACACACACACAGAGAAATGCTAATTCCTAGGCAGGATTATCTGTGTTATTGGGTGGGTTTGTGTTGGCGGATTTTTTTCCCCCCAAACTGAGAAGTTCATTTTCCTATTTATAGGAGATGACTTTCTTCTCCTAATGCACTAGTGTTATCCTAAAGTAAATATTTGGGTTTGGTGCTTTTCCTCAGGGCTTCTTGACCCAGCTGGCCATGGGGGAATGCCATTCCTTCACTGTGTGTTCCTCAGCTGTTCAGGAGATTCTACACTTCCCTACGTGCAATTGAGCTGAAATTGTAAAACAGCTTTCAGACCATGTAGTGCCAAAGAACATGAATGCTATTGCCAGTAGATGACTAAATAAAATAATATTAAGTAAAAGTGGGAGAATATTAATATTAAAAAACTTAGATGTACACTAAGACTACATTGGACTATTTAACCAAGGGGGTAAAGAAGCAGAAAACCAACCTCTATCTCTGGTGTGTTAAGGGGAGAGAAAGTTGATTAAGCGTTCATTTCTCATTTGTACAACATATAATTCTGTTTTTTAACTTGAAAAGGCCTTTAAATTTGCTTCTTCCAGATTACAAGCAATGCATATATGGTAGTGTGCTTTTTTAAAGTAATCTGATTTGCTTCAGCACAGATTGTATTAAAGGATTCAGAAGGATTTCAACAACCTTGAAAAAGGCTCATACCATTTGCTTTTCCTTTTCCCACGCACAGTACTAGCAGCAGACTTTAGTGTTCCCAGGGAACAGAGAATGTACTAAAAATATTTGGCATTGATCTGTGTGTGACACAATGTGGTTCATCAAGTGTGCTCAGTGCCACCACAGACAGTGAAAGATCTGCTCTGGTGAGATGATTCCCCTTCATCCAGCATTAGCGTGTCACCATTGATCAGCACCAGCCACAACACAAGTTCAGCTTTCTGGTTCTTCCTTTCAGAGTTGAAGGCTGATGGGAATAATAGATACACATAAATACTCTTTTTTTTGTTTGTTTCAACATGTTAACATTTTGGAAACTGCTCTTTAAATAAAAGCTCTGTTAGTACAACATGACTGGGACTTCACAAGTGTGTACACATGCACAGGTGTTAAGAAATTTAGTTCCATTTCCTACAGCAACTAGATTGCATAACCTGGCTCTCTGGAATATTTTCTGCTAGTGCCTATGTTACTCACTTCTCTGCCCAGGGACTATACACATCTCCTCCCTTCTCTGCAGGGGAAAGACAAGGCATGAAGTTTCCCTTGAATTAAATTGAGCAGTGGGCATGGAGGGGAGGGATGCTTCCTATGCCTCCAAATCCAACCCATTTCAGGAGATCTATTAAAAACCAGCAGTTCTCCCTGGAGTTGTGCTAGGCTGCATACCACTTTCTTTCTATCCAATGTGCTTAAGGACTCCCTCAATGAATCCTCATCCCAGGGATAGTCCTGAATTAACTCACAGAAACTCTGCCTTCTGGATCTTGGTTGATGAGGAAGGTCTCTAATACACAAGATCAAGTTTTCACAAGTGCCTAGATTAGTTAACCCAATAAGGAGTTGTTGGCAACCCCTTAAGAATGACCCAACCATGACAAGTGAGTCGTTGTACCACTGGTGCAGCATTCTAAGGGGAATCTGGAAGAACCATATGTCTGTTTCCACCTCTTTTTGTCTGCTTGAAAAGCTGCAGGACCACCTGGAGCTGTGGCCTCCCCAAGACCGTTCCTGTAGTGCTGCAGCATTGCAACCCTGAGCCCTCGTGCTGCTCGAGAGACACTGTGTGCATGCTGTGATGGTTGGCATGCTCACCAGTGTCAGTCCTGCACAGGCAAGGGCGATTTCTTTTTCCCTTGAGTCCCCGAATCCGTAACTCCCCTTGTGATTTTACAAGAAACTTGTTTTTCCTGGTCAGCAGCGGGTTGTGTTCCTCAGCTTCTGAGAGCTCCTGAGGGATGGGTGCCTCGGAGGGGAATGAAGAGCCTGCAGGCTCGGACATTTGTGGGGTGGGGAGCACATTCCTGAATGCCAACGCGCTGGGCAGCTTCTGGGAATGGACCACACGTGCTGCTGTCTCAGCCACCTCAGAGGAGTAGACAGGGTGTGGGTGTGAAGGTTCATGGCCGTGGTGCACTCAGGAAGCCAAGTGGTCCCTTGGGCACTGCTCTCCTTTTGACAATATCCTGGGATCCATGAAAAAGCAGCCTGCTTCTCCCATGTCTCTGAGGGCTTGGATGAGTTTCTAGGTTGCTTCCCCCACCTTCCAGCCTCCAGCTCTCATGAGATGAGTGCAGGGAATGAGTTGCAGGAGTGCAACTGTACACGTTTGCAGCATTGCGCTGCAATGGCCATCTCTGCGAAGCCTTAGATCTTGAGTGCCACTTCTGTTTCTTTGTTTTTTTCTCTTGGAGGCATACACCCTTCACACGTTTGTATTTCAAACAGACAGGGGTATAAAACGCGTGGGATCAATGGATCTAACCCTGTCACTTTGCTTTCCAGCACTCGATGGTGTGGAAGATGGACTGCAGAGGAGAAGGACAGAGTGCAGAGGAGCCCAGGAGCAGGGAGCCTGGCCAGGTGCCCCCTCAAGGTGCCGTGCAGCAGCTGGTGTTGTGAATCAGGCCGTCACCAGTTGGAGAACGGCTACTTCACAACACCAGGGTCGCACCGCACCACGGTTCGACCGCCGGTTGGAGAGGAGCAGCGTTTCCTGTGGGCAGGCAGGGGACGTGGAGCACCTCCTGGCTGCTTCCACGCAAGCCCAGACCTGCAAAGGTAATCAGGTGCTCAACTCCTATTTAGGCACCAGCCTCCCACTGAAGTCTGAAATAGAAGTTAGGCCCCTAAATATCTCTGTGGGTCTGGCCCCGAAACCCTGCGTCGCTGTGCAGTGCAAAGCTTCAGTAGGCACAGGGCAGCACTGTCAGCAGTATGGTCACTGCCCGTTCACATGCCATATGAATGTTAAAGAACAGGTAGCTTTCATTAAGCTGTGGCAAACAATAAAAAAAACCCCTCTGCATGCTCCATGTGTGGTTCTCCCTGACAGTTGCATTTGTGGTCCTTGCCTGTGACTTGTTCTGATCCCTTCCCTATTTCAACACCAAACCACCTATTCTCTGTAAAAAGTCCTATACATACCAGGAAGAAGTTGGACTCCTTGGTATTGATACTAAACCAGCCCTAGGTGTGCTGTGATGAATGACAAAATAAATGGTGGGGTCATCCAGAAGTGGTACCAACAACTGCAGTCCTTAAAACAGAGAAAACATTGCTAAAGCAGAGTGCCTCATAAATTCCTAAGTGTAGAGGGACAGCGAGGCACACTCAAACCAAGTGACCCTGTAACATGTGCCATGCAGTTCAGATCTGAAACACAGGCTCTTGTCTGCTTCCTCTTTTGTACCACAACACCAGTGTGATGTTAGTTTGAGAGGAGTGGGTTACAGAAGAGTGCTTTCCATCCAAAACTGGGTCATGTACATGGAAGTCGGCACACAGCTGATGGCTGCTGTATACAATCCCTTAAGTCAAACTGAAACGCTGCTCAGTTTTGATCTCAGAAAGCAGGCATATGCTCTTGGTCTCAGGATGGGGTTTTCTCTGTTGGGTTTTCATTTCCTCCCACCCCTCAAGATGGCTCTATGCTCTCAGGTGTGTCTGGCTGTTCCCTTGTATGATATAAACCACTAGATAGGTCTAAAGCGAAGAGTGAAGTGCAGAGAGAAACGATTCAGGTAACATAGAACCAATGAAGGTTTTCTTGAAAATTTCCTTCATTATCCTAACCCATCTGACTGAAGATAGCAGTAAAAATTATTTAAATTCCATCCTGGATGTATTCTTGCTGGCAGGGAGATAGGCGTAGGGGAAAGTCAGGATATACACAAGATCTGAAACAGTACGGGACAGCCTGGAAATGCAAATGAGAGGTGACAATAGTGGTCACATTGGACCCATCCTAATCTTTCTGTTCAGGTGGACTTCCTTCACAAGTAGCCCTGAATTCCTCTTCTAGCAAAAAGTTAAATACCACGAACAATGTAAGAGGTGTATGGGAGGCTCATTCGTACCTTAGGAGGGCAACCTGTGGAAACAGGCTAGCATTGGCTGTCATTGATGAGCGGACAAGCTAGATCGTGTTTCTTGTTCATGCACTGTGAATTTGTGAATCCAACATGCAAGAACACTGTTTTCAATTAAACTTGTTCTCTGCTAACACAAACTGTGTGCTCTGTGTGGTAATCTCATTGGTTTTTATAACCTTGTTTCAAAGCTTGAAACTTTCCTCTGCAGAGTTTGTTTCATGGGGCAATGCACAAAATTCTTTAGAAACAGAAGTCATCAAGGAAATAGTCCCAACAACCCTTACATGCACGCACACCAATTTACATGAGCAGCTATTCATATATGGAATTAAACCCCATTTCATCTTTTATTGTGAGCCAGAAACCTGTTTGACCTATTCAGTTTCTGTCAGTAAATACACATAAACATTTGAAATACGTTAATGCTTAATATCCACTGCCAGGTGACCTGATAGACTATCTCCATACTTCTCCAAGTATGGTATGTGGAGACAGCTCATTTTCAGCTCGCTCTGTTAAAGAATTTCATGGGAACATCCCACTTCAGAGGTACTTTTGGTATTTTGGTATTGTACTACAGCTCTACATCACCCTCTATGCTCTTCTAAAGCGATTTCCTAGCAAATTAATGCAGGCCATAATGTAGCACTGCTACTGAAAATAAAACACTCCTCCTTGTCACTGAGAAGTCTGATCATGTCATTTCCTGAGGTGGATTGCAGGTTGAATAGCTGACTGTCAGCTTCAGGTGATGGAACCAATTTCTGTTTGCTCCCTTCAGCAGCTGGCACGTGCTGAGATGCACAAAGGTGAATGCACAAAATAAATAGTTCAATATAGGTTTTAAATTGTATGTTATTCTTAATAAGCGCCTACAGTTCATCTTCATGTCAACCCCAGTCCTGGCTGCTAAGATGGAAAAACAGGTGCTCACCAGGTTTCTGGACAGCCCCCCAAAAGAGAGGCCTGTGCATTCTGTGGGTGAGTTTTCTGGTGCTTTACAGATCCTTTCTCCTACTTGTGTATTATCGTAAAGAAGTGGAAGTTTACCCTGCAAATATACCCCATTAGAATTGTTGAAAGGCCTAGTTTTATAACGTTAATAAAACACTGTGCTCAGCAATGGGAGGGGGAAAAAAGAGCAAAGTCTATCGAACCTGAAATGCTGGGCTGTAGTCTCTTGTGAAATTTTTTTATGGGGTTGTTATTCCAAAAGTGGTTCTTATATCTAAGCAAATAGTATTTAATTTCACCCTTGAACCCTTTGGAATTTAAATGTGATGGGTTTATTTTCTCAGCACATCCATGCTGTTCTTCAATTGTTTTGAATGGGTTTTTTGTTTCCTTCCTGGGCTCACCAGCAGCTCACGTACCACTTCAGAGACTAGCAGCCTTGTAAATTTTGTTCTCTTTTTCCCTGCATACAACAGCCAAGCTGACAGGCACAGTAGGGCTCAGCATCTCTCACTTTCTGTGTTCGCACGCATGCTGCTTTGTTACTGTGGTGTTCCTCATGAAAAGTGCCATTAACAGATTTCCTCTTTGTCTCTTTAATTGGGCTTTCTCTTTGGCAAGCAACTAATGTGAAATTAAAATGATATTTCAGGCAGCATTGCAAAGCAAACAGTAGGTGGGGCTGAATTTTGGTACCCACAAACCTGAGTCAGGTTTTCTTTCAGTGCTATAAAAGCTTCACAGCAGGAGGGAGAAAATACAGAAAGAGTCTTCAGGCATCTTAACACAGTGAGAAAGAGGTGACACTAAGGAGGAGGAAGAGAGGCTGGTTCACAGCTACTGTTTTAAACAAGTGACCTGAAAAGCATATTAGGTATATTAGAAAGGTATTTTTAGAAAAATCAAGAGTTCTCACAGTATATAGTCAGGCCTCAAATGTGCACATAAAAGGGGCCAAAACATCCCCATTGTGCAGTGAAGTAGCACCACAAAGCATAAAATCACTAGGCTAAACAACCAAGGCTAAATGACTTTCACTCAAAGGTTGATGTAAACAACAGAACGGAGCAAGCAGTCTCTGAAGATCACATAAACTACTCAAAGAAATTTTATAACCTATCCTCTAAGGAGATTCTCTCTACTTAAAAGCCAAAGCAGCAGAGACTTTGCTGTGTCATACTCCTTGTCTTTATGTATATGGGAAATTCCAAAAAATATGATGCTTCTTTGACAAACAGTTGCCTCCTTCCTTAACAAGACTAACTACCTGTGCCTCAGTAAATGAGTTTTTATGTTGCATTTGATTAGACCTAGTTCACCAACCATGCATTAGCAGGAAAGCACTGCCCACGCATGCAAGCTTAATGCACGCAGCTCTTGCCGTCAGAGATCATTTCGAAAAAGATGATGTGCAAAGCAATCCAGCCAGCTGCACTCTGATACCCACTTCATGCCAGGAAAACTCCTCTACTCACAGGGACATGGTCTGGGTTTCAGGAGGGAGGCTGGCACCAGGTGCCCACCCCGTGCCACTGTGGCTTTGTCCCTGCTGCTGCTCTGTCTGCAGAGTCTGGGGCAGGGGCTTGGGATGGTCTGGTTCATTCCTGGTCTGGAATAGCACAAAAAAAGCAGAGCTGGGAAGATGTCTGAGGTCTATATTAGTACTTTGAATGTACGGTATCTCCACAATTCAGCTAAAAATTTTGGCAGTTTGGGAAGAAAAGCTCAATTTTAGAGAACTCTGGCATACGCCAAAAACTCAACATCCCAATGCATTGCCCACCATATGCCTTCAGTGAAGTGGTTATTAAGACGACTAAACCTTAAATTCCTTCCTTTGCATAGGGGTCTCATTCCCTGAACTCTATTTACCCTGGTCTCTCTGCCACTGGGGATGTGTGGCTGTGGTAGCATGTGTCCCTGGGCTCTCCAGGAAAGCCAGCAGCTTCTCCACGTGAATAGCAGCCATGGACTGAAGCAGTTGCTAACTCTGCAAATTGTGTTTCATTTCCAAAGCTCCAGCTGAATCTCAACACTGCAGATGTAAGATCTGGTGGAGGTCTGAGGAGGCAGAGCTTTGTGCTGGTTTTTGTAGGTGCCCACCAGCCTCAACTGAGACGGAGCGTGACAGTCTTCTGGAAAAGGTGCTGCTATCCCCATACACCTGACAGTCCTATTCCTTGATAAACGGCAAATGGCTTAAGCCTTTTTAGGGGGTTTACATGACTATTTTTCACTATGTCAGAATAATGGTTTCCATAGTAACAGCCATGTGGGCCAGCACATACCGTAACTCTGGAGATATGTTGCGGAAGACTCTTGGAGATTAAAAATCCCCAAATGCCCTGGGAACTGCTGCACATCCACAGGGTGTCACATGGGAAAGTACTCCTGCACTCCATAACCTCTCCCTTTGCTATATTTCAACACATCTAGTTTACTCCTTTATTGTTCCAAATAAACTTGTTGTTGTTCAACTGTGGGGACCTCCAGAGAGACCCGTCACACAATGACAGCATCTCCCATGTCAGCTGCAGTGTGTGATAAGTCTCTGGTGAGAAGCAGCAGCTCTTTTCCTCCAGGAATGGGGTTTGATCTCTTCCCACTTTCTGCTAGTCTAAACCCAAAAGTATTGAATCACATTCTGGAAGCTGTGTTGCTGTAAGAGCCCTCTAGTTTTATCACTCAAAATCACACTGTCTTCGAGCCTTGAATTCAAAATGGCAATGTCTCTGCTGCTTAATGACAAGGTAAGGGAAGCGGAGCTGGTGACTGCTCCCAACAGCACATGCAGAGGGAACAGCATCACTCATCCTGTCATGGGGAAGAAGTGTCTGCTGTTAGGAAAAAGAAACACAGAAACCCTCTCTGCCCACAGCAATGCAGCAGTGAGCATGCAGGCAGCTGCCTGCGTGGGAGGTGGTGCATGCCCCAGGGCCAGGGCAGCCACAGTAAGGCTTCCACGCTCTGGACTGCATGGGTGGTTCGGTCCTGGGCAGCTTTGGGTGAAGTGGACTTCTTTTAACCCATGTGAAAGACAACCCACATGGCTGGGGTTGGTTTTTTCCTTTATAAACAAAGGAGCTCTATTTGTGCTGGGGAAAAGGGGGACATTCACCAAAAAGCCCCCCGCCCCTGCCAGGATGAGCAAGCAGATTCCCAAAGGCCAAATACCATTAACACTGATGCCTCCATCATCATGAAGCTCCCTCAGCCCTAGTTCTTCCCTGCCTCTGTCCCAGGCACATCACAAATTCAGGCACCTTCACCAGGGCTGCAGCTTCATTCACAAGGAGCTGAAGATTTATTCTCTCCAAGACAAGACCCCGAAAAATACCAGATTGCAAAATACAGATGTTTATAGTGATTGAAATACTCAGTGACCAAGAAAACCCTCACACGAGCTTTCTTTTTTAATAAAGCAAACTGCTCTGCCTTGTCATGTGAATTAATATCCCCGCAGCATGGCTCTGTCTATTTATTCCTTGCTGATGTTGTTTTTGATCACTGCTAGATGAAAATGAAATCTTGGACGCTTTAGGGCTGCTGTTAGGACAGATTCAATGAGATGAAAACGCATTTCAGGAAATACCAGGAAGCCAGTTTTTGTTTTAATTTCCAGGGACACAGAGGGCTCCAATTCCCTGGAGTCAGGAGGAATTGCAATTGAAGAAAGGCACACTGAAAACACATTGAAAGTGTGTCCTTCCAATCCGCCAAAGCAAATGTCACTTAGAGGCATTGCTGTTATGCCTCTCAATCACAAACTCTTCCTTTTGAAGGCAACATTTTGTCAGTCCAAGTCCCTTTCTTCACAGGCTTTTTGAATATTAAATGGTCCCTGGGCACAGACAGAAGCCAGGGCTGTAGCACTCTGGCACACTTTCTACTTGCTGAACCTACAGCCTCTCCTTCTGTCTGTCAGTCCATCAGTCTGTCCCATCAGTTTTGTCTCCAGGTTCCTCAAAACCCCATTTCAGCGGCTGTTTCTCTGTCTTACCTCTGCCTCACAGGCACGTCCCCAGCTGAAGGGGAGCACAGGGACTTCACCCTGCACTGAGGTCCTCTGCTGACTCTATTAGGGGGTAACCTCTTTTCTCTTTTTGAGTTCATGTCCCCAGATCTCCAGCTGGGAAGTGTACCTGTTTGGGGAGGTGGTATGAACACCAGGTAACATTCTGTTACTCAACACTTGTAATTACACAACCAGCCTAAGGCAAATAGTGCCAGAACGGATGCTTTGCACTGTGTAAATCACTGCTTTTCACAATCTGTTTGGTTCAAACCCAAGACAAATTTGACTCTGCATCTGAAGAATCACGTCTCTTTGAATTTAGGCACATGACTGGTGTCCACCAAGTCTCATAGCTACATTTGATGAAGAAAAAAATAAAATACTTTCCCCCATATGTTTATAGAAAGAAAAATCTGTATTTGGAAACAGTTTGATAGAAAAAGTCAGACACTCTGTTATTGAATATAACCCAGATTAACAGTGACAGACTCTGGGATTTTCTTAGAGGAAAATAAAAATCCAAACCATTTCTAAATGACTTTTTTTCTGACAAAAATAAGCATTAAGGCAGAGAGAAAAACTTTTGCCCACACTGACCTTGCCCTGCAGTGCAGTGGCAAGGGTCTGGGTGCCCCAAGTCCCCTCCACGAGTGAGCAGGGTGGGCAGGCATGGCTCTCTCCTTCTGTCACTCCTGCTGTGCCAAGGGAGCTTAAAAGGCCAAGAAATTTGTCCCCTTTCAGATTTCCTTTCAGCATTTCCCCAGCTTTCTCTGTATAGGCATCGCACACAACACAGCAGGGTTATGACCCACAGCAGGGTTTTATAAACACTCACACAAGTAATAATAAAAAGCCCACACCATCCCCTTCTGGGTGTCTCACAGAAATGGATTTAAGACCCCATGGTCTTTAAATAATGTGCTACGGACAGGACAGAGCCTACAGAGAGGCTGACCAAATCCCACCACTGCAAGATGGGGAGGAGACCTATGATGCTCTACAGCCCAAAACTGCCTCTCGGCCACCTGCTTCAGCATTTTGGCCCAATTTCACTCTTGATGCCTGCACCTCCCCAAAGACTTCCAGATCAGAGAAATAAACAAATTAAGTTTGCTGCCACATCAGCCCAAAAAACTCACAGCAAGGAAATGGTGCTTGGACCTGACATTACTAACGAAGCTGTCCACCATGTGTGAGGCTTGCTGGGTTGTCTTTTTGTGTGCAGGTCAGCATCAGTCATCTGCAGTATAAATACAGTGATGCAAACATACCTGTGAAGTGATTCAGGAACTATGGAGCGAAAAAACTTACACCTTCCTCCCATCCAAAACTGTAGGTTGGGAGGGGAGGAGATAGCTGAGAAGAGTCCCAGTACCTTTGGAAAGCAAAAAATATTTGTATGGTCTTCATTTTAATTACCCTGTGAGGAAGCACAGCAGCCTGAGTGAGGCTCCTGGTATCCCACGGCAGGGTGTTGTTCCAGCACAGTAAAATACAGCAGAACAAATACCAACCCACATGGGAGTTTCTGAAACTCTCCATCAAGTCTTTCCTCTTTCCCCAGATAACCCAAATTCTCTTACACAGCCACAGCAATTTCACCTTCATTTAGAACAGAAGATACTGAAATGGAAACTTGGGTGGGGGGGAAAAACCCTTCCAGACTGAAATCAAAACAAATCACTTTTTTTTTGCATATTAATAAGTCTCCTGATTGAAAGTGTTCTAGCTGTTCAAGGAGGAATATAAACAGTAGATGCTGCTAATTTAAGACTGGCTAATTAAAAGCAAAATGAAAAAAAATTACTCCCATAGAAACAGCCGCATACAAAACGCACTCACCCAGCACATTTCATCAAGCTCTGCTTATTATATCTGGGTTTAGAGAAACAATCCCATTGCTTTTTTACTCTCTTTCTGGGTTGGGTTTTCCCACTGCACATTGCCTCCAGCACACTGCCCCTCTGCAGAGCCAGCAGCAGCAACCAGCAGGACCTGCAGGACATCCACAGCCGTGACCTATTTGGGGCTTTGACCAGGCTGTCACCAATGGCGTAGGGCATCGAGTCAGGAGCACCCCTGCCTGTAAGAACTGACACCTGCCGAAGTGCCATCAGGAACTCGTCATGGGTGTGCTCTGTCCCCTTACCCAGCTCACTGGTAGAAACAGTCCCAGAAATGACCCCCTAACCACATCTCAGCAGTTTGGCTACAAGGATAGTGTGGGCTATTGTGGCAAAACCCCTGCCTGCTACAGCAGGGAAAAATGGCATTCACCTCCATTCCCCTCCCCCTGGAGACCAAGGTAGTCACCTCAATGCAGCAATGCCTGGTCAGGCACAATCCTGCTTCCCCCCATAACTGATTACAAACCAGTCATAGAATCATAGAGTCATTAAGGTTGGAAAATAGCTCCAAGACTGAGTCCAACCTTTGGTGGAACACCACCATGTCAACTAAACCCTAGCACTAAGTGCTACATCCAGCCGTTTATTGAACACTTCCAGGGATGGTGACTCCACCACTTTCCCAGGCAGCCCATTCCGATGCTTAATCACTTCTTCAGTGAAGAATTTTTTTTCTGATGTCCAACTTAAACCTCCCCTGGCACAGCTTGAGGACGTTTTTCCTTGTACTGTTACTTGTAACCTGGGAGTAAGAGGCCAATCCCATCTGGCTACAATCTCCTTTCAGGCACTTCTAGGGAGCAGTAAGGTCTCCCCTGAGCCTCCTCTTGTCCAGGCTAAACAGTCCCAGCTCCCTCAGCTGCTCCTCATAGGACTCATGCTCCAGACCCTTCACCAGCTTCGTTGCCCTTCTCTGGACACGCTCTAGCCCCTCAATGTCTTTCTTCCAGTGAGGGGCTCAGAACCGAACACAGGATTTGAGGTGTGCCCTCATCAGTGCTGAGTACAGAAGGATAATCACTGCCCTGGTCCTGCTGGCCACACTATTTTTAATATAAGCCAGGATGCCATTGGCTTTCTTGGCCACCTGAGCACACACTGGCTCGTGTTCAGCTGGCTGTCAACCAGCACCCCCAGGTACTTTTCCACTGGGCCACTTTCCAGCCACTCTTCCCCCAGCCTGCAGCAATTTCATTTGACAACAGAACATACAAACGATGCAAAAACTTGGTGAAAAAAATGAATGCAGACACAGTGTAGGAGGAAGGCAGTCTGTATCCCTCACTGCAGAGCACTGACAGTGTCCAGCAGGAGTCAGGAGAGTGGGTGGCAGTGAGATGCCACTTTCCCCAAGCAGCAGTTTTGAAACAGAACTGTTGTAGGAAAAGCTGCTGCTGGGCTCTCAAAAACCCACCAAGAGCTTTACTTTAACAGCTCAGAAGCATAAGGCTTGGGCAGCACTGCTGCTTATGTTCACCGGTTTGAAATAGATGAGGGGAAAAGAGGCCCATAACAACAGGTTCTACCCAGAGAGGGGGTACCTGCAGTCAGGCAGTGCCCATCCACAGCTGCTCTGTGAGGCAGCGGCCAGCCAGACCCATTTTCTTGTTACCCTCTTCTCCCTGAAAAGGGCGTGGGCTCTGCAGCCCAAGCAGGGAGGAGAAATATCTCCATAAGTCTGCTGTGAATCAGCACATTCCCACTGAAATGAGAAATGGAGTTCTGTTCTCCTTCTCTCCCTATTTTTTTCTTTTACGGTTATTTATTGTATCTCTTTGAATTTGCATCCCAAGGGCTCTTGTATGACAGAATGTAATAGTATTAGTCACCGTTTTACACATTAGAGAACATAATATTTAGCGTTCATAACAATTTCTAGCTTAAAAGTGCCACACAAACATTAAAATATACTGTATTTTCCCGTGTTTTTAAGGGATAACTTGTTCTTGCCTGAAGCTATCCAACTTCCCTTTTTATTATCCCTCACAAGAACTGAGGCGTTTCTGTCAGCACCTCTGTCACACAAGGGAATGCCAGTTTTACGGCCCCTCCCTCAGAGCAGCTCTGAACAAAAGGAACTTCCCTGGCTCCTTCTTCTCCCCATCCATTCACAGTTCCCCCACACCTGCCATATTCCTGGCTCCTGAAATCCAGCAGACAGCACCAGCAGCGGTCAGTCATTCTTTACTTTGGCAGCTTGTCCTGCTGCCTGTATGACAAAAACTACAAGACATTCAATTTCTTTTTCCTTTTCTGCTGACACTTTGCTCATGCTGCCAATAAGCTCATTCTCTGTCGGGCACTAGAGATGGGTGCTGTAACCCACCTCACTGCCCCGTGGTTTGAGGCATGGCAGGGACCAGGGGCTTGCAGCAGGTACAGTGGAGGTCTGCAGAGCTCCTGGAGGTAATGATGAGGCTGTCCTGCATCATTCTGGGGATGAAAAGGACCTTATCCAATAAATCTGTTCCCTGAGAGGAATGCTGAATAGATCTAATGAAAAGGCAGTCTCTATCATATTTATGTGGCAATATCCAACTTGTCATACAGTCTGATAAATTTCACTTGTGTATTTCTGAGACCAGAAGAAATAAAATTTATATAATTAGTGACATAATGTTTTACATGCTATGGCATTATATGACTACTTCGTCCCATAGAGCAGCATATGAAAAGTGGTTAAGAATTTAAAATCTGTTCTCTTCACATCAGTGATTTTTCTACCTGCAAAAGTCTGAAGTTTTTCAGGATCTATAAAGCTCCTCCAAGTGTTCTGCAAAAGAGTAGTAAGATAAATGAGCTTGTCTGTTACTCAGTACATGTCTGCAGATATCACCTTTCCAAAGCACCTCTGCTTTTGGGATTCCCAAATCAAAAAACACCTCTTAATGTTATGCCTCAAAAAACATTTTTTGATCCTGTGCATAGCAGGTCTTAATCTTGCCTTCAATTTTACTGCCTTTAGACAGCTGAGAAAGGAAGATTAAAAATACCGTCTCAGTTGGAGACATCACACAAGATTTGTATTCATTGCCCAACTGTGATTTGTAGTATGATGAATTCTCAAGAAATATCATAGCTTGGCAACTATATTCCTGAAAAAGAATAATTTGAGCTGGATAGGATCTCTCCTGGGTCATCTAGCCTGCTGCCCCGTAGTGATGGCTATGTTATGGCCTTGGTTGCACTGAAAGGTCTTCCATGAAAGAAAAACAACAAAAAGTCTGTCATGGTATGTATGTCACACACACACACACTAGATTTGACAAACCGAAAATCCCAAATCTAAGAACAATGAAGCATATAAATATGCCAATTCAGGAGTCATAACAATCCACAGTTTCCACAAATTGCACACATTTTTCTTCCACCAGCCCCAGCCTTACACGCCTCATGCATTTTAATGCACACTTGCAATGCAAATGAGTTTCCAATAATTCCTGTTTGTCAGCTGAACAAAAACCAAAAGTCTCAACCAGAAAAAGTTTCTTCAGCCTCAACAGATGATGAGCTGTGTCTTCAGCCTCAGCCTCTGCAGGTGAGTCAGTGCATGAGCTTTGGGAAGGAAAGGGCTGGGATGCTGGCCCTCAAGGATGCTGCTTTGGGAGGGGTGGAAAACTTGCAACGGGGAGTTTTTTCTCTCAAATTAAATTTCTTGTCTATGTGCAATTGCCAGGTAAAATGAGTTCTGTAGGCCTCTTTAAAGGGGACTAAAACATTCTGCCTCTTGAACCACCAGAGAAGCACCCATAGTTTCTACAGTGTTCAGTGAGCTTGTAGACATCTCAGCTGAACAGGAACCAGAGACCAGGGCTCATATAAGCCCACGGGATTCTGGGTCCTCATCTCCTTCCTTAGTGCAGGCAGCCAGCAGACTGGCCCTTCCCACACTATTTTATCTGATGTCTTCTGCTACTCCCTTAATCTTATTTCATGATGAGGGGGCAAAAAAAACTGTCAAGGCTTGTATTTCACCAAGGGCTTTGTAAAATCACTCATTTTGCAACAGATGTAAGCACGGATGGATTTAGTACAGCTTCTCAGCCACACATGAAAATCTCCCCAGTCTGATTATGGAGGCACCAAGTTTCATATATACATGTGCACACCCCTCCTCTTTTCCTGGTTGTCTGCAGGGACAGAGCCCTATGACATGTTGCCATTACCCTCCTGCATCTCCAGAGCTGAGCTACTGGCCAGAAGCTGCCCCAGTAAGGCTGGTATCCACTCGCAAACTCTCTCTTCTCCTGTCAGATTTAAAGAGTGTCTTGTCAAATTATTATTTGTGTATTTGATCACCTCAAGGGGAAAATATGGGTATAGGAAGGAAAAGACACTTCTAAGTTAGTTTTGATTGACTACCATGAAGTACTTGTCAGTGTGCACTGGTGTAAGTCACAGCAGCACCAGTCCAGGGTGCAAACCAGTTGTGTTTGGGGTCTTCATGCGGCTCTGCCTCTAAACCTGCAAAGTTGGAAGCTCTGTTTTGCAAGGTAATTCAGCCTGGACAAGTTGAGCTCGATGAGCCTGACATGCTTGAGCAAGGAAGCTGGGCTTGGTGACCTCCAGTGGTTCCTTCAAACCTTACCCATTCTGTGACATTGTGATATAAAAATGGTCTGGTGCAAATTTTGCACTGTATTCTCCCTGTTTAAACTGGATTTTATCACAACCCCTACTACACAGCTGTCTCCAGACTAACCAGCGGTCTTTGCTCCCTGGCTGGAGGAGATGTGGGGAAGCAAACTTTCTGGGCAAGCATCATTTCTAAACTCCTCCCAAGCCTTTCTCGTTGCTCCAGTCACCCAGGAAGCTCCCAGGAGGCAATGTGATCACCTCGGCTCCCATTAATTTCTTCAGTAAAATAAAGAAAATAATTATGCCGAATACAGCCACATCCCATTGCTGTGAGAGTACGGAGGATCTCTGTGGAGAGGACCACTGGAGCTTGGATGTATGGAATCAGGTCCACTAATATGTGGGCCATGAAAAGATCACCTACATGAACTGTTCTCATCTTTGATTACACCTACCAAGTCTGTGGGATATGGACTTGACCCAGGGAACCAGAAGCCTATCACAAGGCCACTGTTTTGAACACTCTTACCAGCTGTGCTTGCACAGTCCTCCCCCAAAGTAGTCATGGGGTCCCTAACTTGCTGATACTTAGTTGTGTCATAGTTTAACCCCAGATGGCAACCAAGCACCACACAGCCCCTCACTCATCCTCAGTCCCAGTGGGATGGGGAGTAGAACTGGACAAAAGTAAAAACTCATGGGTTGAGATAGTAATAATTGAAATTAATAAGAATTGAAACAAAGTAAAATATAATAATAATAATAATAATAATAATAATAATAATGGTGATTATGTTGTTTGTTATTATTATTGTTACTATTTAATGAAAGCAGAAAAAAAACACCAAGAAAAATAAACCCCAAGTAAAGGAAGTGATGTTTGATACACTGAAGTTGTTCACCACCCACTGACTGGTGTCCAGCCCATCTCTGAGCAGAGATTGGTACCTCCGGGCCAACTTCCCCCAGTTTATATACTGGGCATGATGTTTTGTGATATGGAATATCCCTTTGGCCACTTCTGATCAACAGTGCAGGCTATGTTCCTTCCCAGCTTCTTGTGCACCTCCTCATTGGCAGAGCATGGACAACTGAAAAGCCCTTCACTTAGTGTAAGCACTGCTCAGCAACAACCAAAACATCAGCGTGTTATCAACTTTATTCTCACACTGAATTCAAAACACAGCACTGTACCAGCTACTAAGAAGAAAATGAACTCTATCTCTGCTGAAACCAGGACAAGTTGGAGATCTTTAAAGTACTTATTTTTTTGCAACAGGTCCTAAGTTCAATAGGGAACACAAATCTAAGACTTCTCCAGCTTTGGGACGGACATTTTCTAAAGGCTTACCTGGATGCCCGTACCCACTGGGTACCCAGTGCTTTCCATATTAACATTTGCAAATGATGCTTTGAGGTATTGCAGCTCTTTTAGGGCAGAGAGAGATTTCTCTGAAAGGCAAACCAAGTAGGCTGTGACACACTGCTCTGCCTCCTCCCTCAGCAGCTCTCTGTAGAACCTGGATATTGCATTGACAGGCAGCTGGTGAACTGCAGGCAAAAAGAACAGCCAGTTTTTAAGTTGCTGATTCTTATGCAAAAAGTGGGTGCATGGAGGCTCCTAAGATCTAACATGAGGTTAAAACCAGGTCCTGACCCTGCCCTGGCACACAGCAGAAGCAGGTAATTCGTGGGTTATTGTCAAGAGGCTTTGTTCCAGTGACACACTTAGAGAGCAGCTGTGAGCGGGTGAATCCTCCCCAGTGCGACACAGCATCAGGGCTGTTCAGGTTTACACTGTACCTCTTAAAGAGATGGTAGAAACTGCTCAATTTCTGTTACTCTGCCCAACCCACAAACCTAAAATAGACTGGAAAAAACCACAGCCTCGTGACCCCCTCTCGTGCAGACTGAATTAAAGATATAATTGAAGGTGCCCTATTGTCAAAGCTAAATGTCTATACATACTGTGTTTGGACAATGCAAAGAACCCATAAAAGGCATTGAATGGCTTTAAAACTATATATACATGCCACCTGAAGAAGGAGGCATTCAACCAGAGCCTATTTATTCCCTGTGACCCAAAATCCAGATGCAGGGCTACTAACTGAGCAAACCAAACAGGAGAAGTAGGGAACAAAGAGAATTTGGAGTGACTGAAGATCAGAATGGGTAGAGAGGTCACAAAATAAATAAGGAGATAAGGACCAGACGTGAAGCAGAGACATCACACAGAGCATCAAATGAGCAATTGCCAGTGTGCAGCACATCCATCACAAAGACATGGTACGTCACAGGGATCTCACAGGTGACATGGGGAAGCAGAAGAAAGCCTTGTACTGCTACAGGACCTGCTCCAGACAAGGGGTTGTCACTCCTCGGGCAGAAAATAGGACTATAGGTGAGGAAAGCAGGGCTACAGGTGAGTTCAAGTGGTCTCAGCCTGTTTCTGGGAGACAGTTAATTTAATGCTGCTCACAGCATAACTGCAGCAAGAATGCAGAATTTTAAGTGTCAAGTAAGTAAATTTGTATTAAAGTAACTGCAATTATACACAGCCTGCACTCACTCCCACGGGAGGCTGTGGCAGGTTTATGATGGACTTCACTGGGAGCAGAATTAGGATGATAATCGATACAAGCACAGCCATCATTTTGCATTTTCTTGTAGCTGCCAAACCTACCATAGTAAAAAGCAAAGGGCTTTTTAGATTACAGAGCAAAGGCCTGCAGAGATTTCAGCTAGTCTCTGAATAATGGCATGTGATCAAGTCCTTTTGTGAATAAAAAAGAAGAGAATTTCCCAATACGTGCATGTAATTCCAAAGCTGTGATAAGTTATTTGTTTCACCGCTAGTAAGATCACTGCACAGTGTTCAGTGGCACAGAAGGTTTTGGCCAATCAATGGATTTTTGATTTCTCACCTCTCATCTAAATACTGGTTTGTGCCTCAACTGTGTCAACAGCAAATGTATCTCTGGTCTAACAAAAGAAAAACTAATTTTAGTGCTGTGAATAACTCACTGTGCTCAAAAATTAACCACTTCCTTCAATTACACGAACAACCAGGTAACTGAAAAAGTAATTCAAATTATTACAAATTTGATTGCTTTTTGAGGAAAAATAAAAAGGTAATAACAGAAAGAACAGAAAGATTTGCTCATCCAAATGGCAGCAGGCCAAAGGGGATTAATGGAACATAAGCAGGGCTGCAGGTGGATACCAAAGGTTGCTCCATCAGTGCATCTGAAGTTGCGTCAGAAGAGAATGACTTGCTTAGCACCACTACCACAGAAAAGCCGAGGCTGAGACTGAAGGTGTGATTACACCGGTGAGCGGCCAGTGCAAAATATAACCGTACCTTCCCAGATAACTGCAGTGTTTCCCATACTTCTGATCTGAAGATTATGAGGAAAATCCCCATTTGACTTCTCTGCCTGACTAACCTGAAGAATAACAAGTTCTCTAAACAGAATTTATTTTCCAAGTAATTAGCTTGACCTGCTTCAGGATGAGCCGGTGTTTGCCAGCAGGAGCAATACACAGGGCATGCTTTGGCTTTAAGGTGCTCCAGGAGGAGCTGAAAGACTTGAAGGAACTTGAAATGGAGAAGAAGCTTTATCCAGCAGCAGGGCATGCAGAGACCTGGCCCCAGGCGGGGCTGAACTCCCTTTTGCACAGTACTGGAATTAGAAAAATATTCCCATGCAAAAAGCGTCTCTTGGAGTGTCTATTGTAGAGATTGGCCAGGAGCACGTGAAGACAGGGAGAGGACAGGGAAAAGACAGTAGGACAGTGGCAAAGAAAATCTTTACCTTAAGCTGCCATCTGCAAACTGTTCAAAAAGAAGAGAAGGAAGGTAATGATGATGAAATGAGACTTTAGGCTGGGGAGTTAGCAGATTTTTTACCTCTGCTCAAAGGAGCTGCCAACCTGCTCCCTGCTGCCCACTGGGTGAACATGGGTGAGAAATCAGGGAGTGGACCTTCATGGCGGCCGTTCATGATGACAGGGAATGGAAGACATAAAAGGGTATCCAGGTCCCTAATTTCTTACCAGTCACAAGGGAATCATCCTGCACTGTAACAAGCAAAATCCTTTCACCAAGGGCTCTCAGGATTTTGGCAGTTTTCACAATCTTTTGGTTCCCTCTGTAGTCTTGGAGAGATATAGTCTCTTCACTGCAAAGTCTCCTTCTCCATTGAATCTAGAGCAAACCATTCCTCTTTCCACTGCATCCCTAGTTAGAGGGGCTCACTGCCCCCTTGGTTCCAGGGGGCAGAATGGGATATGTCCTCCCTTGCTCCTGCACCTTCAAGAATTTCTCCTCTGAAGACAGAGATGAGCAGAAAGAGTTCATGCTCACTTATTCTCTGACCCTGTGAGGATGCGGCACTGAGACAAAGAGCTGAGACGCTTCCAAATTGTCCTGAACTTTCCTCCTCTACCAAAACAAATGCCAGCGCCTGGAAAGGTGCACTTTTCTCCCCTCCCCACCTGCTTTCACCTGCATGCAGTCAGGAGGAAGGATATGGCTGCAAAATGGTTGCACAGTTCTCTTGGTAGGAAGTCCTGCTAATATTCAAATTGATCGCTGGGATTAAAAGGGTTTCAGTTCTCAGCACTTTGCTCTGTGTACACTCTCTTGACAACATGATGTCCTACTGAAGCTATTCTGCAAATCTTTTTGCTCTCTGTGTGGGAGGTGTGATGGGTAGATTTGGCTCTTGCCTTGTGCCCTCAGACAGGGCACAGGGATAAGGGGGGTCATAGCTGATCTCTGCCTCCCACTGGTTGCCCTGGGGTCAGCCAGATTAATGTTTGCATTTTGTTTGATTCATTCACCACACTATCAGTGTAACCCAAGACAACACGGGTGACATTTATTGTGAGCTGGCCCCTTTTTCATTAAGAATTGGCCTAAATCCACACACATTGAGTGGTAATTGCTAGGCAGGCAGCACAGAGCAAATACCTTTTATTTCAAATCCAAGACAAGTCAGTGCTGGCTGATAGTTTGTTGGCGCTTTCCTACATTAATTAAGTACCTCTCATCTAATATTACATGCGGTCTTTCTGAAAACCTCTAGTGAAAAGTCTATTTGTTAAAAGTGCCAGTTGAAGTCAAAACAACATCCAATATTGCAAATTAGGATTCCAGATTCCAGGATGAGATCTATTAGTCTTTCCCTGTTTAACTAATTAAAAACATGGAGGGACAAAATTTGTTTTGTCATTCTTCTGTCCGTAGGAGTCCTTACAGTAGCTAAGAAAAGAAAACAAAATTCCCTTCATTTATCTTACGATATCGGCTGGCTTGCCCATCTGTGAGCAAAGAATGTTTTTGCTTAGCTTGCTTAACTAAATGAATCTTGGTTCACTTGCTTGCAGCTGAAGACAAATTAGGCTGATTATACACGAAAGGGCATACAGCACATCTAGGAATTAAACTGCGACTGGGTATTTAGGATGAATGAAATGAATAGGCAGCAACAGCTTTGCGTGGCTCTGAACAATCAGCAGTCCCCTTCTCTTGCAATCTTTTTAAAGCACTTTCAAAATAATCCTCGGTGTTATTCTTGTGTGTAAGTCGCTGGTTTGCAAGTACGGATTTTTAAAGAAACAAAAAAATCCCCATGCAAACTTTTCCCCCCTTTGGAACGGGCAGCATTGCCGAGCTCAGCAGCTTGCTGCGAGGCTGCCTTTCCCACTCAGCGGAGGAATTCCTGACATGCCACGCTGCCGGGCTGCTCCGTGCACAGAACGTAGAGGCAAGCAACGGCATCGCCCCCTCCAGCAGTTTTATTTCCCACATCTCTTACTCCGTAGGACACTGCAGAATTTGGACTGTATCTGCTACGAGTGCCTGACAGGTGGTATTTCACATTCACCGCTCTCGCTGGTATCGGTAGTAGGCTGAAATACTGAGTTCTTCACGTGTCGGTGGTTTTCAGTAATTAGCATATTTCAGCCCAAATCACAAACATCCTCCCTTGAAAAGAATGATAATCGGTGACAAAATCCATGGCATGCAGTTAAATCAAATGCAAATTTGGGCTAATAAGATAGATGCTGGGCTGCACTAGGAGAATTATTTGCACCACTGTTAGCAAAAGTAATTTTTGCTAACATTTCGGGCATAATGATTTTTGAGAGGACATTTCTAATTTTAGTGCTTATGTGATAGAAGTGGGGATTTGAAATACACCGATAAAAATGTCTTATTGGACTGTTCTTGTGGCATACCACTGATCATCCCCTGTACAACTGCTTCTCAGTACGACCATGAAAGATCAATAAATCTGAAACAAACTGGAGATTTAGATGTCCAGCTCCTATTTGAAACACACATCCTCATTTGTTCTATTCCAGATACTTGCTGACATGCAGTAATTCCAGTTTTGCTCTCTCCCCTCACTGTGCATGTAAAGGGAGGTTGGAGAGTGTCTCTGGTTTTTTTTGAGCCAGCACAGGATTAGGTTGATGCTAGCTGCTTTGCAGTGCTGGTTTTACAGCTCCATGACCCGAGCAAGGGTTCAGGACCACGTTTGATCCCGTGATTGGTGTCAACAGGGGAAAGAAAAGCAATCCCTCTAGCAAGAGAAAACATACATTTCTTGAATAGTGGGTGTTGCCCATATACTGAAATCAGATGAAAACTGAAAGGCAAATATTTGTACCCAGATAGCACAAACCTGTCTTTTGAAAGCAATAGACAGTTCCCGGGAAAAGTGATAGAGGCTTGAACTGTACAGAACCCCAGTGAGGCAATTCCCTCAAACAAAGAACACTGCTAAGGTGTTTGGAGGTTGCTGACCAGAAGTTTTTCTACATTATGACCATCTTCAGCTTTGAGGGACACCTTGGGTGCATATGGGCAACTGAAAGACAGAAATACTGCACTTGTGTTACCCACTATGACACAGGGAGCCCAAGCCAAGGCAAATAGTGAACCCAGGTCCCAACAGTCTTGCTCACAATTTCAGCCAAAGCCAGCATTTCTTCCCATCTCTTGTTTCCAAGTGGGATTGTTCTTTCCACCTGTACTTGCTTTCCTGTGGCTTGGCCATCCTCTGTCCCTGACCATCCCTGCCTGTACTGCCATGGCCATCTTCCCTCCCCAGCATGCAATGACTCAGTCGCAATGGGTATGATACCTAAAGCCTCCAACACCTGCTATGCTTCCTACACTCCGTTTTAGCAGCATGGATAGTCATGGTAGACTGACTCTGCCTTCTCATCTCAGCTGCCCTAGCACATATTCAGGCTCTGGAGATGCAAGAGAGCACTTTCCAGACCACAGGCACAAAATAATACCCAAAACTACTGCAGCACCTGCAGACCCAGCCACTCCCCGTTGACGGAAATGTGATTCTCATCTCAGTAAGAAATCAGAACAAAAGTTTTCTTTCAAAGACTTTCTGACTACAAAAACATGGGAAGCAAATACAGCAAGTCAAATCCCCAGGCTGAGATAGCATTGTCAACACAAGGCAGGATATGGCATTTGGTGTAAACTGGAAGCCATCTTATTAAAAGCTGATAGGTGCTCATGAATATAAGTTAGCAGTTTACTTTTATCTAACGGGGTTTTTTTCCTCTGAAATGACAGGTTCCTGTTTTAGTATATAAACTTGGTTTTGAGGTATTGGTGTAACATAAGACGTATCAAACATGGGGAAAACAAGACAAACCATCATAATATTGGGGGGTTTGCAACACAATTATTGAGCTTTCATGATATAAGCATCATAGTAAAATGATTAACTACATACAGGAGTGCACATCCAGCTTGCTTTGGAAAAATCACATTCCAAACACACACACACACACACATATATTTCTATAATAGCCATATAAATAGACAGTCATATCCTAACTTACAAAACATACACTACTGGCAATAAGGGCGATAAACCCTTGTCTAACACTGAACAGCTTTGTCTCTTCCCTCGCTACAATTCTCTATCATGTTGAAAACAATTTTGAATGTACTGCTGAATCCAGGCTCTGAAGTCTGCAGACTGTTAGATCACCGTGCTGTACAATCACCGAATGCCAGATTAAAGTGTACAGAGGCACCATATTACTCCATGATCAGAAAAGCACAAATACATCTTCTTTCAGTTATTATTTATACAGTTTTAAGAAGCTGAATTTCTTTCCAGAAAACACTGTTTGAGAATTTCCATCCTTAGCACACAGTAATGTCACTGGTATCTAAAGAAAGAAAGACATAAATGTGGCAATTCATCTTATAAATATTTTGTATATAATTATTAGCTTTTTAAAATTTAGGACAAAGTCACACCCATCAGATAATGTGAGCAATTTTTAAAACAACGGTGCTTTCTTGGTGTCATGAAAGGCAAAATTTAATTTAAATCTTACATTACTGCTGAAATGCATTTAATGTAACAACAAAAAAGAAAATACCCTTAGCAATGTTAATAGCTGGTTTGCTTCAACAGCCATCAGTAACTGATCGTCACAATGACTTCATGTGGCACTGAAAGCTGCAGTATCCCCAGAAGTCTCCATGCAGGGAAATCTCAAAAAGCAGTCATACAGGGAGAAACTAGGATCAGAACAGAAGCAGCTGCAGAAGCTCCATTTCTTTTCCAGCCCTAGAGACATGCCAGTCCTCTTATCTGCAGCATCAATGCCATGTCAGTGAGAGCCCAGCAGCCCGGAGAGCTCGGGCTCCTGGGGCTCAGCATGTGTCAGGAAATTCCTCCTCTTCTCTGCTGGCTGGGCTGCAGTGGCTTCGTTGGCAGTAGGAGCAGCTCAGGGAAGGCAGGAGGGAGATGTGCTGCAGGGGTCTGGGGAGGTGGGAAGCACCTGGGAATAATCCAAGTCACACTGGCCTTCTGCCTCATAGATGTTTGCAGGAGTTTCTGTGGAGAAATCCAATATACAGACAAACCAGGGAGTGGCTGTTTTCTATGACATGCAAAAGCCTCCAACATCCCAGCTGCATGGGATACATGTGAAATGAAACCTGCCTACTCATGATGGAATTGCAGTCTCAGTTCAGCTGCATAATTTTCCATTGCTGTCATATAAAGAACAGCATTTAAAACCTGACATCTGCCCTTTCAGTCATACAGGGCTTCCCCAGACAGATGACTAAACAATCACCCAGGTAAGGGGTTTCATGAGCACTTGGAAAGCTATCTTCATCTAGAAAAGACCTCTGTGCATATATATAAGCTGTGGCCAGAATTTTAAGTGATTCTTGAAAGGCTAGTTGTCAATAAGCTAAGATTTCTGATACAGAGTCTTCTCCACTGGAAAACATGGAGGCATTTATAAATTAAATGGTTTTTTTAAAGTTGAAAATTGTGGAGCTGGCATCACTGAGATATGCAATCAGCAGGGCAGATCGGTGTTATTAGCCAGAAGCACTGGCTGCACCCACTGTTTTCACCATCCCAACCAGTGGGGGACTGGAAAGCCTCCCTGGAGAACTAGCTCACAGAAACACCAGCATGTTCCTCATGCAATGAACAGAAGAAGAACAAAGACAGAATTTGGCCTTATTTTGACTAACATTTACCTGCATGTTGTGCATTCAGACATGAAGGGATGCCAAACCCCTCCCAAGCCCAGTGTTTGCATGTCCCTAACACTGAGCAGACACAACCTTGCTGATGTATGAGCCACAACTGACAGCTTGTAAAAGCCCACTGCAAGGAGCAGCAAGCCCTCCTGAAAACTCTTCCCAGGATAAAACTGAGTTTCCTACTTTTCTGCAGTGATTTTTGGGTTTGTGCATGGTGGTTGGTATTTCCCAGCTCTGTGTGAAACAGGATTGTAAATCCTGGGTTTCTTCTGCAGAAGCTGGAAAGCACAGACTGCTCACAACACTCATGACCAAATTTGCAGACTCATTCTTTTCCCAAACCGTTAAAAATATCGGGTTGTTAATTCCAATCTAACCAGCAAACCCTTCATCCAGGATTTCCTGGGAATGGCCAAGTGGTTTAGGATGCCCAGAAATCCTCTTTTTTAGGAGGTTCAAAAGCTAGGAAAAATAAATGTGTTAAACAAGGATTTTAAAGGAATAACTAAGGTGGTAGAAAACATGAGCCCAAAATGTTGGCTGTACCCACTATCCTCTAATATTTTCCCTTTCATATTATCAAAAGATCAAGTTCTTAAGCCTGCTGAACTCTGATGGCTAGGAAAACCTGAGCTCAAACAGAAGCTGCTAATGAGAGGCATTTCCTAAAGCTGCTTTAGCAGGTGTTTCCTGCTGAAATGAGGAGGGTCACGAATGGAAATCTCATTTGGAAAGTTTCTAACCCCGAGGATAATATTCAGTGGTGCTGCCACTCTCACTGCCATCTGCACTAGAAAGCGGTTCAGACTGAACTAGATAGCACTTGATCCCACTGAGTGAGCCCAATTGTTTGCATTCTTGCACAAATGTGTGAATGGCAGCCTTCCGGCGAAGCGAATGCTGGGTCTGCTCCCTTCAAAGGCTTTGCCAGTGATCCTTGCCCTGCTGGCTTCATCCTTAATTGGCCTACACGGTGGGGAGCAATTAAAAATAAATGGTAGCTTGCTGTGCTGCTGTAAGGGGAAGTTTTGCAACTCCAGGCATGAGTGCAGCTACCTTAGTCCATGGCGTATGCCATGCACGGGGAATGGCACAAGGGAAAGGGGAGAGACCTGGCTATTCTGAGTAAGTGCCAAGGGAAAAAAAAATCACACTGTTGTCTGCAATAAATCAGCATTAGTTTTACAGTTAAAGGTTTGATTGTCTGGGGCTGGAGCATGTTTTCCCTTGTGTGTCTGTGGAGTGTAGGAATGGCATTTCCTATTATGCCTGTCATCCAGAAATGGGATTTTTCATACCATCTTCACAAGACAGTATGCTGCCCTTCAATACAGTCTCACCAGAGAGAGAAGAATGGCTCTTATCTGCTTGGAAAAAAAAAATGAGGTTTCTTCAAATGAAACATCCAATACCAGAAGTTGTAAAACTAGTCATTAACGAAAGACAACTAATCTCAAAGAAAAGCAGTGTCCCATAACTGTGTCACAAGGCTCTCTGAAACTTTAGTCATTGGGGGGGAGTTTTGAACCAGCAATTAACTTGCCACAATCATGTGTATCAAGCAATGAAGTTTCTCAGATAATTTCCTACTACTTATTAATGAAAGTCTGTTATAAGGATGAACTGAAGAACACAATCATTTATGGAATTAAAACTTGAATTACAAATACGGATTTTTGCTACACAGCAACCCATATTTCCATGACATTCAGAAGTAGATTAAAGCACAAAAAAAAAGGAGGAACTGAGAGTCACTTTACTTTCCTTTATTTCCTGAAGATATTTTCCACTGAGGGTGGTCAGCTTTACCCAGGAACTCATGTCAGCAACAGCCATTTTATAAACATGACATGTGCCACTTTGTAATGATGGGGTTGCACATCATCTTTGCATCTTGCTGCTTTACTACAAAGCATCTCTGTGCTTCTTGTATCATAAATGTGTGGCACCTTCAGGGATGTCTCTTTGTTTCATGGCAGAATAAAAAGGGATGAAGTCTGCCCTAGGAAAATCTCCAGGACATCCTTTTCTTTTATCTCTCTCTGTCGATACTAAATAGAGGCTAATAAAAGGCTTTACTCAGCTGATAGCCTGAAAAATTTGTGATGCGGTTTATAAGAGCTTAGCATCTCTGGAAAAAGCTACCACTCTTTTTAAGCAGATTCAGTGAGCATGGAATAGAACTAGTGTAAGACACACACTCCTTGTTACACTCGTTTTTATGCCCAGTGTTTAGGAAGAAAATCTAGACATACATTTAAAAATTATTTGTCCCATAGCTAACATGTGATACCCCACTGTCTCCAATACACATGTCGGAGTGTGACAGAAAGGTTTATTGGTTATGGCAGGGGAGCTGGGACTAGATGGCCTTTAAGGTCCATTCCAACCCTTAACATTTGAAGATTCTATGATTCTATGTACCAGGGCAGTTCAAACTCTGTGATTATAGAGAGCTCCCCTCTCCCAGGAAATGACCTAAAAGAAGCAGTACAGAAAGATTTTTTTTTTCAGTAGATTTCATCCTCAGGAGGAAACAGGTTCTATAAATTGGATTTCTGCATAAGAAGTATCTTGTGTCTTGTGCTGCAGTGTAGCAAACCATCTGAACTGCACTGACAGCATATGATTTACTCAACTGCTGAACTAGGACATTTATGTGCAAGCACATACATTTGCTGTATTGTTTGTAGGCACCTCCAAAATTCACCTTCTCCAAACCTGCAAAATCTCAACAGCAGTAGGATGCTGTGGGGGTGGCAGAGACACTTTTCATGTTCTCTCCATAGAGGGCTGGAGAAGATAATGTAATTTCTAATTCTTCAACAAAGAAATGTCACTCATCCAAGGCACTCTCCTTTCAGTCCATTAATTCCTGATGCAGTTTCTAAAAGAGAAAAAGTTCAAAATGAGGCAAATCTCTCTAAACCAGACCTGAGCACAGAAACAGTGAAGGGCCAGTTGCTTAGTGATAATCACAAAGGCAAAGAAGAAAATACTGCTCTATCTACATGGTCAATGTGATGAAAAGGCCATGGCCTTGCAAGGGTTAAAACGTTGAGCTGGTTTATTCTCTTGCTTGTGAAGATTTCTTATATGCTCATTCTACCTGATTACATTCAACATTGACAATCAGGTTTTCTGACCCCAGGATTAAAAAAAATTACTATTAATAATGCTAAGGGTTCTAATATATTGTTACCATGAGCTTTGTAGTAAGGTCTTTAAAAATCAAGTGGTATTCCAAAGTACAGGGCAATTTACAGCATTTTGCACATACTTTTTCTTCCTCCCACATACTTAAAATACAGCATTTAAGCACTATGAAACATGTTTAGATGAGGCACAAAAGATTTCAATGATATGAAGTCTGCCCTAAAAAGTTTGTCTGCTCAGACTATTAGACAAAATCTGTGAGAAGACTTTACTATGAAAAAAATTACTTTTGCAAGGGCTGGTCTTATCAGCCATGAGGTCACTTATTGAAGTCCTTTCCCCACTGCTCAGAACCTTTGATCCCCTAATAGTCACTACATGGGTCACAGGTCCTCCATATGGCAGGAGTATATCACCAAAATAATTTCTGACTGTTGCCAGTGTCTTCCTGTTCAAGAAGCACAAGACAGAGCTTAGGGAAAACTCAAATTTTTTAGTGTTAATTCCTGACAACAGTGCTTGTGGTTACAGTAGCAAAAATGTGATTTTTAAAAAGCAAACCATAAAAATTGCAGTTTTGCTTACCTACCTGCTAAGGGCTTTTCACATTTACAAATCACTCCAAAATAGCAGAGTAGGAAGTGAGACAAAGATATTTTTTTTTCTTTCTTTACCAAAAGGTTCTATAATTCTTTAATCAAGAATGAAAGAGGAGCACTGCCCTGACCCATCTAAGAGGACTGACAAAATGAAGGTGCACATAATTTCTAGCCCCAGAAGTAAGCTGTATATTTATACAAATTATGCAAACCTTGAGGGAATACAATACAAAGCCAATAGTGCAAATGAAGTAAAGAGTAACACAAACATAACAAAACTCCACAAGGGGAAATCCAGATTGTGTAGCACCTATGCACTTGTGTAAACAGGCCACTTCCATACTGCGTGGTGGCAATTTTCAGTGTCCCCGAATCCCTTTCCCTCAATAAACTTTGCATCTTAAGTTGCATGTCACAACGTGCTGGAGAAGGGCAGGTACCGGAACGAGGAGCTGTCAGTCCTGGACACATCCCTCGCTCATGGCCACCAGTGCAGCACCATCTGCTGGGAACACAGACACTTTGGACAAATCCTTCCAGCATCAGTGTTTGTCACCACCTGTCCTAAACACGACACACAGAGAAAATTTCCACCTCCCCACTTTTTTGCCCTTCTTACAAAGATGAAGTGATTAACCACCAAAGATGAAATGATTAACTAACCAGACTATTACTTGAGCAACTGGAAGCTCAGAGGACTTTGCAGAAAGCCATAGGGTACACAGCTGGCATTTTAGGGTCCTGTTCAATAAGTCACTTTAATACAGTTACAGGTTAGTGATGCTAAAATGAAGCCAGGAACAGGAGGCAGGGCCCCTTGGACTGAACAATGTTTTTGGGTGTTCAACCCTTGTAAGGAGACTGGTTTCAGACATTCAAAAGTGAGACAGAAAAGATAAGGGTTAATTCAGCAGAAGGTGCTGCTAGGTGAGAGAGCTAAGCTCGTGAGTATAGCACTAGCCAAGTTATTATGTCAGAGTTAAATCTGTGGAAGAATCAGTCACATTTTCACAGTCAAAACTAAGTTTCATTATAAAGTAGGATACCAACATCTTTATTAGTTATGAAAAACACCATGCGTCCTCCCTACATTAACAACAAGAGCCAGCTGGAAAATTTTGGCAGGCTTTTATTTTTTCTCTCAGAAAAACATACATTTGAGGAGTCTGAACCTTTGACAGAAATTAGAAAACTTTTACCCTGAAAAAATACTGCAGGACAGAATTTCTGCAACCTCAGAAGGGCTGGTTAAGGGTACAGGCAATACACTGAGGCAACTATACTGTTGCTGCTGTGGGAAAAACTTTGATTAGTCCTTCCTCAGGGATCTCCTCATCCCATCCTGTTGAGTGACATAGGCAGGGCCAGAAAGACATTAATGAAAAATGTCCAAATGTTTTGCTTACAGAAGGAAATACAGAGTGATACTCCTGGAGGTTTCAGTTTTGGGGGGGGACATTTTTGGCAAAACCTTTATTCCTGGATCTCCTTCAAAAGCAACGCAAAACCTCTGAAAGCTAATGATCCCTTAGTATGATGCAGCTTAGAGTGAGTTGAACTAAATTATACTATCTTAGGGTAGAAACTTTACATTGAGTAAAAGAGAGGAAAGATGTCCAGGAACTCTTGGTGGGGTGGTAGGCATTATTCAGTATCAGCTAACCAGTTATGCATGCTGTAAAGTGGTTCAAGATTAGAAAATATATCAGAGATTTAAAGACCAGAGGCACTTAGGAGAGCCAATCCATCCAGTTTGCTTCAAAAACTCTTCCACTTCTTTTGGTAACCCTGTGGACTCAGCTAGCACAGACAAGTCTGCTTATGTGTTCAGACTTTCAGTGAGAATTAACTTTTTATTCACTGAGAATGTCATCATGGATTAACAATCAAGAAAGGGTCATCCATCATGTTTTTCAAATAAATTCTTCCTGTTTATCAATGTATCAAAATATTACTAGGTTTTCATCACCACCTGGCTACAGCTTTGCAAATTCACTATACCACCATGGCTCCACAATTGAATTTGCAAGCAGGGCAGCCATTCATTCCTGAAAAATCCAATCTACTACCCACAGCCTATATTTCTCCTAAAACATTTTATGATTCTGAAAAACAATTTCTATCATGAGAATTTCATAAAATAGCTGGGAAATTTGAGTGTATAAATCCATATAAATACCTAACTGTAACAAGCTCTGGCATTTTAATTCAACATAGTTTAGTTTCCTTCTCATAAAAATGGTTTCATTTCACAAATAGTACATTTTAACATATGAATTAATATAGTTTGGATATGAAAGACAGTCCTGATTAATTCTTTTTTCCAACTATTTTTAGTAACAAAAATGGACAGGAGGGAAGGTCACTGTGACCAGCAGTGTTCTCTGAATCCAGCTGGAGACTGCTCACAGCAGCTATTTACAGTTTCAGTAGACAAATCCACAAGCCCCAAGTATTTCTCAAGCGCTAAATCAATTAGTCAATATTTAAAGGCTATATATGATAAAATTCTTTGTTCAGTTGCCCCTGCAAACATTACCACTTTTATCTCA
Organism: Corvus cornix cornix; assembly: GCF_000738735.6. NCBI lineage: Eukaryota > Metazoa > Chordata > Aves > Passeriformes > Corvidae > Corvus > Corvus cornix. The sequence goes on from NC_046333.1 coordinate 37,376,776, forward strand.
CATGTTCAGGGCACAGCAGCAACTTGCAGGCTCCATCAGCTCCTCACTCTGAGAATCAAAGACACCCAGAATAATGGTTTCTGACCCAAAAGCCTACAGTTTAAATGGCAGGCCTCCCCAAAAGGATGACATGAAGGGATATCTGGAAGGGGATAATAAAAATGTATAGGTTGGGTGTCCCAGTGAATACTATTGCAGTGTATATAATTCCTTTTCAGAACAGTATCTCTTCTGCATCTCCATTTGACTAATGAGGCGTGCTGCTTTAGTTTGGTTTTTATAGCAAAAATAAGCTATATACTGTAGCCGTTTTATAGGCTATGTACTAATTCATATTATGTGGCTTGAAGCCTTCATGCATGGAGGAGCAGCAAGCAGACAAGAGAAAAGAAATGGCAGTTTCCTCACAGAGCATGCCAGGATTTCTCTTTCCATAGTCTCCTGCTTCTCCTGTTTCTTTTTCTTCTCCCAAAATGCGGAGGTTTGTACATGTGTGAAGCCTGGCTGTGGTGGCAGAGCACATACTCCAGCTCATGGGGCCAGCACGTGCTGGTCAAGGAGGTTTACCTGTCACCCTGAAAGTGAGAAACAGACGCAAAATCCAAGCTGAGCGTTCAAGCATGGAGAAGGTGAGGTTATAGCATGGCGAGATTTGAATACAAGTTCTCATTCACACTGGGGTGTGTCCTTAGCATCTACTCACACATAAAAGGGGAAGACCAAGAAAACCCATCACAGAGCTCTACGCAACCCCATGTGTAGCCTCTTGGCAGTGCAGTAGGTTCAGCTGCACCAACAAATTCCAAAGTAAATTAAATGTAAGGACTCAGTGCAGCCCCTGAATTGTTTACAGTAACTTTCCCATCTCACTCCACAGAAAGCATTTATTCAGGGAAAGAGGAGAATGAGGGTATCAGAAAACAGGTCTCTGAAAAAGCAAATGCTGTACATAGTGCCTCACTTTTTTAATGAGGCAGCAATTCGTTAATTCACCTTTCTGTTTTAATAAATACAGCCTATAAAGTAAGGAAACGTATTCACAGAAGCCTGTAACTACTTCAAAGGAAAGATGTTAGTTAAAAACATCCAAACAGATTCCCAATTGGAAATAATTTGTCTTTGGCTATACATACTAATTTCCTCAGCAGCCAGGAAAACAAGCTAACAGCCCCCAGAAAGACCACAATGCAGACTTATGTGACAAACCACTACGTGAAGATGAAGCGTAAATGTTATGGGTGGGTGGGGAAAAGACAAGGTACCGAGTGTATCCTGCAGCACAGGAAGAGGTTTCAGTTCAGCATTTGCCCAGCCCTGATCACCTGAATCCCTGCCAGCATCATTCTTAGCCCACATAAGGCAAGTGACTGATTTCAGTTCTCAGACTGTTGAGCATGCAAAACGAATACAAATACCTGGCTTTTTTCAAGATTCAAAACAGAATAGGAAACTCAAACATAAGCTGCAAAGATAAATTACTATTTGCATGTTCACAAAAGCAACTTACATCATTCTAATGTAAACAAATATATTGTTTACATTTATTCATAATTTCACTACACAACATAAACTATATATATAAATTATTTTCCTGTAAATTCCCATGGACTGAGGAAGAGGCTCATTTATTGGAACAGTCCTGAAAAACATTCAGATGCGCTACATATGGAAACATATTATTCCACAGAGGGATTAATACTGCTTTGCAGCTTGTGTCCCTCAACTTTAGGAAATCCTCAGGAACAACATTTACGGCCTTCTGGTCATAAAGCTCTGCCAACAATTTTAACGCCCATGGAAGCTCTTTCCCCTCCAGCAGGTCTTCTCACAAGCAAGATGGCCCCTGACACCCAGTCTTGCCTGAAACCCTGTTCAAGATCTTATAATCAGTAGCTCTGTAAGCAGTGGGAAAAGACCTGGTATCTGACATCTCTCTTTTCTGTGAATTCATTCGTGTTTAAAAAAGGTGAGCCTTTCTTTCCATGGAAGATTTCTCATCTACATGAATGTCCATCTTCATGAAATATGCAGGAATTTAACAGCCCTGCTCTCTATCCCATAACAGTCAAATTTAGACAAAATTCCCCAATACTTACTCAGAGACCAGGAAGGAATGACTGACATAAGCAGGCACACAAATAGTGAATGCAACACAATTGCTGCAGCCAAGAAGGAAACTGAGTGCCTTGCTGTTCTAACTTGTGTGTTGAATGGTGACAACAACATTGCTATTCATTGAGAATTACCACTTTTTGCCAGCCTTTTTACAGGTGGGTAAGCATTTGGAAGAAAGGCTCCTGAGGTGCAAGGAAGGTACTTCTGCATAGATACTATAACATCAGAGAAGACCTGCTCTTCTTTGTTTCTGTACCCTGTGCTGTGTGAATACATAACCTCATTTCCTACCTGATCATCACACCATGATTAATGCAAAGCACCCCAATTTTCATCTTGAGCAACGTGCCAAATGTTGTGAATGTGAAACTACAGTTTTAATTATCATTATGAATTAAAGTCTTTAAACCATCCATGTACAGTCTCTGCTCAGAAAGTCTTCACATCTTCACAATACTAGCACTTGAGATGGCTCATTCAATTGTCCTCAGCTGACTGATCCGGGGACCAGGAATGTAACTACTCACTTAAGAATTCTACCAATGTAATAGTAATAGTAATAGTAATAGTAATAGTAATAGTAATAGTAATATTATGCAGAAAAACTACAGTGGAGTCATGACTCATAATGGGGTTTCAGAGCTATTGTGTTATATTATTAAAGGATGTTTTCTCTGTTTGGTATCAAAGGAATTGCTTTAGAAAGTGGCAAGGCTGAAGGGAAGTCCAGCAAATAATTCCCCCTGTAACAGTGAAACATCTAGTGTCTTCAGTAATTATATATTTGTCTACACCAGCAAGCACGGAGACATTCTGATCAGCTCTTCACAGTAACAGAGTAGTTGTTTGCGGGGAAATGTCTCCAGAAATTACACTTTCCACAATTACTTATGTGCTTAGTCTGACCCACCAAGTGACAGCCAAGCCAAAGAGTGGACACTCTTGCAGTTAGCACAGCATGGAACCTGGGCCATCACAAACACATCAACAAACCTCATGCTGATTAGAAAAATATTTATCTAGGTGAAGTAGTGAAAAAGAAATTTTCTGTCCCCAAATGCTGGCTAAGCAGTAGGACACAACAGGCAAGGAATATTTAGATATCTCAGCAAATAGCTGGGATACCACTCAGAGGTTCTGACCCAGCTACTCAGCCCACCAAAATACGAAGATATGCAAGTGATGTCAATATTAAGCAAATAATTTATGCTGGATGCAACTCCATGCTGAATGGGTGCCTTCCTTTGACTTAGCATCAATGAATTTTACTTCCAACCTCCACTACAGCACCTAGTATGTGCCTGGTTTATCTGAAGATCATTTTCTGTTGTTTTCAAATAGCATAGTTAATTACATGCAAAGAAGTAAGCAGATGAATGCAAATGCAGGTAAATATCCGATCCACTCTGCTCTTTCCTACACAGCAAGATGTTGCAGTCTTGTATATGTGAACCAATAATGCCAGCTTTCATGCAACTCTTCCCATAGATTACCCTGAATATGTCAGGGGGAAAATGTTCAGTGGTAAAGTCAGTATACATTTCAAAATGGCAGTTAGGGAAAGCTGTATAATCAGTGCACTGCACAACAGTCAGCATGGTTTCATCAACTGTAAAAGGTACTTTCATATTACTAGAGAGTAATACTGCCTCAAAAATATATATACATATGTAAGTAGCAGACATTTCCTAGATCTGCAGCTCTAAAAACACAGAGTAACTGCAAATGCACTCTTCAGGTTCAAAACTATATATACAAATTATGTAATGTACCAGGGGATGTGGAGTGACCTGATGCTTATGGACAAATCACCCAAGGAAGAAAAGACACAGCAGGCTGTTCTGAGGCTCCACACTTGGTATGTCAGCCACCTTGACACTACTAAGCAGACAAAGATGTAAGGTCCTAATGGATGACCATGGCACAAGAAATTGAATGTAGGAGCCAGTCACTTTCAATGCCTAACAGCAAGATGAAGTAGGTCTCAGATTGGGGCCCCAGTTTACGATTGATCACTGTCACTATTCAAAGTTCAGGCTCTCTTCACTTTTCCTAGGAGCACTGCTAAAGACGACCCCCCACTGTTTCTTCAGTCAGTCTGAACCACAGGAAAGTTTTCTATTACTGTGTTTAGTCTTCACCACTCTTTTCTGTGGTTTTCTGAAGCAATTTGGGGTATTTTCGTCTGTGTTCTGTCTAGCACTGTTTTCCCTGATTATCTACCGGTTTACTGCATTCTGTCTATACCTTACTGAACCCCTATCATTTCTAATCCTATGCCTTTTCTAGCTCTGATTTATTCAACTTTAATTTCCTCTTTTCCTTTCTCTTTTAACTTTCTCATCTAAAAATCACTTTTTATAATCTTTTTTTGGCACCAAGATGGAGGTGTCACATACTTGCTGGTGTCCAGATGCTTTTCTCCTAACTCCATCTTTTTCATCCAGGCACTAAGAAGTTGTTGATTCTAAAGACAGACTTAGTGGTAGGTACATGGTACGTATTATCTACGTGAAAGCAAAGATATGTTTTATTAAGAGAATTTCAAAATAAATTGAGACTGAATGTTGTGGTGATGCGATATTTTTATTGTATTTTCGTATGTTCTCTGTACCCCGAGGGTTCATCCCTACCTTCCCCATTCCTATTCCCAGTTGGTTTGCCCTAGACCCAAGCCGCTCCCCCGGTGTTCCCCATGTGGTTGTTCTCCTCTCCGTGTTCTAGTCGGTTCCCCATCAATCACCCAAACCCCGCCCATTACTCCCAAACGTTCTGTGCCTGTCACCAAAGCCCTCCCTAATTACCCCTATATGGTCCCCGTCAATCCCCCGAGATCCTGCCCCTTCAGATACCTCCCCTCTTGGAAATCCGCTAAACCTCGATGCCTCATTGGGGCATGTGACCCCTTTCCCTCCACTCCTCGAGACTATTGGCCCCTATGAGTGTCTATCCCTGTCCATATCCCTCCCCGAAGAGATTCCTAATTGGTCCCCAGTTAAGCCATCCCCATTGTAACGCCTCCCTTTATAAGATGTTTCCCGGATTTGGTCTGGCTTGTTCTCTGAGGAGACCCTTCAATAAACCTGGATTACCTCCTGTTGCAAGCTTCCTCGCTACTTTTTATCCTCTCCCTCTTCTGGGCTGCTGACAGCCACTGTGCCTGGAGCTTCAGCCCCCCTGGACAGAGCTGAACTGCAGAGGAGCGGCTTTAAAGCCAAGAGCCTCCGGCTGCTCCCCACTCCTGCCGCACACTGCAGGGGATAGCTGAGCAGAGCAGCGAGTGGTCAGTGCGACAAAATGTGTAGTCCCCTACTTGACTAGTTAATCCTCTATTGCTTGTGTATTTTTTATTCTAATTCCAGCTAGACAGGTAGTTTATTCTTAAACTCCTAGCAGCTGAAATTTTAAAAAGAGCCATGAATGAAAGGGAGTAAAACAGAATACGAACCTTACACAGGAGTTCCCTTGTGGAACCTTAAAACTGATTAGTGCCACTTTCTGTAAGGTTCAGATCAGATGTGATCATCTGGAAAGTCAGTCTTCCAGAATAAATGTCAAGCACCACCATTACCAAAAAAGAAGGCAAATTATCAAGGCTTGCAAAACCCAGTGTGAGAGGTCCTTATCCCTCCTATGTCTATCCTTTGACGGAAACAGAATTGCCAGAGGGAAACACTGATTCTATACAATCAATAATCTTGATTTTCATGCTGTCACAATTCAGTAGTAAATTAGGAATCAGAGGATCTACCAAGAAATGCCAGATGGTTCATTACAAAATATAGCAGCTGTCCTTTTTCCTCCAATGACTCGTTTTAAACTGGTGGAAAATGAAGTTACTTTAATCTGCCCTGTACAGTTCTATAATAAAAACAGACATTAAAATAAAGGTTGAGGTATCCAGCTACTCACTGGATTCACCTAGTCTGCCACCACAAAGCCATGTAATCACTCACAATGAGTGTAATCACGCAGCAGTTTCACAAAACAGATCACGTATTTTCACCGAGGTATCTTCGCTCTCACCACCCTACTGGCCTTTGTCTCACAGAGTTCACAGTGTCAGGGCAGACAAGGAAACAGCTGTCAGTATGAACTGGGTCAACACCTACACACAGGAGTACCAAGGACATGAGCTGACCACGAACATTGTACCTCAAGCCCAATACAAGGGCAGTTAGCAGCATTCTCATTAGATGCCATGTCAAAGGTGGCTCCTGACTCAAGAGCCTGGAAGTGAAAAGCAAAGGCAATTTTAGAGGGATATACATGAATGGATTGAGAAAAAGACCAACTTCTTACTTCAACAGATTAGCAACACATGTATTTCCAAAGCACCAATGTATTTGAACAGAAAGCAGGGGATAAAGAAGTTACTTAAAATTATCACAAAAATATTTACTATCTCTGGGTTCTAACTTTGCAAAACCAATAGCTCAGAACTGTTAATAAATCCCTCGGGTTACAAAAGGATCATTTCTTAGACATACTGGAATGAAACACTTTCCTGTTTCTTTTTAGCTGTATTACTTAAGGACTTAATTTGGTGTGTTTTGAGAATGTAACAGACTAGACATATTCTTCAGAGCTCAGTCTCAGTTATTACAGCACAGCCAAACTCTTTCCACCATGGTTTGCTAGAGATAACAAATCTCTCCCTCAGCCAAGGGAGTGTAAAAAGCAGTGTAAAAAGAAGTGGTCCAGGGAGACATTTTTCACATTGCCTCACAAAAAAAATAGGTTCATTTTCAAGTTAATTCTTTCCAGTTCCCTAGCTAAAACAAGACAGTTTAATTCCTGTTGCTAGGTGAGTACATTAGCAAAGTCTAAAATACAGCCCAATAAAAAATTTATATGATTTGCTCACCTGTGTAGCTGGATTATGTGTTTATAAATTTCAATCTTTCAAAAACTTTCGGAAGATTGCTCAAATGTATCATTGTTAGATCTGCAACCACAATTTCTCTGCAGTAGCAATGTAAATTACATCAGTTGGGGAGCTAAATGCACACACTCCTCTGAGGAAAAAAAAAATTATGGACTTCACATAAATGTAGTCACACAAGTTCCTTTTTCCCATTTCAAATTTGCCAGACATCTCTAAGTATACTGGTAATTCTGGGGGAAAAAAGTATTTTAGGCACCACGATTCCCTTTTAACTTTCAGACACCTGGTACCTCATCTTTCTATAACTGTCTTGAAGTGTCTAGAATAACAAGAAATCACTGAAACAAAGCAACAGATCAGCAAAAGCTGAATTAGTTCTAAAATTTAGATATGGCATTGAAATAGAGAACTATAAAACTCAAGAGGAACAAGCATTTATCTTTATTTCTAAACAAGATGTAATTTAAAAATAAAGTTTAAACATTTCCTAGCAGTATTACTAATTCAAATGTTGTTGAAATGTGAAAATAACTAATTTTTCATCCTTAAGCTGTTTATATGATTTTTGAAAGTTTTTTCCACTTTAATAACCTACAGTTTTAATAAACACTTGACACAGAATTTCTTTAAATATGCCTATATATTAAAATTCTCTTATCTTTCAAGTATTTTTAAAAGATGGTTAAATTGATCCACTTTGCAAGACAATGTTTATACCACCTCTTTTTAGCAGTATTGTAAACTGAATGCAATCTGGTTTTTAACATAATCCACAGCTGCTTCAAAATGTCCTTTCTGAAGCTCTAGTGCTTTTTCAAAGTACTTTAATGAAGAATGCCTTTAATTAGTATTCATTTCAAGTAGATTTTTTATTCATTTCATAAAAATCTGGTCTGAGGAGAGTTCTCATCATTTTAAATAACTGACTAAATACTAAAATCCTAAAAATTAGAGTGAGCAGTAAGATAATTCATATGCCATTCTTCCAGATTTCCTTTATTTCTGCTTTTCAGCATATCTTCTTCATCTTTCTATCATAAAAGACTCTGTTACACACTGAAGAAAGTTTGAAGTGGAAAGGTTAAATGGTTAAATTTCACCAGAGCTGAATGTTTTATGTAATACTGGCCTTGCAGAACACTGACAATGATAAATACTGTGCAGTTAACTCCCTTTTATTGGGTCCTTTCTGTCCCAAGGACCAGAAGCACAATACTGAGCCACAGGAGAAACTGCCTAAGAAATCTGTATTTTCTGCTTTGATTAGCTTTAGTTAGCCATTTCCTGACTTTTTGCATTTAAGCATGTATGTGCAATCTAAAAAGATGATAAGCAAATTAAAGTTTAACCATTTCCCAGCCTTCCTGTTCTTTCTTTATCTATGGAGAGATTTTAGCAAAAATCCTATGTTCTCTGTCTTTATTTGGATTGAAATGTATTATCTCTACCTCTGGATGGAGAAACAGAGATAAAGTGAGTTACATGGGCTGAAGTTACATAGTGAACCAATGCCAATTAGTAAAATACACCTTTCCAACTACTCTTTTACATCCCCAGGACTGCACATCTAGCAAGCTGTGATGTAAAGTGCCTTATTTCTTTGCACAGATCTCAAACTAGGATGTATGAAATGTGAACACCAGAAAGCACTAAGCCATGGTGAAATGAATTTGAGGGAGGTACTTCATCCCTCAGAGACCACCTGAGGCAAAGAGAAAGGGACTGCTAGTAGGACACGGTCATTTACTAACCATGTGCAATTTTGCTGATTGCATTGTTGGCATTAGAGTACCACCTTATCAAGTTTAATAATTTGGGATCTTCATAGCACCTGCCACTTAGATTCAGTCTTTGTGCAACATTGATTTTTTAAGCTAACTTCTACATGTTCACATTATCACGCAGGGGATGGTCCTGAAGCCTTACCTGTGTTGAAACTATCACCCCATTCAAAGCCCAAACACCAACTTCCATTGTCTTCTGACTATATAATCTATTTGAATGATTTTTTTCCCCCTAACTCAAGTCCTGAGAATCCGTATTATTTGAAATACAAAGCTGATGTCCTCAGCATGAGAGAGACATGGAGCTCTTAGAGGAAGTCCAGTGGACAGCTTTATAGCTGATCACAGAACTGGAGTATTACACAAGGAAAGGCTGAGGGAGCTGGGCCTGTTCAGCCTTGAGAAGAGATGACTGAGAGGGGACCTCATCAATGTCTGCCAGTATCTAAAGGGGGGGTGCCAAAAGGATGGAGGCAGGCTCTTCTTGGTGGTGCCAATCAACAGGACAAGAGGCAACAGCCAGAAACTGATGCACAGGAAGTTCCAGCTGAACATGAAAAGCTTCTTTACTGTGCAGACAACCACGCACTGGAAGAGGTTGCCCTGAGACAGTGTGGAGTCTCCCTCACTGGAGACACTCCAGAACCGTCTGGACACAATCCTGTGCCATGTGCTCTGGGATGACGCTGCTTGAGCAGGGGTGTGGTCCCTTCTGACCTGACCCATTCTGTGATTCTGTGAAAGAACCGCATGGCCCCTCAGTGTCGGCGAGCTTCTGAAGCGCTGTGCTCGAAGGAAGGAATACTGCATCCCTGAGGTGGATGGAACACCCGACGAAATAGGCGAGCCTGGGTCTTTACCCACGCGACTCCGAGTTCGGGGCGAGCTGAGCGTTTGCTCACAGGCTCTGGCAGTTCCACACCGAAGCCCGTTACCTTGGGTGCCCCATGAGCCCGCGGCTATGGCTGTGCCCGGGCCCGGCAGCTCCCCATAGCGCCTCGGGCGCCACGGGGCAGCACGACGGCTGCGCAGCGTAAATCGGCGCACGCCCGCCGGCCCGGGCGCTGCAAACACCGAGGCACGACCGCCCGGAGGAACCGCTCTCGCTATCCCCAGCGCTGGGGTTTAACCGTGCAGGCGGCACCGCTGGCCCGGCGAGAGGGCGAGCGTAGCCAGGCGGGTGTTCCCGCCGCCCCCCGCCTCTCCTGGCCGCGCCACGGAGCCGCCTCACGCCGCCGACCACCATTGCCCGCCGGCGCGGCGGCAGCTCGGCGCTTTGGGCGGGCAGGGGGCGCTTGGACGAGGCGTCGAGGGGACGGATCGGTAGACGAGGGTAGAGAGAGAAAAGGTGGGAAAGTGGCGTGCGAGGCTGCAGGCAGCGGCCTTCTTGAGTCTGAAGAGGTGCGAGACTGCTTCCTTCACCGCCCTGCTCTGTGAGAGGTTGCTCCGGGTGTGTGTTTGGGGGTGGGGGGATGTGTGTCAGAAAGGGCTTGTCGGTGGCCGTGGTTTTTCTCTGGGCGGCCTGGGCTCCCCTGGTTGTCCCCTGAGGCGGCAGCCTGGGAGGGGTTGTCCCCACCTCCGGGTCGGGCCTACAGCCACTGCGGGTGCTGGGCTAGCGAGATTGCAGCGAGAGGTGCGCTGGCGAGTGGGTTTTGTGGGTTCTGCTGCTGTCTCTGCACCACCGAGATGGCGCGGTTGAGGTCAGGGAAAGTGGTGAGAGCCAGCGAGGTGAAGCCGGTTGATCCGGAGGTCACCAGCCCCGGCTCTTCTGGTGCAGGGTGTGAGGCAGGGGAGAAGCTGGTACTGAGGCGGAGCCCTCGCCTGGCACCAAAGAGAAAGCCTGAGCAGCCCTTCCCTTCCTTTCCGCAACCTGCCAGGCTTTCCGGTGCTTCCTTTAAGCGTTTTGCTCCTCCTGTGCCCGAGCAGAAGGAGCAAGGTGAGAACAACCGGAAATTCCCAGGTAAAAAAACCAAGGGAATCCAGCACAGGAAGTCTCCCAGAAGAAGCAAGGGTGTAGCTTCACCAGTTTCAGACACAGCTGAGTGTGACGATTGGCAAGCAGCAGCCACGGCTGCAGCGATGTGCTGGGAAGAGACCGTAAGAAGAGGGACAGGTCAAAGTCAACAGCTGTTCTTCTCAGGAACTACTTTGGAGAATAAGTTTTCAGCAGGGATTGAAAGGAATGAAAGTTTCTCAGAAGACCTGAACCTCTCAGATTTCCAGGAGGGTTCAAGGAGCTCAGGAAAAGAAGGCAAATATTCCTGTATGGAAATAAAATTACAAGTCCCATCCTTGAAGGGGGAGATTGAGAGCACAGAGAGACACAGAATTTCTTGTTTTCCAGAACCAGAAGATCTGCAACCCAGAAAGGTCACATGGAGTACTGGAATGAAATGCACTGACTCTGGAATGACACAGGACATGCAAATCCCAGATCTTAAGAAGAATTTGGGCGCTCAGGAAATCATGCCTGAACCAAAACCTGAGGAAGAGGTTGATATACCAGAAAACTTGATGGGGTGTCCATTAGTCAGATCAAGAACGCTAGGGATACAGGAAAAAGAAAAGAGATGCTTGGGCAGGAAAAGGAGGAGATCGGTGGTGAAACCAAAAGTACATGGTCCCAGAGAGAGGGGTAGTTCTGCCTTGCTAGAACAGCATACACTGTTTCCAGAGTCTAGGAAACGAGCTCTGAGTATGAGGAACAGAAATGCACTCCTGTCACAGCGGCTACAGGGTCCGAGTGGACAAGAGCAGCCAACAACCAGAAGAAAGACTCAGAAGCGTTGCATGAAAGAAGAGCAGCAGAGCTCAAGCCATCAGAAAGGACCAGACAGCCCAGGGGAAAGGGGTAAGCACTGGTAGAGCTCCACTGTAGAAGTACAGATAAAGAATTTAGGCTCCTAAATTGGTCCTGCAGTAAGACCCCTTTAAAAACTGGCTGCTGGCTTAGTTTGAGAAAAACTAGGGTGTGCTTCCCAGTACTGTGAATACCACCAGTCTTAGAAGAAGACAGATTTTCAGAAAAAGGAAAGGCTTTTCTTGGAGGAGGAAAGCAGCCTATTTAACACCAAGGAGAGGAGACCAGTTAGCCTTTTGAGGGGGTAGAGAGAGAGAGAGGGAGGGAGGGAGGAAGGGGTATGGGCAGCAATAGGCAGGCCTTTGGTAAGAAGTGTTGGGAGTTTGTTTCCCCTAAAAGCATTCCTCATTTCTGCAGAGGTGGTGAGGCACAAGCAAGAAAGGAGGCAGTAGTTTCAGCAATGCCAGAATAAAAGACAGTCAATTCCTCATTCGTCTATTACCTGTTTATTTTTGAATATGTATCATGGTGTCTTGTTTCAATGTCTGCCTTTATAGGATGCTGGGGTTTGCTCTCAGAACTTTTTTGCTGCTATTTTCTGCAAAATCCCAAAAGATGTAGAAGCAATGATTGTGTTTTGATGTTTTAAGAGAATGTTGAGTCAAACTGGAACAATTCTGAAAGAGGAGTTCTAAAAGTCTCTTTTTTTTCCAGGATGATTTTTACTTTCAAAGTGGATACATTCAAATGACAAATATTTACTATAGATTATTAATATTTTATCTGAAAACCATATTCTGAAAAACTGAGGTATTAAAATTGTCTTACCTTGAAAAGGAATGTCTAAAAAAAATGACATTATACTAGCATCTTCTTGAGTTCATTCTCTAGTCTAAATTTTCAGATATACAGTTTTTTACATAATCTGTATTTGCTTTCAAATAAAAAGTAGTAGTCTCTAAAAATGCAAGTCCTTCAGTTTTCCTGGATCTTCTTGATCAGTCTGATGCATTTGATTGGACTATGTCTCTGGAAGATACTCCTATGAATAAGTGTTCCTACTAGAATCTGCTGTGTAAACAAAAGATTTTAAGGCTGAGCGTGCAAACGGCATCTGCATTTTTTTGCTAGATTTGCTCTAATTTATTTCCACCTATGTGGAATACACAACAGATACACAGCTTCCAATGTCCTTATGACACTGTAAGGGTCTGTTCCTCTTTGCATTTGTTTCTGAAGATACTACATCCTTTGTTACTGTAAGTCTCACAATAGTGTTCATTTAAAAAAAACATCATAGAACTTTACAGAAATATTTTAGCCTTATACAGTGTCATGTTCTTTAGCAGCCTTGAATGTTTGGGGGTTTTGGTTCTCTCTATAAAAGAGTTCAATAGGGTAGTCTTTTTCCCTTAAAGTTTTCTTTAATGACACTTCTTTGGTTTTTTAATCAGCAGAGGAACAATTGAAAGCAATTGAGCAGGACTCTGGTACTTTAGAGTCTGTGAAGAAAGTTAAGACAAAGCAAAACAGGGCAGAAGATTCTCAGGAAAAGGAATCTCACTATTCTAGATCTTCTGCAGTTTCTACTTCAGGTGGGACTGAAAGCAAGAGCTTTCTATGCCATGCTGTAACAAAAGAGCCTGGTGTGCAGTATAAAAAAAGGCAGAACAGATCTGGTCGAATCAAGCACTTGCAAAATTTAAGTGTGACCGCAGCTGAAAAAGTGATGAATACATCTGCAAAATGTGATGCTGAACATTGCAGTAGTGCCCTAAAGCGCTGTAGTGGCTTGCTCTGTGCAACAGGAAAGAATCCATTTGTGATGTTAGAGGATTGTAGTTACATCAATACATTAGTGAAGCCTTCAGCTAGTGGAACTACCAACAGTTATAAATTAAATGGATTCTTCCATGTAGCCCATCGTACTGGAGATCTGACTGATAGAATTTGCAGCACTAGTAGAATGCAGAATGAGAGATCACTCATAAAAGGTGGTTTATCATCTAATAAAGAAAAGAATGAAAATGAAGAAGGCTGTTTTTCAAGCTGCCTGAGTGAAAGCAATAAGTGTTTAAGGGGGAAAAACTGGAATACTGGTAGAAAGCCTAGAAAAAATACGAAAATCACGGAGGAATCTGCAGACATGGCTAGTAAATGGAAAAAGTGTGAGTTACAAACAGAAGCAGCAGTTGCCATGTCAAGCTCGTTTGCAGTTTCAGGACTAAATCATACTCTGTCAGCTTCATGTGATCATACATCAGATTTTCATACAGAAAAAAATACTCATGAAGTACAAACTGTATCAGCCTGGAGAAATAATAGTACCAAATTACTTGCATTTGAAACTGGCTTTAAGAAGACATCTGAGCTCTCTGTAATAGCAAAAGGAGAAAATTCAACCCGTGTGGCACATTGTGCAGCTGCTTCAGATAGCCTGAGAGTGTTAGCTCACATCCATGATGTTTCTGATTGTCACAAAAGCAAGACAGGAGGAAATTTGAACAAAGTTAATAAGAAATTGCTGCAGTTTACCTGTCAAAGAACAGTTCCCATGACTGGTAAAAAAATTTGGCCTGTTGAATCTTGTGCCAGGACTTCTGAATGGTTTCTTAAAAATCGTGGGTCCATCTCAGAACGAAAAAGACTTTTAAAGGCTGCTTTGGAGGATTCCTCTGATAAAAGCAGTGTTAAAGCTGTAGGACATAGGGAAGTGACTGGGAATTTGAGACAGTTGGATTTGTATACATCATTGGCAGACATTACAAAGGAAATTATGCATAAAAAGATTGATCCAAATATTGACTGTCAGACTTCACTTGAAACACCAGAATCCTCTTCTGTGGATATTTATGAGACTTTGACAATGAGCAATGAAAATGGGGAATCACTAGTTAATACAGATAGAAGTGCTGTGGCTCTTAACCATGATGATGTGCAAGAAGTTAAAGCAACCTTGAATTTTACAGCAAAACAAAAAGATGAAAATGAAGGAGATGTAACAGAAAGAAACCTGTCTGTGACAGTCCAGAATGGCACAACAGAACAAAAAGATGAAAATGAAGGAGATGTAACAGAAAGAAACCTGTCTGTGACAGTCCAGAATGGCACAACAAAACAAAAGGATAAAGATGAAGGAGATGTGACAAATAGAAACCTGTCTGTGACAGTCCAGAATCGCACAACAAAACAAAAGGATAAAAATGAAGGAGATGTGACAAATAGAAACCTGCCTGCAACAGTCCAGAATGGTACTTCTACAGATAACACAAGCAGAATAAACTCCAGCCCTGAAGTATCAGTAGTGAACCAGACATTTGCTCATTTAAACCTAATTAAACCATTAACCTCTGGAAACCTTACAAAATTCAAAATTCCTTTATGCAGAAACAAACTTGAATCCAAGAAATTGGAATCTGTCCATTCATTTGAAAGAAAAACTTGCAGTCCACTAGAGCTTCTTGAAAGCACTAGTGCTCCAGGAAGGCAGAAGACAGGTGAAGATACTTTCTTGGTGAGTTCTGAGCAGTGTCCTCTTCCTGTCATGAGTGATGCAACATCTCCACCTTCCATAGAGAAAAAAACAGATGACATTGACAGTAAGGACTTCCAGCGTGATGGCTCTGTAAAATTCTCTAATGAGATGTCTGTGCTCCCTGAAAGTTTTTCAGCATATCCGCATCCTCTTCGTGATGGACAGCTGGAGTCATCTGTGCCAGATTTCTGTGGTACTGAATGTGTGCTGAAATCTAGTTTTCCTGGTCATTCTTGGAATGCAGTCGACCACCTTGTTGGATTAGAAATAAATGATGATAGAAAATCAAGAGGGAATTTTTCACAACACAGAAGTGAAAATTTACCAGATATCCTTGAAGCTTACAACCAAGACATTCTTGTCATTGATGTGATTCAGAATGACCCTGACCTTTTTGGAACCAGTAATGAAGAGGAGTTTGCACCTGCATACTGTGAAAATTGTCCAGTGAAAGCATCCTCTGCAAACTGCATTAAAGACACAAGGCAGTGTATTAAGCCTGAGTCTCCCGTTACCTCAGAAAAGACCTATTCAGTAGAGAATAGTTTTAGGTATGCATATCATTCATTTTTTTAATCACAATACTCCTAAGTACTTTTATTTTATATCTGTATACTTTGGTTGTAGTGGTCAGGCTTCCTTAGAGAATTTCACTAATTTCTGTTGAAATTAATTTTTTATTTGGTATTAAGTGGCTAAGTTTGATTGAGCTATGACAGTATTCTGAATGCAGATAAATTAATTTGTTCTTTGTAAGAGCTGGGATAAACTCTGAGTTGTAGGACAAGCTAGTCCTAAAGGACTTGTTTAAACGAAGTGAATTATGAAAATAGAAACAAAGGTAATTAAAAGTAATACTCAGTCTGGTTGACTGGAGATAGCAGATACCCCTTTGAAGGCAGTTTTCTTAGTTGTAAAGTGGTATAATACTTAGAAATGTTTTTACTTTTTAGGTGTATCTTATTCTTCTCTTGGATCTGTAAGAGTAAATGGTTCTCTCTACAGTAGTATTCCGTTCTGCCATTGTCCTTCCCTCCTTTTCTCCTATCCTGAGCCATATGAATATTTTTCAAATGTGTAATTTGGCTCAGGTGGTGTAAAGGTTTATAATCCTGCATCTTCATTCAGCAAGTTCCTGGTGTAAATCACTAGGTGTTAATGTTTTACTGGGTTTTGAGATAATAATAAAAGTCACAGGAGGAGGAAAAGAAGTTTAAAGTAGAAACTAACTTTTGTAAATGAGGTAGTAGTTCTTCGGGGAATGGATGAACTACTGGATCTACTGTCCAGTCTGTTTTCTCTCTTAAGCTTTGATACTTGTGTTCAGTGAAAAAAGTTTTAAGATTGAGTTTTTAATTTTACCAAGAAAAACATAAGGTTTAAATAGAAATAATGCAAGATTTTTCTCTGAAGATTAGTTTTTTTATTGGGATGGGTGTTCTAATTTTCTGTGTGTGGTCTTTCTAGGTGGCTTTATGTTACCTGTATTTTAAGTAACACTTCAATTATTTTCAGGATTGTGTCACCTTATAACTGCATTCTTCTCTTTTTTTACTCGCTGCTCTCCTTATCCTTTCCTTTTCATTAAACTCATGTGCAAAAGAGGAAGAAAATCTTCTTTGAGGTGTTGAACACTTTTTTGAACATGAGACTATAAAATTTTCAGATGATAATAGAACAAAATTTCTGCTAAAACAAGCCTCTAGGGAACAGGGCAAGTCTGTAGTAGGAGCATCCAACTTCTTGAGAAGCTGCTAGGCTGTATCATAGTAAATTCATTAGAAGGAGTATTCATTTTGGGCACAGTGTGTGTATGATACTGATGCCATGATGATTTTTTGCATTTTCTTTTATACCCCTTTTATAGCTTTTTGTATTCTTAGTGATTTTTAGCCTACATTCTTAGACTTACTTTGTTAAGCTAGGAGACGAAACATCTTAGAAGGCTCGTAGTTATGGATCAGAAAGCCCCAGACACCAAGGTCCTTTCCAGAAGGAAATTTTGTGAACTAAGATAGAACCATCCAGGGGAAGGTTCCTTGGGGAGGGGGGCTCACTCGAGCCTCTCACCCGGGAACCTCTGGTAGATATGCTAATTAGTAAGAGCTATAAGGTTATACCCAATCTATCGTGTTTGTGCATTGCGGGGTGCATTTCAGTGCATTCCACCTGGACCTGGTGCACCTAAGGCTCCTTACAATAAATACCGAGGTAAAATCCCTTTTTCCCTTCTAACCATGTTTGATTCTTGATTTTAAGAGCAGGGAAAGGCATCAATACCTCATACACACTGTATAACAAAATGAGTATTTACTGTATATTACCCAGGGTAATAATGGCAGTGTTTTCCAATTGACTGTTCAGACAACTCTTGCACAGAATGGGAAACCAGAACTTCTGAGCCCTCGTGTATTGGTTATGGTAATAAAGTTTGCTGTTTATCTAAATATTAACTGAAAATTTTGTTGGATCTTGTAAGTACTTTATAGGGGAGGACAAATACTCCCTTAATTATTAATTACATTTAGAGTAACATTACAGATTATTAACTAGATGAACAATGAACTTGTTTGCAAGTCACACTAAAACTTTCTTTCTGATGAATTGTTTTGCCATTAGCCAAGGCAAATAAAAATGCGTGGTGATTCTTTCTTAGAATTTCCTCTTGATTTGCTAAAGAAACAGGCAAAATTTCTTACTTTGCTTTTTACTTTCTATAATTTGATGCAAAGATCATTAGATGGTGGTTAACCATAGCTGGTAGCAGTCAGGAACATATTAAAGAACCGGAATATGAGAATATTGAAATAAGGCAATAGACCTTACCACAGTTTTATCAGGTAATTCGTGGTATCACCAGATAATACCAGATCATGGCCAGTTCATGCTAATTTTTTTTGTTGTTGTTGACTTTTACCAAATACAGTTGGAACTTCAACAGGTTATTTCTCTGGTGCTTGCATTTTACATAGAGAACAGTGCTGGTCACTTCCAGGCATCAGGAAAACATTCTGGCCTGAAGCCTGAATGGGGCAGTAGAACTCATTTTTCATATATGCTTCTGTTTGTCATTTTCTGTTGCCTTGACTAGACAGCTTGCTGTCATTGCACTTGGTGTTATTCACCAGGTACAAGCTTCTAAAATCTGTGATGATGATGTTTTATATATTCTGTATGTAACATTTAAATATGTATTTGTACCTCCTGATTCTAAGGAGAAATATTTATTTTTTTCCCAACTTATCTTTGAAATAGATATCTTTCTATGAACAGTTGTTTTTGTTACTTTCTTTGAGATTCATTGTTATGCAAATTATCTTGAATATAAAATTACTATAAATCACATTTTTTAGAAACTGATGAATTGGCTCATTAGCACAGTGTTTCCTTGATTTGCTATGCAGAGAAAATTTCCCTTCTCGGTATTTTAAGCAAAAATTAAATGAGATAATGAGCTTTTACTGAAAATTTTGGGTTTCGAAATGTCTTGGTTTTACTTAAAATGTTTAGGCATATACCTGAAGGTATGAACATAAGAAAGCCAAAAGAGAAAGTTAAAAAGAGTCTTAAAACAGTGTGTTGGATGTAAGGACGCTGTTCATGACTAAAAGTATCACTGAGAACTTTTGATTTTATGTAACTAGTAGATTATTTTTGCTTTTGTGCAAGATGGAAATCTTAAATACACTTTCTGTTCAAAACAGATGCATGCAAGAATCTGGAGTGTCAAGTGATACTGAAAATTCCCATTATTTGGTGTTAAAAGGTAAGGGTCTCTGGAAATTTTTGGTATGTAATTAAAAGAAGAAGGAAACCAAAAAGATGTTTTGTGGCAACGCCAAAACTTTCTGCTTTGCACAAAAAAAAAAAAAAAAAAAAGAAGAACTTATCTGGGTTTGTATTATCTTTTTCTTGTAAGAGCAGTTTGTTTCCTCATGCATATAAATCAACATCTTTCAAAATGGCACAAGTCTGAGTCATACAGGGAACATCTTCTCTGTAGTACTTGTCTGTTGGTAATACTGGTGGGTTGGGGTGGGGTGTTTAGTTTGGTTTTGGTTGTGGGTTTTTTTACATTTCTCCGATAGTTTAGGCGAAGAATTCTGTTAGTTGTTGAGATCGTAGTAAGGTGCTGAGTCGTGCTTTGGAGTTTAGCTCACAGTTAGAGGTGGTTGTTCTCTTGTGTTCATCGGCACACAGAATTCTGTAATCAGGTGTATTTCCAGGTTGTCCTCTTGGGGTTTTTTGTGGATGCTATGCCCATTCCATTGAGACACAGTTTTGTTTCTAAAGGATGCCCTTTTTTAGTAAGATATGGCTACTTCTGACTTAGTGGGGTTTTTCTTCCTATTTAAAGCAGAACAGTCCAGCTAGGCAGCACATGAATATGATTTGTTTTGTTTTCTACAGCTTGCATACCAGACCTACTGTGCAAGGTATACCTGGTGTGGAAGTTTCTATTACATAGATTGGAGGAAAAGGATTTTGACTTTGAATAGAGGCCTGTTACTAACCTAGTGGGCAACACATGGAGTGCTGAGACTGGTTTTGGAGGTTCATGGTGTTTCTGGTATCAGTTTGTCAGCTTGTTATTAATCTGACACTATGTGTTGATTTTGCTTCAGGCTTGAAAGGTGTCTGTGACAGTCCCTCTTGTGCTGGTTTTCCACATTAATGTGTTTGTTCATGTAGAAAGAGTGGTTTGGGCAGATAGTGCCTCCTGGAAGGAAGTGCCTAGTGACTGTTAGGGGAAGAGAAGATTTCAGGCTTCAGGGATTAGAAGGCAGAATAAAAGGTAATGAGGTTTTAAGAGCTCAGATACCAAGAAATAAACACAAGTTCCCTGAGGAGAAGTAGAGAGGAAGTGCACAGTTAGGCCTCTGGTCATGTAAAGAGACAGAGGGGCCTTTGCCATGGAATCTGCAATGCTAAGGTGATTGAGGCCAAACCTGGCAGCAAATTCTGTACTATTCATTAACTTCTGCATTTTCTTTGCTGTTTTACTTCATGTTCTAGTGAAGTTTGAGGCTAAAAGTCTTTGGTTCTTCGTGTGGTGCTTAAAATAAAGAAAATTAAGTCCTTCTTCCAGATCTGAGAAACAAGATCACATCATAATCTTAGATGAATATGCACACAGTAACTTACGTTTAAGACATGACTTCTAAAAAAGACCTGCATAGAACAAAAGAAAGGTGCCTGGTTTTGCTAATTACTGACTATTTATGTGTTCATTTAGAAATATGTATTACTGCTTTGGTGTCGTGTGTTACGTAGTGAGGTCATGGCTGCTTGCCTTAGTGGCTTCACCATTTAAGAAGGGGGAAAAGTACTACAGTAAAAGTATTCTGGATGACATCAGTCCTCTTCACCTTTCAAGTGGAAATCTTGTGTATGTTGTCTTCAACCAGATATGTCTTGTACTTGGTGATCACCCAGAGAGACCACTGACTGTAAGAGAAAAGCCTTTCCCATACTAATCTGATTCTTTCTTCCTGTGTCTGGACAACACAGTGCAGTTGAAATTCATTCATGTAATCCAGAAGTGATTTTCTTTTCTATGCAGAACTCTTCTGTTGTACATAAACAGCCATTTCAGGAAGTTACAGCCAGGTGTATTCTTCATTTCCTATGGCATCTGCAAAAGGTGCTGAAATTTCCTGACACTGAATTCTTACTGAGCTTACTATAATACAGGAATTTGGAGTTTCTCAGAGCTATCTATATTTAGTTTAGGGTTGCATCCTGTCAGTATGATTAACTTATGCCTTTTTCTAACAAAGACTAAAGTCTTTTTGCTTGCAAATTATCACACATATCTTCAACTGCTTTTTAATAAAAAAAGCTTAACTGAATTTGTTTCTAAAATACTGAATTCAATATTCTATAAATAAACCTGTTGTACTGTTCTACAGGGGCCATTAAAGAACATACAGCTTGGATAGAATTTTAATTACAGATTCAGCCTAATATTTGTTTGAAATGGTCCTGGCCTTAAGTGTGAAATACTTTTCCATATAAATTTCACATTTAGGAAGTCCTAGGAGTTGTTAAATGTCATTAAGTTCTAAGCCTTTGTAATATTTAGGAAATAAAAGCTTTGTTGTCTTGTAGCATATGAAACATATAAAGCAAGGTGTTTATACATTTTCAGCTGCAGATGTGAAAACCCACAACTCCTCCAGAGGAAGCAGTCCTTTGGGAGATGTTAGTGAGGACCTTCTTAAAGACAGGCAACAGAGCAAACTAGATGAACTTTTGAAGAGTTTTGATGTGGATGAAAAGGTACTGAGAAATTACACTTTCTCTCCTTAAACAGTTAAGGAAATTACAATCCACATAATTGGATAATTTCAATTACTAATGCTGTTTTGTCAACAAAATTTTAAATTTTCTGTAATAAAAAGAATATTAGCATTTCATAGATTAATATGTATTGACAATGTAATCTTTGCTTAACAGAACTTGATTTTTTTTTTATTGTCACCAATAATTAAGCTTCACATTTGAAATGAAACAGGATATTGTTATGTCAGTTGTTGCAGTAATGCTGTATTCCTAATGGTATGAAAACTACTGTTCCAATGAACACCTATGAGTACTGCTTTGCATATGTAACATCTTTACATAACATACCTAGTTTTAAATGTTGCTGTTAAATGCCTCTCACCACACAGTAACAGGATGGGGCAGTGTTGGCAAGCTGGGGAGCTGCACAGCCATCATGCATCCAAGAAGAATCATTCTGTGCTTCATTACTTGTGCAAAAGGGCCTTTACGTTAACATACGGACTTCTAGCCGTTCAGAGGGAACCATTTTCATGCTCACTAGCTTTATCTGACCTTTCTACTTTCTCTGTCCTCCCTCCTCTAGATAATAAGTGTAGCTCTTTTAAGATTTGCTGAAGTTTTACACTATTTGCTTTTTTGATAAGGAATTGGAATTTACATCTCTCTGCCACTCATACATAGTTGCTGATAGCATTTACTGTTTTCCTACTTCAAGAGTGGCTAGTGGTTTTAACTGGATAAGTTAAAATGTAAAATTCACATGGTTAAAAATTGGTAAGTGATTGAGAAGTTAATCGAACAGCAGAGAATCAGTTTCCCTTTCAAAATCATTTAAAAGAAGAGAAACATTTCCTTTAGCAAATGGAATTGGGGCTGCTAACATGCGATTCACAAAGTTAATAGTGCTTTGTTTCCTGACCTTTTAGAGAGACAAAAAGGGTCTGTCAAATAGTACAGTTTGCTGATGGTGGGGTGCTTGTTGCAATATTGCCAGGTCAGTCAGTCCCAGTTGGGTTGTTTCATAGTCTTGTTGCTTTGTAAAATCAGTGTGCTAGTGCTTGCTTTTCTGTCCTGTGTTGGACAGCAGAAAATATGTACAAATGATCTCTCACTCAACCCAAACTTAAACCACAAAATGCATACCCTACCTAAGCCCTACCTAAACCTGTTCTGTATGTGGGTAGAAAATACCTGCACACCTGCAGGGGGAATGCAATGGCAGAACACTTATTGCAGGTACTCTGCCATTTGGGGAGATTTTCAGATTTTGCTTTTTTAATGGTTTTTCCAGGTAATAATCCTGTGAGAAGGGCAAAAACTGACCATGGAGAAAAGGCTAAAAATATTCGGGACCTGGTAAAATAAAGTTTGGAAATCTGATGAGAGTATATGCATCTCTCATTCTTTGGCTATCATAAATTTGTGATAGAATATTAAGTCCTAAGTTACTTCCTGAATAATGGATGAAACAAAGCCAGGATTTTATGACTGCATTCTGTATTAGTCTTTTCACATTCTCTCCTCCAAATATGTTTCATGCTGTCTTTTTTCTCCATATTGTTGGGGACTTTTTAACTATCCATGATGGTGTACAGCTGAGCAAAAGGCTTAAATTCCTTCTCGGTTCAGTTTTAAATTTCATTAAACTTGATGAAATGACTTGTGGTTTTCCACACATCTGCCAGGCACAGTTAAAATTGGGCAGTGGGCCTAAAAATTGCTGAAATTATCACGGGAGCAAAGAGAAGTGAAGGCAGTCACATCACCTTTTTTTCCAATTAACAATCACTATTTTCAAGAACACAGAGTATAAGGGCAGTACGTCCGTTAACAAAGATGTTTTAAGAGTAACCCTACACACCAAATTATAGTTCCTACAGTTAAGACTGTCTTACCACACCTTGCAGTGATCACTAACAGTTTTAAGTCTGGAGAGTAAAGCATAACAGGCTTAGTAGTGCTTTGCTGTACCTGAAAATAACTTTTCAATATCTTCACAGTTCAAGCTTGCAGATGGAGTGCCTGATGTTGAAGAAGAAAATAAGAGTGAAGCTGAAAAAAGGTACATATAGCGTGTCCTTCATGTAACCTGTGGTGTTCCCCAATTATTATACAAATGAAACGTGATGTTGTTACCTAAACATCATCAGTATTTAATTCAATTTTCTATGTTACTGTAACTATGTGACGAAGAAAATAAATATGTGAAATAATATCATTTCACTCTACAAAGTACAGAACAAGTATAGTCATAGCCTGACAGGACAATAGGGCTTTTTTTTTTTTTTTTATGACTGGTAACAAAATATATTCACTTCATGACAGTGTCTCACTTTTGCATCTCAGTGTTAATGTAGCATAAAATGCATTTCTTGACACAATAGCGCTTACCAGAACTTAACAAAACCAAAAAATAGTAATAAATAAATCATGAAGCTTTCATTTTTCTTTTCTGCTTATGAAAGAATTGAAAGATCTCATTCAGATTCAGGCTGACAGATATTTGTACAGCAGTAGAAAAAAGGTGCTTAAAAACATGTCACATGGAGTTAAGGACATGCTTTACTGTTCTTCTAGCTTCAAGCTGTGTTTGCAGTCTTTATTTTACACATTGTTCATTAGTCTGATTTACAGAATCACAGAATCACTGAATAAGCTGAGTTGGAAGGGATCCGTAAGGATCATCAAGTCCTATTCCTGGCCCAGCACATCAATCTGTGCCCAAGAGTACTGTCCAAATGCTTCTTGAATTCTCTCAGGCTTGGTGCTGTGACCACTTCCCTGGGGAACCTGTTCCAGTGCCCAACCACCCTCTGGGTGAAGAACCTTTTTCTAATATCCAACCTAAACCTCCCTGCACACAACTTCAGGCCATTCTCTTGGGTCCTGTCACTGGTCACCAGAGAGAAGAGATCAGTGCCTGCCCTTCCTCTTCCGCTGACAAGGAAGTTTTAACTGCAGTGAGGTCTCCCCTCAGTCTCCCCTTCTCCAGGCTGAACAGACCAAGTGACCCCAGCCACTCATATGGTTTCCCCTCAAGGCCCTTAACCATTTTCGTTGCCCTCCTCTGGACACACTAACAGTTTAATAACTTTTTTACATTGTGTCACCCAAAACTGCCCCCAGCACTTGAGGTGAGGCCGCCCCAGTGCAGAGCAGAGCGGGACAATCCCCTCCCTTGCCTGGCTGGTGAAGCTGTGCCTGATGCCCCCAGGACAGGGTTGGCCCTCCTGGCTGCCAGGGCACTGCTGGCTCATGTTCAACTTGTCAATGACCAGGACCCCCAGGTCCCTTTCTGCAGTGCTGCTCTCCAGCTTCTTGTTCCCTAGTCTGTCTGTACATCCACGGTTGCCCCATTCCAGGTGCAGAATCCGTCACTTTCCCATGTTGGACTTCATATGGTGTGTGATTGTCCGATCCTGAATTAGTGTCAGACTGAGAAATTTTCATTCATCAGCAGTCCAGAAGTGGCAGAGAATTAGTTTTTGTGGGGAAGGTGTACTTAAGATGGAATCTTAAGTAATTAGAAGAGAAATAACATATTTTAGAGTGTTGTGGTTTAGGAGCAGTAATCAGCAATTAGCTACTGCAAAAATTAACCCTGTCCTGACTGGAACTAGGACACAGTAATCTTCAAAATAACCAATAAACCTTAGCTGACATAGAAGAGAGTACTGCTTTTTTTCCAGCACCACTCACATTCTGCAACAGACTTGAGTGTGCCAAAAGTCTGTTGGTGGAGAATACTGCATCTTTTTGTTAATCCACTAGAGAGCTCCAAGCTCCTCCTGCTATAAAATACCCATTTAAATTTACCTTAGTAGCATAAATAGTTCTTTATACTGTAGAATAAGTAGATTGTGCTGAATAAAATATGTTTGTGCAAAGCAGTACTCTGTGTGGTTAGAGAAGAAGCCTTCATTTGGAGTTGAACTATTTTCTCTAGTTTTACTGAAAAATGTTACATTGCAGAGTTTTATCTAGAAGAAAACATAGTTGCTGTTCTTATTTAGCAAACTCCACTTCTAGTGATGCTGTTACTAAAAAAAATGCTTGTAGGGCTATATAGGTTACAGTTCCTGGCAAAATTGTGTGTAGTTTCATGTCTAGATTAAAGAGCTCTGAAGGTAAACTGCTATGAAAATCCTGTTGTGTCAGATCTGAGCCTGGCATCCTGAGGAAGCCTAAGAAAATTTTACGTGGTAACTTGAAATTTCTGAGTAACTGAAACTGCAGATTTTTTGTTCCCTCTGGAAACCAACCCAATGCACTGATGAGAATAAAGATCTTGAAAAATTTGGGTTTGTTAGATGGAATTTCTTCCTCTCTACTGTAGCATTTTTATTTCAAATTGCATTGAAAACATCCTGAAGTTTAGGAACTATTTGAATTATCCTGGCTATGAGAAGTATTAAGTATCTTGAATCCCTCATAGGAGATAGCAACTCTGTTTCTGTCTGCAGAGGAGTAAGCAGGTTGAAATGTCCTTTGTACTGAACCAGGATTCTT
Source organism: Corvus cornix cornix (assembly GCF_000738735.6). Classification (NCBI taxonomy): domain Eukaryota; kingdom Metazoa; phylum Chordata; class Aves; order Passeriformes; family Corvidae; genus Corvus; species Corvus cornix. The sequence continues at coordinate 37,402,695 of NC_046333.1, forward strand.
AATTGAAAGGGGGAAGGGGAGGGAGATCTCATGAAAGGGGATGATTTTTTTACCTGTGGCTTTGTTTAAAAATATGAAAGAGATTACTAGGTATTTTGCTAGCAATATTTTTAGCTTCTTTTTGAAAACGTCACATTTTAGTAGTTTAATTCTCCAGAATGTACATATTTGGGAATAAAAGCAGAACAGTCTTTAATTGGAGTTCCCTTTGAAATCACCTAAATCTTCTGTCCTGTAGTCAGTTTTTAGGAAAGAAAACAGTTGACTCTTCAAATGTAATTGGAAAAGCCTTGGGGCTTCCTCCTTTGGCAGATACTACATAACAGACGACTGTAAATTAGATACTTCTTCAGTGATGACAAATCATCTCAGTCTTCTTGTCAGCATGGGGAGGGGGGAGGAGTGGTTCACAGGTGCCTTTTCTACTTATTTATTGAATTTCATATAGTTACGCCTTAGGGCAGAATAATCTCAGCTAAAATCATAATCAGATTGGACCAGGCAAATGAGAGTAATGAAAGTAAAATTGTTGGGACTGCTAGCTATTTAATTTACCGCAGGTTTTGAAGTGTTGAGTAAATTGTTGAAGAAATTCTCATCTTTTATATGCTTAATCCCTCTTTTTAGGCATGCAGTACGTGAAAGAAACACCTGTTTAATTTGGTTAAACAAATTAATTGTAACAAATTTTTGGTTTTTAATACTCAACAGTGACTGTAAATACAAAGGGAACTGCGAATTGTTATCAGGATTGTCATTGAATGACCGAAAAGTAAATCTCTTCAGTGAAGCTACAGAGATGAAATCCTGGACAAATGGTATTGTATGCTGTGTTGGTGAACCCTTCGGAATTTTTTTTTGTGCTTTATTTACCTATGAAATCTTAAGGACTGTTTTCAGTTCCTGAGGGTGTTGGCTGGAATTTTACTTTGCATGTATAAAAGCAAAACTGAAAGCTCTCATGTGATAGGTTAGTGAGGGGTTTTGGGTTGGGTTTTTAGCAGAATTCTATTTGGTAGGATCAGATAGAAATAATTCTATCTTAATATTTATTCTTCTCAGATACTTTAATGGTACAGCAGGGCCTGCATTCTTAGTAGTTTGACACATTGTGTTTGAGGTGCCTTATTAGCAAGTAACTTGTTTTCCTTTATTTGTGGTCAGAGAATGTGACTGCAGATTTGGTTGGTTGGTTGGTCTTAATAAAAATTGCTAAATGGTTTGCCTACCTTACTGAAGGTCAGAACCTTGTTGTTTATGCCAATTCAAATGTTGTTGAGGCATTCACTAGACTGGATCAAGGAAGTTACGTGGATTTAATAAATAGCACTTCATATTCACCCAGTATATTTCACACCTGGGACAGATACCTCCTTAGTATCTTTGCCACCAGAGAAATCATAATGGAACTGTAGCCACTGCACATAACAAATCTGACACTTAGCCTTACATAAATGCATGGTTTATTTGGTGTACAAGATAGAGATAAAACAGGAATTGATTACTTACGGATAGATATTGCATTCTGTTTCTTTGCAACAGCTGCTTTGGAAATCAATTTTTTAGAATCAATGTTTTTAGAATTATTGCTTAATATGGATGTGTATGAACATGGATTTCTTGAATTAAGATCAGTGACGGGGTTCTTGTTTAGTTTCAAATTACACTGTCAGTCTGAGCTTGCAGAACAATTTTATCATCATGTCATTTAACAGTATTTTGAGGTAGTGCAAGAAACACAGATGCTATAAAAAGCAACTTTGAATATGTCTTCAGACTCAAGTTGTTTGAAACTGCTCATGTCTTTGGCCTTCTGAAGAGTTCTTCTACATCTTCCTTCTTAAAATCATTTGAAAGTTGCCAAAGGAAGAGTTTCTGTGCTAGTACAGGGCAAAACAGCCTTTTATTCCGAGACCTGTACAGGCAGGATTAGCTGTTTCACTTTAGTGCCTGCTTCCCTACAAGTCTGACCTACAGTCCGCAGGAAGAGTACAAACACTTGAAAGGACCTGGTCAAAAACTCTGTGCTTGGGGATGGGAAGAATCTGGAGGAAAGATCAAATTCCCAGTGGCATTTTTCCATAGATAGTGGTTGGCTGTTTTCTCAGTCTTTTTCTTGTCACTAAGTGTATCCAATCCTGAATTTATCGATGGCCCACCATCACTTCACAAGGTTTTGCGATGTGACAGTACCTGACATTAAATATTCATTGTTCTACACTATGTTGTGCCTTCCTATCCTGTGATGGCCCTATCTGTTTAGAAAGACAAGCAAATTAAGAACCGAGTACCTAGTGCCAGTCTCTAGCAGAACATTTGTTACTGGATGCCCTTTAGTAGCTATAGTTTATCAGAAAGGGCTAAGCACCCTGTCTTTTGAACACTCAGTTCTTTGAAGGAGCCAAATGGGAATCCTAGAAAGCAGGGCATTCAAAGGCTCTCATTTGTCTTTAGATACGGAGCTGAAATTTTGAACTTTTATCTTCCATTAACATTATTCATTTTTCAAAGAAAGAAAACTGTAATCAGTAATAATTAAAGTTCTAAAACCAAGTTTCACGGTTAAGAAACCAGTGACTTACATTGGGCTAAAGCTCACTACTGCACTGCTTAAAACATATGAGTATGAAAGTTTTTCTATCAGTTCTGAAAAAATAGCTTAAATTTAGGGCTAGTGATGTTGGAATGCAAAGATTACTGATAAAGTGGGTAGGTTCTTTTCCTTTTGAAATTAAAACTTCTAGATATTTTTATTTCTTTTCTTATCTCTGTAAGTTAGAGTAGGAACCTTGGATAAAATAGTGAATTTTTAATTTAAATGTGATTACTCTTGAAGTTTGTGTAAAGTCTCACTTTCAGGATGATTAAGAAAACTGTAATTCAAATTACTGGCTTTAGACTGCATTAATCAAATTTTCATTAATAGTTGCTGTGACTTGAAGGAACTATAAATATAAAGGAAAATAAGATAAATGAGAGAGGTTTCAGTATGATTCATTTTTATTATGTGACTTGCTGCCCTCATCCCAATTTTTAGGTTACAAATCTTCAGGAAGAAGTACTTTACTGCCATTGAAGAATTGTGGAGATTTTGAGCCATGGAAGACAGAGAAAAATGCAATTGTGAGTTGTTAAATCTTTGATTTCTGATCCTTTGGCACTAAATTTCGTATGGCTATTCAGACAGTTCCCCATATATCAAGTCAGAAATTATGAATCTGTACGTGTTTATGTTTTTATACCTTTAAAGATGTTATCACTGAGTAAATACCGTTTCTGAGAACAAAATCAGTGATGAAGGGACAGCTATTCACAGTGGAGTTTTCTTGATTTCTGTTGTTAGCTTAAGCAAAATCAAATAATGCTTTTTGCTTTATTGGTTTTTGTAGAACTGAAAAACAGACAAGGTTTCACATGCTTAGGACAGCCTGCTTTATCCATGATGCTGGGCACTGAAAAAGGGTAAAGGAAATTTATGCCCCAGAATTCTCAGATGGTTACTCAGAGCCTTGCAGGATCTTGTCACCTTTCTCCTTCCTCTTTACTCATTGTCCATCTCATTTAGCAGTTCTTGCATTATCCCTGTTTGTGGTCTTCAAGACAGCCTTTTGTTGTGTTAGACACTAGTGTGACAGGACAAGGGATTGATCTTTGTGTCCTTTGAAAAGCTGCAAGTACAGTATAGAGATGAGGGTTGTTTCAGAGGCTTAATTATAGATCACACCTGCTGCTTTTGTTTATAATTTGTAGATATTTTGAAATTCTAAAAAACAAAGAACATGTTTGCTTTCAAGAAATACTAGGTGGCTTCTTCTGCCTGTTTTAATTTTATTTTATTCCAGGCTTCTCATTCAGTCCAGCAGATCCTTGATGCACTTAACTTGCCCCGTAGATACTGCAGATATTATTTCATGACTTCACGTGGGTGTGAAAGAGCAAAATGTTGGTTCTGTCATGTTCCTGGACAAGGGGAAGAAAAGGTAAAAAAATGTATTGAAGTAAGGATAAGATTGTAAGTGAACACTTTTTAGAGCAAAATATCGTTTCCTTTGTTCATTTATATATGGAAAGGGAGCAAATTTCAGGGGTTGATGGATGAAAAAATTGTTCAGAAATTCTTCCTCTCAAGGTCTTCTAAAGTTTTTTTTAAACATGGTATAATTTTGAACTAGTAGATATTTTGAGAGAACATGCATCAACAAAAGAGCAAGAATTAGGCTGTACAAATACAGAGTAGCAGAATGGGCAGATTCTGAGACATTTCTATCCTGAGCATCAGGGACTTTAAGCAAACCTTTGCAAAGGCTTTTTATGCATTGTTAAAGCCAAAAGTCATCTGTGGTATATTACTTCCTGCATGTTTTGTGCAACACGAGCATAGTTGTTCTAAAATGCTATAATCTCCTTAAATGGAGCAACAATTCTCATAATAATTTGCAAGCAAAAATAGTTTTCCAATGACAGGCAAATTAAATGTGTTTTCAAACCATTTAACAGAGATATTATGATTTTAATGCTTCCAAGAACTGTGCAAGGCAAGCTAATTGTGCTGACATTATGTAATAAGATTTTGAAATTGGCTGTATGAAAGTTTTGTAAGTTAACTGGAAGCAAACAAAAACATCGAAACAAGTAACCAATAACAAACGCCTAAACTTGTCCTCACAAGGTCTTACAAGACTTATATCTTACCTACCATCTTATTGGTATGAGTGCAATTTTATCACTAATGTCAGTACGTAAAACATTTCAGAATCGAAATACAGCAAATAACTTGCAGTTAACCTGTTAGACATAATTGCTAAAAAAAAATTAACATCTAAAGGAGCTTGTCTGTCTTCCTGATATCTTAGATATACTGTGTCAGAATTTTAGAAATACATCAGTGTGATTTGGTTTTATTGTTCTTAATGTTTTCTCTTTTCCTTAATATATCTCAAGAAAAAAGCTGCTTTATATTTTTTCTAATGCTTTCTAACCCCTTTGAAAATTTGTATGACATCTTAAAAATACTAAGATAATTTGAGACTAGTTTTGTATGGAACATTTTTCCTTTTTTCTCAGGTGTGATACATCTTTGGCAGGCTGTAGTGAATATTTGCAATTTTCAGCTGGCTTATCTAAGTAATTGTGGTTTGTAGTGCTTCATTATATTACAGGCACATGAAAGAATTATTTGCCTAAAACTATTAAAAATCCATTCCATTTGATTTTACTTGTGGCGCAGCACTCCAGCACACTTTCAACAGTTCTGCCCACCAACCTTAGCCAAAGTTTTGTGGTAGTCTGAAAGTATACCTGGGTTTTGTTTGTTTGTGTATGTATTTATGGTTTTAGACCTGTCAATTTAAAAATTATAATAGGCCAAGTACCTCATGGTGGCACCAAAGTACATAAACGAAAAACAGGTAAAGAAGCGACAAAGGCATCTAATCTTATACAAGAGGAATAAATCTCTTCAGAAACTGTTATGCGGACTGATAGTCCACTTGCTTAGAGCTGTGTTTTCAGTGATAATAGTTTCCAGCGTTTTTGAAGAGAAATACCTTTCCACATAATGTATATTTTTTTCTTTTTCTTTAAGTAACTGGTTGATGCTTTAAGGCATAACTTCCTAATATATAACACTTTAAAGTTGTGGTTGATCACCCAACACAGTAGTGCTTGAATTCATAAAAACATCATATGTTTTGAAAATCAGCATACTCTTGAGCTCAGCAAGCTGTACACGTTACCAGTTTTTTGTCCTTTTTTTAGAAGATGCCTTTCCTTTTCAAACAGTGAAATCTGTTTTGTATTAGGTAAACAAAACTGTTAAGACTGTTTTAAATACTTGCCAAAGTAAAGGGAGGGTGGATCTTAACAATATGGATCAGTGATGGAGGGAGGGTAACGGAGATGAAGCTGGTCTCTTCTCAGTGGTCCTCGGTGAAAGGGCAAGAGGCAGTGAGCTTAATACAGGAAATTGTTTTGTTCAAACGACACTTCGAGTGTAGCACAGACAATCATTTCATGGTTAAATAAGTTGTTTGAAAACATGTCTTTATGCAAGCTGTATTTCTCTTCGTGATTTTATTTTAGCTTTGTGTACCTTACTCATAAATTTTTTTGGACTCCTATCCATTAAAGAAATTTTTACTTTTTGTGGCTTCATATTCTCCTATTCCTTAATCCTATGAACCTCTTAACTGGAAACAAAATGGATATAAAATAGGATGATTTCCACCTTCATTAGTGTTGTCTTAAACTTTGAGACCTTGGGTATATGCTTCTGTTGTGGTGGACTTTGGTTTTGTTTTTTTAAGGTGGCTTCCTAAAGAAATGAGATTCTACATTGTCCTTTTGTTACTGTCTCTAACCACCACTAAACGACCTTTGAACCTTTTGGTCAGTTTCAGCCACGCTGAATAGAGTGTGCATCTCAAAGCTTCCACAGCTTACAGAAACTTCCTGCAAGAACGATCCTGGTTTTGATCTCACTGAGATAAAGGCTGCACTATGGGAGTTTCTCCCTTATTAAACAATAGAGTGGGCACTGAGTGGAGATGCTGAAGTATTTACTGAATTCCTGTGCTTGTTCTTCTGAATAAGCACATCTGTGTTACTGTAGTAGGACCATGTTTTACTGGAGATTTGGTTGGTTGATTGTATAAGATAGAGAGGCCTTTACTATGGTTTTTATTAAATTGTCATGTTAAATGAATCATGGAATCAACTGATAGATGACAGAATAGTGCGATTTACACTGCCTTTTGAAAATAGGAATCATCTCTTTCATGTACCTTAATTCAAAATCTATTACAGCTAACTCAAAATTTAAAGATTCTTATATTTTTATAGTCTGTGGGTGCAGTTACACCTTTCAAAATTGGAACAACTAAATCAACTGAAGCCTTCTAGAAGGTGTAAATGAATAACACATTTAGTTTCTTTTATTAATGTATTACAGCATGTCCCATGATTAAATACTACTACAAGTGGGTTGTCCAAGCAATTTCACAATACTTGGAACAGTCAGAGCTCCAGATGCAATCTTGGCTTTTTTTGGGAGTCAGTCCAAAGAAGGAGAAAAACAAATTCCAAAAGAAAGCAAACTGATTTCCATACTATAAGCATGTGCTGAAATTTTTTCTGGAAATGCCCTCAGCCACCTGGGAGTATAGATTTGGATTAAATGAGTTAACCTGTTCTCAAGTGACACTTCACATATATTAATGATCAAAAATTTGACATGATTTTCTGAAAGATATATCCTGGACAATAGTTCAACATTACAATACTGCTTCAAAATAAAAACAATAAGATTTATTTATACTTAGGTGTTTTCGTATTCTTTGGCTTGATGATCTGAACAGGTTAATGGTTTTAAAAAAAGAAAGATGTCTTGGCCATAAACCAGTGTCTTCTGTTTTGATGACAATTCATTTGCTGTATAATTAACTTCATGAGTGAATCCTGTGTTATTTTGAAGTTGCATGTAAAAATATACCTGATTCAGTTCTGTAATGCCATGACATTTAGGGCATTTTTTGTCTCTTGATGTTTAACTATTTAACAAAATTGTATTAAATATGACCGATGTATATTGTTGTGCAGAAAGACTGTAAATGCTCCAGAAGTGACACAGACTTTCTAAAAAGGGGGTGGAGGTTTTCCCTAACTTGGAATTCTAAGATGTAATATCAGTAGTCTTTATTTCTTCATCTGCAGAGATGGAGCAAAACATAAGTATCACAAAGCTGACAGCTTAAGATGTTAAGACAAGAATGTTCAATATCAAATAACATTAAAATACCTAGGTGTGGATTTTTTTTTTTGGTCAAGTCAGTCTGTGGTGAAATGGCTCATTAAATGAAGTTAGTTCTGAGTTTTTTGTTCTGTGTCCTTATGAGTGATTCTTTGTGACAAATCAGTGTTACCATCTTCATTTCTGGATGATTTTTTGACTTCTTAGTTGGTACATGAATGTAATTTTTACTTACCATGTTTCACATTTTTGCTTCCCTTTCTTCGTTTATAGTCTGCCACATTTATACTAATTCTGAAGTGACTGCATTTTCAAATTCTTTTTTTGTTTGTTTGCTATGAGTAAATACACACATACAAATATTTGTGGTCCCAGCAGCCTCTTTCCCAAACATTTATCTGCATTATTTTTCTGTTAGATTTGCTGGCCTTTTGACAGAGCCTTTGCCTACAGATCCCATTACCTTCTTACATCATTTGTCAGTATGTATGGCTTAAATAGAAGCAATGTAAAGCTCATTATATAATAGAACTCATGTTTGTGGGTAGTTCTTTTGTTTGGCATAAACTGAGGTTACATTTTACTATAATTTTTTTTTTTAACAGATTTGCATGGCAATTCTTAGGACATACATTAGTATCAAAGAATCAGGTCTCCTAAAACGTGCAGGTATGGTATAGTAGTAGCTGCTGATGTATCTTTGATACTTAGCTTATTTAAAGCAAATTAAATAGTCTGTTAAGAGAGAAATGGTTGCCTCTTCAGTAGTGAATAAAAAGTTCTTACTTCAAATGAAAGAATACATTCAATCCCTCCGTTTTCATGGTTCAGTTTCCCAGTAAGGCTAGAAATTTACATATGCACTTGCCTGGGGAGGTTGTTAGAAATCGTACTTCCACATAAAATGAACCTAACCTGACTGTAACTAGACTTGGGAGTAGAAATATTTAAATGGGGCAGGGAGGAGGTTTAAAAGAACCCAAATTTTATTAAGGTGCTTTTGAACACCCTGGCCAAACATCAAAAACTGAAAAACTTGAGAATGGAAGCTCTTGAAATTAAGTGTTGCTACTGTACCCACCCCAAACAGCTTTAGTTTAGTCCTTACACCATATATGCGAACAATTTTGATTAACGCATTTTAGGGACTGCAGTTCGTTCAGATCCTTCTGAGCCTTTGAGTTCAGTCAGAAAGGGCTTTTATTTTGTTTCTACTCTGAAGAGTGATTCCTTTTATACCGGTCCTGAGCATTCTTTTAAGTTTTTGAAAGCTTCTTAGAGTGTAGCAGAATGAGAACGGGGAATTCAGTTGCACCCTGTGCTGCAATGTTCCTGTGCTGAGCACATGAGTGTTTTAACGTGGGTAACACTGGCTACCAGCAGGCTATAGGATGTGTTTATCAAGGAAGGGTAGCACTGGAACAGGTTCTAAGAGCATCCACTGTAACACTGCACTTCACTTCCTAGAGCTTCCTGTCTGGAAGGGCCTTACTACCTTGATGCACATACCAAATCTAACGGGGGTTTGTGCATTCTTCTTGTGCTGCACCAAATCAGCTAAGCTTTCTTGGAACCTTCAGGGCTTACAGTGCTCAGTTCAGTGATACAACATATTTCAGAATAGTCAGTCTGGTTCTGGTAAGGTTAACACTGTATTCAGACTGGATCCTTTCACCCATATTTCTCCATATCCCTGTCCCTAAGATTTTGGACAATTAAGTGTCGCTACACTGTCTCTAAAATGTAAGGAAATAACTTGTTTAAATAGTTGGCATCAGTTAACCCCAAAGTGAAATTCAATTTAATTGCTTTTGCAGTCCAAATATTTGTGCAGTACTACAAAGAAGTTACTCCTGGTACAGATTTTGCTTCTGAAGTGCTGAATGGTCTTCTTGTTTCATTGCTCAACAACTGTTTGTTGCAGGAAGTATTTCAGATATTGAATGCAATTGTACAGATCAAGACACTGGTAGGTGACTTTGTAGTATTTTTTAAACCTTAGTTTCATAATTTTAGGTTTTTGAGTACTATGCCATTTGTAGTAATAGGTTTGTTTTTACTCTGGTACTCAAATCTTGGGTGAGGGGAGTAATTCAGAATACCCTATTATAAAATCTCTAAGCTTTGTAATTGAACAGAGTTGCAAAACTGATTGTGCTTTTTTGGTCTATATTAGCCAGCTGTAGATGTTCTTCTGAAAGTTTTTGAGCATGTGGCTTCTTTGAATATAAGAAAAGCTGTGCCTGCATTAATCAGTACCTTTTGTAAGGTATGAGTTTTGTTTGTTCTACTGCTGCTTGTTGGAATTTCTGAAATACGTTGCCTGTTTTAAAACTCAAACATATCAATTGAAAAAACAATACTGAAATAATATTAAATGTGTTACTATGAGAAGCTGAATTTGTGGTATCAGTTTTCATTTATTCCTTCGTTTTTCAGTGAGTTTCACTGTGATTTTTCCCAGTGTTGTTTGCCACTTACTTCTGAAGATATGTTAAGTCATCACAATTTCTTGTATACTTACTTTTCTTACCTTGTTTGATATTACAGCTCATTGATGCTGGTATGTACCTTGAGTTAGAACATTTTGACTACATTATTAAGTTACTCCACCAATTGCAAGTTTCCAGTTGGGAAATGAGTTCTGTTTTGAACATAAAATCCAGGTATGTCTTTAAGGAGCTGTTCTAGTTATAGCTGTCTATTTCCTTCTTCAGCATCTATTTTTATAAATTTATGTGAAATCTGTAAGATGTTTTGGATGAAAATACTATCATATCATGCCTAATTGTATTTTAAAGCACTGTCAATCTGCTGTGTTTCAAAGATCAAGGACTGTTAAATCAAAACTTAGATTCTGACCTCAATTATTATTTTTTTCCGTATCAGTCATCATTGTACAATCTGCTGCCAGCTGTGATACAAGTTTATATAGCTAGCCAAATTAGAAATATCATGGTTTAATGTATCATTTAGGCCCACATAAGCAAACAGTATTTCGAGGCATAAGAGGATTAGTTATAATATGAAGTAGTTTTCTAGTTTCCTTTACAATGTGACTACATAAACATTTGTGCCAACACTGCTAGGGAGGAGGGTCATTTTTTGAGTACTGCTGGAGTATGCTGGGCAAAATGTCGAATCTGTTCCAAAACTGCTGGTACTTCCCATTGCTTGAACAAGATTGGATCCTTTTTCTTTTTTGTATCATCTGCATCATACACACACACACACACACACACACACAAGTTGAGAAACTAAATTTTGATTCATAAACATAGCTTTAATTCTTAGAGCAAACCAAACATGCAACCTGTGCTGTCTGAAAACAAGTCACCACAGTTCCAACTGAAAGCAGTGTAGAAATTACTTGCTGCTTTTGCATACTCTTCTCATACAGTACCTTCAGCCATGGATCTCAGTGTTTTACTAGTGCAACCTACCACACACATTGGAGGTAATTTTTATCACTTCTTTTATCAGGAATCTGCTTCACAAAGGCATGACCTCTTGCAGGTTGCCTCAGTATGTACGTGTGTTCAGCCGAAGGTGAGAAATGATCTGTATCTATGAAGACTGAGCAGCTGTGCTGCTTCAGCTACATGTGTTGGCACATTCTTGTGTAGGTTATGTATCTCTTCATGATAGCATCTCACTGGGAAGATGAATCCATTGTTTCAGTAGCAGCACCAGAATGAAGTGTTGTGCTCCTAGGTACTTGAAGGTAGCACTTGTCATTTTATGTCAGACATACAGACAACGCAGTTCTGCATTTACTTGGTGGACTGCAAGTCTTATTTGTACCTTTTCAGTTACATTCCTACTGAGGGAAGGGAATATATTCTGTGAAAATAGCTCTGCTCAGTTATTTGTTTAATACGTGCGCTAACTTCCCTTGGCAAGATTTTAAATGAGTGTTTTCAGTGTGCATTACACATTTGTGTAATGTGAAGCAAATAGGATCAAAAATCACATCAGTTCATTGTTCATATGTTATAATTTGCTGTTCACCTTCTGCTAGTTCAATAGGATGTGTTAAAATTTAAGTATTCTTTTTCTTTCATTTGGAAGAATTAAGGAAAGATATTTTGAAAAGACATGGATTTTTGACTTCAATTTGGCAGTGGCTGAAATTCAGGTACAGTACGTGCATTCTTCATTACTTCTTTTAAACCTACAAGATATAGCAATTTCTACACCTTTTTAAATTAGTGGGCTTTATTGTTAAGTATAGTGAGCTTATAGACAAAATACATCTATGCAAAGCCATGTTTGGGAAGGCTTTGCATTGGGAAGGCTTTCTCATGCAGGAGAAAACTCTCAAGGGCCTTTCTGTAATGTCAGTATTTCAGTTTACATACTTGTAGTTTTTATCTTCGTTTTGCATCAAATTCAAAGATTTTGTAACTTCAGGTATTTATTTCCTCTGCTTTACATTTGTTGTGCTTGTAATTGGTAGTGGTACATCATTCACCAAAAATTTATTTAATACCTTATTTAGCAGATAGAATTCATATCTAGTATAAAAAAACATAATTGTAAAAGCTGCAATTGACAACATTGAGCAGGTAATTTAAAGAATAAGAAAATATTTTGAAACATTATTTGGACACTTGTGTCTTTCCTATTCAAGGTCAGATTACTCATTATGCACAGTTGTAATATAATTTACATATTATCACACATCCTGTGCAGATCCAGAGATTGAAATATAAAAAGGGAAAAAACCGGACTGATTTTTTACTCCTTTAACACCGAAGTCATCAAGTGATCTGGGAAGCAAAAGACTAATTCATATAGAAAATAGCCATAAATTCAGCATGCATCATGGGAAAAAAAACCCAAACCTGTATAAATGTGAGTTCCTAAATAGGATGAATAAGTTATGAGCTTTCTCAATTGGGGTCATGACATGAAAAAAGGAATTTAATTTTTTGAGGGACAGAAGTAATTAGCAGTCCATGAAAGTTTGGCAACATGTAACTGCCATATGAACATGAAGGTTCTTGGCAGTAGCGTTTCATCTCCATTTTTTTCTTCTTTAAGTCCTATCCCAGGTACATATCTCAAATTTCAATGTATTTTCTGTTTGGTTTTCTGGAAACAGGTTTACTTACATTTATCCTTTGCCTTCTTTACAGCATTGCAAGGAGAAAAGGGATTGGTCCAAGATGGGAGCTTTGTATCTTAATGCAAGAACTGGATGTGAACATTTTGATGATCTTCAGAAATTATTTTTATCTATGGCTGAAATTCTAACCAAAGATTCTGAGACAGACAGACCAGGAGTCCCTTTTTGCGATTTTGCTGATGCAGGTAAAATTAAGATGCAAGAAGTGCTTTTTGTAGAGTTTTTAAAAGATCCTAGAAATCAATTCATATCGTTTTCTGATTATTAGTTAATTTTATGTTACAATATTCTGAATGTTTTAAGGTGCAAATACAATCAACTGTAGTGTTCAGAAGAAGCTATTTTCCAGTAGAAGTAAAGTGCATAGTTGCTTACACTTAAAGTCAAGGAAGGCACTGAAGGAGGAACAGTAGTTTTGTGAAATCAAAAAGAGAACCCAGAATTCATGATCTTTTAATAAAAATGGTCTATGCTCAGGACAAAGGCAAATGTGTTTAAGTATTGTCATGTGAAGTGTCACACTGTGTTAATAGCATAAACAAACTTCAGTGCTGTAAATATATATATAGCTATGTATTTTAAAACACATTGAACAGGTTACATCATGTATACAATTTGTACTTCTTTTTTAGTAAGTTGGATTTTTAGAATTATTTTATTCTCTAAAGAACCAATGGTTTCTGCAAGGGCTGGGTGCTCAAGAACCCAATGTTTTAATAGTTGTGGCAGGTTTTCTTGCCTCTTTGCTCTCTATGTCCCTTCATCTGCATATCTGTATCATTCTTCCTGATAAGTTTGCAGATTGCTGAGGCTTGGTGAAGTGTTAGTGGGATATTAAATCATTTTATAAAGGATTACTTAGATGTTTTTCAACCTGTGTTATCTACTAAAACGTAGTGAATATTTATTCCAGATATGTGACATATGCTTTCTGACCACAGACTTTCGTATTATAAAAAAGCCGTCAGAGCTTCCAGTCGGGACACAGAGAGAAGATTTTGTCAGAGCTTGGGACTTAGTCTGCCTTCCCTAGAGCAGTGGTCTCCTAACTGATAAGCATCTCCATCAGTAAAAAATTTTTGAGCACCCACAGTTTATTTATTTATATATTATATACAAGTGCTACTACACCAACGTATTAAATTCATTATAAACCATACACAAAAATAGGAATTACAAATAAGAGATAAATATTAAATAAACACTACATTTTAAAGTATTTTACTTATTTTTATTTTCAAATAGTACAAAAAAAATTTCCTTCCCACAGCTGAATGGATTGTTGTGCTCACACCCTACTTTGACACCACTGCTCTGAAATACTAACAGTGCTTCCAAAGAGGTTGTGATTACTTAGTTCTGCAATTACCAAAATTTCTTTGTGGTGTCAGAAAATGTAAAGCTTACTTTACAAATAATGATGTTATTACATTATGCCATTACATGTCCAAGCATTTTGTGGATGACTTAGACTGCTATGGAATATTGTCTGAAAAAACTATAGTTATTTACCCTACTTCTGGTGTTAAGACTTAGGAAGTTGCTACTTTCAATGGAAAATATTTCAGAACATGTATTTAGTATTTTCACAATGACTGTGTTTTTGAAATGTGTGATTTCTTTAAAACTGCATTTACATGTTAAAAAAAAGAAGATTAAAAAGCCTTTTTGTTCTTCATTCCAGTAATGAAAAGTTCACACCATAATGAAGCAGACAGACTTTTCATTGGAAGGACTGGGATAAGCGTAATGTATTCGTATCACAAAGTACTGCAGTGGGTAAAGGTATGCAGGGCTAGAGGAACCTGTCTGGAAGAAAAAGAATTAGTTATTTCTCTTCTGGATATTAAACAGTGTTTCTCTAGTGGAATGACTGGGTGTGCCACCTGCCTCCCAGTTGTCTTACTACTTCCTAATTGTCCAGCTGGACCGAAGCATTTTATTATGCCTTTCTGAGCAGTGGTCTTCTACATCATAGCCCATGATAACTTGGTCTTGCAACTTAGAAACTGATTGCTCGTGTTCATCTTGTGATTTTTCTGAGCTGAGGTTGAACAAAGAGACGGGTCTTCCTGAAATTCTGGGGTGAGGTGCTGATGGGATTGTTTCCCAGAAATGTCACTTTCTTCCACCTGGCAATCATGCCGCATTCTGAGATCTCCAACTCAAGTGATATTTAGAGAAGTTTGGGCTATTTCCTGCACTTGGTGCTTCTGCATCTGACCTCAAATGGAACAGATTAAGGCCAGGAAGACAGAAGAGCAACATATCAAGGCTGCACTTGATGAACTGCTTATTCTCCAGAACACTGCTGGAAGTGCTTTTCTTCCACTGAATCTAAGTTCTGTGAATCTTGCAAAACTCAGACATCACAAAGAAATACCTTTGCAATCATATCTTTGCTGTCAAATACTACACAGGGCCAGGGCTAAGAGACTAGACTTTTGACTGGATGTTTTACATTCCTTAGGCCTCAGGCAGTATTGGTCATAATTCCACTGCAGCAAGATCCATTTCAATGTTAAATTTGTCTTTTTCTTCCTGGAAGGAGCCAGTGCGTACCAAACCAGATCTCTTACAGAAAGCAACATGACAAGTGACAGCATAAGAAATTATATAAACCACCAGTGATTTTAGAGTGTGTTTTGGTCAGTGATCACATTCTGAACTTGGGCCTGATCCTTTCAGCTACTAATTATGCTGTACTGGGATGTTCCTCATCCCATATTAGATGATTTCTACCATGAATTTTTATGAATGGAAGCAAATGCTCTCATCCCCTTTTGTCTCTTGAGGTTTTGGGTTGGCTTTTTTGTGAGTTATCATCAGGGAACCCTTTCTGGTTCGCATCAAGGAATTAAATTGTCTTTTGTACGATTGTCTCTAGGGGATGACCTTCAGGAATTCTGTTATGTAAAAAACCTGTGCAGTGCTCAGTCTGTTTCCAGGATCAAACCGAGTCCCAGGAGATATTTGATAGAGGGGCTTAGTCTAGCAGCACGATACCTGTTCTGATGAATCATTAATTTTGCAGCATTGGCTTCTTGAGTTGAGTGGTCTTTGGCAGGTCCCTATCAAGCTACAGCACAGTGTGGTACTGTTTAAGAGTAAAAGGAAGGAGAGAGGGTCTTTACATTAGCAGTTTACTAATACTGCGCTAGAACTTTTTAGGCGTTTTTGTTCCACAAAACTTAGCAGTTAGAACAGTTAAGATACTCCTGACCACAGAAGAGAGAACCTAAATTCTTGGCATTGAGGTGTGGTAGTGCTCACATGCCCACTGAGGAATTTAGTTTGGCTTGGGGTTTGGCTGTCTTCTTCAGCATATGTTTGTGTGCCTTCACACATTTTAGCTGTTTTCCAGATCCATCTTAAGGGAGAGCCTGATCTTGGATTGCACAGCTCCTGACATTTCAAGGAGATTCATTTTCATGTCCTAATTTCAGAGGTGCAAGGTGTGAAAAGCATGTGTAGTGTCATTCTTGTACAACATGAGTTACTAAAAGTAGATGCTTCTTATGATACTATGATTTCTTTCATGTCTAGAGCAAAAGATCTTTGTTTCTTTGAGAGTGTTTTGTTAGGCCTCAAACCTACTTCTTAAGAGATAACTGACAAGATCCTCGAACAGTGTTGTAGACAACCTGTGTTGACCATATCAGAGTGTGAATGAGGCTCTGCTCTGAATGATTTTTATCAGAACTGGCAGATCCCAAATTGATCCCTGCTTCAGGGAGCTGTCATTCTTACCTCTCTCTACCAGTTTCACTCCATTATGTGTATCAGATAAATCCCTAATCCTGTGGTTATGGGCTAGTATCAACTTGATACCGTGTCTTTCTTGCGCTAAACGTGGTCCAGAAAGTAAGGTAGTAATGGCTTTGCTCTTCCTGCTCTGCCCAAATTAATTTTGGCTTTAGGACATGCCTTGTGCTGTTTTATGAATATGTTGGACTGCCTGAAACTCTAAATGTTTTTCCTTCAAGAATGTCAAACCCCTTTATTGCAGCGCTTTGGTGATTAGTGGCTCTTGGGGGTAAAATATGTATGCTCCTTGGTCCTGAAGAGAGTATTCTTTGTAAGAGGCAAGGAAAGTTCATAGAACAGATGTACTTCAAAAAAACATGCAACATGAATATGTCTTGTATGGAGACAGCTCTTCAAGCAACTCTAGACTGCTTTCTGGATATTTACTTGTAGAGAATTCTGTAACATCAGTGCTCCTTTGGCAGCTGTTTCATCCACTTCCTATTTCAGCTTTTTCTTGAAAGACATTGCTATGGTTTATTTTTACTCAGGTTTTTAGTATTTCAGAGAATTGGTCAGAGGTTCTAGTCCAGTTAAGGATCTCATTCCACAACTGCATTTTAACTGAGTGCCCTTCCTTTAAGGATCATTTTTCTGCTTATAGCTGCATACTTTCCATCTTTCTATAAAGACCACTTCCTAGTGGCCCCTTCTTTTCCAGAAGGGTGGAATAGACACAGATCCTCCTTAATTTTATATTTCATTTCTGGTTTGCCCTTAAATTTCAAGTTTCACCTGAGTCTTTCTGGTATGTAATTTTCCCCTTCAGCCACATACATCTATAGTTTAATGGGTTCTTTACACCTTAGATGTTAACTGAAGTTAATGTTCGTATTTTTTATGGGTTATGCTGAAATAAATGATCGCAGATACCTGTAGGCCTTCAAAAGAGTCCAATTTTGAGCACATACCAGTTCATAGTGTATATGTACATAGGCATAAAGCATTTTTAAAAAATGAGCTTATTAATAAGTAACTCTGTCAAGTTCTCTGTTCTCCTAAACCTCTCTTTCCCTCTGCCTCCATGGCCCTTGCTCTGCCACCACAGTGCATGCTCACACACGACCACAGTTTTTAATAAGCCACCTCCTCATTGATGCACCCGCTAAGCAAGAGCTGAAACACATCTGGTTTGGAGTTTTGTCTTTGTTCCTTGACTAGCAAGGTGCAGCCAGGCAGGACAAGTATTGAATTCTGCCTGGCCCTGCTCTGCTGGAGACATGATTTTGATACCTCACCTTGACTCGATCATCCTCTTTTTTAGATTCAGATCTTAATTGAGACTGCTACTTTTCTTCCATTTTTGACTGAAAGGGACAGCCAAAAAGTTAAGATGAAGTTTCTCTAGAAAACCAGTCTAAATATCAATCTGGAATCCAGTGATAAAGTTGTTGGTTCTTACAGTGTTGGCCGGTTAGGCCCAGCTTCTTCCAGTTTATTGTCCTGCTGCATACAATCATCAGTGTTTCCTTTGACTTATGCTGGAGTAATTATTTCAGTTTAACAATTACAACTCTGCTGCAAAATGGAAATTCTCTGTATGATATTTTAGAATTTCGTAGATTGTGTAGTACTGAATGGAATCAAAATTAAAAATATTAATAAACCAAAGTAAGCAAATACAAATTAATTACAAAGTATATAATGTCAGTACAGTATTTTTAATATAATAGAAATAATGTTATGGGTAATAGTGTCTTGGGAACTCTTTGACAAGAGGTTGGTAGAGTTTTTTTGTCTACATAGTAAACAAAACTAAACTCTTCATTAGAAGTTTTACTATACTTCACCCCTGACTTAGTTTGGGTAACTGAACTGATACCTATAAACATGTAAACTAAATTAAATCTGCTCTATTTTATGTAAATATACTCTGTGTTCACTGATGTCACTGCTTTCTCTGACCTTCCCCCTTTCCCTTCTCCCTCTTATACTAGGGAAGGAAGGTTTTGGATAAACTGCATGAGCTACAGATACATTTTACACTCTTGAAAGGACTTGTAGGTGCAGCGAGGTCAGCATCGAGGTGTCAGATTGTTAATAAAGCTGCAGAAATCTTTCTTCATTCTGGCAATTTGGATGGAGCAACAAGGGTATTGAGAGGTAAGCTTGTCTTACAGTTTTTACTTAAATTTGAACAGTTACATTTGAATTTGTCACTTCTATGACAGATTTCAGATAAAAGTTACAAGTTGGTCTGTGTTACTAAATACAGTTAATAATACTGGGGCAACAAAGGAAATGTGATCCATCTTACTGGTTAGTATTCTTCTTGAAATGTATAAGAAATATTACAACTAATGCCTGATTTTTTTCAGAAGTTTTCACAGTATTCTGCTATCAACACCATTCTACCCACAAATCTGCCATGAGGGAGGAGTGCAACTTGGAAAATGACCTTGTCCCATGTGTAGTTTTCCTTTGAACCAGGGGGCATTCTGTGTCAAAAAAATTTCTGGCTTGGGTAGAAGCAACATTCCTTTGCACCTCACAGTATCCCCATTTAATATAATTGCTTTAGAACAGTATCATATTTCTGCAATTATTACATACGGCTTCTCGGAATTCTGATTGCTGAAAAGAGAAGGAATTCAGAAGCATAAAGAATAGAATGTATGCTATAAAGTGATATTGAGGTTGTAAATTTGCTATTCAGTTTTATAGCTGTACATATATGCATATCTGTATATGCCTATCTATATACTGACAGTCCATTTTACTGCAGTGATATTTCACAAAAGGGATGATTTACAATATAAAGGTTCAGAGAATCAGTCTGAGGAGTGTTGGTCATAAGGAACAAATTATTAATAACTCGAGCTGCACTTTCTGTACAATTCAGAAATCTGTGTCATGGTACAGTTTACAGTACATTCTTAATGGTCAAACGTCTCAACATCCAGAAGTTCCAGTTCCTAGAAATAACACTGCACTGTTGTTTGCCACAGAGTCAGAGTGGATCACAGATGCACCGTTGTGGCCCTGTGATAAAATGGACATCCTTAATCGACATAATCTGTTATGTGCAATAGTGCACAAATACTTGAGGAAGAGTTTGTACAGGCAGGCATTTGAAGTTCTGCAGAACTTACCAGGTTTGCAGAAACATTCTGGTAAGTAAAGAAAAAGATTTTATTATTATTTTATTTTAGCTCTGTGTCAAGAGCTAAAAATTTAAGAGGTGATTCTGTGCTGTTCTTGTAGTGTTTTCTAGCTAAAATTTGTTGAAGAAGTAAGATGGGTTTATACAGGCCTGTTTCTTTTGTTGTGCTCTGCTGCTCTTGCTGCACATGTGCACACACTTGGATGGATGTGCACACAGACCTGTCCTCTTTTGCTCAGTTACACAGGGCAACAGGAAGTACCCATTAAATTTTTAAGGATCATACACAGTCTATACAGTGAGATAAAATAGGGATATTTTAGTTTTATTTTATCTTAATTTCAGGTGAATGAGGTGGGGATCTTTTTCTTTAACTGAGCTAGCCAGCATAAGTGTCTCTTACATACTATGTCAAGAACCGAGTGCTCTTTCAGGCTCAATTTATCTGACAAATTTTGGATGAGTACTTCAAAATGAGATACAGTTACTTAGGCTCCACTGAGGAAACCTCATCTGATTCCTGTGTGTAGGACTCAGTCTACTGCCAGTTATGCTTTTAGGTATGTTAGGAGAGATTGGTTGGAGGACCTTCTACTTAGAGGATCTAGTTCTTTGAGTTACGAGGTGAATACAAGGCTGCTCAGTCCTGCCAAAAAGGAGACGGTTCAGAGTAAAAGTAGAAGCAGAAAACCAAGGGGATTTTTATTGGTGGAAATCTTAAATCTAGAGATCAGGTGAAGATTGTATTTATAGGCTTGAGCAAGTGAATGTATTTTTATCTGATTCTCTTGGTTTTGGCAGCAAATTATTACTTGAACCTTAACACTTCTCCATCACAATGTGAATGAACTACTGTATGAGAAGACTTTTGATGAATAAAGCATTCATGTTAGTCCAACCTTGTTCCATCTTGCTGATAGAGGCAAAAGTTCTGATTTAGGTACTGATTGATAAAAAATCCTTCAACTAGATTTGCATTTGAATTAATTCAGCTGTTAACGTCCTTAATTTCATTTCAGATATTGTAGATGCTTCTCAATACAGCTGCCTTTTTAACAAGCTGATAAATGCCTGTTTTGAGAACAAGAACCTCGGGGTTTCGTCTTCTGCAGTAGACTTCATGCTTTCCAAAAAAATTGCTATTGATTTTTTTTTACTTAGAAGATTAATCACAGCTTTGGGAAGAAGTTCTTTATGGTATAAAGCTAGGACCTATTACAAAAGTAAGTTGCTTCTTAAACAATATCCTCCCCTTACATTCTTTGGATAATATGCTCATAACAGCTCAGTCTGTTGGGGAGAAATGAGTAAGAAGAAAAACAGTACTTCCTGTGTCACTCTCGGGAATTTATTTGAAACCAAAATACTTACTAGGAAATGGTGAGTTGAAAATAAGAATCAGTGCATACTACCTGGCATGAAATAAATGTAATAATGATAAAATTAGTTTTTACATTCAGTTTCAGAATTTCATATATGTGAACCCTGAAATGGTTGAAAAGTGCATCATCTTTACTTTCTCTTCTAGGCAGATTAGATTTCCTGATACTTCTAGAAGTATAACCGCTATCTCCATGGTGGTAATATTATTAATATTTAAGATTTGAGAAGTCTGGCTCATTAGTTTATCCTAACTATAAGAAAATTCCTTTCAACTAAAAGCTAATAGTCTGTAATTGTTTTCAGCTCCCCGTTTCTGAGCTAAGTTAATACTGGGTGTGCCACTCTGCCTAGGGTCCTTCCATATTGTCACATTATTTACTGTTTGATTCTGTCTTAGAATTGTTGAGGTTAGCAGACTTCATAAAGAGTCCATCCTTGCTGGGATGGATACTTGGTTTTGTTAACATTAAAATGATTGTTTTTCCTCATCTCTTTTGGGTTTTTTCCCTTGAAATGCTCTATAGGTTGGGTTGCTGGGATCACATGACAGAAGACAGGGGAACAAAGCAGGAGATGCTGTTCAGATGTTCTCTCACTTTAACCATGATTAGCAGCTTCTGTCTGACCTGCCTAAATTGTGCTTGTATTATTACACACTTGGTGTCCCCAGACTTCTGACAGAGCTTTTTAATCATAGCTGATAATACTCACTGAAAAAAAAAACAACAAACATTTTACAACAGTGAATATTATGTGTGAATACTGTGTGCTGTGTTCTCAAATCAGGCCATTTCATAGATGAAATAGTAAAATCCATTAGGGATTTGGGTTTTTCCACATTTAGTCACACAGGAGAAAACAGATCTATATTCAGTTTCGGTAATCCTAATTCCTCGTGTTTCCGCATTTACTCTCAGATGCTTTATCGCTGGGTTGCTACCCAGAGCTGCAGGGAAATTTATGTCACAAACTTCTGAAGATTCCATCTTACCTGTCTGAAGTTGAGATGCTGTTGACCATTGAAATATTTCTTGTTTCAAATGCCAGTGATATTCAAAGTCTGAGGACTACTAGTCAGACTCTTCAAATAATACTGAAAAGGTTCGTTGTCAGACATGTACCATTTTGATTGTATTTGTTCAGGTGATCATGTAAGTAATAGTTCTTATTTTCCTTATCCTTCCCAAAGAATATATCTCTTAATTTTGTTCCTTGGATAAGTGAGAAGTTTTTTATCTCTTGTTTCCATGTGTATGCTATTGTATGTCTGTTTCCTTAAAGAGTAAGTTCTGCTCTTGCAAAAAATGTAGGCATGTTACTTAGACACAACCTTGTTCCAAAAGTGATTACATGCCAAAACTGAGTAAACCTTATGGATTCAAGCATGTACATGAATTCTTGCTATATCCGGTTCATTAAATAGTTTGCATTCCTTTACTGAATTTTCCAGCCGAGAGACATTTTTTCACGAAATGTGCTGTGAATATTGCAGAGCTACTTTGCACTGGCGTTAAAGCCTGTTACTTTTCATTACCATTAAATATGTTGAAAATATACTTTCTATAACTTCTTAATTCTTCAGAATAATAATCTAATCTGTCTAGAAATTAACATAATGTTTATTAGTGAAGTGAATACGAGGCATTATTTTAATATTTTTGTAATCTTCCTGCCAGTATAAAGTGTCAGGCAAGTGACACAGGGCCTGTATGATACCTAATTTGATTGTTAAAATTCCCTTACAGATCTGAAGATCAGACAGTTCAGAATAACAGTGCCTACCATGTGGCAGTGGAGAGGCTGATCCAAGCGGCTCGTTTATCTGATCCAAAGCTTTTTCTTAAGCATATGACAATGAATGTTAATATGGAAGAAGTTTACAGCCTGGAGCATTCATCTGCTCTAAAATGGCTTCATGAGAATATGAAATGGGCTGAGAAGGTCTGGCTGTTTCAGTAGTTATTAAATAGTTCCCACTGTGTTCAAATGGTGCTTCACTGATTTACAGCAAGGTTTCAAACTCAGGTTTTGTTTATAAATACTATATTGATGATAATGCAGATAGTAGCACAGAAAGAGTAATTTTTTCCCTAACTATATAAACTGTCACACTGACTTTATATTTGTTTTGCAATGGCATCACCAGATAATGAGGAAGTTGCAGCCTCAGAACCTACATTCTCTTTTTGTACAAAGAATTAGCACTTAGCTTGTTTCTCCCAGCAGGTAATCAAATAAGTATAGTATAAGCATAGATAAAAGTATAGGTAAGTGGATTGGTTGAGTGCATTTACTGTTCTTGAGTGAGACATTTTTCACATTCATTCATAATCTGTAGAAGTAATACATGTGTTCTTTTGTCTGCCTCTCACAGCAACGTGTGAGGTTACTGTCCTAACTGTTTGCACCTTAGATCTTAATGTCTTTACTCCAAAAGCCCAGTGAAAAGCACTGAGAATAAAATAACTTCAAAATCACTTGAGACATGCCTGACTTAAGATACCTTTCTTCACAGAACTGAGAGCCTACACATTGCTCACAGCTGAAGGTTTGCTTGACAATTTAATTAGATATTTATTTGATAAAAATGTAATTAGATAATAGCTTGTGTATGGTTTCACATTTGTATGGATGGATATTTCCACTGAAAAGGAAAACTTGCTTTCTCCCTTGATTGTGCTCGTAGAGAGAGGTCAGTTTGCCCATCTTTTAGGTTCTACTAACTGCACGATGAGATGGAGACTGCCAGCATGCTTGTTCCACCATTCCTGGTTCTGCTTTTTTTCCACCTGAAAATCCTGAACCACATTCAAAGCATGAGTTGCTTAAGGCACACTCTGCAGCCTGAGTAAGAAGAACAAAACATTTACTATCAGAAAACATCCCATGGCAAAACAACACAGCCTCTGTCAAAGCTGATACTTACTGAGCTCACCACTTCTGTAGTGTTGTTAGTTTAGACCTCCAGTACCAACCTTCACAAACCTGCCAATAATACAGCTCTTTTGGTCCTGTTCTCCATCCTTTTTAAAGCCTTTTGTTCTGAACACTTTGGCTCTTTTGGATATAGAAGTTCATGAGTTTTTAGGCTGTTCCATCGTGGATGGTGGCATAGGACCTCAGTGTTTGAAAAATGTCTCTCCTTTGTGGTAGCGTAAGTCTCTTCCCAGTTCCTGCCGCATTATTTCAGGTGTTCTTTGCAGCTCTAAATTATGAAAGCCATCATGATCTTAGTACTGGAGGGTTGTGTGGAGGGTTTTGGTGTCAGTGGTTTTTCTCTTTGGGGGAGGTTGCCACTCCAGTCTTGGGGTTTATGCCATTAATCTGATGTCATGAATCTGATTGTCATTTGTTAGATTCCTGATGTCTTCAGGGCCAGGTCCTGACCTTTTCCAATACCACTTCTCACCCAGTCTGTTTAGGGAGTTGCTGCTGGAAGAGAGAGGATTGAATCTGATGACCGCCAAGATCACTACTTTCCTCCTGTGCCACCTGTACAGAAAAATGCAAGGATAGAGGCTCTTGTCTTTTCACAGGGTATCATTCTTCTGCAGGGATCATCTGCCTACCTTGTAAAAAATGGTAGATTCAGTACCAATGGTACCAGATCGCATTTCTGTAGAAGCCGTTGACCTCAGTCTTAGAGTACAGTTGGCACTGGTTCAGACAAACTTTGGGTTCCACCCCTTTGTATTCACAAAGATGGCTCTGCCATTTTTAAGGGTGTCCAGGTGGTCAAATCCGACTGGATTCTACTGATTTTGCTTCCCAGTAGCTGAAAGACTGGGTAAGAAGTAATCAGGTTTCAGATGAGGGATCTAAACTGATGCTCTTGCAGCCACTCCAGTGTTAGTGAAAAGAGCAATTTTGGAAGGTTCCAACAAACTAGAACTGGTAGTAAGATACCAAGTAATTTTTCCTAATTACTTCTTGTAAGATCCTTTGTGGCTTAATCTCCCTTGGAATTAGACAGAGGCTGGCTGACCCTCGACTAAATCCCATGTTTCTGTGAGCAATACCCAATGTGGCTAATAGTGTGTTTGACAGACACAGAAGGACAAAATTTTCTTTGTAATCTGTATGGCTTCAAAACTTGGGATGTTCTAGAGACAGCAGAGTTTTTTCCTCTGTAAGTAACCTTGAATTTTCACTTGGATCATCCCCAGAACAAAACTCCAAATGTTACTTTATTTTTCAGACAGAGGTTAATCATTGACCTTCAAGCTTAACTTGGAACTGTGTAAAATTTTTGCAATGTTTTGGCTCCATCTCCTGAGTATCATCTTCAGCTGATAGGATGTAATCTCAGTCATGTTTTATATTAACAAAGCAAGTTGCCCACATCATTGCTCAGAAGTTTTGTTGCAATGGAGGCTTCTGATGTCTCTGCCAATATATTGTTTCTCCCTGTATCCCCATGATAAACCAGTAGGCAATTTAAACAACTTTGATGTTAAGTCCTGTATTTCACGTTTGTGTTCTGTCTGGGTCCACATGAAATACAATGCAAATCTCGTCATTTGGATGTGTATCAAAAGGCCAGAAAGGTTTCTTGAGTAACATTCTCGGTGTTTTGGTAACAGAAATTCCATGTGCCAAACAGGACAAAACTCCAGTGTGGAATGGAAACAAGCCTGGAAAGATGGAAAAAATATCCTGAAGAATAAAGTTAAGTACAACAGAGGCAATGCAGTTTTGCAGAGCCAGCCACTCAGTAGACAATATCCATACTTTTGCTTTCTCCCAGTATAAGTTAAGCTGAAAAAACTTCCATGTTTGACATTAAGCAACTTATTTGATATAATTTTTCATATAGAAAATAAAATGTATGTTTACCTGTTTGCAGAGAGAGATGGAAAAATGTGCAAATAAAACCTTCCCTGTGCTGTGCTCAGTAGCTTGGAGTAAACAACGCTGTGCTCCTTCAGTATGTTGTTAGATACATGAGAAATTCCCTCTGTGAAAATCTTCAGTTTTCACTGATTACACACTATGCTCTTGGAAAGATTATTTTTGTTGGGTATGGACAGTTTCTTGTAACTAAAACAGAATAATGTGGTTCAGAAGACTTACCACAATTTTATTTCAAAGTATTGATAATTTTGAGAGTTTCAAAATGCAGGATGGAGGTGAGAAGCTGGAAATAGGAGCTTGAAAGTTTTATGGTGTTTTATAAAGAGCAACGAGGGGGAAGGGGAGGAGCATTTTGGAGGAGTTCTTAAGTTGTTAATAAACGTTTTTTATTACTTACATAAAGCATTCAAAATATCTGTGAGTCTGTATTGTCATTAAATTATTTAATTATATTCAGATTCCTGTAATGAATATGCAGGAAGATAGGCAAGCAGCAAAGTAGCTGTGGAGAGTTTAGTATCTTGTAAGTACTACAAGAATCTAGAGTAATACGCTGCATGAGGAGGTTAAGAAAGTATGAAATCAGTCAGAGTCTATGCAGTTCTTCACCACACCAGAGCACGCAATGTAGCAAATGCTCATGAATAAATTGGGCTGAAACTCCCAGCTGTGGAGATGGCCAGCTTCCAGCTTTAACTGGAAGTGGAGGCTACAGCCAGGGTTACAGGCTGTGCTCAGTTCACTGAAGAATTCAGATGGATGTTAGTGTGGATTTCACTTGAGGAGAAATAGTAAAATGTCTCTGCTGTAGTAGTAGAAGTTTAATTACTAGTCTCAATGCCATACTCCTCAGCTTAGTAAAATTTAGCCACAGTAAAAGCAATTACTCACTTTTTTTGTCCTTTCACATTCTCCAGATGCATCTTGCATCTTTGTGGTTTTAATGGAGGGGTTTTTTGCAAATCCCAGCTCTACATTTTTCAGTCTTAACTCCTGCATAACTTTTTTTTCTAAAATTACTAGAATGATGTGTAGTATCAGAAATGAATGCTGACATGATCGTCTCAGAGTTCTAGACCATTGCATGTGATGAGATTGGAGAAACTGATCCTATTTTTTGACCTTCCACAGACCAAGGACCAAAACAGAAACAAACGAGCAAGGAGAAAACAGTTTCAATTGCGACTTGTAGCAACTTAGAATTAAGAATAAAGAATGTTTAAAATCCTCTGTTAGGGCATAAGGCAGCAAAATACAAACTTTTTCAGATGATAAGTTTATCTGGTATAAAACAAGCTTTGCATTTGGAAATCTATGCCACTCTTGCTGAGCTAAGTGGGATGTGCCCTGGGTATGGATAGGGAATGTTCTGACTTGATAAAGCCACAGTAGTATTCCCATCAACACAATAAACGTTGAGACTTAGCTAAAAAGCAGGAATTAGTTCCTCTGCCGGGGCAGGAGAGGGGGCTCTGAAAATGTGTACCTTAAGCAGTGGAGCTGGTATCTGGCTGGCACTTGCTGATGACCTCTCCCAATTTATTTCATTCCTCAACGAGTTAAAATAAATTCCAGGTGAAACGAACAGCACACTTTTCTGTTGAATCAATTAAATTTATTTTTTCATTTGCATAATTGTCCAACCAATTTGTTTACATAACTGATTGGCTTCTATGGGGAAGCAAGAAACACACTGCACGTCATAGAAATTACAAAAATCCCCCAAGGGCTGTGAGACTGTTAACTTGTTTTAAAGCTTCACTGAACTACAGATAGTTCCTAAACCTTGTGAGTTCTCTTTTTAACCTTTTCTGGCTGGAAATGCAATAGATCGCATGCAAATAACTCCAATCCCTAACAGTTAATCTCCTTTTGTTCTCAAACACTGGCAGCAATAGACATTTTTGCTCCGAGCTTCCATGTCCCTGTGTCAGCTGCATTTTGACACCAACTACCTTGGAAGAAAAATAGATGTATAAATGTATGTGTACATCGAGCATTACTAACATAAGACAAGTCGTAAGCTGTGTCAGGGGAGGTTTAGGCTGGACGATAGGAAGAGTTTTTTCACAGAAAGGGTGACTAGACTTCGGAATGGGCTGCCTAAAGAGGTGGTGGGGTCACCGTCCCTGGAGGTGTTTAAGGAAAGACTGGATGTGGCACTCAGTGCCATGGTCTAGTGGCCGGGTGGTGTTCAGTCACAGGTTGGACTCGATGATCTCATAGGTCTTTTCCAACCTAAGTGATTCTGTGTAACTCCAGGAAAGAAGCTCTTGCATTCCCCTCGGGACTGCAGAGCTCATGCCTGGTTCTTCGCCTACTTGGTGTTTTCTTTCTGCAGAACAAAAGGAGAGGTGAAGCGCACGCAAGCATTTGGCTAAATTGCTCCCATCATCTCTGCAAAAGGGTAGGCATTTCTTGCGTCGAGTTTTCCCTTCTGTATCCCTGAGGAACCGTTGCAGGCGTCCCGGGTCTGACGGCCGCGGCAGCCTCTGGACTGCGCAGGAGTCGCTTCCCTCAGGCGGCCCTGAGGGGCGGGCTCTGCGGGGCGCGCGGCTGACGCCGGGGGCGAGGCCCGGGCGAGGGGAGCCCCGCCCGCCCCGAGCGGCCGCTCAGCGGAGGAGCCACCAGGGGGCGGGAGCGCAGGCGCGCGCCGGGCCCGCCCCCGGCGGGAATCCCCCGGGCCCGCCCCCTCCGGGGCCGTAGGCGGGGGCGATGGGGCCGAGCCCCGGCGGGTGCCGTCCGGTCGCGGCGGTAAGCGGGGCCGGGCTGGGGGCCTCGGCGCGCCTCTCCGCGAGGGGAGGGCATGAGGAAAGGAAGCGCGGCCCACCGCCCACCTGCGCGGGGGGTCCGCTGGGACGGTGGCCGAAGGACGGTGCGCGGCCGAGCCCGGGCGGTGCGGGGGGGGTCTGCTTTGAAGCCGGCCGGGCTGCGTCGCTCGGTGCCCGCCGGCGGGGCGGGGCGGGGGCCGGGGCCGGGGGCTGCCTCTGCGCTGGCACGCGCGTGGCGGTACGTGCGCGCGGGCACGCGCAGCCCCGGATCTCGGCCGAGCTCAGCTCGGTTCGGCGCTGCCGGCCCGGCTCGGCTCGGCTCGGCCCGGCATCGGCGGCTCCTTACCGCACGCCTTGTTCCTGAAGGTGCGAAAGGCCCGTGAGCCGGATCGCGGTCAGCTCTGCCGCCCTCTGGGAAGACCTTGCCTTTAGTGGATCTTAAAGCGAATTCTACCGGGGCTCTGTTTTCAGTAGTTAAAACTGTTAATGGTCGGACCAGTGCAGCTTATTTGCTTTCAAGCAGTAAGCGAGTCACGTTTTCCCGAGCTTATTTTCTGAGCGCTGTCATCTTGTTGATTTTCACGCTGTTTTCTCCGTGCTGCCTCAAGTGTAGGTAAACACCTGAAATAGACAAGGGCGGGCTGAGCGGGGAGGTGGCAGCGATGTGCGACGTCGTGGTGCCAAAGGCTTCTGCAACATAATTCATATTTTGTTATGTTTCAGTGGGTTTGTCTTTGAGGTGGGGGCAGGTGAAATTTAGTCTAAACCAGGAGGTTTTGTTTTTCAGTTAAGCGGCGTACCAATTTCCAAGCAGTTAATAGAGCATTTAAAGCAAGAAACAATGATGCTTTTGTCTGGTTATATAAAGTGTTACCGCGGATTAAGCGAGATTGTTGAGTTTTTTCCATCCTCTACCCAAATGCCTGAAGCTAAAATTACAGTGAGGGAAAACTGGTTTTATGACCAGAGAGCTTGTTAATGTATTTAACTTAATTTATGATTAGGACTATTGTTATAGACAGTGAAAATGATATGGTTGCTGTTTTGCCCACCTAGCTGAAAATCAGAAAACAAAAATTATCGAATGTTTTAGGGCTATTTTAGCTCAGTATTTTTTTTCCTCCCACTATCTGCCTCTAGTAAAAATTTAGGTTCTTGGTTAAGTATATTTGTATTAGTAATACGCACTTCTAAAACTTCAAGTGCTTTGCAAAGTAGGCATAGGAAGTGTCATGCCGTATTGGAACACGGACGATGTTTCTCTGATAGCTGTTCATCTCAGGTGCTTTGAAACAGCATACGTAGCAGGCATGTTCTTCTGAAAAGTGCAAAGCGTATTTAAAAAAAAAGATTGAAAACGTTGCCAATAGGGAGCTTACCTCATAATCTCTAATAATTAGCTGTATGTTTGCACTCTGACATGCCAAGTGGTTTGTCTCCTGTTGGAAAACTCTCGCCTACAGTTGCCTAGTGCAGAAGTTACTGGTAAGAACTGCTAATTCATTTTTATGAATGTCAGCAAACCTTTGAGAAAGATTCCCAGGCACTGTTGTATGACAGTGATTTTCCCTCTGGTTTTATATTACCCTTCCATAAAGTAGTTGGCACATGTGTTTTAAAGTATTAATATTTGTTTGAGTGTAGGACTTACTAAAAATTTACATGAAATTCCATGTGTTAGTGCTTAAACCTTCTATTTTTTTGCTTTTAAAATTCTTAGGAGTTCTTTTTCCCTAACTGGAGTACCTTTAAATGTTCATTCTCAAATCAAGATATGGTAATAACTCTTAATATTGGCAAGACTCACTGTTAGTAGAGGAAACAGAAAGATTCTTACACAAAGCTTTAGGTTTTATATTTGGTTGCTCAATTTTATATTACTGTTGTGACTTTAAAAGTTATCAGCTAGGGTTTAGAAAATGCACTGGTAAGTAACAGGGGAAAATACCCATGTCCATTTCTGAAAGGGATTTTCTTCTCCTTTTTTTGAAGTGAGTTAGTGGATGGCTGAAATTTGGCTCAACTACTGAGTTGCTGAAATGTTTTGCTGCTTGAGAACCGTGAGAAGGTATGGCATGTTACGGACCTAATTTACCTTTAGCATATGTTTCAGTGTTTGCTTATGACTTGCGTATTTGTGAAACTGGTTTGGTATTTTTGTTTCATGCTTATTTCTTTGACATTCTCATCTTTACAGCTTGAAGCTTTCAGCAGAGCATCCACAGTTGATAATCCTCCAAAGCCATATGCCTGTCCTCAAGTGAGACATTAAAAAGGCTCTCAACAAAATGAGGGGTTTTAAATGGCTTAATTATGAGAAACATGAATATGATATTCAATGTATTATTGCATTATTGAGTTATTAAAGCTTAATGTTTCAAAATGTGTGAATATGTCTGTAACTATGTGTTGCAGTGGGGATACTGCAACACGCATATATCAAACCAGGAGTCCCGTGGAAAGGAAATATATATGGACAGACAGATTCTTGATAGATGTTTCAGAGATGTTTATTTCTCCAGCCGCATGGCCGGAGCTCTGCCGAGGAACTGTTCCAGTCACGGGACCAAGGGTCCTTCTGCCCGCGCAGGGAACACAAACCAACCAATGGGAACGAGGCTGAGCAGGGGCAGGGAAACCCCGTGTCTGTGCCCTCAGGGCCCCTCTCCCAGGGCTCCATGGCAGGGGAGGGACCCCAACACCTCACCCATTTTATTTTAATAAAAGGAGAATGAAAACAACTGGATAAACATAACAAGAACAGTTTCAAAACAAACAAGCCACCCTCCTGAGTCTTTAAATGTCCAAACAGATTCTGTGGAACATCTTAGGGCTGACAGAAGGGAGACAGAACTCTCTGAGCATGCTTTGTGGGGAAACTGAGGCAGGAGAGGGTTTAATTTCTTCCCTCCCCCTTTTCATCCCCCCTCAGCATTGGAAAGGGATTTTTGGGGAAACAGTTGGCAAAAGCATGGTTTTGTGAGGGAAACCATGGATGAAAAAACAGATTGGGAATACACTGGGGGTAATAGGACATAGGGTAAAAGGGAAAGGTGGGATTAGGAAAGGGAGACTGTAGGGGGGGACTTACAATGGAGATATTGTCTAACATGACTACGATTTTTAGCATATATACTGCCTTTACAGGAAACACCATCAGGCCCAGTGACCTGCGATGCTTGTAACCCTTTTCTACCTTGTATAATTTTGAA
This sequence comes from Corvus cornix cornix, assembly GCF_000738735.6. Taxonomy (NCBI): domain Eukaryota; kingdom Metazoa; phylum Chordata; class Aves; order Passeriformes; family Corvidae; genus Corvus; species Corvus cornix. Next base: position 37,434,703 of record NC_046333.1, read on the forward strand.
TTCCACTACCTCTCCATCTCCCAAGCTTGGGATGCATTTTTCAGGGTTATTCTTTTTAATAGCAGTTCTGTGCATGAATATGTCTTGCTGGTTGTCACACCTTGTTATAAAACCATAATTTTGCTTAACATTATACCATTTTACTATCCCTAAGATCTTAGTTACTATGATCTTTTCCTTTTTCCAAGTGGCTGCTGTTTTCTGTCTCGCTGCGTCTTTGCTCTCTCTTTCGGTCGCTCCCGTGTTGGAGTTGTCGGGGCTGCTGGTGCCTGCGCGCTTTTCCCGGAGGTCGCGTTCGGGGCTGCGCGGGCCGGGCCGGGCCGGGCCGCTCAGTTCTCCGTGCGTCGCCTCCTCTGGTCGCAGCTTCGCTGCCGCTGCCGGGCGCTGCACCCACATCTCGGCCGGGCCCCAAGCGATGACCCCCCCGCGCCCTGCTCCAGCGCATGTTTCGGCTGGGCGCGGCTCCGCTCCACCGCCACCGCCGCCCGCGCGCCGCCCCTCTCGGTTGGGCGTTCCCGGGCCTTGCTCCACCACGCGCTGCGCAGGGCCGGGCGGGCACCGCCGGGTCCCGCCGCTCCCGCACGCCTCGCTCCGCCACCGACACTGCGGCTCGCGTAGCTCCGCCCGCACGCCGGGAACTGCCTCGCTGCTGCTCGCAGAGCGCTCGGTGCACGTGGCCTGGGCCGCATGGTCCCTGCGCCAGGCTTCCCTTCGCCAGGACACAGCTGACATTGCTCAACAGTCTCGGTAATTAAATAATATTCACGAAAATATTCTTCCATCGGCATATATTTTGACTCCAGTATTAACTGTGTCCAAACGGTTTTCCAAAAGCCCTTGGTAATAATTAAATCCCAAGAAACATAGAAAAAGTTCTTAAACAACCATGCCAGGAAGTGTTTCAGTTCTTTTTGAGCTTGAATCAAGCTAAAATTTACAAATCGTTGTTCAAGAATCATTTTAAGTTTAAGATAAATGTCCATATGCGGCTCTGAGAGCCAAGAGTCTTCCCACGGTTCCTCCATAGTTTAGATATGGAATAGCAAAGCAAAACCAAGAAGAGGAATCCAAAGTTTCCAGGGTTTACTCACACAAATCAGTCGCTTAGGGATCGGGGATCGTTCTACTCACAATTCTCCACCATTATGTTGCAGTGGGGATCCTGCAACACGCATATATCAAACCAGGAGTCCCGTGGAAAGGAAATATATATGGGCAGACGGATTCTTGATAGCTGTTTCAGAGAGATGTTTATTTCTCCAGCCGCATGGCCGGGGCTCTGCCGAGGAACTGTTCCAGTCACGGGACCAAGGGTCCTTCTGCCCGCGCAGGGAACACAAACCAACCAATGGGAACGAGGCTGAGCAGGGGCAGGGAAGCCCCGTGTCTGTGCCCTCAGGGCCCCTCTCCCAGGGCTCCATGGCAGGGGAGGGACCCCAACAACTATGAACTTAATGTAACAGAGCTTTTCAGTGGCAAAGCTCTACGCCAAAAAGTTGAACTTTGGAGAGATGTGAAGAAAAAGAAAGCTGAAGGGAATTACTTAACCAATAAATTAAATCAGTCTTAGAGTGTGATTGCATAATGTGTTCTAGTGGAGATTGTGTTTCATGTCTTTCATGGAGACACTGTCCTCAAAGTGGTTGTGACCTTGGTTTTAATACAAAGCCTTTCTCTGCTCTTCAGATTTAAATGAAGCTCTTGGAACAATCTTTGCTCCTTGTGAGTGAAGTCATAAACATCTTTCTTGCATTTTCTCTCTCTAAATCCATTTTAATTCACTTACTTCGTCACTTCAGTTAAAAGATGCCTCAGAGTTCTGTCTTTCACCTTCAGTGAATGAATTCTTCCTTCTGTCACGCAGACTAATTTTGGCCTTTGAGCATTTCTCTTTTAAGCAAGTTCAAAATAGACTTTGGCTGGAATCCTGAGCCTTCCTACTAGCATGACAGTGTTGTTTAGATACAAAACAAGGGAACTAAAGTTAGCCATCCTTGGCCATTTTTCATGTAGAATAACAGATGGAACTTTATAATTAATAAACTCAGAAGTATGATTAATGGCTTCTAGTTATGGTGAAACTTTTTTTCTGATCTACTGGAAACATCATGCAGTGTAGCTTGAGAGTGGATGTGGGAAATGGTGTACAAATAAGGTGAACAGAGAACTGAGCTCCTCTTCCTTCTAGCAGCTTGGTCTGGGAGGATGTGAATTTCTTGCATGGCAGTAATCTGCAATTAGAAGGGTAACTGGTTAGTTTACTTTTTTCCTTTGCTGGAATTATTTTTTCCTTTTACTGTTTTGTGTCCACTTGCTACCCAAAAAAGAGAAAAATTTGCTATTTTTTTTCTCAGCAAGACAATTATTTTGGTGTTTCCAGACCCAGAATGGTAAAGCATCTGATGAAGTGGACTTCTATCCAGAGTGCTTTGCTCCCTGTCTTGCCTAGTCCAGTAGAGGTGTTCTTGCTGCATTACTGAGCAACTGTGACATGATTTTGTCATTAAGAGCTTTCACTCTCCCTAAAAACATTATATTGCTGTGATACTTCACCATCTCCTGCAGGTTTGAGTAGGATCATGGGCTGTAGTCATGACTAGTCTTAGTCTTAGAGTCTCTGAGATGCAGCCAAGAAGGAAGTAGAAGTGTTTGCCAGTAATACATTTTCACTTTTTTTATTGAAGTCATAGCAGATTTGGAATTTCATCAGCCTTATATCATGGTTTGTTGTCCCACTTTTCTACAATAACTTCTGTTTTCAGCAAGCTGACTTTTAAGACCTGGTAATTAAATATTTGCCCACCTCTTAGGCAGAAAGCATTAGTCTTACCTGCTTTCATGTTTCTAACTGAAGAGCTGGGAAGGTTGACAGAAAAAAGGTAAACTAAGGGTCACTGCTTCTGCTTGACAACTCAAATGTTGTCATTTATCATTTGCCAAAATAAAACATTCTGCATATTGTCTGAGGACAAATTTGGGGATTTTTAAAATATTTTTAAATTAATGACAGCAGTCAGGAAAGTCTCACATGTTTCTGTGTCCAGGATGATTATTTGGTCTAGGATGCTGGACAAAGAGCTCTCTGTAGAACAGTCCTGCAAACTATTATTAATACAGTTACTAGTTCTATGTGAATTGGAAGCAGCTTTGTCTCTAATCTGCTGTATATTTTCCTGTTTAGGGGTTGCAGTTTGAATGATACTGTGAGGAGTAGAACAGCATTGTACTTCTTAACAGAGCAGAGTCCCTGCCCTTATGATTTGCAAACTAAAATTAATGTTAATCACAGAAAGAGGCCTGTTGAATTTGTTAGCTTGTGAAATCAGCTGAAGGAGAAACCTGTTGTTGTATATTTTCCAGTTCACATTTTCTTGCTGCTTTTGTGTATACTCTCTTGGTACTTAGTTTGCTAAACCTGAATATTACCTTTGAGCTAAGGCAGGATATTTTGGTGGTCTGTAATGAAGGACTTGGTTTCCATTTCAGTCTTCTGTTACACAAGTGTACTTGTTACAGAACTGTTGTTCAATTTCCACATAATTGCAGGTATTCAATAATTTGCACTTTCTGAACTTCCTAGAACTTCTTCAACTTAACTTTTCCTTCTGATCTTAGGTAAAACAGTTTTCTTCTCCTACCAGTAATTTTCTTTAAGTCCTTGTTTCTCGTAATTTAGTGAAGATGAGAAGACAAAAAGTATTGTCTTTTTACTTGATGTTTTCTAGAAAAGAATATGTTTGGGAAAGTAGATTTGTTTTTTTTTTTTTTTTTTTACTGGACACAAGTATGGAACTCACAATCTAATGCAGAACTTTTTTTTCACTTAATTGGGTTTATTATTCCTGGGTAAAATTTAAGATTCTTTTGGTACTGCTTGGAAAATACTGTGTTTGGCTTTTTAACTTGGAGGTTCAAAGATATATAAGGGTTGACTTTTAAAAGCAGCTTCAGCAATGTCTATGAAAAATACCACTAAAGCCAGTATTTGCAGTTTGAACTACTTGACTGGGGAATTTTTATGTGAGGCATATTTGAGAAAGGAGAGAGAAGTTACCATACTTATTTACATGTCTTATTAAACCATTAGCATCCACCATCCTTCAAACCTGTTGGATTGCTGCTGTGAAAACACAGCTTTGTTAATCCCAAGGGGAAAGATCCAGAACTCAGACTCCTAATTTAAATTCTCCAGTTTTAAATTATTATACTTGCAACTATGAATGTTTACTCCATTCTTCCCCATTTTAATGTAATTATATCAGTTTGTCACTTGATTGGTAGCATCATGCATAAACATTTTACTGCTTTGTTAGGTTATGTCTGGACAAGATATTGCTGCAATGCGTTCTTCAGTCAAGAACTTTGTCAGGCGCTGATGCCATCAATGCTCTCAGACCTTTCTATTTTGCTGTACATCCAGATTTCTTTGGCCAGCATCCCAAAGAGAGGGTAAAAATATTTTGTATGCTTTCTTTGTAAATATTTCATATTTCAAGGATGGAAATTTTCTAGTTTTCCTGCTGCCAGAGAGACAAAAGTAATGTTAGAATTCAATATCGTTGGTACCAGAGAACAAAAAGATGCACTTCCTTAATTTTTAGCAAGGATAGGTCCCTTAGAAGTTCATTATTTGTTAATCATATTTTCTAATCGTTATAAAGAAAATACTGAATCCTTCCAGGCTAATTTATAATACATATTACTTTGTCCCTTTGAAATGCTGTGCATTATATTTGAATAAATTAATTTCTTTAAGCTTGAAAGCCAGTGCATTTTGGAACGCACACAAATGTACAAGTGTGTACACCATACAAATTTATTCATGCAAGGTAATTACAAATGCTGAGAATATGAGCTGTATCACTACTTGTTAAAAGCAACTGGAATTTTGTGAAACCTAATTCTGCATGTAAGATTAAAAAGGTTTAGATGAAAAATGGCCTAATTCATCATCTGTAATTTTTGTTTGTTTTTTTTTTTAAACAGGAAGTAAATGAAAACTCTCTGAAGAGGCTAAATGGCTACTTGGAGAACCTACAGAAACCAGGATTTCGTTCCTTTAAGCCAACTCAGCTTACCTTTTATGTAAGAGAAAGAGAACCAAACTCTTCTAATGTTCAGGAATCCTTCAGTGCTTCAGGTGCTTTTATATCGTGTAGAATGTATCTTCCTGTACTTAAATTCCTTCAGACCATTGCTTAGCCTTGTGCAGTCATAATAACTTCACAACTGAATAAAATCCTGTCAAACTGTGAAAATCTGTATTAGATCAGGCAGGTGGGACCATCCCAAGTAATTAAACATCTTAAGCTTTATAAAGCCTTGAAAGAATGAGACATTACAGTGTTGAGGTCAAGTTACAGTATAAGGAAGTAAAAAAAGTGGATGTAAATGATAATACTTTTGCTTTTAATACCATTGCCATGTTTAAGTGGAGCAATGTTGGGTCCTTGTCCTCATTGCAGTTCATGTGTAGTACATAATGTCAGGGCACTTGTAGAACTTACTCTCTAAGCAGCTGTATAACATCTGAAGCTCCAATTTACTTCATTGTCTCTTATCTTTGAGAATACAAAAAATATTGCCGAATTTTAAATGTTGCTATTGATTAACTTTATTGTACATATTTGTCTCCAGTACCAATATGTGTTACCTAACAGAAGAGTTTTACGTTCTATATCCTGACAGTCAAAACACTGCAAATTGTGAGGTGTCCTTGTGCTAGGAAACAAAATCATGCTGTTTTTTAAGAAAATAGTAGTGTTATGTCTGGTCTACTTAACATAATATTTGAACTGGAAGCTGTCTTCTGCTCTTGAGTCAAAAGCTTGCTTTCTAACAGGGAAGGTAGGCCCAGTAGCTAAGTGATTGGACATAGTTAAATTGCATGTGAATTTTGCAGTGAGTATTGAAATAATAGCATCATCATAATTTCCAGCTATCTGTGCCTTGTTTAGGCTCTTGTGTAAGAGGAAAGAAATGGGAATGCATTTTAAATAATTTTAATTAAATAATACTTGTTTTTACAGGGTTTCGAGCAGTCAGTTTTACGTTACATACTAGGGATCTCCTGAGCACAGTATTAGATATTCTCAACTCCTGCAGTTTATCTACAGAGCATGTTCAGAGTTTGAATGTGAACGCTCAGCCCCACAAGGAAGCAAAAAGCACAGTAAACAGACCTATCAAATGGGATAAGACCTATTACTCCTTTACTGGATTCAAGGATCCTGAGGAGGAACTAGAGCAAGCCCAGAGAGTGGAAACAACTTTAATGTATGTAATGCTTTCATTGAACTGAAATTTTGTAATCTAAATTGGTCTTACTCTAATGCTGAGTTTTTTAACGGTAGGCAATAAACATTCTGAACAATACAAAACTTTATTGTCCAACATGTAATTTTGCCATGCTTTTTATAATTAGAGTTCAGATGAGCTCCTGGGACAACTACAGTGCCAGCAAAGCTGAAACATTCTTGTCTCTTTGCCCAGCATTCATGTTTGGTCAATCTAGTTTTGGTTGATCCTGTTTTTCAGATTTGTGGAATATTGGTGGCAATTCAAAAGAAAACAGAGGTTCCACTTGCTCCAGATAGCTCCTTACCTCTTACAGGAATTCTGTAACACAAACCTATATGACTGTTAATTTTATTGTTCCTATTTCATTATCACATTCTGTTGAGGGTGGGAGATAATACATGAAAACTAAGGTTAAAAGGTTTTAATAGGCATGGTATCTTAGTGTTGGGCTTCTCATTTGTTGTTCTGCAGGAAAACCTTAATATTTAAGTCAATGTAGTTACAAATGCTGAACTTGCATTACATGTAGCAAGTTATGTAGTAAAGTTGGTGGTTTAAAAAAAATTTGTATGTCCTCATTTTGGGACACAGGCATTTTGGGGCCTTTAAAATCTTTTTGTGACAATGAGTTTTAGGTGCCATTTGAAATGAATGCAGAGCTGTGCTGGAAGGATCTTCAGAGCAAAGTATACCCCTTATCCTGCATACCACCTCACAAAACTACTGTAATATGCACATTTATAAAACAGTTAACTGAGATTTAACGTACTCAAGAATATTTTTACTTATTTTTACACATTTACAAGGAATGCCACGGACAGTTATGTATTAACAGTCTCGTTTTAATACATAGACAGCTGGCATCAGGCCTCTCTTTTTTACTTGAGTTGAATTTTTTTGCTTCAAATTAAAATGAGAATGGAACTATTTGTTTGTAAAAGAGTATGAAAATAAGTTCATACTATGAACAAAGGCTAAATCTCTTAAATAGTAATCTTTTCCTAGAAATGGAATTATCTACTGAAATTTTAGATGTACTCAATGAGTCATGTTTGTCTGGTTGTGATTATTGGCAAAAAAACTATAAAACTTTGACCTGTTCAATCTATGTTCATGTCAGCTCTGTAAAAGTTACCTAACTTAGCCCTTTAGTACCACCTCCCATATTTGATAGTCTACTATGATCACTTTGGTTGGGGTTTTCTTGTTAGGTTTTGTTGTGTTTGGGTTCGTTTGGGGTTTTTTTTAAAGGCAGATGGGTGGAAACTTCTTTAATTAGACCACAGAGTTCTGAAGATGTCCCGTGAAGTCTCACTGATCTGTTGGTTTATACCTTTTACACACACATCCAAGTCTTACAGTTTTAAAACATTGTCATTAACATTGTCAGTGTTTTTGATTCAGTTTGATTCCTTAGTCCCCTCCAAAGACATTAAGTGCCAGGGTTTCCTCTGTAGATATCTTAGGGTGAAGCATTTAGCAATTTCATCTTCTCTATTGATTCCTTAGTCCCCTCCAAAGACATTAAGTGCCAGGGTTTCCTCTGTAGATATCTTAGGGTGAAGCACTTAGCAATTTCATCTTCTCTATTTTTAAAAAAATCCCTTTACCTGATAATTTGACTTGAAACACTTACATTAGCAGTAAGAATTGAGTTACCTGTACTGTTTACATGGTAGATCATACAGCAGCATGCTTCTACTGTTGAGTATTTTTCCTTGTCTTCCAGATCCTGGCTCGATGATAATGAAGCAAGTGCAGTAAAAAAGCTGAAAAAGAGTTTGCCGCTTAGAAAAGAATTAGAACGTTTAAAAATTGAACTTTCTCATGAACTCCAGCTCTCAGATATCAGGTAATTAATTAGATCAGTTGTACTTGGATTAAGACAGTCAAAGCAAGGAAGTGTTGTCTAATACTATGCTATGAACTTTAAAAGCTTATTTCAGCAAAACAGCTATCTTTCATATATGAAGAAGTGTTACTGCACTGAGTGTTTTTCTAGAAGAATTCTATTGGGACAAAAGTTTCCTGTTACAGTCTGCTCCGAGCGACCTCCTATTTGTAACTGAAAGTGTAGGCTCCAGCTGAGGCAGACACAGAAATAGATCTAGTGTGTATGTGTTAGTTTGGATGTTTTGCTGGTTAAAACTGCATTTCCGGAATTCGAGTTAATATCTACAAAGGTAACTAGGCCAGCAGTGAAATGCAACTTTGCACATGGTACATAATGAGATCCTGTGAATGCTTAATAAAAATGTTCTTTCTTCTAGTGTTTAGTTTCTCACTCTCCAGAGGAGGAGGAGATTCGTTTGTTTGAAAGATCTGATTGCAGTTGGAGATCTTGATTCTTCAGAATATTTTCCAGAAAATAATTTGCTATCTTTTTTTAAATTTTGTGCCTTTGAGGATGTTGGGAAATGAGATATTCAGGGTGGGGGAAGTGGCAGCGAAGGTATTCACAAATGGAAAAATAAACTTTGGGAGATTATTTCAAGGGCTAGTCTGTTAGGTTCTATTTTTTTAACCAGGAAAGAGAGAGTTGGAGCTTCTAAAATCATGCTTTTGTCCTTTCACCCTGCAAAAGACCGTGGTTTCCTTTAAGCTGAAGCCAGGCTTTTTGAACACAATTTCTAATGCTCTGTAACTGTGCTGTGGTGAAGGTTTTTAACATTCTGAAACAGTCTTCAGTATTAAACGTGTAGGTTTGATTTTATTCATGGCTTATATTAATTTTCTTAAATAGTTTGTGCTTCTGAAATACATTAAAATTATTGTGTTCCATGAAGAGTTATTAATCTTCCATGAGTTACACTGTTATAATCCAGGGAGGAATGTGAGTGCCAGACACCTGACAAGCCACTACGTTAATAGGACACTATTACTTGTGATTCTGGAGCCTCATGCTAGTGTTCACAGAGATCTGAAAAATTACTGGGTCACTGGCTTTATTCCATGTATAAGTTCAGGACAGCTGAAGAAATGGCCACCTTTTTCCACTCCTGTCTGGTGCTGCTGAAAGCAAAGTGATATTGCTAGGTAACTAAATAATTATTTGAATTACTTGTATTAGATTAAATTGCCTCACATGTGCTGTGGCGTAGTGCCATTCTCTGCATCCCAAAGAGTGAGGTTTTGCCAGTTAGGTTTCCCTAAAAGAGATTATGTGGGTGACCCTAGCCAGCAGCTGAGTACTTACACAGCCACTTGCTCATACACCCCATGTGGGATGGGAGGAAGAGAATAGAAAGAGCACAAGCAAGAAAATTTGTGAATTAAAGTAGAAGTTTAATAGCTGAAGTGGAGCAAAGCACAGTTCAAGCAAAGCAAAAGGAGGGATTAATTCTCTGTTCCCCAGTGACAGGCAGGTGTTTAGTCCCTTCTGGACAGTTGGGCCTCAGTGGGCCTCAGCATGTGTAACGTTTACTTGGGGAGACAAACACCATAACCATGAGGGTCCGCCTTCCTTCTCCTTTCCCTGAGCATTTACTGTTGAACATGACATATGGTCTGGAATATCCCTTTGGTTAGTTGGAGTCACCCATCCTGGCTGTGTCCCCTCCCAGCATCTTGTCCACCCCAGCCTATTTGCTGATGGTGGGGGGCAGGGTGGGAAGAAAAAGAGAAGACCTGGACGCTGTGCCAGCACTGCAGAATAGCCAAAATATTGATGTTTTATGATCACTGTTAGAGTAAAAAATATAAAATATGGGTGTTATGAAGAAAACTAACTCAATTCCTCACAGACACAGTACAATAAAGGAATGGGAATTTTCCACTTTGAGACTGTTTTATATCAACTAAAAGTCTGTAAAAAGGTATATTTTTTCCAATACACTGGGACAACGTCACAGTTTAGATGCTTTTTGAAATTTGTTTAGCAATCTGTCTGATCAGTCTGTAATGAAAAAGATGCCAAAACTATGTGTATTAAAGCCAGCAAGGTAACACCTGGCTCCTGTATGGTTTAACAAAAATTACTCCACTGTAAAATATGAATAATACATAGCAACTTTCCATTGGAATCATAGTAATGTTTTGGGCTAGGAACCAAAAAAAAAGGAAAAGAAGATAATGTCCTTACATACTGTATTTGCTCCTCTGGACAAACATTACGCAGTGTCCAAACAAACTGCATGCTCCATGACCAAACCAAATACTGGCTTGTCTGTTGCTGTTCTCTTACTAACCCCCTTCTTACTGGGGGAGAGATTTATGTCTGTCTACCTGGTTTTATATTTATTTTTTCTGGTGTTGGTTTTCTTTGTTTGCTTTTTGGGACTCACTTTGAGAAGCACTGTAATTTTATTTAGGCTTTCTATCAAATAGTTCAAATAGCATATGACTTGGACAGGTTTTGAGTAGCCTTTGCTTTTATTACTTTTGGGGTGCTATTCTGCTTGTGCTACAAGGCTTTGAGCTGCATCTTAACTTCTGTGATTTTTTTTTTTTTAAATAATATTGAGGATTAAATGCTTTCAATTACATTTTCATTTAGGTGGCAGAGGAGCTGGGGTATTGCTCACCGCTGTAGCCAGCTACACAGTCTGGGTCGACTGGTCCAACAGCGACCTGAAATATTAAAGAACGTTAAAGGTATTTCTGTTGCTTGATTCATATATCCTAATATAGTATTGATTCGGAAATGAGCATGGGTCTTCTGTTGCAAGGGATTCTTTTTACAAATTCTTTTGATAACTGCAAAAACAAACTTGTCAGGCTTACTGAAAAGCTGGTGAGAACTTACATTTTAAGCTGCTGGGTATTTTTTAAAGTGACCTTTCCTTAGAGTTTATTCACTGCACTCAGCTTCTAGTTTACTTCTTAATAAATGCAAGTGGAGTCTGTTGAAGGCACCAGACTTAATATTAGCAATGAAAGTAAAAAATGTAAACTGAACCTCTGAAAGGGTGGAGGTAGCAATAGATAGTAGCCCATGGTGAATTCAAGACAAAAATGTGAGTAAGTCTCTAACCCTAGCGAGGACTTACTAGAATACCTTTAAAATTGTACTGCTTTCTTTTCTCATGTGTTCCATAAAATAACTGTATTAAAGTTGGTATTTTCTCAGGAAAAACTAAAATATTCTGTAAACCTGACCTACCATTCTTCTCATACATCTGTTTGACCTGTGGCAGTAGCTGTTTCCTCTAATTGTAATTCCACATTTTATGCCTGTCTCCAGATACTCAGTTTTGAGTGACTTTCATTTGAGGGTTCACCTAATCCTTTGCCAAAAGACAAGAGTGAGTAGGACAATAAGTAGTAGTTTTAAATTGTATCAGATTTCAAATTAGTTCTTTACCTGAGCATGCTAAAGATTCAAAGCGTTAGAGAAGTCTGTCTTGTGAACCTGTTGTAGTCTCCATCTTTGAAGATATTTAATAATGCACTGGATAAGTACCTGTCAGTAATTATACAAGTACAGTTGATGTTGCCTTTGGGTACAAGGTTTAACTAGATGCCTTGAAGCCAGTGTTGCTCCTTCTTTGGGGTTTTGGAAAACTGATTTCTGAGAGCAAGAGCTTCTACTTAAGCCTTGTCTTGTAGATTAATACATCACACTGAAGACTTTTGTGGAAGCTTATTTTGATAAATAGTTGACTGTGCTATTACCCTAAAGATTTCTTGACCATCTTTGTACTCAGCTAAAAAAACAGACTCAAAACTGATTTATCCCCCTAAAAATCCATCTAGAATTAGCGCTTTATGTTGTCTCTGTTTTTAAAAAGAATGAAAACATAATGTGCAAGTGTTTCTTATAGCTTGCATGTTGCAGAGAGTTGTGAAGTAGAGTTGAATGGCCTTATTAATAGTTCTTTGACCAACTTCTACCTTGTATATGCTTCAAGCATTTAGCGTGTGTTTCCTGCGTCATACAGGATTCGTACAGATTATTTGGATATCCTCTCTGATGAGATTTTCTCATATTTTAAAATAGTCGTCAGAAAAAAGTCTGAGTAACTAAAACTCTTATCAAGTTCAAACAGAGAGAAGGCAAATGCTGGGTCAGGTTTGTATGAAAAAAATTCTTAAACTGGACTTTTCAAGAATCTCAAAATTTTGAGAATAACAGAAGCATCTATTCAACATGTGTTTGTGCTGCAGAAATGCGCTGCTTGTGACATGTTAGCAGCATAGTTAAGTCTTCAGTAATTGTAGGAATGACTGCAGTAACCCAAATTAGTAAAGAGCTTTGTTCAATCTCTAGGGCGCACGGTGGTATTTACAGATCGCTCAGGTATGAGTGCAGCAGGTCACATAATGCTGGGGACCATGGATGTTCACCATCACTGGACCAAAGTAAGAAGATTTCAAAGTAAATGATAACACTCCTTGTTGTGACATCCTTTTTTAAACTGTAGCAAAAATTAATAGGTGCAGATAACTAATGAGTAATTTAAAGCAAACACTTAGCTAATGTGTTTAGCATGATGGTGTACACTGCATTCTAAATTTAATCCTGTGTATGCTGTTACTAACAAGACTCTTTGCTAGATCTTTGCTGCTGCTTTCATTAATAAGTCAGTACTGCTTCTGATTAGATGTAAAGAAAACTAATTAGTTATGCACTGTTCCAGTCTGTGCAGTGAGTCCTGGCAGAGTACTTTGTGATCCATAAAGAGCTCATTCCCGTGAAGAGCTAATGGATTTTATTCCAATCTTTTGTAAATATGAGATTTAAAGGAAGTTGTGAACTGATGATTTCAGTCAATGACTACTAACCAACCCTACCACTCCATCTTGTTCTTTTAGGCAGCTAATGTGGATGTTGCAGAATTTTATCTTTAGTGACTATGCCCGTTCTGCTGCTGCTTGTGTAAAGTTCAGAGTGATAAGATTTCTGACATCCTAAATGATAGTGTTGTATGCAAAGGACCAAAAACTAAATATGTGGCAATATCAACATGTCACTTCAGGAATTTTTCTTTAATCTTGGTTACTGAAACATTACTGATAAAGCTATGAAAAAGTATTTCTTTGTAAAGGAGATTATTGGTGGAATTTCATAGTTGGGAATTTCACCCTGCTAGAATATCAGAATATTCTATTTCTGTATTCCAATCAGTGAATAAAATGAAAAGTTAACACTCAATCTTCTTTCTCTGGTGGTAGTTTGAATTTTTGCCTATATATGTTTTACTGAGTGGGAGAAAACAAACTGTGGCTTGTTAGTGTGAATGATTTACTAAGAACTTAAATTGAGAATCTGGAATTCAATAGAAAATTTTCTGGGATTTGAGAGTGTTGACAGTCGTTGGAATAAAGGTGTTCTGATTAATATTAAAATAAACACTAACTTCCTTGAAAAGATAAATGCTTCGTCTTTCTAACCTTTGCTGCAGGTTTTTCCAAAGGGGTCATAAAGCCACACAAAATGCCATGCAGATAGAATAATGTGTGTAGTTAGTTGTAGTGATGGTATTTGCTTGGGAAGACAAAAGAGAGGTATATATTTGAACCTGAAATCAAAGGGTTTTTATTTTGAAATGCACTAAAGATCATGTGAAATGTTACACAGAAAGTCAGTGAAAATTTTGATGAGGTGGATGAGTCAGTTGGTTTTTAGAGAGCATGTTTGTCCAATTCTACCCCATTTTAGAAAGCAATCCTAAGTGCTATTACTTTTTGTTACTAAGTACTAGAAGAAGGAAGCGGTAGAATACTGTCCAAGTCAGTCTGTAGAATGCTTGGTCAGAGGTACAATATTTAAAGGATTTTTGCTGGTTTTCTCTGTAACAAATGCAAAAGCTGACCCAACTGTTATTGTGCCAAAAGCTGTTCTGATTCTACTATCAGAACTATCTACTATCTATTCTGCTGGTCTCCTGGGTTTCTAAAGAGATAGTTCTGAAATCACTTGACTTGTTCCAGCAGCAGCTTTTTTTTGTATGAAAAACTGCTTTAAAATAACAACAGAGTGGATGGTAGGTAGTGACTACCGTATGAGGAATAGCTCTACCACTATAACTGTAGTGATAAATGTTCTGTATAGGTGTCAGATTATGTATTTTTGTTTATGTGAAACTATTAATTTCTGAATATCTAGAGGACATCCATCTATGGTTTTATGTCCTTTTGGTGCCTTTATGTTATAAATATGGGAAATACTTAGAAGCTTGTTCCATTATATCCTGTCCCAAAACACATACACTTTATTTTTCTCATCTTTGGTATTCTTCAATTTTAATTTTTCCCCTTGGGTTCCATGTTTGCATTGTTAAGTGTCTCTTTTATAGTTTCTTGTTATTTTTTTAATTTATTAAAGCTAACTTTTAAGCTCTGTTTGTTCATGTGTATGCACAGATTTTTGAGAGACTGCCAAATTATTATATGCTTCAAAAAAAGCTCCTGCTCTTGGAAGATCGGATAAGCCAACTTCTGGGAGGCATCCAAGTAATATATATTGAAGAGCTGCAACCTCTGTTGACTCTAGAAGAGTACTATGAGACTCTCAACTCTTTCTATAATAAACTACGTGACAGCAGACTACCTTTTCATCCTCGCAGTCTGCGAGGCTTGCAAATGATTCTGGAAAGGTAGGTATTTGCAGGGAAAGTTGATTTCTTTTAGAGCAATTACTCTTTTCTTTTTTTTCTTACACTGCTTATTGCTCTCACTAAGAAGAAAAGTAATATAATCTCGGATTTTCATTATGTCAAAGTCTTTTTGTTTCTGAAGGATTTAAGTGCATTTTTATGGGTTAAGAAGGAATCAGACTGAAGAAAATCCTGCTTAATTTCATTCAAATTGGACTCAAAGTTCTGTCTATTTTACAGTGTTGTGCTGGGTTAAATCAAAAGTTTTGTGCTGTCATGTTGGTATTGATATTTTTTGAGTATTCTTGCCAGTTGCTTTTGAAATGTAATTTTAAAAAAGCATTACTACTGTATTTCTCTAGTGTCATGAACCAAGCCTGATAATTTTTTACCAATTATTCTGATTGTGATTAGTTTATATTCTTTTATCTTTAGATTTTTTCTGAAAGTAATTTACATAAATAGATAAATAGTTGCATTCAAAAATTATACCTTTTTCTTGACTTTCATCATGTTTCATTAGTGACAGATATGCACCAAGCTTACATGAATTTGGACACTTTATGATCCCAACGGTCTGTGATCCAGCAGCTCTTCAATGGTTTATTTTTGCCAAAGCACAGGAAGCAAGAGAGAATTTGAAAAGAAAGGAGGAGTAAGTGTTCGTGTGACTCGATACATTTAGCCCTTTAAAAATATTTGCATGTCCTGTTTTTTATTTGGAGAAGGAGGAGGATTTTAAAGAATGTATTCATACTGTTTTGGTGGAAAAACCCCTTTTGTTTCTGAAACAGAGCTCTACCCATCAGCTTTACTAAGTAAAGAATTACAGCATTAGTGAATGCAAACAGTTACTAGAAAATACCCTCTTTCACCTTGTAGAGACAATTGTACTTCATTCAGAAGTAAAATACCTTTGCTTACAAGACAAAATTGCATAATATATTTTACGATTAGTTCCCCATCTAAGAGGTGGAAAACACCTTCTCAATGAATAAGAAAAGCAAGGATTTTTATTAATGTTAATTAAAATGTGACAAAAAAGCAGTGAAATCTAAACTAAAAATAACTGAGACCAACTAGAGAATCGTTATTTCTAGTTATTGGTCACTTGGTTGAGAAAAATATTAGTTTGTACCTAACAAGGCGAAGAAAAAAAAATCTGGGAAGAATGATGAGTGAAACACCTTGTGGGTGTTCTCTCACAGGTGCAAGTGAGATGCGAGAGTTTACAATAGGGAGTCACAGCACCATACTTAATATTAGGGCCATGCTTTGTAATATCCATCAGAACTGTAAATCTGCTTCTTGACCTTGTACACTGCATGTGTCCTTGAGGATGAAGTAGAGATACTGGGGTTGTTAAGTGGGTGGTAGGTACTTGTCCTTTCAGAGGTTGTTACTGCAAGTTTATTTTTCTGCTTTGGAAAGTTTTTAATGAGCTGTTGAACTATCACACTGTCACGAGTGTATACATGATGTATAGATCCAGATCTGTTTTTGTGAAGTTATTTTAGGCATGAGTTGCTGAAGGCACTATGGTTTTAGCTCTGTTAAGACCTCATTATTTGGAAAGATATGTTTTGCAGGTGGACTTCAGTAAACATGATTTGTTGGAATTTTTCAACAACCCTAGTCCATCTTGGAAATTAGATTTTTGCCATATAAATTGCAACTACTGAATAGCTCTCTATGTAGCTGTCCACATGTGACAGCTGGGAAAGTATTGTCTGTAGATTTTGGGAGGGATGTTGTAGGAAATGTATGCATTTGCATCTGGGTAACTCACTCTCCAAAAAACCTCACACTACCACACTTCATAAAGACACTGATCCAGGAAAACTGTGCCCTCAGAGTACAAGCAGCTGTGTTGTAAGAATGTAAGAGCCAAGATGCGTATCTTGTGTGCTGGATGATTGCTGGTTTGTATGAAATAGTAAACAACTGTACTGGGTCGCAATGTCTGTCCCCATCATCCATTAGCTTAAGGAGAGGCTTTATGGATGGGGCAAAAAATGTGGTGGGTTTTTTTACTCCATACTCCTTCCCAGTTTCTGTCTGACTGCACTTGAGAAAATACTTGAAGCTGGAAACATTATCTCATGTTAACAGCATTCAGTCGACCTTTTTATTTTCCCTTCCTCTTAATTGTCTTATTTTTTGAGCCAATTTGCATTTTGTGGCTCCAAATATCCAATGGCAACAAATTGCATATTTGAACCACATATGGCATGTGTATATGAAAGAGGGAGGAAGTGTTCTGTGATTTATAGACCCACAGCCTGATGATTTCATTTGTCATTCTTTTGTTCTTGTGTGATAGGAAATACAAAACAGTCATTCTCTATCACCTCTGGGGTTTTTTGTAGCTGTGTCATATTTCCTTTTACTTGTCTTTTATCGAAGCTGAAAACTCCTTTTCCACTTAATGCTTCCTTGGACAGAACTCATTCTGTTCTGATTTTCCTTAGCCTCGTGTGGCGGTTAAAAAGGCCTTAAGATAAAGGAAAATTGTTGCGGTGAACTGCAGCAGAAAATATTTTGAGATGGACTGGCTGTACTTTGCACATGGACTTGAATGTTCTACATGCAGTAAACAGCATAGCATGGCTGGAATTCCAACCTGAATGCTCAAGAAAGTCCAAATTCTGCTGCTCTAGAAAGTTCTGTTATCTGTGTGGATAATGTCAAGTCTTCTAGTAATGCAGGATTCTCCTTCCCATGCTTCTGTAAAGTATCAGGTTTGTGTGGTAATAAAGGTGTAAACCTTCCTGTGGAAGTGACTGAAAACAAACCTGCAATTCTCCAGCTAACTGGAATTCCTTCGAGGGAGCCTAAGATTTCACAGAACAGGAAAGCTTGGTGCCTAGGTATTTGGGAATGCACTCGGGAAGGTCATTTGGAAATGTTCCTTAGAGAGGACAGGCTCGCTCTGGTTAACTCACTGGCTCAGCTCATTGCTGACTGCCAGAGTGGGCTGGGCTCTTGTGCAGTGATCTGAGTGCCCCAGCAGAGCTCAGTGCCATGCAAGTACACAGAGGCACAGAGGTCCCATCCTGAGCTCTGGAGAGAGTGGTGGCAAGGCCCTACAGTAGCGTTTTCATGTGAGGCAAATGGTCTGAGTAGCTGTCGTGCTTAGCTTGGGCTGATTAACGTCCCAGTGGTGCTGCTGCTTTGTAGCTCCTCCCCTGTCTAGCACAAGGTCTGTGTTGCAGGGCAGCAGTGGTGCTGTGTCTGCAGCTAGGCTGGCTTGGAAATGCAGCTGTGTTCATGTGGCACAGTGCCTGAGCTAGTGGGGCTGGCTGAACCTGAACTGTCTCTTCATTAGTTGATCAGTCACAGCTCCAGTGACTTAATTAAATCTACACATTAACTTTGCTTCTGAGTAGTTTGAGTTTGCCACGTGGTGTCTTATTTCTCTGGAGTGAGGAAAAAGCTGTCCGTAAACTTCGGATTCAAAATTCATAGAACTGTTTAGGTTGGAAAAGACCTTTAAGATCATTGGGTCCAAGCAGATCAACAAAATTGTGCATTTGGGAAGTTACTAGCACACTTAATATGCATCAGTTTACTGTACTTACCAGTTGTTGGTTTTGATGACATACAGAGTACTGGTGTAACTAAGAGTAATTATGAAGATGATTTTGTGCATAAACTTAAACTTCCAATGTTATGTAAGTATTTTCATTCCTTACATTAAAAAGGGAGCCTTACAGGATTTTTATTTTTGTGTTTTTCCCAGTTATTTAGTGAGCAAAAAGATGTCGTGGCACAGGCTTTGAAATGTGACTCCATGGGCATGCGGTGCCCATAGTCATGGAAGAACGTTCACTCTGACTTCTGAGATAGACACATGCAACAACCTGCACAAAAATCTCAGCTCTACCATAGCTGTACATGAATTGACACCTTTGTTTACATGCATATAATCTACTTACTTCAATATTTCTTGTTTGAATAGATATTCAGTATACATTGAAATGCTTATTTTAAGGTGGGGGTTTTAAGAGATGAAGTTGTAATTTTGTTGCTGTGTGTTGTCTCCATTTGCCAGGATGATGATTACAGAGAAAGAGCTCATCGATACTTCCACGGAAAGATTTTCTTTGGATCGGCTGTATAAGGAACCCAGTGTTTCCAGTGCACAGATGATAGATTGCTGTAAGCGGCTGCTGGAGGAATCGTTGCCCTACCTACAAGGCATGCACCTTTGCATTTCCCATTTCTACTCTGTGCTGCAGGATGGAGACCTGTGTATACCTTGGAACTGGAAAAACTGAGGGATGTATCTGATAATCAGATAAATTGTTTTATTTTCTGTAAGAGGTTATAAATATGAATGTTTTTAAGAGTAAATTATTTAAATCTGTATTTTGATATCAGTATTCAGCTCACAAATTTTCTTCCGGCTGCTGCTGAGGAAGGATTGCAGTCCTAGACAATTTGCACAATGCACAGTATTGGTAGTCCTGGGAAAGAATCTGTACATTATTCATACTACTGTAGGAGTCCCAGTGTATGGTTACAGTTGTGAAACAGCATTTTTGTAGTGAATTCTGAAAATACATTAAATTGCAAGTCTGCAAAAATGTGCATGTGTATTTTTAATATACATGAATATTGCCGGATAGATCATCTGAAATAAAGAGTGTGCTACTCCAGCCGGACATTACATGCCGTCTTAAGGGGTTCATTGAAGGCAGAAGTTAAGTACAGAAGTTATCTGGTGGCAATGCTGGCATTTCATATTGCTGCTTATCACTGAATTAGAAAAAAAAACAAGGGAAAAAACATCAGAATATTTCTCCTTTGCAGAAGAAAGCAGTACATTGGTGTCTACAGCAGAATTTCACATGCTGGTCCAACATTGTTGCCTTAGAATTCCAAAATATTCCAGTTATACTGTCTGTGGTTACTTTAAAGCAGACATCAATCTCTTCTTGTTTTCTGGCATTTGCTCCATAAATACAGACAATCTTCTTTACTTACACTATAACAGATTGCAAATCCCATACACAACCCTTAAAACCTGAGTAGTTTAATGTGACATCTATGGGAAGGAAGCACTGATCTGTGTGGGATTGTCTGCAGGAGTAAGTACTTCTCAGTAAGAACAAGGAGTTTGCAGTATGGCAAACATGTGGATCCTTACTGGTACTTTATTCTTTGGAAAAAAATGAAATAAAGTGTGAAAGCATGTCAACACTTTTTCATTGTAATACATGCCAAGATGCATTTTGATATTTGGATTACTACTTCGCAAAATATCATTTGAGAAAGACCAACTGCTTAACATTTCTGGATTTGAATTTACCATAACTGGCAAAAAGAAAAGGAATTTTCAAATGCTTACTTGCCTTGTATTTTTATTTGTATTGAGCAGGGCAATTGGTGTGGTTCTCTGTTTTCTCCTGTTAGAAGGCTCAGTATCAAGTTGTTTATTAAGATGTCAAACTTAATGCAAAAACCCCCACTGTGATCTCAGAAAGGACTGTTCTAAAACGTCAAGACAGAAGCTGTGACTTCCTCAGGCCTGCAATCCAGGGGATTTACCAGCAATGCATGGAGAGGTTTTGAAGATCAATTGACCGTTTCTTCTAAGTTAACTTCCATGGCACATGACCTCTCCCTCAGTCCATCTAGCACTGCTGATACTCTGTGACCCAGCTGTGCTAAGCTAGTGAGCCAGTCCCACCCACTGTAGCTTAGCAATATTCCCTCATTCAGCTCTTTGAAGTAGGATATCTTTGGGAATAAAAAGACTATAGTAGTGGGGTTTTTTCTTGCGTGAGTTGAATGACTCCTTCTGGAGCTTGAGGGAGGAAGCAGCTGTCCACTTTGACTGTAGAGGAGATGATAAAAGGTCTGAGGGAAGGTGAGTGGATGCAAACAAGCCTGATGTGATCCTGTGAGGACTGACACCAATGTCACTGAAACCAGTGACTGCACCTTCTCTTCGCGGCACAGGACAACTGAAACTGGCGGGAGAAGAAGACATAAAGAGCCTTTATGAAATAGAGTATGGGATGTTTCCACAAGTAATGGAGACCCTGACCTGGAATGGGAGTTGGAGAAGGCAAAGCTTGATAAGGGGAACTGGGGCTGAGCTTAAAAGTAGAAGCAGTGAAGTAGTTGCTGTAAAACATTGCTAGTCTGGGATGCATCTGAAGATTCTCACCATTCCTTCTAAGGGAAAATAGCCAAAATCCTCTGGCAGAATGTGTCACCCCTCAAAGGGTGGCATGGCAGCTTGCTTGCCTGATGGTTTCCTCCAGGCTAGGGTCTTGGGTCTGTGCAATTAACCAGCGTTCCGGTCCTGCAACCCTCCCACCAGGGAGGTGGTTACCCATGGCGGTGGGCCTCCCCTCTGTTAGGTTTTGTTTTCCTGAGTTTTGAAGGAGATGCATTATACAATCTCTAAAACTGCTCAGAAGTTGAGCAATATAAAAATGAAGGTTGAGTATAGGTCAGTAATTCAGCGGTGTAAGGTCTGTCTCAACAGTGTTATTTTACAGTGCATTTTCTGTAAGACGGTTTTGCTGCTGAATGATCAAGTTGCCTTTACAAACATACGGGCCTCTTTACATTCTTTAAGATACTTAGGAAAACAGTGGGGTAAAAAGGTGCATGTTGTAGGTGTTTATTTGGTCATGTTTGATTTATTTTGAAAACTATCACCAAAGTAACAGAATTATCCATTTAGGTAAATATATATGGGTTAAATCTGTCAGAATTACATTTTGATTTCTAACATTTTATATATGGCAGGGAAAAAATAGGGGTTAGAACTCTGAAAATCTTTTGCCACTATGGCAGGGTGGAAATAGATAATGATTTGAGACTCTTGTGTTTTTAAATAGTGCAGAACACCTCAAATTCAACAGACAGTGTGGTCACCTCATTGTGGAAATAGATTTGAATGATTACTAACATCTACTGTAGTTTTATCCAGTACAAAGTCCTGCTTGCTCTGTGACCAACAACTAAAAACGTTCCATATGAAGTTTCAAGAAGCATCCTCCTTAAAAACAAATCCTAATATTAAATTAGGTGGATTTGGTGTCTTGCTGTTTTAATCATTATTGTTTGGTTTAGATTTGAGGTTTTCTACTGTTCGGAAATTTGCAGCATACATTTGAAAGGTAACTAAGAAACCCTACCACTGATCAAAGAATTGAAATGTGTGTTGGTTATCCATCATGAGTCAATAAGCCGTGATGCCCAGATCGTGTCATTCAGCCTCTGAGAGTGGTTTAGTATTTTAGTGCAGCTGCCAGAAGGAAATTCAATGCTAAAATAAAAGAGATGGGGACTTGAGACAAAATTTATCACCTTAACAAGTTATTTTGATGCTGTTAAATACTGTGTCCTTGAGATGCAGGTACTGGCAAACAACACTTTCCATTTTGTCAGGTGTTGGCGTAACATTTTACAGTATCGGTTGTTTGTGAATTCCAGTGTTACAGAACTCCTGCCTATGTTTTAACAGCTGTGTATGAAAATTGCATGAAATTGCATGCAATAATGCACATTTGTTGTTGTTCTTACGGCTATTAATTGCTGGGATACGGTCTCCAGCACCAGGAGGCTTGTATTCATGTTTTGTAAGAAATTCAAAGGTTGATAATGAATCTTGAAGACTTAAAAAGGAAAAGTCTTCCAGAAGACTAGAGCTGATGTATCAAAGCATATCCAAAATTCATCAGAACTCTTAATGGAAAATGTAAATCTCATCTGGTTTGTGTACATGACTGCTAGAAAAATCTTTCTGAGGAAACTGAAATTTTTAAACTTAGTAATTTCCAGTTGTCTTTCTGAAAATATATTGTCTTTGTCTGAAAAGTGTTGTCTCTGTGACTCCCTGGACATATTCATGTATGGTATGTGTGTAGTATATGTATACAAAGATGAGACTCCTAGTATTTCTTTATAAGCTTAACATTACGCAAATTTTTAATAGAAAAGTGCAGGAGGTTTTTTTTGGGTATTTTTATAAAAAAGGTAGCCTAGCTGAGAAAGAGAAAACATGGCTGTAAATACAGTAAAAATGTTAATTTTAAACGTTGAGAGAGAAAGGTGATCCTTTTCAGCTACATATAAATACTAGAGTAATCTGACTTTAAAATACAAGATCAAAAGCTGGGGTCTCAATTCTGTGCATGGAAAAAATGTCTACATATCCCCCTGGAAAGCCCTGTTAAAACTACAGTATATACTGATGTAATGGGGAAATAATCTTGTTTTGCAGTTTATCCTTTTCAGCTGCATATTCCTTACACAATTGCTTAAATGCTGAATAATTTAGTACTTCATTTTTGCTAAATCCTCCGATGGGGCACTGCATCTAAGTAGCCAGACTGATTGATTGTGATCTCAGCAATGTCTTTAAGACGAAAAACCTTTAGAAGATATTTTATTTAGTAGACCTGAAATTTAATATTTTCTTGCCAGCTTTTATATTCTGAAAGGGTCTCTTCTGTGATCTTCTATTTCCATAGCTTTTGGCTATTGTGTGGCTCCATATTTTAGTTAATGATTTTTAACCCTTTTGCTTCTCCTAACATATTTACCAAAAGAGCACAGGTTTAAATGTCTGTGCTGTGAACTGTGCTAACTACAGACACCCCCAACATGCCTGAAATTGAGCTGCTTATCCGCTTTGTAAACTTCTCTTAGATTTTAACAGATAATAAGATTTCAGAAAAGTGAGAGTGACCCAAGTTTGTGCCAAATGTAAAGGCTGCAATGGCAACATGGAACGGTTTTTAACACTGAGATTAAATAAAAAGAGCAGGGTTAATTTTCTTATTTAGTACCAACACCCCTACCTAGCTCCTCAGGACAGCACAAGGCAATTTACTGTAGATTAAGATACCAGTCAGCTTTAATTTCTTTTTTATTGTTTCTCTTTCATCATCTCCTTTGTCATTTGATTTTTATATGTTGCAGGGACATAGCTGAGTAGTCAGCTAATGCCTGTGGTAGCTGTGTGCACCCTCTCTCTGTAATGGGATATTCTGGGACCATTTACTAAAAGCAGCAATCGGATGGGAACCTGATGTCCTCCCTCAAGACTGCTCTGTGATCTGGCGGCCACAGTTCAAGATCAAGGCGTTTCCTTGATAGTGCTTTGTCCAGCCCACACGTTATTTTACCCATCGGGTTTGTCATGCTCCTGGGAACTTGTCATTTGGAGTTGGTTTTTTTTTAATGGGATGTTTCAAGTTCATCTTGAGTCAGTGGGTTGTAGTTGTAGACCGAGTTTTTGAATCCTGCTTGTGTTATAATCGAAGGACATGGTAACATCTGTTTTCATCTTGTATTGATTTCAGACAGTCCATTGAAACAGAGCTGTAACTTCTACACAGTGCTAAAAAAAAAAGTAAATGCAAATCCTTCAATTTCACACAATTAAAATTGTGATAAAGTACTTAACAAGGAGCCCTAGATATAACTTTAATTCGATTTCTCTCACCAATTGGCAGCTAGGGCAGTGTTGTACAGAGACTGTATGATTTGGGGCTCACCCTGCTAGCAGGGTGCTGTGAAGGGGACATCTCAGAGAAGCCAAGCTACCAAGGGTGAGCCAATGTCTTCATCAGGACTGCCTGTGGAGCCCCAGGGGAGGACATCTGATCACAGCAACCTCCCGGGTGGAGTGACCTGAGGAGCCCTGCTTATCTAAAAAACAGATAAATAAATAAAAATAACCACAGAAACAAAAGTGAGGAAGGGCCTTTCTTAAACTACTACCGGGGTTTGTAGCAGTGCTGACAGAATTAACAGCTTACAGCATTCTGAGCCATTTCTCTGATTCAATTTTGCACAATTCAAATAAGGGAAGATTCCTGGAGGATGATGTTGCTGTCTTTGACACAGACAATCACTCCAGCCAGGTGATATTTAAACACAGGGCCATTAGTGTATTGCATGATCAGATGCACATTCCTCTCTGTTTAACCTTTGTGCTTGCTAGACCTTTCTCTAAAGGTCACAAAGTGTTAATCTAGATGTGACTAACCACTTCACAAAGGTTTTAGTAACAGGGAATCTTGCCTTGGTCAGTATTTGTGTGATGTCTGGAATAGCTCCGTCTCTTGCACTCTGTATTGCCACAAACAAAAAAAACCAAATTAATGAATCAGAATTTAAAAGCCCATATGACTGCAAATGTTTCTTCACTGCTCAGGCCTTTGTTGTCCTGGCATGACAGACTTTGAAGGGAAAATAAGCTGGGCTGTAAATTGAGGGATATGTATGCATTCTGGTTTAAGCCAGTAATCTGTGCTTCATTTTGAGATGGTGAAAAGTGGGTGGGACAACAGGCCCTGCAGATCTAAACCCCTCATGGCCAAAGTCAGGACTTAAAAAAAAAATAACATATATTGTACAGTTCTTTCCCTTTTTACTGGGTACAGAAACCATAACTGTAACCTTCTGGCAGGAGCCACATTTCATCTACACTTTATGCTCTGGCCTAAAAATGAGGAAAAGGAACAACCAAATTTAGGGTTGCTTCAGCTTGGCACTTACGAGTTTTTACCCATCTCCTTCCTAATGCAGTTTGTCGTGACCAGCACTGAGCAGCTTTAAAGTACAGGTTCCAGCTGAGATTCCTAATTATAATTTAGTAGCATATCCCTACCTGGTGGCAGGGGAAAGCCATAGAAACCTTATTGCGTGTGCAGGTATCTTCAGATGTCTTCAAGGAGTCCTAACGGACCTTCTCAGCTCAAGGGTCTCTCTAAGAAGCCTTGAAATTTAATCATGTCTTCATTTGAAAAATCTCTTGAAGATACTCTCTCATCCAAGTAAAGCTGTGTAAGTCTGTATAGTGAGCACAGTATATCATAGCTGGTTGGGACTAGAAGTTTCTTTTGGAGAAGGAGGAAATCTCTCTGTTCTGGCTAGGTACCTGTGTCCTGAATTCCTCCTTCATCGGGTTAGTCTTGGTAGGTACAAATCATAGACAGGTTTATTCTAAATGCCTGTGTTCAAAAGCAGTTAAGAAGAGAACAGTAAGAGATTGGGTGTTGAACACATTCCTGTTTTCCTTCCTCTCCTCCATTTGCCATTTCAGGGATTAGTGAGGCTTCTCCGCCTTGAGTATGGACCATTGGCTGTGATGGTGAGAGTTTGCCAAGAAATTGCAAACCAGGGTTCCCAAAACTGCTTTCTGCTTCTGACAAAACAAAAGCTTTGCTGGGCACAGGCACTGTGTCGTAAACCCTCACGCTCCATCATAGCCCCACAACATGTAGTCTACCCGCATTCAAGTACATTCTTGCATGCTGCTCACCTCGCTGGTAAACTGTAAAGGTTCTATACAAATACTGAGTCATCCATGGCACGGGGTACTTCGTAACTCCTCTGTTCTTTTTTGGTTTAAAGTTTGTGCTGATTTTGTCATTCCCTCATTGTTCCCTTCTTTTATTATGTTCATTTATTCCAAAGATAAACCAGCCTTTCCTGAGTTAATATTAGGTGAAACACAATTATGTAGTGATTAATGGAGGCCTAGGTGCAATTAGCAATTACTTTAAATGGCCTGGATTTCCTAATGATTACATTGTTCTCTACAAATTTATTCTGCAGACAACTTATTATACTGAATTTTTCTTGGATAATAAATTTGTGAAACATTTTGCAGCATCACCCTGAGGCACTAGCAGAAATTGCCTCCTCACTGATAAATAATTTAGATGGGTAAGATCTTGTGCAGACCCTGTACACTCAAAAGGCCTCATCAGTTCCCAGCTTCTGGGGGGAAAAGGTGACCACAAAAGCAAGGAGAATTGCACTGGAAAATTCGAGCATTCACCATGGTGCACTGCTAAAGTCATGGAACGCGTAGGTAAGAGGCGCAAACAGACGATATCTGAAAAATAACTTGGAGTAGCTGTAAGCTGTGCTAATGTTTCCCTTTCTGCTTTATTAGTCTTTGTACACCTCCTGCTAGCCAGGTTATAATCTTGGGATTATTCTTTATATGATAAGTATATTTATAATGAGTATTTGTGTCCTATAGCTTTAACCATAGCATAGGTTATTAAAAATTAATTTAATGGTCCTCTAGGATCCAACTCTGGAGGTAGCAAACAAGCATCTCGGTTATATATTGTCTTCAATTATTCATTAAGAACTATGAGGAGATTTTCTAGAACATACCTCTAGCGAAGCTCAGAGCTGTTCTAATGCCAACAACAAAGCTCTGCTACTTAGTTTAACAAAATTGGACATGATTTCCCTGTTGGATTTCTCTGTTTGAGCTGTGTAATACTTTATCACATTTAATAAAGTTTATTACAAACGTGACTTGGTACAACAAAAATCCTCATGGTGAGGCTAAAGCATCATTTAATTTTGAATGGACATTTTGCCAACAAGAATTTTAATATATCACCATGCATGTGACCATAATAAATAGTTGAACACACACAAAGCTTCGGTAAGAATAATTTTCTTGTACATTGGAGCCATTTTCTCAGCAGTTTGCACTCCCAGTTCCGTTTCTTCTATCCTCAGTGTTACTCTGGTTTGGAATTTGTAGTTGTTGCTGATTCTTTTTTGGTAAAGCAAAGCTGTTTCCCTCAAATACTGCCAGTGCTGCATCCTTGCTGCAGGAAAGGGTCTCATTCCACTTTATGCACCAGATGTACAGGTGCATAAATGTACAGGGGTCTATGGGAAGAGTGTATCCAGGAAAATGTCAACATTTTGAGAGCCAGAGTTTAATTCAGGGTGCTAAAATAGTGTAATGTCTTGTCTGAATAGTTATTCCAGTATTTTGTTTTCTTCTTGGTTGTTCTCTTAAACATACACTCTTAGCCACAAGTGAACTTTTAGAAGTTTATTAACTATTGCAGAAGTGGGTTTCCAGTGGAGAATTGCACCAGAGTTACTGTAAGCTAAATGTACAATTCAAATGCTGTCAATTTTGTGATGATGAACCCTTGTGTGGCTTCAGTGAAGTTTTCTCATTTACATGACAGCTAATGTGTTTTATAATATTTCCCCTTTCCTGAAGGATTGCATAGCATTTCTGTAAGCCCTGCTGGAAGCTTTGCATCCAGAAATTACTGTGGAAACAATAGTGCACCTAGTGTTCTGGAATTCTTTGTAGATTTTTAATTCCTGCTATGAACAGGTCAAATGCACAGATTTTGTGAAAAGTATTTTTTTCCCTTAATATCCTGTTTTGAAAGGAAGAGCTTGCTTTGTCCTGTAATTTTACTGCCCTAACAGGAGGGCACAACACGAGGGAGAAGATAGATTGGTACATTCTTCAGCACGGTTATAATTGAACTTTCAACAAAAACAATGTGACACTTCCCTCCCACTGTAAAAAGGTTCTGAAGAGAACCATACCATGAGCTTCACACTGACAAACTCACTTGACTGCATTTTCATCATGCAGGGATGTGGCTTTCCTGCAGGATGCCTCTTGGAGAAAGGTCCTGTCCACGTGCACTCCCAGTGATGTGCTGCTTCCATTAAGTTACACTTTAAGGAGCACCTAGGCCAGTCCTCTCATTTCATTTCCAGGCATTCTATTTTACAAAAAGCTGTATCCTCAGCTAAATTTCCGGCAAACAAAAGATGGGTGAAGGTATTATATGATCAATTCAGCAGTCTCCAGCTCGGAGGGGAGGGCTGTGAGCACATGAGCTGTGCTAGAACCATGGGGACCCCCAGTTCTGCTTCCCTGGCATGACCTCCACTCACGCAGCAAGAGGAACATTCTGGTGTCCTTGTGAGAGAAGATCCATGCATATTACTGGATTTCTCCATCCACATCATCTCTGCCATCTCCAGAATCAGCATGAACCAGAGTTTGAAGAACCTGTTGGTCCACACAGAAAGATCAAGAAAGCAAAGGCACTGCCAGCAGTTTCTGACCATCCTTCAGGTCATGAGCTCCAGGGAGCACTTGGTCCTGTGATGTGCCTACAGTGGAGACCAGGTAAGGATCAGAGTCTGCCTGCAGACCCTGCAAAGACCTGGGTGAAAGGAGAGTGGCTCAGTTCTCCCTGCAACACTTTGTTTGCTGGTCCCCTTCAGACAGGCTGGGATGTCATAAGGGACGTGAGGGACAGTGCTGTGTTCTTGTCACATTGGTCATCAGCAATTAGTGCTACATCTGATGTTGCATCTGCTGCTGCTGCTGTGGGTCACAGGCCAGCCATGCCTGGGGAGTGCAGGGACCCGCACTGGGCAAGGATGTGTCGGTAAAGTGAGGGGCTGGATCGTGCAAAACCTCTCCCCAAGAGCCAGGACTCCCCACGTGAGGGAAAACGCTAATCCTCTGTGGGGAGCCCAGCCAGGAGAGCTGGAGGCTACCTGGAGATTGTGCAAGGACCACCACGGGCAGGGAGAGCATGGCTGTGGGCAGGAGGGCTGCAGGCTTTGCACCATGCTGTGTGAGCATGAGAGCTGTGCTGAGGCTGAGGGCTGCAGACCAGCACCAGGGATGTTGATTCTTTCTAGAGTGATCCAGGGCATGTAGGGTGGCTGGGCTACTCCTGCTCACCTGCTTGTAAAAAAAGTCAGTCTCCTGGAAATGCTTCTTTATGATGGAAATGCTTAGGTATGGTACAGGATAATTGTGAGAACTGTAGTCATCCTGGTATGGAGGGGTCACATCTAAAACAATCCCCACCCCAAGCTCTATGAACGTGCCTGCTCATGGGGCAGAGGTGGGTGAACAGGCTTCTCCCACTTGCTCACATTTTATCTCCAGAGGTTTGCCTTATCTCCAGGTCTTACGGGCTGCTTTTCCTTCCTGAGTACAGGCACTGAGAGTTAGCAAGCAGCATCCCTAAAGTGCTGCCAGTGGAGAATAGAAGTGTTCCAGAGGAAGTGTGCTGTTACAGCAAAGCTGGCCATGAGACTCCACCACATCCCACCCACTGCCTGTCAGGCACCCCTCAGGATGGGCTGAATGCCCACCTCTCCATCAGCACCACGTGCTGCCCTCCTCCAACACAAGGCAGCAGTTCCTCAGCGCTCACTAAGGCACAACGCTCTGTTCCCAATGCCTTCATGCTCTACCACTGCCGCTTTTCCCCAGGGACACAGCCAGGCCCCTCAGCTCCAGCCCTTTAAGTTGCAGTGCAGGACATGCTGTTTAGGGCTCCACTGGCCAGTAAAATTAATTATATTCTTTTTTTTATAGCACATTCAAAGACAGACATATCCAGGTTTTTTGTGTATCTTGAGGGTTGCATTCAGTCTCTCTGTCCAGGTGAAGTCTTTGGGTCTTGTTTTTCATACAAAACAGAAAATTTATATTTTTAACTTAGCTATTTAAATGATAAATCTATGATGAGGTGTGGTCTAATGCAGAATGAATCTCTCAAATGTTTTAACAAAGGAGAGTAGGGCATGGGGGACCTGGAGCTCTGTCCTGCCAGAGGAGCAGCCCCGCCAGCGCAATGAAAGATATTCCACTGGGAGATTTCTGACACATGCTGCCCCTACATTTCTGGTATTTATTATAGAGGGAAGGGAAGAAAAAAGCTCAAGGGAAAACAAAAATCTAGGTCTGCCTCAGGTTATTATAAACTGAGAATTGATAGGCAGGCTCAATTGCCTGTTGCTAAGCAGCCAAGAGAATTGGTTGACCATACCCTGGGCCTTTTAAAGAAAAAACACAAAGCAGAAAGCTTTGTGTGTGTGTGTGTGTGTGTGCATTTGGTATATGAAATAACATGTAAATATCACATTGGAATACAGGCACCCAGTTTTTTTTTTTGTTGAATGTTTGTGAGATGCTGCTGCATGGGTGATGTGAAACAAGTCAGGCCTTGGGTGGGCAGGATAACCTTTGCTTTAAAATTAAAAGAGAGAGAGGGATTCTGCCATACAGCCAGACCAAGCAGCACTTTCTTAGTGCTTCCCCATGGAAGACTACGTTTAGGGAATGATCTCACACCCCCTGGAAAGCTGAACACTGACGATCACAGGAACTGGTTCCTGGGGAGACAAGTCCACCCCTCTCCCAGCCACTATCACCAAAGTGGCCTTAAGCATTATTTTTTTTCCAAATGCCCATGTATAAAACAGCACAAAGTACTGGAGAGCACCCAGCCCTTATTCTCACCACTGCTGTTCCCAACTTGCTTTTGGAAGGTGGGAAAGGCAGGATGCAAAACTCGTACTGGATGAAGTCGCACTAGGTCTCGGGGAGAGAAGGGAAAGCCCAGCCTCACTGGGGAGACCCACTATGCTGCTGGCTTTCCAGACAGCTGAAGTGGGAGACAAACTGTGTCTGCCTGGCAAAACAGTCTGCCAGAAGGTTATGGAGGTTTTTTGTTATTTTCTTATTGCTCAGACAAGCTAAAATGGTAAAATAAAATAGACATTATACTTGGTGAAGAGAATGTTGACTTAGGAACCAGCTTTGCTCTCACCACCCATGATTATTTCATACCCTTTTCCTTGTTTCTTCAAGTGTGATTTGGCCTGTCTTAAAGATAAAAACCCAAAGCCTAACTTGGTTTGCAATAATCAGTCTCAAAGTTGGCGATTTCTGTGTTCTGACATTCCCAAGTCCCTCCTCCATTCCAGTACCTTCCCAGCAGCCCCTCACTTATCAGCAGCACCCAGAGGGTTATATCAATTAGAACAGGTCTGCAGCAACCTCACTGCTTTGCACCAAACCATGTCTTCCCCCACCACCCAGAGCGAATCCCCTTGGAAGCTGCTCACTATGGAGTATTGCTCCCTGTCCAAACCATCTGTAGCATGTGCTCCTCCTCCTCACACATGCCAAGCAGACCTATGTCTGCAGGGGTTTTGGGGTGCTGAAAACACCCTGGTACCATCCCTGGCTCCCTCAGTGTGCGTGGGCACATGGGGCCATTGCTGCACTGTGCAAACTTGGGCAGGCACAAGGAGGGAACACAGTGGAGCTGCACCATCAGGCAGGGTCAGCCCACCCCTGCTCCCCCTCCTTCCCCGAGCACGGGCCTAAAAATAGACGTAATCAGGCTTCAAAAAGGAAAAGAAATGGAAAGGTCAAGTGTCATGACCTTAGACATGCTCTGAGGCTGCTTTTCTCCTCGCGTAGCTCGCCCTCGCTGGGCCCCCCGACGGCGTTTCCGGACCAGAAGCAGCCGGGGCGCGCGCCCTGGGCACGGCCATCAGCTGTGGCCTCTGATCGGGGGGTTCTTCCTTTTTATCCTTCCCCATCCACCTTCCTGCCGCCTGAAACCGACTCCTTCCTTGCCTGGGGAAAAGCACTGGTGGGCGCCCAGGGCTCCATCCCTGTCTCCCTGCTGCAGTCACCTCACACGGCCAACCCCCTCCACTGGGTCACCTGCCAGAGCCACACTGATTTTGGGGTGCTCGAGCCCCACCCTCTAACAGGTGGGTGCAGAGAGGCACCCAGAGTTTTCCTTTCATGAGCCCACAAGTCTTGGCTTTCCATGGCTGGCCCACATGGCTGCACTGCTGTCTTTGATTTTGTGCCCATCATAACAGAATAAAGCAGCACATTTCATGCTGGGAACTCAAGACCTGGAGCAGGGAAGGTAGAGGATATTGCATCTTTGCAATTACGTTCTCATTTTTCCCAACTGGTGAGAAATCCCTCCATCCTCCTTTGCTTCTTCCTTGCCCAAATAACATCTGAAAAACTTCGGTAATTTTTTTCTGCACATGTGCTCAGTGCAGGTATGAGTCAGGACTCACACTTTGCCTTCTCTTTCCTTTTGGTGCAGTGAGGAACACACAGTCCACCCTCTGGATCCAACCAAAGATCCACAGAGACCATCTTCTGCCTCTGCCAGCGCCAAGTCTGCCCTGGCAGTCTGCATTTATGAATGCTGCAGAAGTCACTATATTTCATTGTTCATCAGTGCATATGGGGCTGGCATGGAAACAAAACCCTTTCCTGTGCTTTCCATTTGCAGATTTTCATGTTTCCTACTGGGAGTATTTTACTCAATGGTTTAATTTTTATTGCAGCAGGAAAATGTAATCGTGCAGCAAAACCAATCCGTGGGTGCTTTCAGCTCAGAGCATCCTAGGGGCAGACAAAATCTGCACCATGTCCTGGCCTGCAGATGCAGGAGCTGGCAAAGCACAAATACTGCAAGCAAAGCTCCCATAACACATTTATTCTGCAGAAAGCAGAGGGGGCAGGATTTGGGTTTCTGGGGCTGCCATGCAGCTGCTCCCTCCTCGCCAGGGCTGGGGGCAAAAGGGCAAAAAAATGACATGCTAAATAAACCCTGACATTTCTGAGGTGTGAATGGTTATTCTAACTGCCTGAAATATTCAGCAATGTAGCACTCTGTCTTTAGCATTTTACTTGTCCCCTCAGTTTGTCCTTGTCCCCTCCTTTCATCCTATAAAGCTCCCACCTCCATGTTCCCAGTGCTTCCTTCTGGCTCGCCTGTGCCTCAGCCCTCCTCCCACAACCTGCATCCCTGGGATCCTTCCTTATAAAGCACAGCAGAGGATTTCAAAGCCAGTTGTCTCTATACCAATCCACCCAACCTTGCTCAAAATAACCGTGGCACACAGAAAGGTGGTGGCTGTCACACAGAAAACAAGTGTTTTCCAGGAGCCACCAGTAGCTGCGTGCACACGCTTTGCACAAGCTGTCCTGCCATCAGCTAATATCCTGGATGGATGCATGGGGATCTAGAGCAGATATTTATTTAAAATCCAAAAGGCTGATACTAGAAAATCACTCCAAAAGGGTATATTCAGAATAATACTCCCTTTTCCTTAATTGAGAAGATTTATCTATTAAACAGGCATGTTCTCTGCTTTAAAATGTTCATTACTTCTGCAGTTTTCTGCTTCTGTATGTCGTAAATCTATTCTGGGCACCTGGCTTCCTCTGTAATGATGTGTGGAAAACCTGGTGCATGTCATGTTATTTACTACTGGTTATTTCCTTCATCTGCAATACCAAGATCTGCCATCCGAGGTGAGATTTGCCTCAGGATCCTTAAAAATTTTAGCTCAGAATAGAAATCAGAGAGCTGCTTTAAAAAAAAGTTAGAACTGAGCCTTCCAATAGGAAGTTTCCTTGACCTAGATGGAATCTCATGCCAGCTGATGAAAAAGTTTTCGTGGGAGACTGGATCAGCCTGGCCAGTGGTGCCAAGTGGTACCTGAAGACATCAGGTGGTGCATGAGCCCTTGGCCCTCCTGGTTGAGCACAGGGAAGTTCATGGCCATTAGGATCTTCAAACCTGTAAGATGTACTCAGGCAGCAGGGACCCCTGCTCACAGTCCAAAAGGATGTGTGTGGGCCACCATCTCCAAAACATCCTACGTGACCCACTGGAGGAAGGGCGAGGCAGTGTTGTGAGACTGCAGGTTTAATGCACTCGCACCCCTCTGACCTGCGTTTTGTAAAATGGGATCCGTTGGTTATTTTTTTTTGTCCTTCATACTGGTCAATTCTTGCTACAACCATAGATGCCAACACACCTCCCCCTCGCTCCGCCAGACGCACCTTTGGGACACCAGAATTAAAAACACTCAGTGCCAGACCACATGCAGCCCCAGGGAAGGATGTGGGAGCTCAGGGGTGCCATTCCCATGGGGCTCACACAGGCTGTGCCTCAGCTGACAGGAACATTGTCACCAAGATGCCTGTGGGCTTCCGGGAGCCCCCAGGGACAGCAGTGCCCCAAAGGCTCTGACAACTGGTTTTTATGGACTTCACCACTGCATGTCCTGGCTTAAAACACCCTGGCACAGCAGCCCCACGCTGCTGGCGAGCAGAGAATGCTATTTTGGGGATTGAAACCTTGCTCTTACCAAGCTGTGGGGGCTGTCAAGGCTCACTCTTCCCACTGGGGTTGTGAGGGGTTGTCCACCAAACTGTGTCTTGTCAGCCACATGACTGCTGAAATGAGTGGGGCAGTGTTAGTGCTGGAAGTCACAGGATTACCTCGTGTCAGGTCAAAAAAAATCGGTGAATTTTTATTAGCACAGATTGAAGTTTCTCCTGAAAGTTGATGAAAACTTTTCCCAAAAACTGACTTGCTTGTGCAAGGAAAACTTGCTCCTATATCCACCTAAGCTGAGCATCTTCAGCAGCTTGAACAGGCTCACCAAGCTGAGCTGAGGAGGCTGAACACAAACCTTGTGATGTGCAGTGTGACTTCTCCAAGCAGACAAGAGTTGTGCTGGTGAGATGAGTTCTGGATGTTTTTCTTGAGGTTTTTTACAAAGCTTTGGCTGACAATGGCCATTTACCCACAGCAGCAGCATTGCAGAGCTCATGGCAGGGGAACAAGAACATGGGCAGTGTGCAATGAATTGGGCTCTGGTCCATGAAATGCATGCCCACAGCACGATCCGATGCAAAACATGTGCCAGGACCTCTGACACATTCAACAGAAGCCCAACATGCTTGTGCCCCATCTGCTTCGGGGTTCTGCTCTGAGTGCCACGATTACATGCAGGCAGGGTCTGTGGCCTGAGCCATGAGTTGTCTCGGTGTATCCTGTAGCTCAGCTCAGGGTCTGTACCATGAGATTGTCCCACCTTCTCTTACTCGTCATATGAACAAAAATGTGTGTTGGAAGTGAAACCTCCCTGAGAGAAGCCTGGTTTAGACAAGACTGAAAATACTGAGGGATAATCACACTGGCTAAAGGAGAATGGGGCTTACTTCAAAACATTTCTTGTGAAAAACACTGATTCCTCATGGCATTTTTGCATAAACTCCTAAAGCTCCACCATGTTCCCAAAGTGAGAATTTTCCTTCAGCTCTCCTTGAGAAACTTCATATACCAGCAGCCAAGTGGTGCTGCACAGAGCATGGCTCTTGCTGTGGCAGATGGAATTCAATTACTTAATGTGTCACAGCCATGATTTTCAGGCTCCTGCTGCTTCACATCTCGAGCAGGAGGAGGGTCAAGAGCCATCAGCCTGGGTGCAGCTTCTCTACTCTGTTTGCACTTGTAGAGCAGAAAATGAAAAGCAAATCCCCAGGGCCAGAGGTTTCTCCGAGGTTGTGTCTCCACAAAAAGCAGTTGGACTCCTCCTGGCTTGTCAATCCTGCTGCTAATCCTTCTGTGAGAGGACAGCACTGGTTACCTGAAACCACACGACAGTGGAGGAACCTGCTCTTTTAAGGTACAGTTCCGCAGGACTTGGCACCTTTGCTAGAACTGGGAGCCAAAGCAGGGTCATCACGCTCCAGCTTTTTGACACAGATACATTTGTAACAAATACTGCCTCCAAGGTGTCTTCAATTCAGCAGGCAGATGGACAGATGTTAACAAAAGCTTTTTAATTACCCTTTGGGAAATACTGAT
This sequence comes from Corvus cornix cornix, assembly GCF_000738735.6. Classification (NCBI taxonomy): domain Eukaryota; kingdom Metazoa; phylum Chordata; class Aves; order Passeriformes; family Corvidae; genus Corvus; species Corvus cornix. Next base: position 37,470,833 of record NC_046333.1, read on the forward strand.
GAATTATCAGGAGGAAACTTAGATGGGCAATTCTCGGAAGGTGAGGAGCAGCTCCCAAGCACGGTAGTAGATAAGCCTTGCTGAGCTGTTCAAAGTCAACTGGGGTTAAAAAGTGAATACCACATAGCAGAAAGTAAAAGAATTACGACAGTGGGTCAGATCTGGCGTGTCTCCTCATCCCAAACCTCCCTCTAGCAACAACAAGTTGCAGATGTTCAAGGAAAGATGAGAAATGAAGGAAAAGTGATATCCTTGTGTGTTCTCCTGGTTTTCAGCACAGTGGTTTTGGCAAATCTCTAAGTCCCAGGGGTAAATCATATATGAAATCTTTTATAATTCTTATTTCTGTGATGCATGACTATGAGATTTTTGTCCTGAATCCACATGAGCTCATTCAGCCACTGAACTGGCTTTTCAGAAAGACAGCATTATTGCAATATCCTGATGCTCTCTGCGGCTTTCCACATGACTGCTGCGGAAGGGTAGCCTGTCGGGCTGTCTAAATCCAGCCAAGAAGCCTACCAGCTACCACTCAACAAGTCATCAGCTCCAGATTCCCAGTAGTTACATCAATGGTTGCAGCTCAGGCCACAGGGGGAATGGTGTGTCTCCCTCTGTGGAGCAAGAGCAAGGCCACAGCATTGGGTTGCTCAGCCCTCCGGGGCTTTAGGGCCATTAAAGTCTGCCAGGACGGCTGCAGATTTCTGTGCAGCCTGGTGGAATATCCCAAAGGTTTTGTGTAGAAAGGAAATGTGTAAAAACACAGGGGAGAACATTTTGTCTGTGCAGGGGGCTCTACCCATGTTCAGGTGGATGGGTTTTGAAAAAGACAGTGAAGAGGCAAAAGCCTTTTTTCTCAAGAAAATGCTTCATTTCAGCTCCAGACTTTGCACAGCAGAGGACAGGGTGGGGTTGTAAGTTGTAACCTCAAGCAGCTCCCATCCCTGTGCCCTAAGGGTGCTCTGGGGCACACCCCCAGGCATCAGCCACCTCAAGGTTCTTGGAGAGGCAGAGGGGCTGTGGGTCAGGGAGAGGACCTGGCCACTCCGAGGGGCAGTCACAGGCTGTAACCCACACCGGAGACTGCCTGCTTCCTTGGGCTGAGCTGGTGGTAGGAGAAAAAGGGAAAACTTGGGGCAGCCTAATCCAGCATTAAAGTCCTCACTAATTCTCTCCTTCCTGAGGACACCTGAGCCGCGGACCTGGTGCGTGGGGGCCGGCGGCTGCTGTCGCAGTTGGCTTGAGCAGCTGCAGCCATGTGCAGTACTTGTCTCCAGCAAGGTGCAGTTTCTGCAGGATGGACGCCCCAGGGCTGGATTTCTGCTCCTCAGGAGTCACCCCAGTTGGGGTGAGAGAGGGATGAAGCTTTCTGGACAAAAGGAGGGGGAATATATTGCATAAATAGCCCTGGTGTCAGGTGGGAGATGCTAAACCTCTGTGTCTCTCCAGCAGCAATGTTTGGGAGGAGGGAGAAGGGGTTTCATGGAGCAGAGCTCTCCCCTTACCGCAGTAGTCTGAGCTGCTGGGAGCCAGGATGCTGCTGGAAACTCTGCAAAGGGCAGGCAGAGAGAAGACAGGGAAGTCCTATCCCACGGGGTGAATAGGGCGGGTCCCGTTGTAAGCAGTTCACGTGCAGATTTTGCCCCCAGTTTCTGCCAGCGATAAGGAAAACTGGCAGGTCTGTGAAGAGGTGAGATAAAGCAGCAACCTTCTGTGAATTTGTGGCTTTGCAGCTTTGCATCTTTACAATGTGGTGATGGACACACTCAGATCCAACAGTAATATAAACTGACCTGAAAAAATCAGATTGATGCAAAACCTAAAAAGGAGAAAAGATACAAGGACAACACAATTTGCATTTCCCTGTCCTCTTGGGTTGTTAGACCCACTGAGGCTGAAGCAACTTTCAAAACGCATAAACAAATCAAATAACTAAAAATAACACCAAATGATTAACTCACCCAGTTGTATATTCACAAGTGATGCTTACTTTTAAAATAAAAGGATTGGATTTTTAAAATCTTTGCTATGTTACTTAAGTACACCATAGGCTGTGGTGAGCAGACATATCTATATCCTTCATCAGCTTTGCTTTCTACCCCACACGCTGATGGTTTTTTTCTCCTTATCTTTATTTGCTACTGCTTGGAGAATGAAATCAGTTCAAGGGCCAGAGGAGCTTTCTGGTTCTTCTGCCCTCACTCAAAGCAGCTGGGCAGTGCATGAACATGCATCTAAGGGCTGTCATCAGCCCAAGGGGCAGAGGGTGAGATCCAGCCTGGAGGATGCTGGTGTAGGGCAAGGAAGGTGAGAAGGGCATGGAAGTAATTCTCACAAGTTACAGCTCAACTGCAGGATTGCTGAGTGCTCTCAGGGGAGGTCCCAGGCCAAGTCTTGGGCCACAGTCCCACATCTGTAAAACTGGGACAATATTTTCAAAGCTTACACGGCATTCAGGAAGGTTGTGACTATGAATGGTCATGAAAAGCTCCACCATGGCAGAGTTGTGGTCCTTATAAGGGCTGCTGTCTCTCACTTGAGAGAAAAGGCTTAATTCAAATCAGCTGTCCCCATTGGTATTAAAATTGTTATCACCATTCCTCTTTTGGCTGTCTTGGTGCAATCATCCTTTTAGAACTAAAACTGCATTTTAAAGATTTAAACTGCAATTTGACCTCCATGGCTCAGCCAGATTCCATGAAAATAAAGGTTGGAACTTGCTTTTGATTTTCTTCTCACAGTCCTGGCCACAACTGGTCTTGAAAATATAAATACCAGTTATCAGCATTCAAACAAAAATGACTCAGAGGAAAAATGGTGCCATTATTTGGAAGCCACAGCACAAACTGCTGGCTAACCCCTTCAGAGCGATAAAACATGGATAGTTTCAGTGAAGAAAGAAAATTAGTGCCTGAGTTTCCTACCCCTGACTGCTATTCCAGACTGCAGTTTAATTCAGCTGTTTATGTGAAGATGCCCTATTGGGATAAGGCAGTGAATCTATCCAATGTTGCGGAGATGAATGCCTTTATTCTTCCTGAAATAAAAATGGTGTCACGGGAACTCTCATGTCTCCCCACAGACAGAAGCTTGATTTAAAATGCTGTCTGAGGGATCACATCACTAGAAGCACATATTACTTCCTAGCTCGGTGCTGGGGTGTTGACAGAAGGCAATAAAGTGTCCTCAGCCATGACGTGCAGTGAGATGTTGTGTTCCCAAGTGCCGCTCAGCACCCAGGCACCTGTGCTGTGGCAAGGGACAACCAGGCTCTTCAGTCCCTGGACCATGATGGCAGATTTGCACCCCTTCTCTGGAGATATTTTTCTATCCAAATCAGTATAAGCATGGCTTTGTAAAGAGCTAATGAACTTGAAACATCCCCGTTGCAGCATTTACTAGGCTCGGGTTTTGACAGTGTAATTTATATTTCCCCATCCACACTGCTATTTTCAGACATGGTTAGTACAAGTATTTCAAGTGTAAAGATCCTTGGTAAGCAGAAACTTCCCCATAGCTTATCTATTATTTGAACCATCCCTTGAAACACGTTTGCGTTATGGTGTCAGCAACCTCCAGCTGACATCACTGGACATCACAGACACCCACCACACCCCTGAGGAGGGCTGGAAACTGGGCCTCTGGAAAACACAGCTGGCTGCTCCTGCCATCAACTGGGAAAGATGCAACAGCAGGCACCACCTGCTGCTGCACAACATCCTGACCTAGCAAGGAGCTACAAAACTCCCAGGGGTCATTTGTTATTGCCATGGTCCTCACAGAGTTTCCCAGTGTGGGGCGAGAAAGAGAAGCATTTTGTGGTTAAGGAGAATGTAATAGGGGGAGTGTGCAGAGGAGCAAGGCTTTGCTGGCTGGAGTGGGATTGCCCTGAGGAGAGCAGGTCTGTGCCCAGAAGTGGAGAACAGCCCACATGTGGCCCACTTGGAGCAGCAGTGTGAGATGAAAAGCACTGCTGTTAGCAGTTTGTGACAGCCCAGCCTTTGGAAAACAGCCCGCCTGGGGGAATGGAGTGTGCCATGTGACTAGGTACACGTGCAGGAGGAGTGACATTTTCACTGAAGTTGCTAAAACATTATTTTTGAGCCTGGCTTGATGTCCTGCCTCTCCCACTGCCCAGTGTGTTTAGGAGAGGCAGGCAACAGGCAAGCAGGGCATTGCTTTAACAAACACTTGGCCATGAGGAAAAAATGAGCTCTAGCCACTACACGAAAATCTCACTGCACTGAAGTCACTACCAGGAGTAAGGCTGTCTCACCACCACACAACATGCTTGCCTTTCTTCCCTGAGGGCCCATGTCCTTTGGAATAAACCCCTTCTCTGCTCCTGTAGCCATTCCCAAGCTCCTCATGGGAATTTGCTGTGTTGAACACCATCTTGGGGCTAACTTTCTGGCACAGCATTTCAGGGTTGGTTCTGCTCTGCGACGGCTTGCTCAGATCTCCTCCAGTGATGTTTTCTAGACAGTAAGTGAGCTGAATAGACAAACTGTCTGGAAAAAAAAAGGTATTATTCAGTGATTTTCTGTCTTTTCAACAAAGGCAAGAAGTAAATAAAATAAGTAAATAGGCATACTTATGAAGCCATTGAACTGAGAGGGAAGAAGCTGAGCTGGGGATGATGGGGGAATGATGACTCTACAAGCATTTATGATGCAAAAAGTTTAAATGGCATGGCACTGGTTCCTCAGCAAAATCTGGTACAATTGCTGCACTGCACAAATCCCTGTGTTGGTGGGCACAGACCTGTATTACTGCTGACCATTCCTGCAAGTGGGGAAAACTGCTGGGCAACAATCTCCTGGGTTTGTCTGCAGCCAGGCTAAGGGACACCTTTTGTGCCCCTATGCAGTATTGCTTGGGTCACCAGAAGGAAAGGGCAGCTTTTCCTCCAGGTCTGGTCCCAAGAACAGCTTCTAAGCCCAATCCCAGAAACAACTCCATGTGAAGCATGCTGGCAGAGGCTGAGGAGGCAGACTCCCCTCTTGCACTCCTACAACTGCTGCTGCTGAAATACAACCCTAGTTTTAAATCAGCTGCAGTGAAACGGAAGGCTTTGAGAAAACAAACTCCTTCCAAACATATCCTTAACTTCATTTCCTCTGGTAGCCCTCTTTCTTTCTGGGCTAGGTTTCATGGGTCACTTTGTATTTTAGGGTTTTTTCCTTCTTCTTCTAATTTTAATTCTTGTCCCACCAGGGGTTGTTCTTTCATAGCATCCCAACCACGAATTCTCAGATGGCAATGAGAGCTGAGACAGGGACTTGCCTGTGTTCTCTCTGCTTTTTTTCTTTCCTCTTTTTTGCTAGGTTTTAAGCTGAGCTCTTAAGATATCCCATATTTTATTCATTTAAGAGGATTCTTTTACACCACATGAAAAGTAGATTGTCTACCCAGTCTGTAATCATGCTAAAAAGATTTAAACCAATAATAAATACAGCTTTTTTCCTAAAATATTTTTTCCACTAAACACCACTTCCATTGAAATGCAGCCATTTGAGCACTATTTGTTTATCTATCATGTTTTCAAACCCACAGTTGGATCATCCTTATCAATAGTCGTTTCTTACAAAGACAGCAATGTTCAACACCCTAAAAAGGGATAGGGTTTAGATTCACTTGCCTGAGGAGTTCAGCTGGAGCAAAACTTGGCAGAACTGGCACAGTTTCTGGATCAGACCCAGAGGATGAAGGCAAGGGATGGGCTGTGGGCTTTGTGGCTGGTTCACACAAGCATGCAGACCATTCTAGACATGATTAAGATGGTGTTTGTTACTCTAAGGCAGTGGATTAAATTATTTTTGCCAAAAAATCTATTCTTAAGTGCAGCACTCCCAGCCCACAGCAGCTCCACTGAAATGTCACTGGCTGGGATTGCCGCTAAATCTGACAGATTTTCATCTCCTCTTCCATTTCTCTTGTTGGCAGAAAAAGGTCAAGTTTGCATGATGCAAACCAGCCCTGAAGCACTTCTGGCTCCATCTTGGTAGGATTTCCTCGGGACAAAGCTAGCGGGTGGAGAAACCATGCTCCCTGATATTTGTAGCAGAGAGAGAAAGGCTCCAAAGCCCTTTCCCTTCCTGTCCCCAGCACAGCAGCAGCAAGCCCTGACCTTCCCTCTGGCTTCCCCTGGCCTCTGCCACTCCTCCATGTGTGTGTGATTTTTATTAAAACAAAAACAAAAGCAGAAAACCACACCAGTTTTCAAGGCCTTCCCAGGGTTAGGAGTCACAGAACAATAGACTCACAGAAACACAGACTCACAGTATCACAGAATCACAGATTCATTGAATGGCTTGGGTTGGAAGGGACCTTTAAAGGTCATCTAGTTCCAAACTCCCTGTAATGATCAGGGACATCTTCAACTAGATCAGGACTCTCAGAGACCCCATCCAACCCTAACCATGAATGTTTCCAGGGATGGGGCATCCATGGCCTCTCTGGGCCACCTGTGCCAGTATCTCACCACCCCGACTGTAAGAAACCTTACTCCTTCTTTACAGCCAGTCCAAGCCGTCCCATCTTCGGTTTGCACCCACCACCCGCTGTGCTATCGCGACAGGCGCTGCTAAGAAGCGGGTGCCGCTGTCCCTCCGCCGTGCGCGGAGCCGCACAGCCCGCGGCGCTGTCCCGTCCCAGTGCCGCCGGTACCGCTGGGTGCCGCTCGAGCCCCGCCGAACCCGCCGAGCCCGGGCGGGCGCTGCCGCTGCCGCTGCCGGGACCCCCGGCCCCCCGCCCCTCCGCCGGCAGCCCCGCCGCCTTGGGCCCCCCGGCCCCGCTCCCCTCGGCACGGAGCGCCCAGGGGCGGCAGCGGTGCGGGGACGCGTCCTGGCGGGAGCGGCGCTGGCCGGGAGCATCGCCGGGACCGCGCCGTGTGCTCGCTGGTCGCATCTCGGGTTCCTGCCCCCCGGAACGAGCCCGAGCTCTCCCGGCAATCGCCTGCCTCCGTGGCGGGAGTCGCGATCTCCCGGCCCCACCGCCGGGGAAGCAGACGAGGGGCTCTTGCCCAAAGACCTGCAGCGGGGGTCCCCGTTTTCCCATCGTTTTCCCACCAGAAACGCAGGCAACGGCACGTGCCGAAGCTCCGCCAGGGTTGTGCACAATGCAAGGCTGGAGACCCTCAGACCAAACCTTTGTGATAGCACCCAGGAGCTTTACTCCCGCTGTAGTCAACGAGAATCCGACACGCTAACAGCTTCGTGGATCTGGGTGTTAGAAGGTAAAAGATCAAGGGAAGTAGGCTAACGCAGGTTTTGGAGTTTTTCGTTTGGCAGCTACATTTAATGGCATATTTTCGTAAAGTGAGTTCAGTTTGTCCCTCTGCTAACACAAGCTACTGCATTTTTTGTGGTTTTTTATTGAACAGAATGAACTTTTAGATGGAAAACACTGGATTGTGTAGCATGAGGATAATACTCTAAATGAACATATTTTCATTTTACTAGTGGATGTTTATTTTAAGCTGGCAAAGAGCAGATGGGCAACTATCAGCAAGTACAGGATAGTGGCAAGAGCAGCTGGACAATGCATTAGCTCATCTCTATTTAAAAGTACCTAATTAGGACTTCAATACCAGAAGTCACTTGAAAATGGAAAACAAGTTCTGACTACAAACATAAAACAAATTTCCCTGTGTTCATCACTGGGGAAGTTCAGCAACCAGCTTTACTCATGGACTTTTCAGTCTGTTTAGAATATTTATACTGACAGTTTCCAAAGAAAAGAAGAAACAGGACATGGGAACAACTCAGTAAACACAGACTTCAGATGTAACATCTACTGAAAAATTCATTAAGTACCTACCTATCTGTTTGACCCCAGGCCCATTAATCCCAGAGTGAAAGGTCAGACAACCCAAGAGGGTGTGGGCTTTCAGAGAGGTCTTTCTTCCTGGTCCACATGGTTTCCTCACAAAGGAAGCCCCCATCCCGCACATGCACAGCAGCAATGTCCCTGTGTGGCTTTTATATCCATTGGAGATTGATGGACCTAGATATCCACTGACTTGTGGCCATTAAGCTGAGATACCTTTCTGTGTGGCTGCCAACTATGCTCAGTCAGAGGAATTCCTCCTGGAAATGTGTACATTGAGGGAGTGTGGATTGTATGGGATTTTAGTTGCTATAGGATTAACCTTTACTCAGCCTGTAGGCTGGGGAGGAGGATTTAAGTGATGTGCTGGAAAATGTCCCCTGGAGATACTAATCTTTTCCCCTTCTTTCTTATTTCATTTCAAGCCTTCTTCAGGAAATTGCTTGTGGTTTAAAACTGAGATGTCTGATGTACCAGCAAATACATCTCCCAGGGGCCCAAATCTGCATTTCACACACAAAAACCACTTTAGCCAGCTCAGGTGTCTGTCAAAGCACCAGTGTGTAAACCCAGGCAATGAAAAGATGCAGAGAATGGAGAAACATGCTCCTGGAGCCATGGCACATGAAAGAGCCCATCTTTGGGACTCAGCACGAGCTCTTAAAACCAGGATAACGTACAACAGAAACAATTTGAACAGCCAAGGAAAAACAATGATTTACCTGAATGAAAAATTGTTGAAGGTTAGGTATGTCTTTTCTTGAGCAAGGTCTGCAAAGGTTGGGCATGACCTGGTGTTGTTCGGATGGCTTGAGTTTCTAAAGGCTGGGTTTCCAATATAGTCTGAATACAGCCTGAGTGGGAGTTTGGCCATTTATTGCCCCGGGAATATAAATCAGACCATGGACTATGCCCAAACTGTGCATTCTTGTAGGGTAATCGTGAACATGAAAAAGGTTTACGTGCTTCAAAACTGAGCAGCCAGTACTTAGCATGGCAGGCCAAAGAGCATTTATTATCCCAAATCCTGCAGCGAGCTGTAAAGGTTTCAGTTGTATCCAAAACATATCATTAGGCCCTTTCATGATTTTTGGTAATCAGAATCTTCCCAAATATCTCTGAGCATTTTCATTACTTTGTAAAATTTCCCCAAATAGTTTAGGCAAATTATTTTCAGCAGATGGCTTGTTATGAATAGCTTGTGAATTTTTCACTTTGACATCTGTACTGTGTTTACTGGGTGGTTTAATCAGTTCCTGGGCTGAATGACTGAAATGTTTGCAAGGGAGGAAAAATGAGCACAGGATGCTAAATAAGAAACAGTGCATTTCAAGGACAAACATATTCAGCTGACTGTTTTCACAAACACTTTCAGAGATTTCCAGCAATCGCTGGCTACCCTGTGGATTCTGGATGCTGTGATATATCTATGCGTGCAAACCAAACTAGCACAGCTCAAAGGATAATTGTGAACTTCTTCTCAATTTTGAGCAGCCATGTTGTGTGGTCAGAACCCACCAGCAGAATTTTTGCTCCAAATAGTTATATTTTAACCACTGCCCAATCCTGACTGTCTCCACTCTGATGTGGAGGCAGTCTAACATTGTTAGGCAGAGCTGCATGTCCAAACTACGCTTATCTTCTTGCTTTGTCTTCCTCAAAATAACACTGGAAGATAAGGTACACTCTTTCTTTGATCACTAACCTCCAGCTCGTGAACGTTGACCACAAAGGATAAGTATGCATTGAACAGAAGTCCTAATGATCAGCACATGGTTACAGTTTCAAGGAATGGGAAGATTAAAACAAAAAGCAAAAAAAAAACCCCAAACATGAGGGAGGCTGGAAAGGAGGGGGAAAATAGGCTAGTACAAAAAATTTCAAATATCTTCAACAGAGCAAGACCATAAACAAACATACATTTGCTGATGAGAATTAGCATTCTCTTGCTCTGTAGTGTCCCCTCCTACCTAAAGGTAGTTGAATCTGTAAGAAAATTGCAGTAGTGGGGAGAAAACCACCAGGACAAGGATTGTCTCTGTTGTCGGTTATATGGCATGTGGTATAAAGAGGTCCTAGCGAGGCCATCATGCAAATATTAAATAAAAATAGCACTGGGAGGAGTGGCAGGAGGTTGTGAGACTGCAGCACCAGTGGCAAAGCCATCTGCAGCAGCGCAGGCTGCATCACGCTCCAGGCTCCAGCCGTGCCTTTTCTCACACCAGATGCTGCTGCACCCACCACCTCGGCTCACCCCCGAGTCCCCGGCATGTCTGGCACGCTATGGCTGGCCTCAGGTTTCTTGAAAGGCTTGTGATTTTCTGCCCCGAGTTGCCATCCAAATGGTAAGTAATAAACGCTTTAATAATTCATAACCAGTCAGTAATATCTTAAATAATTTAACAAACAATTTGTCATCTTTCCTTGTGATAGAAGATGCTGGCTGCAGAAAGACTGAGCAAGGTTTCGTGTCCACCTCAGCCCTCCCCAGGAGTGAGCTTTGCCCCTGCCTGAGCTCAGCCAGGTAGGTGCAGCCTGCAGGGGAGCAATGGGAGCCTACCGTGACCTCAGGGAGGGGTGAGCACTGACCCACTGGTCAGAGGAACAGGAGGAGCCACACACACAGCCTTCTCCTGTAATGGGTGGCTATACTCAGAGCTGTATTTCTGGAGCTACTTTCCTACCCACTGCCCTTGGTGCTGAGACACTCAGTTCCCATCTCATGTATCCCTGCTTTCTTCCAGTTAAGCATCCAGCTTCTCTGCACAACAGCACAGACCCTGGAAGTTCCAGCTCCTGCTGTGTCTCCCAGGCTGTTAAAGGATCACAGCAGGCCTAAGACAGGCTGGCGAGTCAAATGGCCCTTCATTCCCACACAGTTTAATCAGCAAGTCCCAACAAGGTGGATGTTATCTCCCAAAAGCATGGAGAAGACCTTGGAGCTATACTTAGTTCAGAGAACCACTTCAGAAGATAAAACCCCAAGAGAAATAAGAGACAAAACACACTTAAGTCAAAACCAGTAGTTCTACCTGTTTAGACTGTAGCACACACTGCAGCATAACCCTGGCATCAGGCTAAACAGAAACAGCATCAGTGAAGCCAGCCAAGCTCTCCAGGTGCTTGAAATTATACAAGTGCTTAAGAATTTAACTGAGAAAAGCACATAAGGAACACAAGTGGTGTCAGCCTGAGCATAATGAATATCTAATAAATTCTACAGAAGCACTCATTTTTATTATGTTTCAAAAGAGGTCTGTGCTCTTATTTGCAAGCAGTTCCAATCCTGATAATGGATGTGATCCCCTGCACACAGGCGTTCTTGGAAAAGAAGTTGCATTGACTCCAGTGAAGTTATGCTGGCAGAAAATGTGGTTTCCTGAAAATTAGCTGTGTCTAAGTATATATTTTCATTTAAGAATAGCAGGCCACCCCACTATTAAAAGCATTTAAGACAACCCCAGCTTTACAGTGAGCGTCCAGCTAGAGCAAACAGGCAACCAGCCCAGTGGAGCACTGGGAGAAGGATAGCAAGGGGAGCAGGACAGAGCATCAAAGGGCAGCACTGCCCAAAAACTACACCAGAAGGAAGTGCAGCCCATTCCTGCCATCCATGAGGGTGAGAGCTCAGACATTTTACAGGGCTTGCTCCCAGGAAATGGTCTAGCTGAAAAAAGTAGGGGAATCTCCAGTAGCACCCTTCTTACCCAGCAAACACATCTGCAGCTGATTGGCAGGGCACATTTTTAAAAGCACCAAAGCAGGGCTTAGGAGCTTTGCCCACCCCTCAGAAAGTGTAAACTTCTAAGCATTAAATCACTTAAAAAATTTCCTCCAGGAATTAAAACTCAGTTTTGTGACTCATGACATGAGGCTGCTGTTTCTAAACCTTTTTAATGGCAGCTCCAGGATAAGGGAGAGCAGAGGGAAACAAGCCTTTCCTTGCATGGGAGGGTTCTTGTCCACTGTAGGGAGTTCCTTCACCAGAAGATGATTTTGCCATGATCCAGCTGATCCTGGGGATCCAATGACTCCTGGAAACAGTCCCAGCCCAGCAGGAAACAGCTGTAGATGGCAAGCAGCTAGTCTGAAGCAGTCCTGGGGATTTCTTTGAACCAAAGGACTTGGACTTTATTCTGTAATGCCTTTTCCATAATGAGTGACATGTAAACTATCTCTCATAGTGGGTAGGATGTGTGTCAGCAGTGGCTTGGTGCTGTCATTTGCCAAGAAAGAGAGCGTCTTCAGGAATTTCTAAATGACCTCACAAATGTATGTCCTTACTTACAGGTCTGCTTACCCACAAACACTAATACAGCACTAATTAACTCCTTGGAAGTTCTCTCCTAGCCCTCAGTTCCTGCTGTCTTTCTCCAGCCCTGCTGTTTCTTCTTTGATAGATTTTATAGTGCTCAGGAGAATCTCAACGCTGCAGTCACTGTGTGTCCCAAAAGTCACTCCCATTTGGTGGTTGCAATAGTATTTGACTTCTTTTTGAAGTGATCTTTCCTTTGCTCTACAGATTTTCCCCCTCAATAACCCCAGAACCCTTTTTGAAAATATACAAGCCAACACAGTTGGTGGATGTCAGGAAAACTGTCAGTTACTGTACGGGCAGAAATCAGCCTTCTGGGAGAGGCAATACATTATTCATCATCTTCCGAAGATCATCTAGAGGTTGGGTTATTTTGGCCTCAAGGTGGCTGAGATATGCACTCGGCTTTGTGGGCTGGCCACGCTCCCTGTACCTGGAAGCCTGTGGTATTATGCAAGGCACTTGCATCAGAAACCTGAAAAGCAGAGAGGGCTTCATAGCTTTGCAGATCACCAGGATCAGATAGCTCTCCACGGGCTTTTGGAGACACCCTCAGGTCTGAGACAGTCAGCACTTCAGGCTTTGCACAAAGGTAAGAGCTTTTCTGTTTTGTTGGTGAGGAACTACAGGTTTAGCAGTTTCTCCCGTCATTTTGGGATCTGCACAATCAGAGAATAAAAGTTCAAAACTTCATCCTAAAAGACAAATTTGTGCTTTCGATTCAGAGCAGCTACCTGCCAGGGCCAGCATAGCAGGGTGCCCAAGGGCAATCAAGGCAGTGTAGATGCTGCCTTAACCCTCAGCTCCTGCTGTCAGGCATCCTGAGATGCCAGTTTCCTAGGGGTGTTCTGGGAGCTTTGTTTTGACAGTCAAATCATCCCCATGTCATGCCTTTGGTCAATATTCAAAGCATCTTTGGAAGCTGTTTAATATTATGGGAAGTTTAAAGCATTTCTCTCTTGAAAACAAAATATAATTAGCCAGTTAGGTGAAAGCTTTTAGGGTCCTATATATAGCTACATCAAGAAAAGATGTAAAATCAGTTTTAAAAAATAGAGGTTTTCCATGTCTGGGATTTAAAAAAAAATAGTGAGAAGCAATCAGTTCCCACACTACCAAAGAGAAATACTGTTTGCCTCCAGGAATTACAAAGAATTCCCTCATACCTCCAGAAATAACACAGTATTCCCCACCTGCTCTGATGCTGCTTTTGTTTTCACTGTTGAAATAGCCACATCAGAAGGGCTTGAACTGGACCAGATCCTCATGTCCAAAGTTGTGCCTCTCATTCAACTCTGCAATATACATGCAATTAAAAGGATTAAGAAGTACCAGCAGAAATGTAAACACATCAGGGGACTAACTGTATTTCTTCAACCTGAGGAACAAAATATAGTGATTTTTTCAATTGTTTGAAAATAGACTGTAACACCATGGGTTATTTATTGGTGAAACTGCAAAAGTTCTGCAATTGTAATTGCAGTTATAAACTGTGACTGTCCTGTGTTGTCCCCTACAAGGAACATTTGGGCTGTGTTTTCCAGGCTGCACAATGCTCACTGAGGTGCTGAGCATTCTGGCTTCTCTAGCAGCTCTCACTGCACAGAGACCTTCACTTTTATCATACTTGAAGGCTGCTTTGTACATCCATCAGCTTCAGCCAGGTCTGTGTTTGATCTGCCGATCGATGCTCAACGTGAGAGCTGCCTTCGGGAAAAAAAAAAAGGCAGAAAGGAGAATCTGGGGAAGGACCAGATGGTCAGACTCAATTCAGTGCAAGTCCTGAGGGACTCTTTGTCTACCTCATGAAGGACAGGAGAGTGACTACGAATAGCCAGCATGGGTTGTCCGAGGGTGAAGTGTGCCCCTGACCAGCCTGCCTGCCCTCCTGATGGAATATGTGCCCTGCTCTGCAGGGGTGAGGAGGGCAGTGGATGTCTCCTGCCTTGGCTTTAGCAAGGCTTTCACCATAGCATCCCTGTAGCCAAACTGAGGTGGTATGGGCTGCATGGATGGGCTAGAAAGCAGGTGAAAAACTGTCTGGATGCTTAGCTTCTGGAGGGAGTGGTCACAGATTCAGAGTCCATCAGGCAGTCCATAAGTGAGTTTTGGGGTCAATACTGAGGCCATAATTGGTTTACACCAGTGTCACGCAACCTGCACGCTGGGGAATAGCACCTCCTCAACAAACTGAGAGACAATGTCAAAGCAGGAGGAGGTCAATAGCCTGGAGACCAGGGCTGCAGTTCAGGACCTGGACAAGATAGAGAAATGGGGCAACAGGGACCCCATGAAGTTCAGCATGGACAGATGCAAAGTCCTGCACCTCATCTAGAATAAGTACCTGCACTAGTGGGGACCTACTGGGGACCTGGGCAGCACCTCTGCAGAAAAGGACCTGCGGGTCCCTGTGAGCAATGGCCTGAACGTGAGACAGCAGCATGAAGGCTAATTCCAGACTGGATTGGATCAGCAAGTGCATAACCAGCAGGTGAAGGAAAGTGGTCCTTTCCTTGTTTCCAGCAGCAGCAAGATTGGACCTGTGCTACTGTGTCCTGTTTGGGCTTCCCAGTGCAAGAGAGATACGAATATAATGAAGGAAGTGCAGCAGAGGAGCACTAAGATGGTTAGAAGACTGGGATGTGATATGTAAAGAACAGCTAAGAGAACTGGGTTAATTTACCCTGAGAAGACTGGGTGGACAAGAGGCAGCAGTCAGAAATTGCAGCAAGGAAAATCCCACCTGGATGAAAGGAAAAACCTTTGTTGTGATGGCTGTGTCAGACACGAGAGCAGGGAAACATGGAGGCTGGGGAACCTCCACCCCTGAAGATTTTCAAAACCACCCTGGTAGCATATTCTGTGCCTGCTACCAGTGCAACAGTCACTCTCACAGGGGCTACAAGAAATAAACATTTTTACCTGACTTATTTTTAGATGCCTACCAGAAGAGTGAAAAAAAGTACCATTTACTCAGTGAAGAACAGAGATGCTGTGACTGGCCCACGGGCAGTGTAAGGGCAGGAAGGTGAGTGCCTGGGGCTGTGGCAACACTCAGTCTCATCACTGTGGTATGGGACTCCATGAAATGGTTGAGAAAGCTGCTATGGCCACAGTTCAGTTGGAATTTGGCCTGGAGTGAAGTCAACAAGAAAGAAAAAAGCCTCTTAACATCAAAGCTTTCCTTTCAGGGTCAATTTACACCCTCAAATTGTCTGTTGTCTGAGTCAATCTAACAGCTCACTGCTGAACAGGGAAGGTTTACTTACCTCCAAGGACCCCGACCCCCTCGTGCTCCAGGTCCCCATCCCACCACCTCCTCTGCTCAAGCACTCATCAGACCCTGCTGTCAGCTGCCTGGGGTGTCCACAGATGAGCAGCAAAGAGCAGGAGCTGGAGGGAAGGAGCAGGACTTGCCCCTTTCTGATGTGTTGAGCTGTTAGATTGGCTCCGCCACCTCCTGTCACCTCCTGCCAAAGGGCTGGGTGGGAGGGAGAAGGAGCTGACGGAGCTGTCTGGCTGCGAAAAAAAATGCTACCACTGGAAATGCACAGGACCAAATTTCCCTAACCTAGTGCTGGCAAGGTCACTTGAACAGGCTCATTGTGGAAGAGATTCCCTGATGTAGTGGCAGCAGAGAGAGCAGTGGTCCTCTCTGGGTGCTCACCCTCTCACGCCACTGGCAATGGCAGGACAGGCACTGGCTGCTCTGCTTGGTCTGTGCACAGGGGACTGCAGGGTGCATTTACCACTCACAGAGGGGAGGTCACTAGCTCTGTCCCCTCAAGTGCCCACAAGGCCAAAACAATTCCCAGGAGAATGTTTTTCCTTCATCTGCCCAAGGCCAAGGAAGCAGGCTATCTAATATTGCCTGGCATGGAGTCTGGTGAGGGGAGATTACTGACTAACCACTTATTTTCACATAAAAGAAGCTAGCAACATGCTAGCAGTCAGATTGTCTTTCTGCTTCATGCATCACAACCTAGAAGACTGTTTCCTACCACTGCTGCAAATCAATCAGTCAAAAGTTTCCTGGCTTGGTCTCCAAATCACTTATCTTTGATTTTTTCTAGTTCCACTGTATAGTCCATCATGTCTTGAGGCCACGGGACAAAAGCCAGGAGTCCTACAGTGCAACTGCTCTCTTAATTCCTTGGGTGTCTTCCCTGCTGATACATAGCAGAGATTGGCAACTAATCTATATATAGTACAGCACTGCAGCCGAGACACAATGCCTGCATTCAGCGTGCATACATGATGATGTCAGCAATGGCTGTTTAATTGCATCATGGGAAGTGAAGGGAGAAAAGAATTGGAAGAAAAAAAAATAAGAAAGGGGGCCCCTGGCCCCTCCACTTTACATAATTTCCTTCACCGCCAGATGGGAACGCATGGGAATGCTGGCCCTGCATCTCGGGAGCTCCCTCCCCAAAGCCTGGCATCGCCACATCTGTTTCCCTGATTTCCTACACTTCTGATCTTCTTCACCTGCCCTGCACCCCACCACCTTGGGCGAGCTTCCTGAGATGCTGCTACCGCCATTTGATTTGGCTTCCTGAGGCTCGCTCTCTCCTTCCTTATTTTTACTTCTCCAGCTTGCAGTAGCATCCAGAGACCTGTAGTTGTGAAACTCCCTGGAAGGGTAGGGTCTGCATGCAGAGACCACACAAGCCCCCCGGCTGCTTTTATTTAAATAAAGGAGCATCTGTACTGCCAGGCAGTGGTTCACGAAAGGGGTTGTCTGGCTCAGCACCACTCCACTGCTCTGCAGCTAGTGAACACAAGATATACAAACTTCTCTTCCCAGCAGACATCCATCACCGTAAAATGTACGTGGGTTTTATTTGAAAGGAGAGACAACACCCTCCCTGCTTTAGCACAGCAAAAAAGGGAAAAAATCCTCAGAGTGACAGCATTCCCCTCTCTAAGACCTACAGCGTCAGCCAAATCAACAGCTTTAAAACTTCCCTGAATGGCTGCCTACCCTATAAAGTTCCCGCTCCTGCAAACAGGACCTGTGGTATCCTCCATTTCAAGAAAACTTCCCTTTGTCTTATCCCCCAGCCTATTTATAGCTGCTGTGGTGGAGGTATACTGGGAAGGCTTTACACCGGCAGGCGCAGGGCCCTTCTGTGCACAGCGAGGAGGCACGTGCAAAGGGACATTTAATAGCCTCCAAGAAACGTGCGGCTCCTTGGGCTCATTTTCTGGGAGGAGACTCTCACCCAAAGAGTTTTAGCTGCCTTTTTTCCCAGTGGCATGCGACAGGGGCTTTGGGCTGTGACGCAACTCATCAGCTGTTTTTGTAGGTCCACTTTTATGAAGGACTGTAGGGATGCCATTGGGGTCTCATGTAGGAGAGGAGGCAGCTGCCTGCTCCCACTGCCAGAGAGAGCCAGCCAGGCCAAGAACTTCTCCCTTCTAAGCTCCCTGATGGAGCAGTGAGGAGGGGAATAACCTCTTCACAGGTCACTTCTTGTTCCCAGAGTCTTTGCAGAGAAGCCAAGATAGGAGACTCCAGCCAAGACAGGAGACTCCAACCTCTTGCATGTCCCGTGACTACACAGCAGCTTCAACCAGTAACCTTAGCCTGGAGGAATGGCATACTGCAAGGTAGCAGAAGCTTCCACGGAGTCCACCTTACAGCTTTCCCTACAGGAAACACAATTATAACCACAATAAAAACTCATATGAACCAGAAAGTTTGATTAGCACCCTGCCTGGCTGCTTGCTCATTCATTCACTCTCATAAAGGAGCACATTACCTTTGTATGTACTGTCCCTGACCAGCGGTGGTTTCAACATATAAACCCTAAACATTTCAGGTCCAATTAGCTCCAAGCATGTTTCCTGCTAAGGACAATGCAGAAATAGCACCGCTTTTCTCTCTCAGCATTCAATTTATACCTGTCTTGATCAGAGTGACTTCAGGAGAGAGCAGCACCCGAATGTGGGTTAGGATTAGCGCTGCATGTTACACGAAATCGTCTGGGGGAGCATGTCACTGGATGAGGGTCACAGTTTGCCAGTGCTCAGGGAATTACACTGCATGGCCCTGAGGGAGAATAGATCTGTCCACACTCCCCAGGGAATAATGCTGAGGAGGCAGAAGGGGAGAGGCAGTGCTTGGATGCAGACGGCCTTAAGATGTAGAAGATGTAGGCGACCTTCGCAACCATCCAAAGAGATGGGAGGTACTGTTGTCCCTCTGAACACAACTGCACAAGCACTTCACCCTTCCCGGCACAAGGTCAGCCATGGCAGTGCTGCAGCGTGCTAGGGGACACTCACATGTCCCAGTTTGGGGGCTGGTAATGAATAGCTGAGGGTGCCAGGCTTCCCAGCTCCCACCGCCAGATCTGAAGGGGAACAGCTGCCTGCTCCCAGAGTTTACACAGCTGTGGGGAAGCATTACCAGCTGACAAGCCACTCTCCCTTAAGCGTCAGCGTACACCACCTCTTGCTGTTAGAAGCACTTCCCCAGCCGAGTAAAAGGATCTTGTGGACGTGAACAGGAGTGAAGGTAAGGTGAACTTTTGAGTTACAGCCAAGTTAACTGTGCAGAGAGGATAAATGCGGAGTGAGGTATCGGAGCAGAAGCAGTGTCAGGAAACAGGAGGCTAACAACAAAACTTTTGCAGTTATTAGCCCATAATGTTGGCACCTGCTTTCTACCTCCAGCTGCTCAGAGCTTGCATTTCTTGACCTGCAGAGCATGTTTGCAAGGTATGTCTGTTTTGCCAAGCTTCTCCTGAAAGGGAAAAGTGATCTGATGGGACATTTTGTTGAAGGTGAGTTTGAGAACCTTTAAGACTACTCCAGCATCAGTTTTCACACCCAGTCAGTGAAGTCACTTCTTGTGATTGAGACATGGATTTAGACCATTCTTAATGGTAGGCATTGCATTTGAAAGCTGTTTAGAACAGAATCAGGGTGAGAAGAACCAGACATTTGCATCTTTTGGCCTTGAGCCCATCCTTGGGGGGCAATAGTTGAGCTGTCATCATCAAAGATTAAAGCCAACACAGGTACTTAGTCTAACAAGAAATCTGATTGAACAGATGGTGAATAGAGAGAGATTTGAGAAGTCTGGAAGAGGAAACTGGTTTTAGAGATGCAGTCATTGGGAGGTAAAGGTGCTAAAAGTCCTTGTGATGCTAAATCCCACTATGTGGTTAGAAATGGATGATTTTCAGCCAGAATTTCTGAAAAGAAGAAATTAATCAGAATGCATGGGAAAAAGAAAAAAAGAAAAGAAAGGTCATTTAGTTTTGTCTCAAATGCCCACTGTGCAGTAGGAAAGCTAGAGCAAGGCCTAAACATAAAGGTGCTCTTGGAGACATTACAATAAAGTGAAAAAACCCAAAACTTTCTATAGCACATTGAAAAATGACATCCTTGCATCAGTTGCCTGCAGAGCTTAGTGCTGTAAAGCAAGACAGTAGGTGTTTGCTTTTTCTGGGAATAGACTAAACCCGGTAGTGCCTCTGGGGTTAAAAGTAATGTCAGCTATTTGAGTGCAAGGTCTCTCCTGCTCAAGCCAGCCCTTGAAGTCTGTAGAGATGCAAAATGCCTACCAACAAGATCCATAGATTTCACTTGCACATGTGCATAGAGGAGGCTCTCTCTGCTCCCCTCTGGATCCCATCACACCCTAACAAGCACATCTTTAAACTCAAGGTGACCCTGCTGTAGAGGAGATAGATGGGTGGAGGAGGGGGTGTCAAGAGCTTGAATTAATATGCTGAGCAAGCCAGTTTCCAATGATTTATACCATGAGGACAACACTTACTGCTTCTTTGCTCCCCAAGCCTCCACCCTGCTCAAGATCCAGCATACCATACAGGAAGCTCAGCAACACATGCAGAAAGTTGAGCTTACTACTGTACTTACTAATGGATCCAATGACAGATATATGGTTGAGCGAGAGTCAGTGTGCAGGAGCAGGCATGGCAAATTTGGAATCTGAGGCAAATTTAGAAGTTTGTGCTCGCAAGAGGAAAAATGAGGGAAGGAGAAAAAAAACCAGCACAAATCAGAGCTAAAGTGGCTGAACTTAAGTGGCACAGTTGTGCATGGACAACAGTTGTGGTGAAAACAAAAAAAAAAGATGGATATTCCTCTGAGTATAATGAATAAGTCACTAACAGCGAGTTAAAACCAACAACAAAACCTTCCTCTTTCATTTATCTGGCACTATTTGTGGAATCTCTGAAGGCTACACCAGCATCAAGATCTTGCTAAAGACTTTCCTTGTGATAGACCTGTTGGAAGTGCTCTTTTTGTACACTGATTTACTAGATGAATTCTTGAGCAGGGGAGGCAAAGATCCAAGCAGGTTGTAATGCTGTGTCTCTTGTCTCTTTGTGAACAGCTAAACAAGGAAGGGGATTCTCTGGTGCATCAGGGAGAATTTTAGATCTTGGTAATCCCTAGAAAAGACTGTGCAGAATTTGAAGCGATGAACCACTCTCTTGGCTTTTTATGTCTGTGGTATAGCAATATGGGAGTTGGAAATGTTTTCTGGGTCCTTAGGTGCGAAACAGCACCAACGATAACAGGAGCTCAGACCTCTCTGTTTGTCATTACCTGTGCATGTTCAGGGACTTGCAGCAGCTTCTCAGTGATTCCTGCTCACAAGACCTGCTGAGCTCTGGGCTTGCAACACTGCCGGTGCTCAGCACAGCAGGGCAACCCGCACCAGACTGCTGAACCACTTCACACAGGCAGTACAGGGGAGAGCTCTTTGTGTGAATGTTTGCCTCTAAAATTACAGTAAAATGTCCCCAAACTCACGATTACTCTACCTGGTTCTCTTTAACAAATCTTTTAACCTCCAGACCCCTGGGTTTTCCAGCTGTATTGCTTTTGGCAGGAACACCATTCTGTTTGTTCTGTAGTGCTGCTGGCAGAAAGCAGATGCTTTACTTCAAGAAAACGGAGCTTCCAAGTGGAAATCACATCCCGATATTCTAAGCAGATGCTAGAGAATGACTCAGGTGCAGTCTTCTGCCCTAATGTCCTACTTTCCACTAAAATTTAAGGGGAAAAAAGAAAAAAAAAAAAGAATTTTTAATGCATCCTTTAGCTGCAGTGGCTGGGCAGTTAGTCAAGGACAGACAAATGTTGCCAAATAGAGATTTTTCAACTAGTAGAAGCTGGCCTGGATCTTCAGAGTTATTTTGATTCTTGTTAAGTGTGTCTGAAGATCTGGCCAGTCATGCCCAAGTTTTAGCATTGTTAGGATGTTTTAATGGTTAATGTTTTAACACAGTTCTGATGTGATCATGACACAGTTATGATTTCAACACGGTTTAAAAGATGGGCTTGCCTTTAGTACAAACCACATCGTTTCAAATTCAGACCAGCAACAGCGTATGAATGGAGGACAAAAGAAAGATGAGAGAAATGGGTTGAAAAAGACTGGAAAAAAAGGGGATAAAATGCGAGAAACCTCAGCAGGGCGACACAAAGGAGAACCAGCAGAATGCAGAGAAATGTCTCAGACGCTCACGTAAGCAGGGAGATTTCATTTATTTGGCACAGAGGGACAATAGCCCGGCTAACCAGGATAGCTATTGTTCTTTTGTTTTTAAGAAACAAAAAGGGAAAATGTGAAGCACTAGCTTCCCAGGCGAAAATCATAAAAATAAGTTCTCATCCTGCTGTCCAACAAGGAATGAGAAGCCTCCCGCACTTCACCTATCGCCCCCACGCTGTTATTCACTCACTTGTTTGTCAGCTTAGAAAACAAATGAAATATACTGAGGCCTCGGTCTGAGGAGAGCTGAGGGTGTTTTTATAGCAGAACAAGTTAATTGAATCGAAAACCATTGAGTCAATGCACTAAGCAGAAAAATGCACGGTGCTATCTGCTGTGTAGTTGAGCACACAAGTGCTCCAGCAGCCAATGTTTCAGAAGGATTATAATACCGGTGTGTTCCCTTTAGCTTTGTTTCGGCATTTCTCATAGTGGAGACAGAAAGCCATCCACAATTGGAGGAAGTCTCAAAATGTTGCATTCCTTTGGTGGTGGTGGTGGAGGGAGAAGAAAAGGAGGACTTTGATTCAGCAAGACAGAGGTTCTCCAATATGAGGGTGACAGCTGGAGAATAAGGACCCACTGTTCAGGGACAGTGAATTGCTTATAGCCTTTTACAAGCTCGGGGAGGGTGTAAGCTGTGAACGAGCCTTGGGAGCTTTGGCACAAACACAGTGGATCCTGTCAGCAAAAAAGACCTTCCACAGCACCTAGGTAGCATCGTGAGCCTGTTAAGGACCATTTGGAGCATCGACGTGCAGAATTGCCCCCTTCAGCTGGTTTGCTGGAAAGCAAACAGCTGTCACTGAGGGAGGCAGGGGTGTCAGATATGCCTGGAGACACACATCTGGGAATTTCTGACCAATTAAAATATTTCTGAACACAAAAGATGACAGTTTCTATTGAGGGAACTGGTGCAAAGCGTTATCTGGGAGACCCAAACAGATCAACCATGCGCTTGCTGCTCGGGGAGTTCCCGCTTTTCACAACTAACTGACTTCATCGGGGAAAGGACAAGCTCTGAAGCATCATAACTCTTTGCGGCAACCACAGGACAAATAAACAGAACTGGGGCAAGGCTCAATGATTTTTTAACCTGATAGTCAAAGCTGTGGTGGATTTCACCTGCATGCTCAAATGTGAAAATATGGATTTGTAATATAAAGAACACAGCCCCAGAGCCAAATCCTTCAGTGATACATAAGGCAAGTTCTCAGTAGAATGTACTACTGAGGGGCATAATAAATATTCATGCTTGTTTACAACTTAATGCACGTGTGTTGCCCCATGGACTTCATCAGCGATTCCCATTGCTTGGTCTTGCATACGGATGTTAGCACTCCTGAGTTTCTCAGTTCTCTGAAGGGCTTTTGGAGAGAGCTCTCCACAGGCATGGCTTGAGCTGTGTTTAGTACCTGTCAGTAGAAGACAAAAGGCATTTTTAAGTAGACAATTTAAGTTACCGTTATTTGCGTGTCTAAGGCCTAAATAACATTAGTTGTTTGTACATCTAAGGTCTAAACAAAGGAGAAACATAAATGAATATGTTTTAATAACCAGTTTTCCTGTTCCGTGGTGGTTCTGAAAATTTATTATCATTACTGAACAGTAATTTGAGTTTATTCTGCTTATTTACAGATGCTTTCATTCACTAATCTGTATATTTACCCATTTTTATTCCTTTTCCTGTTTTGTTGACTTTCCAATCCCTAAGCCAGTTCCACGTTGTAAAATTTCTCAGCATTCCCAGTTTCCTTGTTGAGGGTGCAATGCCACGCGTCCTCTCTTGCTACCACAAGCCCCGCTAACCAAGACAGTGGCCACTCGGTCGTGCTGCAGAGCCAAAACTTTCCACCCATACGTTGCTGGTTGCGCGGCGTTTCATTAGAAACAAAATGATTGTTGCGAATTTTTATTGAAGTGTGGTCTCGCAGCAGCGCAAATGGCATCCCCGCTAATTTTTGCTAAATTCATCGCGTCACTTTCAAGGAGAGGAAGCGCCTGCCCCTGCCCAGCAGCGAACCCCCCCGGGCTCGCCCGCCCGGGCATGGCAGACCCGGTGGCAACCGCAAGAGCGCGGAGAGGAGCCGGTCACCCCTAGACCGGGCGTCAGAAAACAATTACTCGAGAGACTTAATGTTTAAAGCTGCATTAACGCCTCGGTGCTTTCAAAGAACGGCCCCGAAGCCCCGCTCGCATCCCAGACCCAAAAAGGGCGCGAGGGTCCGGCGACCGCCCGAACCCCCGCGCTTCAGACCCACGGTGGGAGGGGGGTCCCGGCGCTGAAACCGGCGGTATTAAAAAATGGGGGTGGGCGGAGGGGGCTGGATGCGGGCGGATGGGGGCAGGTCGGGCCGGAGGAGGGCGAATGTTTCCTGCCCGCCGCCGCCGCCCCCCGGCGCCCCCCGCAGCCGGGCGGAAGTCAGCCCCGCGGCCGTCGGAGCTTTAAAAAGGCTCCCGCACGCCGCGCCGCCCCAGTGCCGGCGGCCGCAGCGGGGCCGGAGCCAGCGCCGCCGCCAGCCCGCGCCCCCGCCCCCCCCCCCCCCCCCGGGGCCGCCCTCCGCACCCCGCCAGGCGGGGAAGGCGCCCGGCGCGATGGCTCTCCCCGGATCCCACGCCGCCTGGGACGGTGCTGCTGCATCAGTGAGTAATTCCTGCTAATTCACCCCCCGGGGCCGGTGGGCTCCGGCTCGGCAGATCGCGGGGGAGGCGGGCGTTTTGGTTATCGCTGCTTTCCCCCCCTCGCCCCTCCTCTCGCCTCTTCTCCGGGTTTTATATTATTTTTGTTTTCTCAATAAAACACCACGCGAAGAGGCGAGATGACAAAGGAAATGTGATCCTAGGCGCTGCAGGGGCTCAGAGCGAGCGAGAACCGGAGAGGAGGAGGAGGAGGGGGCGAGCGTAGCGCTCTCGGATAGCATTGCACAGCGGCTCCAATTTGTGCGAGCGAATATAATACACCCTCCATGAATAATTCAGGGCGGCCGGCGGGGACCTGCCGCTGCTCCTCTGCCCGGCCGCCGCAGCCTCTGCGAGCCGCGCCGAGCCCCGCGGCACTGACCGGCAGCAGCCGCCCGAGCCGCCGGGTACCGCGTGTGGCGGGGCTGCTGCGGGCTCGGCGCTGCCCTCCGCGGGAAGCCCCGCGTAAAGGAAGGCGTCCGGCGGGAGTCGGGACTCGGAGAGGCGAGAGAGAGGACTGCCCTTCTTGGCCGCCCTCGGAGCCCTTTTATTCTTCCCATCTCCTCCTTCTCCTCCGCGTCCCGCCAGCGTGAGTCTCTGCCGGTGGGGTGGGCACCAACGCCGCCCTCCATCCCCACCCCCCCAGTCATGCGGTGGTGGAGCAGGCGTCGGCGGGGGAAGACTGGAGCCGGAGAAGTCTGCCTGGCCACTGTGTTTCAGTGCCTCTCTCTCTCCTAGAGCTGCTCTGGATTGCAAAAGTGGAGGGGGGAACTGAAACGAAATTTCCCCTTCCCCCCCGACAAGCACAGGTTTAAAGGAAAAGAGGAAAAAACCCAACGCCCCAAGAAGAAAGAGCGAAACTTGAGTTAAGCCCCTGCTGCCCCCCACCCGCCCGGCCGAGAGGGACTTGCACTGCCGCCCCGACCCGGTTCTACGGCCGTGGGAAACCGGAGCCGAGCCCCCGCGGACGGAGTTCGGTCCCCGCTGGATGCGGCGGGGATCGGGCGGTCGGCGCCCATGCACTTTCCGTTTAGGAAGAAGACAAGTAACCAAACCACGTTGTCAAACTGCTGACCCGAGGGGGAGATGAGAAGACTGTGTGAGGTATTGACCGATCCGAGAATCGATGCAATTTGTCTAATGCAACGGGGGATCGGGGGTTAAGTACATGAGAGGGAAGAGAGGATCCATTTGCTGAGGGAGAACGGGACAGCTACACCTTGATACCAAAAATACTCCCCCCTCCCCGCAGCAGCCAGCCCGGCAGCAGCGAGGTACGAGAGGACCCAGCTCCCTGCAGACCGCCGGATCGATGACACCGTATTTGCAAAACCGGCCCATCGATCCCACTTGGCAAAACGACTGATCGATGCCAGCTTGCTCGTAAGCTGCTCGCAGAACTACCTTCTCCCCGCGCCTCTGTTTTTCCGCCCACCCTTTTTTTTTTTTTTTTTTTAATTGGTTTTTTTTTTGAGGAAGGAGAGACACGTTTTTGCCCCCCATCGGGGAGTCAGGCCCGTCGCAAATGGCTTCGTTTCCCGAGTCCGACTTCCAGATCTGCCCGCTGTGCAAGGAGATGTGCGGCTCGCCGGCTCCCCTCTCGTCCAATTCCTCCACCTCCTCGTCCTCCTCGCAGACCTCCAGCTCCTCCGGGGGTGGCGGCGGCTCCTCCTGCGGGGGCCCCGCCGCGGCGGCTCCACGTCTGCCCTGCCTGCACGCCTTCTGCCGCCAGTGCCTGGAGGCGCAGCGGCACCCCGGCGCGGGGGACGCGCTCAAGCTGCGCTGCCCCATCTGCGACCAGAAGGTGGTGATCTCGGAGCCCTCGGGCATGGACGCGCTGCCCTCCTCCAACTTCCTCCTCAGCAACCTGCTGGACGTCGTCGTCGTGGCCGCCGCCGCCGACGAGCAGAAGAACGGCCGCGCCGCCGGGGCCGGCCCCGCCGCGGGCTCGAGCGCTGGCGGGGGCGGCGGCGGCGGCGGCAACAACCGGCACCACGGCCGCCCGCCGCCGGGGCCGCCCGCGCCGCCGGCTCCTCGCCCGCCGCCGCAGCCTCGGCCGCGCCCTCCTCGACGTCGTCGTCGTCCTCCTCGGGCGGCGGCGGCGGCTCGGCGGCGCTCCTGCTGCGGCGGCCCCACAGCCGGCAGGGCGAGCCCCGCTGCAGCTCCTGCGACGAGGGCAACGCCGCCAGCTCCCGCTGCCTCGACTGCCAGGAGCACCTGTGCGACAACTGCGTGCGGGCGCACCAGCGCGTCCGCCTCACCAAGGACCACTTCATCGAGCGCTTCGCCGCCGGCTCCGCCGCCGCCGGTCCCGCCGCGCCGCTCGCCCTCAGCCCGCCCTACCCCCGCCTCGCCGTACAACATCCTCTCCGTCTTCCCCGACCGGGCCAGCTACTGCCAGCACCACGACGACGAGGTGAGCGCGGTGCGCGGCGAGGGAGGGAGGGAAGGGGCGGCCGCGCTCCCGCCCCTGGCCGGCGCCAGAGGGCCCCCGCCCGCATCGCCGGGGACCGGCCGCGGCGCTTCTGCCGCCCCGCGGGGCTGGGGACGGGGGGCAGGGCCGGTGCGGGGCGCGGGAGCCGCTGGCACACCAGGGGAGGGCGTGCGGCGAGGCGCCGCCGCCCGGGAGGAGGAGGAGGAGGAGGAGGAGGAGGAGGTGAGCCGGGGGCCCTTCCGCGAGGTGCGGGACACGCTGTCCCGGAGGCGGCTGGCGGAGCCCCGGTCTGCCCGTGAGCGGGTTGTAGTGGGGGCATTGGGCTGCTGCGGGCGCTGTGCCCCTCAGAGGGAGCTCCTCGGGCTCGTGGAGATGCAAGAGAAAAAGGTTTGGGGCCCCCCAGAGCCCCAATGCTGAGTTAAACTGTTTTGTGGAGTCTTTGTACAGCCGTGTTCGGTGTGTAACCCACTAGAGAAAGAAAAACGAATAAATAGGGAAGGAAGATAACTGTGTTGAGAAAAGGACACCTTTTTGATTATTTATTTATAAATAAATAAAAGGTAGCAAAAAAGTTAGGAGATATATTCACGCTTGCATATGCCAGCTACATCTCCTGCCCTTGGTCAACATTTTGTCTACTTCTGTGGTGGCAAACATCTACTGATGCAAAAACAGGAACTTGCTTTATGTGGTGTTAATTTAAAACGCTTTGGCTTTGCAAGTTTTGATTCTGGTGACCCTAAGTATTGTTTCATAGATCTTAAGAGGCAGTGGCTTCTTCAAAATGTACTGAAAGTGTCTTAAGTTTCACTGGGATAGTTTCTTGCTGTGATAGTTTGAAACTTGATTTTTCGTTTGAAGCTGGAAAATGGCGATCTGCTGACTTTCCCCTTTTGCTCTGGGGGTCAGCGCAGGGGGATTTTGCTGGAATTTTCCAACCAGCGTTGGAGGTAGTTTCCTCCCAGGATGAAATTGGACAGCACAACAAGGGGCTTCAGGGAAAACCTGCCTGAGGACAGGGGTAGTACAAGAGTTTCCTGTGGGATGCTTGCTTAACTGATACATGAAGGCATTTAGCCTAGGGAAATGTGGTGATGCCTTCAGTTTTCAGGGACGCTTTTTCGATCTCCTCTCATGTTGTTATAGCTATGAAATAGTTCCAGAAAGGTCAGGTTTTGTGTTTCTTGAAGTTGCTAGTGTCAGAGGACAGAATGTATGAATTCTGTGGAAAAAGAAAGACCTTAAAATGACATTTGGGAGACATGAAGTGTGCTTGAGGAACAATCAAGTTTTTAACAAAAAAACCCAAACCAACCCAGAAACGTTATGGCAGCTGGGCTGTTTACAGCTCTTTGTGGTATCTCGGTATCTCCCTAAGAGTGGGCTTCCTAAAGCACACGTGTAATACTGAATGCTAGACTGAAATAAGGCATGATGTTCTTAAGACGCTAAAAAAAGCCATCTTTCTGCATTCATTTTGGAGTATAACTTTGGTCTTGTGGTACAGGCTAGAAAGCTTCTAGTTTTTGTGTTCTCAGTAGGGCGAGTGGTTTTACACACTTCTTTTTGAAGTGTGTAAAATAAAACAGTTGAGGGCTTTTGGCCATAGCATAGAATATCCAGCTTCTAATGTGATATATTCTCCATCATTTAGTAAAAGAGTAGCTGGGATAGGAGCTCCAAGGTATTTTGTGGACTTAAAAGTTTAAATTGCAAGTGGAACAAAGGTATTCTAGCCTTGCTTAAAGTGTACAGCTTTTCTAGAAGTAACTTCTGAAAAAGCTTAATTTATTTTACATAAATAATTTTACTTTCAACAGTGTACTCTGAAAAGAGTACACCTCTTAAAGGATTGGGTTTGGGTGTTCCTGTATCCTGTAGACCTAGAAATTGTTTTAAAACAAGTAAGCATTTTCAAGCCTTCAGCTCCTGTTGAGAAAGGCTTTTATTCTGCAAATTAATGATCTACTACTGTTCTTGATTAGTGCATTTTGGTGGCTCCTTAATGCAGTTGTGCCTGATCAGTATTTGCAAGTATTTATTATTCACTCAAGGGGAATTGTTTGGGAGAGACTGACTGTTAGGAACAGTTTATCCTGTAAATCTTTCTTGCTTTGGCTAAAAATATGGGTGAGGTGTACAAGTTTTTTTCTGAGAAAGGGTGGCTGCAAAACTGTGAGGGTTATTGCTTGTTTAAGAATGCTATTTACAGCCTCATAAAAGGCACGATAATAGAAAGGCAGCCTTCCAGGAGAGTACTTAGTGCATCACTTAAGTACTTTGTTTGGCTAATAGTGTAAAAACAAACCTAAAATGCAAGGCAGGAATGGTAGCCGTAATATTAGCAGTTAAAAACTCTGGTTCTGCTCAGTATGTGAGAAAAGCTGGTGAGCAGGATATTCCCTCAGATTAATTCATGCAGGCATAGGCAGATCTCATCTGTAAGCTGCTGGAAGAGTAGTTCTCTTAAATGCAGAGTTCTCCTTTGCCAGGGTATGTCCTCCTCACCTTGTTTGAGATCAGTTATAAGGAGTTTGACCCCATCTCTGAGGGTTTTCTGCACAAAAGTTGCTGGTTCCCTTATTCTGTGCCTCCTTGCCTAGAACATGA
This sequence comes from Corvus cornix cornix, assembly GCF_000738735.6. Taxonomy (NCBI): domain Eukaryota; kingdom Metazoa; phylum Chordata; class Aves; order Passeriformes; family Corvidae; genus Corvus; species Corvus cornix. Next base: position 37,500,242 of record NC_046333.1, read on the forward strand.
TGCTCCTGTCCTAATATTGCTACTCATTTGTTACCTTTGGTCCTGTTCCTCTCTGGTGTTTCCGTCCCTCCTTCTGGGAATCACTGTCCATTCCCCATAATTTTTCCTCATTCCACCTCCGTTTTGAGACTCCCTCGAGTGAGAAGGGAAATAGCACCGTGGGTGGTTACTTACTGGGTGTTCCAAGTCTCAAAACAAGACTACACATACACATTTGCCAGACAAGATCAGTGTAGTTGCTCATCCTCTTAATGCAGAGAAATGCAGATTTCAGCTCTTAACTGGGATGTCTGGCATAGTGTCTTTTTAGTCGAGATGGTTCTGGTCTCAGTTGAGCTGTTGACTCTGGTTGTGTGCTATGAGTATGTAGCAGTCTCTGTAACAGAGAATATTGACTGTTACAATAGTGGCAAACATTAAAGAGAACCCCGAACACTGCTTTTAGGGCAGCAATGCCTGCAGATACTACAGTGATGCATGAAAGAAAGTGAATAAAAGTGTTGGGGGGGGTGGGGGAGGGAGCAAAAGCCAATTCTTTGTCACAGAGCTGCTGTTGAAACCCAGTCTGGTGGTTTACCACTGGGAACCTCACAGTCTGATGTAAAATGCTATCATGGCAGCAGGGGAAATGCTTAATCTCAGATGTTTCAAAGCATTCTACAAAAGTAAAGGTGTTGCAACCCTGATAATTTTCTTTTGTCTGGCAGTGTTTGTTGTATGGACAGAACTATCAATGCTACTGTAGCAACTAGATGTTATTACTATAAAATCAACTAGAATAGGACTTGAAAAAGATTTTACTTTAGTTTTACCCATAATTAAATCAAATATCCTACCTGATATGTTAATGTGTTCTTGATTCTTTCATGTGACTGAAAGAGCACCTCTATTTTTCTTTTCTTGGAAGTCTTAATAGTCTGCGAACGAAACCACGCTCTTAGAAAATGTTGGAACAGCTATAGGACACTTGGCTTGTACTGATAAACTCTCTGGATTCAAGTGAGTTTGCAGAAAGTGGAAAATGCCACAAGTTGCAAGTTAAATAACTGGGGTTTCATTTATGCCAGAGCTCAGCTGCTGTGTGCTTTAATATCATTTCATGATAACAGTGGCGGATGGTCCAAACACTTCAATAACAGACTTCTAACACTTTCTAGGGAAAGTGTGGAGTTGCCAAATTCAGTCATCTTAACAGTGTGTGACCCTTCTAGTTCTCATATTGCTCTACAGATTCCATTTTAGGAGTGGTTCATGGACTACCAAAACATACAAGACAAAACCCTGTAGCGCCACAGCTCCCTCCATTGCAAGAAAGGATTTTAAAGGTCTTTCTCCCTTGCCCTTAGACACACTGTTCCTTCATTTTCCTTGCATCAGTTCTGTCTTTGGTCAGGTTCTTAACTGATCAGATTACTTTACAAACTCCGAAGTTTTTTGCCATTTTCAGTGAGTTGCAGTGGTTCATGGGGCTATTGGAGCCCCATGGAGACTCAGTAAAATTAGATTGCTATGTTGAGTTCTGGGGCTGCATATATTCCTGTATTTCTTATCTTTTTAGATTACAAATAAAATGCATTCCTTCTTACTGTTACAGACTGTAAAAAATGCAATTTTTGGAGGATTGTGCATGTATAGGGGAAAACATTCAACTGCATATCTGTCAGTTGAACTGAAAGCTACTTATCTGGTACCTTGGCTAAATTTGCTGATTGAATTTGTCTAAGCTACTCTAATGTAGGGTAAAGCTGTGGTTTCACAATAGGGAGCAAGCTGTCTTAACATCTCACGGCTACTCAGAATAGGGGATCTCACTTCCTCTTCTGTTCTCACCAGGCTAGGCTGTGTGCACTCAGGAGATGCTTCTGTGAGCCAATTTAACTCACTTAACATGACAGAAAACTTTTTTCCCCTTTTCTACCACTGGTAAAAGTTTATTTTAACTGCAGGCTGAACTGGTATGAGGGGAGAGGAGGAATAGAGTCCTTAGACAGGAATGGTAGGTTAAACGGGGTTGCTTTTGTGTAATGGCTTTCCATACTGCCAAATGCTGAGCTTTGCTCCGAGGTGCTCCCAGTGCCATCCACCCACACGTCTCGCCAAAGCACTTGGCTGATGCAGAGGGAGTATGCCTGTGTTCCCAGTTCCAGTTCTCCACCTCTTGCTCAAGGGTTATTTATGTGAAACTGCAGTGTGTGATACAGGCTCTTGCTGTTTCTCTTTCTAATGATTAAGGGTTTTGCCGCCTAACAAAATGATTAAGGATTTTAAGAGTGCATCCTGAGGCAGTCATCTTAAAATGTGATCCTTGTGCACAAGATAGAGAAATTCGTATTTCCAGGGTATGTAAGAAACTGCATGTAGTTCTTTGTACTCATGCAGCCTTCATTTACCATACTTACTGTGTCTTTTCTGATGTCAAATGCACATAATACAGGTGCCCATCTGAAGGCAGTGCTTCAGATTAGGTTACTGACAGTTGTGTTTTCCTTTTTAATTTTTTCCTGATGAAGAAAGCAGGGTAGTGAGTTATTTTGTTCATATGTGATTTATGGAATGTGGATTTAACATCCTTAGGATGATAAGGGATTGGAATAATCTCTAAATTCACAATATTTTTAAATTTACAAATACTGTTCAGCTATCAGCTGTTAAACCTCTTGGATTACCCTGCCTTACCTTCCCTTTAGATGCCTCCATCACATCTGTAGGTCCTGGCTCTTCCCTGCATGCAGAAGTCTTTTTATTTAACTCCTTCTCTTTAGTAAGAGAATGAAAACTTTGGGTTTTAAAACAGCTTTGATACCATACTGGACAGAATCCAAACCCCCCCTGCTGTGCTGTGACTGGTGTTGAAACCCACTCAACATTTTAGGGTAAACGCAGCAAAGTTGTCAGGTTTTTCTCCTGGTGATAATGATATTGTTACACTACTGGCTTAATTAAACATGACTTCAGACAATTTCCAGTGAGTAAAAACTGGAAGAAGCAGAAATGCCTTGGATGTTCAGGCACCTTTCATGGACTATTTTTACTGAGAGCATGTATTTGTAAAACCAAGAGTGTTGCTGTATGTAAGGATATTAATGCTTGCAGGCTGCAGCATAGACCTCTGAGGTTAATAGTGACTTTTTCTGAGAACGTACAACTGGAGATGTGCATACAATAAATAGGCATGAAACTAGTCTACTGTATACCTGTAATTTTTTAATTACAGTTTTGTTTAAAAGTGATTTCTTGAAGCATCTTGTAAATGGGAGAGAAGGTCTAGCTGAATTTTTGCTTCCATTTAGTGATGAAATCTTGCATCTCATGTGTAGCAGTTTTTCCTTTCAGCTAAATCTTCAGAGCATGTAAACATGCTTTCTAGACCATGCTTCCTTAAAGGAAAACTACTTAGTTCCTCTGTTTTAAAGTAGAGGAGGTATCATTCCTCTTTCAATACTGTCTTGACCCAGTCTCTTCCTAGTTTTCCTCCCATACTCCCTTCCTTCCTGCAAAGTTGTTGGTGTCTTTCCATGAGACAAAGAATCATGATGTGTTGAGGGCATAGATCTTAAGCTGCATGAACAATGCACTGAATGCAAGACCAATGTTACCACAGATAAGATTTCACAGAAGAGGTTTATTGTCTTCAGCTGTAATCCACTTTCAGTAGAGCAGTTACAAATATAATCTTGGATCATAATTACATAGTACATAATTTTTACTAATGCTTTTAACCTATCATTTGAAGTCTTAAATTAAAGTGTGGAAATACTGGATGGGAATGGGACTGGCTACTGCTTGGCAATTCAAGTACTGGTTAATGTAAGGAATGGATGTCCCTGATCCTAAAATATATTAGGCATATTGACTTTGTTTCAGCTGTTCTCCTCACAGGCTCAGCTGCAGCTCCTTCCCTGGGTTGTCTTCTCCTTTCCCTGGCTGTGCTTGAAGAAGGGCTCTGTGGGTGGGATGGGTTTGGTCCTTGTAACAAATTAAGCTTGTGCATCCAAATCAAGTCACAGAAATGGAAGAAAACCCTGTTAAGGAATTGGAGCAATACTATCTGCCAACTTCTACCTTGAGTACAAAACCTTCTTTACTATGTAATGTCACCTCAGACATTATTTTATCTTTGCCCTAACATCTTAAAGAAGAGAAATTTTATGTGGCTAAGACAGTAGTGTGCTTCTTTTCTAAAGTTCTTTTGACTCTAAGCTACTTGTTTCTTCCTCTGCTATCAACCCTCAACAAAATAAATTCTTTTCAGGTTTAGAGTCCATAGCTGCTAATCTTTTTTTAGCAACTAAAAATGTTGGCCCGCTTTGAATGCTCTAGCTGTATAGCACAGTATGAAAAGGAATAAAACGCAGTACTCACGGATGAGGCTCATGAATATATGTTCTGTGTTGCTCAGGCATCTTGGATATGTGTGCAATACTGACACAAGAATTAATTCATAGTTACATGTTAAGCTCTAAGAAATAAGAGCTCCATTCCTGTTATTTCTCTTGAGTGTGTAATACGCATTTCTAAAACCCCAGATGGTGAACTTGTTGGATAGGATGATGACTAGTTAGCAGTTTCCTTCATATGTGGTTGAAATATTTTTGAAGTGACTAAGACTTGAACTGGAAACTTCAAATGCTTATTGTTTTATGGTTCTGCATGCTTTGTGCTGTATGCCTCTGCACTGGTGCTGACTTGGAGAAAATGGATTACCTCCCAGGAGCAGGGAAGTGACTTGAGACAAGCTCTAAACCTGTTGGGCTGGCAATGGGTGCAAGTCACTTTTCAGAGTTGAACACTTAAAATTCTGGGGACTCTGAGGTGTGCCTTGACTGCTATAGAGGAAATGATCTCTACTGAAGAAACACGTGAATTGTCTTAAATTCATCTCTGAAGTGGACAGATTAACCCAACCAAAGGCTACTGCTGTCACCTCAGCAGGTATGTTTTACTCCTGTTTGTTACTACAGTATTATCTCCAAAGATCACACAAGCAATCACCGAGGCTGCTCTCGTACCAGTGCTTTCCAGGAATGTGAGAATAGCAAATGCTCTGAATTTGTGTTGTGGGGAAGAAGGGTTCTTTAGTGAGCTAAAGGTAATAGCTAAACTTGTGTTGTATCATTTTCACTCTAATGTTGGTTAGTCTCCATGCATAACCAAAATATTTAAAGGTGTTCCGTCAAGTTTGCTAAACCTTATCTTTTTCAGTTGTTCGTTTGTATTACATGCCCACCCCATACATTTTGTGGCTAGTCAGTGTTGTTATAGACTACCATCTACTGTAAATACTTTCTTTTGCTGGGCAAGGTATTGTGAATGTGCAGAGCTACCAAACGCTGTGTTTGTCTGGATTAAAAGGCTGGCAGGGATCTCAAATTCAGTAATCAAACTTCAGCAGGATTCTCGGATGGTAGTACTGGAGCTTGTTATTGTATCTTCTCCATGTCCCATGTTGTCTTGGGTTTTGTGGATTCTCTTTGAATGTGTAGGTACTTGCTGTCCAGAGTGGCTGACATATGCTAAAAAACTAATTTTATACAGCCTTTTGTTCAGCTCCTCTTGGTTAACAAAAGGCAAACTATTATTTAGGGTAAAATGTCAGCTATCAAACTTCAAATCCTCCCCTTTTCCCTCCCTCTTCACTTCAGTGGTTCTTTTTACTCAGCTATTCACACTGTCATCTTATTGTAGAAAATAAAAATCCCTAGCCTTAAATATTGGGTGCAGGCAAAGCTTGAAAGCTGTCTGCATTATGGATGCCCTTAAGCTTTGTAATCCAACCTGGTGCTGCATCAGGGAGTAGAGAAATGCTGCTGTCTTGTGTCAGGGTTGGTAGTGTGCTCTGTGAATCACCAGTGAGTGAGTCAGTACTGGTTGCCTGACAAGGTTACTATTGCTGGTCTTCTGTAACCTTGAATAATGCCATGTCAGGTGGTGGAGGGTGTAAGGGAATGTGATCAGGTAGCTCCTGGGGTCTTGCTGCTGCTGTGTCTTGCTGTGCTTTGGAAGTCAACTATATAGTTCCTGGATGTTTTAGTAAGTGCATGTATCTGTGAGGCAAAGTGGGTCTGTTACTTTGAGTAAGAACTTTCTTAGGGCATGGAAAGAAGGAGCATCATGCCTCCAAGCCTTCTTTTTTCCCTTTAAAAGCAGGGCTGGTAAAGGGTTAAATTCCAGCCCCCTGCAGCACACCCCGCCCCCACCGCTATATATGGTGTGCCCAAAGGCACTGGAGATTTAATACATTGAAGTTGGAGCGTGAAGGGGGTCTGCAGCCTGCTAGACAAAGTCACTCAAATTTCAAGAATACTTGATCCATACAAGGATGTTACTTGAGAAAGGCATGGCTTTTCTGTTAAGAAACCGGTTGCCGAATGAGCCGGCTGAGTGTCCCAAACACGGCTTTTGTGGCTAGATGAGCAAATTGGAAACCAGATTTTCTTTAATTGATGACTGATCAGCAAGCCAGCTAAAGTGGTTGTGAGAACCAAACAGTCTCCCTTCAGAGAAGTGGTTATTTGTAGGGGAAAATGAAAATGGTTGTTTCTCCCACTGAAGTGCTTGCAAGTTGTGGACATTATTGTGCAGATAATGATACAAAAGAGCTTAGTTGAATTGAATACTAGACTAAAATAATGGAAAATAATTTCCCCAGGCTAGTTACTGGAGAAGCAGCTACAGTGTTGCAACTGTGTCCCAATAGGATATATTTGGTGTTAACTTTTGTTAAAAGGCTTTTAAATGGATGGGCAGATATTTCGGGAAGAAAGGAGGGACAGTTTATGGAAGAAAAAAAGACAAAATTATTATAATAAAAAAATTGGTACTGGAAAGATCAGGCAGTGGTCTGGAGTGGATTCTACCCTGAAAGAAATAACAACCAAACTAGCAACAATAACAAAACATCAGGGAATTGGAAAGGATGAAGTACAAAAGAATTCCTAGAACACTGAGGTCCCAGTCTTTCTAGTGCTGCTCTTGTATGTACTAAGATGGTAATGGGAGTAAAATTTAATATGCTCCTTGCTTCTTCCCCTCTTGTACTTAATATAATTTTCAGTGAGGGGGTGGATGTAATAATCCCTGCCTCCCCCAATATCATGAAAGCATTGATAAGATTAGAATTAAGAATTGGATTAGAGTTATAAATGGTGGCTGTTGACAGAGTTCCAAAAGGTACTACATGCCCTTTCTTAGCATGAAAGTGCTGGTTTTTTTCTCTGTTCTAGACAACATGTATTCTAATTGACAATATTTCATGGTAGCTCTTGCTCTCTTCTAGCATTACTAATTTTTTCAAGGGCTCTGAGCTTCTTGCTAGATAACTAATGTATGGCCCTTGAGCTTTCTGCCCATGAAGCATGAATTACCCTGAGTGGTGGTTGGTGGGACAGTTCATAGGGAGGTTCATAGCAGGAAATCTAAGTAGGCTGGGCTAAGTGGAAGCAAGGCTGAAGTGTCTTGAGCTGGCTTTTACTGCGTAGCTGGCAATTTGCTGGAGGGCTGTCCACTCCAAGCCTCCAGACACTCCTGAGAGGTGCTTTTTCTGTTTGTATGCACTTCCCAATGCATACAAATTTGATAAACTTCCTAAGTTTTAGACAGTTGTCTTGTCAAAGCAGACTTTATCTTCATGTTATTGCTTTTCTGGCAAAGGTGTTATTATCCCATCTTTGCATCTTGTCAAAAGTAGTTCATTATGTACCTCTGAATCTGAACTCTTCCTCAGTAGCAGCTGTGTCAAGTCAGCCCAATTTCTTTGTCCCTTACCAAAACAAGTGGTAAATCTCTAAGGCAATGTTCCTCTGAGCCTGAAGGGGTACATGGGGGCCCCTCATTCCAAGTGGCTTATTCTTCAAATAATATTTCCAGGGAGCAGTTGTACACCTTCATTGCATATATTGTTACATACTGGTACATGGTTAGTGCATGTTGATACCTTCTAGTAATAATTGAAAATTCTCTATGATTTAGGCAGCTACATCTTCTAGAGAACTACTAGAGAGATTTTGCTGGAAGTTCTGAAGCACTGCAGTTACAATTAATATAACGTGTACATTTCGTTTCCCCTTGTAGGAGACTTTGGCATTGACTTGGATATAGGTAAGGTCAGCATGTCTTTGCAAAGACTGGAGTAGTTGGATTCTGTGGCTGGCCACTTGAGCTTGTAGTGGCATACTTGGGCTTGGCTTAGATCCAGAGGCTCTTCTTTCACTGGAACGCTTCCTTGTCAGTCCTTTCCTGAGCCAGTGAAGCGAGTTCAAGTAGTACGTGATTACTGATAGTCTTTACTAGTGCTCCTATCTTGGTCTTTCAGCAATGATGCCAAAAAACTTTATACACTGAGAGAACAAATAGGAGAACCATAATTTAAAAGTGCAGGTGTTAACATGAGCTTACTTTCACAAACTGCAACAAAAAAAATCAACTTGAGCCATTTTTATAATTAATAGTTTCATTTTCATATCTCAGTCCTTAGATGCAAGCAATTAACTTATTTTTCTTTAAAGAGTACCATCATTTTTATAGTTGTAGAAGTTATTTAGGGTGTTAAACTACTTATAGCTTTATTTTAATTGGTTTCCAATTGCTTGTCTAGCTGCAGAACTTTGAGGAGGAGTTACTCAGCTGCCTCATTTGGCAACCAGTTTCTTAGAGTGAAGTCACACCTTTCAGTTAACATCCTTGTAAATACAATTCATAGCATTTTTATTCTGTATGTGATATCACTTCTGATACCTGTTCTTAATGCCAGCCTATGCCAGTCAGCAGAGAACAGGGGCTGCTAAGGAGCTTCAGCTGATGAAACTCCTCAATGGTGTGGACCAAAGATGTATGGAAGGTCCCTTTCTCTTGTCCAAACCTGTTCATCTCATTTCCTTCCTTAGCTCTGCCTTATACTTTGAAGTTGAATAACATGGATGCTTTGAAAGAATTTTTGGTGAAAGCCATAGTTGTGCATGTCATTATAAAGCATTCTTGTGACTAAGCATCTCTTAAATTTAAACAACTTTTAAATTGTTGTGTTTTTTGCTAGTGCAAGTCACAAGTGTTCATTCCTCGCAGTAATACACTTTATCTGTTGCCATTCATTTGCCTTCATTATATAGTGTCAGTGTGTGTATGTAAACATCATTTTTATATAGTATTTATGAGGGTTTGGCTAGCATAGTAAGACCAACTTATTTTCTCCTAAATGAAAGATAAATCTTGACAGTTAATCAATCTAGGAATAATGTATTGGACCAGTACCCTGTCAGAACTGCTGTTTTGTCTTCGCCAATGTTCAATACAACTGTTTCAGGAAAACAGAAAGAAAAGGTGTTTAGTATTTATTTTAGAGTAGCTGGTCTACAGTGTGTCCTTCTGCTTTAATTTTTAAATTATCACGGGGAAGCCTTGACAGTGTCCTGTCTTACATTATTTTAATATTAGTTTTCTAATATAAGTGACAGAAAAAATCATGGTCTCAACTGAAAATATCATACAATCCATGAAATTCAATATCATCTTGTCTACAGGAGAACATAGTATTTTCATCAATGTGTTTACTGTTTGAATTTTAAATTCATTTTAACACCATCCAGGGAGGAAGCATAAAAGGAAACACTTTTCACTAGCTAGGGGATAGATTGGAAAGAGGAAGTGTTGCATATCAAAACAAAGACCAAAATAAAAAATAGAATAGTGATACCTCCCAGCTGAGATTATTTTATGCTATCCAAATGTGCTATCAGCAGGTGAGAGACTCACTGACATGGAATGCTGTCTTGGGAAATCTTGTTTGTTTCATCCAGGTATTCCTCAGCATATGAGAACACAGTGTTAACCTTATTGCAGAATTCAGATAGATTTGTATATGGCTTATCTGGGGATGGAAAGCAAACAAACTACTTGGGATAATGAGTACCTCCCTCATTATAACTCTATCCTATTGTCACTTTTTTGCAGTTTATTCTTCCCTTTGAGAACAATTATCTCATTATATGTAGTGGCATATGATTTTACTCCAAAGCTTCCTGTTAATAATTTTCCTCAAGGTGTGTGTAAAGAAATAGTTGACACCTGTGTTAGTAGGTTCAGATTTTGGATGTAGATGGGCAGTTTTCCATTTGGCTCCTGTGGCAAAGATACTTTGACAGACAGCTATGTAAACGCTTGCTGAAGGAGGGAGGTAGTAAGGGGAAGTAATCAAAGGTGACTGACACAGCTCTAAATCTAGTAACTTGTTTTGGATGCACATACTCTAATAAAGTAGCACAAGTTTTTTGAGCAGCATGATGTGAAATGATATAAAATGCTACACTTATTATCGAAGAAAGGAAACTCCTCTTCAGAAACCCCTGTCTAACCCAGGAAAACCGTTGCTAGTCCTTCGCTAAGGAGCGAATGGCTGTTGTTGGAAGATACTTTCCTAGATCAGGAAGACTCAGAGTATCGTGGTGTGTGGGTTGTTTTTCCCCATTTCATGTATCTGTTTTTCTCCAGGCAGGGGAGACATTCCTGTCAAATACGTATGCCATGGCTCCTTTTCTGCTAAAACTAGGTGAAAATGCTTTCAGAATGAAAGAGCTTTGTAAATCAAAGTTTAAACAAACAAAAAGAAACAAAACCAGCCAAAACAAATTCTCAAAACACCCAGCTCTCATGCGGTCAAAGAAGCCACTTCTTGGAGTAAGCGGACTTGTTTCATGTTTGATCCCATATGGAGTTACGGAGGGAAACCATTCCTCGAGTGCTTTTGTTAAATAAAGCTGTTGCCATGAATTAAGCAACACTGCCCTGGAATGTTTCTGATCATGGTCTTGCAGAGCTTGTGACCTTTGCACTGAACATGTGAACTGAAACTTCATCTTCCAGTGTTCAATAACCATGTTAAAAATTCAGAGGTGAGGCAGTCTTGGGATTTCCTTAGGCTAGCTTAAATGCCAAGTGAAATTTAAGTACTGATTTATACAGTTACTCTTCCCTTTTTTTTTTTTTTTTGTGGTAAGTCTAAGCTACAATTTTTAATATAAATCTGAAAATTCTTACCAATTAAAAATACCTCCACGATTGCATAGACAATGTCTTAAAATGCTTTCATTTATAGGAGCCTACTAAAGCATTAGATACTGCCACCTTCTTGTCTAGATGCATTCAATTACTCTAATTAGAATGTTTGTAGTAGTATACTACTGCTTCTTAAGGCAATTGCTTTGACCAGTAACTGGTTGTAGTGCCTGCAGAGGATATTCAGTTTTAACTGGGCTGCAGCTGAAAGGGGGAGAGAAGCAGTTTAAAAACTTTGCCTCTTGCAGTCCATCACTTTGATGCCACTAGGCTTCCTACCCAAATAGAATGCTATAAACAATTAGTCTTTTTCCTGTTTACCAGATAGAAACACTGCCACCTCTTGGCTATGCAATATCCTGGCCTTTCTGAACAACCTTATTGTTTCTTGTGATGTTTTCTGGTGCAGTGTTTCTGAATAATTAGGAGGTGGTGTAGTGAAAGCCTTAATATACCATACTGTAGACTTGAGATTTTTATGGCAGCCCTAGTAATTGTGGATTCTACCCTGGAACAAAAACATGGAGTATTACTTGGTCAAGTGACTTTCAACTCTGACCCATTGCAGTATACATCCCTTAAAAATATACTAAGTTAAGGTAGACTTCTGCCCTTGCTAGATTAGCTGACCACACAATTTGGCAGCAGTGCTGGCATCTGAAAGTAATGTCTGGCACAAAAGGGATTCAGCCTTTGTGCCATTAAAAGGGACCGACAAAGTATTTTCTACTGATCTTTTTTTATTTGGTTTTGGTCAAAACTATGTTGATCAAATGCTGAATTTTGCATTTGGGGAAAAAGGCTGTGTTAGGTTCTGACAATGTTTCCAGTATCAGTTTTAGTGAAGCTGGCTTGAGGAGTAGTCTAAAATATTGCAGCTTCAGGATTCCCTATATTGTGGGGGGTTATAATAGTTAACCCTTAATTCCATAACACTTCCCAGTCAGGAGGGAAGTTATGCTTCTACCCGAAAGCCTTTTCTTGCTGTAACCAGCTTTGTCTTTTTCTATAAACATCCAGTGTTGTTTGTCTGGTTGTGCAGTGAACTTCATTCTCAAGAACAGGTACGGAAGGGTAACTTCTTCAACAGTTAACCTGCCACAAACTAAATGAGCCTTGAGGAACACCCCCAACGCTGGCTTTTACTCTAACAAGCCAGTCCAGTGAGTGCTGGGAAGAACTCCTACTTAAAACCTGCCCATGTGAGAGAGAAGTCTGATGTGCCATTTCTCAGAGAACTTTTCCTGTAGAGAATCCTGGTGCAAAGCAGTGACACCCATAGCCCAAAGAGCTGTAATACCAGTTAGTGCAATCCCCACCTCAAGCAGCAAGTTTTGGTGGAATGTGGAAACTTGAGAGAGACAAGGTGCTTACAGAACATGAGAGGACTTCAGTGGTTGAGTGGGATTGTCAGGATGCTAACAACATCCTGACTCCTATATTAGCAACGGGAATTAATTTCTTGACGTGTAACTTAAGCTCCATAATGGTGATAAAGGATCTGGGTTTCCAGCATCTGTTCATAAGTTGCAGCTCAAAACCCTTTCTCAAAGGTAGTCTCCTTCCTACACCCCCCTACCCCAGCACCTTCAGGTGTGGGGGTGGGAGGTCATGGTGGGGAAGCAGCTTTCCACTGTTGTATCCCTGTTCTGTGCACATCTCAAAAATGAGGCAGGTGTAAATCCAATTTCCTGTGAATGAACTTTCAAATATAACTTCTGACATGGTGTTTTGGAGTCTCTTGTGGGAGAGACTTTATAGAGAAGAACCTGAGTGACTGGCCTGAGAGAGAGAGTAATGAAGAGCCTGGCTTCCTCATCAGTAGGAGAGGAGGGGTGTCTGGGGTGCCAGTCAGTACTCCAGTGGCTCTTATTTCATACGAATAAACACCTTATTAAAAAAAAAGACACAAACTCTGGTATTACTGCAGTACAAAGTGGAAAATAAGCTGCAGAGCTTTAAAGGCCTTCTGTAGCCATAGCAAATAAAGCTTCACTGTGCAGGCTATATGCTTCCTTCTTGTAGATTTTAGTGAAGTAACAGAAAAGGGTGACAGTTACTATACAAGCTTTAAGCCTTCTTGTTTGGATTCATGAATCAAGGTTTAGAACTGCTGAAATGTCATTCTTGGATTTAAATGACAAGTAATTTGATAGTATGGAAGTTACTGAAATGTTTTTGTTTAGCAGAAAACCCTCTGTTGTGTTTAGTTTTGATGGCATACAGATTAAAGGTGTATTGTGCTGCTGCTATGGCATTAATGAAAATACTATTTAGTGCCTGTTTTTCAGCATCATTAGTGCAGAGTTAGTCACACTGTATAAGCAGTAGTGGTGGATTTTTAAAATGGAGGCCTGCTGAAGGGAGGAAGGATTGGCAAATATGATGTATCTAAAAATTACTGGAAAACAGTAATTTTCAGAAGTGTTTCTCTAGTGGCAGATTCATTAGGATAAAATGTTAACTGAATAGTTTTGGCTAATTTGTGATGAAAGTGAATAGAAATTTCAGAATTGCTCGCGGCTATTATGATGGCTAAGTATTTTGAATGGAAGAACAAAAACCTACCTTAAGGATTTTTTTCAGCCTTTTTGACAAAGCTTAAGAGTTTTTAACATCTCAAAACATGTTTGACCTCCCCACCCTTAAGCCATTTTGACACTCTTTACCATTGCATTTCAACAGGAAAGAAAGATCCTTTTTATAGCCAAATGGCTTCCTCCTTCTCTTCTGCCTCTTTTCCCCTCCATCCCCCACCCCAGAGAGCCTTTCTAGTGCTCAGGCTTCAGCTGCTGCCTGGATACTGGCTACATCTGTCTTGTTTAGATGGTCCTAAGAAAAAACAGCATTGACTGTGACCGGAGGGCCAACAACAAGATATGTTTCTTTTCAAATTTGAAAGGAAGCCCTGCACTTGCTTCTGCCTGTTTCTCTAAACTCTTTTTAAATCAATCATGGCTGGTGCTGGTAAATGCCTCCTCTCCCCTCCCTCCCTGAAATGGTCAAAATCCAAAACATTTGAAAAAAGTCTAACGAGTTAAATATGGTGGTGTTCACAAGGCTGATTCCCCTCATACAGCTTCTAGTTGGATAAAATAAACTCTTTATGGGCTCTTGCTTTGAGACAGCCATTGGGAAAAGTTTCAAAGAGAACAGTGTGACTCTAGGTGGAATTTGGAGGTTTGCAAGTCCATAAATACTTACACTGATGGCAGACTGAACTTTTGTACTTGCATTAAAAGGGACAGCATTAAAAACTGATTTTGGACCTAAGCAGTGCTTGATGTTTTGTGGTGAAAAAGATGGTGAATGTCAGGGAAAGAGGAGTAATTATGTGGGGCAGATGGAGGACTGAGTAGTTCCTATTTTGGGGGGACTCATCTGATACTTTTAGAGTGAAGGATTAAGGCTGGAACAATGACAGTCTTTGCCAGTCAAGAATGCAGTTACAAAAATGTGGGGTGGTGGTTCTGGTTTTTAAAGGTTCATCAGCTGGGTGGGGGGAAGCCATGCAACTTGATCCTGTTCATAAAATTCAGCCATAGCTGAAATGGATTTGCCGATGTGACAATATCTTGTTACACACAAAATAGGAGGAGACTGTGTTAGTGCATGAGAACATGCTGATGTTTTTGCATCACAACCTATGCGTGTCTGGCTGGAGGTGCTAACTTTTGGTTAGTAGTGCTTTTACCACCCCCCACACTGGAAAATGCATCTTTATAATGAACTGCAGGGAACAGAGGAGAAACAAATAGTAGAAGAAATTGCTCTTTTAAGAGTTCCTATTATCCCTTGATTAAATAATGGTTGCTACTACTTTTACTGGTTTAAGAACTTATTAGCCATTTCATTTTTAATAGGCTTATACTGCAGTGAATAGTTTTATGCATGAGCTCTATTTAATTGCTAGCTGTGATGTTTTTAGTCATGAAAATAAGTATATAAGAGATGCAACCTAAGTATTTGGCATGTTACTGGTGTGACTTGGGTGTCCAAGAACCCAGTCCTTTAACTTTTGTGAAAATGTTGCTAGAGTGAGATTTTCTGTTTCATTTCAGCATTTCCTCTGTAGTTAGTGCTTGAACTTTGGAATCCACTTTCCTGGCTTTTGTGTGGGGAGGCAGAGCAAAATGGATGTTTGCGCTGAACTCAGCACATGCTCTGAGCTTCAGATAACAATTATTTGGCTTTTTAACATCCTTGTGTTTGGCATGTTGAGCCAGCCGCACGGGGCTGTCCTGGGTATTCACACACAAGGAGCAGGTCAGCTCACTGGAGCTTTAATTTCCATTAACCTCGTGTTGCTGCAGACTGACTTACGGTTCTGTGCAGAGATGCATAGAACCTTATCCAGCTCTGAGGTGGCTTCAGCTTGTGCTCTGGAACAAAGATTCTGAAGTTTGGTTCTTAGATGTGTTGTAAGGACAGTCTCTACCTCAAAGCAGTCTCTCATGACACATGCTGCAGGATTTGGTGTAGAATGGGTAGCTTACTCCTAGAACAAAAGGAGTACTTTTAATATGTGTTTCCTTGTGAAAAGCTGGATCAAATAGGAAAATAGATTTGCAAAAAGTGAATTTAATAACTCTGACTCAATTTCTTCCAGTTTTGAGGGGGTAGATTTCAATTTAATTCACCGATTTAATAAAAATTAGTGGCCTGACATCTGTTGGCTCTCAGCAGACCTTAGAGAGGTCACAAACTGGTAGAGGCTGTGCCTGTGGGTTTAACAGTGTTGGCACAAGCTGACATGTACACTAGCTAGATTTTGTCTTCAGCCAAGAGAGCTGTGGAGACCTCTGAGTCCAAACACTCTCAGTAAGCTATAGCTTTGTTTTCAGACTTCTCTTGAGAGGTGTGGAGTTCCCTGTCTGAAACGACCTGCTAATGCCCAAAGACCTCCCTGATATGAAATTCATGTCCCATTTTACAGCCTGTGTCTTTCCCCTGCAGAAAAAATGGGGAGCTGGAGATTAATGTATTAATGATCAGCCCTTACTTTAATTTTCAATTTGCTAAAAGCTGAGGAATTTTTGAGTTTGTCATATCACGCTGTCAGGATTGGTCTCACTGCCAAAACCCCGCACTTGGCCCATACGTAGCTCTGTGTGCAGCCCTGTTCGTCTGGCATGAGGTGGGAGGATAAATATTCGCTGCACACAGGAGTAGTGTGCAACTGGGGGGAACACCGAGGGCATTAACAATACTCTGTCAGCGCTAATATGAATCTGCCATCACTGGAAGCTGAAATTTGGCCTCTCCAGCCTGGGCTGAATGCCTCCAGCTCCTCAAAATGGAGGCTGTTTGCTGATACAAAGGCAATCAGCGATGCTGCTGCTGTTGCCGGAGGGCGTTCCCTCCCCACCACTCAGCTCCTTCAGGCGCTGGTTCTGCAGTGGCCCCAGCGAGCGAAGGGCAACGCTGCTGCTGCTGCTGTGCCGGGGAGGAGGGGCACGCCGGCCCCTCTCCTCTCTGCCCGGCTCTTCCTGCCACTGCCTGGTACATCAGCACCAGCTTTTACACCTGTAGCTGTACTCCTGTCACTTTCCCAACATCAGCACAACAGGCTGTATTAGCGAACTGAGCTGACTGATGAGCAACTTAATCCTTTATAGACCATGGACAAGTTTTCAGGGTAGTCTTCAGATTGGTTCTGTGGTGGCACTACTTGGTGCTGATGCTTGCTTGTCTAAACTGGGAGGATGCTTGAAAGGGGGGTGGCTCTGGAAGAGGTGGGTTTGCTTGGGTCAGCCTTGAAGCCCTTGTGAAACCTCTACTGTGTATTTGTGAACTCAAGTCTGAGGTTGTACTGGGTGCTGCATCACAGAACAGATAAATGCTTCATGTAAGTTCAGAATCTTTTTGGAAGTAGAGCTGACTTCCCCTAACGGCATCCACAGTGCAGCCCTGGGGATTTGTGATTCTGCCTAAACTAGAGAAGTGGTGTGGGTTGGGATAATTACTGAAATTTGGAGTCTCTTCAGATTGAATAGCTTCTGTTCGATACCATGAGACCACAGTACTAAACCACTCTTTCTTGCAGTAAACCTTGAACCATGTGCACCTTCAAGTCCAAAGTATTGCCTGCAGTGAATTTCCTAGATTTTTTTCTTCAGCACCTTTAACTATACCACTAACAGAAGAGCAGTCTTTATCAGAAGAGACACTGGTCTACTGCATTAGTTGAACACAAAGTCAGTGTGAAATCTAATAGAGGGCTCTCGCCTTGTTCCTCAGTTTACCAAGGCCTTCTGTAAATACCAGCTTACAGTGGAGCTCTTTACACTTTGACTTGTTAAGTTGTAATCCTTTAGCTTTCAGATTTCCTGCTTGTGTCTGGCACCACAACTTTTCACCTGTCTTCTAATTCAGTACTTGGGGTTTTTTTTGAATGTGGCTTTAATGAACAAATATAACTTTGGGTAAAGGGAAGAATATTAATGTACAGTGTAACTGGGGCTTCTGTTCACTGTAAGGGTCTTTTGACCTGCTTATTAGTGGGGGCATTGTTCTGGTAAGCCATTCCAGGACCCATCCTGCCAGTCTTCTGCACAGGATTAATCATTTCCTCTTGACCTCCTGCTCTCTTTTCCTAACATGTTGCATTGATCAGAATCCTTAACTCGCAAGTTTGCTCCTGTTTTTTAAAGAACGGGAGGAAAAGGAGGGGGGAAGGAATGCAAAGAAATTAGATATAATGTCTGCTGTTAACATTCTTAGTAAGCTTTATTCCTTTTTTTTCCTGCTTGACTCCTCCCTTCTCCCAAGAAAAGAAATCCCTTCCTGAGATGTATTAGCTCCAGATCTCAAGCATCTTGAGTGCCTCTATTTCACTGGAATTACTTTTTTTGAGCATGCAACTTCCTGCAAGATCAGCTCTGCTTAGAAAGGTCACATTTAAAGCTTTACCTAGCTGAGGCTTTCAGCTACTGATCTACCAGATTAGAGCACTTTATTAATCTTTATCTGCAGTATTCCCATCATAGGTAAGGCAGCATCAAGAACACTGCATGTGACTCTTAATTTCCCTCTAGTTTTTTTTAATGCCAGCAGAGGGGAAGGTATTTATGGGATCATGTGGGGTACCTCCTAGTAGTGAAAGCTCCATGCTTGTCTTTACTGACAACATCTTTGTTATGCCTTTAAGGGAGCTGTTGACTTTAGGGTACAATGGTCTGCTGCCAGCCAGTCCCAGATTATATCAGTAACAGAAAGGAGGACTTGTTCTGTTCAAATCACCCACGGGCCCCTGTATTCCCCTACTACCGTTTGCTGGCAGCTGAGCCAGAGTTCACAGGAGTAGACCTCTCTAGACTTCAAATTTTACTTCTGCATGACCTAATTGTTCCAGCCCACTTGTGTCCAAGTGTGGTCTGGTTTTGAGAAGGCTGCTGCAGCTTGTGCTTCCTTTTCTAAGGTGTTAACAGCAGCTCCAAGGGAGAGAGTTAAGCTGAAGAAAGGCAATGGGATAAAAGCAGAGGTCTGTTTCCTGTTCTCACAGAACCTCTTTCTGTGAGGCTGTATGTCAGAGGTAGTCTTCCACTCCTAGCCCTTGCTTAAGACTTCATCTCCTGGAAATAAATCATTTAACCTGCCTTGTATCTCTGAACAGTGATGCTGGCTGATAAGCTGTTCTAGGTGCAATGGCCTTGCTCAGATTAGAGGAATGCTAGATGTCTGTACCCATTCCCAGGAGTACTTTGTGCTACTCTGGGCTACCTGGGGATTCATCTTTGTATGTGGAGTGGCTCCAAAGGGCACTGAGCCGTGTGACTGACATGCACAGATTACTTAATAGCAGAAATGGCAAAGCTAGAAGTAGACCACGAGCTGGAAATTAAAACTGGGTATAGTTGTCCTATCAAAAGCGAACTGATTGGAAGCTCTAGTGGCAAATTAATAGTCCTGTAGAGTGAGAGATCTGACTTAGCCCATCCACCAAGCCCATGGCATGTGAGCATGAGACACAATAGCCCTTTGTTCCTGAAGCTGTGGGAATTACTAGATTTTGTTAACTGCTGGTTTTGGAGGAATCTCCAAATTCCATTTTGTTTCCTGCCCTGAGGTAGAGTTGTGGGACTGTAACAAAACTGTGATGGCTAGTAATGTCGTCTTACTTCCCAGAGATGTGTGTTAGGAGCAAGCAAAAAGGCCACATCACAAACCAGCATTTTGTTACTTTGTGTGTGTCCCAAAGAAATTGGGGGCAAGAATTCAGAGATAATAGAGGATACCTCCTAGTAGAGAAAGCTCCATGTTAGTCTTTACTGGCATCATTTTTGCAATGTTGTTAGGCAAGGCCTTTCACAAGAACACCTCTGTGGAGGTGGAAGTGGGCCTATTGTCTGCTTGGTAATAGAGCAAAACAAATCACCTGCACTGAAGGCAGGTTCAAGCTGATAGCTCTGGCACTATGCAGGGGAGGGCTGGGGCTGGGTGGAGGGAGCCGCGCATTCTTCCTGCTTCTCCTCTCAGAAGATCCTGTGGGGTGGGGGGGGGTGCTTTCAGCCATGCCCAAGACCTTGCATTAAGTAGTTGTTTTCAGCTGCTCTTGGCCACCACACCCGAACATCTAGGCTATTGTCCCTGGGTGCTGCTGCTGGCTGTTGTGCTCCCCTAGCATCTGGCTCTAGTGATAAGGGACAGTAGCAAAGATGAGGAGGAATGCGCAGTCACAGAAGGGGGCCTCTTGTTTGCCCCTGGTCCAGCTCCAAAGGTCTGTGTTCCTTTTCCCTAAGCTTCCTTGTGGAAGGCTACAAGGTCCCTTACTGCCATTGGTTGATATCAATTGCCATTGGGCCCCTTCAGTTGGGGTGTGGAAGGGGGTAGTTGCATAACAGTCTTCTCTTTTTATGTGTTATCTTGATGGACTGTCTTGGCAGTTATTAGCCTGTTCAATCAGAAAAGTCTACTGACTTGTTTCTAAAGCTTCAGCTGTGTGGGCATACATACCACCATTTTCACCACTGAGACTACATGCTTGCAAAAAAAACCTGAAAAACCATTACAATGGTGATTCTCCAGGAGTTTCTTGTGAATAGTTCCAAGATGCAAGATGTAAATCTGAAGTCCTGGCTCCAGTTCCATTTACACAGATGAGAACTGAGATCTAATGGAAGATTTTTTTTTTTTTATTCTAGTATAAGCAGAGATGATATTTTTCATTTTCACATGTCACTCACAATAGGGCTGAGGCAAAATCAGGGCCTGTCAGTCACATATGTGTGGTTCACATCTTGTTTCGCTCCCATGCCATCTTCTGCTGAAGGGCATGTGACTGACTACCTGAAGTGCTAGTCCAGCATTTGGCTGCTTGTTCTGGTCCAGAGAGTACCCCTGAACCCCTGAAGAACTCTAGGGCATTGTCAAGTCTCACTTCTAGCTCAAACAAGAAACAGAACTCTCTTTTCAGGAAAGAAGGTGTCCAAGTAGCTGAACACTACTTTAATATTAAAACAATAAAACTTATAAAATAAGTTTTTGTGGCAGAAGCTGTGTCCCAGTTCCAGAAATAGCCTTGTTATCCAGTCTGAAACCAATGCAATTTGGTAACTGGCCTGTTTGTATGAGAACTGTTTTTTAAAACTAGAGATGTGAGGAATAGGTATTTCTAGTAAGGCCTCTTTTAAGCTTTGTACATCTTTACTCAAAGTGTGGTGATGCACTGGGACAGATTGCCCAGAGAAATTGTGGATGCCCCATCCCTGCAGTGTTCAAGGCCTGGTTGGATGGGGCCCTGAGCAACCTGTCCTAGTGGAAGTTGTGTCCCTGCTCATGGCAAGGGGATTGGAGCTAGGTGGTCTTTATGGTCCCTTCCAACCCAAACCATTCTGTGGTCTTGTACTCCTCTTCGAACCATGGAAGGTAGTACAGCAACAACCATGAGAGTTAACTGAAGTAGCTTGCAGACCTGATGCAAGCTTTGATTTTTCTCTTTTGGAGGGAAATTGTACAGTGGTAGAACCTACCCACTGTCTAGGAAACAGTGGGCACATGCAGGCTGCATGAAGTGAGGGTAATACTTCCATGGTGTCTCAGCAGTGAATTGGAGTTGGTGTTAGTGTGAGTAAACCAGAACACTAACCAAGGGAAAAAAAAAACCAGTTCTATTTTCCTCAGAATGGTCTTGATGAGAAATGTGTGTCTTCTGTACAAGAAGGCTTCTGGTTACTTGTTTTGCTCCTTCAGTGCTACCTGAATTGGGTGCAGAAAGGATTAAGATTGGAGTCATCTGTATGTGTTGATTTGCCAAGTAGATGAATTTTGAAGTTGCTTTCTCTAAGCAATTACCAATGTGGTCTTTCAGTGTCCTATTGGTAGTAGGTGTTATTAAAGCAGATTTAAATATTCTTTTACTCGTTTGAGTGTTAGAATGCTATGCTCTTTGAAGAGAGAAGTCTAACAGACCGGTTAGCTCTGTGACCTGCATGTAGCAGTCTTATCTACATATAGTTCAAAATGTGCTATGTTTGTATTGTCTGCGTGATCACAAACCTTTCCTAGAAAGAAAGGATGTGGGAAGAGAGGTGGTTCTGCTCATCCTCATTCATTAAGGTACGTGTAAAGGTGGTGTGCTTTTCACCTTGCTGGTGAAAATAGTGACTGCATATGAAAGAACCCCGACCAGCACGTCCACGTGGCTTACAGCACAGGGAGGTATTTTACTGAAGTTGTTAGTGCCAAATTGCAGTTCTCTGAAAACATTCCTCCTCCCCCTTCCTCATCAGAGGTTGTGGGTGTACAACTCAGTCCATGCCTAAAGTCTCTGCTGTAGTTTAGTTTCTCACATGAAGAGCTGGCAGTGAGTAATCCTGACATAGGATGAGGAGGGGAGCTCTCTACGTTCTATTTGGAAAACTTGTGCTGTTGTCACAAAGGAAAACAACAGCTTATAATTGTATTGCCCTTGCAATAAAGTGTGGGTTGTGTGACCCTTTTAGATTAAAGAAATTGCTTGAAGTTGCTTAAATAGGCGTTGAAATGTCTTAAATCCACGTAGGAGTACCTAAACAGCTGATTGCACACAAACTGGCTTTCCCTGTGTGTGCATGTGCTCAGCTGCTAATGGAGGCTCAAACGTGCTCTTCAAATGCCCCTTGGTTGGTCGGAAGCCCCTTTGATACCTGTACTGCCCTTTGCCAAGCAGCAATAAAACCAAACCCTTTCTAGGAACTTGGAAGCAGCCAGACCAGAACTCTGCACGTACAATGCCAACATTCAGCTGAGCAGTTTATAAAAACTATTAGCAGTCAGAAACTATTAGCAGAGGGCAATAGCAGATGAAGTTTAAGATCAGGGAAGCTAGAGAAAGAAAGCAGAGGCCAGTTTCTTACTTTGTCTGTCTTTCCTGCCTCAGTAAAAAAGTAGTGGGGATACAGGTAGACTAAAAGCGTTGTTGTGGGTCCTTCTTCATCTGAAGAAGCATGAGCTCTCTCAGATGTATTGTTTTTAAAAATAAAGAACTAAGTAAACTGCTTTAAAATGTAATTTCTGAAAACTTAACTCATTCCAGGAAAGAAATGCAATATTCTAGTATTCTCTGCAGTTAGTTATATTCTTAAATTCTGCTTGTTCTCACTGCTATATGATTGAAAGATACTTGAATGATTCAAATGCTGGAGTGTCTTCTCCTTAAAGCTTGATAATTTAATATTCATTATTTGCACTTACAGATTCACAGTGTAAATTTGGTTTAGAGAAATTAAAGTTAGTTTAATCTTTGCCTGCAAGACCTTAAACTCCTCCTTCCTACCCACCCCTTTCAAGGATAATATTCCACTGTGCCAGATTGCCCATATTGCCACCAGAAAATTGCTTGGACCACTTCTTACAAAATCAAAGGTCAACTCCATGCCTTGGTGGCAGCTGGGAAACTAATGATTTAATGCTGCTTTGACCTTTGGCTTCCTAGTCCGTTTGAGTCTGACCCAATGTTTTAATTTTCCAATACTGCTGGGCAGTTGGCTTTTGTCTGTTTCCAGATGTAACTTGCATATTGAGGCCTGTTACTGAAGTGAGAACAAAACAACAAAACATCTCAGCTTGCAAGGGGAAGGAAAAATAACAGCACCTACTTCTTATGCTACAAAATACAGCTGTCTGATGACACTGATGCTTCCACAACTAACAAGGTCAGATTTAGAATAACAAAACGTGAATATTTGTCCCAACATTCACATCTAGATTTAAAGTACGTTAAGAGCACTCTTAGTGAAATGCTGCTTTTTTACGTGTCTGTAAAAAAGTAACCGAGTAAAACCAGTAGCTGTTTCCCCTCTGTTCTGCCCTTAATCTCTCAAAATAAGTATTTCTTTTTTTCACTGGAATAAAAGTCAATGTTTGATCTGATACTGGGAAATACAGAAAAAATAACCAGTTGGTTGTTGAAAATGCACATGCTTGCTGTGGGTTAGGGAATTGAAAGAAGTGTAAAGTGAGATGGAAACCAGTGCTGACGCACCCCTTCATTGAGACTGGGAAGTTCCTTTTTTTTCTTTCCCCCTATAAGAAGAAGAAAAAAAAAAAAAAAAAAAAAAGTACTACTCGAGAGTGTTTTGTCACGGATTTTTGGTGTATACACAATGTGAATATTGCATTAGGTTTTTGCAATACCGGTAATTTTGCGACCATTGCCAGTATAGTTTGCATTTGCTGTTAATGGTGTGATAATGGTGGGGAAAGCACCCTGAGGTGATTCGTCTTTTCTTAATGAAAAGACTGCTGATTGTTTGGGAAGCTCCCCCTTGAGTACTGATGCATATGGAAGCTCCCCCTTGAGTACTGATGCATATGGAAGGCCCTCTTTGCCTGAAAGTGCAAATGTCTTGTTTTGCCCGGTCTGTGTGCCCAACACAAGCACCGATTGGACTCGATTCCTGACTTAACTACACTGCAGCTCTCAAAGGTCAGCTCATACCCGGGCCCGTGTGTGAGGTTGGTTTTGCAGAGCAGATGGGCTCCTAAAACTTTTATGGTTTCCAGTCAAATCACCTCAAGCTGTAATCTCATTAAATCTGAAGTGAATCAGTGGGTCTGCTTATTACTTGAAAGCAGTGTTACAGGAAGTGATGTTCCTGATGCAGTAGGTCTTTTTCGGCACTAAGCTACCAGAGGTACTTGCCTGTGTGTGGCTCTGAAAGCTGCTCCCTTACTCTGATAGCAAAGGTGGTGTGTGGGGTGCAACAAGTTAACCTTTTGGTAGAGGACAAAGGTAGAAATGCAGCTTTTCCTGTAACTGTAGTTGTGTTTGCTTCGGGAGTTTAAATTCTCCCTTGCACTCTTGATCACACACACCCATTGCACTGTCCCAGTGCTCATTTGTGTCTTAAAATAAATTAACAACTAATTTAGGAAACCAGCACGGTGCTCAGTGATGTGCACAGTTGCTGAGAGAGCTGCATGACAGCGCTGTCCAAAAGCCTGACCTTCCTCTTTTTAAATTCAGTATAACTGTCTTTGGGAGAAAACAGTACATAAAAGAATCTCTGGAGGAAGGCAGGTAGCTTAATTGAAACTCATTTGACCAAGCAGAGTTGACTCTAGTTTTAATTGTCTTATGCTTAGAAATCTGGTTAAGCATGTTTTGTCCTTCTGCCTGGACTGCAGAAAGGCTTTTTCCTTTTTAGAGAAAATAAACCTAATCTATGACCTCCTCATACTTGCTTCTTAGCAAACAGGGGACATGTAGGACTAGTTTGGCAATATGTAAAAAATTAATGGTCATGGCATAACACACAAGACTTGTGTACACAAGAGCATTCATAAAACACAACCTGCTGATTGTGCAAAGATAATAAAATTTCTTCTGCCTTGCCTACCCACTTCCTCCCTCATGATATGTGTGTGGTGTATGAGACCATACCTTGTGTTAACCCAGTCTTTTGGCTAGTTCATGTACCTTAACTGCATCAAAGTCCTGCTGATCCTTGTCAGAAATAGCCTGTTCCTAATTTAGGTGTTTATGGTGCACTTTAAGAACGTCTTCTTCCTTAGAATTTTATATAAAAAGACAGTGAAGATAGGGATTTTTCTGTTGTTTTGTACTAAGACTAATGTGTATTTTTCTTTTCAATAATTGGGCAAGGGTTTAACCTTCTTAGCCACCCCTTCCCTCTTCTTTCTTCCTTTGGTAAAGTGAATCACATTAAAATCTTCCCCTCTAGTTCAGCCTGGATAGCTTTTCTTCCCTTCACTGATGATTGAGCAAGCCTTCTATATTTACATTTATCCTGATTTAAAGCTTTAAACAAGGCTACAGTTAAAGTTTAGGATAAGGCTAACTTGCCTGCACAATGTAGAAGCCATCTAAAGCTGGTGGAATGTGAAACAGTGGATGCTGCTGTTGAAAAGGCTGGTGCTTTCACTGAGGGATTCAAGGTATTTAAGCATTTTAAAAATTCAGAATGCTTTTAAATTCTTAAAAGGGTCCTTGAAATATAGCACTGAACCATGACAGGGTGGCATCAAACCACTAAAGTTTGGTTAGACCAAAGCTGTAATGCTCTACAGCAGAATCGGTTTGGTGTTTGTAGGAATGCCACACTGTATACTTGCCCCGTGGGAGCACCATGGAATGGATTAAAATAGTGCCTATCAATCATAACTTAAACCTTGACTGGGATATAAGATTGTCCTCATTCTCCCAAAACTGAAGCTACTACTCAATAATGGCATCTATGGCACAGTGACAAAGTGGAGTTATTAGTGCTATTATCTGTAAGCACCTCCAATCTATCCTGCAGTTTGAAGGAGTAGTGGTCATGCTGTCAATTTCCACTTAATTGAATATTCATCCTGGAAAGCTTATGACTTTTCAGCATTCTCAAATTCAGAAGGAAAGCATTCTGAAGTCCTCCCCATGAGGAGAAAGACTATTAGAGTAGGACACTGTGCAGCTCTTAAATCTATGACAGAATTGCAGAAAGTACATTTTCAGGGATTTTTAAAAAAAGTTCCCATAATCAGCAAAGACCACTTGGGGGAAGGGGGGGTTTAAACTTGTTTGTGCCTGTATTTTAGCACTTGGAAATAAGTATGAGGTGGGTAGGTAATTAATTCAGAGCTCTGAAACTTGGAGGTTTTGCTTTTGCTCTGTTGTCAGTGAGGTAAACAGATAACTAAAGACACACTTAAGTCCTGGTGGACAATATACGTTTTCATATATAAATAAAAATTCTCTCATTTTATGTTAATGACTTGTTAAGAAAAAGTTTCTGTTGTTCATGGCGACAGAGAAAAAAAATTCTGTGCAAACACTTTTGACTTCCTGGAACAGCTCTTCTTATTCTTAGATGTCTTTCCTTTATGATTTACAGTACCTTTTTTGGCAGTAACTACAGAGCTGTGTAATTATATGATAGATGGGCAAGAACTTACTCATTCACTCATGAGGGATTAAAGAGTAACCTGCAGTAGTGTTTGTTATATGATTATTGAAATGCCCTGTGGCTGTTAAGACAGCTAGGTCTTCCAAAACAAACATTAAATACTAGAGTTCAGTTGGAAGTAATAGTGCACTAGCACCCATTGGATAACACTTCCATGAGGAGTCTTTCATAAAATGTGATTTGTATAATCCTCCTTAAAATTAAGAGGAGTTGTAACAACCGTATTAATCTGACAAATGCAGTCTGACATTCTACTACAAGCAGCGAAGCTTTGCTCCTCAGGGACAACATTGTTTCTCTGAATAAGATACTCCAGCGTATGTGCCAAGCCCTATGCTGGGAGCAGATAATGATTATTTTTGACATGGATGGTACAATTTGATGGTGTTAGCTAAAGAATACACTGTAATAATACACTGTCAGAGACTACTGCCTGGATCTGGAGCAAACCAATTTTGTCTTTTCTTTTAATGCCATCCAAATTTGGTTTTGCTTAATTAAGATTCCTCATTTATGAGGAATCCCAAATGAAACCTCAACATGTTGTAATCTTTCTTCCTGTTCTGAAACATGTGCACTTAAGCTAGTAAAAATTTTACACTTGCATATTTTTGGTGTGTGAGTGTTTAAAAGTACGATAGTATAGGGGTAGAACTTGAATACTTTTTGAAGATACCTTCCAAATGTTCATGTTGGCTGTTTTGGTGAAGAAAGAAGTTCCCTGAAAGGCCCTATTCTCTAAGAACTTCATATGTGGGTATATAGTTGTAAAAATAGTGTGTGGGACAGAGTAAGGCAGAGGAGGTGAGGCAAAGAACAGAGTGGGCCAATTCAGTGCTGCTTTTGTGCTTTCTACAAAAGCTGTTCCACATAAGCAGTAACTAAAAACATTGCAGTATAAAACACTTGGAATGGGTTTATATGTCAGTTTTCCCAGACAACCGTCTTGCCTGTATTTCCTAATAAAAGGCTATAGTTGGTCATATTCACTTTGACCTGAGTTTGATGTGCATATGGCACTGGTAGTAACTGGACTTGTTTAATAGGAATGGATTGTTTCACAATTAAAGAAGAAAAAATTTAACAGTTCCTGCTGTGGGGGTTCAGTACCATGGCTGTTCATGTTACAGCTTTTCTCTGAAGACAGAGATTCAAGGCAGAAGTTGGAGGAGCAGCGGAACTGTGCTGTTCCCATTAGATATCGGGGCTGCAGCAGTACCCAGTGCCTAATGCTGGGGTGGGACGGGGAGAAGGAGAGGAGAACAGGATGGCGCTTTCTACCCTGCCCAGTCGGCTTCACTCACTTGGCCAACTGGATAGTTTACCACTGAGGATGTAGGGAGGAGGAGTTCCTTCCTATAGTATCCCAGGTGGTCAGCTTATGCCCTAGTTGGGTACATTTCTTTTATTGTTATTTGCTTTTACTCCACATAGAAACAGAACCATAGCAATTCTATGGAAGTTTAAGCTAAGTTAAAACCTGATAGAGGTATTTAATGTTTTGCATATGTAAGAGTCATTGCAAGCAGCTGTGCTATCTCTTTAGGGATATTCACTCCCATAATACTGGGTTACTCTCTGAAGAGCTGATACTGGAAAGCAGGGGAGGAGGGACAGTGTCTTGTACAAGTTGTGTGGACTGATTTTGCTTACCAGGCTGTTACTCAAACTGGAATTACCAGAGTCTAGTAGTGGTGGTGTTAGATATCAGAATTGCTTCACTTTGCTGAATGTGTGCTAACAATCCTCTTTGTTAAAAGGACTTTGAGATTGGTTAGTCTACAAGTTGATGCATTTTTCTTTCATCCTAACACAAATACTCCTTTTAAAAAAGTATATGGAGAAGCTTTTTTAAATTATGTAGAGATGATGTAATGTTACTAAAATTACCTTAAACGAATAATCTGTATGGAGACAACCCCCCCCAAATATGTGCATTTGAAGGTCAGAAATTAAACATGTTGAGCTGTTGCCTATTGCTGGTTTTATGTTCATGTTACTTCCATGTAAAAACTACTTTATCTGAAATTTATAACTTTTTGAGCACTGTTCTCTACTAATGGTTTTGACTCTGGGTTCTTGTGCTTTTCCCCTGTGATTGTCAGTAAGGTCACATAAGCAAGGGGGAGCAAGGAGACAATAACGCTGCAAAGTGGGCTCAGAATTCGTGCTTGCTTAGTTTTCTAGTACTTAGTTTTTCAGTATTCTCTAGCTTCTGCAGTTTGACTTAGAGGTTACTCATGTGGTGCTTCAACTGTGGGAGTTTTCAAATACATGCTTTCAATCTTTTTTTTTCTCTTATTGCAAATGAGGACTAGACGACACAATTGAAGCATTACATGGTGTGAAAGAATAAGTCCAAACTTGTGTTCTGAAGAAATACTTTTCTGAACCAAGATGTCTAGTACTGCTTAAACAACAGAAAACAAAACAAACAAACAAAAAAACCCAAAAAACACCACCAAAAAAAAAACCCAAACAAAAAAGCCCCCAGCACAACACCCCGAAATCCTCACACAAAATAAAACTAAAAAAAAAAAATCCAAAAAACCACCAAGGTAGAACCTATCACAAAGTTCGAATAGATAAAGCAGCAGTTTATCTGGATAAATGTGTTGTTTCTCCTCATACTCAGTTTTTCCCTAGCAGTTGAGCATTATGAATTTAAGATGTCTAGTCTGATAGGCTTCCTGACCCCCCAGAGAAGCCCTCTAACAATAATTAATGGGAATCAGTTGCATCAAAGTGAATTTTGTTAGGTAGTGGTGGATTGACTACAGACTAGCTGTTTAAGAAAATCAACCCTATCACGCCCTGTTTGTGTTGGGATCAGGGAAGTCTCTCTGTCAAACGGCACACAGCCCATCTGTTTAACATGTTGTTTCCCAATTGGTTTGTCCTCAGCATGAGGACTAGCTGCCCTTGAGTGAAATCTGGGAGCTTTAGGGTCGTTTGTTTCTCTTCCCACTCCCTTCCCCCATCAAATCAAAAAAGATTAAGTTTTGTCTCCAGTATATTAAGAGACAAGAACTTTTTTATTTATTTGCAAGACATTTAATGGCATCCTTGCTGTCAGATTTCCATGTGAAGATCAAACAGTTGCCAAGGACCTGAACAGAGATAGTGTTCTGTGCAGTGGTGTAGGAACAGCATGGGGTTGAGGAATATGGATTTTAAGAGGTGAGGTCTGTAGTGGTGATAGTCAGAGAGACAATACAGGAGCCTTGAGAGTACCCTGACTCTTAGTCTAACATTTCTGTGCATAGAAGGAAGAATTTCAAATGCTCTTACACTGAGCTGTGTGGGAAAGGGAAGACGTTACATAAGGTGCTTGTGGGGATGTTAATGTTTTGGTTCTCTCTAAAATACAAAGTGCCTTGTGCAATAGCAAAGAAGTTGTCAACCTGTTGCTGTTTACAGCATCACTGAAATCATGGCCCAGCTTTGGCTCAGAACTTTAAGACACTCTGGTTTTCAGAGAGCTGAAGAGTATACTGACTCTTAGTGGAGGACTTGGCAGGGACTCACAGCAGTGCCTCGGACAGATGGACTTGAAAGTAGAACTGTGTCCTGACCCACTCTGTCAGCTACCACAGCAGGCTATTAGCTTGCATACTTGAGCTGTTGAATATTTAGATCCACCCACTGTCCCCTGTGCCAAGACCACCCTGCTGCTACTCATGTCATGCAGATTTGGCACAGAAGCTGCATTTAAACAGCTAATGAGTTGCATGTTGAAGCACAGGCTGGTCTCCCCTATTGAAATCCATGAAAGAGCTGTGACTTATCTTGGGCTGAGTAATCTACTAGCTACTGATACCATTGCATCTTTCCCTAGACTGGCTACTTTACCTGCTTCAGTGTTGAAATAGATGCTGTGACTTTAAAAAAAAAATTTTTATATATATATATATATATTTTTTTTTTTTTACCCCAAACAACTTATTAAAGGAAAATTGCTGAATGTAGACTTGCTGTTAGGTAGTAATTAAACAATAGCCCACTGTGGGATAATTATACCTGCATCACCTCAGTATTAACATTAAAAGAGCACTAAGCCTTGCTTATCCCTATTTAGGAAGAATTAAACCAACGAGTTAAGTTGGAAGCGAGATGCCCTTTCCAGTCCATCAATAACTGGAATCTCTGAGGTGGTGCATTAGATCAGCTGCCTGAGTTACCTTGCACCCAAGAGCTTTAGAAAGTTAGCTGATGAGATGGGCAAAGTCCAGTGACTGATGTGGTGCTCCCTCCATAATCAGAGCGGATCAATGGGGGCGTAGTGCATCTGGCAGAGGTGCTGCCGAGAGAAATGCTTGGGATGCTGCAGTTCCAAGTGAGTGCCTAGAACCAGAAGCTGCAGTCATCACATGAAGTTTCATTTGTAAGATTTTAACTTAAAACACAGAGGATGCAATCTCATAGCAGGCTGGAGCCAGCAAACCCTTAAAACAGCTTTGTCAAAGGTGTGACTTCCTGTCTCCTGGCCGGTTGGCAGCCTGTTGTCGCACCATTTCAGTGCTCATGTGGCCTTCAGAGTGAAGTGGAATTTGATTGTCACTTCTACCCCAAATCCATTTAAATTTGCAAATGCTGTTTGTATTGGCAAAGACAAAGTAAATGGTCTCTGCTCCACTCCCAGCTGACTGTTAATACCTACTGGGTGTTCTAAAAGTGATTAATGTGGCTCTGCATCTTTCAAAAAACTTTGCTTTTAATCTGGATGATTTGACTGACTCAATGCTGTCACCGCTCTAAAATATGTAGCTGTTTTTACCGGCTTCATGATATCACAGCAGGATGGAAGAAGGTAAACATTAGGAATTTTAAGAGTATAGTAGTCTGTTTGATTTACCAGCCTGTTTAACTCAACTCCAGTTAGATACTGTTCTCTTCCAGTTAGAACTTGAGACGAATGCTATCAATGAGAAGATTTACACTGATTTCCAGCTGTGAGGTTGGCAAAGTACCAGATAGTTGTCAGCAAATGTCTCTATGCCCTTAATTATGGGTTCTTCCCCCTTCCTTATGCTGTTCCTACTGATCTTCTGATCCCAGCCTCAGCTGATAAAAATAGTTTATTCAAAAATGAATTTTATGCTTTTTGTAAAGATTCCCAAATCTTTTCACTGAGACTGGAGGAGTATGAAGGGGAGGGAGATAGGAGCAAGGAGGCAGGGGAGGTTTAGGGCTTCCTCACAGAGCAGCTGTCAGTTTAACTGTGGAGTGAAATGACAGCCTTGAGCTGTATGTGGTTTCACATTTGGGGTTTTATTTGTGAGCAGCCTTTACCTTCATGTGCTGGGCCAAGAGATACCTGTGTGGCTGAGAAACAAGGAGCAGAACCCAGTGGAGCATCTGGGGAAGGAAAGGTATTAACACTAGTGCTGGGGGAAAAAGTGTGTGGAATTACAGCTTTATTTCCTATAAACAGACTTGTATGAGCCAAGTCATCTGCTAGCTGGGCTTTTATTATTCCAGGTGGGGTAAGGAAGTCAAGGTGAATTTAACCGAAGGGGGCTGAGTGATCCTCTTGCACTTGATGAATTTCTAAACAGACCAAAACCCACCTCTGTTCATGCAAGCGGCAAAGGAAGGTAATAGTAAACTAATTTCACTGTTGCCACTCGGTGCAGCTACCTGTGTATGCTGCATGCCCTGTGTGAGATAGGGCTGTAACACTTCAAAGTGCCCATGCTTCTCTAGAAATTTTGTTATTAGACCATTGAGCTAAATTCAAGAAGTAACTCTTGTCTGCTGTGGAGACCTTCTGGAGCTGGTGTACAGTTTCCCATTACCACTGGATGCAGTGAGGAAGATTGGTGGTAAGCCAGTCTCTTCTACACCAGAGCATCAAGTTGAAATACAAGTTCTAGGAGGAATTTGATCATTAACTGGTAGGGAGAAACATGAGGGTTTTAAGTATATTTGAATGCAAAACGTTTAAGGTGTACTGGGAAAATGCCCATAGTTCTGATGTGTATCATGCGACTTGCTCATGTCTTCAGTCTTTCTATTTAGCACTCAAATTTCAAATTAAGGTTCCCGAAATGCAACTTTCGTCATGGTGTGAAGCAAGTTAATTGTCTTGAATTGCCATTGAAGTGGAAACTAAGGACTAGCTTCCTACAGAGTAAAAATATTACCTATTTTGGCAACAATTATCTGTATCAAACTCTACACCACTCAGGATGACTAGTTCATTTGTATGCTGTTTCAAAAAAAAGGAAATAATTGCTGCATGCAGGGAAGCAGCTTTTTCTCCAGGAAGGGAGGGAAGCAAAAAAAAAAAAACACAAAAAAAACCCACCAAAAAAAAAAAAAAAAAAAAAAAACCAAACCAAACAAAAAACCCAAACCAAAACAACCAAAAAAACCCACCAAAAAAAACCCCCCAAAACCACAACAGTGCTGAGGAAATAGGACCAAAATTCCTTGGAAAATTGCTTTATACTAAACTCGGTCATCTAAGCCTTACACGCTACCTAACAAAGCCACTGGTGTTTGAGTTACTGTCAAGGGAACTTGATAATAAAACACCTTTAGTAATGGAAAACTTTAAACTGACTGGTAAGTCAGTTTAAATGGTAAGTTTAATTTTTTTTTTTTTAAATCATAAAATCAACCTTCATTAACTTACAAGTGCCATACTGAAACTCTTCCAAATGTAGAAACTAAGAGGCTACTGTTTTGTCTGTAGACGTTTTTTATTGTTGGTTAAGGTAAAAGGGTAGATTTTTAGAGCATCAGACTTGCATTTTAAGAATAAGGTGGCCTTGTGTGCTGCTGCCTTGTACAAATTCTTAACACTGTAGGCTTAAATAAAATCCTTGCAAGATACTGAAATGTCATGGCAGAAAACAAATTTTGAACGTGATTAGATTCCCCATGCTTTATTGTCCATTTGCATGCACATGTGCTCTGAAAATGAGAGAAACGAAGTGTTTGCAAGCTGGGAGGAGACGGCACTGTGAGTATTGCAGAGAGAACATTTATTTAAACACAGTGTAAGGATAAGCCTCCTCAGATGCTGTTTCTGCTGAATTCTCCTCTGTCATGGTGCCTACTACATTCCATTGCTTTTGTCTGGGCTTGGTATTTGGGAAATTTTGGTGAGGGCTGCTGGAAGGTGGGGGGGGGGGTGGGATGGGACACGCTGGAAGCTGGTCAGCAGTAAGGAGAGAAGGGCTGGTGTGGGAATTGTGGAGTGGGGTCAGGGTTTAACTTTAGTGGCCATTCATCAGATGATGATTGATTGCTGTGCAGTCCCGGGGGACGTTTAACAACATCTCCGCCCATCCCCCTGCCCCCTTTGAAAGCAGATGGACCAAAAAATGGGGAGAGCGACACCCAGGAATTCCTGCTGTTGTAAAATGTTTTTACGGTGCACTGTACAGCCTTTCCTGAAGCAATCACATTTATGGCCTTGCTGTTGTATTTCTTGGGCTGCTGTGGCTGTAAAAGATGAATAGCCCTGTAACATGGTTCACTGATTCTGTTTAAATTGAAGTAGGCTCCCTTTATTGTTTTGTGTCTAAAATTGTATGCCACCAATTCAGGAAATATTTCCTGTTTGGGAAATAATCAACCCATAGCTGATTTATTTTAAAATAAATCACTTTTAACTATCTATAAAACTAGTCCCCTCTTCCTTCTGATTTCTCTCTTCATTTAATTCTGGTGGAAATTCTAAAATACTAATTAATGCAGTGGAACAGTTTTAAAAAAGAAATAAAAGCTCCTAAACTTGCTTATTAGTCTTTTTCCCCTAACTGGATAGGGTGTTGTAGGGCACCAGTTTTTGTCTTAAAAGTGTTGTTTGTACTTAATTACTTGTTAATTACTGCAGAAAGAAACAATTAATTAAATGCAATTTACACAGATTATAAATTTCTTTGAAATGAAAAATCTCTGCTTTCATACTGCTTTCCTTGCTGCCCATCAGAACATTAGTGTGGTTTGGAAAAACCAGCAATGTTTGAAGGTGTTTGCTTATAAACCAGTTTTTCCTATCTTTGGGTAAATAGTGAAATTAACAGGACAATAGTTAATTTACAGCTTGATGGATCATGCTCTGCCTCTTCAGAGGGGGGAAAAGTCCTAAAAATTTCCTATAGGTACTGCTTTGGTTTTTTGTTTTGGTGGGGGTTTTGGGGTTTTTTGGTGGTGGTGTGGAATTTTTTTTTTTTTACCTGAGTGTAAGCTGGTGTGTCCACTAAGGAAGACTTAGTGTTACTCTTCCCTTCTCTCCTACTACTCCTGCCTATTCCAGACCAGTCTTATTATTTGTCCTATAATGAGCAAAGAAAGGAGCATTACAATGCTACAATAACAGTGAACTGAAATGTGGGGTGGCCGTCTCCCATTGCTGAAACTGGAAGAGGGGCTCTGCCGGCGCTTTAGGTGCGCTGTGTGTATCAGTTCTGAAAGGAGAACACAACTGTGCATTGTCCTACACCTATCCTCAGTATGAGTTTTTTTTCCAGGGAGTTGCTTGTTTGAGGGATGGGGGGGAAAGGGGAGATCTGGCTCCCCCTGACCCCACTCTATTTAGAAACAGGCATAGAAACTTAATCTAGCAGTACGTGACCTTTGTGGCCATGACCTAGGGACTGGGATGTGAGCAGGCTTGAGCTTAACAATAAACTCCTGGCTGTGGCTGCAAGCACGGGCGGGTTGGATGCTGTGCCCAAGCCCCGTCAGCCCAGCTGGCACAGCCCCCCTCCCTCACTGTTGTGCCCTGCGCAGCTGAGGACTTCACAGCTTTATTCTCTGGGAGCATGCTCCCTTTGCTGGGTAGAGCTGATGTACAGCCTGCTGGGTGCTGCTGACATGTGTGTGCGAGACTGACCACAGGAGGAGAACTGCCCTTGTAGCCCTGCCAACTTTGGGGGGTTCTGCTGTAGTCTTTGTGTCCAGAAAGGAGTTTCTGGGGAGTTTCTAGTTCATCTTGAAGCTGGCTGACTCCTTCAGTTCTCTGGCTAGCTTCCCTCCCCACGGAGAGCACTAGGGATTGTGCGTTCATGCTTGTCTCCTCTGTGTACTTAAGGTAAAGTGTAATGACGGAGATCATTACAGCACTATCTACTGCTTTTTGCCCAAGTCTGCTAACTCTTTTGCTCTCAGTTTTAAATCTAGGTTGTTTTTACCTTTTTTGTTTGTTTGACTAAGAAACAAGTAAGGCCTTATCAATGGCTCTGTAGTATTTACCCAAGACCTTCCCCCGCTGTGTCCTGTGTAATCTTCCAAAATGAGAATATGGCTCGTCACTCTTCATTCTAAATTCAGGAGTGATGTTTCCCGCCACATTTTGGTGGGTGGCAAGAGGTAACTGAACAGTTTAAGCTTGGTTTTTTCTTTGGCTTGAAAGGCTGGGTGACTCTTTTACCCAGTGGAAGTTGTTGCCTTGTAGCAGGAGTGGACTGAGCTTTTCCTTCTGGTATTGACTGTTGTGGAGGACTAGTAACAGAATTAACTTGCTTCTGGTCTTCTGTTCATATGGTCACCATTTTCCTTTCAGCTGCTCTGCTTGACTGAGGCCCCAAATCCCTGCTGTATGTTTTTAAAGTA
Organism: Corvus cornix cornix; assembly: GCF_000738735.6. Lineage (NCBI taxonomy): Eukaryota > Metazoa > Chordata > Aves > Passeriformes > Corvidae > Corvus > Corvus cornix. Next base: position 37,536,247 of record NC_046333.1, read on the forward strand.
TATCAGATTCATATGACTTAACTTGATACCTTGTCTTGGTTTTCATTCTCTCTCTCAACTTCTCAGTTGTTTAAGTGGAGTTATTTAGCAACATGTAATAAACATTCCCTGTAATTTCAACAGAAAAATGACAGAACTGTATGTGCAAGTGAACATTGTATACATATTTAGACAACTGCAGTGTAAGGACAAGGATCCCTCTAGCTGAGGAGGATGATGTGTTTGAACAATGCATTTCAGAGCTAAGGCATTTTTTCACTTACAAAAATGGGAGTCTGAGACACTGCTTGAGGATTTAGTGTTTGAACAGAAGCAAATATAAGTCTGTTGCAGTTTCCCTGCAGCAAAACTTAGTTTCAAAAGAAAAGGGCAGATTTTAGTAAAATCTGACATGTGCACACGAACACACACATACCCCTTTGAGAAATTAATCCATATACCACTTCAGCTGTTGTGCTTAAAGGAGCTTAAAATGTCACTTTATGCAGCTCAGGCAATCCAAGGGAATCACCTGTCCTGTCCTTCCCCTTGCTTTTGAGGGAGAAGGGAAAGGGGGATGTTATGCACCATATCACGAGCTGTTAGCTGGAGTCGGGAGTGGCTGGATGACAGCTGGGAGAAGACAGGCATATCAAACACTTGTCCAATCTTTGTTCTACTCTTGCTCCTTTCTGTGAGGTAGGCTTCAAATATCTGGTGATGAAAAAGTTGTTCATGGTATGAAACCTCGTGCCATTGTACTCTTCCATGGTAATACAGATTTTCTGTTATTATTATTATACTCTAAGAAAAGTAGTGTATGTAGTTAAGAGTAAGACTTGAATACAGAACTTTCTTGTGTTGGACTGTTGTGCTCCTTCATTTGCATCTTTGGAAACAAAAACTAAGACAGCTGATTTCTTCTCCCCTCTAAGAAAACACTCTTCCACGGAAGTTGCTATTTCTGTGTGTTACTTCCCTCTAGTGGATGGAATGGGAGCGGCTACGGGTGATGAATGGCTCCAGCTTTCTAGGCTAACATCTTGGTGTAAGATTGTGATTTGAATATAGGGTTTGGAAGTGCTTTGTGAACAGAACGGAGATTTAGTGGTTACCCACAGGTCACTGTAGCATTCAAATGCTCTGATGGGCATGATAAAGTTCCAGTCTTGTTTTCCAGCTCAAGCATCACTAGCATAGAAAACACTGTCATAGCAAAGGTTTTTTGCTTTGTTGTTGGGAGTGGCAGGGGAGAGTTTTGCCGAACATTGTTGCTGTCCTGAACATAAGGAATTTGCATATTTTGAAATGAGAGGATGTTTTTTAGCATGCATGGTTTGTTTTCCCCTTGTGAGGAGTGGGTGTGCTGGTGTTGCAGTTCTCCAGTGTATTGATTATTGAATGACCCACTTAAGAGAATGTGGTGTTTGTATTTGCAGGAAAAGTCTTCACCTGAAACTTGCCATAGATGCCATCTCCAATCTGTAAGTGTTGGCAGATGGCTTCCGCTCTTAAAGAGGAGCTGATGTGGACACTCTTCCTAGTATTGTATTGCAAAGAAAACAATGACACTTCCATCTAACTGTTAGGGCATGGTTTGGAGTTTACTGGGAAGGATAGCTCTTCCTCTGTGGAGAAACTATTGTGAAGTCTTTGCCTATTGCTACTGCCTCTAACCATCTCCTCTATAGTTGAGCTTTTGGATATATTTTTTTTAAACATCCTGGCTCTGTTTTCTTTTTAATTCTGCTTTTATGTAGTGAGAAATATCTCTGTTTTTCCTTCTAGGTACTGCATTTCTACTGTGATACCTGTTCTGTCCCCATATGTCGGGAATGTACCATGGGACGACATGTGGGTCACAGCTTTATCTACCTCCAAGACGCCCTACAGGATTCCAGGACTCTCACCATTCAGCTCCTGGCAGATGCTCAGCAAGGACGACAGGCTATTCAAGTAAGATACTCCCAACTTAAGTACTTTATTTCCCCCTCCTTCTTCTCCCCCCTCCCCCCCCCCCCAGCTTGTCTGTTACAGGGCAAGGTGTCAAGGCAAAAAGCTTTCTGCTTCTGCTGTCAGTCTTCTCACCCCTTCTGTTTTCTCAGATCTCTGACAGAAGTGGCGGTGGAGCTGAAAATAAAGTGCTGCTATATAGTTTTGCATTCTTGCAGCATAATCCTGTGATGTAAATCACAATATATATGAAGCTTTGTACAAATGCACTTGAGTGTGAAGCATTTCAAGAAAGCTCAGATCTTGTATAGCAGTGCCAAACCTGGTTTTGTTTTTACGACTGAGACTTACTTTGGGCATCATCCTGCCTGTATAGCACCTAGCACTCTACCTACCTTTGGATCTTCTTGTCTCCAGGGTTGCCACCAAATACAAAATACTAATCAGCTGCTGGATTAGTGTGATATTTCTTAACCTGCATGTGCAGAGGATCTAGAGCTGTCTCCATGCGAGGATTGCTCTGCACACAGAGATGCACATTCTGCCTGCTCCTGTGTTCTACCTCAGCTGTGTTTTATAGCGCAAATAGAAATACCTGGCAACAACTGGACAGAAGGTAGCACAGTGCTTCAAACTAGAGAAGGAATTTTCATAGGGAACTAAACTGCAGTGATATGTAGATGCTTACTTTTGCTGAGTATACCTAGTGGTAGGTTTGCTATGGTATCAGCAGTAGTTTTGTCGATAGGGAGACTTTGGGTGGGGAGAGCATAGTGGGAAGCTTCACTCCACACCTCCTGCCACGTGGTTTTGTTAGTGTCATGTTCCAAATTTGAGTTTGGTATTGCAAAACTCAACACTATGTGCTTTAACTACAAAGTTTTTTTGGTTTTTTTGAGTAAACATTTATAGAATGTCATGGATAAGGAGTAAAGTTACTTTGTGAATTGGGTGAGCTTTCCGGGCACATGCAGGGTACAAACAATAATTAAAATAACAATAATTAAAATAAAATTTAAATAATTTTAATTTAATTAAAATAATTAAAATAAAAAATTAGAAGCTCATTGTCCTTCCTGTGCTGCTTGTTTCGAGTAAATGAGGGAATTAAACTTCTGTGAGACAAGAACAAATAATTAGTCCCTCATTAAGCCTTTGCACCAGTGGAATGATAATAGTTTATATTGGTATAGATAGTAAACAGTTGACAGCTCCCCTCTGCTTCTGATGTTAATTTGTTACACCAGCATAGTAAACACCAAGTTTTTGGAGCTGGATGGCTAACTTTAAACTCCACCTTCAGACAGAATCCTGGAAAACATAGCATCTTCCAAGATTTGTTTTAAACTAGGTTATAAAGCTCTTCAGCAGTATCCATACTGAAATGTTTCACACATCCCCAAATTGACAAGGAAGGAATTATACTAGTTTAAAGACCATCACTGGTGCAGTGTTTTGAATTTCTCCAGCCTGTCCTAGACAAGGGCTTGCCTGTTAGTAATTAAATTACTGCTTTTGACCTTCAGGGCTCTTAATCATCTAACTGGTGCAGCTAAATCATCTAAGAACTGTTTTTTGGAGTAGAAACTAGCAGGAGATCATGGAGCACCACTCTGCTACTATTGCATAAATGCTTTTGTGCCTGATTTTGTTCCCACTGTGTTCACTTTTCTCATTCCTCCTCTTTTTTTTCTGGCTTTTAAGCTGAAGGCTCCTGCCATTGTGGTCAGCTGATTGTTACTTGATGGTGCAGGTAAAAGTTGCACGGCACAGGCTATGCTCATGTAACTCGAACAAGCAGCTCTACTGAACTTAGCTTGTGCAGCTTTGCCCTGGTCTGGCTACAGCCCATCCAGGTTAAGAGGCTGTCTTGGAAGCATTACCTGAGCAGCTTGTGTAAAGATCTGTAAAATGAACCATGTTTTCAAGAGCTGAGTTGTTTCATTACTTTAGTGGGGTTTTTAACCTGGAGCATGGCACAGAAGAAGGGTAGTGAGCAAACAGATCAGTGAGAAAGCTGATGGGGTTGGAAATCTGTTTGTACTTGTGGAGGAATGGGAAGATTGTTCAGCTCAAGCCAGCTACTCCTGGAGCAACATCAGCAGCAACTAGAAGAGCATGTGATGCTGTTAAAAACAGAGGTGCTCAACTCAAAAGTTTTCAAGGAGCAGAGCTTTCCTTGTTCTTGGGGGACAGTATGGCTATATGTTTATCCTAGGGAAGAGATACCATGTCAACATGAATTTAAAACAAAGTCTAAAATAAGTAGTCTCTAAATTGAAAGAAATTTGCTTGAGTGGTTTTCTTAAGAGTATGGGAATAGAATTAAATGCCAGTACAAGCTGTAATATAAGGAACACAAGACTGGAGCTCTAAGAGGCTTGCAAAGTAATACCTTGTAGTAGCACTTCTTAGTGAGACTGATTCTTACTGCTGTACTAGAAACTCTTTCTTAATAGGCTCTGAAAGTGATAGCTCCCCTGACAGGAGATGTTGAGGGTGGATGAGGAGGGGTAGTTGAGAGTAAATGGGAAAAGGTGGAATTTGAAGGGCGTTGCAGGAGAGAGGAAATCAAGCCATGCGTCAACTGGCTGGAGAGTATCTGGTTAACCAAAGTTGAAGGCTTTTAGGAAGAAATGTTTATTTAAGCTCTTCCTGTGGCTTTGGAGGAAAGATTGTTTTTCAGACTTTAAAAAAATGCTGTGAGTTGGGATACATTTCAGCCTCTTGATCCAGTGAAGCCTGATGTAGTCTGTCACTCCAGAAGAGTCCAAACCTCACTTTTCAAGGAAGTTGAAGTCCTCTGCAAGAAATAGCAAGCCTAAGAGCAAGAGGTTTACTTTGTTTTTGAAGTTTCTGCAGCAATGGACAGCTTTCCCTGCTTCCTTGTGCTATGATGGTCCTGGCCTGCATTTCTAAGCCTGTCTCTAACATGAGAACTTGTGCCTGTGTGGTGAACTAATCCAGCTGAAAGGGTAGCCTTTCTGTGGGTTTACTTTTTGGCTGGGTCAGCTCCCTGGCTGGTTGACTGCAGTGCTACAAGGACTGTTGATGGTGCCAGGGAATGGAGCAGAAACATCCAACTCGGTTGCTGGTAGGACTCTTCCTTATTTCAGTGGAAAGCTATACTCCTAGCTGGGATACTTTTCCAGTCTTTTCAGAGACTCAGATTGATTCACAGGGTGATGTGAAAGCCAAAGTTGACCCTGGATAAATGGTGTGGGAGGAATCAAGACTGCTGCCTTTCTACATGGGGAGCGTGTCTCGCTGCCTTGTTTTACCTCATGAAAGTGCACACTTAGCTGTCTTCTTTCAGAATTTTTTCCAAGGACTAGGTCACAAACTGAACGTAAATCTGTTATGATGAAAGATAGATGGCTTCTTCAAAATGTCACGTTCTTAAAATACATCTATACGTGTGTAACTGTATATATGTATGTATGTATGCATGTAATCTAATGCACTTGCATAACAGTAAAGCACTGAGTGCTCCTGTTCATTTAGGGTCAGTTTCCAGGTGGACATGTTAAAATACATTTTAATTTATTCATCTCAGATGTCTTAAAAAGTGGGTTTATTGGAAAACAAATTCTTTCTCAGCTGAGCCTGTAGTTGGTTTTGCTGGGGTGTTTGACCATGCAAGCTTCTCACTGCCCCACCTCACCAGTGAGACTGGCCATGTGTAGAACACAGCGGGAGCTGCTCTCTTATCTACTGTCATGAAAGGCTTAGGAGCTTCCCTCCCAAATTTGTGGGGGAAGTGGTATGAAATAGATTAACACCTTTATGAGGGGTGAGGGGTTACTGTAAGGAACTCGACTGGCCAGAGGAGGAAGCTGATCTATTGCCCTGAGCCTCTGCCCTTCAGTGGGAGCTTCCCTGTGGGTTGCCATATGGATCTGTGCTGCTGGGAGGTCGATACCTGAGAAGGATGGCACTGCTATGCTGCAAGGGATCGTTTTGGGGTTGTCACATTGAGTTAGCTCAGGCAGCCTTGTTGATGGCTTTGAAGTCAGGCTTGCAGGTTTGAGAATCAGAAATGAAGCTTTGTCAACAAAATGGAGTCAACTGTGCTTTTTCTAAAGCTGGGATTTATGTCAAGAGGCTGAATTTCTTTGTACTTGTAGTTACTGTTTTGTGTGGTATTTCAGTGAGTTCCTCAGTGCAGCATATAAGCAGATGGTTATTGGGGAAGGTGCATTTGACACGTGTCACCGTCCAAAACTACTGTTCTGCCTAGAACTGTAGGCAAAAAGTCTGTCCTTGCAGTACAAACCAAAATGATTGTTTAGTTGTATCTGGCATGAGTTGACCTGGCCTCTAGCCCTCCCTCCATCAAAGCTTCTTTTAAAATTACCTTTGTGAGGAACTTCAAGTGAGAATGTTTTAGTGTTTTACACGCATTAGACTGAAGCCTTTAAATTGGTCCAGCTACTGTGATTTGTACTATGGCTGCACCAGTATTACTGCAAATTCACTACTAAAGTTGTTAGTTGTAGTACCTTTCACTGTGACTGTGTAGGGCCTTACAGTTCATTTTTCTAGTGTAAGAACATTAGGAAGTTTGTATCCAGTTCTTGATGCTGGAGAAAGCGAACTGTTATGTCTTGGTTGTTTTATCCTGCTTTGAAACAGTGATAAGTAACTGGAAAAGTTCAGTGAAACAAGCCCACTGTATCTTTTTGTGACCTTAAGGAACTGAAAACGAACCACTTATGGCTGGAACACCTTCCATTTGGTGGAAGAGGGCTTACTTGAGACATACCAAAAAGTTTCCTTCAGGACTTTTTGTATTTACTATGCTTGTAAAAGCCAAAGAGGAGTTTGTCAGAGAAGAAGCATCTCAGCTGCTTTTTCCCCGCTAAGTAGGGTTAACTTAGTCTTAAGTTCCTTAATGGTTAAAGCATAAATTCTCCATACTGAGGTAGGAAAGTGTATGTTTAATACTCTTTATTCAATACCTGTGATCCATCCACCCCTGAAATACTGAAGAATTCCTCAGTAGAACCAAAATTTGCTTTTAAGTTTGAATTTTCTCTCCAGAGGGTTTGCACCCTTGGAAAACTTGAGATTGGGAAACTTAAATATTGAAATTAATGCCTGAAAAATTATACCTCCCTCCCATCTTTGGATGGATGGATGGACGGAATAAAAAAATCCTAGAGACCTTTTCAAATATGGTCATGCAAGCCAGCACTGATGTGTTGCAGTACAGTTACCATGAGCAGCCTTTATGCATCTCATGGTGCTGCCACTGTGGTGTGTTGGGCTGCAGTTGGTTCAGTTGGATAAATTCCTGGACTGAATTGGTGTAACATGCATCTAACAACATGGCTCAGCATCTGGATTATCAGACCCTGCTGTTTCAGAGAGCTGAGTTAGCATCTTCAAATATCTGTGTGCTGTGTGGACCTAGCTGTGGACATATTGATTTAATTTGAGTATCAGACAGCAGAAACCATGCAGTGAGGGCATCAGCACCTCTGTAGTTGCTCTTCAGAACACAAGCTTTGTAGCAGTTTTTCTTTCTCCCAGAGAATTGTATGCTTTTGATCATACTTTTTTCGTTTAAAAAAGCAGCACTAGTGAAAACTTGGGAGTCTAGAACATCAAATATTCCATAGGAATATTTAAGTTAAGTAAACATGGAATTATATATAAAGTTTTTTATGACTTGAGGCTCTAGTTCCTACTGTTCAACAGAAGACAGGAAATACAAAAAATTGCTGAGTGCTACCATTCTACAAAATGGCAAGTCCTGATTTGGGCACCTCTGTAGTCAGCGCAGATATCCTGAAGCATGGCCAAGTTCTGTAATGCTGCTACCTTGCTACTTCTGACTCTTGCACGTTTCCTCATAGGTTCGTTTTGCACCATCAGTTGCTGTAGCCACTGTAGCAAGATCATGACTAGTTTTTCCCTCAGGTGGTGAAATGTACATAAAAGGGAGTTCACAGAGGTGTCCACCTAAAGGGAGCTTGCAAAGGACGCCCAGTTTCCAATACGACTTTGCCCTTCACCTTTTACTCAAAACCGAAATGCGCTGCTAGCAATAGCTAGTGATGGATGTCTGCGTTGCTTTCCTTCATGTTTGTCTGCCTCACTGGAAGCTATGTGTGCAGTTTCCTGGTGTGGTGGCCCTCTGGAATGTATCACCTGCACAAGGACTGTTGCACTTCAATTTTGCTCTTGAGGAATTGAAAGTACCAGTTTTAAAGATACACTGCAAAGTCCTTTACTTGTTTTTAACAAACACAAGGCACTGGTGACATCTCTAATAGAATGGGGAGTGGTATTGGCCATCTTCAGACCCCTGAGAAGCCAGAAGTGGAGAGGTACAGCAGCAACTAAATTATGTACTGCATTGTCCAACAGCAGGAAACAAAACAGTTGCTCTCCATCTCAAATTCAGTAACCCAGCATAATTCTTGGCTAAACACAGGCCTTGTCTTCTGTCTCCCAAGTGTATGAACTGGTTGACCATCTAATTGACTAGCGCTGGAAAAATTATGACATACCGTGAGGAGAGAGCATCATAAAAGCTGTTTTTCTTTACAAGTATTTGTTGTTAAAAAGATTATGTGGTGTCTGAACAGAACAAGAAATGCTACTGCTTAACATGCTTCCTAAAAAGCTGACCTCTCTAAGTTCCGCACAGGAAATGCCTGCAGAACAGCAGGAGTGAGTTTTCGTGGCAGAACTCTGACATCTTAGAGTAATCAAAGTGAACAAGGGCTTTCCATGTGAAGAAGAATCCCAAAAGTTGTGCTTAATGCTCTTGGCTTTTGCTTCAGATGTAGATAACTTGCCTATTGCTGTTCCCCCCATCATAACTATGCATGTCTGATGCTGTCAGCCTTCCCAGGCTGTTCTAGCTTATTTGGGCAGAGTGCAGGATCCTCTGAATTTTACCAAAACTTCACCAGTATCCTGGATATTAGAGTCTTAGCATTTTGGGCATCCCCCACTGATCTGAGCTGTTCATACTTGGGCAAGTAAAAATAAATCCAGATGATGAGATGTGTAGTCGGTAGACAACCTTGTGCTATTGTTATTTGCCCTACCATAACTGGTTCCTACAGCTGAAAGATCACAGCATCCACAGGGAATTGCTACCTCTCCTGCTACAATGGAGTTCTTGAAAGGTGGACTCTGGTTTTAGTGGGGGTTAATGAGGAAAGTTGGGATTGCTCCTATCTCTAAGGTATAAAAAGGGATGCGTATACGTAGATCATGCTTCTAAATTGGTACTGCTGTACAAAAAGCAAAAATAAGTGAATCAAGGCTTTTATGCTTTCACAGACATCATTGTTAAAATTGGAATATGAGTGGATAGTTTCCCTAACACTTCTCAAGGAGATACCTCTTTCTCTTTGCTAGAGAAGGAAGGTGTTCTGCTGTACTTGATGGGAATCCAGGTCTGTTTTGGAAGAAATGCATGCTTTTTCCCTACAGTAGGGCAGGTTCTGTATTTGAATGGCAAAGAAGAGATAGAGGCACAGTATTGTTACGTTTTCCAGCTAGGTCTGAGGCTTACTGGCTTTTATGAAGCCTTAATCCATGGCCAATTGTGACTTCATGTCTGTTTCGTGAAGTGTTGCAATGAGATTTTCATTTTTTGTCAAATTCGCCTGCCAGAAACTTTGTGAGAGGGCAGGTCAGGTCAGCCTCCAGTGGGACTGGGATATGTAGGCTGTCTATGAGTTTGAAGACATTCCCTGTTAAAACTGTAGTGAAGGTGACTCTGGGAGCTCATGAAAGAGGAAGAGCTGAAAGACCTGTTCCTCTTACTGAGTCCTGGGCTGCAGGCTGGCTGTCAAGTAGCACTCCTGTTTTCCCCGACAGTTTGCAGGAGAATTCTTTGGAGCAAAGATAGAAATGTTGTCTTGTCCGATTTTTTTCGGGGTTGTCTTCAGCTTGTCTCCGGAGAGCAATCACCCAGCCAAGTTAGTCTCATTTTTCTTTCAGAAAAGGGTCTCTTATGTGACCTGAAAGAATAAGTCTAATTCAGACTAGTTGTCTTAAAATAACTTACCTGGAATGAAAATGTCCACGTAACACTATATTTAAGGTTTTATGTTTTGGCATTCCAACTGTTGGCATAAACTAGAAGCTGCTGAACTGAGAATTCAAAAATACTAACAACTATTGAGTGAAAGATGACAAAGTACTGTCTGACTTTCTAGATGATGCTGGGTCACATTGGGTAGTTAATAGATTGTTGCATCAGGTGGTTCTTAGATTGGTACATCCTCATATGTAGAATTAAACTGAGGGTATCTTCCAGAAGGTTCTGAATCTATGATAAAGCCTTTAAATTACTTTTTTGCTGACTTCAATAAGCCTGCATTTCTGAAGAAAAAAAAGTGTTTCCTAATGTTCAGAGGGAACCACTGTTTCAGTTTGTGCTAATTCCCTCTGGTCCTGTCACACGGCACCACTGGAACGACTCTGGCTCTGCCCTCTCAGTGCCCTCCCTTCAAGTATTTGTATAAATTGGTAAGAACCCCTCTTTTTTAGGCTGAATACCTTCACATGCCATCATTTTGTTCTAGAATTTTGTGACTAATAAGTTAGTCTTTTTTTAACCTCTTTGAGGTTCACAGGCTCATCTACTGGTTCACTGTATGACAAAAGTGTTGAAAAATTGTTAACCATTGCTATTGAACCTTTTCCACTGGGAACTGTGATCCTTCAGATTTGCCTGGTCTTTGTTTTTATGCCCCTTTCTGTAATATTTTGTGAAACTTGGGAGTAGTTTAGGAAGGATTTTTTGAGGAAACCATTTTTAATTTGAGGGGGGAAAAGAGACATGCTCCTTCTGTGTGCATTCTGCAGAATGCTACTACAGAATGTTTTTAAAATACTAGCATTGCAAGGTTAAAATAATTTGGTCTCTACCCAAGGTGTGAATAGCTATATGAATGCTTTTTACTGATAACCTTTTTTTTTTTGGTTTTTCTTTTAAAATTGATTAACTTTATGCGATGTTAGGGGTATTTCTGTGCAGCTCAGACACATAGACAATGCAGTCTATTCCCTACACTGTCATTTCTTACTAGGAGCGGACCCATCACACAACAACAGTCTGAACCGTTTTGAGGGAGTAGAAAAATTGGCTTCTCTACGTGTAAGAAAACAGGAGTGTGAATTTCTGTGCTAGTCTCTTGTTCACCATACTAGCTGCTTGCTGGAATTGCACAGGGAATTTAGTGCTCTGGTGTTGGTGCAAGGCACAATGAAGGTGTAAACTCCATGTAATGGATGTATGTAAACAATCCTGTCAGTTTTTAGGCTGCAATGTATAAAATGGGTGAAGGCCTAGTAAGAAACTAAGAGTTGTCACTTCATGCCTTCACCTGAAGGTGTAGTGAAATGTAAGCAGCAGTCCTCTGATGCATTTTTAATTGGTTTGGTCGAGCCTGAAGTGTGTTTGTCTGTTTTTCTCCCTAGCTGAGTATTGAACAGGCCCAGGCTGTGGCAGAGCAAGTTGAGATGAAAGCGAAGGTGGTGCAGTCTGAAGTCAAAGTAGTGACCACTAGACATAAGAAGGCCTTGGAAGAGCGGGAGTGTGAGCTGCTCTGGAAGGTATGCACCCTTACATTTGTGGTTTGTGCTGCTGACAAGTGATTTTCAAACTGAAAAAATACTTAAACTACTACACAGCCAGATTCTGATATCCAAGGAAAACTGCAGGTTTCCTTAACGGGAGCTGCTGGTGGGGTTTTTGCAGGGGCTGCTGCATCCTCAGAGCAGTGCAGCCCCACCTGTGGGCTGGGCGCTCCCCCTGCTGGCCCAGCAGCTGCCCTGAGAGGAGATCTGCTCCATAAACAATGTCTTCAAAATATCTTTAATGTGCTGCTCTAGAATCAGGTGCATAGTATAATCAGTTTCCCGATCTGCTTCTCATAAAGGACAGGAGCAAAGCTGTATATCCCATCCATTTTTTTTTTTTTTTAGAAAGACTAGCAGAAATTCTGTGAGACCAATTTCATTGTCCCCATCCCTAAAAACCTTTACTCTCAATCAAGGTAGCATCCTCCCTCTAATTATTTTTTTGGAACTAGTACAAGAAAAGAGTACTCTCCAGCAAGAATATCTGCACAATCCTGAACTGATGGGCTCGTTTCAGCCAAAATGCGTGTGTGGTATTTTGAGAGGAGGAAAGGAAGTAACAGGCAAGTTTCTTATTCCAGAAAAGTAACTTAATGGTCATGGCTTTTCTCTGCTTGTTTAGCACAGATTAGTTTGGATTGGCTGTTTGCATCCCTCTTGTAGAATTGAACAGGAACACACTCTCAGCTGTAGGATTAGGACTTTTAGATCACCAAGTCAAGCTGACTTGTCCGATGACCCCATGACTGCTATAGTGCTAAAAGGGAGCAATAATGTTTGGTCAAGATGGGAAAGGTTTATGAGTAAACCGAGACTGCTCCTATAACAAGCAGTGGCACCAGAGAGTGCAGCTGGAAACCAGGTGCTGTGTGGCTGCTGCCTGTACTGCAGAGCTGGGCAGGATGGCACATACGTGTGCTTGGCAAGGTACAGGCTGCCAAGAAGCAGTGCCATTCTGCTAGGGCGTTTCTCCCCTCTTCTCCAGCAACATGAATTGGAACAGTAATTTCCTGGTTTAATATCTGTTGCCAGCAAAATGACCACTCTGGTAGAGGTTTATTGTATAGAACTGCTCTAGCTACAGTGAGACTCATCCCCTGCAAGAGAAGCTTTGTTTTCTTTTGTAAGTGTCACTAACAAGATTAAAAATGCATTTTATATAGTTAGTGTACTCTGAAGGCTGCTTTTTCTGAGGTTTTGGATCAAGGGAGATGAGTTCACTTTTCACTGTTAACCTTCCCCAGGAAGCTTGGCAGCTTTCTCTTTTAAGGTATTCCTAGTACAGGAGGAGTAAGAGCTGCCCCTAAGCTCTTTTTATCCCATGGTGCTGTACAAATGCACTTTTTGGGAATATCTGCACTGAGAGCAAGTTCTCTTTAAGTTAGAAAACATTATTTTAAGAAGAAAATATGGTGATAAATTATTTTAGCAAAACAGAGTCGAACAAGCTCTTGGATCAAGTATGCTAATAAACAATTTTTTTATACTAGAGCTGAGTCTAAGGATTAAGCTGAGACCTAAGATCAATTTGTCTTGGACATCTATTGGAAGAAGCATCTCCAATTCTTTTTTTACAGTTTGGTAAAACCTGCATACCTGAACTTACAGCATGTTTGTACATATGTTATGTAGTCAGTGTCTAACCAAGGGGTGTTCAGACATTGAGTCTTCCTTCATTAAAATGCATTTCAGTTATTGTTCTGCAGCCAAGCAGATATTCAGACATCAGGAAACGTCTTCGCTTTATTGTTGCAAAAGTACATGTCACATTAGTTTTACAAAGCAGGTGTCTTTGTCAGATGGTCCTAAGTGCTTTTTCACATGTAAAGGTAGACACAGGCTTATATAGATGAGTTACAAAACAACCATTTTTGCACCAATTGCAGTCCCTCAAGCAGGGACTGGCAGCAACCTTCTGTGTTATTTGAAGTGACGTTTACAAAGCATTCTGTTTTAAAGCACGAGCTCAGCATGACCGCCAGTATTTACAAGAAACTATTAAAATAATTGGACCCTAAAAATCCCTGGAGATAGATGTCTGCTATTATCCAGTCACATGAAAACAGTTCTGGCGCGAAGGGGAATGACAGGAGCCCACGTGCATTAGCTGATGCTGACTCCCAGCCTCAGCTCTGTGGGACAACAACCCACCGTCTGAAATTGGTCTCAGTTCTGGTTAGTGAAGCCTCAGCCTCTGCTCTTCTTGAGAGGCTGCAGTAACCTCTGTCTTCCCTGGGGGCTAAATGGTGGTGTGCCTGTGGATGATCTGTCAAGTACCTTGCAACTAGAAAACAGAATACCATTTGGGGAAGCAAATAATTACTAGTAAGCAAGTGATTCTTGCTTTCGAATGTCACTCTGATGCAGCAGATCTGCAGGGTAGGAATGTATGGTTTTGCCTGGAGGGTAGGAGAGACTAATAATCCTACATTTGGATAAATAATTAGTTTTCCTTGTTTCTTCTTGTCTACATCGTGGCTTTTGGATGTTTGTTCTGCAGCTGTGTGTCAACATGCCGTAGCAACTCTCCAACTGGCTTTTATGTAGAAGGGAGACTGGAGGAAATCTGTGTTCTGGTCTGTCTTTCCTGATGTAAGTGTGCTTTTCTCTCCCCCGTTTCCTACAAGGTGGAAAAGATTCGCCAAGTCAAGGCCAAGTCACTCTACTTGCAAGTTGAAAAGTTACGTCAGAACCTAAACAAGCTGGATAACACCATTAGTGCTGTACAGCAGGTCCTGGAGGAGGGTCGTACCATGGATATTCTTCTGGCTCGGGACCGCATGCTGGCTCAGGTGCAGGAGCTGAAGAACGTCAGAGGCCTTCTCCAGCCACAGGAAGATGACAGGATCATGTTCACCCCTCCTGACCAGGCATTGTATATGGCCATTAAATCTATGGGCTTTGTCAGCAGTGGGGCTTTTGCTCCCTTGACCAAAGCCACGGGGGAAGGTCTCAAGCGTGCGCTGCAGGGCAAGGTGGCCTCTTTCACCGTGATCGGCTACGACCACGACGGGGAGCCTCGCCTTTCAGGGGGTGACATGATCTCTGCAGTGGTCATGGGCCCAGATGGAAACCTTTTCGGGGCAGACGTCAGCGATCAGCAGAACGGAACCTACCTGGTCAGCTACCGTCCCCAGCTGGAGGGAGAGCACCTGGTGTCCGTGATGATGTGCAACCAACACATTGAGAACAGCCCCTTCAAAGTGGTGGTGAAGTCTGGGCGCAGCTACATCGGCATCGGGCTGCCGGGGCTGTCCTTCGGCAGTGAGGGAGACAGCGACGGCAAGCTCTGCCGCCCCTGGGGGGTCAGTGTCGACAAAGAGGGCTACATCATTGTCGCCGACCGCAGTAACAACCGCATCCAGGTGTTCAAGCCATGCGGGACCTTCCATCACAAGTTTGGCACGCTGGGCTCCCGGCCGGGCCAGTTCGATCGCCCTGCCGGTGTGGCCTGTGACATTTCGCGTAGGATTGTCGTGGCCGACAAGGACAATCATCGCATCCAGATCTTCACGTTTGAGGGGCAGTTCATTCTGAAGTTTGGGGAGAAAGGAACAAAGAACGGGCAATTCAATTATCCATGGGATGTGGCTGTCAACGCAGAGGGCAAGATCCTGGTCTCTGACACGAGGAACCATCGTGTTCAGTTGTTTGGGCCCGACGGTGTGTTCCTTAACAAGTATGGCTTCGAAGGGGCACTCTGGAAGCACTTTGATTCCCCCAGAGGTGTGACATTCAATCATGAGGGCCACTTGGTAGTGACGGACTTCAACAACCATCGCCTCCTGGTCATACATCCAGATTGCCAGTCAGCACGCTTCCTGGGCTCCGAGGGCACCGGGAACGGCCAGTTCCTGCGCCCGCAGGGAGTGGCCGTGGATCAGGAAGGGCGCATCATTGTGGCCGACTCCAGGAACCACCGGGTGCAGATATTTGAGTCCAATGGTAGCTTTTTATGCAAATTTGGCACTCAGGGAAGCGGCTTTGGTCAGATGGACCGTCCTTCAGGTATAGCTGTCACCCCTGATGGCATGATTGTTGTGGTCGACTTTGGAAACAATCGAATTCTCGTCTTCTAATCTGTGTTTGAATTAGGAAGAAACTGTCTCAGGGAAATTCTTCTAAGAGAAAATGAAAAAAATACAACGTTAATTCAAACCTACCTCATCTTTAATTTTTTTACAGATGAATGTACTTACCTTTTCTGCAGGGAGTGAGCCTGTAAAATTGAATTCTATCTACCTCATTGTCCTCCCTTCCCTCCCCGGTTTCTTGCCCCCTCCCCATCCCCACATACTCATAGTTCAGAACGTTTTACCTCTTTCCCCCCGATGGGGTTTCATGCACAAACAAGTGTTGCTGTGCACATTAGGTGGTTTGTGTGGTGAGTTCTGTTAGACTAAGCCAGGAAAGGCGCTATGTAACTTTTTAAGTGGAGAAAATGGTAGTAGGTGTTTGTAGAGAATTTGTGTTCTTGACCATTCTGCAGTTCTGTGGGTGGGGACATGGGAGGGAGGGACATTTGTTGTTGGTTTGGTTTTTTTGTTGTTTTTGGTTTGTTTTTTTTTTTTTTTTATTGCTGCTGCAGCAGAGAACTTTTTCCCGTTCTCCTTTTTATACCTCAGTGTGTTTGATTTACTGGCGAGCACAGCATCTTGTTCCCAGACAACTTTGAACGTTTTGTGAAAGTGAGTGGAAGTCATTCACCAGGAAGAGCAAGTTTGCATCTTTTTTGGCATTTCTCTGTATTTTTTTACTAAAACACAGTAATTTAACAGCACAAAGTGAAGCTGATGAAAATGCACAAAAATTCTTTTAAGTTTAAACCAAATTGTTCGTTTTAGTGGCTTAGTGCGGTCATTGTAAAGTTAAGATAAAAAGCAAGGCTTCCTTTAATGTATCCTGTTGTTGAGAATTTCATTTTTACCCCTTTTCACCTGAAAGCTAAATTAGTTTGAAAAAAGTTACTGTTTCTTTTTATCAGTGCCCCTAATCTGGGAAACAGAGGAGGTTATAAGGAGCACTGAAACAGGGAAAATCAAGACCTTTTGATTTACTTTCTTTCTGAAATGACTAGCGTTTTTTGCCCCTCCCCGTAGAGTGACTTTAAGGGAATAACGTTTGATTTTGTTAGAACAGAAGTGGTACCTTTTTCCAAAAGTAAGAAATAAGCACAGCTTTGGAGATTCAGGGTGTGTTTTGGAGAAGTCAACAGTTGTTTTGCTTTGTTTTGGGTTTTTTTGTTTAGAGAGGATTGCAATAACTCTATCAGTGATGAGGTTTTGTTTTGGTTGTTTTTTTTTTTCATCTTCTGGCTTCCCCAAAGAGCTGGACTGAAGATTTTGAGAATGTCTTCTGTAGCTTTTAGGGTGGGTGGGGTGGGCCTGTAACTCCCTGCTGCAGGATCTCTGGCTACAGATCCAAGTGAAGAATTACCAGTACCAGCTAAAGGCAAACTGCATCGAGGTGAAACTTTGCTGCTTTTTTCCCAGGGCAGTACCAAAGAATTCTGTGTAAAATTAATGTATATGATCCTTAAAAGCTTGGAGGCAGGGGAAGTTTGCCCTTTAGGGGATATAAAAACAGGTGTTCTGAGAAGCAGAAACTTTTGGGGAGAATAGAGATCTCTTTAGCAAAACGTGACTTTGAATCCCTGGGAGGATTTGGTTTTATTCTTCGATTTCTTGCATTCCGGTTTAGCTGTTCATGCAGATATGGTCTCTACACATCTGTAGCTTCACCCTCTGGTGTTGGCAAAGGAGAATTGTTTAAAGTGGGAAACAGGGCTCTTCTGCAATGCAAAAACTCATGTGTCAGTACTCTTGGGTTTGGAAGTGCCATGGGATTTACCTTACTGTTTGCAAGAGATCTCCGAAATGTAAACATGGTCATTGTTGAAAAGTCTGAAGAGCCTTAACCATCCTCCAAGGAAAGGGTTCATCTCTCTGCCAGCCACCATGCACAAAAGTGACCTGAGGTTGAAAGGCTCTTTACAAGTTTGTGAGAAATCACAAGGTGCACTTTCCTTCTTGCTGCTTTTCCCCTCCAAGGAGTGTTAACTTTCTGGGTTTTGTAGAAATACCGATGATGTGTGCAGACAGAGAGAGCTGCCACTTTAGAGGAGGCTTAAACTAAAGGACCAGAAAGAGACAAGAAAGATTCATGAGATGGCAAAACCTCTTTCAAAAGAAGGGTGAGGAAAACCACCTAAGTTAAATGGCATAAAACAACTGTGCTCCCTTTCAGCCAAAGCCTCAAGGAAGCAGACTCTTCAAAGCAGTGTGTTTCAGTTAGGCTTAATCTTAGGATGGCATGGTTTAAAAACAGTCTTGAAAGGATAATCTTTTATACGGATGTCTGTCATTAAATTTCTGTGGCCACACAAAATGTGTATGAGAGAGCGCTAGTTTACCTTCAAGTTTTGCAAGTTCTGCCTGCATACACGCCTCCCTTCTTGGGGGTGGCCTACAGTTGTGACAGATGTCCATGGTTGTTTTGTATTATTCAGCCCAAGAATTATTTGCAACTTGGGCTGTGAAAACTAATAGCCTGCAAGATGTAGATACCAAAGAAAATTGGTTTTAAAAGCTTTAATGTTTTGTCTGCAGTGTCCTTGCATTTATCCTATCATATCTTAATGAAAATGGCAGGTCTCTTAATACTTTGACCAGAGTGGCTGACAGTGCTGAAGTGTCCTAGAAATGCTCTTGTGCTTAAATGCTTGTGGCGTTTGCCCTTCTCTGCAGCTAGAAGGGAGTTGTTTTTCCAGGCATTAAAAAAAAGTGAAGTGTGCAGTCAGGATTGTGTTGAACTGGAGGAACGTTTTGCCCCCCCAGCCTGCACCGTGTGGAAGGTGACAGACACTGAAGCTGCCCTTTGCTGTTTTGAATGGAGCCATTGCACAACCCCGCAGCCCAGCTCAGTCAGGAAGAGGAATGACTTGAACTCTTTTTAAGTTGCTGTCTATTTAACTCATAATTTAGTGGGATTTGCTTGCAAACTGAACCTGGAGTGTTTGACCTCGTGTTGGGGAGCTTTTTCGTTTTAAAAACACTACTATTTAGCTACCCAAAAGAATTCCTTATCTTTGTGATAAATAGTGCTAAGCACACTTGGTCTCATTGAAAAGTGGTAGTGTAGCTTATAAAATGGAGTGTTTTATATGCAATGAAAAAAGTAGTGCTAATATACAATGCCAACATCAGATGCCCCATAGGGGCCTATTAAAAAGTAATATACTTAAATGAGATTCAAACCTTGCTCTGCTTTTCCATGCATGTTCTCAGGTTAATGCCCCAGTATGACAACATGCATGCATGCAGAGAGGAAAAGCAAGGCTTGGAAGCTGGATTGCAAACCAAACAAGCATTCAGAGTAACCTTCTTAACTAGGGGAAATGGCCTGGAGAAGGGTGAAGTGAGTGTGTGCCTCTTCATTGGGGAACAGCAAATGTGGGTGACAGAGCTGTCTTCTACTAGAACTCCCAAAGGATTTTCTCTATGCCGTGTTAAACCAGTGGCTCTCTGCAAACCTTTTGCTTGACAAAATGTTATCAGCAATCAGTGTGGCTGGTTTGGGTATATAAAGCAATCTTGTCCTTTCTTAGAATTATTTAAGCAGGAATTTTAGTAGCAAGCTGAAGCAGATTCAGTACTTGATAATGCAGGTCCTTCAGATAACTCACTCCTTTTTATTTAGTACCTTTTAAATATAACTTATTTAAGGAAGTCCATAAACCTTAAACTTTTAAAGAAAGCAAGGGAAGGAAGATAACACCTGAAAACTAATGCATGTTAGGGCCAGACATAACCAACTTGGGAGAAAGAACAAGTCACTTGGATTTGGCATTCCCTTGGAATTGAAGGAGAGTGGGCCCAGTTTGTTATGTTACAGTTAAACCAAAATTAATTTCTGAAGAGAGCAGGTTTATAGGCTCATCTTGCCATAACTTTGATAATAAGATTTATTTGTTCAGTTCTAGTTTAAAAAAATATTGTGCCAAAGTTTTGTTTATTTTTTAAAGGAGTGTAAGCCAAATGGTGCCAAAAAGGTAATAGGGTATTTTAAAGTAGAGATATTTAGACAAACAGTTTGGAACTGTATAAAAAAGGAACACTGGTACTTGCGTTAGACAAATATTGTACCTTTGGTCTCTTGGGAGTTTGAAACCGTTTGCTGTGGTACAAAATGCACAACTAGAGATGCCACTATCTTTTGCTTGAAGTTCTACCTCCATTTGCAGAAGTAAATCATCTACCTCAATTTAGCATCAGACAGGTTTGGGAAATAGCTGAGAATCTGCCTGGGGGGAGGATTCATCCTGCCTGTTGGAAAAGCATTTTAATTGAAAGAGATACTAAGTGTGTACTATGTGGTGACTGCTTGCTTTTGTTTGCTTTTGTTTTTGCTGCCTGCCTATGGAGATATTAAGCTGCCCTCACTAGAGAATCTGTAAATAAAACCAAATGTTCAGGCAAACTGGACTGAGACCTGAAATGCTTTTGAGTTTGTTCTGGTTTCACTACGAGGTATGGAAGTGTAAACTTTTGTTCAGTATTATGACACTACTGGCTGACGTGACATATTTCATGTTCATTTGCAGTGTTCTTATGTCCGTAAGACCTTTAGGTCTTCTCTCTACGAGAGAAAAACTACGAGAGAAAAAATGCATGCCTACCAATGGGTCCTGTTTGGGAAGACTGGTGTTATGATTGCTGTAAACACAATGCTATACCAAATGCTTGAAGGGAATAAGGTCCTGATTTTTTATTTTATTGACTTGGTGATTGTATTAGTAGCTTGCTTGACTCAATGGGATTTTTTCCACCATGACAAAGCAATCAAGTTCCTACTCCTGGAGGGCAGCTTAGATTCAGACACACTCAGGAGAGGCAGTTTAAAACCAGTGTCTTGGGGTTTTAGGCAAGTTTAGTAGTGACGTGCAACATACCCCCTGTTGTACCTATGGAGTAAAGTTGCAGAAGCACATTTTCAGACTACTCTATTGGGGGGAAAAAAAAATCCTTTTTCCTCCCCAGTTCATATTAAGGGGTGGCAGAAGTGGGTACAGGAGACCCCTAATAACAATAGGCTGTGTTGGGTTTGGTAAATGTTATGGTGGGAAATGTACATTGATGTCTCTAAGTGATCTTACGGGTTAACAAACCAGACTGGCATCTTTTTCCATCATTGTTCAACTAATAATGGTTCTAAAAGTGCTTTGTGTACCTGCATGGTCTTAGACCTTCTATTAATGATTGTATCAACTTACAAACTCAGGTAGATAATTTTTTTAAGCTCTTTTCATGGAGCCTTACTGACTGAATGTTAAGTGTCTGTGTACTGATGTAGTTAAGTAACTTCCTTTTGAACTACCAAACTAGTTTAAAAAAAAAAAAGTCCTTTTATAGGTTTGTAGAGTACTTTTCAGACAATGTAGTAGTTTTTCCTTCAGAGGGAGAGATGCCTGTTTCTGGGTTTTGTTTTTAGGTTTGGTTGGTTGTTTGTTTTTTGTTTTTTTTTTTCCCTAAAATGACTAGGAGTTTTTTAACTAGTTTGTAAGGTTTGCTTAGTCACCTGAGTTGGTGGGGGTTTCTTACATCTGTGACTCTTGTTTGTACTGTGCATTACCTGTCATGCCCTGCTCACTTCGTGCACAGGTCCTTGGAGGAGCTGAGGGTGTTGAACACTTGCCTGAGATTTAACTCAAATAGAAATTGCAAGCCTGGAACAAAATGAAGCTCAGCCCCATGAAACCAATGTCAAACATGCTTTTTTTTTCTCTCCCCCCCATTTAATTGGCTGTAGATGTATGCCCCATCTTACAAAATTTTAACTACTGATTTATAAGTGGCATTGCCTTGGTGCAAGTTTGCATTGGGATCCAGGCTGATCTTGTCATTCTTTGGATGTTGGGCATCTTGAGTTGATTTGGTTTTTTGGTTTCCTCTTCTGTTATTTCTTTTCTACTTTAGTTGACTAATCATGCTGCTCTCCTAACAATAATAAAGTATCTCAGGAGGACAGACAGTGCTCTGCTTTTAATGAGCCGCTCAGAGCTTTTGTATCTAATTGAAAATGAGCCAGGCTGTGACAAGAATTGCCATGCTCCAAAAAGGGCATCACATTTCTACTTGGACAAAAAGTGATATAATTTTTACTTGTCAGATGTTGAGTACTGCAGAGAAGAAAGCATGACAGGTTATGTGCAAACTTTTACATAGAATAAGTGAAAAAAATGTTAGAACCCTTGTGTTAATGGAGGCTTCTGAATGTATCTTTGAATGTGGTCCATAGGGAAGGCTGAAGGATGTAGCAAGGAGACGATGTATCAGCTACTGGCAGCCTTAAAACAAAGTCAGTGTCTCTCTGGACTTTAAAATGTTCCTATGCAGTTTATTTTATTTTTGTTTAATCAAATAAATGTGAGGTTTTTTCATGGCAACTCTGTGTGTGTGTGTGTGTTTCTGTACTACCCAGAAAAAGTCTTCTCTTCTATGAGGATGCAAAAAAGAAAAAGCCCCTCTTCATTGTCTGTGCTGTTAGAAAAAATTGCTCATTGTCATGGCTGGAGGAAAGAGTTGTGATATTGAACTCACTGTTTCAAACGCCATGCTTTTTTTCCAGTATTTTGCCAGAAAGTTTCTGGTTTAACTTTTTCAGGTCCATTTCTAGGTTTCCATTCCTTCACCTTGGCAACTGAAAGAATGCTTCTTCTGCATGGCAGTGTAAAGCAAAGCCACCAGAACATTCAGTAGGTGTCTCTGGCATCTTACAGGGCAGGCTGTCAACAAAAGCTGGGTGAGTGGAAAGCTGTCCTCTTTCTTCACTACCTTGGAAAATGTTTAAAAAGAAATGGTGAGCATAGGAAGATGCTCTTTAAGGAAGGTTTGAGAATTAAAGCCGCTGACTGAATTCCCAGTATGGGTAGCAGTGGAGGTGGATTCCAGGTTCTGGAAGTGCTGGCTGCTTTAGCTTTTCAAAGCCAAGATTCCTTCTGGGCCTTTACAGCTGTAGGGCTCTCAGCACCATGCTGTGCTCTATTCATCAAAATCCTTCACCAGGCCATTGCTTTCTTCCTGCTGGAGCAGCTGGCAGCAGGTCAGCAGTACAGAGCTCATTTCAAGTGGGAGGGAGGGAGAGAGAGAGAAGGCCCTGTGGAGGTGGGGACAAAGGCTGCCCAGGTGACCTTGTCCAGCTTCCTCTATTACTCTATATTCCCTTGGCTCCTGTGTGCCCTCTTCCTGAAGACAGCAGGAACCCAGCAGCTCACTGAACACCAGGAGCTGGCTTAGGACGCTGCTGAATGAGTGCTGTTCTTGCACCCAGGGCCATGGGCGGAGCTAAAGGCTCTGAGGAGAGAGAACAGCAGTGGTGCAGGAACAGTGCTGAGGTAGCGACAAGGCTTATGGTGGGTGGTGGGGGAAAAAAGGGAATGCACCCTCTTTTTCCTGCTGTGGGAATATGAGCCAGTGCATGGCTGCAGAGGAAGATCCTGGAGGTAAGGGGAGAGTGAGGGGATAGGGACAGGCGCCCTTTCCTTCAGGAAGTGGCCCAAACCAAACTGATAAGCATTATTGCATTTACTAACTTAGCCCACTGCTGAGCCTGGGCTGCTCATGCTCCCCCTTTTTCCATCAAAGGACAGTTCACAGTTTTACTTGACCTTCACTTCTTTCTTAACAGAGACTAAAAGCAACTGAGGGAAAAGGGACTGGAGGGAGAAGCCAGGTCCTTGGCTGCTGCCTCCCTTGATGTGTTTTGATACTTATTTTTTCTTTTCTGTTAATAGTGAACGATGGAAGCTGAAAGCCGTCATCAGCACTCATCCATCCCTCTGTGCGAGACAGCGCCACGGGCAGGGGGGAAGCGGCAGAGCTGCTGTGGGGGCTGAGCCGCCTCCGGGCACAGGAGCAGGCAGGGGCAGGGAGAGCTGGGGCCGAAGGCTGCGGCTCACGTGCAAATGCGGCTGCGATAAGATGTGCCTTATCTGGGAAACAACTGCATCCGTCATCGAGCCCGGGCACGGCGAGAGCATCTTTTGCATGTGAATGCCCCGCATTCCTGGGGGGGCGGGGAAGGGCGGGGAGGAATCTTCTCTATTCAGGGCCCGGGACCACACAGGGAGCATCTCGAACCTTTTGTATTTAATCAGTCAATCTACTTTGACGTAACGGATGTATCCGCTCCCTTTCTTCCGTCTTTCAGAAAGGTGATGGCTACCTACTTTTTCCTGATACGTTTTTTATTCCTAATGTTTCTAAACTGTTTGCCCCTACCTGAGGCCAGGGGTGCATTGCACCTCCTGCAGTGATAGAAAAGTTCCTGGAAAAGGCAGCTACGGGGTTGTTATTCTGAAAGGACTGAAAAGCAGTGCAGGCAGTTACCTGACACGAGGGAGAGTGCAGGTCTCAAGCTTGCTGCTGGACTGCTTCCTGCTGGAGACACACTCCACAACTCGCACTTTCATACACTTGCTGTTGTTTCTGTCCGCTGGTTTCTGCAAGATGGCAGAGACAAACCCAGGGCTGTCCTGCTGCCGCCTTCTCCTGGACACTGCATTACCTCAAGCTCACGTTACTGCGAGCAGAGGCTGCAGGCCCCACAGCCCAGTGCTGCTTGGAAAAGTGACCTTGGTGCTGGCTGGAGGCAAAGTACAACAGCAGCAGCACAGGGAGATAAGGTGGAAGCTCAGCTCTGTGCTGGAGATTATTAGGATAGCTGAAACGGCACAAAACAGCCCTGGAGGGACTGTGAGGAGAAGTGCTGGGCTCCTTGCTGGGCTCCAATTATCTTATGCCTGCATTAAGTCCCAAGGTAGGATGGCCCCTCCCCTCCTGTGCTCCCACCAAGTAACCCAGAGGAGGGTCCTTCATTATGCTGCCATCTTCGTTTGAGTAAAAGGTAGAATTTTTTTTTTGAAAGAAAGTATTCCTCTACAGTGGAAACTAGATTTAAAAACTGCCAAAACCCAACCAAAAAAAAAAAAAAAAAAAAAAAAAAGGAAAAAGCTCCCACCAAAAACACCCCATACCTAACAACAACAAAATGAACAAACAAAAAAAAATAACCCACACACAAAAAAACCCCCAAGAAACCAAAAGCAATGAAACAAAAAAACCAAGTAACACAAACAAACCCCAAACAAAAAAAAGCCAAAACAAACCCCAACTTTTTCCTTATAGCCAGGCACACACTTCCACTGTACCTGCACCATTACATGTTTCTGCTGGGCAAAGGAAAACCAGGGAGAGGAAAAAAAAAACCCAAACCAAACTAAAAGGCCAACAGAAACAGGTTCCCTCTTCTTTGAGGAAGAGCATGGCTCATATGTGTCAAAACAGCAGCCAACACAATAGTTCAGCTGCTATTTCAGCAGGACTTTAGTTCAGGTAAATGGTTCTCTCCACTCACTGCTCTCCCCTCTTATTCTATTCAAAAAGAGCTGAATTACACACTTGGATAACCTTTTTTTTTGGTAAATAAACTACCACTCCCATTCAAAGCAGCTACCAACCTCCCATCATTCATGAAATAACCTTTACAAACAAGTTTTTGGTTTACATCTTTTATTAAAAATTTACATAAACAAACACACTCCAGCAATTTGGGTATTCAGGTGTCCTAGGTTAAAAAAATATACAAAATCCCAAGCCCTCATGATCAGGGCAGCAGCAGGTTAAAGCACAACCTCACTTCCTTTGAACAGTGGTGAAAGCTGGCATCTGAATGGGCTGGAGTGAGTGGACTGGCTGGAAAACAGGCTTTTTCCGCATGTCAGAGAGTGTTTTCACAGAAGGGAGCAGCTGGTTCCTCTTGATGATCTGCAATGCCAGCTGCGTGTTACCTACAAGACAAGTTTCCATTAAAAAACCCAAAATACCATTTTATAACACATGAATTACTGTTCAGGGACAGAGCTGATGAGCCAGCCCTGGGCCCAGGCCAGGTACAGCAGCAGTCCTTCTTCTCTACTGAAATGCTGACATGGCCAGGAAAAGCAGTAGACAACAGTAAATTTGAAGAAAATAGTTTTGATTGAGTCCACCTATCCTTAACTGAAGACCTCACGCTTTTACCTCAGAGCTGGAAGATGCCAAAGCACCTTCTAATTTCCCAAAGGACACCTCTTCTCTCTCCCAGCTGCACAGCGAGGCTCTAGCTCTCACACAAAATGCCCTCACACTGTGACATTGCAGGCAGAAATGCAAATGCCAAGGGGACAAAACATGTTTTTAAAAGAAATATGATTTTCAACCGTATGTATGGCCCATCAAATAACCACCAATATAAATGGAAAACTTACTCTTCATTAAAAATTAAACTTGTAAAATTACAGGAGAAAAGACACTGAGTTCTGAGGACAGTGTTCCTCCCTCATACTTCTTTTCCACTGAAGTTTTCATTTCAGAGGAGCTGCACCATTTTGTTGTCATTTATAGAACAAAAAATGTCTTTAGCCTCTTTCCGTTATATACTTGGAAGGAGGTGAGGGATGTAAATCCCACTTCCTACTCTCTTCTGCTCTGTACATCGTTGTTGCGGAAATAAAGGTTCCCAAAATTCTAATTTAGAGACATCTTTGTAAGAAAAGCTTTACAGAAGTCTCAATTCCAAATGCAAATGCTCAAATCCTCTGCCTGCCTGCAATGCAACATCACTGAAGGGGAACAGGCACACAGAACATTTCACAACACTTGGATATTAAGTGCCCCTCAAGGGGCACAGGTCCACAACCGAGACAGCTTCAACCAGCAGCTGCACGAGGTCTGCTCACACTGCAGAATTCAAGTGCAACTTTTCCAGTTTCCCATTATGCAGAGCTTTTCCCTCATACAAACACAGTGAACCTTCAAAAGGAAGCATTTTGGAAGAGACAGTTATCATTATTACAAGCTTTGCTGCCATACTTGCTACACAGGCCTTGACAAGGCTTCTTTGGGAAACCTGGATTGTGGTTGCCTTTTAATGGAGAAAGCTTTCCAAACCCTCTTTTTAGTATAAACCTCATCAAGGGTTTCACTGAGCCTATCTGAGACCACTGACTTCTGCACAAAAAGTATAGAAAACTTCAGCTCAGGAAATGAGTGTTTAGGAAGTCTGGAGTGTGTGAGAACAGGATGGCAATAAACTATGGAAGTGAAGGTGCACATGCATGGATCCACAGCAGTGTAAAATGGAGCCGAGGCAGGGCCTAAAGGGTGTCATTCAAAATACTGGCACAACTCTATATGGAGTAGGAATGATGACTACTGCCCTCCTCCCTTTGTATCCCAAATTTAGGTTGATGGAACATTTCCCAACTTACCATTCTGTAATTCAAGATACACAGCCAGCAGGATGGCCTCTGGAGGGATCTCTTTGGGGTGGATCAGTGAAGCAGCCTTATTGAAAAAGAAGATGGTGGGGAGGAAAAAGTGCTTAAGAGAAAGATCCGGCACAAACAAAGTGCCCCTTGACAAGATTGCTACCACCATCTCAGGTAATAAAACTAACAATTCATTAACTAAGATCACATTTTTTCAAACTAATACACTCCATCAGGTTTAAGCATGCAAGGAGAGACTACAAGATTCTCTAAATAGCAAGATTGTTTCACACTAATTAGCAGGACCATCTGCTGTGTGCTTGTGTTCATATGGATCTGTAATTCTTGGGCCAGACTAGTGTGGTTTCCTGGTGAGGTGACAGGTAAAGGTAACCTCCACTGCTCCAAAGTTCAGCATCAAAGTTAACAACAATCATTCATTAGTTTTCCATATACAACCATTTTTCAGCTATGAAGTCAATGAATTTATTGTAGATGCAGAGCCCCACTATATTTTACATCCATGGCTGGCCTTGGACTCCTTTGGGCTTTACACAGGTGTTACAGAGCCCAAGCACAGACACCTGCCTCATCATAAGAAGCCTCAGGAAGAAAAAGAACCAGACAACTGCCCTAAGTAGCTGAGAGCCTCAAGGATTTGAATCTGTTCACATGCACAACTACTGTGAAATAATTTGGAAGCTGCTGTTTCAGTTGGTAGCTCAACAATGCATCCAAGTAGTCTTCCTGACAGACAGGAATGGCTGCAAAAAGAAACATCATGACTGAAAGAGACAGGTCCCAGACATGAGAAGGACCAATTGATGTGACACAGGCTAAGTGGAGACAGCATTTCAAAAGCAGTACTTGAGAATTCTTGGGACAAAAGGCAGACAAGGAACAGAACTGCAGTTTGTTCTCACAGCTCTAAAGACAATAGTTCTGATGGTGAGTTATTAAATGACTAGGGAAAAAGCCTTCTCTGAAATATAACAATTACTACTAGACCATTAAAAAGACCACAAAAAAACCCAAATAAACCAGCAAACTTAGAAAATATGAAAAGGCTTCCTTAGTCACCTTCCACTGTTCTGACATGACCTAAGGAAAAGAAAATGCGGCATATAGTGGTACTGAACTTTTTACACAAGCAAGAAATTTGGAATTCTTCATTTTGTTTCTAATAGAGACTGCAAATAAGGAGTCTGTAAATAAACTTGGGCTGTGAAATCACCAGAATTTGCTGTGATCTAAATGGCACTTTTAAGGAAGTACATTTCTCCCTAAAGGTGCCTTGAGATTTGTTTTTCATACCTGATGAAGACACTTTCGAGCTTTGTCATATTCACTCCTCAAGCAGTAAGCACTTCCAAGGTTAAATAACATCATTGTTCGTGCAGACGTGACCGAACTGGGGTAACACTGTGGTGTCTGCTTGCCAGCTGCAATGAAAAAAAAGTAAAAATCTTTTTTCTCTTACACTTCTATTCCAACTGGCCAAGTAAGTTCTTGTACTCTGCTGAATACAGTGGTTGGTACTTACAAGACTCCATTGCCTCATTCTCTCCTTTGTCAGACCCTGCAAAGAAAAAAAATACCAAAAACAAACCCTGTCATATTCTGTGACCTTTTTTAAAGGTTATTACAAAAATAATACAAAGATACAAATTTTCTGCTTTCTTCATGGTCTGACATTAAAGAGGGAAAACAGATCAGTTTGCTCAAGAGTTTATGTCTTGAAGATAGGAAGTCTTAAATGTGTTGTGCTTTTAGATTTGCAGATGAGTATAGGGAAGTTAAACTGCAGACATGTCACTGGAATCAGAGCTCTGTAGACTTCACTATACAGATGGGTTCTGAAGTACTTTCCTCTTACAGAATACACAGTCTTGCCAAGAAGACTAAGATACAGATTAACTAAGTTCTCCCCAGTCCTGTATCACACTAAGGTGGATTCCAAAGCAAAGCCTGGTTTAAAGACCAAAAAGGTGAAAGAGATGGTATGAAACCCAAACTTAACCATAATAGCACATTTAACAAAAGCAGCTTTCCAAAGTTTCCTTCAAACAAGTCAGAATACCACAATATACAGTCCTATTGATGCTACAGAATTAACCATTTCAGAGGAATGACAAACAGGGAAAAGACACACAAAACACAAAGTAGGAACTGAAGCCAGGAAAATAAAAACACAACAACAAACCCACAAACAACACTCTCCCCCACCCTGCAATAACCTACAGGTCTTAAAACAAAATGTCTTAATCATCATTATATTTGTGTCTAGAAAGTTACAGCAGGAAGGCAGCTGAAAGCATAACCAGTTATAATGAAGTGTGGATGCATTAACCTTGATCCTGCTCATTTGAAGAGATCCCAAGGGAAACATCAGTGACATTCTCAGGGTTCAAGTGAGTGATGGCATCAGATATTCTGTCTAGAGAGATGAGAGCTTCTGCTGCATACAAATGCCCGAGAAACCTACAACAGCGAAGGGTTAGGGTACAAATGTCAGCACAGCAATCCCCACAGTTTGTTATGTGAGTCAAGCAATGCAGTTTTTAATGTGAGCACATGGGAACTATTACTGGGAACACTTGCATGGAAATTAACTTGCTCATAAGGTATTGTCATAATACCCAGTTCTACCATTTACTGCTTTTAGGCACCAAAGTTATTAAAAAAAAACAACACCTGAATAATGACAATTCATCCATGCACAGGAATTACCATTCCACAGTGAAAGTACCTTGGTGTGGCTTTATTCACAGAATTAAGAAAAGCTACCCCAGAATATTAATATATCTACAATTTAAAGTGTTACATGACTTTACATTCAATAAAAATGTATTTTCCTGGGACCAAGATACACACCTCTTTGTCTTTGCAAAAAACCTGTCATTTAGCATTTCCTTCATTACATAATGGTAACACAAAATTATGTGTTACCTTGCAAACTCCTCAAAGATCCTGCTAATACAGTGACTGTGCAAAAGCATGAGCTCCTGCAGTAGTGTCAAGAACAGGAGCCAAAGAATTTAATTGGCATGGACCAGTTTAGAGCATGGTGCCAGCATATAAAAATAAGCATGAGTTACCTTTGCTTTCCACAAGTACATTACCAGTTTTGAAAACTGTTAGTACTGTAAAAACCTCTGCTATATTTTATCCTGTGTGTTAAATGCACAAAGTCAGAAGGATGGGGCTAAAGTTGCCTTTTTTGAATTTGTAGAGCTGTATGAGAACTGGGGGGTAGAAAAAGAATGCACTTTGAATATCCTTCAAAAAAGTACAGTGCCAAATGAGAGGTGAACAAGAGAAACTGAAGAATGGAACCTATATAAGCAGCAGTCGCAGCTGAAGTGACAAGTCCTGCACACACAAGATCTGGTACCCTGAGTGACTGAGCAAACCTTCCCCTCTGAGGCTGTAGTTTCATAAGTGACCTTTCAGCAGCGTGGGTTTGGGCTGATGTTGGCTACCCACAGCTGCACATCCCTGCCCCTTGTGCTGGGCCAACACAAGCACATGCAACCCTACAGTGAATCACAAGAGAGACCTAATGGTCCTGCTGCTGCATGGGACCCAGAGCTGGAGAAACAGCAACAGAAGCAGCAATAGATTCCAAATTATGTGGTATTCGTGCACAAAGGAGGGAATTCATGTTCCTGCGTGTCAATGGACACTTAGTCAGGGCTTCAACAAGAACAGGAGCAGGCCAAGCAATTCTTTGCATCAGATACAGAATTGGCAAGCAACTACAGACACTGGAAGTTTCAACTCAGAACTCTCCAGCAAAAAAACAGGGCTGAGGGAGAAGAAATGACCCCACCAGACTTACTTAAGAGACCCTGACAGCTTTGGTTGCTGTAGAAGTTTATCTGCATGATTCAATGCCATAAGATTATCCCCCAAAGCCAGAGCCACATAAGCACTGCACGCAAGGATCGAGCACCTGGAAGGAAACAGACAAAAAAAAAGGGGAGGGGGAGAAGCCATTATGTTAAATGGAGAATTCTGTGATTCCAAATACACTTGTTAAATTTTCTTTCTTGTTTAGTGCTAAAGAAATAAATCAAACTTTCAATAATGACTTCCCATCTAACTATGAAGTAAATGAGTTAGTGTTCATTATTTATGGGCTCAATTGTTCTACCAGTATAAACCAAGGATCACCATTGCGTGCTCAGTAAGATCTTGCAGTTTTCATCATAAATAACAGACTAAAAAAAGATGGACTTCACCATGTGTCATTTTTCTCATGGACAGTTTCCCTTTCTCACACTCTTGTTATTGGTCTTGCCTTGGACTCTCACTTGTACTCCTCTGCCCTCACCTTCTGTTGTAGAGAAGAGTAGCAGATTTCTAGATTTCTGTAAGACACAATCTACAGACACACAGTAGCTATCAATTAAGCTGTAATGTATTTCACTCTTCTATTGTACAATGTCTGCACACAGGGAGATAAACACTGGAGAATTTGGCATTTCCAGTTTTGTGTTCAGTTGAGAGCTGTAACCCTGTGCCAAGACTCTGACTGATCCATGGCATTTCGTTGCCATCACAGACTTTGCTTATCTTTCCAAAACCAGAAAATCTCTGGCAGTTCATCTAATGAAATCTGAACTACTCACATTTTCCATCTTCAAACAATAACCCCACATCAGGATGCCATCATTAGGCCAAGGTTCACACTTTGTAATAGCTCCCCCCCCTCACCAAACACTGTTCTTGGGGATATTTTCCACTTGGTAAAACATCATTCAGTGCAGGCTGCCTTGTCCTCAGGGCACAAGCCTCTGCCCATGATGCCCTGCTGTGAGCAGGACTCTGTTCTTCTCCAGGGAGGACAAGTGGATGCTCTGAGTGGGGTCACACGTTGGGAGTGATGGGAGGAGAGCCGTCAGCTCTCCCGCTGGTCGGCGGGCTATTATTGCGCCAACCTTCTGGCAACTGTCAAGCCTGCTTTTGGTCCAGCAGTAAGTCATGTAATTCATGACAGGACCTGGGGTGCCTTTATTCCCCTTTCCCAGGAGGCATGCTCCTTAATTATGCACAAGCAGGATAAGAAACTTCTCCAGTGTTTCCCCCTACCCCCCACTTCCTCTCCACCGTGCCCAGATGTCACATCAAATCAGAACACATACAAAAGGTTGAGAGAGGGAGAGGAAAGCTTCCCCAGCTCAAGTCCCAAACCTAAAATATTTCTCATAGGTTGTGACTGGGGAGGAGGATGGAATGGGGAAACAAAATTTTTGTAATAACAGCCTGCTTCTAACTAACCTCTTTTTGTCTCTGCCTCAAGGAAGTACACTTCTAAATCAGTAGAGATGCTGAGTGTCACCCTTAGTGCAAAATACCCTTAGACAGGTATTCAGTCAGGGCCTGCGGAGTTGGTTGCTACTGCCCTTTACAGCAATGTGTCTTACACTTCCCACAACTTTCTTAAAGCCTATTTTTATTTCTGCAAGTGTAAATTCGAATACAAGACGTGCTCCAATCACACAACAGGATGAAACCTACTCCTCTGCTCTAAGGACTAGTCATTATTTGGGCCACGTAAGAGCTAGCAAAAGCCTTCCGCAACAGCCATCTGAAGAGGAAAACATACAGGTTTCTTCCCCTGCAGTTGTGTTCTTGCACTTGGATCCATTGTTGAGTTGGCTGAACCAAATGCTCAGGAGAGCTGACAGCCAACCGGAGCAGAAGAATTGCACCACAAGGGAATAGACAAACTAGTTTTTCACCCCAGTCAGGATTCTGACAAAACTCCACAGGTCGCCTTTGAGCACGGCAGACTTCCAGCATCACCGAGCCTCCGCATGCCCTAAATAAAACTGCCTTTGCACTAGGAAAAAGAAAAATGTTTTTTTAAACTGCCAGATTATGTCAAACAGCCTCTTGTGTAGGTTTAGGCAACAAGATTTGTCAGCCCACACAGACTGCAAGTTTATGGAACCCAAACTCTGTTTCTGACTTGCCTTATTTCTCAGGGAAATTGCAAGTCAGAGCAAATCCAGTTCTTCAAAACTTAGTATGAAGGCACCAAAAATGACACTTCAAAACCATCAAGAGAACATCACTAATCTGAAAAAATTTCAAATAGCTAAGCCCAACAATGGATACAAACTATTTACTTTTTATGTTTCAACACAGGCAAACAATACAAAATATGAAGAAATACAGAATGCAGACTGAGCTTACTCCAAAGGGAACTTCAGCACCAGCAAAGGGGAGATGGGGAAGAACTACACAGTGGCTAAGAGTGAGGGAGAAGAGAATGAAACAGCTGTGAGTGATAATCATTGTAAGTTTCTAGTATTGTGACAGGGACAAACAGACCGCTGCAACCTTTAAATGGGTAACTGAGGCAAAACTGGGTGTGGAGAAAATGAATGATCAAATTATTCCTTTATCTGCTTTGAGGGGAAAAATTAAGGTTCTCACACAAAGACCTTCAATCTAGGGAGAATGACTACAACAAGGTCTATTGCTGTCCATCTCAACTTTTACAATAAAATCCACAAAATTTTCCAAATGTAGCACTGTGATCTACCAGAACTTCTTTACTCTTGATGCATCCTAACAGTGTTAGGTTGTGGTGTGTAGAACATAGCAGAGGCTGAGAGCAGAGCAGGACAACGTGCTTGTCCAAGGATAAGAAGCAGCAAGGAAAATTGTTTAGAACAAACTCAGAAGAAAAATCTGGAGTTTCTACTTCCAATGCATAAATTCTTAGCAATGATTGGTCTCCTCAGACTTTTAAAACCTTGCAGTTGAATTACTGCTTATTATGAGAATAGTCCACTCAACCAATTTGTGTACAAGCACCAAGCAATATATAGGACATGTAAACCTTTTCTAGATTATATTTTTAGCTTTTAAAAACTGTTCAGGGGCAAAGGTAAGTCAGGCATTTTCAACTCTTACAAGGATGCACAACTGTATAAAATCATCCAAGAAAAGCATTCACAGTCCCTTTTCAGTTCTAGAAGCAGGTTTTTCAGTCCAGTGACTTAGCAGGAAAAAACTGAACAGACACTTATTCCTTAGGATAATCCCTGACAACATCCAGAATCTTTTTTTCTTCATTTTCCCCGACTCGACAAGAATTTCCATTTTCTCACTTAGCTCCTTAGTGAGCAAGGCTACAGGAACACACTATTTACAATATAAATATACAAGATTACTATTTGAGTGTAACGTATTTTGCTTTTCAAAAATATCTTCAGAAGCTTAGAAATAGTTTCAGCAGAAACACTTTCTAGGAATGTGTAGTCCTCTAGATTAAACCAAAGCAGGTAGTAGGAGAGAAAAAAAATTTTTTTTAAAATCAATGCTTTTCCTTTCCTTATATGAATGAAGTTCTTTACCAGAAGCAGCTCACTGCTTCCTGAACTGCTAGGTTTTTCCTGACATGTTGTCAGATTTCATCAGTAGATAACAACAGATGATTGTGAAAGAAAAGACTACATATTAAAAAAAAAAAAAATCACAAAGTGACACCACGTAATTTTGACATGTGGCAGCCACATTTTCAACAGTCAGAAGGAGAAAAAACCCACAAAACCCACAAGCAACCCACATCACTGTTTTCAATCCAGCGTGTTTCATTTGGAGTAGTGCACTCTTGTACCACTTCAGAATAAATAACTGACGTCGCCTCACAGATTCCTCCTAAAGTGCTTTTAAATGAGTACAAGAAGATTTGCTACACATAGTGGAGCAAAGGAAAGGTTAAGCTGGTCATTATGAAACATAGGTTACCTGGGGTTAGGCTGAAACAGAGTGTTTACCTAAGAGTTCAAGTAGGAAATTACTGTATGCTTTGCCCATAATGGAAACTTAAAACAGATTTCTTTTTTCTAAACAGGTGCAAGCTTTATAGTAAGAGATTTTCAACAGGCTGGAAGCCACCTGAAACAAGTAACATTGCCAGTAAATGGTAATTGTTGGGGGAAAGTAAAGAGGCTCCAGACAATATGATACTTATTTACACACAAGTGAGTTATTCTATCTGGAGAACACTCAGACTCCTGAACAAGCAGTTTAAGGATCTTTGAGAACACATAAGGAATCTACAGTGAAATTTTACCTATGTTTTTGCATTGGGAGGAAGTCAAATGCCTGGACAGAGGCATTTTTACTTTCTATTTTATGCAAACTATGGATTTATTCTGGCTGAAAGGAACACCATTCTCATCAGTAAAAGCAGCTATGCTGCTTTCCACTTTCATTTTTTTTCCCATCCAATAAGCAGATAATGTGGGGACTGAATTCCAAACTTTAAAAGGAAAAGGTACATACAGTAATTTCCATCCCTTTCTACCAATGTCAACAGCCATTGTCAGGTTTCTAGCTTTCTCTTACGGGACTTGGTATTTTCAGCTTTGCCCGATATGTAATGCCAAACTTACAATAGTGGGATCAAACAGACTGATCTACCTAAATTGAAATTCTGGATGATTTCTATTTGTTCAGATTCAAAGCTCAGAAGAAAGGAAGCACACACATTTGAAAAACAGATTACCAGTTACAATTCAACATCCCAAGTGCCTACAGAAAAACCTAGGAATCACAATTAAGGAAGAGGCTTATTTAGTGGTGAATATTTTATGTTATTTACTTGCCTTAAATTCTCTAATTCCTGTTTCTTCAAAGGCGAAGAAGGAGGAGCTGCAATGAATTTATCCCCTTCATGACTTTTATTGCTAGAATAAAAAAGTGTATTATTATAATAAGTAATTTAAAAATGGTCAGTGTATTTATTCACTCTATTTAAAAGAACATAAAAAATTCTGCAGCCTAAAATAGAGGGAATTGAAGTTATTCAGAGATTGAGGCACATGCTCTTATCCTAACCATTCTATTTGAGAAGGAAGAAGTGGGACACTTGCTGGAAAGGATTTGACTGACAGACCAAACAACCCACACCATTCTTCACAGCCTTGAGCTATTTTTGAAGTTCAATGTAGGATAAACATTTTTAACTGGAGGGACACAGAATTTGCTGCATTTGTAGCTTCTCTTCTTTTAGCCTGTAAGAAAAGCAGTAAACTAGTTCTCTCTAGACATCTTGAAAACTAGTTACATAAACATTCTAGAAAGATAACCCACAAAGTGCTACAGCTTCCTTTAGACTTCTAGCTACCCTTTATTACAAAATGTCCTTTTTTTTTTCCAAATAAAATTCCACTTTCTTAAAATTGCACCTTGGTCTTTTGGGGGAGCATTTGGGGAGTATTCATTCTATTTAAGAAGTATGAAACTTCACCCTCCAATAAGCTGAAAGAATCTCCTGGAATGAAAATTGAAGAGACAGCTAATGGCTGTATCTTGGTAGTGAGAGACACCAAGGTCTAAAAAAAGATTTAAAAGAAAATTCAGAATTGAAACTGAGTCTGTCCACTTAACGAGAACTTTTTAATTTACCAGTTTCACATCTGTCTATTACAAATAGGTAAGATAACTCTAACATTCAAAACAAAGAGCAAAAAACTCCAAGGAAATTCATACTCAATACTGCTGTAGAGTATATACTTCATGCCTTTACCAAAAATTAGATTAAAAAAATACCCTTAGCCACTGAAAGTATTTGCTGTTTTCTTGTGAATAAGAGAAGAATCTGCCTTAAGAGTCAGCTTGCTCAATTAGTGGGATTTGCTTTAAAACCATCCTGTTTAATTAGTGTGATTTTCTTCAAATGCCTTGTATGTTCTACTGTTCCCTCACAGAGGTTCCCTTGTCCGAAGGAACAAATCCTTAGAGAACCTTTCAGAATGTGACATACAAATTCAAGAACAGCCTCCTTTGTTGTGGATATTTTGAAATTGGCAGTGACTACTGGGAGATATGAGGGAGTCCTTTCTTTAGCTTTTCTTCAGCTGAAGAAGCATCTGGTTTTGAAAGCAGAAGGTAGCAAAGGATCATACAGGGCATGTTTTCCTTTCCTCACTCCTACAAAAATAAACAAAAAACACCCCAACACAAAACAAAAAAGGAGGTCTTGTCTGAGTAAGGGCCACCATTCTGTTTTCATCACTGCCCCTCAGTGAGCCCCAAAAGCTTAAAATTGAACTCCCATTTAAACCAGAGAAGCTTCATCTCAATGGGCTGCATATATACTTGCCAGAGGAGTTAGATCACAACATCCAACCTCAGTAAAGAAAAAAGGAAAAAAAAAAACCGAAAGCAAACAGCCAAACAAAAAAAAACCAACAACCACCCCCTCCCCCCTCCAACTTTTGTAAGTCATATGGTCACTTGACAAGATAGATTGTAATTGGAAAAACAGAATTACAGAGAACAGCTTTCAAATACTGTTGTAACAGTAACAGCCACTAACCCCTAGCCACAGTCCATCTGCAGGCAACCCCACAACATATGAGGATGCACCTTGTGCCTACACAACACAGTGTGTGTGCAGTAAATCCTGCCTTCTGACAAATGGATCTTATCTTCTTAACATTTATCTGTACTCAGGTCTGACAAAACCAGCGTGTTTTTTCATTACTCTCTAAGTAGCTCAAGTTCTACCACAGACACTTTTTCCAGATGAGTTATTGTAACATTTCCCCTCAAAATGGTCTTCAATGAAAGTGCAGACTATGATCAAAAGTTACTCTTCAAAAGGAAGTCCAGAATGTATGAGATGATGCAATAAATTAAACCACCTTCCTTTACCATGCACTGTCTGCAAATTACGTTTTCTGAAACCTTAATGACAAAAAAAAGTTTTTCTTAAACTCTTTTCTGCAAAATATGATTTATTAAGCAATAGCTCCATGCTGGTTTCCTACTTCACTTTCTAAATCTAGATTCCCATTTTAAAGCAAACACAACAAAACATACTAAGACTGATGAATGTCAAATTTGATCATGGGGAAATGTTTACAACTGAGTTGCCAGACATTCATATACATATATATATATATTGAATCAAGTACACAGCGCATGTGCGCACACACACAAAATCACTGTAACATGTGAAACTTCACTTACAATTAGAGAAATACCAATATGCACAGCAGGAGGGTGTGGGAAAACACAACATTTGCAGCACAGAAAAAAAGATGGCCAAGGGAAAAAATAATTTCAGTGTTTAATTTAATAAAAGTTTTTAGGGACAGCAGGAATCAACTCAGTATTTTATTCTTAAATTAAAACAAGCAGCTAAACTATTTCTTTGAATAGTCCAACACTATTAAGAGAATTTACAAATATGTTCTATTTTTCTGCTAGCCAAACAGGGTAAGTAGCAGACACAGACTGTCAGCCCAGGGTTACTCTGGACAAAAAGAAAGGTTTATATTCAATTCTGTTTACCTGCATGCTTCACTGCTTTCACTGTTTTCTGTATTTCCCCCCAGCTGATTACTAGTTTTAGATC
Organism: Corvus cornix cornix; assembly: GCF_000738735.6. Classification (NCBI taxonomy): domain Eukaryota; kingdom Metazoa; phylum Chordata; class Aves; order Passeriformes; family Corvidae; genus Corvus; species Corvus cornix. The sequence continues at coordinate 37,574,490 of NC_046333.1, forward strand.
CATTTTCCTGCTTTGGCTCCTGTTGATCTTCTGGCAGCAGCAGCAAGGCATTTCTTAGGCAAATTGCTGCAAACTCCATGCTGGCTACAGGTATTGCTGATGACTGCCCATCACTTAAAGAGACAAAGAAGTTGACCAATAAGAAGCAGTCCTACTACATTAAAAATAAAAGCAGAGCTCCAGAAATATCTGAATGCAGAGAAAATTTCACCCTAAAAATGTTAAATAATGTTTTAATATAACAAGTTTAATTTATGAGGACATAGTATCTTGTTATTTTTACATATTGAAAATACACCATGATGCCCAAATAGATTCAACCACATAATTTCTTGATTTCACTTCCTGAAGTTTTATGGCAGAGCGACTAGATTCTTCCTGCATTTTTCTAAAGTGGATAAGTGAAAAAATATATATTTTAAGTGAGAAAAAGAGGACAGATTTAGCTATCTGAAAATATAAATTTCAGATAAATAAATTTTAAGCTTTAATGCTCATCTTAGTTACCATAAACACACAGTTAAGCCCTCTGCTGGCCATCACAGAGGCGGCACAAAATGATGTTTAAGACTGACCAAGCATTTTAGCATGCCTCTCTCTTCACTACATGAATAAACAGTTATTCCACAATGGTTTTAAAACCTCTGATAAACAGATATATATCCTTAACAAAGGTATAAAAACCAAATAAATAACCCATGGAAAACATACTCACTTATAAACAACATTCTGTATGGACTGGGATGCTAGGACTATCTTACGGTGGTAGCCTTGACCTACTATAGATTGCACAATTCCCTTTTTGCTGGGAAGACCTTTAGTCTCTTGTTCTGATGTCTAAAAGGAAAAAGGAAAAAAAAAAAAAGAGCTTAAATATCAAGGCTATTGAATGAGAGCTCGACAAAATAAGTGAAGGCTGAAAGAAGACCTTGAACCCTGCTAAAATATAAGAATAATGGACACAGTTTTAAATCTAAAGTACAACGAAGGATCAGGGATCTTCTGTTGTCTTTGTGTTGCAGAGGGGTTTTACTGCAGACTGTGTAAGCACAGATTAGTTCTGACAGCTTGTCTGATAGCCTACTGACCTAGTTTCTCCTCTGTTTTGAAAGCAAAAGAACAATGAACCAAGTCATACTAAAAGAACTGACAGGATATCTAAAAAGAAATAATTTGATCTGCCAAATAACATTCAGACTTGGCACTGTAACGCTTGCCATCTTCTCTCTCTGCTTACACAGCACTCAAAATGCTCTTTGAAAAAGCTGCTCTCAAACTGTTCCATGGGGAGCACACAGCTGAACAACAACATATGCAAAGATACATTAAATTAACTTGTTTAATGGATTTTTGGGTATGCAGACGCATTCTGTGGGTCAAATAAACTTAAAGTACCCTAAATGTGAGTCCCAAGAATTATTTCTACACCATATTTACTGGGCTTTGTTTGGCTGTTTTACCATGAGCCACCTTAACTTCACTGGTAAGTTAAGTCAGTGACAAAGAGTTGCAGTTTTAAGGAAAAACTTATCCTAAATCTGGACTTTCAATAGCTATCACTTTTCAAAAAATTTATCGGAATCTATTGTAAAAATACTGACATAGTAGCATTTACTGCCACATAAAAAATACATACACTGAGTTTGGATATGAAGCGCATATTTCCAAAAAGGTGTTCGAAATGAAGGTGTTTAAAAGGGAATCTTCTTCCATTTACATTTTATGAACTAAAATACTAAAGTGGGTGAAAATTAGTGAATTTCAGTGAAATTGCTTTTCTGCATGGTGTTCAGAGCATAAATACGAATCCATACTTAGATATAAAGGAATATTATTGTAAATTGAGTTGTGAGGTCAAATTAAACACACTATTGGCTTTAAGGCCTCACTTGTCATGTTGAAAATCTAACAATTTAAAGACACTTCCTCTTTGCCTTTAATATTAACGGCATCCAAAGTTAATTTTTTGCTTCCAAGATTACAAATTTAGGGAATAACAAGCTGGTTTTTTGACATGAATTCAAGTTCTCTGGTACACCACACATCATCCTAACTGTAGCAGGAAGAAAACCTCAGGAGCCTGGCATAATCTACTACTTTGCCTAGTCTGCAGTAAATAGGGAAGTGCCCCATAAGGATCTGCTATTTCGCTTTTCCAGACTGCTAAATACTGCCCTTCTAAATGGAATCCTAGCTTTGGGTTTTTGCCACAAAACTTAAGCTAATCAACTCTCTCATACTCAGCTTTTCACTAGAGATGATCAGATGTGTCTTCTTTATCTATGTGTGACTTCAACCCAGTAGGATTGATACAGAGAATTGCAAAATTAGTATGAAGAAAGCTGTTCTTCCTGCATTTGATGTGCTTTCTAAAACTCAGGCAATCAGACAACAAGTAGCACATACAGAATCACAGTCAGTCCAGTTTTGACCCAACACTCTTGAATCTTCAGTGGTCTGCCTCTGAAATGGGTATAGAAGCAAACCTCTGCCATAAAGTTGTGAGTATCTTAAGTTTTCTGAAATAGAGATACCAAAATATTGAGTACTATTCAAATTCCCAAGGGAGAAGTTCTGAATTTTGTATTTGGAAGTATTTGGATAGTATGCAGTAAATAAATGCACTGAGGCCCCCCAGAGAGGAAAAACAGAGAATTCAGGGGTGGGGAGAAAAAGAGAGTGAATATAGCTACTTGTTCAATTCATCCTGCACATCCTGTGTAAGGAGTGAAAGGGGCATACTGTGGAAATAACTGCATAGAATCATGCAATTACAGATTACATCATCACTCCCCCACACTTAAGGGGTGAATTACAGTTTTACAGGGAATCAAGTATATCTTAATTTCACAGATGTACTATTTAGGTGCAGTATTTTCTTGTAAGAGCAAATAATCCTGTTCTCAGCCCTCTGAATTTTATCATTTGTATTTATCCTATTCATATATAGATCAACAGGCTGAAAACAAGATGCCCCAGAGGACATGCAACATGCCTGCCATGAGCAGGTTTCCACCAACTCTGCCAGGAGAAGGTGAAGACTTAGCAGTTAGAGATTCAGCTCCCCAGCAGCCGTGATCCCAACAGCTTCAGGATAGAGAAGGCTGATCTCTGCTTCCACAGCCTCTGTCACTTTCAAGCTACCCGCACTACAAAGTCTCATCCTTCTCCATCTTTAGTGGCAAATGAGTGAGGAAACAATAAAACTTTAGATGAGCTTTGGCTGCATGAAGAGAAAAAGATCACATGCAAAGAGTTCCCCTCACCTGTAGCAGCTCCAGATTAAACACATAAAAATACATATACACAAAAAATAATTAATCTGGATTTACAGAGGTGTTACATCAGGCCTTCAAAATGAACAGCTTAACTATTAATTCTACCTTTCTGTAACCACATGCCATTCTTTAGAAGAATTTTCAAAAGTTACTTACCCCTTTATTGGCAGCAATGCAGCATTCTGCTATTCTCAGCCACAGACGAGGGTTTGAGTGATAAACCTGGACTGCCTCAATCAGGCATTCAAAGGCAGCTAAGGGCCTCCCAATATGCAAGAGCTGAATTCCACAGTTATAGAGCAACTCATATCGTTTGTTAGTCAGTAGTGTACACATGGGTCTCCCCGAAAATTTTTTACCTGCAGAAAAGGATTACATCATATTGGATATGCAGCTCAGGAGAGCACAAAACTCTGAGGAAGACAGAAGATGTGAGAGACACCCCAAAGCTACCAAAACCCCCTTTCATTGCTGAAATCCACTAGCCTCCCTCTGTAAATAAATTCCTTTCACATCAAAACTGATTTCAAAGACAAATTAATTGTATTCTTAATAAAGATTGAAGTATATTAAATACTAACCTCATATGTTCCTTATCACACAAGCTAAGTGTTATACAAGAATACTGAATCCCAGATTTGTGAGAATACACACACATTCCAGAGAATACAGATTGCAGAAGAAAACCACTTTGCTGTTAACAAGCATAAAACGCTTTCTGTCTTCACATTAATACCTAAGGCTGCACTTAGGTCCAGGGGAGAAATAGAAAAAGCAATAAAATGTCTGATAGTAAGTAGATATTAAAGAAAACAAGAAATGTAAACAACTATAACTTCATCAAGAAATGATGAAGACTGAGTGATGAGGCCCTCTATGGTCAGATAGGAGAGGTCTCACATTCACAAGCCCTGGTCCTGCTATCTGGGACAACACAGAAGGGCATAAACAATCCAGGAGACTCCTGGAATGTGTTTATGATAACTTCCAAGTGTTGGAGGAGCCAATGAGAAGAGGTGCTATGCTGGACCTTGTTCTCACCAACAAGGAGGGGCTGGTCAGGACTGTGAAACAGTGGAGTTAAAGATCCTTAGGACAGCAAGAAGTATGCATAGCAAGCTCACTACACTGGACTTCAGGAGAGCAGACTTTGGCATCTTTGGGGGTCTGATTGGTACAACACCACGGGATAAAGCCCTGAATGGAAGAGGAGCCCAAGAAAGCTGATTAATATTCAAGCATTACCTCTTCCAAGCTCAGGAGTGATGCATCCCAACAAAGAAGCCAGGCAAAAACGCCAGAAAGTATTTGCCAGGAGCTCCTGGACAAATTCAATACAAAAAGAAAGCCTACAAAGGGTGGAAGCAAGGACCAGTAATCTGGGAGGAATACAGAGAAACTGAGAAACCAGGGATCAGGTTGGAAAGCTAAGTCTTGGCAGGATTAAATCTGACCAGGGACATCAAGAGCAACAACAAAAGCTTCTATAGGTATGTTGGTGATAAATGTTGATGTTGGAAGACTAGGGAAAGTGTGGGGCCCCCTCCACAAGGAAACAGGGGACCTGGTTACCCAGAATACGGAGAACACATCCTTCATGCCCTGATGGTTCTACACAGTGTCAGCAGGACTATAAATAACCTATGCAAAATAGGTCACAAAAATTTTATTTTGCCATACCTCCCTAACTGATGGACCAAGTCTACAAATGAGGGAGAAGTAATTGTCCCAGCACCACAGTACATCAAGAAAAGCAAAAAAATAAAGAACATATTTAATCATCACCATGTATTTCTGGCAACAACAACTACATTCTTACATCAGATTATCATCAAAGTTCTCACCCTTCTTCCCTGTCCTCCACAAAGAGACAGACGGGGAATTTTGCTGATAATTACTCAAACCTTCTGTCCTCTGTTTCCTTGATTTGCCCACCCCTCTTCCACCATCTGTTTGAATCTCCTGCTTACCTGGATCCGAGCTGCCCGTTCCTAGCTGTGCACATGCATTATCATTCTCTTGCAAGGCTTTTTTAAAGTAAAAAATTCCTAAATTGTGCTTTCCCATTGCAAAGTGGATGCAGCCAAGATTGTTCCAGAACATACACCTTAAGCATTCACCTGACAGAACAAAAGACCATTTTCAGAAAGTGAAAGTTGTTGCTAAGCCCATGAAATGCTCCAACCACTCTCTCATGGGTCAGCATATTATGGCAGTCTATTAAACATGTTTTTCAGTGAGATGTTCATGGATGATGGTGTTATACATATATGTATATATATATGCACCAACCTAACCATACAAGTGGGAAATGCACTCTTCTTTCTAAATATATGATGTTCAGGTAACACTGTAAGAGGTTCTTTCTAAATAATAAAGGACAAAAATTTAAACTTTTCACTTATCTGCTGGTGACTAAAGTTTTACATGGATAATAAAGAAAAAAGAAAAAAAAAAACACCCTAAAAATCCAAATAACCAGACCATTAGCAAATTAAACAGACATTATTTCAGTCATAGCCTAGGAAGACCACTAAGTTAACATTATATTGTGCAAAAAAGGTAATGCAAAAAAGTGACATGACTGTAAAGTTTTCAATAAAATTTTAAGTCATAAAGAGAACTTTAAGCACATAAATTGCCAGAAAGGTCTCAGTTCTAGATCTAGTAAGTTGCCTTTTGTTTCATTTCTTGATTAAGAGACTCAATTATGAGCCTTGCAAATAGAACACACCTTCACAAATTCATTTTTATGGACAATCACAGCCTTGTGTAGAAGAAAGTTCAATGAAAAACACCACAGTGTTATATGAAAGAGCATAAGACGGAAGGTGAAACACATCCAGCATATAAACCCATGACTTTCAGGGCTGACTCTGTTAAGTCATCATTAATGTCCTTAAAATTAATATAAACAGTAGTCCTATCAACTAGTTCTATTATACTAGACACTGAAGTACCTGCAAGGATGAAGGGTTTTTATTTTACCTGTTTTCATGAAGCCTGGATGTTCAGCAATGTTGGCACTGTTTAAAAGTTTGACAGCTTTACGGTAATTGCCTCTCAAATATTCAAAATTGCTCTTAAGAAAGAGAGAAGGAGCTGACTGTGAAGGAGAAAACAATAGTTAGTTATCTCTTGGTTGATGATTTCTACTGCTAGTGTTAAATCACTTCACAAATCTGCTTCTTCTGCCACTTTAAAAATAAATGGGTGTAGGCCATAATACTTTCAAGAACTCTGTCATGGAAATGGCTAAAGGCAGAGGATCTCTAACCTGTCTTCTAATACCTTCCTCCCCACACTTCCCCTCCCTGCAGAGCTCCTCCTAGGCTGTAATCTTCCTGGTCTGCCAATAGAGACCTCATGATCTAGAAGGTTTTCTGTTAAACTTGCTTTCCAGCAAGACATAAGCCTCCCAAAAATGTCAACAAAAAGAAAAAAAACAATGCCAAAAAATGCCCACATATCCCAGAATTAATCTTTTATGAACTGGTTTAAACCACCAATTACATCAAAGTTTGTAATATGCATAACATCCATAGTAAACTAAAACTTGTTTCATTTCAATTATAAAGAATGCTGAGCCTGTTTATTATGTAGTGTTTCACTGTTATTTTGGCACCACAAAGTGCATTTTTTTAGCAACTGAAAACAGCACAAATAAGAAAATTCTACATTGATTACATCAGCAGAGAGATTACAAACCAAACTGACTACCTAAAGCATTACTTCATGCATTCACCCTCAATTAGATGGTTTTTCATAAAGAACATTAGCAAATTCAGTTTTAAGATAGAGAATGTATCTATATTTGAAAAACAATAGTCTTAAGAATACTTACATTCCCAGCTGTATTCATAACAGACTTGATCTCCCTCTTGCATGCTTTTAGTGACTTCATCTGGATATAGGCTCTCACCTTATACTGTTAAATAATTAAATTTGTTACATAATATACAATAATTTCTGCAGGTTTGCAAGACAAACTGTATCTAGATATTTACTGCAGAATATTTTATGTATGTCTTTAAAATAGGTAATAAAAAGGTGTTCAAAAAGTCTTCATTTAAAAATTCTATTCAGACTCAAAACACCACATTTATATGGTTTGTACTTACAATAAGCAGATAAACATTTTGTTCAATGGCCAACAGCTGCTTTATATTCAAACACAGATATGAGCACTCAAAATGACAAACTGATTAAAATAACCTAACATCTTCATCCCAGACATTTACCTACTAAACTGAAAACAACAGTAAGCAAATGCTAATAGGGAACCACTCTGATTCTTCCCATATTTTTCAACAGAACAGCACAGTAGAGTAAAACCTCAGCTGATTTAGACTGTTGGAGGTTGAACAGACAAATTCAATGCAGAGAACTGCCATGTAAAGAAATTATTATAAGATGCAGGTACTGAAATGGGGGGGAGGGGGAGCTGTTAGGTCAGTTTTTCCTGTACATGGATCTTACAAAAAGGAAGACTTACATAAATTCATTGTTTTGTTTTACACCAAGGAGAGAGAAAGCATCATAATTTGGGCTGAACTAGTTTTGAAGGAGATGGTGCTCAGATTTTAAAAAACCTTGAAGTAATGTTCTTGTAAAAATAATATGCAGACCCTTACCTGATGTATCTTAGATTTAGCAACTTCTATTAAAGCTCCACTTTCAGGTTTTTGATTTGAGGAATCTTTATTGGTATTATTACCTGACTGTCAAATAAAAAAAAGGAAGTTTTACTGTTAGTCACCTTTTAAATTCAGTTGACAGATTCAACTCACATAAAAAAAAAAAGTATTTAATAGTATTTCACAATATTTAATATCAAAATACACACATCCCACCAGAAACTAACATGAGTTTAACAATTAAAATCGACAAACCACACCAGCCTATGAAGAGCTGAATTCTGTACTAACATTAGTGTTTCATTATGTTGCTCTGCAGTTAAGAAGAATTCTTTTGCCTAGAAGGATGACATGCACATTCTGGAGTACCTTTTTAATATTTTCACTGGTAAAATTACTATACACTTAAAGAGAGAATGTTTTATCTTAAGTGTGACATTCCATCAACAGGAAAACACTGAAATGCCCTCTCTTCACTTCCAAACCACTACAGATTCTACTGATTTTTCCAAAAGGCACATGAAAGATTCCATTTGAAAGTATACCTCATACTTTCATATACTATATGAAAAAGATACTTCATTTCCCATCCTATGCTATGCAATTGCAGTTCCTCTGACACTGACTTCCCTTTCAAACTTAGGGTCTCATATGGTCATAAAGCAAAGACAAACAATATTTGACTCTGGAGACAACTGTCTTTCCAATGTCTCTGACTGAAGACAGACAGCTCCCTGGAGTAAAGAGAAAAGGGTGAAAGAGAGGGAATAAACAGCTGCTGTACACAATTAACTCAGTTATTAACATATTTAAGCTGCTGTCTAAAGTTACAGGTGATCTAACATAGTTTTATAATTCAAAAGTCTTAAAACACTAATTTTGGATTGAGCTAAAGCATACTGTTGGAACCCTGGATTCCGAGAATTTCAGCCTTTCAGTGCTGAGAGGCAGTGATCCTCAGAAACACACTGTATCCAATCCAACACCCTGGGAAAAGTTTCCTAAATTGTGTGATAACACTGAGGTTGTTGCTGTGTAATTAAAAGTTATGTCACTGGGTGAAATACGTAGAAATGTAGAAAATTAGGTTTTGAACATATAGGTAAGAATAGGTTACAACATGGAGGATTTTGGGTGTGGATTTTTGTCTTCTTCCTTCTCCTTCTTCACAAACCTGAATGTTCTGTCATTGGGTCAAAAGTTCTGCACTGCAGAACTTGAAAAGTTAGTAATTGGATTGTAAGTAAAAACATCTCATTACTAGTTAGTTTAGATTTTAAAAAGCTTGGAAAAGTAAAACTCACGGCCATTTTCCACCCTTCCAACAAAGAGGCACTCTCTGTGCAGCTGTGTTACTGATAAGATATAATAAACAACTAAGTCTGAACAAGAATACTTGCTCTCCTGTGTCTCAATTCAAACTCTGAGTTAAAAGAATTCAAGATGAAAAAGTAAAAGAAGAAAAAGTAATACATATTTCTGATAAAGATTTAGTGGCATTTGTATTACTTTAAGCTTACCTCATTTTTTCCATTCTTGCTGTTATTGTTGCCCTGTGAAATCATTTTTTCCAGAACCGCAAGCAGATGCAAGGCTTTCTCAGCTTGGTAAGTTAACAGGTATAAGTCTACAAGCAAGAAGCACACAGCCTGGGCAAACTTCTCTTCTGTGAAAAGCAAAGAAGAAAAAATTATTTTGCAGCTCTAATACCAATCCCTCCAAACATGGTTGGAAAAAAAAATTACTATAAAGCGCCATCTATGCAACATTATGAGAAAAATCAATCTATTATGTAAGAAAAAATAATGCAGCCATCTCCAACCCACAGCTAAGTACATACACTGAAAAGAAAGCTCATTCATTCAAATGGCATCAGCATAAAAAGCACAGACTAAAGACAGCTTAACAAGTATTTCATGTTCATAGGTTTTGAGAACTGGTCTAAGCAGATCAGCAGCAAAGATGCAGCATCTGAACAGACAGAGCCATATGCAGACGTAGAATCCCACAGAACTCAAAAAGATTCTGTACAAGCACATCTCCACTTGGCTGACTTCACAGAGTAAATCCCAATTATGCATGTTGAAAACTGGGAGGAACTGAAGGAGAAACACAGTAGCATTTACTTCATTTACTGAGACACACATACATATATCCTTCAGCCTTCTCACTTCTAAAATTTAACAAGGACTATGAAATCATTTCATACAAGTATGGCAATTCCACTGCACAAGGTATCATAGCTCATAAAAGCTGCAGACTTCATATTCAGATATGAGCACATACAATTATGTATTACCTAATACAGGTATTTTAAAATGAGTGCCCTGAAAAACAGACACCCACCTGTGAAGTTGCATGATGACTCAAAACATTAGATTTTAAATAATTTCATTCGCTTGTCCGTATTATTTACATAAATACCTTCTCAAGTTGAAAAAATCCATTTCAGTTTCATTGCACTTGTCTGCTAAAGCTCTCTGAAGTACCTTCCCCCAAATTCGTTTGCTGTCCTTGATACAAGTAAAACATATTCTTCATTCCAAACCCTACCTAATTTCTTAAAACCATATTAGACAAATTACAAATCACTCGTCTGATAGTGAAAAGGACTGAATTGTCTTTCTGTAGTTCTTGCATGAACAAGATTCTTCTTTCTGCCCACATACCAAAAGGCTCTATGAACTGGTACAGCTTCTCCCCAACTGATATAGCTTCAGTATACTGACGCAGATGGTACAGGATAACAGCTTGATTGTAGTACAGCATACTGTTCTCAACATCATCCAAACCATCCATTTCTTCAACAACAGAGTGAACCTGAAAAAACCCCACTCATTTCATTAAACTTTCATTACCTACGATTTTAGAGTACCAGGTATTTAAAAAAAAACAACTCCAAAGCTATGAATTTCTCTAGAGGTAGATTATAATTTACTGACCTAATAAACTTCATTGTTGTTGCACATAAACACAGCAAAAAAACATACAATGAAATAGAAAGTTGTCAAATGAGTAGTAAAGTAATATTTTCACTTTTTTATTATTTCACAAACTATTCCAGGTTAAGGAACTTTCTACTGAAAGAACATAGCAGGTCCTTCTATTGTTATAATCTCAGACCAATTTCAACAATAGTTAAAAACACAACTACAAAAACTGTCCTACAAGATTAAACTGCCTCAGATGTTTAAAAGTGATGTTACTTTCTTATTTTATTAAATCTAAGGGACAAGGGACAGAAGTTTTACTCCTACTCCACTGAAAGATTCTGCCACCATTAAAAGTACTCACAATCAAGTACCATGTCAATATGGTTGCATTACCTGGTTTTTCAGTTGGTTAAGGGTTTGTCTCAAATTGTCTGTGGTAGTCTGGTTACTTTTACAGAACTCTGCAACAGCAGTATTCAAAGTTATTTTGTAGTCATCTTTGTTTATGTCTTGAAGGGTATTTAGGTGTTGTAAACAAGCATCATAGTTTCCAGCCTGTAAATTGCACATACCAGAAACATGCATTAGAAGATACAGTCTCCTTTATCAAAACAAGTGAACTAAATGTCTATACACACACTTCATTATTTATGCAGATTAACATGGATGAGAAGCAAGTCTAAATATTGAAGCCATATCCAAATTGCAAAAATATTTTGATGGAGTAAGGACAAATTAAGTAGCTGATTATTATTAACAGATGTTTCCATGAAAAGCGTTATTCTCATTTCTCTTATCATATTAAGTTTTGAGATTCTGTTTCCTCAGTTTTCATAATTTTTCCCCATTTCATGAACATTGAGCAGCTGCCGTTGCTTACACAAGTTCCAGCCCAACATTTTATGCTCATTCTTCAGTTGATCTGGATATACAGTGATTTACAATTTGATCTATAGAAGTTAGCTCAGGAGAGATTGCAAGAAGAAAGTGTCACTTTCCAAGAGTAGGTTTAAAAAACATTTTTACAAGCTTTAGCTGTTGGATGAAGTATTCAATCACCTAGGAATGCCTAAACAGAAACTAGGAGCCAAGCACGACGCTCCACTGAGGTGTGATTTAATAGAAAAATCCCTTTCTTTGACCTCAGGAATAAACAAGGACTTGAGAGTCACGCACCTCTGCTGCTTTCAGTTTTCGTCTTTTCTGTGTTGGTACAGGAGAAATTTAGTGACATCAAGGAATGAAAGAGAACTCCTGACTCTTTCAACTACATCAAGTTGATGTTTCACTTAAGATGATGCTTCACTTTCAACTGCTCAGTTCCTACACATGAATAATCACATTCACCTCTTCCATATCAGAGTTACTTCCAGTCTGGTCAGACAGATAAGCAGATGCATTTCCACCTCTGTCAATGGTTCACACCCAAAAGCTAAGCTCTTGAATACCACCCTCCACTTACTCCTCCTCTTCAGGTGCTGTTCCACTGAGCTTCTCCTGGGCTCCTGAGTAACTTCATATTAAGGGCAGAATACAACAGAGAAGAGCTCTGGGGTCCTTCTGCTCTTCCCAAGAAAGTTGCCATTCTGCAGCTACTTTCCACAGGACCATTCCAGTTCCTTCAGTCTCCCATGAAAGCAGAGTTACAACACAGAGAGATGTAGCAGGACATTGACACATTTTCACAACTCTAAGCATCAACAGCATGGATTGCCTTGTGATCATGTGCACAACACAGGGACTTGCAACTCAACTGCTGGCATGCTTTTTAGTTGAGACAGTTCATCTCCCAGTGATTCTCCTCCTGTGCTCACACTTAGAGCTTCTCTTCAACAGGAGCTTTCAGATCACAGCAGCAAGGCTTCTAACCATGGCTGGACTACAAACCTTGAACCTTTAAATGCTCAGCTTATTTTGTGATGTTCTTCATCAGCTAACAGTCCTTTATGCCACTCTACTAGACAGGATCTAAAATATAATACCCATTTTTATAGGAATTTTATCAAGACTGAAACTGGATGTGTAATATGATAAAGCAGCAGGCAAGGCAGTCCACAATGCTATTTGGAGCTACTCAACAACAAGAAAATTCCTGAACAAGGCACCAAATTAATTCTGCTCACATCTGTTGCCACCTCACTCCATGAATTCAGAGAGTTCTTAAAACAAGAAAAAACATTACAAGACAAACCAGATACACTAGACCAGTAATGATGAAGTCATTAGCAGATCAAAAGTATTTTAGTCATTCAGATGTGTGGGCAAGGTGGAAAAGAAATTACTCTCTCATGTGTCTTCAGTTCTCAGGATCAAATGCCAACAACAAAAATGTTATTGAAAAAGAGCAGTTGAGCTAGACAGCTTTCAAGAAGACATCGGTGAACAACATCAGCTGTAGTCAGTGTAAGAACCAACTGCGTGCACTCCATGTAACAACATGAGTGAAACATTGAAGCAAGAATCTCAAAAGCCAGAACTTAAATTCTTCCCTGACCTATTTCACAAATTCAAAACTGAATTTAAATCAAGGCTTTTTGGAGACAGAGATACAACAACTGAAAGGAAAAGCAATTACATTTCTTGTCACACCACATAAAATCAGGAGACAATACAAAGAAAGAAAGGAACTGAAAGACCTGGTACCTGAACTTTAACAAACAAGAAAAAAAATCTTCCAAGAAACACAAAACGAGTAGTAAATACTGCCTATAGGTGTTATGTGTTCAGAAATACGTTTTCATGTAAAGTGACAGAGCATTATACAACACTTCTTTGTGAAAGAATATAGCATGATGCTAAAACACAAAAGGATTTGTTTCGTTGCTGTTTTTTAAATACACGTGGTTCCTTTAAACACTAACACAACATTTTTAGCTTGATGTCAGTAACTCTTCAGAGAGATCATGCATTTCCAACGCTGATGCAGAATAGCAGCCTGCTTCTTCCAATTAACTCATCATATAGCTTTTAAGGTTACTAAGTTTTGAGAATCAAGATTAAAAACGCTCCTGGTTCAAGTATCCTGTTCAGTCTTCTCACATCACAGCAGATAGAAATGCATGTGCTGTCTTTATAACATAACTAGTGCTACTTTTAAACATCCTCTCAATGTATTTGCAACTGTATTAAGAAAACAGGAAAAACAATTACACAAGCCCATTTAGCAGTAATGTGGTAACTAAGAAGTCTCAGAGTTTGACTTTGTCTTACTTGAAAAGCTTGTAATGCACTGCTCGACAACTCCTTTTCCTGATCAGTAATCCCAGAAGTACCCGCTCCTTCATGTTTCTCAGTACCTTGATCTGTAAAGACAGAAGGTTACAACAAAGTTTGCAAGTGTGGTGACAGCTGTGCAGCTTGAAATCTTTGTTTCTTCCAGTTCTCAAGGTCCTCCTGCCAGTAAGTAATTCTCCAGATAACTGTAGCAGTGTCTCTACTACACTATCTATATCCCAAGTTACATCTCCTACCACAATATCCCAAGTTATTCTGTACTCCTAGTGAATTCCTCTCCATAAAATGTAAATTACAGTGCTCACTGAATAACCAAAGTCCTGTAAGTTAACAGACAACCTATGCATTTTAGATTTCTCTTTAAAGTTGCAATCATACACTACGATTCTTATTTTCCTCAAAAGTCAGCAGTGAAGGCCATGTATCATAAAATATGTACCACAATGGGTTAGATGAAAACCCACACAAAATCCTGCATACTGCTTCCTAAACAGCAAGAAAGGGATACTCCAGGGTGCAACAAAAGCCAGAGTAAAGACCAGAACTTCCACACAGCTCCCGACTTTGGAAGAATATCTCCCCAAATAAGAGGCTGCAATTGAAACATCATTGTTAATAATCATTGACAGACCTGATATACTTTTTAAAAAACCTCTCTATACTTTTGTATTCTTCAATGTACTCCATCAAATGCTGTCTGGTGACTATATTGCAAGGCACAAGCAAATGCTGACTGTTCACTTTTTCAGCCTCACTCCAAATCTTACAGATCTTCCTTTGAATCACCTCTCTTCCAATTGCGAGCAGGAACAGTTTATTCCCCATCTTCCTCACTTTTATTTTTCCCAGAATCTTCTCCAGTTCTATTATACCCTTTTCCAGATTAAGACAAGAACATGTAGCAACTATGATGGTAGCCCCTTTATGCATTTGTATAACAATGTAATAAGGTTTTGTCTTCAATTTTTTACATAGGAATCCTATCATTTGTTTCAGTCACTATTGAGCATATTTTTCAGAAAGAAGTCTACTAAATCCTTTTGTCATCATGTAATTAAGAATTCAGTGAAGTTGCATGAAAAAGCACAGTACAGACATGCCATGTCAAAGAAGCTGAAAAAACCCCCACTAAGCCGTTCCTTGTGCTGAACACAAACTACTGAGGAAAAATAAAACAACCCCACAACCACCACACCAGACAGAGTATTTCTAGGAGCATTAATTAATGTGCTAGAACATACCGAAATCATTTCATGTTTTTGAAACAAAGACTTTATAAACCAGCAATGGTTTCCACTTCTGCAGAAGATTATTTCTTGAATTTCACAATGGAAGATCTGCTCTAATATACATTTCGCTATCTTAATAGACTATGTAGGCTTTGTAAACTCAATGTCTGCTTTGTCTTCCCTATAATGCAGAGATATAATGCAAACTCTGCTAATTTTGTTTTCACTTTGAACAAATGAAAACACTTAGGTGTGAGCTCCTGGCAAAATCCATTCCTCATGATCACCAATATATCTGGATCTTCTACTACTGACCATGAAAATTTACAAATATAGGACAAACAACAGTCGTAAGGGACAGTCAAACCTCAGAAGATTCATCAGTTAACATCCTCAGTAAGAACAAAACAGACTTATTAATCTATTAAGTTTGTGCCTGTTGCTGGGAAATAGTGAGATTCCTTCCCCCTGCAGTAACACTACTGCCCCCTACAATAACACATTTGAGCAAGAATTGTAAATATTTGGTTGTGACTTTCATCCTGCATTAAGATGTCAACAAAGATGAGATTTTAAAACTTCAACAAATCTTACACTCGCAAGAGTAATCCACTGTCATTTAGACAAAATTCAGGGTTCCGCAATTTCAGTACTCTGGAGGGATGGATCCTCAGGGGCCTACACCTGCTATGAAATCTGATTGCATAAGGCGTTGATCAACACCACTTGCACTGCCTTGTCCTTGAAAAGGCAAAAGAGAAATTTAAACCACAAAAAAGCTCAGAACATTTTTGATGTGCCAAAGGCTTTCCACAGCAGAAAAGGAAAGAACACGAAGCACCTCTGCTTCAAGCTAAATATAGCATAGGTCTGATTCCAGCTCTAAACCTTGTGATTAAAAAGATGAACCGAAAGCTCTCACTCTCCAGGGATCTCTAGAACAGCAGCAAATAAGCAAATGCATCTTCCCTCAAACTTTCACGTTAACAGTGGCATTATCTGCTTTATTTGCTCAGCATGCCTGTCAGATTGTGCTAGTAAAGGTAACCACAGTGCAAAGCCTTGAGACTCTAAAGCTTTTGAAGCTGATAACACTCAGTCTGATCAGGTTCTTCACATACAGGTTTATCTAGCAGAGAGCCATCAACTACCACATGGATTACTGCCTTTGTATGCAGGTTTGTAGGACCAGCGTCTCAAAGGAAGTCTGAATTCTGAAGTAAAATGTCTTCAATGAGGTGACAGATAAACCAGGAGACACTTGACTAAGGTAAAAACTACATTTACATAGCTTCGCTGATGTAATTGCTAAGGAAAAATCAGGACAGGTCTTCAAATTTCCCTGTCTCTCTAAGCTTGTTGGTACATTAAAAAAACACGAACAAACCCAAAACATAAAATGAAACTGGGGACTACATCAAGCAAAACCAGAGCTGTCCCTGTAATCCGATTAACTGCACCTACTACCACTCAGTAAACAAAGCAGGTTTGTGAAACCTGAATTGGAAGCTTATCAAGAAAACAAAACTAAAGTCCAGTGGATGTAGTTCACAGAGTAGCTCCTTCCTTTGAAAAAAGCCCAACAAAACCAGTTTGGCTACTCTCTACCCTTTTTGTCCAAACACATCTGAAACTTGTTAAAGACCTAAAAGCCACTCCAGTCTAATGTAATACTGCTATTCTTGTTTAGACTGGGATCTACTGCTTCAGCTGATCTTTGTTATCAAGAGATCCCTCCAAGAGGAGTCACCTGAAAGCTGTCTGACACAATGTACTGAACAGAATTCCCACCAATCCCACTGACATGGCGGTGCAGGAGAAAGTGCTCCTGTTCTCTTGGCTGCAAATGGCTATCCCAGTACTTGCAAATAAAACTGTTACCTCCATGTTCTTTGAAGCATTTGAAAGTGAAACAGGTAGGAAAATTGCTCCCTGGCAAAAGATACAACATGCCACTTGCCCACTTGGGCCCCTGTGACCTTTGGCACTCTTGCAGAAGCACGTGGTGTGGGTAACACATCACACCTGTCACCTCCAACATGCTCCCATCCATAGAGCAGCCAAAATTATCAGCTGACATATCCAGGGCAGTGTAGATTCTCTACTTCACAAGCGAGAGAACTTGATTTATCTCTGTAACTTGTATTTAACCTGTTTAACTTTTCATTTGTCCAACCTTCACGAGTACAGACCAACTCTAAAACTAAAACTTGTGTAGGGTCATGATGAGGGGCAAAAGGGGCAACGTGGAAAAGGATGTAAAAATCAACTGCTCAGATTTTGACCTGGAGAAAGCTGCTGCACTAAGTTGGAAGTTAAAGAAGCAAGCCAGGAATTATCTTCCTAGCTATCGATCCTGGGGCTGAGCTGCAGAAACACTACGTCACGGAGGCTGGTTTGCTTTGTACAAGCAGGAAGATGCTCTTGCTGGAGAAGGTACATCATGGTGGACAGCAGAACTTCAGGAAAACTGGCTCTATGAGAGGAGAACAAGGAAAAGTATGAGACTGCCACCTGAAAAGGAAGATTGCTCTCCTTGTGGGCTTGCTGCCAGAATTTCATAAAAGCAGCAAGAAAGTCACATCTTCCACATACACGTACCTGAAGACACCTGAGAGCGACTACAATCATTATCCTTCTCACACCTGCTCTCTGTTTCTCCAAGGACTGCTGTTCCTGAGCTCTCTTGTTCTTACACCCTGCGAATTAGATCTTGCATGAACTGTGCTGTTAAACACCAGAGCATCTCTGGAAATATTTTTCATTTCCAAACTGTACAGGCAGAGGGAAAATCTCTTTCTTGAAAGGAGAGGAATCTATCACGTGACTCTTGCTCCAAAAGAATTTTGAAGGGTATGAAGCCCAGGCAGTGTCCAGCCATTACAAGATAACAGTTTGTGGCACCAAGACTTACATTTTAATTTTTGTAGGAAGCCCTTCACTACCAGTATAGGTACAATAGGCTTCTTTGCTGTGCAATGAAAAGCAAACACTTCTCAATGGAAAGCTACCTCTAGCTCCCTGCTATGAGCAAGTGCAGCATGTAGAATATCTTGCCATAGCTCACATCTTTGATTCATTTGGCACAGACTTTTAAGAAAATAAAACTGAAAAGTTCCATCAACACTTCAAAGAACATCAAAAAAAATATTAAAAACTTGATGCCAATTTTTTTTCTTGTAGTTTAGCAGTCACTAATAAATAAATAAACACATGATAGTTTAGTAAACATTACTCAGTACAGTATACTTATTTTTCCTGTATTTTTTTCCAGGTACTGAGGCGTTTCATATTTAGCATCCAGAGAAAAAAAATTGCTTAAGGTGATTTTAAATAATGCTCCCACCACATAAAAACAACTAGAAAAAAAAGGTGACCAGAAACAGGACCTGAGGGAACGGCATGAAGCTGTGTAGGGGAGGTTTAGGTTGGATATTAGGAAAAGGTTCTTTATTCAGAGGGTGTTTGGGCACTGGGATGGGTTCCCCACTTGGCACCAAGCCTGACAGAGTTCAAGAAATGAAAAACTCTCACAGGCACATGGTGTGATTCTTAGAGATGTCCTGTGTAGGGCCAGGAACTGGAATTTGCTAATCTTTATCAGTCCCTTCCAACACAGGATATCCTACACTTCTATTAAGTAGAATTATACAATTCTAGAAGTAAGCCTTTCCTCCACATTGTCCTCTTCTCCTTCCCCCGCGAGCTGCTATCTGATGGAATGACCTTTCCTGCAATGAAGACTTCTTGCACGATGTGGAGTTGTACAGGAGGTGGACAACCAGTAGTTCATCAGTGCTACACAGTAACTGTATTTGAGATTTATTCTGTCTGTTTACCAGAATACAGCTTATTTTTTAGTCTCAGTGATTTCTCTCTGCAGTGTCTTCCCAGGCCCGAGTTCAGTGAGGACCCACTCATCCCCTGAAACCAAAGCAGCACTCCTGCGGAAATCGGTCTGAACTCCAGCGATTAAGCAGCACCACCAAGAGTTATAACCTCCCTCATACCTTCTGCATGCCCCAGTTTAACAAATTAACCCAGAAGTTCGACTTTTGTAGATGTTATCAAGCTCTAGGAGACAACGCCGGCCCCCCCCAGTACGTCCATAGGGCCCTCCCCACCGAGCCCTTCCCGGCCAGGAAGGGGCAACAGCTCAGCGCCGCTTGCCGAGGGCACAGAGGGCCCCGTCCGCACCCGGCCCAGCCGGTGACCCGGCAGGTGCCACAGGGGCCCTCACAGCAGCCCCCGCGCCCGCCGGACAGGGGGGCACTACCTCCCCGGCGGAAGGACACGGCACACAGCAGGGCAGGCGGCCGTTCCTCCCGGCGCTCACCGCCACCCGCGCGGGCGCGTGTCCCTCCGCGCCGGGCGGCGCAGGCCCGGGGCGGGCACGGCGGGGCCGCGGCCTCCCCGTCCGCACTCACCCGCAGCCTTGTCCGCCGCCATCTCCGCCTCGGACGCAGCTCCGCGCGGGACCGCGCAGCCCGAGCGCGCCGGTAGTTGCCGAGAGTCCCCCGCGCGCTGCGCTACGCCACAGGCGCTTGCCCGACGGCCGCCACCAACCGCCCGCTGCCCCCGGCACTACTTTGCCGCCGCCGCCGCCGCTGCCCTGCGCGCGCCGGACCCGCCCCGCCGGTGCACCGCCCGCCCCGATTCGCCCGCCGCTTCCGGGTTCCCGGCGCGCCCGCGACGTCCGGTCGTTGCCGCGGTACCGCGGATGTGACGCCAGGACGCCGCGGGGGGCAGGGGCAGGGGCAGGTGAGCGCGGCGGGGTCGCCGTGCTGCCGTGTGAGGGTCGGGCGGGCGGTCCTGCCCGGTCGTCCTGCGGCACGGAGCTCACTGGCAGCTGCCGGCCGCTGTCTCGAACGGGTTTTGTCCGTTCTGCCTCTTTCAGACGTGCCAGCCCTTATCAATGTGTGTAAATAACGAAAGGTGGGGTGCTAAGAGGATGGAACCAGGCTCTGTTCGGTGGTGCCAACCAGTAGGACGAGAGGCAACGGGCAGAAACGCATCCATGGAAAGTTTCACCTGAACATGGAGATGAACTTCGTTACTGTGCAGGTGACCAAGCACTGGAACAGGTTGCCCAGAGAGGGTGTGGAGTCTCCCTCACTGGAGATATTCAAGAACCAGCTGGACACAATCCTGTGCCATGTGCTCTGGGATGGCCCTGCTCGAGCAAGGGGGGTTGGAGCAGCTGACCCCACGGTGGTCCCAACCTGACGCATTATGTGATCCTCTCCGGAGCAATAGCGGTGACCTGGAGGCTTCCCTTCAATACGTTCTGTAGTTTATGTGGATTATCAGGCCTCAGACCGTCTCTCTAAAGTGTTGTTAAGGTGCTTCTCACCATACTAATTAATGGCGATAAATGCCCGAAGCAGGTTTGGTGCTTGCATCCCGCATTCCTTCCTAAGTGGCTGTTTGGGCACTGGAGACCCGAAGCCTGGGCAGAGGGACAAAACCCTCATCAGACTGAAGACCCTAATTAGTCTTTGTTATGGTCATCATTATATTTCTCATTAACGTAATAGGCATGGGATAAATGGCACTGGCATAGTCATGAATACTAAAGATTCTTAAATGTTTGTGTCCAGTTCCAGGCCCCTCAATTCCAGAAGGACATAAAGGTGCTGGAGTGGGTCCAGAGAACGGCAGCGAAGGTAGTGAAGGGTCTAAGGGATAATGAGGAGCGGCTGAGGGATTGTTTAGCCTGGAGAAAAGGAGGTTCAGGGGTGACCTTGTCACTCTCTGCAAGTGCCTGAAAGGAGGGCATAGTGAGGTGAAGGTCAGGTTCTTTTCCTGGGCAGCCAGTGACAGGACAAGAGGACATAGCCTCAAGCTGTGCCAGGGGAGGTCGGGCATCCTTCATGGAAAGAGCAATTAAACATTAGAATGGATTGCCTAGGGAGGTGGTGGAGTCGCTGCCCCTGGAGGTGTTTAAGGAAAGACTGGACATGGCACTCAGTGCCATGGTCTGGCTGACACAGTGGTGTTTGGTCATAGGCTGGACTCCATCTCAGAGGGCTTTTCCAACCTAATGGATTCTGTGATTCTGTGATTACTTGGATCTGCTATACATAGTATTTAAGTATTCACCTTTGCTAAGATGTATCTTGGTAGGCTCAGCAGCCACTTCTTCTTCTGACTCTCGGGCATGGACTCTGGGGATGAGTGCAGAGGAGCCAGACAGGGAGTTCTCTTTCAAACCCTCATAGTTATACAGTGGGAGGTGGGATGAGGTTAGAAGGCACCCCAGAGGTGTCTCACCTCAAGCACCAAAAGGCTCCCTGTGTCTCCATCCCTTAAAGTCAAGCTCCAGAGACACAGCGTCAGTTACCCTTCATTGCCATCACCGATGTGCACTGTGTGCTTCTTCTGTGTCACTGTGGGGTTCCTGTCAGACACTGCTTCCACAGTGATAGTCAACAGTTATCTGTTGATATGGGAACACTGCTATTATTTCTCCAGACATGGTTCTCCAAGATTTCCCCCTCCCCCACTCCTTCCTAATTTATTCCTGTTAAACATCACCTTGTTTTCCTACTTGTGACAGCAAGTGTAGATACACTCAGTTCTGATTAAGAGATTTTAGCTTGTACGGTTTTTGCCTTGTTGCCAGCAGGCAACACTTGTCAAGAGAGCCCAGAGTGTCTCACGCACACTGCACCTATGGCATGCCTCTTGCACGTTAGAGAAAGGTTTAAGGAGGAAATTTGTCCTTGGGGAAGTCAACAGCAAAAGGGATTTAGTGGAAGCACGATTTCTTAGCAGTCTTCTTGCAGCGGCTTCCAGCAACAGTGTTCTCCCTAACTCTGCTGTCAGGCACCTCAGAGAGGTCGGGTTTGTAGGTAAGGAATGATTTAACACAGGGATACAGTTGGGAAGAAACACCCTTTAACACATACCAGCTCTGAACACCTTTAAATCACAGCTTTTATTGAGCCAGACCCTGTAACGTAAGGGATTCTGAAATTGATCATATTATTTCAGGAATTTGAAGAGCAGGATGATTCTTTCTGCTTTGTAATTGAAATTCTGAATATTCCAAATTATGTCTAATAACTTACTATTTATCACCTCTTCTCCAATTCATCTTCACTCAACTCTGATCTTCAGAATTTCTTTTAGACACATATATATGAAAGAATCACACAATCCTTATTCTTAAATACCTTGTTCCAAGTCTCTGGATTTGTTGTATCTTCTTTTCTAAGAAAGAGCTGTTGGACAAGACCCGTATGTATTTGGAAATATCTGCAAGCGAAGTTGTAAGTAAAGTCCTCCCAATGTGTATATATTTAACAGTGTAATTATTTATTTATGTTGCCATTCTATTTATTTATATGTGCACATATATGTAAAAACCATGCTGTTTTGGTAAGAAATAAAACCTGTAAAGGGAAGAGCACTGTGCTACAAGTGTAACTGCTTGTTCTCTCTGATTTTATCAAAACAAGAAAGTCACCAAAAATCTATGCTGAGTGACCAAGCTGGAATGCCTGATGTGGACCTGATGTGGATGTAGGTGTCCCTCTCTCCCAGGCTTGGTCCAGTGTTTATTGCCAGTACCTGAGCAGGAGCCTGCTTGTTCCAGAGCATGTCACATCAGGATGGGCACTGCAGTGAATTTGCTGTTCCCTACTGTAGCTTTTCTTTAACGATCTTGTCAAAACCTATTTAGCTACAAGTGTGGCAGCCCTGGTATCCAGCTGCTCCTCTTCCACATCATGACATCTAGAGGACAGTAGTAAGAGTTTGCTTTATCCATCATGCCATGATTTTGCCACAGGACTTGCTTACCTGAGGGGTACACAGAGCAAGCTTTGGTATAACTTCCATCATTATTTTGCCATGTTTGTGGCTTGTAGTTCCAAAATAATTTCTCTTTTTCCATTTCTAGGGGACAGACAAAGCAGTTTTTGTCAGCTGGCCTTTTTTTCAGTATGGATGATCTTAGAAAGGAACTTAACACAAATAAAATCTCTTCTAATTAATACTCAATTGCTTATGTGTGTTGAGGTTACTGAAGGAAAGGAAGAGACCTTCCCTTTATTACAATTCAAGCACACAGTTATGCAATCAAAAATGTTGACATTTTTCCTTCAAAAATATTGTGGTAGCATCACTACTTTCCTCTAAGGACAGAGGAGCAGGTTTCTTGCATAATTGTTTCTTATATTACACAATTGTTTCTATGTTATACAAGTTTCTTGTATAATTTGCATTCTGCTTGGGATCTCTGGTCTCAGGGAGGCAGGCACGCCATCTGCTGTGGAAGATACAGAATAAAATCAAATACCATTTGGCAGAATAAAAAAATGGGGGGGAAAAAAACCAAAGCCTACTCCTAAAAAATCACCTGTCCTGGAATTTTGGTTTATCAGGAAAGAAATGACCACAATTCAGGCTTTTAAAACAAATCTCATTCTGAAGAAAACAAACATGGTACAGCGATGGGCAGATTTTCTAGGTTTCTTTAGCCCATTTCTAAGCTAAATCATTAGAAGCCCAAAGGAGCCAACTGTAATTTGTAATTTCAAGGAGAGTGGGGGAAATTTCAGAAGGAATAAGACCTATCTGCTCTCAGATAGAGTAGTCCCAGTGTCTTATTCCCTCCTTGTCCTGCCTTCCCTTAGCAGACTAGATAAGTAGAAGTAGGCCAGGGTTTTCTCTCTGATTTGGCCTCACAAAGCAAACTTTTCAAGGCTCTATTTTAAGTCCTTGGAGACCCAAACCCAGCAATACAGCAATCTCCTACCTGGCCTTGCAGCCGTAATGAGATGTAGATAACCTCTCCACTGATCATACCAGCAAGACCTGGCTAGCAGAGGAGAAAATCAGGATTTGTGGCATCCCCAATCACTGCCAGACTATGGAAGAGAGAGAAGAGTATGGCCAGCTCCAAAGGGAACTGTGGAGGTTACAATTCTTTTGCCAGATTCCACAGTATGGAAATCTCAGTGGCACTTTGTTTGCCTAGTATATTCCAAAAGAGAATTTAATAGAAGAAATGCTTTCTGTGTTATTAATAGAGCTCCCTCTCCTTTGCCACTTAGTTTAATGGCTTTTACCCCCTAGGTGGCACTGTACAATAAAGCAAGGCATGTTTAAATACGGAATGATCATTAACAGTGAGTCATTAAGGTTGGAAAAGACCTCCAAGATCAACATGTGGCCAAACACCACCAAGTCAACTAAACCACAACACTTAGTGCCACATCCAGCCGTTTATTGAACATTTTCGGGATGGTGACTCCAGCACCTGGAGCAACAGGTCATTCCAATGCTTGACAACCCTTTCAGTGAAAAAATTCTTCCTGATGTCCAACCTGAACCTCCCCTGGTGCAGCTTGAGGCCATTTCCTCTTGCCCTGTCACTGGCTGCCTGGGAGAAGAGGCTGATCTCCACCTGGCTACAGCCTCCTTTCAGATGGTTGCAGAGTGATAAGGTCCCCCCTGAGCCGCCTCTTCTCCAGGATAAACATCCCCAGCTTCTTCATCTGCTCCTCATAGGACTTGTACTCCAGACCCTTCACCAGCTTCATTGCCCTTCTCTGGACACGCTCCAGCCCCTCAATGTCTTTCTTGCAGTGAGGTGCCCAAGACTAAACACAGAACTTGAGGTGCCGAGCACAGGGGGATGATCACTGCCCTGATCTTGCTGGCTACACTATTCGTTTTATAGGCCAGGATGTCATTGGCTTTCTTGTCCACCTGAGCACATGCTGGCTCATGTTCAGCTGGCTGTCAACCAACACCCCCAGGTACTTTTCTGCTGGGCCAGTGGAGTTCTTGTTTACAGTGAAAACTAGCGTAAGTATGTTGAATGTAGCTATTAGTCTCAGCTTGGTAATCCTCTTTCTCTGAATCTGTCTCTCAAAGTCAGTAACACATACTGCTGTGAATCTCATATAAATACAGTATTTTTACTTTCAGACTGCTATGGAATGTATTTTTCTGGAAAATTATTGTGCATTGCATGTATTTGTTCTGTCTGTGCACAGTGAATAAACCAGCAGAGGCTGTGCTTACTTTAACAAGTCATTCAGAGCAGCAGGAGCAGAGTGACAGCTGTAAACTGTAGGGGCTCAGGTTCCTCACATCTCCAATATATTCTCACACAGAAGTTATTTTGCATCTGGTGGGAATTGGCCCAATACTACACATCATCATCACCTATTTTGAAACTCCCTGACATAAAGCTCTCCCACAAAACTTCCATGGGACTTCTAAGAAGCATCAAGTTTCACTTTCACCTGTCTCACCTAGGTATGTTTCACACCAGTCTCCACTATCTACATAAAAACTTCATAGGCAGAAGGAAGCTCTCTAATTTTTCTCACTCCTCCAGTTTCTGAGTGACACTGTTTTACTTGTTTCATATGCTGCTCTTCACTCTGATGCTGGAACATGGTTTGCTTGGTGGCACAGGGGAGGAGAAATAGCCCTTGCCCTCCAGGCACTGTAGCAGTGCCAGGAAAACACCTTGAGTACGGCCTTCTTACCCCTTGCTTTCACACAGAAAAAAAAGAGATATCTTTCTGACAGTGTTTACCACTGTGACAACTTTCTTCACAGTCAAATAGAGATGCTGAACCTGGGAGACAAGCTTAGACAGACAGGACATCACCACTATTGGGATGTGGAAAGAGAATAAGTGAGTGCAAAACTTCTGAGAGCAAGGGGCTACCATTGAGAAACAGGGAACTGTGGAGCATAAGGGATGTAGAGGAATGACACCACAGCATCCTCAATAAATTTCTGTAATTCCATTTTGAGAAGAGGTGCTGTGGTTTTCCTCACATTATAGTACCTGGTAAATAACTCCATCATGTACCTTCTCTTTGCTCATTCAAGATCTCCTCTGATTTTCCTTGTATATGGTATTATGAGTTGTCTCTTCATTTGGCTCTCACAATAGCATCATTATTTTTTTCTGTTAATGGGTTTAAGTCCAGAGATCATCCAAATTGTGCCATGTAAGGCTTTTCTAGGATAAGAAACAAAATAGGGTTTTATATAATCTTAATTTTTCTCTTCTGGTCTCATCCAGAAGAAATCTGCACACCCAATTACAATTACTCTGGCAAACAAAGAGGTTGTGGGAGGAGAACTGTTCATATATCACCATACATTTTGGGTTGTTTACCTTCCTGTAGAGAAGGCTAGCACAAAGATTACAGAACTTTGTTTTCCAGTTCAACTCTCAAATTGACAGAAGCACCTTTATTTCAATGAAAGTGTACTAAGGCCTAATCCATAATTTGCAGAGGGGCAAAATTTCCAGTGTTACCCAGTTAGGAGTAAAAGATCTCTAAAACATTTTGTGATTACATCAGTGCCTTCTAGTGCAAGCAGGAATTGATTTATTCATAATAGGAGGATGTCTCCATGACATATGTGTTTATGTCCAATGTGTCAAGCACTACTTTATGTCCTTCTACATTACAGAGCCTTGACCCTTTTTGAGATGCAGAACTAGAAAACAAACATACCTGTGTTGAAACAAAAGCTTTGAGGAAACGTTGGTTCTTCCAGGCCAGCCTTAAGGATTCTTCCTGTGCTGATATGCACACTTTGTAGGAAAAGTCTAATACTGAATGTCTTTGGTTTGCAACAGCTAGGAGGCTGGAGCTTATTAGGAAATTATGTTACGTCTCCAGGCACTGAAAAAGTAAATTCTTACTAATGACTTGTCTATTGTAGTTGTTATTCTCAGCATTTCTTCAGACATTCAGGAATAGATTATTTCTCTCTTGAGAAGTATAAAGCAAATTTTTGCACTAAAGATACAAATTATTTTGCTGATAGAGCCTGCATGAGATGGTGCAAAAGCCAAAAAAATGCGTTCAGTACAGTTTTTCTACCTTCACAGTGTGTAGTAGAATTTTTACGTATGTTCTCATTATTCTTCCTTAATTTTTTAAACTCTCACAGGCATTTGCGTAAATTTAAAGTATTTTTTCCTACAAAACTTTTAGGAACTTAGAAACATAAGACCGTCACACAATTTGTTGAAAGACATTAAGTTTATAGTGATGGAGTTGTTTTTTTAAGAAATAGGAGGGGGTTTTACCTATTATTTGCCCAAAATTGTAGGCCTCTGTAAAACTTGCATCTAAATGCCTTCATACTGCACATATGTAGATCATACAGAGATATCCCATTTTTTTGTTTGTTTGTTGTGAAGAGCAAGAGGAAATACCCTGTTGGCAGCTACCATTGTTCTCTGTGTGAGTCTGTGAGGTTCTGAGTCAGTCTCCAGTTCAAGTCAAAACCTCAGGCTTTAATGATACATCATTAAATACAAAGGGTTTTTTATTAAATTTTAACTTGCTGTGTTCCATCCCAGGAATAAAATACTGCATGTGATCCTGAATGAATGCAGGACAGAAAAATCCTAACCCATATGTTTTCTTTATTTATGAAGATTAATGTAGACTTTATTTCATTTCAATAATTCATGTTGACTCTTGAAGTTCCAAATATATTTGACTGTAGTAGTAATTTTTGCTATTTTAGCTTCTTTCTGTCTGTCCTTCCTGCCTCATCTAAGTCAGTTGTAAATGCATGGGGCTTCAAAGGAAGGAGGAAAAAAGCATAATGAAAATAGCCAATGTGCTCCAAAATGTTAAAAAGATGGAAAACTATTTAAAGAACAAAACATGTCTCAGGAGCTCAAGAATCACTGTGGACTGACATATGGTAATCATATGTCAGCATATGCCTGTGCTGCTTCTCCAGCATATCTCCATTTGCTAAATTCTATTTGTGTCCAAAGTTGTAGCAAGAAGATCAAGTTTCAATGCAGTTAGAAAAATGTACAAGCATGATGATACGTTTAATTTTTAATTTTCTGTAGAACCAATCCTACATATTTTTATTCTTCCTTGTTCCTTTTTCTGATTTCAGAGACTATCCTGACATTATATTTACCCATCTCATCCCATGCTAAATTCTCAGTATCAAGAAAGATGGGACTAACTCCAAGATTAACAAATATCTCTTTAAGTTGTGGTTGGAAAAAGACTCAAAAGATGCAGTGCATAGAATAGAATAAGAAGAGGGGAAACAGTTTCAGTTTCCTGCTCTAAATCTAGTAATTTAATAACCTAACCACTGACTCATTGTGTGTATTTGTTTCTGGTTTCCAGAACACAGAAATCCCATTCTGAACCAAAGAAATCTTCCTTTGGAAAATTTTGCTGAAGTTAATGTAATTTTAGTTTCAATTAAATAGAAAGATTATAAAAGTTCTGGGAAATTTCAGCTGCAAACTAGCTGTGAGATATGAGCTAACCCCAATTCTCATGTTGTTTCCTAACAAACATTATTTCCTCCATCCCAAAGTTGAGGATAGATGTTTGTTTTAGTTTTAGCATACATGTTAAAGCTAATAAACTACGTATTTGACTCTTCTGGCTACTAGAAAAGTAGGCTATTGGGAGCTGCAAATAATGTTGACAATTAACAGTGGCAATACTGAATATTGTATATGGGTCTAAGATTTCTTCCATTACTCCAGTGTAAATGGAAAGCATTTTACTTCAGGATACTGCATGATAGGGAAATAGCTTAGCACAAGAAAAGATTCCAAGGGTAACACCGTGTTGTTTGAGGTGCACGGAAAAAGTAAACGGAGCACGTATTTCCTTTCTATCTGGAAACACACAGTGAAGAATTTCAATTTCCAGTCAGACGGCCAGGGAACGGATTCTCCTCTGAAGATAAACCCAAAATAACTTTGCCAAACGAATGTCTCTGGATTGATACTGCTATACTCCAGATGAGAAATTCCCCCACATTGCTGAGTCTCAAGCATGGATGAACACAGCAGACTGGTGAAGCAATCATTTAATCATTCAGTTCCATTAAATGCGACATAGGATAGCTACATGTGTCAAGAGCTAGAATGAGGCAAGCTACTTTTTACAGGCACAGGTCCTAGGATTAGAAAACCACCACGATTTCTGCCCGAGCATTGTGGCACTGAAATCTCCTGGAGGTTTCTATCATAACCCAGCGCTGTGGTGGTGGTTGAAGAGAGGATGTGCAATGGTAACTGCAGTTTCTGCTTCACTGCATTACCTTGTAATGACATTAGCACATATTTTACATTCTGTGAGGGGAATGCTTCCCTCCTTCTCCCTGCCGCTTAGAAACAGTGAAGAGATGAGATCTGACACTTGAAAATGCTGTAGCGCTGTGACCTCGCCGGGGTATAAGATGGTCTTAGTGGAGGCAGAAAATTCAGATGCCTGAAGTACTTTTGCTTCGTCCAGCTGGTGTCCTACTGTCTACAAAGCTGCTTCCAGACAGCAGTGCTTTGTTATTCACTTGACTTTACTAGCCCTTGTCAGCGTTAATTGGATTTGTGACATGGTCAGATGTTTATTTCTTGATTCTGTTGTCCCTTGCCTTACAGGACACATATGCCAGGGGAAACTACAGAATATCTAGCAAATACTAAACTATGAAGACATACATAGACATGCCGTCCAAGTTTTCAGGAGCTAAAACTTAAGGAAATGGGGGCGTAAAATATTTTTTTCCTCTAATTTATGACAATATTGTCACTCAGCACTGATTTATCATAATAATTAAAGCAGTTATAAAACTTTTTGTTTAAATATATCCAGAGCTCTCTAGACAGTCAAATGTCATTCATTAATGTGGTCATGTATAAATGCCCAACTAAACCTTATTGTAGCGGTATGTTTTTTTGGAGAAGAACGCACATAAATCACATAATCACAAGGTTACACTTCTGGTAAAATCTCTTAGCATATTAAGTATTTGCAAAACTTACTCCCTTCATGGAAGCCACTGGCTACAGTCATAATTTTATTATAACTTCCTTTTGTTTGGTATATGAGATTATAATCTCGGGCTGTATAGGAGTTGTTCTACAACTCACTTTCTAAATCTTCGCTACTATTACTGAGGTAGTATTTTGTAAATGTTTTTAAATACAATGAAAAAAGTGTTTATCAAGTTATTGATACCTCTAAATTATTTAAATCAAAAACCAAAAAAAGAAGAGGACTTAATTTACAACTGCTACAAAGAGCATGGGTTTTGGCACCGAATCCCAAAGAAGGTTTTATTCTGAAATGCAGCCTCCCTGCTTACAGAAATTTTGGTTGGATGAGAGGCCCATACGTGGTCTTAGAGAACAGATACACACAGAGTCAGAGACTGAAAATAGTTCATACCTCAAACATTGATATAAAATTTTGCTCATTATAAAGAAGCTACAGCCGAAGAAGCCTCCCTGAAGAGTGGGACTTTGAACTGAAAGTCAAACTGCTGGTTAGATAAAGGGAAACACATTGTTCAGTCATCTCAGGCTGAGGGAAAGGTATGCATCCACAAAAGGCCAAAGCTACCAGCTGCAACTATCCCCAGCTGAGTTTGGGGTGGGGGAGAGCACAGCTCACAGAAGCCAGGCTTACAGAGACTCCCCCCAACCGAGGGGGAGGAGGAGATTTTGGGTGCATGGTGCAACCTCTGGTGAGAGACACTAAACACCCATCCTCCCATTACACAAACCAGCCCAGCTGTGGAACCCCCAACCCCACAGGGCACATCCACGGGACTTTCCTGTGAGAGGCTTGGCCCCACAGGGCTGCACGTGGTGCAACAGACCCAGAGTCTGCTGTGAGAGACTGACCCCACCCCAGGGGGACATGGCCAGACGTGCCCACCCAGCCTGAGCATGTACACCCATGGGACTCTGTGCCTTCCGGGGGGACCTTCACCACCAAGAGACCAGCTGGAGAGGATCAATGAACAGCGTTGGGATCCACGGAGTGGTGCTTTTTTCCTTTTTCTGTCCCTGTCACACTTTCTGTCCCCCCACCTATCTTCTACTTCTTTCTTTCTTCCTCTCTCTCATATTTACTGTTAAATAAAACCCTTACTATTGTCGCTGGCATATGGTTTCGTTTGCACCTTAATTTGGGCAGAGGCATTTCTAAGAACCTTGAAACTGGATCATAACACTCACACACACCCCCCACTCTGGAAGTCACAGTGGATGCAGTCTTTTCTTCAGGCTTAAAACAAGAGTAAATCAAACATGGCTTCTCTACACAAAGAGTGTACAGAAATACCTGAACATTCATTCATATGTCAGCATGAGCTAAATTTCAGAGACATGATAAGACAGTAGGACCAGGGAGAGAGAGAGACAGATTGACAAAGCAGTTAAGCATGGGCTTAACTTTAAGTTTATATCCAAATCCTCATGAAGTCAACAGCTATGCAGTTGGAGCTATGCCAGGATGTAGCTGAAGATGTGACCATCATAGTCTGCTTTATTTAAGCATGTTGCTACTAAGTTTGTAAGCAGAAATGGAGTTAGGCAGCTATTGATAATCTGTAAGTGTTGTGAAAAACATGTTGGCAAAATTTTTATATTGGCTAATGCAAGAGAGTAATAAAATCAAAGAGAAACTACTTGTCATCACATCAGCAAGAAACAGTGTGTATGAGTTATTTCTATTCCATTCTAATTTTATTATTAGCAGACCCCCAGTGCTTTCAATACACATAAAGCTGGAATAGCACAGGGGCAAATCAATCCAGCTTGGTTTCATTTTGGACAGCTATTTGGAAGCATCTGGAAAATGCACAAGACTAAGCTCCACTCCAATGTATTGTACTAGCTGAGAAACAGGAGAGGAATTTTTTTTTTTTTTTTAATTATAGTGCTTCTGCCTTTTGTACTGATTTTGACAGGCCGTTGCTCCATTAAATAAGGCAGTGTTTGGTCCTTCAGTTCTTGCACTGTTAGATAACATTGTATAAGCCAAAAGACTATCCACCTAGACTCTGAAACTGTTCCTCTACCCCACTAGGAACGTCAGGAATGGGCTTACTACCTTTAGTGGGGCAGTATGAAGGTATGAAGTAAAATCACTAAGAAAATTTGCTGAAAGAGTTACTAAGCTGGGCAAATTTTATCAGAATGTCATCTTCTATAGTATCACTGTTTCTATTTGCCAAAGTAATTACATGATTTTCTTATGCTCTACTGTATTATGTTAATTAAAAATTCTTCATTAAACTTCCTCGAGGGCAATCATAAAAGAGGTGTCATCTCCAGACAATGGTCTATAAAATATTTGGTGTATCACAGGTCCTTCATTACATCTGCATGTATCATTCAATATCATTATTTAGCTTCAATAAAGCTGAGATTTGTTTATTTATTTATTTATATGGCATCTAGTAGCAATCTACAAGCAATAGCTGGAGCAGAAAAAGTAGTTCTTCTCCAACCCTGCCTGTTATTGTGATAGTGATTTATTTTTGGAGTAGAGCTCCATTAGGAAAGATAAGTTTTCTAGCAAGCTATTCAAAATGCAGTAAAATATTAAAGAATTATCAGGAAAAGAAAGAAAAATTGCTTTGTATACTTTTATTATTTATTAACCTGAGCTGGCACTCACTTTTATACAAAGAGTTGCTCCATGCTCTTTAACTGTACTTTTCTCAGCCCTAAGAAGATAGGATAAAAACTACTAAGGTCAATAACCATGTACACACCAACATAAAACTTAGCGGCTTTTATTCACTCTTACAGTTCTTTCACAACACATTATTAATGCCAAGGTTGTATCAACTACCATGAATATTTAACTGATTCAAAAATCACATGCTAGCCCACAAGATATTGCTGATGTCTGATTGAATCTCAAATAAGATTAGATATTATTAGGGAAAAAAAATAATGTCCGTTAAGATAAAAGGAAAGCACAAAACCTCAACAAAACCTAATGCTGTGTCAGAAGCCAAATTCCGACTTGAAAAGCAACATTCCTCTAGACATGCTGTTGCATTTTGTGTCATTTCTTCATGAACCTTCCTCAGAAGCAGGCCTGCTACAAAGTGATGTGTTAAAAGCACACATCCCTGTTTTAAGGTACAAGGCCTTCCTTAGTGACAGAAATAGGATGCCCACTTATGAAACAATTTCTTAAAGAACTACTAAAAGCTGGCACAAGATAAAACATTTCCAGGCCTGGAAGTTCCTTAGCTTCCAGCCCTGCCAGGAGGCAGGAGGCACAGCACATCACCCCAGGGTGACGGGGGACCCTTTGGGACAAAGTCCATCTGGACACCTGCTCAGGAACCTGCAGCCCTGCAAGTGCTGCCAGCCCTGACGCAGAGGCAGCTGCAGCTCTTGGAAGGCTGGGTCACCTGCCAAGTGGATGTGTAGAGAGCTGGCAGGCAACCAGCATGTTTCTGGCAAAAATCTGACAAGCTTGGGTTCCACAAGATTTCTCTTTTATAACATGAGAATGCTACTTTCTCTCCACAAGAAAACACCAAATAGTTTATGTTAGGAAGTGCATTTGTACAAGGCCATTTTCTCCCTCCAAAAATATGCGTTGAGTAAAATTTAACTTGACAGTTCGTTGTGAAGTTCAGATAAAACCAAACATTAAGCAATATTTGCCTAATTAGAAAAATTAGTATTGAAATAAATAGAACCATACAATCTACCTGGTATGTCTGTTGCTTGAGTAGTGCAATACAGGGCACTGTAGAAATTCTGCAATTAGTTCTAAGGAACACTGAAGTATCACAAGCAATGTATTTGCTCACCCATGGCACTTCCTCAGGCAGACCAGGGCCACATGCAGCCAGACATTGACTGTAATAAGGGGTTAAAATGTAACTCTCCCAAGTTTTTGTTGACTTCCCTTAGCTAGAAATAGTAAAAGGATAATGTGATTTCCTGTTATAGTTCAGTATGAAGTTGTCTCAGCACAAATTTTAATCTGTATTGTAGACATAAATTAGCACATATTAATGTTAATGGAGTTATATTGCTTATTGTGTCTGAGCTAGAACCTTCAGCTTGGGTTGTGCAGCTTGCTTACATATTTAGAAGGGCAGGAAAATCTACAGCCCTCCTACTGCCAAACAGCATAATAATTAAGTAATTAACCAGCAACTACTTAGCTCTTGAACTAGCTAAGCTAAAGAATCCTAGCAGCCTTTCTGTGTAAAATATTTTTGGGGATTGAAGGCTGAATCCACATTGATGAATCCAATATTCCTTCTGCACTTGTGTCAGTGCTTTACATTCTGACAAGATGGCTGGCAAGCCACAAACCAAGTTCATATTATTCAATATCCTTATATTGCTTTACAGTCAGGAGTTCACTATAAGCAATGCTGACAGAGTTGTCCCTTGTGAGTACCTACATTTCACTGCATTTGTTTTTCAATATTCCCCTTTAGCTTGAAACAAATGCAGGTTTCATGCACCCACCTAAGTATTAATTAGCCTGATGCCTATCACTTGAGGGGAAAATAACTTTATGCCATGTTACATTCCTTCAGTTCTTACAAGTGCGAGTACCAGTTTCAGCTGTTATGCACACTTGAACTTCTGCTTTTTTTGTGCAGGTACCTAAGCAATCTGTTAAGGAAGGTAGGAATCACTGTAGCAAAGAATCACTGTCCCAATCTGTCCTTTGACAGAAAGAAAACACCAGCATGTATATATCCTTTTGCAACCAGGAATTTCTGTTTTACCAGTACAAGATTTCCAAGAGAAAATATCTGGCAAAAGACAATGAGAAGTGCAAAGTCTTGTCTCAAAGTTTCCATTTTATATAGTACACAATTTAACTTCCTTGATCAAGGAAGGTGGTGAAGGTCAACCCTTCTTCCTTGACAGCCAGCAGGAATAAAAGTAGTCAGTACACATTTTAATGTGCTGCTGTCTTGTGCACTCTCTGGAGCATTGAGAGAAACTCTGCATTCCCTGTAAGGCTTTCACTATGATGAATCTCATCTCTTTGGCTGCCTTCCTAATAATACCTAGCAGCATCCAGCATACATGCTCATACTGTATTAGAATATAACAATTTCGTAAATGTGGAAAAGAGACTTTTCTGAAGTTAATGACTGCAGCTAGAAAAACCATATCAAACAGGACTGCAGACCACTTGTGTAAGTCACAGCCTTTTCTTCAGAGAAGGGCACCTCCATTTCATGAATTGATACTAAGCTGAATTTCTTTTTCTACCTTGTATGTTCCTGGACACTGACATTTTTCACGAGACAAAGAAAATGGTGATCCTCTATGGGCTGTAAGGGAAAACAGCTCCTAGTTAGAACTGGGGTATTGAGAGCACTTGGTCAATCCAACTTCATAGAAGGTTTAAGTACCTCCAGACTGTACCACATCTGTCAAAGCAGCAGCAAATACAACACAAAATGTAGAGCAGGTCCAATTTTTAGTGTGTCAGTAGAATCAGCCTGCAGTTATTTTTAACTGCCTTGGAAAGCTTAGCAGGCAGATACAGTTAATCCTTTAAAGGATTTGCAGGTATTCATAGCTTAATAAGTAAGTATAGTGGATTAAGCCAATAGAAGATTGCAGACAGTCAAAGACGACCTTTACATGCTAACATTCAAAAAATAAAGAGAACAGTTTCTTTTACATAGTTCCTTCCTGACAATCACCCTCAACTGTATGTTGAGGTCAGTATGTGCCAGAATCCCAGGCAGTGAAATATGAAATAAAAATGTTAGTCATTCACGTTAACACTTGTGATATTTAAGTTAAGAGAAAGCAGTGAGTTTCTGTTGTCTTCTATTTCCATTATCCTATAAATGCTTTGAAAAGCAGAACTGCTTTCATGAATTAATGTGAATCTACTTATGTAATAAATAAATAATAAAACTTAAATGGTAAAATTCATTTTAGGAAGAAGAAAAAAGGCTGAATTATTATTATAGGTCAGCTTTTGTATTGCTTGTATTCTCTTTCAGGATTCACTAACATAGGTTCAACTGAGAGATGTCGGCCTTCAATATATTCATAAACAATGTGGAAAAGAACACCCATAATAAGACAAAGGGAAAAAAATCAGATGACACAAAACTATTAGGCTGAGGAAATCTAGGGCTGGTTATGAAAAGCTTTGAAGGTAGTTCAATACTGAATGGGTGATAAAATGCCAGAGGCTATTCAGTGTCATTAAGCACAATGCACATCAAGAAGGGAAGAGAAAATACATGTATATGTATGTACATGGGTTGTCAGTATCACCAGGAAAGAAATCTGAAAATATCTGGTGCTTAAAGGAACAAACAAACCAGGGATTTATTTAAAAATTAACAGAGAAAACATAAAAAATCTGCCCTGTAAACACTCAGGACACAGACACATCATGAATACTATATGGAGTTTCAGTCATTCCATTATCAAAAAGGTTATAATAGAATTAGAAAAATATCTAGAGAAGAAATGAGAGCAATGTACTAAATCATGAATTTTATTAAAAAGGTGAGCTGGGAATAGTTATTCACTAGTTTTCACAATATAAATATTGGAAGGCATGCATTTTTTTTGGTAATAATAAACCAAACTTACTTTCATTAGATATTGAGAGGCACAAATGGTACATGGATCAAAAGAATCATGAGTTCATTGATTCAGCAGTTCTATTCAGTAGGTCAGCAGTAACTACTAAACAAAAGAGTCTCCTAGTCACTGAAGGCCCAAAGAACATGATGGAAAAATCACTAAGCACGACTGCCTCCAGACATTTTTTCCATATGTATCTACTAACTAGCTTAGGTAGACTTTTCATTTGGCTGAATTCAGCAGTTCTCAGGTCCTCATGACTAGAATGACTGAAATCATAATGTGTATTGTTTGGCATATTGTTACAAGAAATTTGGCCAAGAGCTCTCCGGTTCTACCACTGCTATTCAAAAATAATCACAATAAAACAAAGTTGCTTCATTAACTACAACTGAAGCAGCCTAATTCCCTTACACATTTTTAAAGTTATATACTCTGACTACCAGGAAAACCACTGCTCTAACACCTCAACTGTGTTAACTGAAATATAGTTGAAATAAATGTAGATAAGAGATACATGAAAGGTAAGAGCAGAATATTGTTCCACAAGGTTATAATTAGGACCCTGCTCTTCCCAGATGATTCAATAGTAGGACATATTGTTGACTCTGATGCTTGAACAGAATTGTGAGACATAGGAACATAGGACTAAAAAGGAACTCCAGAATCACTGCAAGCACTCAACTCTTACACTTGCAGTTGTATCACCTAATTTTTTTCGGAAACTGACCAAAGCCCCTTTTGTAACTACTCGATCAGACGGCAGTCTCAAAGTGTCTCTCCCCCGACAGAAAATTCTCTTTGATTTTTAGACTCAGTATATTCCTAGTCAGTTGATGACTTATGCTCTTCTACTAACACAGCCCCTTGGTTTAACTCTCTGATGGTACATTCAGAGAAGGAAATCGTATCATCTGTTAATACTCATTTAGCTTGGCTCATCGAGGCAAGCTCTTTTGCAGCACATCTCTCCTACCATGGTATCCAATGTGAAGAGATCCCAGCTGGCTGTGACACCAGGCCAGTCAGTGCAGACACTGCAGACATTCTACACCCGCATGCCCCGGTCCCAAGAGCTGTGCAGAGAGGTTAGCACATTCCTCTCAGGCCAATGTGCCCTGTCACCAAGACAGCCAATCCTCCTCAACCTGTATTCAGAGCCAAACTAACGTGGCTGCACTAAATCACTTCTGGAGATAGTTTAGTGGTGGTTAGATCAATTATTTATATACTATACTTCCCTGTGTAGTGTAATTACACTCCTAGTCTCATACTGTACACTTCTAATCCCATGGATCACCAAGCTCTTTCTCCTCACTAACTCTGTACTGATTTGCCCTTCTGGAATGCAGAATTTCCACAGAACAGACTCCAGTTTTTCCATACATCTCAAAGTCTATGATAATCTTTGACATGCAAACTGAAAAGATTTTCAGTGTTTGCACTGATGGCTTTGCTGGAATGCTGAGCCCTACAAGTCACTACAATGACTCTGAAGCTTAGTGACAACTCTATTATGAGAATGACATCACTTCTTATCATTTAGGAAGAAACAATTCCTTAATATAGTAGTGGCAGATAACTGACATCACCATCACCAAGTTCCTAAGAGATGCCTGAGAAGGGAAGAAATGCAGTTAAAACAGTAGGAAATAAAGATTGACAGAACACTTGACAATGGTTCTGCACTTTTTAAGAGCAGTCTATCTTAGTTTCTCATAATCTAATCTTTCCCTTGTACAATCCAATTTGCTTAGGTAACCTGGACATCTTTCAGTCCTCATGGTTTCTCTGGCTCTGTTCCACACTGCAGATTTGTTGCTGCAAGTCACTCCTACTAACAGACACTGCACAGAGAACACAGTTTCAGGAAGTCTGCCACTTATCTCACTGAGTGCTTCACTGTCATATCAGCACTTTTTCTGAATTCAGGAAGGGCAGGGGTCTAGGACTGGGGACAAGAGAAATTCTATCCTGACACAAGCATGAAGGAAAGACCAGCACAAAATCAACATAAACCTTAAAAAAGTATATGAGGGCATAAAAGGGCTCCGAAACACATAGGGGTACCATAGGAAGAGCTTTATCACAGAGCAAATGAAACATAGTATCACAGAATCACTTCTGTGGGAAAAGACTTCCAAGATCACTGTGTCCAACCATTTACCTAACACTGACGACACTAAATCATGTCCCAAAGTGCCACAACATGAGAAGCTCCTGGACCTTAATGGCCTAGAGTGACTTGGTGGGTGGGAGGATGAGGGGCATTCATGATTTATAGATGAGTAAGAAAGGGGCTGTGAAAGAAAGTAGCTTAGGCGAAAGGACACACTGAAAAACATTTAAAATGAAGATTTTATTTCTTTTAAATGTGTGGCCTTCTGCAGAAATTTACATTTAGTTATTGAATATCACCACATCATAGCTGTGTATGCATATTTATTCTCATGAAAGGAAGCAAAATATTACTGAAGTTGAATATGCAGCCAATATGTATTTACCCCAATAAGAAACCATACAACGTTTACCTTAAGGTAATTTATACTATAACACATATTTTGAAAATCTGTAACACATATCTCAAATCAGACTATGTACTCAAAAAGATCTATGTTTGCTTAGCAAAGGAAGCAGGACAGTGGTACTTCCTCATTCCCATTCTGCCATCCTAATGTCCTATTGCCACTGTACCTGGCTTCTGTGTTCCTCACACATTGAAGAAATGAATGAATACGAGGAAGCAGCCTGCAGGAAATGGTCTGTGCTTGACTATCCTTTCATGCTCATTTTACTTTGTGGCAATACCTCTGGCTTAACAGGGGTTTCACTTGATTTAGTTCAAGTCAAGGGAAGAATTAGCCCCACGATGTGCCTCACACCCACTGAGCCCATATACCTATCCAACATGGACTTAACATTCCTGACTAACCTTCTGAATGCCTGTCCAAAGGCAAAACAAAGCAACTGGAGATTTCAGATGCAATCTGAATGTAATGTGATGTGAGCCAGACAAATGCTTCAACTGATCTTGATCTCTTTCCAAAACATGGAACACTGCATCAATAAATATCAATACTCATTTCGAAACCTTCAGAGTACTTAGCTAAAGTACTTTAATTGTATTCATACAGTCAAGTGTTAGCAAATTTTCATCTTAAAGATAGATGCTACATTGGCAGTTTGCAGAGAATTTACAGAAAAAAAATAAACCAAACACAGGAACCCCCAATGACAAACACAGGGCTAGACAACTATAAACTTTTTGGGGAAGAAAAACCCCTGATTTTCTTAGAAAACATGTAATGTTGAATAAACCAAGAATTTTTCTTTCCTTTCCTTGGTACTTTTACTCATTCAGGTATTCTTGCTGTGCATCAGTTTCATAGAACAGTACTTCCCTGAATTAAGATTTGATCCTTTTTCTTTATCCTGTCAGGATTCTTACCAAAGTAATGAGAAATTGTTTTTATGATCTGCAAGAAGAAAGATTTATTCCTTTCTTATGAGTAAATAAATTTATTAAAAAAAATCAGTTAATCCTCAGCTACATCCATAGACCTGCTCCCATCATACAGAGATTAAGAATTAAACAGAGGCCTTTCCCTGGAGTGTAGCATCACTGAGCAAAGGGCAGGGATAAGAACCTGGGAGGGTGCCATGAACGGGACAAGAACAGAGCATCTGTTCCTGTGTGGATTTTTCTCTCCTCCCACACATTAAAGGGAGAGATGCATATGGAGTGTGTACAGTGTTTATTTTTAACCAGTCAGGCAAAGGGCCATGATAGCTCTGTCCCATTGCTCTGTTTATCTCAAGGACAGCTACAAATACCTGATACTGAGATCTGATGTTCTCCACTCATGTCATGGTACCCCCTTCCCTATTCTTTATATGTTGCCTTATATATTAAAAATGTGTCTCAACAATACATATTCTTGGCACCCTGCAGGCAGTTCTGCTCATTGTTTTTGTGCATCACATCTCTTAATACAACATAAGGATAGATCTCGCCAGGACTTAAATAAAAGCCAAAACCCCCCCCAAACAATCAGGCCTCCTTCCATGCTAAAGAACCTTCATAATTCTGTTTACTGAATATATTATTTCTTTTAGGTTTGCTTTCAAGCAAGAACTCTCAAGTCTCATTGCCAGTATTTCGCCTCTCATCATATTAATAACTTGTTTTGGTTTTCTGTTAGACGTCCTAAGACATTTTAAGGCTATTCTAAGGCAGTTCTTCATATTGCCAATCTTTGTTTATTTTCTGTTTGGGCTATGCTTTTCTATCAATTCACAGAGAGTACAGTACAGGTTAGTCATACATTCATAACTTGATTATACTAACCAAAGTCATCCATTTATGCAGTTCTGAGGAGGAGGGTGATTTTACCAGGCAATTTTATTGAAAAGGACATCATCCTCACCAAAGATATAATTCACAGCAAGAGTAACATGGAAAAGAATATCCTCCTCCAACATATGAAACAACATACCACTAAGTTAAAATAGTAATTTCTAACCCAGTAGTTTAAGGAAGTACATTTATATATTTTTGAACTCCATAGGGCTTCAAAGACTAGGCTGTGAAAGGGAAAAAATGAGGAAATCATATTTATCACTCTTATTTTGCAGTAAATGGAAGATATCTTACGTTATTATTCCTGCTGAAGACAGAGCAAACACAAAATTCTTCACAGATACCTTGAGACAACACAAATGAAGTAGCTACCACACCACAAACACAGACCCTTGTTTTATGTTAGCCTATCCAAGTAGCCGTGCCATCTGGCAACCAAAAAGTCACTAAAAAGAAAAACAGCTACTTGAGAAACAGTCATTCAGTTCCCTGTGGTAAAGAACTCACCAAAAAAGCAGAATTGCAAATAAAACACAAGGAAGTGCCTGCTGCTGACTACCTCTACAGTAATCTGAAAAATTATTCATTCACGTATATTTTTTCTGAATAAACAGCATTGTATTAAAGAACCAACCAAACAAACATACAAAACAAAACAAACAAACCAAGCAACCTGAGGTATTTCTCTCTTTGAAGAAATTATCCTGCTCAAGCCAATGGAACAATTGTACTTACACCACATGGCCCTGAAAGAGCTGAATGCGCCTTGAGAGGGAATATACCTGGTCTCCCAATGGAAAACAAGGGCACTCAGATCTTGACTGATCAGACCCTCCACAGTTATCTCCTATAAATACATAGTAAGCACATATTTTTAATCATCAATGAGAAATGTAAAGCACATTTTAAATCCCACTGATTCCAAGTAAATTTAAAGGTGCACTTAAACATACATTTAAGATGCTCTGGGAACAAATTTAGATTAAAGAAATAAAACATTGTCTATGTGAAATAAAACAGTTTTGGTCTACTTTGTAGCAGACCATAATACACTGCTTCACAGTTAGTTAGCCCTGCACATTCTTAAAAATTTACAGGGCAGTATGTTGAAAATAAATTTAGAAGTAAGTGGTATATTGCTGCATGGTCTGCAGAGCTTATATTACCAATCAGCACAAACCATGACTGGATGAATAACGAGATTTATACTTAGTCAAATGGAAAACAGAAATGTGATTCACAAAACCGGTCATAGTCTAGTATTTCTTATGGATTAATCCCAGTAAGGTTCCTGAGACATGTTCGTCATTCTTAAGTACTATCTATACAGTTTATATTAACAAATTTCAGCATACAGATTAAAATATTAATTCTGTGCTGAAGTAATCCATTTGCAAATTGTGCTATTGCAACCAACTAGTCTGGGAAGCCATGCAGTATTTTTTCATTTGTTGACAGAATAACTTGAATGTTGTAAACAAGATCAGTAATTCACTTTCAAGATTAAGTTTCAGATGACTGGCTGCTAATATGAGAAAAAAGCCACGTTCAGAAATCATTACCAACTTCATGAATGCTTTCTGAATATTAACTGCACACAAATTCTGATCAGCAAATAATGAAAAATCACCCAGTCCTTCTCTTTTAAAGGTTTCGTTTTATACTTTCAAATACATTACAGCCAAAGGTAACAAAACATCTTTTTGGAAATTTTATGTATTCTGCTTCTTCATTTCTGCCTTTTCAAAGGGAAGCTTTTTGCACAGCAAACTACAAGTATGTATTGAGCACAGTGACCTTTATAATTTTGATTTCAACAACAAGGTCAACACTGCTAAGAAGCCAGTTTTGCCTTAAAGGCAAAAGTCTCTCTAAGAACCCAAAATGCATTTTTTAAATGTAATTGAACTACGACAAT
Source organism: Corvus cornix cornix (assembly GCF_000738735.6). Classification (NCBI taxonomy): domain Eukaryota; kingdom Metazoa; phylum Chordata; class Aves; order Passeriformes; family Corvidae; genus Corvus; species Corvus cornix. The sequence goes on from NC_046333.1 coordinate 37,617,482, forward strand.
TCATTTCCATAGGCTTATGAAAAAAAAGCCTTCTAAATTTGCAACCAATTTTACAGTATTTGGCCACTGACAATAGATGCAGACAGGGAAGCTGGACCATTACTTTTTGAATTTCATACACTGCTAACTCAGACAAAAGTTTTTATGTGAAGAGAGACAGGCAACAAGGAGCCCCCTGTCAAGAACAAGCACAGCATAGTCAAAACACATCAGAAAGTGAAAAGGCACAGAATGTGAGAGAAACCAAGACTCCATTCCTGGGATCACCAACCAGCTGTGCACAGGAGGTGTCTTTCCCTGTTGGTGCCTCCTTGGTCAGCACAGCACAGCTGACACAGCTGACTTCCTCCCAGGGCCTGCACCACCTCAGGGCAGCTCACAGAGGGATGGAGACCTTGCCTGTATTAGGAGATTACATTATTTCACCAGCAAGATGCTGCTGCAGTTTACCCTTAAGCATGTGTCTAGTTAAGCTGTTGGCAGTGCTGTTTCCAGTTAAAACTGTTGTAACAATTGTCAGCTGAAAAAATGTTCTCATCATAGTTGACAGACCTGTTTCTTCATTACCTTTGTATTGTATAGTCATACCTATCTCTGCAAGTGTAACAGCCACTGAGTATAGCGTAGTATCAAATCAAAAAGTTAACTTTAACTTCAAAATTTACAATTTGATGGTAGGAAAGACCTTATATTTCATGTCCTTGGCTAAATAGCTACAGGTTGGATGAGGTAGGAGAAAATGGGGCTTTTATGTTTGCTAGGCATCATTAACATCCATTCCTGTTCACAGCTACATTTTGGAAAATGCTACATGGAATGGTTGTTCCTATATATTCACAAGATCATTTTGCTAGACAGAAACTTATTTCATAGGGTAGGAAAGGAAAGAATGTATTACTGATTTCCCCCCTGCTTTCCTACAGTTGCTTCATTACAGCTTTCCTAAATTTCCTCTTCCTATTGATGCCTTAGGTTTTAAACTTTGTATTTTTCAAATTCTGTACTGCTTGGTGTGTGACTCCGAAGTTTCTTGTAGCCTGTTAATTTCTGCTCTCTCATGCTAGGTAGACATAACAAAGCCTCTCTGGGCCTGCTCTCCAAGGACACCCAGACTGTCCTAGCTCAAAAGCATAAACCAAAGAGCCTTGAAAAGGGGGGTAAGCTGTGGAGAAAACTGAAGCTTTAATTGGAGAATTAACCCTGCTATGCAAATGAACCAAACCTATAAAAGAGTGAAGAACTCGTGACCTGGGATGCATCTTGGGGTCCATTTTGAGAATAGCTTCAGGCTCCCCAGGGTGTATCTCTGAAGGCCTTTCAAATAAATACCTCTTTTAATCCTTTACTCCTGTCTAGTTTCTGTTTCTAGGAGACCTCTCAAGGCATCACTATCATGCTGTACAGCTAACTCTATGAATAATTTAATTGAGATACTCTATCAGCACACTGCAGTTTATGAAGGCATGCTTCTCTCAACGTTTCTGCTTCCATCCTGATTTTTTTGTAACCTAACCTGAGAGTATGATGACCAAGCATTTCCATTTTCACTTTCTCCTCTGCAGCTCCTGAGACAGAAATAAAATTCAGAAGGGGCAGAATAGGAGGGGGAGGGATGCCTTCTGCTAAAGGTAGAAAAAACACATCACACAACCATCATCAAAACTTCATGTGTGACAATCTGGTAAGTGAATCCTCAGGGAATTTTAACTATACACATCCCTTCATAGGTACACTGCAAAATCCTCCACGGCAAGAGGATGAGGCAATGAAAGCCACCTTAAAAAGACTCCAGAATGAATGGATATCAGGGGAAGGAGGAGGGGAGAAAGAAAATAGGTGGTCTCTCTTTCACTGTGAATAATCCTTGCTAGTTTTATAATCACCAGATTTTTTTTTCCAGATAGCAACATTAGCCTCCATAAAAGTAAAAAAGCAGGAAAATTGCACCATCTTTGCTCAATATCAGTATGTTCCTAATGCAGCATGAAGCAACAAGCTTTTATTATCATTTTTCCTTGTAGTCTTTTATTTTCTACTACTTTCACACATTTAAATACTACTTCTGTCATCTATATTCTAGTTTCAAAAATGTCCAAGGGTTATATTATTTACATATCTCAATTGAATATAGTTCACATATGAACAATATGATAAGGAACATAATTTAAAATAACAAGCAACATAAGTAGTTTAAAACTCTCGTTACTTTCAGTGCCTCTGCAAGTGAGGTGTTTAAAGCTAATTAATCAAATTTCTGTGATTTTCCACTTTTTAAAAAAGTTTCACAAAAATCTAAAAACCATACACCAGGATAAATAGCAATCCATTTCTCATACTATATTAAAAGCAATGTTATCCCTTTTGATTGAAGTAGGTGGCTGAACTTTGGACTCTTAGAAGTGGTTTCTTTTAGGAAATGCATTCCAGAATCTGTTGGGGTTCTTTGTGTGTTTTTCCCTTTCTCTTAGAACATCAGCTCAACCTGCAGCTGAGCTGATCTGTTTACTGTCACTGAAAAGGCATTCCCATCCCACTCTTTCCAAAATCAAACTTTACCTTTCTTCTCCCCTTACTCTCTAGTCAGTTCTGTTCCCCACCTATTGTACGGGCCCGGCCACTTGTCAAACACTTTCCACAAGCTGATTCAGCTCACTAAATTGGAAGTGTTATTCAGCCATTCCATTAACCAATTTTTCTGTCATTTTCATAATTTAAATCAGTTGACCCAACAGTGACAAATACCAGAGATAATAGGTGAGGGCAGTTTGCAGCAGGTCATAAGGAGGCCTTGCAGGGTCATGCAGAAAGTGTTTTTTCTTGGCAGCTTTTCAGCAGCATTCCTCTATTCAGTGGCTCCTGTTTACCGGATAATGCATCAACACCAAAACTTTGCCTGTCTTCTGCACCTACATTCTGTGCACAACAACATACTTCTGATCAATAACTGTGCATCTGTTGTGACAGATACCTCTAATTCAGCATATGGCTACCGTGGTTTCACTTATTTTATACCTGAAGAACCTGAACGAAATACACTTTCATGAATAGTGACCTACATGTTACAACATCCGATCGCTACTAAAACAACAAGCACGTGAAAGAAATGTCTATATTTTGGGTTGCAAAGCAACAGAAAGCCATTAAGAGAAACACATGGCTAAAAAAAAACAGATTTTTCTTTTCCTGTTTAAAAATACTACTTAAAATTAGTGTTTTCCAGATAAAATAAAATCAACACAGCAGCAAGAAAAATAAAAGTACAAACTGCTGGCACACATAAGTCGCTAATACAGCCAATACCTTTCCGTATACCCAGTCTCTGGGAACGTGCATCCTTTGTTTGAAAGAGAGGACACAAGGAAACGTCCCCTGTGTTAGGTTTTCTCTGAGTTCCGCTGAAGGGACAAAACTCACCCACTGAACTCTTACAGAATTTACAATTATTCATGTGTTACCCTAGGAAACATATAAAGAGAGGGCTGGCACGCTTGCTTGCTTCTTCTGGAACTTCCAGCCACAGCCGAGCTGCTCAAATGATGGTGATGTGACCCATCCTTTCCGAGTTCTCAAGCGATACTCGTGAGCGAAGACCAATTAACGAGGCCTCTTGGATAGGATGACCACCCTGTCCTCCCCAAAAGGCACATCTTGCCCTTGAGCCGCACTTACTTCTCTTGGATGCGAGGCGCTTCCTTCAGGGCTGGGCTACCCGGGGAGCAAGCGGCACAGCGCAGCCCCCTGCCCACAGCAACACCTCGCACAGGAAGGCGACTTTGGAGGCAGCCCAGCCGAGCCGAGAGCCGCTCGCTGATGCGCGGGGCGGCCGCGGGAGGAGGCTGAGGGGAGCGGCCGTGCCGGTGCCCCCGCCCCGGCCCCGCCCCCGCCCCCCCAACATCCGGGTCCCCGCCGGCGCCGCGGCGCCGCCGCCCGCTCCGCGTCCCGGGGAGGTGGCGGGGCAGGGGAGGGAGGAGGAGGCAGCAGCGAAGATGGCGGCGGTGGTGGGGAGAGCCGGCTCCTTCGGCTCCTCTTCTTCTTCCGGGCTTGGCTCGGCTGCCGGCTTTTCCTCTGCTTCCTCTGCCGCCTCTGCGGCCACGGCCAACAACAACAACGCGGAGCTGCGGGCGGGCGGCGATGAGGACGATGGGCAGAACCTCTGGTGAGTGCCCGCCCCGCCCCGCGGACCCAGGCGCGCTGGCCGCCGCCGCCGCCGCCCTCGGAGCGCCTCGGTGCCCTGCGGGGGGCGAGGGGAAGGGGGCTGGATAATCCCCCCGCTGGCGCTCAGTCCCTCTCAGTCACTGAGCGGGGGGGCGGGGGCACCTCCCCTTGGCAGTGGCAGCTCCTACCCTGCCCCCCGCCCCTCATGCCGTAGCCCCCCCTCTCCCCCCCCATCCCCAGGAGATGGCGAGGGTGGGGACCGGGAGGAAGCGGGAGACCCTTCCTAAGCGCTGTCGTCTCTCCGCGCCAGGTCCTGCATCCTCAGCGAGGTGTCCACGCGCTCCCGCTCTAAGCTGCCTTCGGGGAAGAACGTCCTCTTGCTGGGTGAGGAAAGCATCCTGATCCTTCTGCCTTCCCCTCCGCACACTGGCTGAGGAAAGCATCCCGATCCTTCTCCCATCCCCGCCGCACACAGGCTGGCTCCTGAGCCCTCTCTTGGGCGCCTGGAGCTTCCCTTCTTTAGAGCCCCAAGGGAAGGGAGGGGTGATCGGTGGCAAGGCGCTGTCTTAACCCTCCCGCTTCCTCCCTTGCATGGCTTTGCTTCATTTTGGAGATGCAGTGTCCACAGATGCTTTAGATACGCCCCTCATCGTAGGTACCTCGCCATAATACCCTCACGGTCCTTCCCCCACCCTGGCTCCATAGCTGGAGAATGCTTGGATGGGGAGCTTTTATTGTCTGTCTCCCCCGTGAGCGTTGGCTTAGGGGGACGTGCGGCTCCCGAGCCCTCCCTCGCTGGAGCCGGCGGTGCCGCTTGCCGGCGCTTGCGGTGTGTCATGCGGGCACAAAAACTGCTTCCGTGGCCCGAGCGGCATCAATGACGGTGCTGCCTGCGGGCCGGAGGGCGGGGAGGGCCGTATGGGCGTGCGGGCACTGCCCACTCGCACCCAGCGTGGCGGCACCAGCGGCAGCGCTGCCGCCCCGGGATCTCCACCCAGGGCCTTAGTCCAGCCTGGCCCTCGACAAGGTGAGAGGTGCGGAAGGGGACTTTGATAGGGCGGTAATGAGACACCCAGCTGCAATTCACTGTTGAGGGAAAGAAGGAAAATGATACGTCAAAATCAAAAGCTTCCTAGAGGAGAGAGAGAAATGGATGCTCTCAAGTGTGTGTGTGTATGAATATATTATTGCTATTATTATTAGTGTGGTGGGTTTCTTGTTTTTTGGGGGTTTTTTGCTTGTTTGGTTTTTTCTGAAAGACTATTAAATACTATTACCAGTAGGCAACATAATGAATCCAAGTGTATGGATTTAGAACTAGCTGCCGCTTCCACTCCTTTTGCCAACCTCTCTGTCCCCAGAAAGAGCCATGTTAATATTTGAAAACAGGGTTAAAACTCATCAAAGACATTAATGCAGACTCTGTGCACACTATGGTTCTGCGTAGTCTTGTGGTTTATACCCTCTTGAGGTTTTTCGAGTTAGGCTTTTTTTTCCTTTCCATAATCCTAAAGCAATCACTGTGATCCTTTTCTTCCTGTTTTGATAAGCTGAGTGGTTATTTAAAACTGACTGAGAAGGAGAAAACTGCAAGGATGATAGGATGGTCTTCTGAAGCTCTTACAAGACTTACTACCCTTTAATTTGTTGCTTTGTATGTTATGTAATTAAGTAGAATATTGAGATTGGAAGTTGCAGTGATATTAAACAACGGAAAGGTTTCATAACAATTGACAGCTTTTTATGTGACAGTTTGAAACTAAATTGGATGATTGTCCTTGTTGAAGTTGGAAGATTCTTCTTCAAGCTGTGATCCTTGTCAAGAAGATTACACTCTTTGTTTTTCCTCTCTCTTCGTAGTCAGGTAATCCTTAGTGCTCAGTAACTGGAGACTGCTTCCTGCAGAGCTAGAAAGCGTATCATAGATTGTTTCCAAATGCTCACTTTGCTATTCAACCTGTTGTATATAATTTTTTTTTTTTTTTTTTTTACCATTTATGTGCAGCTTATAGAATGACTGAATGTAATACCTTTTTTCCTTTATTTGACTGATGCATTTTTTGAAAAATGTGCAGATTCATAGAAGAAATTCCAATTCTTGCTTAGAAATTGTGTCTTCTAGAAGGCCTTGGTCCTTCAGGGACCAGGGGGGGAAAAACCCTAAACTTGGCATGTATTTAGGAAAAAGAACATCAGATCTGAGGACTGGCCAGTGAGGACCACAGCCATGTTTTTTATGAGAATACCTAATCTTTGTTGACTTGTAAGTCATGATGCTGCTCCTGAAGCACACTGGCACAAGAAAAGGAGAGGTCTTATGTATTCTATATTGGACAGATTCAGTATGTGAAGTTCTGTCTGTTTGGATTCTTGAGCTGTGTGTTTGCAGTTTCTCTGTTATCTCACATTTCCTCTATGTTCAAGCTTTGTTCCTTTAGATAGTTTTGTACTAACTTCTGTTACAACACAGATCACTTCTTGCCATGATTATTTCCAGCTTCTTTATACTTTCAGTACTTTTAAGCAAAAGGTGTAAAGCTGACCAGTATCTTGATGGTTTTCACTCAATTTGTGGCAGGCAAATACTTGCTGTAGAAACAGTCATATTGGTCAAAACTTGCCAGATGAAACATGATTGATAGTAACAAATGAGTGCTTATTTTCAATACAAACTGCATTAAAAAAAAATCCTTAAGCCTCCTACATCTCATGGCCCCACCCAGAAAAACCAACTGGAAAAACCCACCATGTAGTGTTCTTTTGTTTGCTAGGACAGGTTTTCTAATTTGCCTACAGCGTTTATATTTTTCAAATAGTGCATATAGTTGTATGCCTAGTTGTTCTGGGAACCTGTCTGTGTCTGGCATGCTAATTCTGTTATTTCAGTATTTATTTTTAGCTGTGTTAACATCTCATTTTTAAGAACCTGGAGAGCAGTTGGAGTTAACATAGACATAACTAAAGGAGATTGTAATGCCAAATGTTAATCTCTAGATATGGCACATAGTTTTGTGAAGTGAAGGTTAACATATGATGTTGGTAATAATTTGCTCAAAATCAGCCCAAAATTAATTGTCTTACAGTTTTACTTCTCCAAAGTTGTTTCACTTGCAGACATTTTTTCAATAACTATTTTTCTTTAAAGTTTAAGCTCTGATTTGTACCACATGTGGCATGAAAGCTTCTTATCTTTCTGTTCTTGTATGAACAAATAAAAGCACAGGCCTTTCTAAACTTTACTGTAAGTCCCTTATGCTCTGATTCCTAGGCAGTTTTGTCATAGTGGCTACAGTTATCTTGTTTAGCAGACTATACCAGGAGAAAATGTAAAATGTACATGCCTTCTTAAGGAAGTCAGGTGCTCTCATTGACATTTCTAGCTACTTTTTGCAGATAGCAAAAGCAGTGTGTTTTTGTTCCTCTTGCTTCATTTTTTCTTTTTTTTTTTTTTTCTTCTTCTCCTGGACTGTTTTCTGCTCACTTGTGTAATAAAGGTAGTTGATCACAGGAGATGGTTTTTGTGATGAGAAAACTGATGTGTATAACTGGGAGCTCTCTTGTTCATTCCCCTTCTGATATATCAGCGAGTGGAGTAGAGGGGGGCAGCTGACAACTCACCACTGCAGATTATGGATGGAATCCACAGTGCTGTAGAATGTGTGAAGGCTTGGATTCAGAGACCTGAACTAATCATTTATCCAATAAACTGCAGCATGCATTCAAGCAGTAATGTTCAAAGTCATTCCAGGATGCACCAGAACACAGGCTCCCAGCTGGCAAGTGAATTGAATAGTTGTTTTCTATCTGGCTTTGTATTTCATACATTGCTGTGTCTCTGAAGCACAATATATTCTTTGCCTACAATTTTTACAGTTTCAAACCATCCGGAGACACTCGTATGTCCCTCTGTGTCTGTATTGCCCAGTAATGCTTCTACTGAATCACTAATGGGTTTGGGTTTTTTATGCATTTTACTCCACTTGATGATAAAAGCTTTGAGTTTAAAGGGCAGTGGGAATTTAACTGCCTCGTGTCCACATTTTCTCTTTATCCCACACATCTCACTTCCCAGGGCTAGGCCTGTTTGTTTGAATCTTGGAGCTGTGCTCCTGTCCAGGATGCTTGGGAAGAAGCACAATCCACAGCTAATTTAGAGGTACACTTTTCTGTGAGGTACGCTTTTCTGCTATAACAGCCATTCCCAATACATCTTCATATCTTAGCTTGCTGCTTTCTTCTAGTGCACCTGTTGAATATAAAGAACTTGAAAATTAAGTTTTGATACAGCAAATTTTCATGAGGATGTAAAAACTGCTTAATTAAATTTGTACTGAACACTATAAAAATTAGTTTTCCATTTTATTTTTTCCTGTTCAAATAGCTGACAGCTTCATTGTTATAATTTAATCATTGAAACTGATAAAATACTGCTTGTTCATACTGCCATATATATTCATACATACAATATTATTAATCTCCAATATTTTAAATTCATGAGTACTGCAGAAGTTAACTCAGAGGGTTTCTTTTCATTCTCTTCTTGCAACTAATTCACCTTCTGCAGGCAATGAAAGCCTCCCAAATGTAGTCAAATTGCGTTTAGGTCAGCAGAGTTATGCTTCTAAAGTGTCAATTGTTTTGATGGGGCATTGACCTAGATAAAATTCTAATTGCTTGTTTTGTAGATACATTTTTTTAGAATTAAGTAGTACTTCTTTGTTGTGTCCTTCCTGCTATAATACCCTGCCAAAAATCCAGAATTACATGGATGCTGTGTAGTAGAAGTCACTTAGAACAGCGTGGAAAGTTCTGAAATTGTTGAATTGCATTTATTTAAGTTAGTCTCTTCATTGTCAGAAGTGCTGCTGGTTACTGGATCTATCTCAGAAATAGCTCCAAAGGTGAAGAACAGTGAAAGGAATTGTGCTGCTGTGTTCTCCAGGCAGGTTAATGGCAGGAGTACCAAGAAAGGTGTCCTGTGGATAGTAACATGGGATTATTCTATTTTGGTAGTGAACCTGGATAAAATACACGAGACAACTTCCTGCTATGTTAAAGGAGACGGATTGAGGCAGGAGTGGATACTGTCCGTAGTCACTGTAGAAGTCTCTGCAATATTTGCCTTTCTCTGACTGCGGGTCTCTCCAAGCACAGGTAACGCTTACTGCTGTACCTGTTTCCACAGTCAGGCCATGTATTCTTGTGGTGCAGGAGATGGCAAAAGATTTGCTGGAAGAGTTGTCTGCAATCTGCTTTCTGTCATGTTGAAAGGCAGAAGTGCAATTAAGGTGCTCCTCAGAGAAGTTATTTAATTTTTCAGTGCCACAAATATACTGTGTGAATTGTGTGTGAGGGGAAAGACTTACCTGGCAGAGTAAAACAAACTTGGAGGAGAAGAAAATTTTTACTCAATGAGTAAATGAAAATTTAGTGACAAGTTATTTGTAGTCTTGTTATGGCCTACTTCTTGTGAAGTTCCATATTGGTTTGAGGGATTGTAGAGAAAGCTCTCATCAGCATAATTAATTTTGTTCTTATTTCTCTGTAAGGAAACTAAATTTGGCTTACTCTGATTATTTTGGTCTTGTTCTGTAAAAGACATTCTTCAATTAGTATGGAATGTGTAAACAAGCCTCTTTCACTAATATGCAGCTGTAGAAAAGGCAGTTATTAGCTTGTGACAAGTATTTTATCTTGAAAATAGTTATAGTACACATGTGCTTGGTTCTAGTAGGAAGAACCTTATGTCTCTATACCACTATATCAGGTTCAGGCGTTCCATGTGGTGTGGAATAGTGATTGCTCTGGGATTCCGGGAAGGCATCTTAACCCCACTCAATAACTCATGTTTAGACTTGATGGCTTTATTCTATCATATTTAAGCAAGATAGATTTTTTTCTATTAATAAAAATATTCAATATTTTTATGTTACAGATACTAGATGTTCTGAATTGTTCTACCCAGACGCTGTCTTTTGCATTATAAAAAGTATAAAGCTAATTCATGAAAGTATTCTTGGTGGTGTGCAGAAGATGTTAATTAGGACCATTACTTCTAGTTTTGCTTGGCCTTGTTTGAACACGTTCTTTTAGAGATGAGTTGTAGAATTCCCATATCAACCTGAATTTTAATTGATGGGTTTAAAATGCTAAAGAAAAACTCCCATCAAGGAAACACTAGGATTATAGATTACAAACAAGTAAGGGCATCCAGGGTTTTTCAAAGAACTGTTGAAAAAAAATCAGAGTCGTGGATTGAAGTGGGGCAAGCTACCAATATTGATGACACAAAAGAAATGTTTACTTCTTTCTTCTTTGCCTTGACATATTTTAAACACACTGGACACTTTACAATGGAGAAACAATTTAAACAGGCAGTCAAAGCTCATGTCTGTCCTGGAGATAACACATTGATTGCTCTTCCATGTACACATTTCTGTGACAAGTAAGAAATGTCTTGTTATAGGACCAGTGAAATTCTACTTCTGTTTTCATTTTCTAAACTGAAAGAAATGTGGAAATAGCATGAGTAGTAAATAATTTGAATTTCAAAATGTTAATTGAAAGTTTGAAAAGTTCAAAGTTCTTTTAACAGAGAGCCTAAGTCCTCTCTAATGTAATAGTTTATGGCTTAACAGCTGATGTAGCAGGACATAGATAAGTGCCTGTTGGCCTGCATTTGCAGAAGGAGATTCATTCACCTCATTGCCCCACCCTTCCTGTCTGGGGATGACCATTCTGCTAAATTCTGCATTGTGGCAGATCATGTAGTGAATCTTGATTTTCTGCTCAGTAAACATGCTTTTTGCCTGGAGTAGTGAGAAGGGAGGAGGCTGGGAAAAGGGTTTCTATTATTACAGTTTCCTGTATGTTTGGGGGCAGCAACAAGAAGGATGTTGTCAAAATCTGTTTTGTGGACAGAGTAGCACCTTGGACAGAGGAGCTTTCACAACCCCAAACTCAAGCTCTTCAAAGGAGTGAAATAGTAGCAGTGTGTGGATAAAAATGCAACAGCGTTTGTTTAGTTAAGTATAAGACTTCCCATTTTGTTAACAAGACAGTGAAATACTGTGTGTAAGCATATTGGTTTGGCTTTGTTTCAATTGCTTCCTAGCCTGACTTTTGTGCAAAATTAAATCTGTCGTTTCTCTTTTACTTGTGTTCAGCTTTGCTGCATAGCACTGCTTGCTAGAAACATCACTTCTGTTTCCTCACTGTTGTATTAATGTGTGAGTGCAGTTTGGTATAATGGAGAACTTTTGTTCTTTAGTATTTACTCTGGAAAAGGAGGCCTTTTTATGTTATTTCCAAAAGAAGGATGCGGAATCTACCTGATTTTTATTCTACGTTGAAATACTCTATCAAAAATGCTATGTCAGAGATGTTTTGCTCCATGAGCTTATATATCGAAGTCAGTTGTTAATTTGGTTATCCCACAGTTGGAAATAAAGAAGAAGCTACAGGATTTTCCATCTTAAAATTCTGAAATGAAGTGGAGGATGATGATAATTCTTTTTGAAGATGCATAAGGCTCTTTTTTATATATTGCTTCAGTAGCACTTGAAAAAAAGTTCTGTTTCATAATATTAATGCGCAGTGATGTTTGAACCTAGGGAATATGAAATTTTCCTTTTGTCTGAAACTAAGCAGCATTACTTTTTTGTATACTATAGAGATATCCAGAGACAAACAAAAAAAGGTAAATATGTTAAATGTGTTAAAGTTTGTAATTTGAAAAGCCATATATTGTGTGTATATATATGTATTGTGATTGACGTTTTTTCTAAACATATATACTTTTATGTATGTCCCAGGTAGCAATTAATGCTAATTGTATTAATATGTTGTGCATTGTCCATCAAACCTCCAACAGCTAATAGACTTTAATTTCCTCACATCTATTTCCCTCTCCTCTTAGGGGGAGAGAAGATTCTGAACACACTAAAGGCATTACAATAAAATGTTAGAGTTTTGAGAACTCTTAAAAGTTAGCACTTAGAATTAATTTGATAACGAGATTTCTAATAATTACCTAGGAGTTTTAGATAAACACTGGTTTAAGATTTTGTTTTGATATTCTTGCTGAAGAGTAGCTACAAAGCAAAAATCTGCTACTGCTCTTTCCTAGCATAACTCAGTATATTCAAAGTGTCTTGACTTTTCAAGTGGTTTTTATTGAAGACTTTAGGTTGGGAAAAAACAAAAACATGGATACAAATACATTTGCAATTGTCATGATTTCAAAAGGTGTGCGCAACATACTACACATAGAAAGTAGAGGTAGATGAAACCTCAAGTCTTAGCATGTTGGGTTACACTAATGTGGGGTTGGACTAGCTGACCCTTAAAGGTCCCTTTCAACCCAAACTACTCTGTTACAATTCTGTGTTCTCTTGGCCAAGACAGTTATCTTTTCCTCACTTTTTACGATCAATTGTTTGAGCAAAAAGGAGGAGGTCCTTGTGTCATAAACGATAGTCCTGTTTTTACTTCCTCACAGCTTTTTAAATAATACTGACTCTAATTTGGCTTAAATATGTCAAGAAGTCTGGTTCTCCTATGGAATAGGGCACATTTGGCTAGGCAGCTATCTTGTACCCTTGCAAGTAGGTCATACTGTTTGTAAACTAGTTGGTTTACGTATTACTAATTTCAGACTTCACTGATGCGTCATTCTGGCTTTCCCTAGTGAAAGATGAGCGTTGCTCTCTGCATGCAGTAACTTGTACAGCACTGTTATGTATGTCAGCCATCCACCTGCCTGATCCTGATGTTTTGAAATGGGTGAATATTTGCTAAGGAGAAGAGAGTAGAAGGCTTCTTCATGGAACAGATTAAATTCAAGTAGTTCTGTGATGGAAAGCTGAAATTACTACTGTGTGTGCATATGTGTCCAGAGGTACTAATTTTACATCAAATCAACTTGTCTTGTGCTCTACTGGTAAAACTTCTTTCAGTGTACAGGGGAAAATAAAATTCCAGTTCTTATTTTGCCATAAGCTATTAATTTAACGGTATTGAACTCCAATTTATTTTAGGCTTTTGGAAATACAGGGGTGGAGAGGAAATGACGTAACACAGAGCCATGACAAGTAAGGGGCTTATGGGATGTGTATTTCAACTTTGTCTATATTGCATAGCATAAGCACTTTGTAACAATAGTTGCCTAGATATTAGCATCTGTGTAAGCATGTTTTAGTTTAGACTGTTTCAGTGTATCTTTTATCAAGTGCAGAACTTTTTACAACAGCAGGTGTTTTTTAGACTTGATGTAGCTACTTTAAGAACTGGAAGATACACTTCACAGGAGATGCTTGAATTTGGGAAACTTTAGTAAGTTGAAATCTTTATTGTCACCTGTGTGAATCAAACTCTAGTATGCAAAAGAACTTATCTGGAAGTCAGCTGTTCTGAGAAACTCAGAAAGCTCTTAAGTGCAACCCCTCATTAAAAGGAATAACAGATTTTGATTTGTCTTACCTGTTGAGCCTTCTGCTGGCACAAATTAATTGAAGCTGCCAATTCAGAAAAGTAAAATAGCACAATGAATCATACAGACATTTTTGGCAGAAGTTAAAGCAGCTTCATAACATGTCAGAGCAGCAGCTAATAAAGTCTTCTCAGTTATTTGTAGATGACAATTTTAAGAAGCTTGGATAAGTACAGAGGTGAGGGCAGAGGAGGAATTGTAATTCATCAGTGGTGATGAAGCTTGAATTCTTCACTTCATCAGAATTATTCAAAAGATATTCTTACAAGAGGAAAAGCTTGATGTATGACTAGAAGATAGTGCTGCTTTCCAATGGTTATTTAAAACTAGCTGTAATTGTTTGCTCATGTACATCTTGATTTAACATAGGAGCTCAGAAATGAACCCTTAAATTATGAAAAAGTTACAGTGATACAACTTAATTTTTCATTTAACTTGTCTATGCTTAACTAGACTTTAAACTTCAGTTCTGGTCTTATTTCTCTCTCTCAAAATATGTTTCATTTAAAGTAGCCTTTTCATTCCACTGAGTAAAATTCCCTGGACACCTTAGAGTAAGCACTCATGTTTTCCAGCATTAGTGAAATATGAAAATAAAGTTATCCTCTAAATTGAAGACTTCATGTGGCAGTCTTGAGGATGATATATTAAGCAAATTCAAAATCAGTCTATCAAAGTATGATATTTCTGTTCTTTCCAGTAGTTATAGCTATAGTGTTTTTAATGTAGCCATAGTGACATCTATAAGATCATGGTCTCTTTAAAGGGAAAACTTCGTTGTGTTTAGCAGTAAAAATTATTGAACTCTTGTCTTTGTTATGTGATTAAAAGCAAGTGTTTAGACTCTCCCTCACTAGGAGAGACTTGGGAAAAAAATGTTTTGTTTGACACAAAATTGATAAAGTGCTTCTTAGGGACCTGGAATTAACCTTGATTTTATAAGCTGTGAGTGAGTTTCAAGAATTTTCTAATGTCTGTTACATACTCATCGTACTGCAAATTAGAGAAAAAACCAATGATTTACTTTGTGTGCAAATTCAGCTTGATTACTCTTTTGAACTGGAAAAACCGCACATGAAGTTTTCCAACTCTGAGACCTATGACTACAAATGAAGTTTTTCACGAAGGGTCTCTGACAGTAGTCGAGGTGTTTACAGTGTGCATATGCTGTAAGGTTCAGTGGTTATCCAAGATCCCTTTGGAGGGGAGAGAATAGGAGTGAATGGATCTGGATTGCAAGCTTGTCTCTCTGTGCTATCCAAACAGACACATGTATTTTAAGGCAGTGGGTTTACTATTTGTCACTTCTTTTTAAGGTTTCTTGAGACCTGTAACGGAGAAAATAGTCAAAGAAACCAATACATAAAAGCTGAGGTAACAGATTTGCCTTACTCAGTGTGCTGTTTGAAGTGAGAGAGTTCTGAATTGTAAGAGGAGCTTACTCTGAATTGAATTCTACTTTAGAAAAACTTTGTTACTACTTTGGTTGTAGCTGAAAGACTGAAATTGTTTGAGGTGTTTAACTACTCCGTAGCATATCCTTTTAAAGATGGGTCTAAGAGCCTATTTCAGGTAGCATAGTTAGTGGCATAATTGCATTTATCAATAAGTAGAAAAAATATTTGAAGCTGAGACATGCACTTAGAATGGATGGTTTTGGCAAAACCTGCTGTATTTCAAAACTCCAGTGAGCTCAGTCACCCTGCTAGGATATGGTTTTCTTCTTGCCCCAGGTGGTTTTTAATATGTAACTGTGATTAAAGACTGAGTGGTTTCTTACTTCTGTCTCTCCAGGTGAAGATGGAGCAGGGAAAACTAGCTTAATAGGAAAAATTCAAGGAATAGAGGAGTACAAAAAAGGAAGAGGAATGGAGTACTTGTATTTAAATGTGCATGATGAAGACCGAGATGGTGAGTCTGTATCTGTAACAATATGTTAAACCAGTTTGAAAGCAACGGTTCAGTAGTGTGATATTTGAAATGACTGGGATGTTTTTCTGTCTTTATAGTATGCAGGAGTCCAGCCTATGCCAGAAGTGATTTGTATCATAAGGAAGTTTGTCTGTGTAATTTCTTCAGTAGATATAGTGAATGACCACTTAAGTGGTAGAGGAGGAGAGGAACCTGTCAAAAGAAAAAGCTAAAAAGAAAAGACCAGGGAAGCAGACTTAGCTGCAACATTCTGAATAGATGTGTATTCCTCAGGCCTAGAGGAGAAGGTGCCCAGGCTTCTATCTTCCATTTCAATTACTGTGGCAAGTAGTTATCCTAAACCTACAGAGAAACCTTTGTCTTGCTGGCACACAATCTGCAAGACTATTGTCATGGATTGATGGGTAGGAAATTGTGCACAATGGTGAAGGAGATCTAAAAAGCAAACAAGAAAACCCAAAAACTTGGGTGCAAGTATGGCTAGAAAGGAAAAAGTATGTTTAAGATCCTGTTTGATATCCCAGTACCTGGCGTTATGAGGTGTGAATAAGGATATACTGGAAGCTTTGAGAAAAATGGAAATTCTTGTGTATACTATAAAAAAAATCCCAAACGTGTAGAAAGACAACCAGGCCCTTTTTTTTTTTTTTTTTTTTTCTGAAATCACCTGCTTTCCTGAAATTCATGTCTGGGTATTGGTCTCAAAGTTGACTTGAAACCGTATTCAAGAAAATTGGGAGTTTGATTTAAATGTCTTTCTCAGAGCTTCCTGTAACAAGTAATAAAAATTTACCTGAAGGATAAATGTAACTATATCAAGCCTACTAATTTTGAATCGACAGCTCTTCCTTTACTGCACAAGTTTTGGTGAATTTGTAGTAGTGTGATATTTTTGGGGGGGAAAAACAGTGGGGTGGTCTATTTGTATGGTGATTGTCCTTTTGCAAATTGGAAGAGTAACAGTCTGTTAATCATTAAAACCTTGCAGTTCTTCAGGTTTTTGAGTGGACAAGGTACATTGTATACTCTTAAGAGTTATCTAGGTATGTCACATGGAGTTTTGAAGGGGAGATGGCAATCTTTGAGAGGTGAGCAGGCCAAGAGCCACAAAAAGACAGCTAAGTTCACCCTGTTCTACTCTTCTAAGTTACATCTTCTAAGTTACATCACCCTGTTCTACTCTTCTAAGTTACATCTTGCTCAAAAATGGTGAACAACTATTTTGGAAATGTTGAATGCTCTCTCTGGACCCTCCCTTTCAGATAATGTATTAAAGATGTTAAGTTATCAGCCATTACACATTAGGGTTTGAATGAGGAGGAGCTTGTCTCCCCACAAGCTGCAGTTCACTGTGTCATTATGTATGTTCAATGGACTGATAAAACATCATTTGCTTTCTTCCTTACGTTTTACATGTCCAAAAAACATTCAATAGCCATTATGTAGTGGTGTGTTTCAAGTAAATCTCATTAAATGTTCTTCCTTTTTTTTGTAGACCAAACAAGATGTAATGTATGGATTTTGGATGGTGACCTATATCACAAAGGTCTTCTTAAATTTGCAATGGAGGCAAGCTCTCTAAAGGACACTCTAGTTATGTTGGTAGTAGACATGTCTAGACCTTGGACTGCACTGGATTCTTTACAAAAATGGGCAAGTGTTGTAAGAGAACACATTGACAAGTTAAAAATTCCTCCTGAAGAAATGAAAGAAATGGAGCAAAAGTGTGAGTATTCTGCAAATACATGGGAATCCATTTAAATATGCTTAATGCTTCCTGCACCATTTAATCTCTCCATTGCAGTCTTTCATTCTTTGGAAGTGTTTTAAAATTAGAACTTACCAAGCAAGTCTGGCTTCAGATAAGTCTCAGGTAGCTATATGAACAGTACTAGTACTTCTTTCTAACAGAATAACAATGTAGGGGGAAAAAAAACTTTCAGAATGAACACAACTGAAATTACAGTCTTCTTATGTATTTTTCTAGATAAGATTCACCAAGCAAAAAAACCCAAACTTCTAAGCATTCAATTTTTAATTTATTTGTTTAAAGGCAGATCACTACACCAGCTTCTTAACTGTTCCTGTAGTTAGCCAGTTAGAGAATCAGGGACCTGTTCTGTGGCTACCAAAAGTGGTAAATGTTGAGAGGATTCATGGCAGCATGGCCATGTCTGGGCCCTTTCCACTTGAAGAGTTTTATCCTAATTATTATTGATGTTAACAGAACTATGTGTTTGTTGCTCTGTCAGTGTCTTGTCTTTTTAGTTTTAAACATGCAGAACACAAAGATTTTGCAGGATTTCTTAAACTGACTGACTGAACTCCCATTATAGCTCCATATTACTTCTGAGCAACCCTTTGTATTCCCCTTTGGGTAGTAGAATTTGAGTTTTTCCCATTCATCTCTCGGTGAAAGGAAGAGCATTTGAGAAAGCTGTGTGTTGAGATCAAACAGCATGATTAAACTTTCTTTTTAAGTCTGAAGATGCACTTTAACTGGTACATTCTTAAGCAATGAGTGCTTATGCTAATTTAGAAATGCAGGTTGTAGCTGTGCTGTGATGAAGTGGAATGTAAGGTGACAGTTGTAGATACTCTGGAAGGAGGCGAGGGGAATATTAGTTGTTTTGTTTGTCCCTTTAAGAGAGAGATTCTTCTAAGGGAAGTATCCTTGAGAACCGTATCATCCACATGAAGTTGTTTAGGTGGGAGGAGCTGAGCTCTCTTGGATGTGTTTTTCAGTTTGGTTTTGGATGTTAGTGCATGTGTATTAAGCATTCCCTCAAACACTTTCAGGATAGGATTTTGTGGGATGAAAGTATGGATACAGTGTCTACGTTATCAAAGGTGTACAGCTGATAGTTTGGCTTCTTTACTGACTGAGTGAACAGAATAGAGAAAATCTACAAAATCCAGAAAATGTAAGCAATGAAATGAGTCAAGAAAAAAATTGCTACTCCATTTAGTTTTGTCTGTTTTGGTTTTCTATCATCTGGTCTAATTCTTACAGATATAAGTAGTCTGAACACTGGGTGTAACAGAGGACACAATCCAGACGTGACTGGGAGCTGGTTCTTGTTTTGATGCTGTTGTGATGTGATTTCATGCATTGCTAGGCGGGCAGGAGCTTGACACTGCCAAAAGGAGGAGGTAACATTGCTTGCCTGACTTTTGGCTACCGGATCCTACTAGATTCTTGTGTTAGGCTCAGTGGTCCTGAGAGCTGGTTTAACTAGCTACCAGGACTGAATTCTACTGAGAGTTTGCATGTGTAGTTTTCTGGAGGTATGTTGCTGTGTTTGTCTTCAGTTCTAGCAGCTTAACTCCGCTCAAAAACACCCTGGGAGGACTAAAACTGGTACAGAAAGGCATTTGGGGATACGTAACAGATGTGTGTGAAGGGTTGAAATAGCTCTTCCTCTTTACTGAATTAATCTGTGTTCAACGAAATTGTGTTTCTAAGGAAGACTTGAGTTTTTATTCCACAGTTTTGGAGCTGTCATATACTAAATCAATCCTCCTTTTTACTGCTTTCCCTATTTACATTAAGTTTAGTATGTTATGATCATACAGTGGAAATTTTAGGAATCCACTGGATGATTTATGCAATTATCCCAGAACAGGCAGGATACTGTACAGGAAAGATGCTGTAGAGTGGCATATCACGGTGAGAATTCTGGGTTTCAAATACATTCAGTTAATTTGGGAGGGTCTCAGAAGCTCTTCGGACTAGAATTGAAGTAGCAGCATTCCTTGAGTTAGAGCCTGGCTTGACAATTTGTCATGATAACCTGTGCATGTGCTTTTTGTTATTGTGAACTCCAAGATCTGCAGAAAGATTGAATAATCTTGACCTAATATAATTTTTCCTCTACAGCATTGAAATGAGTCTTGCTCTGGTAATTGCACAGATGCTTTTCTAAGTATGAACTCAGAGGGCTTCAGTCAGTTTAGTGAAGGTAGCAGTGGATTAACACACAAGCAAAGATGTTCTGGTGTAGTTCACTGCCCCTGTGCATGATGCAGCTGAGCTGCCTTGCTGCCTGACTTCTTTCGCTGAATCAGAATGTTCTACTCATGAAATAGTAGGCAGTAGTTTGGTTTGGTAGAGCCTTGTTTCTGCTGTGTGGAACAGGGCGTGTGATGTGAAAGACACAGACATTTTATGCCTCACATTGCATCCCTGACTGCAGGGATACTAAGTGACCATGTAATTAGAGGCTTGGGTGTGTGCAGCGGAACATGACAAAGACTTGCAACAGGAATTAGAAAAAAAGAAAGTTAGAATGTAACTTACCCTGCTTGCTACATTTTAAAGTAATATCTGATAATTTTAAAGCATACCAAATATTTAATATGCTATTAACTAATTATAAAGCTAGTTTAAACTAGTGTTTGTGTATTCTATTATTTTTTGTTGTTACTGCTATTGAGTCACTGTACAGAGAGTAAAGTGTGGACAAAGGGTCTGTAGGTAAAACCTGGTATACAGTAGCAGCTAAGCAGTTTGTGTAAGGCTTAATTCTGTTTATTCTGACAAACTGTTCCATTAACTTTGCCAAGAAGAATGGAAGGAAACTTATGTCCTTTAGGAAACAGATCAAACAGTAATCCTTAGTAGCAACTGCCTAGTGGCTTCACAATGATAGAATAAAAATGGTTTCATGTTGTCCTTATGGACAGTTTTATCTGATCATGTTCTTCTAGCTGCTGATCCAGCAGATCTCAGACTTCCTAGTTCTCCCTTGTGCTGGACAGAGCCAACAGCTAGCCAGGACTAGGTGCATGCTCCGTTTTTTCAACACCAGGATGCAGAAGTACTATACAATCAACAGTGCTAGAGGTCAATGGCAGTGGAAATCATTGTTGAAATAATAAACCAGTTGATGTTTTAATGTAACTTTTTTTACTTTCAGTGGTAAGAGACTTCCAGGAGTATATAGAACCAGGCGAGGATTTTCCAGCTTCTCCACAGAGAAGAAATACTTCATTGCAGGAAGACAAAGATGACAGTGTGATTTTACCCCTGGGTGCAGATACACTAACATGTAACTTAGGCATTCCAGTAGTAGTAGTTTGTACAAAGGTTTGTTTCACATTTTAGGTTTTTTGCATATTTTACTTAAGTAACTGTCAATTGTGGATTGGGGTGGGAAGCACACAGTTATTAAGTTATTCTGAATACCTCACTTAAGAACTCTTTTAAAGTGTTTAATATTGAAGGTTGGTTATCTTCTGGAACCCATTATTTAATGTTATTTTGGAATTAGCTTTTCCTTTAGTTCTACCAGTTTTCAAGGAGTTGACAAATACCTCAGACCTGGTTTTGCTCACAGAAATGAGCTAGTCAATAAGCAACTAGAATTCTCCTTGATTTCCACAGTCCTCCATATTCTGAAAATGGTGTTAAGGTTTTTTTAATATTTCTGATATTTTTCTGAAGATGAACTTCTTTGGGAGTTGTAGTCAGTGAAGTGCTGCACTAGTAACTTTCATCAGTTCTTAAGGTGTTTATGGGATCTGTTTTGATTTCTGTTAGATATGTAACCATATTCTGAATTTAAAGAGAACAATGGTTGTCCTGTGGCTGTTTTTTATCTGGTTTTGTTATTTTTTCCCCCCCGGCTCCTCAGTTCTCATTGGCATTAAGCATACTGCATCTGCAGCCTCTGCTGGCCTGCAGGGAAGGCATAAACCTTTTGACACATATGCTGTTCCTTCTCTGGAAGGCTAACCCTCTCATTTGAACAGCACTTTTTTTTCCCACCTGCTAGTTTCCTGCTATTCTTTTTTCCACCCCCACACCTTTTTTCTTCTTCTGCTTTCACATTCCTTGCTTTTGCCTCCCTTTTCAAAGAGCTAGTTAGTAACTGAATTAAAAACAGTCTTTTAATGCCAGTGTGTAAAAAAATTTGGGTAGAAAATGATTATATCATTTAGTGGTAAGTTTTCAACAGAGATTTTGAGTTATTGCATTGGAGTGAGGAGGGAGAGTGAATTAAAAGTTCCAGTCACTTGAACTCTGAAGTTAGTGCTGACCCCAGTGCATGTACATCCAGTTATATATTATTAAGACCAAAAAAGTTCAATTGTGCTTCTAAACTATCTTAGCAGGTTTTTGTTTTCCTCTGCACTACCCCACCCCACTCCATTTACCCTTCCCCTTGTGAACTGAGTGTGTAGAAGCACTGCTATTTTAGCAGGTGACTGAAAGCAGTATATTAATTTTGTGTTTATTTTGACAGTGTGATGCCATCAGTGTTCTGGAAAAAGAGCATGACTACAGAGACGAACACTTTGACTTTATTCAGTCACATATCAGACGGTTTTGCTTACAATGTATCCTTTAGCACATCATAAAGATGATATAATTACTCAATTCAATGTTTATATTAATTATGACAAGCTTAAAAGGATATTTGCATCTGTACCAAAGTAGCGTGCAACTCTTGTACTGTAGCTGGCAGTTTGCCTCAGCTACCTTTGTGGGCAGTGTTGAATTAAACTTTTCTGGTTTCTCTTACCTTTTTTTTTAAAGAGTCTCTAGCATGTCCCCTTACCATGAATTTCTTTATTGCCTCCATGTCCATATTTAGGAGTCAGTTCGCAGAACAGCACATCTTAGCTGACAAGCTCCCTAAAATAACAACAAGATAATTCATTTAAGTATGATCTTGCTCCAGATGCACATAAGGCATGTTATTCACTTTGTCCCAAATATGCAGTTTCCTCCATGCTCAGTAATTCCACAGGATGAGGTTATGAGGGAAGGAAAGCAGTGTGAATTGGTATAGGCAAGGGCCTCTGACGTCTCTTGTATTGGTACAGAGAGAGTGCACAGAAGCTGTTGCTGTGCTATTTGTAAGCTTCATTTTTTTAGAAGAAGTGTATAAAATACTGTCTAGTGTTGTTTAGTCAGCTAGATATGCTGAGATCTAGATTTTAGATGCCAGTAACATGCCTACATTGTGTCATCATTTGAGCTGTGGTAAAAGGAAGCTTAAATGCTATTGGAGGGACAGCAGATGACAGATGGAAAAATTAGTTCAAGAGCCAGAGACCTCAGTTGAAATGGCAATTCCTTCAAAGGGCTTCCAAGACCTAATTTTTCAAAATGGAATTATGGGTAATTGTAATAACTCTTGTGTTTAGAGGAAGAATAGGAAATATTAGTAGGGATTAGCCTTCATGATTGCATATGCCATGTACAACTTGAAATTCCATTCTAAACTTCTTTGAATAGGAGTCAGACCCCATTATATAACTTTCTCCTAGGAGTTGAATTGGAGGCATTTAGAAATAAATTGGGGAGTTGGTGTTTTTATAATCCCGAAGTAAAAATTACTCTTTTATTAATCCTGTGCATAAAATGTGTTAATTTGATACTGAACCATGCTCGAATACTAAGCACTCTCTTGGTATTTTAGTTACTGATATACAGTAAACTCATTTGCCTTCATTTCCTTTAAAAGCAGATCACTGTATAATGTAAGAGCTTGTTCCCCTAATTAAAAAACCCAGATGGGAAAGTAGAAGTTCTTTGGCATTTTTGAAACTGCTAGCGTTAATGCTGCAGTGGTTGCAGGGTAGGGTAATGAGAAGATACAAGGATATGGCATGAAAATTTTTGTTCACTAAAAGCAGAAGGCTGTTTTGAAGGCATCGTAGTGAAACCATTGGTGCTGGGGGGCTTTGAAAGCAGGAAGAGTTTTTATTTTACTTGAAAATCAGTAGCTGAGTTGGCCTAAAGCAAATAAAGAAAGAAAGACTGATTTAAATTACTTAATAGCTTATTTCAAAAGGAAGTGTTGGAAGTTATTTGACCTGTTTTGCTTTGGTTTTGTATTCCCTTTCAAAACTGTCCAAAGTAGATGACCCTTTTTTGATAGTTGAAAGGTTACTTTAGTATCTCTTACTAGCCACTGAACTAAGTTTCCTTTAACAAGTTTATTCAGATGGGGCAGCACTTATTTACACTTCAGTAAAAGAAAACAAAAACATTGATTTAGTGTATAAGTATATAGTCCAGAAGTTGTACGGATTTCCTTTCAATGTTCCAGCTGTTGTTGTGGAAAAAGATGCAGTATTTATGTAAGTTATCTGTACTATTATGCGTGTATGTGACTACAGAATGTATCTGTGCAATACTGTAAAGCAGCATTTAGAGCCTTTTTTGGTTTATGCTTTATAAAGTTCCATGTAATACTCTCATGAGTTGGAGTTTGGTGAGTGCCAGTGGGTGAAGATTACAAACACTCACTGCTCCAAAGGGAAATGTTAAGCCCAGAGATTTTCCTCTTCTCTATTATGGTGAACCAGTCTCTACCTCCTTGTACTGATCAATAACCAGTTTGCATAGGAGAATGGGCACTCTGACAGTTTTCCTGGCTTTCAGTTGTGTGCAATTCAGGAGTGCATGCAAGAATAGCCCGGAGTAGCAATAGAATTTTAAGCCAAATAATGCTTTCTCTAGTCCTGCAGGTTGGGATAATGACAAGAAGATAGGAATATTGCATGAGAACTTCCAGACACTAAAAGCAGATGACAGTTTTGAGGATATCATAACAAAACCACCAGTCAGAAAGGTAAGCTAGGATGTATTGGCATTTAACTTCTTTGCTGCTTATTTGCCTGTCAGTTTTTTGATTGTTTTTCTTTCATGGAGACTATACTCGCAGCTTATCGTAAGTGTGATGTACTGTATGGGGGGAGAGGGGGGAATCTTATTTTGTTCTTAAAGTTATTCTTTAGTTAATAAAAAAATCATTATGTATTTTTGTTCTATATAGCTCTTCTTCAACTTACACTTTTTTTTCTGCTGCTGTTACATTGTTCAAGACTACAAATACACTTGTTTTGCTTTTAAGACATATTTGGTATTGAAAAGCCTAAATGTAATTTACCTGTTTCTCAAGTTGAGTTTGTGTTTTTTAAGAACATTTCATTTTGCTCTGAGTTGCTTATAACTTCATAATGCTTTCTGTTTCTTCTGGAGTATTTAAAATAAGAAACTTGAGACAGGGTAAAATCAAAAATAAACATGTGAAAACAGCTTCTACATATATTCAGTGTGTTTTCCCCTGTACTATCTAACAAAATGCCTTGACAGAACAACCTGTAAACATATGTGAGGTTTTTGAACAAAATGCCAGCAGCAGTGGACTCCCATGCACACAGAGGTTATTGAAGGCAAATATTTTGATGGCTTTTTCTAACAAAGCTAAAATTTTGTGACTGATCTTATTTTCAAGTGCGAATTGTTTTAGCAGAGAAAACTAATACTATCTCCTTTCTGCAATCTTTAGGGAAAATATCAAGACATGTTAAATAGGTGTCCAAGGAAAATATAATTGACAATATTTCCTTTTGCATGCTTATAAACTTCATACCTGGTTTATAAACTTTGATATTGGTATTTGCCATGCTTGCTTGGCAAAATTTTTGATGGGCAAAATTTTTGATGAGCTTATTTGGAAGGAGAGTGTTTGCGATTTGATGCGTAGAACTGGGATCTGCAATGTCTGTGTCCAGTTCCTACACCAGTGTAATGCAACACAGGTGAGGAGTTATGTTTGCCATAGTTACCTATAAAGTAATACTGAGGTGAGGCCTTAATCAAAAGAGACAGGGGCATGATGCAGAGTGTGTGTGTCCGTGAATGCTTCTTACTGATCTGAGGCTCCTGAATGTGCCTTGTAACCATTTAGCTCATTTCTTTTTATTGAACAATTAAATGAACTTTTTAGTGGCTCTTTCTACAAATGTATCTACAGCTTTATGCCTGACAGGACAAAGGAGTTAATGGTAATTCTATTTCACTTCTAATTAACTTGGCCTAAATGGAATCATGAGGCAGCAGTCTTAAATACGAAAAATGTGATATGCAGCAATCATAGTATTTTATATATGTATTCATTATTGAATGTTTTGGTCATATTCACCAGCAGCTAAAAAAGAAAATACCTTTCTTTCTTTTAGTCAGAATTATGCTCATGTTTTTGTATTGCAGTTTGTTCATGAAAAAGAAATTGTAGCAGAGGATGACCAAGTGTTTCTTATGAAGCAGCAGGTAACTTTCTGTCTATAAAACAAACAACAAGAGTTTCATTTAACAACATTCCCAATACAAATTTGGGGTTGTATTCTTAGTCATTGTAATATCTAAAACACTTCATGTGTATGTTTGTTTTCTGCAGTCACAGTTGGCGAAACAACCACCTACTGCTGCAGGAAGGCCAGTGGTTAGTAATAAAATTTTTAAATATCATCACATGAAAATCATTAGCTTTTATATATTTAGAGGGCTGCTTTTGTCTGCACTGTCAAATACTGTTTGATCTAATTGTTTTAAACTGGATAGTATTTAAAGTCTCATAGTGCTCTAAAATTATGGCACTTCGCAGCAAGTCACAGCTTGTATTGACAGCAAGGGCTAAAGGTCGTGGCTTTCCTTTTTGTATGTTAGAATGCATTTATGGTCAGAGGCATTACTGAGTAATGGATGGATTTTCAGGTTTCTCATTGGAATGAAATGAAAAGCTTGTCTAATGCTTTAGTTACACTAAAGTTAATAGTTTTAACAATGTTCTGCGAGTGTGAAAAAACTTCTATGCAATCAGCAAAACCTTAACGTGTCATTTCAGTTGCATTGAGAATACTACATTTAAAACACAAAAGCTTAGGAGCTGTAAGAAGTAACAAAAAGCTTAATTTCATGCATTCTTATACTTTGGGTTTGCTGGTTGGTTTTTTTTGTTTTATTTTAATAGGATGCCTCACCGAGAGTTCCTGGTGGATCTCCTAGAACACCAAATAGATCTGTGACATCGAATGTTGCCAGTGTTACACCTATCCCTACTGGGTCAAAAAAGATTGATCCCAATATGAAAGGTACCTTTTCTTACGAGGACACAAATGCAGCTGGGGAAGTAAAATAATTGCTTTGCCTGCTTGCTTTAATATGTTTATTTAGATTGATTAATACACTAAATCAGTATTTACTTAGAAAATCTGTGTTGGTTTTGTGTTGTGGTTTTTCTTTCCTTCTTCCCCTTGTAGCTGGAGCTACATCTGAAGGAGTCCTGGCTAACTTCTTCAATAGTCTCCTGAGCAAGAAAACTGGTTCTCCTGGTGGCCCTGGTGGTGTTGGTGGCAGTCCAGGAGGAGGTGGCACTGGAGGTGCTGGCAGCAATTTACCACCATCAGCAAAAAAGTCAGGTATGATTAATGACAAAAAATCTACTCAATCTAAATGGAGTGATGTATTGTTCTTGTTAGTATGGTTTATCAGGAGAATGAACACTGCTATTATTTAACTGAATGCTCTATATATATGTGCTTTTATATTCTATATGGTTTTTTGCTTTTGTTTTCACAGCACTTTAGTATTGCCTTTTTATGGCTTTCAGAGGAGCAAAGAAAAAATTTTCATGTTGTTTAAGCATGAATCGTGTCTACATGAGTTCCTCATTTTTTCCCTTTATTCCTATCATTCCAATAAAATGGCTTATGCCATAAGCCTCTTTTAATCTTATTTAAATAGGTCGGGACTGAATTTCAAGTTGATTCTTTTTAACAATACTGTCATTGTTAAAATAGCTTTAAATTTTCTTTCACTAGTGTTCTAGCTCTGATGTGATGAGTACTTTGAGTTTGGTAACAGCCTGTAAAAATACTTACGTATATTCTTTTGACAGCGGTGTATATATGAGGTGATTAATAATTATTATTAATCTAGAAATGTTTAATAGTGACTGTGCTAAAGCTGGATGCAGGACTATACTGGCATTTCTTGCTATTCCAATTTAAAATGTTTCTGTATTACTTAAGAGCATGCGTACACATACACCTTTCCTTCCTGCTTCCCCAGAGGTTAGTAATGCTGCACTTAGGGGACAATGCTGGTGTTTCATTGGTACTTCGCACTTCCCACTAACATTTTGTGTAGATGTTGTGTAGAATGTTTTTCACCTGCGCACACTTCCCTTTTCTAAGTGCAAAACTCAGTTGGCTAAGCAAAGTTTGGATGCTTCCTAATGTGCTTGTAGGCCATGTCAGCAGTGCCAGTTTGAACAACATATGGACATTGTTCAAACAAATGCAGCTGACGCAATATGAGGCACAGAGAGCACCCGCTGAAAAATCCTGTGGGGAGTGGCCAGCAGCAGGTTTGGGTGACACCAAGCAAACAGAGGCAGCACTCCAGAAAAGTGTTCTGTCTGGGGCTGTGGCACAAACTTCAAGGACAGAATTTAATTATTAAGGAGGAAACAGTTCTCAGAAATTTCCTAATATGCGACAAATGAAGGGTTAGGGTTATAGCTGGTTTAATATCATAAAGGACTACGTTTTCAAGGAATTACCATAAATACTAATAAATTTGGCTTAGATGTGGCCTCTTCACCTTCCTCAATGTTTGCTGTCTTGTATTTAGAGCTATCTGTGGCACTCATTTTTCAAATCTGAAAATTGTCTGTTAAGATGGTAATTTGGGATTTTTAAAATTACTTTTTCCTCAGCAGCTTTGGGAAATTCCTCTGCTTATTAGTTGGAACATTAGCTGCTTTGATTCTGATACAGTATTATCTTTCAGTAAATGAAGAGCAGCAAAGTACATCAATAGCCAAAATTAGCTTTATGGATAGTTCCTGTTAGTTTGCATCTTCAGAAAGGATGCTGGGACACTGCTACAACCTACACGTGTCAGAACATTTCTTTATAGATGCTGTGCACACTTGTCATGAGGTTGGAGTCTTAATACTGCACTGCCTTTTCCCGTATTGTCTCCTCCATTCTTGCTACAGTGGGATAGAAACCTAGACTGAGGAGTAAGAATTAAGAGCAAAAGGGTGGGGGGAAGTGGTGTGTTTTGAGCTTGAATTAGGTTAGAGTGTGGCTGCACAAATGTTTGTGCTGTTCCAAGTTAGGGAGGAGATAAGTGGGTGAGGAGAGAAAGAGATTTGCCATCTACAGGTCTGTGTGCACCCATAAGCAGCGGTGTCATATTTTGCTGACCAAGTACACAAAACTGACTTTGCTGGGCTTGGTGAAACCCCTGATTTTTACATTCAAATACAAGTTTTACAGAAAATTGTATAGAAGTAGTAATAACTGCTAGTCAATAGTCTTCTGTATTTTTTACTTTAACTCTTCATATACTGACAATTAATATATAATTATGGAAGTTGCTTTGATAAATTGGAAATAGGAAAGGATATGACTTTCTCTCTACAGTTTCCTTTCTGTTTCTTTTGGGTTTTGGGCTTACACCTTTACTCTGCACCCAAAGTGCACAGTAACAATTACTAGGATTTGTCTGATTTGAGAAGTGAAGGCACTATAGGCTTTTCATAACCATGACTGAATGATACACATTTATTTTGTAGGTCAGAAGCCAGTTTTAACAGATGTTCAGGCAGAATTGGACAGAATTTCACGAAAACCTGAAATGGTCTCTCCTACATCATCTACATCTCCCACAGAAGGTGAAGCATCTTGAAGACACCAAATAAAACCAATTGTTCAGTTTTCTGGGATAATTCAAACTTGCCTCTGCCTCTTCCTTCAGTGACTGGAACTAAAGAACTGAAATATCTTTCAGAACACAAACCATTGATGTCTGTCTTTCTTTCATATGTGTTGCCCAGCTTTACAAAAGGGAGTTGTACAAATGGAAAACAGTTATCACATTGTGTAGGAGCACTGCTCACAGTGCAAGAATAGTAAATTAATTTTTTTTTCTGGGTTTTGTTGAAAAGTCAGTCTAATTCTGTAAAATTGCAAGTATGTCCACTTAAATGATAGGGGTTGCTTAGAGCAGGAAAACTGATACACACCACAGGCACTTAATTTATATTGATTTCCCAACCTGTTAGGTAAGTTTAATATTATCTTAAATAGATTAACCTTTACACAAGAGGTCTACTGCTCGTTTTTGGAAGAGAAAAATAATTGCACAAATCTGTAACAGCAACAAACTCCAGTTATACTTAAACACTCCATTGGGAGTATGGTTAAAAAAAAAATCTGTTTGATCTCCACTGAAATTTACACTGCATTCAAAAACCCATGCGAAATTTCATTCCAGGTATAAGACTAAATTAGTGGCCAGCTTTTTTTGGTTTTTCCTCCTCTATTAAATAATTTCAGACACTGAATAAAAGATGTATAAAGAAAAAGCAGAGGTTAAATGTACAGAATATCAGTATCCAGATTTGTCTATATATATGGCTCAGCCTTAATGTCCCCCACTATGTTTCCCACACTACTTACGGTTTAAAATTGGTCATCAAAACTGTAATCAGTTAATAAAGTATTCTCTGCATTCAAATTTAAATAACTTTCATTGAAGCCATGGTGTTCTTGTTCGTTTACAGTTAAATCTAAGGATGTGGTGTAAAACATCTTAAAACATGCTTTTATATTTTTACCTCTCAGTGAATAACATCACTGGCAGATATTTAAACTCCCTTAAAACATCGTTTCTGGAAGGAGATAAGTCTGCAGTGTTTGTTCCTAGGAGTGAAACTAGCTTATCTGACTTTGGGTGGTTTGTGCTGCAGTGTTTTCAAAGCACTCTAGTTATACTAAGGATCCTGCTGCTGGCTGCAGTGTGTTGTTTAAGTAGTAGTTGACCAAGGTTAGGACTTTACTTAAGCTTTCAGTATACAAATGCTGAACATCACTTTTTTCTTTGTGAAATTTGGGATTACTTTCTACTTACAGCCTCAGAATAGGAAATGTAAAAGGTATATCCTGATCAAATGATTGCCAAGACACTTTAATGAGTTCGGGTTTTCTGGTTTTTTAAATCAGTAAGTCCTACATTACTTTCTCTGATTAGCTGGAAGTCTCTGTATTTTGAACATGGCGGTACTCTTCTTCCCCAGTTCCTGCATTCTGTAATGGTTCTAGTGAATTCACAGAGTCACAAAATGGGTCAGGTTGGAAGGGATCACAGTGGGGTCATCTGGTCCAACCCCCCTGTGCGAGCACGGCTACCCTAGAGCATGTGGCACAGGATTGTGTCCAGGTGGTTCTTGAATATCTCCAGTGAGGGAGACTCAACAACCGCTCTGGACCACCTCTTCCAGTGTGTGATTGTCTGCACAGTAAAGAAGCTTTTCATGTTCAGCTGGAACTTCCTCTGCATTAGTTTCTGGCTGTTGCCTCTTGTCCTGTTGATTGGCACCACCAAGAAGAGCCTGCCTCCATCCTTTTGGCACCCCCCCTTTAGATACTGGCAGACATTGATGAGGTCCCCTCTCAGTCATCTCTTCTCAAGGCTGAACAGGCCCAGCTCCCTCAGCCTTTCCTTGTGAGAGTGATGCTCCTGTCCCTTAATCATCTTTTTTCCCTTCCACGGGATCTGGTCCAGGAGCTCCATGTCTCTCTTGTCCTGAGGAGCCCAAAACTAGACACAGCACTCCAGATGCGGCCTTGCTAGGGCTGAGTAGAGGCAGGATCACCTCCCTTGACCTGAGTTACCTCCATATTTACAAAATACCAAAATTTATTTAAGAACAACATACATGTTGTTGTCTCCCAACTCCCTCAAGTTAAGCACACTTGTTAAAATAGACCCAGAAGATTGAATTGTGGACTGACAAATTTCAGTAGATATTCTTAACTATGTCTTTAACTGCAGCCCTTAAAATTTTACTTATGCCAACAATTCAGTAAAGGTGGCATATGGGGAAATGCATGACTTGCTGATGAACAGCTGTATAGAAAAAATTGAAAGAAAAAAATTAGGCTTCTGATTATGGATACATGGCATGCATTGGTATCAAAACAGTTCTCTAGGTTCTGTATGTAAATTTCAAACTGAACTTGGAATGTGTTTGAGAGAAAGGATCCTCTGATGATACAAGCAGGACCCATTCTTGCACAACTGCAGTGGTATGTATCATTAGGGTGAAACTTTGGATTTAGGGCAACATTTTAAACTAGTGGATACTGTCCAAGTTTCTGAAAGACAACTCCTGCAATCTCCAAGTTAGTTTGTTTGAGCATCTGTCAAAGCACAAAACCCTTTATGAAGCTGGAAAATTGGCCACATAATGCATTAATACCTATTACACCACATGCCCTTACCTGGAGAGGCTGGAACAGTGAAGAACCTTACTAATGACTCATTATAATTTCACTTCTTGAAACAGATGTCACTTCTGTGTATTTGAAGCTTCTAAATGTGTTTTTCCCTAAACCCCTGTAGCTCTGGAGTTTTTTGGTTGTTTGATTTTTAAATTATTATTTACAAATGATTGTTTACAAAAAGACCATTCCCTACCATGCCTTTTCATTCTACAAGAATAGAGTAGCCTGCTTCCCTCCTTCAAATTCTCTTAATGCTGCTGTCACTAGCTGTCTGCAGCCTGCTCATGCTGTTTGGGGGGAAAGATTTACCACAAAAGGAAAATATGTGAGAATGTTTCTGTGTAACCTGATGTCTTTGGCTTCTTGTTTTCCTCTGGTGAGACCAAGACTCCTGGGCTGGTTGCTTTGTCCTCTTGAGCTGCAGTTTCCCTCCTACTGCTTTGGTGAGAGTAGACAATTAAGATGGGATTTACAACAACTATCATGCAAGACTAGTCTCTGTGACAGATGCCCCTTTTCACAAAAGGTAGTGCCAGTAAATCCTGCTGCCTGTTCTGCTTTCACTGTGAAGTCAGGCGCCAAACTAGATAAATTGGGTAAACCACTGAAGCTAATTTGGCAAGAATACTTTCTTGCTCTAGGCTGGGGTTGGATTACCCCAATTTTTGAAAGAGTAACAGCATGAATTACATTAATTTTTCTTCTAATCACTCTTCTGTGCCTTTACTGCTATTGGGTACAAAGTTTCAGACTAGCACATAAGATGCAGAAAGCGAAGAGGTAATGCAAGAACTACAGGGCACAATTTTAATAACACTACCTTAAGAATGTTTTTCAGTATGAACACTGAAAAAATGCTACAATATAAATCAAGTAAATTCCTTTAGACTTTCAGGGCTAGTTCTATGTAGACAAGTTGCTGATTAGCCTGAAACAAAGCTGTTTCAGGGGAATTTTGTAAATCCTCTCTTCCTCCTTCTCTACCCTGTTCCTACATCAGTTTTTTTGAGTATACTGGTTCTAATAAAGCTGCTCTGCAAATTTTAAGCTTGAAATTTTTGAGTAAATGTCCACTTTATTTCCAGGCAGGTCATTTTTTCAGCTGAAAATTGTAATCTCAGAAATGTGCACATGGCTTTTAGGTTTTACCGACTAGCTACTGTATTAACCTTAAATTTCTAGTGATACTTCTGAAATGCAGGAATTGCTGCCTGTTGGGCTGCAGTCTCTTCCTGGGGAGCAAACGGTTTGCAGTAGGACACCTGTGACGGCAGAACTGTTGCCTATCAAATACCTCACAGCTTAAT
This sequence comes from Corvus cornix cornix, assembly GCF_000738735.6. Classification (NCBI taxonomy): domain Eukaryota; kingdom Metazoa; phylum Chordata; class Aves; order Passeriformes; family Corvidae; genus Corvus; species Corvus cornix. The sequence continues at coordinate 37,650,467 of NC_046333.1, forward strand.
GCTTCTCTGTGCCATGCAGAAAACCACTGAGAATAGTTGGCCCAACCTTGCATTTGGGAAATGTGGGGATTTCATCTCTAGTCCCATAAGGGATCCTTAGTAATAGCTGTTAAAAATGCTAATTCTTCAGCTGTTTTAAAATCACACATTCAAGCGTGTTTAGTACGGTGTCAGGGTTTGTGAAGTTCAGTTGCAATATTGAGCACAAAAATAGAATCCCAAGAACTAAAGAAAATTCAGCAGATGCAACACATTTAAGTCTTTTCTGAGCTCATTGTTGCAGTACTTGGAATATCCCATTTGCTCACTAATCATGCTGTATTTACTTCATGTAATACATGGGAATAGTCTTGAACAGAAGCTGAGGTGCCCCTGTGAGAACATCAAAATGAAGGGGGGAGATATGCCTCAGACAGGCTGTCTCCAGTGGAGTTCTCTGAATCGTGCAGTAACACACACCTCTTCCTCACCACTCTTCCAATGAAACTTAAGTCTGTCTCCTTCAATGGTTTAGGCTTTTAAGCTGCTTTCCCATTCCTGTACTTCCTTCTCCTTTGCCTTCTGACAAGAAAAGCAAAAAACCCCATAACTGCATTTATGAAAGCGGGGAAAGGGGAACATGAATTCGTGAGGCCAGTGCTGCCAATTCTGAGCGTGAGGGACTCAGGCTTTAGCGTCACATTGTAACACAGCACGCCGAGAGTGACAAAGAGCCACTAGGCCTCACTCGATGACAACAGTGATGCAGCAGTACTGAATCCCCCTTACTGCAGTTGCTGGCATTTACTCAACCGCTTCAAGGAGCTCCAGTCACAGTTTTTGAAATTATTTCAACACTGGGGGAAAGAAGTGGTAACTGCCATACAGCTATACTGTGTACACTGCGATCTCCTCTAATGAGGGGGCTTTCTCCATTGCTGTTGCTTTTTGGTCACTGTGGAAGGTGTCTTGAAGGAGATGTAATGAGGGAGAAAACTAGGTCACTCATCACTAATCTGCTTCCACTGATGTCCCTCTCTGTGCCTGGCTGACTGGAGATGTTACCACAGCTCAGCATCTAACTGTGAGGTTGCTTCTCTGCCACCATGTCCTGCCTTAAGCTCCACTCCTGCCATTCCAGCAAAGGCTGTGGCAGGGTAAGAAAGACTTGTTTTTCTGGAAAACTGTCAGGTGTAGCACATAACCAAAAGGAAACCAATAGCTGTATATCTGGAACGGGATTTCCATCACATCACAGTCAGCTAGATACTATTATTTGCATTAAACACTATTGTTACTTACTGTAACTGTTGTTTTAATTCCTTCTTTAAAGGAAAAATACTGTACTGGAAAGTTAGTGCGATAAAGAGGGTGAAGAACACCTGCAGTACCTCTGTGAAGAGCAGCATAATGTAATGCTTTAAGTATTTTCAAGATATCAACTCCAATATTGTTATCCAGTTATCATTCCCTTTCTGTCACGTGAACTTACAGTTCCCTAGCTTTGCTGTCATTTCACTTTTCCTGACCCTCTTATAAATAAATAAATAGGCCTCAATAAGTTAGGCTTTAAATGGCAAGCTAACCTTTATCATTCATGCATCGTTGATATATATATATATGTTGATATATTCAGGCCCTGGAGAGGGCCTGGACAGGAAAAACACCTTAAAGACAGTAGAAACTAGAAAGACGTTGCCATCTATTTTACCTTTTGTAGTCTTGGTTTGTGTTTCTGTGACTCCTTGAAAAGCAGTCTTTTCTCAACTCAGTTGTTTTCAGTATCTGTGTTCATAATCTAGCAATGCTGCATGAAGACATTCATAAGGGAACGGCTACAAAATAGCCTTGGATGCTACCAAACACCTTAAAAGAGCTGACAATTGCTTCTATGTCAGTTAAGTCCTGTCCTCATCAGACCACAGTATAGCCTAGACACATGCTTTGTGGCTTTGGAGTTATTCAGCCAGTTGTGAAATATTATCAAGGAAGAAAAGAAAATGAGAAGGAAATTTCCTTCAGAAGAGAGATGCCAGCCTCTGCAATGTAATCTTATTTATAACGTACTAGTGTGAAAAAAGGTAGTGAAGGCACTGGGGACTTATAAGTGGTAACAGCAAATGTTCCTCACTACACCTACCTGCTCAGTCCTGTAGTCTGGGATGCTGCCAACAGAGCTATGTTAGACTCATCCCAATCCCAGGTAGAAGCTAGGGCACACCCATGGTGATGCCTCATTTGTTCTAGCAGAAACTCCCACGCCTTGGGAATCACAGGACTTGCCCTACTCATTTGCCTTCCGAGCCAATTCCTGCAGCCAAACATTGTTTATGGCAGAGACAAGTCTGTATGGTCCTGTCCAGGGACCTTGTATATTCCCTTGGATAGTGTTTTCTTACTGGAAGAAGTCAGGCACACCACCTGCTGGTACACACTCAGCATGGAGTGTGGCCCACCTGCTTTTGTCTGGCCCGTACTTCTGCAGCTGCCCAGTTAAGAGGGTCCCCTGGCAGAGTTAAAAGTAGCCCCAACCTCATGGGGCTCTGTAGCACACATGCTCCCTCTGCACTGTGTGGTTCCCAAAGAGAGGCAGTGTCCCAACAGCCTGATCTGTTCCCTAAGCAGGGAATCTGTTCCTATACAGCTAACGTTAAGAAAGCAAATCTCCTTTACTACCTACAGAAATCTTCCATTTCCTTGAATTTAAACAAGTGTAACTGAATTTGTCTATGCAGGACCATAATAGCTCTGTGGATACTACATTAATAATATAGAAGCGAACATAGCACACCTTTGTTTACTTATAACAGGTTCAATCTATTCTTAGTAGGCAACAAAAGCTCTACGTTCTTTTAAAAGCTGATCTGGGCAAATGTATGGGAGTATATTAGCAGAGGCTTGGTTTTCAAACACTTGGCGAGTGTTTTCTCATTGACAACAAGGAATGTCTTCAAAGACAGTGATTCTTCTCCTGTACTCAGCACTGGTAAGGCCACACCTCGAGTGCTCTGTTCAGTTCTGGGCCTCTCAATTCAGGAAGGGCATTGAGGTGCTGGAACGAGTCCAGAGAAGGGCAGCAGAGCTAGTGAAGGGCCTGGAGCACGAGTCCTGTGAGGAGTGGCTGAGGGAGCTGAGGTTGTTTAGCCTGAAGAAAAGGAGGCCCAGGGGTGACCTCATTGATATCTAGAACTGCCTGAAAGGAGGGTGTAGCAAAGTGGTGGTCAAAATCTTCTCTCATGACAGGACATGACAACTCATGACAGGACAAGATGACGTAGCCTCAGGCAGCAGCCAGGCAAGGTTTAGATTGGACATTTGGTAGAATTTCTTCACAGAAAGAGTGATTGATTAGACACTGGAATGGGCTGCTGAAGGAGGTGGTGGAGCCACCGTCCCTGGAGGTGTTTAAGGAAAGACTGGACATGGCATTCAGTGCCATGGTCTGGTTGACGCAGTGGTGTTCCGTCACAGGTTGGACTCGATGGTCACAGGTTGGACTCGATGCTCTCAGAGGGTTCTTCCAACCTAATTGATTATGTGAATGTAAGCAGGGAAAGCTTTGGCTTAAAACCCCCTTCTGATGCTGTAATCTCGTGTGACAAGTGAATTATCTTGTAAACTTTACTTAGCCCCGGTTAGCGAACTGAGCACAGAGCGGGCCTGAGGCAGCCCTGCGCTCCCGGCCGCCCCTCACGGGCCGCCCCCGCCCGAGGCCGCCAGGGGGCGCGCTGGCGCGCGCCGCAGGAAGCGGCTTTGTCCCTCCGGGACCAACCGCCGGTGGAACCGCGGCCTCCCGCCGCCTCCCGCCTGCCCCTCTCCCGCCCCGCCCCGCCCCGCCCGCCGCCACCGCCTCCCTTTTGCTTTCGGTTTTTCCCAGCTGGCATCTGGCGGCCCGGGCCGGCCATGGAGAACGGCGCTGTCTACAACGAGACCACGGAACCGGAGGCGAAGGCGCCCCGCCGCCGCCCCTTCGGTTGCACCCTGCAGCACCTGCGGGGATGGCGGCTGGCGGCCAAGGTGGTCCAGGCGGTGAGTGCCCTCCTCCCCTCGCCGCGCGGGACGTGCCGGGCCTGGCGCGGAGGGAGCACTCCTGGCAGAATGGGGGCCGGGGAGAGACCTCGAGTCTCCCGGGGCTGAGCCCGGCGGGGCGGGGTGGTCCCGCTTTGGCATGGAAACGAGCGTGTTGTGATGACCTTCGGCTTTAGGACGGTCTCGCGCCGCTTAAAAATTAAACTCCTCGATGATGCAGCGCAGCCTGGGGAGATGGCCGCAGACAGGCTTCGAGGGAATGGATTCTGCCGGTCGGAAAGGGCTGGCTCCGCCGGGAAGGTGTCTTGACTTGGGACGTGGCATGGGGTCACTAAAGTTGTGCAGACCAGTAACTCAGGTGGAAAGCTGGCATGGTGCCTTATAATGCAGATTCAGAGTGGTTTATGGTGGGGAAGTGATGAGAGTGTTCGTTCGTCATGCCCGAGCTGCGGGAGTAGGTGCTGACATCTGATGGTGCCGGCGTCGTGTGCCCGAGGCTCGGTGCTGCAGCCGCCGTGGTCCAGCTGCCTGCTGGCCTTAAACACCAGCCACTCTGGCTTAAAATCAGAGGGAAGCCTTACAGGAAATTTAGTGTTTTCTTCTGAGGACCGGATTGGATGAAAGCAGGAGGAAGAAGCCTTTGACTGAACCTCACCATAGGGCAGTAGAACTGGGAAGGGCTTTACTAGGTCATGAGCTCCAGACTTTCCTCTCTTGCTGCTCCTGCAGCCCGTTCTAAGCCTGTCACTCTGCGCTGTCCATGCTAAAATTAAGGAGTCTCCCATGATTTGTGGTGGAAAATTGCACCAGAGACGTGTAACGTTGATGGTGGCCCATTGAATGAGACATCACTTCGTGTCAGGCAACCCTGGGCCCACTAGGAAATAGTGCTGGCTTTTTTACTGCGTGTAGTGTTACTCCTGAATTAAGCAGCTGGGCTCCTGGTGCTAGCTCCTGTTTGTTCTGTGCTTGGTGATGGGCTCTTCCAAAATGTACCAGTGTGACTGCTGATAAGGACGTGAGGATCGTCATTCTTAAGTGCTGGCAGGAAGGGAGTGAAACCCATGGTGGTAAAGGGCAGCTGACTGCAAATGTGTGTCAGCATGCATTTTGCAGCCAACACAGTGGCTTTTGAGTCAGATGTGTCATGCTCACAGGAATTGTAGGTGATTTCCAACCCTTTCTCCCTACTTCACCATTGCAGAAAAGAGGACATATGGGTTTTAAGCTTCATCTCACACACAGTCAAAACCCTCAACCAGAACTATTCTTTACTGCTCATAAAGATAATGGTAACACTACCAAAAAAAAAGTTTTCTAAGAGTGTTTAAAAAATCACACCCAAGAATGCTTTAAATAAATATAATGGAACATAAACTTTTAATTCATCTACTGGAGTTTATTAAAGCAAGATCTGCTGGCTTCTGCTCCCTGACAAGCAGAACATTTATTTAAGTAGGTTCACTGACTAAAATAAAATAAGTGATTATGTAGGCAAATTTGCTGGTGTACCAAAGTCTTAAGCTTTTAAATTGTTTAAAATGCTTTCTAGGTAGAAAAAAGGAAAAACTATCATTATCCTAAACAAGGTGAATAGCTGCTTGACATGCTCTTAAATAATTAGCAGTTTATGGCCTGCACCCATTTTTCAGTGAGGGGGAAAAGAAAATGGAGTTATAGTTGTTCACCCTCCTAATTTCCAACAGTTTTCCCTCCTTTTTTGTAACTTTTATCAATAAGCACAGATCTTGAGTTCTCAGTCAAAACACTTTAAACAAGCCCCAGAAATTCCTGAAGGTGGAAGCCTCAGTATTTCCAGTAAGAAAAAGGTTCCTCTTTTGGGAAAGCGTTGATTTTTGGAAATGCCAGTGATGGTCGTTAACATCTATTGGCTTTGTGTTACAATAGTGGTTGTTACTGGAATTATGCTCTGATAATTGCTTGTGTGGACTGCTAAACAGGGTATGGCAATCAGAAAGTGAGCTCTCCTCATTGTAGAGGTGATCAAGGGTTTTATAAAATACTCTGAAATCACCTGCAGAAATCTGGCTTCTAGACTTAAGAAACACTTTTCTTCAGATGAATGATGGCATACATTATAACCTTAACCAGTTCGTTTGAGCAAATGGAACAAGGAAAATGTGACTGCCAGAAGGATGCTGGGAGGCATGCTATTGCACAGGTTTCTAGAGTGTTATTGTTTGTTTTGGTTTTTTTTTAATAGATGGAATGTTTTTGTTAGTCCATGAGTGGTTCAAGTTCTGCACAAAGGTAAATGGCACAGTGTGTATTGTGCCAACTCTGAGGTAGAAACTAATTCTTACGTAAAGCAGGATGAGTTGTCATCAACTGTTTAACTTTAGTCAAAATGCCCTAGGTGGAAAGGAAAATTGTAATTCAGGCTTAAATATCAGCTCCTTTTTGAGCTGATAGTAGCCCCAGTTGTGCAGACTTAATAGAGAATTAGTATGTCCACCCATCTGAACTAGAAGATTTTGTACTGGGAATCCCGCTGCTGAGCATCTTCACAGGCTTGTTGGCAAGTTCATAGATCTGCTCTATTTTTGTAGTATTCTTTTCTGTCAATTCACTTGTTAAATCTTCTTTACAAACTTGACACTTGTTTAGAAACTTCCAGCAGTAATGTCAGTATCAATGAATAATTTCTTGCTGGTGAGAGAAATGTTGTTGTTTAATTTCTGCTGTACGTACAGACAGATAGGACTAATAACAAAATAAAATCCGAAACAACTGCTTCTCTAACAATTATTTTGGTGTTTAAAACTATTGGTTTTTAGTGGTAGTAGGACAACAGAGGAATCCCTTTTTTCCCTGATAGTGATATCAAAGGGCAAGCTAAGAAACCCAAGCAGAGCTCTCTGGCATCTTATGAATGTGCTGCTGATATACGAACTTAATCAAAGCACTTACTCAAAGTTCTTCAAGCCAACTTTTTTAATTGATGTACTCTATTTTATTACTCAACTTATAAATAAAAAAATTGAATATTGACTTGGGCAAGTCCCACACAGGATTCCACTTGGTAAATCTCAATTATTTGACACTGAACCCTTTATGACTGCTCTTTGAATGGGATTTTTTCAACTTGTTTGTACACTCAGTGGAGAAGATCTTTTTCCATTATTTAGATCATACTATGGTTATCTGGACATATACTTTCTTTTAAGGACAGGTTTATTCCCAAGTGGAAGTGATGGCGTTCAGTTTCCAGTGCTTATAAAAAGAAATAGCCCTGTACATGAAAACTTATGTCACAGCTCATATTGCGAAAAATTTGAAAGTCATTGGATGCAGCTGTAATCACATGTTTAGAAATGCAAAGAAAACCCCCAAAAGACCCCTAAACCATACAAACTGGAAAGTCAGAGTTCAAAACATTCCTGGACAGCCATTGTAGTTCACTGGTTTAGGTGCAAGTGCTGCTGAGAAGTTTGTGTTGCCAGCCACTGTGGGAGAGAAAGGAAGCCTGATAGTAATATTGAAGTTTCCCCCCGCTGTTCTTTCCCTTTCTAAACTCCTGTTTACTTTATATTGTTGCATTTGCAAAACATGATTCTTTAAAGTGCCCGTCTGAGACCTGGCTTAGTAAGGGGAATTTACACTTCCTACTGCTAAACTGTTGTTTTTACTGTCAGAAAACTGAAACTGAAGACTGGTGGTTATTTTCCAAGAACAATTCTGAATATTAAGTTTAGATTTTTTTTTTTTAAACAAAGAACTGTCAACCTCTTTATTGCCCTCATACTCTTATTAAAAATGTTATTGTCATTCTTATATTAGTCTCAGTTTTATGACCCAGTCTGATTCCTACTCATGGTTTTGTTTTAATTTGGTGAACTCCTTACGACGAGGATCTATAAAGCTATGCCAACTTTATGGGATGAAGGAAACTAGCAAGAAGTGGCCAAAATAAGTGAACAGTTAAATAAAGCAATATTCCTTCTTGCACAATAAAATGGTAGAAAATCCAGCAGCACGGATATGGTGACTATACAGGACCTAAATCACGTTCTTTTCTCAAAACATACTGTGGCAGGAAGGTGAAGATAAGCCTCTGCATAGATTAAACGTTGTCCAACACAGCTTGAACATAGTGTAAAGTTTCGGTTCCTACCAGAACAGTTGAGCTTCCGTCATTACTGAGTCACAAGCATGTGAGTATTGGCTATGTGGACTTTCTCTGAAGTTTTATCAAGTGAGGTAACAGGTGTAAACTTTTTGACCACCTATAACAGCCAAGTGTAAACCATGTCATTATATAATCATTTCTGCCTATAAGAAAATGGTGCAGGACTTTACCAAACTTATTATAGATTGAGGATTTTTGTCGCAGCTAGCTTTATTAATCTTCATATCAGAGATGCCGGTTTGTTGAAGATGTTAGAGACTTGATCCAACCCAAGCATGTTATTTGTTTGCAGATTTTCTCTTTTGTGGCTGTTGTTTGTGAAGAAATTGTGGACGATTGCATCTATTGTAGTGGACTTTACTTCTTTGAATTCATAAGCTGCAGTGCCTTTCTTTTGAGCCTCCTGATTCTGTGTGTGTATTGCACTGATATGTATGAATCACTGGGGAAAGAGAAAGTACAGAAACTGGTAAGAAATTTTTTTTTTTTTAAAAGGAAACCATTTTTTCTAAGTGCATAAAGTCTGCTGTGGAGTAAAAAGGCTATGCAAAATGAATCTCCTTTTCTTCTCCATGTAAAGGGTAGATTAAAGTATCTTATAGTTAAAAAATGAGCCAACTTTGAGAGTTTATATTGACATCTTTTTCAAAGTTGGCTACCTGCAGGATTTTAGGATTTGTGTGGCAAAGTTTTTCCACATTAATGCTACTAACATTAAAGTGTAGCCATCACGTGTATGTACGTACGTGGAATACAGTTTACCGCCAGCATGATGCTTGCAATTTATCAGTTTACCCTATCTGTTTTCCTACTGGGTGGAGACTACCTCCTTTTTGGCAATAATCATACCTCATTACAGTTTATGGCTTTATATTTCAGAAGATCCAGCAGTGGGAGAAAGTTGCTTTGTAAAGTCAGTAGGAACATTATTCTGTCTCACAAGTGTCCCTTCCTATTTGCCTTCAGAGCAAACAGTAGGGTCTTTATGTGAGAGTACAGATAAGGGAGGGTAGTAAAAGGTTTGAATGAGCACAGTTACTTACAGTTTTCTAATTTCCCAAATGTTTTACATAGGGAATAAAGCTATCATGGTTGTCCTGAGCTTGAATTTGATTGTGAAAAAAGGTTAAATGAAGTTAATTAAACACTTTAAAAATACAAAACCAGGGCAGACTCCCTTAAATATCTGGTAATGCTGTTTAAATAGCTGATAATGTTGAATATCATTTGGAATGTAGTGTCAACATGTATTTTCTGAAGCTTCCACTAGCATCACAGTATCAAAACATAAATTCACAGGCAGGTTAACTCAGCTGTTGTTATGATGTTTGTTCTTTTTAGGTAACCTATCTACAATTAAATTATATATGTTTTTACATATATTTGCAGAATTTTTGGGCTGTGCCAGCCATAGGTGCCTGGTTTCTGTTAGCATCAATAGTGTTCTCTGCAACCTGCTCTGGCTCTGCTGTTGAACGTGCTGCCTGTGTAAGTCTTAAAATGACAAGATTTACTTTGTATTTATCTGGTATGTTAATTTCTCTTCCCTCTAAACTTCACTCAATTTGCAGAGAAGAAACTGGGCAGGGAATAGAACTCAGTGCATTGTGATGTTTCAGGAGGAATTAGCTATTTCAGACCTTTGAGAAACTTACCATAGGAAATCCAAGGAGCTGGCATTCCTCAGGATTGCTGGAAACCTCTGTGTGCACTTGCAGCTCCCCACCTTTTGCCTGCTGCCTTGGATTTGTATTATTTCCTGTCATCTCTTGCTGTTCAACAGTGTCATCTCTTGAAGCTTCCCCAGTTCTCTGATGCCCTACTTCTGAAATTTCTGGTTTTCCTCAATTGTCCTTTCATAATGTCACCCCCTCACAAAGTCATCAAGAAATCCTGTCTTTTGCCAGGCATTACAGAGCACATGTGGACAACACTGACCTGCACAGTCTGCAATAAGAACAGCAGTTTCCTCAGTGACAGAAACAGTAGAGCAACAGGGCATTCATCTCCCAGGGAACACTGAGGAGGCTCAGGGCAAGGCACTGAAGGGGCTTTGGGATGCTGTAGGTGTCATAATTCCCTAGTCATTTGAATACTTCTTTTGAATAACCTTGGAATTGTGAATATGTGAGTTTAAAGATCAAATTCTTGAATGAGAAAAAATTATTTGGAAAAGAAAGCAAGATAATTCTGTTCCATGGGCAGCATCAGGTATTAGAGATACACACTTTTGCATAGTTTTCTTATGTGATATAGATCTATTTAGACCTAATAGTTCGAGTATAAATCAGGTTTCAGGTTTGCCTTTTTTTCTGATGCAGGAAAAATGAAAACTACTGTGATTTAATACTTATTAATGTCAAATTCCTTTGGTCCAAACCAGTTGTGTAAAATTTAGGTAGAGTTAGAATAATGCATATGTTTCTTTCCTTGTTTGAAAAAAGCTGTCTTCTCTTTACCACTTCTCATCTTGCCATGACTAGTAATGAAATGCCACTCACAAAATGTCATTTAATTCTCCCTTGCTGACCCAGGCTCTGCAAATCTTCTCTTCCTTCACCTTCCATGTGTTATTCTTCTTCATTTACTCTCATTAATCAGCAGCCCTCTCTTGGATAAATGGTCTGCTATATCACCAATGCCATGCTACTTTAATAACTGATTTTGGAAATGAAACTAATACACTTTTACTATTAAAGGTTGATTAGAACACAGTATAAGGTTCACACTTGATTAAGAGAACGAAAACTGTAAAAAAGTTCAGCAATGAATGTGCTAGAATTATGATTTCTGACCTGTGTCTAATTTAAATGGAACTATTGATTTAAGGAGGACTGTAATCTTAATATATAAGCATTATTAATGTATACAAAATGGTGCAGCAAATCTCTCCAAACAGTGTTGGTATGCTATAACTGTTTATGCATTTTAAAATCACATATTTCTGTCACTTTCACAGGTATTTGGATTTTTTGCAACTTTTGCATTTGCAGCTGAATTTGGTACAGAGCTCTTTCTCAGGCGAAAACAAAACGTCGATGGATGCTCTGAAAATCCTGGTAACACTCAGAGTGCCACAGAAAATCAGCCGTTGAATAAACAAAGCTAACTTCCTGAAATTGTTTAAATTGTTTCCTCTTTTTCTTTTTTATTTTTTTTAATTGGAGCAAACTAAAATGAACTTTCAGTGCACTGTAGGTAACAACTTCGGTTTCTTTGTTCTAATCAATTTTGTACACATTGCTCATCATAAAATTTTTATGGATTCTTAGGTCAGGTAATGGCATTTTGAGCATCATGTTCTAGGGTAACTGGTCCTGCTTATTAAGTAGTCCTGCCACCTGTTGGGGTGACAGGCACTAAAAAACCTTGGGTCTAAATACAGTAACTTCAGGAAAACAGTGTGCTGATTTGATTTTGACAGAGGTGACTAACAAAGTTAATGCCTGTGGCATTAATTTAATTTATAAATTAAATTAAATTAATAAATTCTGAGCTGTAGCCTAAAGGTATTTCCTGGTTAAATGGACCAGATGCTTCTGTTGCAAGTTATAAATTAGTACAGCGGAATTCATTTTTGTACTTCCTGGTCAAACTGAATGTAAAAGGGAACTGTACAGGAATTCTTGTCCTTAAGTAAGAGGGTTTGGAATGTTTTTACTATTCCTATGTCTCAATTCCATCTGTGGAGATCAGTGTAATGGTGTAGTAGACTCCAGGGGGTTTATGGGGAGGGTAATGTAAATGGTATATTAAGGAGACAGTTTTGCACCCCATGATTGTCAAAGTTTGAACTTGAATACCAGAATCTTCTTTCAGATGATTTTGAAAGCTGTAACAGTTGCAGGAAGAAACTTGAAAAGCCAGCAGTGAGAGGAGTAAGAGAAAGAATAAATATTTTCCTGAAGCCGCCCCAGAAATAGCAATCTGAATATCAATGGAAAAAAGCTTACAGCACACTGGTACTACCCTGGTGAATATTACTTGCAAGGATAATACCATATGCAGCTTGTTTATGCATACATAATACTAAATTTTGCCAGAATGGTTTTGGACCTCACCATTTTATGTGTTTATAAATATGGCAGTAGCTTGAGACTTCTTGCTGACTAGCTCAGTTGGTAAACAGGTAAATAAGCACTTGTACCCTTGATTTGTTTTGCAAGCAACAGTCTGTAGGACTGCAAGGAACACTACTGATGGGACACGTATTGGACAAGTGATGGATGTGTCAGACCAGATGCTGATGGCTGTAAAAGAAATGAAGTGCTGAAAAGCATTTTTCTGGTGTCTGAGGTAAAAGCAAGACTGCTACGCCTCTCTTAAGAGGAAAGCCTTCAAAAGCAGAGCAAATTGCTGTATGCCAGGAGATGTTCCAAAATACCAAAGCAGATGAGAAAAAGCTGATTATGCAAAAACAATTCTTGTTTGAGTGCTCGTGACATTTGCCGTGTCTCCCAGGCATTAACTGCATTTCATTGATATCCCAGTCTGGCATGTTCCTAGTCCAGTAACCTGTTGTGACAGCATTGAGACTAAGCCCTCCAGAACCTGGCTGAGCTGTATTTGGGAAAGGAAGAGGAAGCTGTTTTAAGACAAAGGGCTGCAATAGCAGGTCAAAGTTGGTTTTTTTCCATTGCTGCCACTTTCTGATGAGTGTGAATTTGTGATGTTTTCTCTCTGTGGCCTGAGACTGAAGCCTAAAACTACACTTTGCTTGGAGGATGTAAAATTTTGCCAGGTGGTGTGAAGCACCAAGTTAAAGCTGTAGCTTGGCTTCAGAGTTACTCATGAAGAGATACTCTCCTTCATAGAATTTCATGTGTTGTAAAGAAGAAATGCTCTTTGGACTGGCTTTTTTTTTTTTTTTCCTTATATTTATTAGTGTCTGTTTCCACTAAAACCTGATTTCAGTCAGCGCTTGCTGTAGCTGTCTCTGATAACTGGGTAGATTAGAGATGTTCAGTTTACAGGTGGTGTTACTGGTGATACAGAATATCCATAATGAGAAATACCTCCACTATGATCTGCAATGTCTTACTTTGGGGACCGTGCCCATATGAGTAACATTCCAATGGTCTTGTTTCGGTTTCTTCTTATTGCCTAGAGTTCTACTGATTTTTTTCCATACCAAAATGTCTATAGTCTTTAAATCTTCATCTGTAATTAGTAGCTGTAAATATAGTGTAAGAGCAACACTGTGCTGCTAGTACTTATTAAGCAATGCAGCACCATGGCTGGACTTTTATCTTGAGGTAATTTTTCCTGTTATTTTTCCCAGCCTGAAGATAAGTTAATTGAGGTCTGGGTTTCGGTTGCTTTTTCTAGAGGCTTTTCCCCACCTAAGTGCCGTGTTACTCATGTCCATTCCTGAACTGGAGATACTGGTACAAAAAGGGATGTGTAAAGTCATCCCCCTGCCTTGGCAGTTTACCTGGCAATAGTCTGTCACACAGTAGTTAAATACTAGGAGCAAGTCACATGATGGTTATAGGTCTAAGGCAGTTGCTAAAATGTTACTTCCAAACCAATTGTTGGCTAATATGCATGGTGGTGCTGTTAATCCTTGTGCTTCATAAGGTGTTCTTGCTCTTATTTTAAAATAGTTGAGAAGCAGATTTGCTTGTGTGTGTGCTGTTCTCTGCTTCTGTGAGGTTATTTTTTTTAACTTTATCAGCTTCCTATATCCTAGCTTTCCTTATCACTCCTAGCTCCTTTGCCCTCCCAGTCTAGGTGGGGTTCCTTGCTGCAGTGACTGAGCAGACTGGTCTGCAGTCTTGACATGCCCCTTTGATGCTTCTGGTGTCAGGTGCTGGCTTTAAATGTCTGTCTCTTAATTAGACTGATCCTAGAGAATGCTGTTGGAGCTGGATTAAATGTCTGATTCTGCAGGAGCTCTGTGTGGCTGGATGTCTCTTACCCCTCGTGCTCTGTCAGCAAAGCCCTTTGCTTGTTTCCCAGCCTGCTTCTGATGAAATCAGCTGACCTTATTTAAACCACCCATTTAAATTGCTTCCGTTAAGGTGGTTGATTTTGGCTTAAGTGGATTAGGGATTGTTCAGGAGAGTGATGGGAGCTCTGGCATAAATGCTGTTAGATACAACTGCCTCGAATTTCTTCTGTTGGCAAAGTAAACATCTCTGTACATTGTAACTGGTAGTAAAGCCTGTTGAAAAGAAGCAACTGGCCCAGTACATCTATCTGGGAATTGTCTTCTCCATTCTTCACCACGGGGCTTGGCAGTGGTGTTGGAGCCTGCTTGGACACTCAGCTTTGGTGTTTTCCAGCTGAACCTGTCCAAATATACTTAAAGGCTCTGTACCCACTTTCAAGGCTTTTTTACAGTGCCTTGAGAAGCAGTGGAGAGGATTTTTCAGGATACGTGAGGACTTGTCCAGTGGCTGGACTGTGAGCTTCTGCTCTGAAGATCTGTACTGGGCATTGTGTAGATTGTGAATGCTAACTTTTGTGTTTGGGTTTAGCCCACAAAGTAAAATCATGGTGCTACCAGTGCCCTTTGGTTCTGAGTATGGGAAGGAATTGTGCCTTAATGCCTGCACTGTGTGCTTCAAAAGAGCAGGGAAGGGTTGTGGTCTGTTACAGGTGAGTTCTACCTTTGCACCTTCCAACCTGAAAGAGCAGTGAGCGATCTCATGCAATTCTCAGAGCTCAGCACAAGATGTTTTTGCATAATGGCTGTCATGGTGATCCTCATTCAAATTTGTGCAATAAACATATCAAGCTTTCTATACTGAAGGGAAATTCTTTGTGAAATTTTTCAAAGGTTCTATACAATTGTAACGAATCAAGGTGCTGATAGTATAGTGCCTTTAAGATGGAAATTCATCTCTTGTTTAGTCTATTGCTGTAAACATAAGGAGTTCTCTGGATATAAAATTTTATACTGGACAGAACTGTGTATGACTTTTAACACCTTTAAGAATTTAAGTGAATTTTAATTATTATTAAAGCAGGATGATAATACATTGATTTTATATATATAAGTAAGAATTTTATAGTTTTGTTTCCAGTGTTGCCTTGAATTTTCATCTAAATAATTTTTAAATGCTTAAATATTTTTTATCATTCTAAACCTGTGATCTTTTTTAATGCATTCATGTTTTCTTGATCTAAGGGACTTTATAAAGTATTTTGTAATCATTTTTTAAAATAAAGGTTTAGTAAATAACTTGTTTCGTGTGTTTCTTGGTTTTGCTGCTGTGATTTGGTGTTGCTATGTAGTTCTCCCAAAGCCAGCCATAGGAAATAACATCATTCTTTGCTCCTGGTTTGGAGGAAGGAGTTTGCATTGTGTTTGCCTGTTCCTGGGGAAGAGGGTCCAACTTGCAAAGCTGGATATTCTCACTGGAAGTTCCCAGGAAAAAATATCTGATAAGGTCAGTATTGCCTCTGACCACAGGGTCCACCCAAAGTAGTTTGCAGTAGCCTTTACTTGTGAGTAAAGTAAGTTACTGTGAGAAGCATAATTCAGGTGCTGCTTCCTATTGTCTTGATTACATGGAACTGAAAAAAATAAAGGGGCAGACTTGCTAAAGGAAGGAGTACAACCTAGCAAAAGGTGTTGAGAGCAAATGATTTATTCTGGTGTAGAAAAATGCAGGTCACTGACTTGCTTGGTCGAGGGAGAGCTGCTTGATCTTTAAAAAATTGTTTGGCTGATTGTCAGTGGTGAGGGGGGAGGAAAAGGAAGCAAACCTGCATGTTTTGCTTTCTGGCAGGGGAGCACTTTTTTTGTTTCATAATCCTACAGGTTGCTTATTACCTGGTGGTCATCTTGTACACAGGAGAATGCCACTTCCTTCATTTTGGCACAGAAAATGGAACACCACAGTTTGTTTTTCTTTATTTTGTAACACGAAAAGATGAAATAATTTTAAGGATGAAATTATCTCTTTGATGAAGTTGCCAGAATGAGTGTAATCTTAAGGATTCAAAAGGGAAATATGTCTCAAATGCTTTTAATTACCTAGATGCAAGAAAACAATCAAGGCAAAATGTTGTATTAGAAAGGTATGTCAGTGGTGGATTTTACAACATGAGAAAATAACTCAGAAGTACTAGATTTAATAATTTGAAGCATGATCACACAATTTAAGTCATGTTATTGCTGGAATCATGACAACCCCTTTCTCAGGAGTGTAGTCCAAGTTGGTTCACTGTAAATTACCAGAATGTAGTGCAGCAGGGCAGAATATGGGCTAGTAGTCTGCAGCTTTCCTTTGTGAGTGCACAGGCACCACCTGGTCACTCTGTCTGTCCATCCCTTGTTCAAGGCACAGATGTGTTTCCTTGCTTTGGGATGGCTTTTGTCCTTCCAGCGAGGAGCAGGACCAGCCACCTGCTCTCTCACACAGCTGCTGTCATGCAGGAGCCAAGCAAGGGTCACTGCTTGGCTGGGCTTTGGGTGTGACTGCTCCTTGGATTCGGAATGGCTATTCTTAGCTCGTGGAAGGAAGCACAGGGAAGGCCAGAAATGTACTTTGCATTGTTCCTGCCGTCTACACAGGAACCTGCCGAGAAGCTGCAGGAGGGAAGTTTGCCCACAAGAGGGCAAAGATGATCCTGTGATTGAAATTATTTGGTCGTAAGGACTCCGTCTTCTTCCCACCTGTCTTTCCAGTGGGATTGAAGCCCCCATACCCCTCTGTCGTCAGTGTGGCTGTAAATTGAAGTGTGCATTTTAGGGATACTCTTTCCAATAATTTTCTTATTTCTCAATATGTAGCTTGAAGGATTTTTGGCAATATAATCATATCACTATTGTCTCAAGGAGATACTTTGCCTGTGCAGTTTGAAAGGGTTTTACTTGCATTTCTGGTGTTTTGTTGTCACTGTTGTACTAGGGACTGCGAGAAGAACAACACAGAATTCAAGTCCAGGATAAAATGGGATTATTTAATTAATTACAAACTCATTTTTATAACTTTGTTCGCAAGAATGGCTAAGTCTATTGGTCGTTTGACCATCCACCTCAGAGTGATTGGCTGAATGCTACGACACCCATTTCAAAATATTTTCTTCAATGTACCATAACAAGACTGTATAACAAGTTTGCACCTGTGAGATGAAGTCTTGGTTTACAAAAACCTTTACACTGCAGCTAGCTTGTGTGAGAAAGGAAAACTTCACAGGATGCTGGAAAGCTGAAAAATTTCTCTGCTGAAAGCTTTTCAGTATTCACATTTTGTAACCTGCCAATAGATGTTTTTAAAAATTCAAGTGGAGCTTCAGCTGCATGACGCCACCTGCACTTACAACACGGCACTGCAGCTTTGGAGAACTTCGTGGTCTGTACTATGCTGTGGTTTTCAATGAAATGTCTGTGGATCACGGGTGGGAGAGGAATGGAGTGGGGTGTACCTGACCATTTCTCGGACTCTTGAGAAGTTAAATGAGGGACACTTATTATCCAAAAACGCAAATTATGCATGTTGGGAAAAAACCAGGGCCCACAAACAGAAATGTTGGCAACTGTAGCTGTAAAGCATACCAGACGGGACTTCTTGGAATTCCAGCCCTCTCCAGGCATCCCAGTGAAACTTGCTTTGAGCAGCCCACGTGCCCTGATCACTTACTCAGTTTGTTCCTTGTGACCTATTATCTCTTGGCTGAATTGTTGGTGGGAAGACAAACAAGACTTGGCTGTTTTGAAGTTGGCAAGTCCTGAGGTGAGAGTCAGGCTTCACAAGGAGGTGACAGCACAAGCACATTCTTCTGTAGCATGACTCATGTGCAGCCAGATGGGGACAGCAAATACCTAGTCAGGTATGCACTGCTAGATGTGCTACATGGAGCCAGGCACTATCCTGCAGTGCTAAGCTTGGGGTATATGTTAGAGCTCTCTTTTTTAGTCCTCACTTGGACTTACAGGAAGCATAATATGGTAAGACAAAAAGCATGACAAGTTTTCTGTTACCATATGCTCAGAGAATGGTGCAATGTTGCTCAAAATAATGCAAGTCTGTCTGCACTACAGCCTTCCTTTTAACTACTTCCTTTGCACCAGCTGTTCCTCTCCCAGAAATATCAGTGCAGACGTGATTCTGAAATCCCTGCTCATGCTGAGCTATAGGTGAGGAAGGGACAGTTACTAAATTGTTCTGTGGTCTCTGCACTCCACTAACCAAAGGTGTGGAGCTGCTCTCCTGGTGTGAGCAGTAAGGCATCCTCACAGCAAGGAGGACAGACTCACTACTACTATTTTCATTAACACCCATTTCTCTCTTCTCTGCCTGCTCAGTTTCAAATGCTTCAGAGCACTGGGTTAAAGCCCTGCTTCCCATTCCTGTACCTCAAACCTAAACTAAACCTCCCTATCAGTGCAACTCATAGCAACAAGAGCTTTGGCTAAATTTCTGCCTGCTAGTTTCTCAAAACAGCTGGCATAAAGTGGCTGCAGAGGCCACCCTGAGGGGGTACAATACAGCCCTAGAGACAACTGGCTCGTTAATGTAAGCCTGTTCTCTGCCTCATCATCCTTTTGCTCAGAAAGGCTTGTTTTATGAATGAACCAATGTTGTCCTTGACTTGATACAGTTTTTTTTTTTTTTAATTGTAAACGCTTGTTTCTGGCAATTGTGCCTCTCATTTGAGGGTAACAAGGGCATAATTATTCAGCTCTCATGCATCACAAACTGCTGAGCATGAGGTATTAATGGAGTGCTTTGCTGCCACCATAGCTTAATAGCTACAGCTGCAGCATTGTGCTCTTGTTTGGCAAGGGTTCATGGAAAGAGGGGATGCAGATCATTAAGTTTTATGTTAAGAGTGATTTACAGATGTAGCAATAACAGTAGACTATGCTAGACGGACAAAGCACTTCTGATTTGAAAGGAGCTGTTACACCAGCAGAGCTGTAATTCATACTAGTGGTGGTACAAAGACCCCAGCACCAGTCCACCTCATATAACCCCCAGTAATCATAATAAAGGAAAGTTGTGTTAGTGTAATTGTGTGTGCTGGCAGGGGGAGGAGGGGAATCATACCCTACCATCACAACTGGCTTACAGATGTAATAGAAGGAAGCTGCAAATGGGTGCTTTTGGCTAGCTCCAGGTTTTGAGGTGATATCAAACTCCCAGCCTGGTCCCTTCCCATCCACACAGCTACAGCATCAGCTCTGTTAAGTGCTGAGAGACAAGTGCTAGAATTTAAAGGTGAGTGTTGCCCCAGCTCCACATGGGAAGGTAAAAGTGTCTCCCTGAGATGTTCCAACTGAGAGGCCAAGCTGCCATGGTAGCTGATGGAGGAAGAGGCACATCTAGAAGGTGAATCAGAGGGGAAGAGTAACTCCTGCACTCTGAGTCGCTGCTGTGATTCACTTTTGCCCTTCTCTTTCTTCATTGCATGTGCAGGGGAGCGTGGCTGGGTACTAAGGCTAGTCCCATGCAAATAGTCTCCAAGATACACTGTGCTTTTTCCTGGGAGAATGATATTTACTCTCTTTGAGCTGTAAAAGCAGTGCAGAATGAGTGCTGTCTCTAATTTCCTAGTCTGACCTCATATGCTGAAGGGTTATATGCCTCAAGTCTACACCTGTGGAGTTTTCTTCCCCATGTTCCAGTTCCTTCTTGTTACAATTCCTCCTGTGCTGAGAGGGCTCCTGTCTGTGTTGCTCTTCCTACACAAGCGCAAACATGTAAGAAAAGAACAAGTGGTTCAGACATACTTAACTTAGCAATGACTCTCCATTTGTGGCCTGGGGATATTCCCCTCTGTGGGGAGGAATGCCCCACCACCCTGCATGGCTACCACGTCACTCACACACACACCAGCTCTGCCTCAAGAGCTGGTGTGTTCTCCTTGTCTTTCTGGGAGCCCCTTCAGCGCCCACGGAAACACACAGGTGCTTCCTTCACCCCCACACAGGACTGTTTTTCTACCCATACCCACACATGCAAGCACAGAGCACTCAGCCTGCTCCTTTTCTTCTGTGCTATTCCCTCTTCTTCCCAGGTTCTTGGCTTGCCGCACAGTTGCCTGCCCACCTTTGCATAACCCCACGTGTCTGGAGTCCCCCAGGAGAACGGCTCTGAAGTGACAAATGTGATAAATGTGCACCAGGCAGGGCCAAAATCATTGCAGGGCCAGGCAGAGTAACCTGAGGGCTTTGCAGCACCAAGTGTTGGCACCAGGACACCTGGGCATTCCTGTGTTACATCACGCTGTGAGCAGAACTTCTTGTCACGGTGAGGAGGGCAGGACTGCTGCTCTTTTGCTAAGGCAGTTTATTCCTTTAAAATGGTTGCTTTGTGTCTTGCTGTTATTCTAGGTCTGCAAACATCTAAAGAGCAATAAATGAAATTTACACCATCTTGGGCACTCTGAATTTAACTCAGTCCAAGACAGGATTATCAAAAATTAATTTTAATTGAAGTAAATGTCCTAATCTTTTTTTCTGCTTCAAAAGTTCAGGCCTTTATGGCTGGCTAGTGCTCTGAAGGACATACTTCAGTCAAACACACATCTCACCTGAGAGCCAGCATTTACCCAGTGACAAAACTGCTTTTGAAAATACTTATGTGCCTTTCTGTAATGTTGTAGTTCAGCAATATGGAAAACCCAGGTGGAGGTGGTGTTACGTCCAGGAAGCGATACAAAAATATTAATCCAAGGAACAGCACTGTTCTGAGCTGTTCCCTCAGGAAAGGTCGGGTAGTGTTGCTACTCTGCAGTGACCTCTTGATTTTAGCTCCTTCATCTGCACTTTCTCTTTTATCTCTGCCCTCATTCCTCACCATCACCACACAAAAAGGCAAGGTCCCTTGCAGCCTCCTTTCCATGAGCCCTCCCTATCATACCACCGTACCCTGCAGCACATTCAAGCAGCCACAGTCAAATCAGGCCTTTGACTATTCAACACCGGAATTTTAAAGCCAAGCTATCACAGCACTAAGCCAGAACAATGCCAAGGGTTTTGGTATCTAAATTCTGTCTCTGTGTAAAACTGAAAGCTCGTATTTGCAGCCACCTCAGCCCTGAGGCAGGAAACTTCTGTGGTGCTGCAACACTTTTAATTATTGTTTTCTTCTTCTTCTTCTTCTTCTTCTTCTTCTTCTTCTTCTTCTTCTTCTTCTTCTTCTTTTATATTTTTTTTTATTTTTCCTAACTTTCAATCTTCCTTCCTGTGAAGTGCTGCTTCTGGGCATGGCCAGACAGCTTCACTTTCACTGTTAGAGCAGCTCAGGTAGAGGTTTGGTAAAGGGCAAAAAGCAGACAGATTTTTTTTTTTTTTTTGGCCAACTGCCCCAAGGCAGAGGGACTCATTCAGGCAGGTGATGAGAGCTTTTTCATTCCCTAATAAATTGGCAAGTCATTTACACAGTAGAACAGTGCAGATATGAGATAACAAGAGGATAAATCATCAGGTTTTTAGACATATGGCCCTTTTTTTTTAACTTCCATGCAAGCTCCTGGATGGTGGGAACTCGCTCTATGTTGATCAGCTCCTAGTAACAAACACTGGTGTGTACTTGCCATACTGGCCGTGAGAAACCAGCGTGCTGACCCAGGGGACCAGCTGAGGCTGATGGACTGGGCTCAGGGACAGGCAGAACAGAAATAAACTCTGGAGCAGCCAGCTGTGGGTAATCAGTGACCTCCAGAAAGGACATAATGCTTTTCCTGTTTTCCAGCTGCCTCTGTGCTGGAAAAAAGTAATCGTCTTTCTCCAGGAGAGGAAGATAACAAGCACTAGTGCCACTTTCTGACCTGCTCCCATGTAGCAGGGTTAAACAAGCCCTGGGACCAGGGACTGGAACCAAGAGCCACCTGTTCCCAACAGGATGGCCTCCCAAGTATGCAGCCCTGTGTGTCTGCAGAGGAGCAAAAGGTAAGCCAAGGGCATGGCACTTGCACTTGCTCCAGTATGAAACTTGGAACAGCCCAAACAGGTGGGTTGCTTAAGAGTATCCTAGAACTTTGTGGTGAGGGCTCTCTCCTGCCACCCGGGTGTAAATCTCTGCAGGCAGAAAGAACAGGATGTGGACCTCCCTTTCTCTGGTACCCACTTCTCCTTTCACACAACCAGCAGCACCTCCTGGATGCCCAGTAGGGCCCAGTGATACATAAATCCAGCTTTCCTTGGCTTTCTGATGGCACTCAGTCTAAAAGCAGGTCTGTACTTTGCCCAAGCTGCATGGATGGCCAAGGCCCCTGGCCAGCACACAGGCTCAGCAGCAGCATTTGGCTCCATGTTGTCTCTAAGCACAGTGGAGTCCACAGCAACTTTAAGTTAAACAGGGCAGACCATATGGCAACTTGATGCTACGTTCCACAGCCTGTGGTCAGGTCTTGTCCATCCTCCCACAGCTTTAGCAGAGCAGGAAAATCCCAGACACAGGTTATAAAGTGCAGGCAAGCAGTAAAGAGACTTCTCTGTCACTCCAAGCAGATCTGCCCTTTAATAACCAGCACAGCCAGAAACTGCTGATATCTGCCACCACTTCTGTTCAGTGCACAAGGCACTCACATTAGTTCCTCCCTTCATAAGCTTTCTACTAATGTTTGCCCCTGATCTTCTTTCTCTCCTCCTTTTTGTCCTAGTAAGTTCCTAGTCCTCTTCCATGGATCATCACTTGGCATGCCCCCCCCCGCCACCTCCCCACTTCATTACAAGTTATTGTTACTGGGGTGTCCTGCTACCCCCTTTAAACCCCACATAGTGAACTGTTTCCAGACAGTGCAACCAATTCTCAGCAACAGAAAAAGTGTGCAAGTTATGCAGGTCACATAACCTGCAGTGTCTTCATCCAGCACTGTGGTGCTCAAGCTTTTCAAAGCCATCCTTCCTCTTTTTAAAACATTTCATTTCCCCTTGAAAGAAGCACTATTCATTCTCTAACTTATCTCAAGCCCCCAGAGCTCAAACATGAAGTTGCAGTTTTTTCACAGTATGAAACAGTTTGCACTACCAATTTTCCTCTCTCAATGTTTACATTTTAATTTTTCAGTAAGAACTGAATGCCTAACTCTATCTGTGTTAGCTCAAAGGATAAACTACACTCATTTTAGAGCTGAAGAGGATGGACAACTTTTGTGTGGGATAGTGGGAGACCAGCACATCCAAACACAACTGCAGGGAACAGGTTTTTCTCTGGCTCCTACCTATTGTCCTCCAGTTATAGGAGGTATTCTGATACTCCCCAGAGAGAAAGCCACTGCTGTAGTAGAGGAGGGAAAAAAATGACCAGGACAACAATCTGATTCTCCACATCACCCAAATAGCTAACAGAGTTTATTTCTAAAACAGCTGGAATCCCATATTTGACAAAGCTGCAGACAGATGGAGCTTTCAGAACCAGGTTGACACTGAAGGAAACTTAAAACACTTTTCCTGGCAGAAGTACAGCAGAGAGGTGTCAAATTCCCTGCCAGATGGAGCTGTCATTCAAAGACCCCCGGTGGAGCTGGTGATAACAGAAAATCTGTGCTTTTCTTGGTAGACATGCTTCACAAGGAGGATTTGGGGAAAGCAAGGAAACTTTGGCAGCAGAGATGTCAGTCTTCCAGCCTGAGAGCAACCTGATTAGGAGCATCTGGTGAGTCAATGGACCCAGCACTGTCACAACAGCCAAAGCTGCAGGAATATTTTAGTCCTGTCAACAGGCACAAAAACCAAAAGGGAACTGGTAACTTCCATCTCTTGATCCAGTATAAACAAGTGCACTTACAGCAAAACATATTCTTTGGATGATCACAGAACATAGTCAGAAATTCTTTGGTTGTTAGACTGTGTGAAATTCCCCTTGATTTTTTCTTTCTCCATATGGTGACAAATGACAGAGCGATGTGAGAGGCTAAAAAAAAAAAAGCTAGTATAGTGCCAGGAGAGGGGGCATGGTTCCAGGAGAAAGTGGAAAAGGCCTTTTCCGCAAAGCAAGCTCAGGCTACAGCCCCAGTCCTTAGCAGGTGCTTCTCCCCACTGCCACCACAGCGCTGAGGTCTCAGCTGCATTCACACTGTCTGCAGCAGAACACTGTCTTCCCACCGGAGTGCCAAGGGGGGTTAAAGCTTGTGGGAAGGTAATTACTGTCAATCTGAGGTGATACCTCAGGAGGTGAAGGAGAAATAACACAGTCTCTTTCCTCTGGGGGAACAGGAGAGGTTGTATCCTTAAACATCTATCCTATCAGTCCAAATTAAAGCTAGAGTGCTGGTTTCCAAAGACTGTAGTTAAGTCAGTCTTGGCAGGAGGACTGGTGATCAAGCATCTCTGTTGCAAAAAATTAGACAGACACACACATGTGTGTGGGTGTGTGTTTGTGTGTCGTGTGTGTTTGTGTGTGTGCTTTCTTCTGCAGGTATTTTCACTCAAAGTGCTCAGAATGAAGTCCCTTGTCACGTATGGCCATTTGACTGGTCCTGTGCAGGCAGGGCAAGGAAGACTGAACTATCACTGACACTACTGACTGGATTCCCAGCTGAGAAGAATGTTTGTTCTCTTAAGCCAGAGAGCCTCTGAGCCATGCTCAGTTCGGGTTGTTGAAACAAAAAAAAAAAGGCTCATTTCTGACTAAACACAAAACATATCATCTGAAGGTAGGGGGCAGAAGTTGAACATTGTAAAAAAATAAGAAACAGCCAATATGAAATCAGTAACAATATATCTGCCTGTTATACAGTTTTATTTGAATAATCCTCTGTATTAATGTTAAAGCACTTTATCTCGGAGTGACTGTATGTACCTTCATCCACTAAAAACAGACTTTTGTCCTTTCAATTTGTTTCCTGCTCTGTGTTGCTCTAAATAGGGCACTTTTGAAAAGGAATAGCAAAAAGAATCACAGAAACTGTGCACCATGAGGAGGGGGATTCTTACCTCTCCAAGTTATCTGCTCACTTATTTTTATCTGCTTACTCAAAATTTTTGACACATTAGCAGCTGGCCAATTTTATGTTGTCAAAGAGTTAAAAATAAATTCTAACTAAAGATACATATATTAGGATGGGAAAAAAAAATAAGGTGGCAACAAATAGCAATATATGTTGGCCTGCCATGAGGCACAAAAAGAATTCTCCAAGAGAACCATTAAATTACTTAGCAGTATTGATACAGAATTTCAAACAAACAGAAAAATATATAGCAGGCCAGAAAATGCTTTTTTCTCCAGACTGTCCCTGGTAAACGGTATAAACCAAACTTCTGCTGCACCATCATGCAGTTGTCTTGACAGAATAAACCGAGTTCTACTTCACAGCTCAACATGAAAGGAGAAGCACCAAAGAGGAAGAGAGGCCCACGCTTCCTTTTTTCCTGCAAAGAATTTCCAGCTCACCGGAGATGGAGTGCAAACAGAAAGACAAAGGTGCCAAGAAGGCATTGTCTCAGCACTGAAGTTACATAGAACTTCATGATGATACCAGGTCGGACAGAACTGAACTGTTCTGTCTGTCCAGGCTCTGGGCAGAGTCCCCAAGAGCACAGATTCCAGCTGAGGCAGAGAAAGTGACAAAACCACATATAAGAGAGAGAAAGAAGCACATTGCTCTATTCACAATGGGCTTTCCATAAACACTGTTAGATTACAAAGAGAATAATTTATAGCAAATGCATAGAAATTTTCTACAGAAGAGGTCTTACTGTGAAAAGGAGAAAAAAAAAGACCCCACAAAACATTAAACAAATGTTCTTGGGTACATATTTTCCTGTATTTGGCAAGGGAAGTTTTTAAGAATAATCTTCGATTGCTAAAAATTCATGGAGAAAATCCCAGATTTCATTGTGTATTGTTGGGGCTAGGAGGGAGTGTTTGCAGTGATGTATTCAAGTTGCAGTTCATAATTTTTGATGCTGGGTGAGCTGATGTTAGAAACAGTCCACAGTTATGATAGAAAGAGGTAACAAAGGCTTGGGTCAGGTTATCCAGGCACAAATTAGTTTGTAACCGTTCCTTTGTTAAACATATAATCCTTGGAAGTTCAGAATCAGGTAGGAATTTGCAGGATTTCCCTTGTGTAAACAGGTGGAGGAAATCAGAAGCAATTTTTCCATCCCTTGGAAAGGAGAACCAAATGACTGTCCAAATGAGTTCTAAATGCACTTATTGTAAATAGCTGGAAATGGCCACAGCCCAGCTTGTGAGACAGAAGTTGTCTTTCTCTGAAACAAGCAGGTTCTCCATTATAAACTTCTTTGGGTGGGGGAAGGTGGGGGAGCAAAAAAACTTTGGTTCACAACGTTGTTTTGCCTAGGCATTCAAGTAGATCTTCCAAAGCTACCAGCTTGTCCAGGCTAGCAACAAAATACCCATGGCTCTCTCCTCAGTAGTGGACGCTCCTCTTTGGTATCCTGTTTTGTAAGGCAGATGTCTTGCACAGGTGATGGAGTCACACAGATGCATCTTTGAAAAGGAAGACAGTGTCACTTGTGTTGCCATAAACAAATTCATCCAATTTATTAAGCAACACACTGGAAACCTTCTTTTGGTAAGGGGTGGGGAAGGGAGAAAAGAAAGCATTGCTATGTTCACTATTTGCTAGAAGCAAGTTATTTTGCTCTTGTAGATATTTGTTAACAGCTGTGATAGCGTCTGTGTTGACAGAAAATTTGGAATTATTGCTTTTTGAGTAATTTTGAGTCACAACAACCAGGGCATTAATAAATCCTTCCAGGTAGACACAGCCCTGTTCCAGAAAATATAAATAGTCACTTTGGGAAGCATTCTGGCAGTTACTAAGCATGATACTTACTTGTTGACTGTGTTATGCACGAAACCTTGTAGGATGACCACATGCTTATAACACAAAGTATTGTAGCCAGGAACCCGAAAGTCTAGATGAGAAAACAAACAAACCACAAATACTTATGGAGCATTAGATGACACATATTCCATGCATGTATGGACACTTTTGTATACTCAGCTACACATTTTATGGGATTAACAGACCCGAAAAAGGGGTTTTTTTACTCCATTCTGCCAAAAGACTAAAAAACCCAAAGTTCTCATAGTATAATAGCAGCTTATGTCTTGTCAAAACAGCAACTGAAAGATAGACTGAGAGTCATGCACAAGGAGGGAGAAAAAGCTGGACAGCAGCATGGAGTCTCGACATCTAAATTTCTCACTAGGATTCTGCAACAAAGAAAAGACTGTTTCTAGCATCTCTGATTACTGCTCTTTTACTGCACCATTCAAAAAAGTCTTTCCCTGCTGTCTGCCAAATAAACAAGTCAGGTAGGTCTTCTAGTCTGTTTGCATCACCAGGACTAAGTTTCTGAAAGTAATTCTTTATTCTGGAGGAGCTGTATTTCAGGTCCTGCTGCTGTGAAAGTACTGTCACCCTTGTGACTTGTAAGTCATGCCTTTCTCTGTAAAGCCCTCCAGCCAAGAGAGGCAGAGAGCACCTTCCAGTAAGTCAGCTCAGAGTCCCAGTGGGTTTTAGCTCAGGAGAAATTATCTTGGACAGGGCTCTGTTCAGGAGCAGGAGGCGCTGAAAGCTGGGGGTTGAAATCCTTTAGGTAACTTCCAGCTGCTACAACAGTCTTTCGTCAAAACTTAATTGTCTTAATTCTTCACCTAAACACATTAATTCCTATGAGTTAAAACAGAAGCGTTTGGTTTCAACACTCTGGCAGGACAAATACCAACTTTAGTGGTGAGTCTGGTGTCTGACAACAAAATATTTTTGTTGGCACTGTGTTACAGAACATTCACTGAAATGAGCTAGAAGGTAGTTCACCCAACCAAGACACAAGTAAGGCAAGTGTGTAAGAAAACAGAGGTACAAGTGAGAGATTCCCAATGCCCTACTTAGTATATATTGCACTTTTAGAAGTGTCAAGCCTAATAAACACAGTCTTACCGCTCCAGCCACAAGTCCAGTTATATTGTAACTCTTGGCTGCTGCTACAATCGATCCAATGAGAAGCAGAATTGTACCAATTAAGTAATGAAGAAACTCCTGAAAAGACAAGCACAGCATGCATCAGAAAGGAAACTTAGCTGGAAAGTGTTTTGATATGTCTCAGAAAGAAAATAAGTTGGCAGAGATGACTCAAACCCTCAAACCCAGAGGACAAAACATAGTCAAAAGGAAAAAAAAAGCAAAACAAAACAAAAAACCAAAACACAAATCCAACAACTCACCTTGTGAGTGAATTTTATACCAAACCTCAGTTTCTGTTTAAAAAAGAACAGTTTAGGTCTACTAATGTTACTGGAATGAGATTTACTTACTGGGTATGGATGCAATCCTTTCAATTCAGCACGGTACATTACATTATTGCATCAAGTGTGCACCTTACTCAAGACATGGTTCTGGAGGAAGGAAGAAGCCTTAAGGAAATATTTCTCTAGCCTACATGAAATGGTGTAAGTGGAAAACCAAATGCTCCTACTTCTGATAATCTTAGAAAGTAAGCACTGGATCTACTGCTGCATTTACTAACAACTTACATCAACCAAGCCTGGAAACAGGAGGGAAGCCATCAAAAGCACAGCTGCAGTAAAACATGATGCATTGAAGTTTTCTGAGAGAGGACCAAGTCACCACTTTTAAACTTTTCTCTGGTGTGATAAGTATCGATCCA
This sequence comes from Corvus cornix cornix, assembly GCF_000738735.6. NCBI lineage: Eukaryota > Metazoa > Chordata > Aves > Passeriformes > Corvidae > Corvus > Corvus cornix. The sequence goes on from NC_046333.1 coordinate 37,679,176, forward strand.
GGAGTCAACTTTACCTTGTAACAAGCAGGAAATATCTGTGGATTTAGATTTTGAACCCTCACAGAATTTATGACAACCAATATAGGTGTTTGCAGACTGAACGTGGGTTGTTTCTTGTGCATGGTGGAGTGGGCAGGTGGATATCTGCTTCCTTTATCTGCATTGCACTACCAGCATGAGCCAAGCAAACAAAAGGGAGAGGAGAGATTCTGTCTCAAACCAGAAGACAGAATACAGCCCCAAAATGAAATTGTCCAAGGAAAGCCCAGAAGATGAATAATCTACCATACCAGTTTCACTCTGCTCAGGTGCTAAAAAGAGCTGAGAAGGATTTTTCCTGTAAAGTAGGCTCTGAGACCACAAGTTACTTCCCTAATTTGTAAACTTGTTTCAGGTAATCAAAATCTCAACCCTTGCATTTGCCAGAATAAATTACATGCATAAGGAGGCTTCTCTGACTAGCCCATGACGCAGCAGGAAAATGGGACATGCCATTGCCTCCTTAGAGACATCAAATAAAGCAGCGTACACAGGCTACCACTTTAGAGGAATCCAAGGGATGGGCAAAGCTGCAACAGAATCATCAAAGGTTACATTAGGTGGAGAACCAACCCGCGGCAGGGCTGGAAGAGTGCCCCTCTGGAGAAATACTTCCAAGCTTTAAAGGGTGTCAGGAATAAACAACCTCTTGAACAACTTCAGCTTTACTGGCTGCAGATCACGCCCCTGACTGCAATGTAAAGATCCTGCCAGGAAACTCATCCAAATGCTAGCTGGAGTTTCCCAGAGTCTCTTATGTGTCTTCCTCTTCTGTTCTAAAGATACTTAAATGTGACTGAAAATGAAGTTGTTTGTTTTGTAACAGCGCAGCAGTGTTCAAGCATCACATCCCATAAAGCTTTCTGAAGCCGAGCAGCCACAAACTTCAGTGCCTTAAAGTCACTAGTGGCTCTGGAACACAGAGGAATGATTAAACACACAACAAAAAAACCCAAAAGCAGCCCATGCAGAGGCAAAAATTGCACAGTCCTGTTACAGCAATGTACACATTAAATGCTGCTTTGCAAAACTGTTATTTATTAGCTTACTTCACTCCTTTATTTCAATCCCTGCGTCCGTGTTATCTCTAGATACATAAGTACCTTTAGAAACAGATAGTGGTGGCACACATCTGAAAAAAAAAAGTTTAACCACATTCTTCAGCTAAAAAGAAAAAAGAAAATTATATTTTTCTCTCTGGTTATAAGTGGATGAATGGACAAACTGTTATCTTAGATCTAAATTACTTATGTAGCTTCCATTAACCGCCACCCAACCACTTCTTGGATTTCAAAATTCCTCTCTATCTCTCCAGCTGGCTTTCTCCATTGCTTTGGTCCTTCTTCAGTGGAACTAACATATGTAAGGGAGGCATGTTCTAAGAGGTTGTTAAAATCCATCACCCCACACTAGGATGCAGAATTTTCTGTTAGCTGACCTGAGCCAAAGCTACTGAGGAAGTTCAAGTCTCACATTTTCGGTGCTGCTTGTTGGTTCTCCGCTAGGATATGAGAGATGGATGTGTATGGGAAATGTGGGAATGAGGCAGGAACATCCTGCAGGATATCCCAGGAATGGCCAGGCTATGGCAATCAGGCTGAGGCTCCTATTTTCTGCTATTGTTTAAGTTACCTAAAACCATACCAAAAAGAGACACATCTGATTTAAATAGCACTCACATACTTTATTTTGGGACAGGATGTTGTACATGAATTCTAACACAATGATTTGGTACTTTAGCAATTCCTGAGCTGCTATAAATGACCTGAGCTAGGACCCATCCGCTGAAGGCTTGATGACCAGTAGCTTCTTTTCAGTTGTCTCTTAATAAAATTATTGCCTTCCATGGAGTAAATCTAGATTTATATCTGTGTAAAGGAGGGTAGACTCAAATCCAAATCAGCTGAAACTGAAAACTTACAGTTACAGAATCTGCTGAACTGAATACAAGCAACAAAGGGATTTGCATACAAGGCAAAAAAGAACTGAGTGAAAGATAGCCTATCTTTGTGAGACAGCACAAGAAAATGGGCTGAGAAAGTGAGACATCAACCCCCAAGAGAGGAGAGGAACCCAGGCTTACCGCGAGTGGCCAGCTAACGCAAGTCAGCTTCCTGTAGACTCTGAAAATGTGCATGATGTAGAAGAACAAAATCATAACCAAATCGCACATGGTGACAATCTGAAAGAAGCTGTATGCACTGTAATCTGTCCATGGAGAATTATTTACACTGATGAATCCAATCAGCAGGGAGATCTGGAACACAAAAGGCGCATTAAAGGTTTTCACTACAGTGCTCAGAGGGTCATGGAGATGATTTTAAGCACAACAAAATGGCACTTAGAAACAGAAGACAAATATCTAATGTAAATGGGATGGTCCCAACAAAATGGAGGACAAAGTAACGAGCATGATAATAAGGTTTTATAATTTGCTGATAAATGAGCTGAAGCAACCATTAGGACTGGGGAAAGGGGCAATGGCTAGAAGGAAAGCAGCAGTTTCAGCCTAAGGAACTCAACTTGAAGATGGCTCTATGAACAACCAAAGAGGCCTCAAATAGAGAAAAGGAACTGAATGCCTGGAGTTGCACCAGTGACTGAAGCATCTAAACCCCACAGACTTTCAGAAGGATCTCACTGAAAGCTGTGAAAGGGGAGGTGTCCATGAACACATGCACCTTCACTTTAATTTAGTGATATTTCTCACATGCAAAATCAGAGGACCTGAGCTAACAGTTTTACTCCTCCTTTTCTGCCACCTACAGAGCAGAAGTACTAGTGGACTGTAAGGCAGTATCAGAGCAAATAATGTAAACATTTGGAGGAATTGATTAATTCACCTCACCCCCAAAACTTTTATAAGTTAACACTGCCACATAAAACTATGAAGCATTATTGTACAACTTGTTTCAGCTGTAAAATTGCTAAGAACAAAAGCTATTTCATTTTTTCAATCTAAAGCTACTTGTTTATTTTACTATTTTTATTTTAGCCTGGCTAACCTGGGTGATCAAAATAAATCTACTGAGAATATACTAAAATATTTTTTTATTACAGACTCTGTCAATGCATGCTTTCAGCCACTGTAATTTTTAGTTAATCCAAAGTCAGCCAGAAGCTGTAATGATTCACATTTTAAGTGTTTCTCCTAGACATTAAAAAACTATCTGAGGAAGCCAGCACTTCAAGACTGCACCATCCTTTCCTGCACACTCATCTTCCAAACTCCTAACCAACTGCATTCATTATCAGAATAATTTCCTTAAGATTAAAAGAGAAAAAAAACCCCAACGCCCAAACAACACAGCTTAGATTCTCCCTTAATGTTAGCCATGTTTCACCTCCTCAATTCTAAGTGGACAGGCTAAATATATGCATGATCAAGGGTAACCAAAGACTCTGTAGGTAAGAACTTCAAGGACTGTCACCTTCACCAAACTCCATCCAAACTGCCTTGACAGTGAACCACCTCAAAATGGTGGCTTCAAAGAAAAAAGTCAGTGCTCTGGATTCTTTCCCACACAAGTGGCTACACTGTTGTCAGACCTGGTCTAGCTCCAGGACTTTTACTGTGGCAGACCAAGGAGTTGATACTAGCACTGTAAGTGATATTCACTCCAAGCCAGCGATGGGCTTCTGCATTACAGTAAGCCTACATCTCCTCTCACCTTTGAATGGACACAGGGCAGGGAAGACAGGACCTACAGATGCAGGGCTAGATCATGCTCCCTGCTTCTCAAGAATGGAGGTCACATGTGCCTTTGAAAATGCATGATACTGCTCAGTCCCTGTCTCCCCAAATATGTTCCTGCCCTCTGGTTTGGGAGTGTAACATTGGAGCATCATCCTGCATGTTCAGTGCTTCTGTCTGTACCATGCCTGACCTCTGGGTCTCACTGCCTTGCCTCTGGGGAATCCAAAGCGCATGGAGTCTCGTACCTTGTGTGTGGCACAGCTTTCTGAGATGCTACATTTGTTAGAAGACAACAAAGCAACATTCTACACAATTCAGCATTTAAAGAACTCTGGCCCAGTTCTTCCATTCTGAGATAATTTGGATGCAGTTTTGTCCAATCTATGTCTACATCCACCAGGTCCACATTAAGCAGTGGTTTTGTGAGAGGCCATGGTGTCTGTCATCTTCTCCTTCCTCCTAATTTCACTTCCTGTCAGTATTGGCTCCTCCATTGATCTGTGCTGAGCCACCTCAGTGGACTAAGCCAGCAGAAAAGTGAACTACTGAAAAACAGCTTTACTCTGGCTCTGCCATCGTGCAAGGCAGGATCAGGTGAGCAAGGGAGTCTGAGGGAGAACTTAGGACTCCCACAGAAAGGATAGGAAGGACTGAGCTGGCAGGATGGCAGCAGCCAGTGCCATGCTGGCTGCTCAGACTGCCACAGACCTTCAAGCTCAGCTCCCTGAATCTTAATTAATCTTAATGTCAGTTAAGCAGAGTCATCTGACTTAGCCACTGAATAACCTGAACAATAAGAAGGAGATAATTTACCCTATAATCTAGGAGAACACTTTAAGTGATGCAAGACACAGCTATTATTTCCATAATTTAAAACTAAATATAATGAAATTTTATTCTATAGGAAGACTCAACAACAAGTCACAGCAAGCACTGAGTCTTGCTCTTGGATAAAGGTGGGATGAGGACAATGCTCTCTAACCACCAAAGGCCAGAAAAAGTTTCCCTTATTCAGGTGTCTTCACAATAATCAGTTCCCAGTTTCAATGACACTGTTAAAATCAAGAAGGAAGCGTTAATTCGCAGAAATATTAAATCTGCCCACCGGCTCATTTCATGAGTGAACAATTAACTTTAGCATGTTTTTTTACGGTGTACAAAGGATAAGGAGGACCAGACTCTTGAAGTACAACTACCATTCAAATAATAAAAAGCACTGGAAAAATACCCTTAGTTTAAGCTAGACCCAGTTCTTTCAATTTCATGGAAGCATAGCAGTATTTTTCTTTTCAGTTAAAAGGTATAAAAAATTGAGAAGCATAAAGAAGAATGCGAGCCATCCAAGGACAGAAAATACATCTGAAGTGTTACGATCCTCAGAAATAAGAAGATACATGGTACCTATGAAGAATCTGCTCAACTCTTCCTCAGTAGGGTAGAACTGTGGATTTGAACAAACATGCTTTCCATTTCAACAGTTCTTCATGATTAGAACAACTCCTAATCCAATTAGTAAAGATTCTCCCTTCTGTGATTTTAGATGTGCCTCAGCACATAGATAGGAAGAAACCACTGCATGGCAAGAGATATTTCTTTCAAAGATTTACTTTCTTAGCATAAACTTTGCAACATGATATTTACCTGATGTTTCTTAAGAGGGTCCTCAGTTCATAGGCACATGATTCTATTTCACAGGATGGGTGCAAAGGGGACTCTATCAACAACTTTATATAAAGCTGTACCACATCTGCCACACTATATTGCCTGCAGGTACAGTCAGAGTTTAACGCTCACCTGTTGAACAAAGAATGCTAACAAACGCAGGTAATAGAGCCACACAATATCATGTGTTCTTTAAAAGCAACGAATATTGAAGTTCCTTCACCAGATACTGGTTTATCATGATATACCAGGTGGTGACTGTACCTTTTTCCCCCCTGGGATTCTGGTTTCCAGAGAATTGAGTGATAAAGTGATAAATATGTAACTGTCTAGCATACAGTTGAACATCTATCTCAGAAGTCAGTTTGTGGCACAGAGAGAGAGAGAAATGAATGGCAAAGCACTGAAGTGATCAAATGTTACGAGTGTTCTTTATGCATCTGTGCTCAGGGGAGCAGGTTTATATACCCTGAAAATAAAAACTGGAGGCACAAAAAAATCCAGGGCACTGCTATTTTCACTTCAATATAGCATTTCACAGGTCATGAGAGCAACAGAGATGTAACCCTTAGCCAGCAAGCCAGTGGGACCAGAAGTACAGGTCAAGTGATGGTCAGCCTCATGAGAAGATTTCAATGTGCTCCACAATAAATATCTGTGCTCCAGACCTGCATTCCAAAAGGGGTGAGGGACACATTGAAGGGTACTATTATTTAATGCTTTCTGGTTTCCAAGAAGCAAAATAAAGACCATATGCATTAATCAACCTCAAGGAGGGATTCCTGGATTTAAATGAAGTTCCATATTTACTGTTTAATAGAAGTCGATTGGCTTAAACTAATCCAATTCTTGACTCTCCTTTGGACCAGATATTTGAATTGTGAAGCACTTTTAGGGACATTGGTACCTATCAGGAACTATCCTGCAGTCAACTCAATGTGAGCTAAAGGCACTCAGCACTTAGCTGACAGAAAAGACATAACAGAGCCTGCAAGGCTTTTACAGAACTGGCATTCTCTTCCCTACTTTGAGCTGAAGATGAGGTAACCACATCCTCTGCCATGTGACTGTGAAAAATGCTGCCTCTTAAATGGCACTGACATACCTTCCCAAGCCTAAACCCCATTCTGATTTGAAGTTAACTCAGATCCACCAAAAAAATGAAACACAATTTGTTCTTTCCTGATGTGGTCTTCTTCCTAAAGCAGCCCTGGGAAGCTGTTGGCCACCTTCACCACAAAAGTACATGGTTGGCTCATGGTCAGTGTGTTGTCCCCCAAGATCCCAAGGTCTTCTCTGCAAACTGCTTTCCAACCTCCAGCCTGTATTGGTGCAGGGGCTTACTCTCAAATATCTCCAGATACAGGACTTGGCATTCCCCTGTGTGGACCTTGATGAGATTCCTCTTTGTCCAGACTGCCAAGGTCCCTCTCCATGGCAGCACAACCCTCTGGCTCATCAGCCACTCCTCCCAGGTTTTTCATCACCTACAAACTTTCCAGAAGTGCACTCTGCATCATCATCCAGGTCATTAATGAAGATGTGGAACAGTGCCAGCCCCAGTATGGACCCCTGAGGTACACCACTAGTGACTGGCCTCCAACTGGATCTCATACCACTGATCACAATCCTCTGGGCTGGGTTGTTCACTTTTAAATCCATCTCACTTGCCCACTAATCTAATCCATACCCTGTCAGCTTGTCTCTGAGGAGGTTATGGGAGACTAGAACCTTACTAAGATCAAGGTAAACCACATACATCACTCTTCCCTTGTCCACCAAGCTAGTCACCTCATTATGGAAAGCAGTAAGGCTGGTAAAGCATCATTTCCCCCTTGTAAATCCATGCTGACTACTTCTGATCACCTTCTTGTCCTTCATGTGTTTGGAAATGCCTTCTAAGAGGATTTTCTTCATCATCTCCCAGTCCCAAGAGACTGAGTTGAAGCTGACAAACCTGTAATTCCCTGGATCTTCCTTCCAGCCCATAGGGATTAAGTTGGTCTGTTCAGAATTGCACACTTTCCTTTTGTACCTCTCAGGCTAGAGAGGATAGGGAAGGACTGGACAAGAGGGATACATTCACCTCCCCTGTGTTATAAAATGCTTCTGGAAGTGTTCCCTGGAAGTGTTGTTTCTTTTTTAAAATCAGCTGTTTTCCTCCTTGTTTCTTCTCGTCCCTGACAAAGAATAAGCATCTGAAGTCCACTGGCCATTATTACACTCAGTAAAACACATGGAAAATTTATATCAAGACTTCAAGGAAATGGATCTTTCACTGCAGGAAAATTCAACACCTTCTTAAGGAAAAGAGAGGAATCATGCCTTTGTATTAAGAAGCAATTATATATAGCAGGAAGATCCAACTTCCAATTACTCCTAAGGCAAATGCATACTGCAGAAAAGGCCCGTGGCATTAGGCCCAGATGCTGTTGTACTCCTAATTTCAGATGGCTTGAATTCCACCTAACTGCCTGTGCTCACGCTTGGGTGGCTGTAGTCCTGCAGATGCAATTAGGTTACATAGAAAGCTTGGCTCCAAACATCCTGTCCCCATGGGAGAGGCTGGGCATGATGCTGGGACCCAGAGCAAGCCAGCCACACAGTCCTCAGCCTCTCTGCTGGCTGGGTCCTCCTGTGGTTTCCAGTCCTGTCATCAGTCACAGAGGCCACCAGGAAAACTACCCAAGAGCTGCCTGCCCCTCAGGACTAATGGGCTGGGCTCTCCTACACTAACATATCCTGCTGGAGTGCACCAGCACAGATGGAAAAGCCTAGGCCAAGCTGGCAAGTTCAAGGAAGCTTAACAGAGAATCGCCTGCTCCAAGGAAGGGGCAGGCAGGAGTGCATGCCCACTAGTCCAGAGGTTACATGTACAATTTTCTTCACTAGTGCCCTGAGAGTAACAAAGGAAAGGACTTGTTTTGCTCTGCAAGTACCTACAGGCCAGCTGGCACCACAAAGCATTTTCTGCTCATGTGGTAGAAGACTGTAGTTTATCTGACCGCAGAACAATTTGATAACCCGGGAATCAATCTGTACAAGTGCTTCATATGATCTTTTTCTACTGTCCTGCTATAATTGATGTCATAAATAAATAAAGCTCTGGCTTTATTGCCAATTATTCTGCAACATTTGGAGAGAACTAAATTTTCCACAGGCACAGCTACCTGCACAAACATGAATACTGAGAAGAATCTACTCTTAAAGGAAATCCTAATGTTCTGAGGATGAGAGGCCCATTTCCACAGGCAAACACTGACACAACAAGGGAGGAATTGAAAGACACTGACTCTTGAATCCTGACCCCAGTTTTGTAACCGTATTTCTGTCTAAACGTCAGTAAATCATGTATTTCACCACTTCAGCTCCTCCAGTCACCCAATGAGGACTAATAAAGACTTCATACTCATTGTGCTGAAGTTTTTCACCTTCAAAACACTTCAGACATGTAAAATAAAGATAAAAATTTTGAGGACTGCTAATAAATGTCTAGGGTAAGATGACTGTTTTCCTTTACAAAGTGAATGAAAATAGATGCTCACTTAAAAAAACCCAAACAAACAAAGAAACAAAAAAAGACAAGACAAACCCCCCCAAACCATACCAAAATACCCACATCCTTTTCCTCCCTGTTCCCCTCTCCAAAAAGCCCAAATGGACAATCAAGAGATCACAGACGTGACAGACATGCAGGGGTGAAAATCATCCAAGGAGGAAGCCACACAATAACAAGCAACAGGAGGAAAAGGTTTGCTTTCTGAGAGTTGGTTTGAGTTCGATCTGTTGCTACTTCAGCACACAAGATAAACAAAAATAGAGTCCTAGCTCACTGTAAAATGGAAATTGGCATTTATTTCCTGCCTGTCATTTATTTACTTATAACCAACTGTGAGCAGTGCTTCCAAAAAGCACACCATTGCACAAGACATTGCAAATAAACTGTTTTCTAATCTTTAATACCAGGACTACTTTACTACTTATCCTCTTGACCATCCTTGACTGTTCAGTACTGCACATTATCAGTCACTCTGTGCTGCACTATTTCACTACTCTGCTAGCGACCGTGGAGTACAGGGTACCTTTCCCCCTGTGGCTGTGCCATCCCCTGCACAGGGGTGATGTTCTGGTGTGGCTCCACAGCAGCTCACGGGCGCTGGGCTTCCTGTGGTTAAAATGTATTGATAATGTATCAGTGTTTCTGCTGCTGCTGAACTGTGCTCACACAGCAACAAGGCTTTCCGCCTCTCTCCTCCCTCCCCTCATCCCAAAGGAGGCTCACAAGTGGGCAAGACACTGGCAATGACAGCTGGCTCCAGCCAAGCAATGGGATTTTCCAGCCCATATGATGTTGTGTTCAGTGATAAAAGCTCGAGACAAGGAGGTTTAAGGGGGAATATTTTAGGTTATTGCATTTCTCTTCCCAAGCAACCATTACATACAGAACCACAGACTCACAGAATGGTTTGGGTTGGAAGGGACCTTAAAGACCATCTATTCCCAACCTCCTGCCATGGGTGGAGACACCTTCAATTAGACCAGGTTGCTCAAAGCCCCCTCCGGCCTGGCCTTGAACACTTCTGTTGATGGGGAGTAGTGGATGAATTTACAGCTTTGCTTGTGTGTGCAGCTTTTGCTTTCCTTATAAAACTGTCTTTATCTTGATCCACGGGTCTTTTTGGCTTCCTTCTATTTTCTGCCCATCTTGCAGGGGAGGGCAGTGAGTGAGAGGCTGGGTGGGTATTTGGCTGCTGGCTGGGGTTAACCCACTACACATGGCCTACCCCTTATCTGGATTTCTAGCTGCTGTGGAAAGAACAGTATTAAAAATCTTCATTGCAGAAAGACACTGACTATGGTTTTTGCAAATCCCAAGATGATGTACTGAACTGGCAGGCTGAAACTGCTGTCTCACCATGTAACTTTAAACTCTGGATAATAGTTTTCTTCCTCTATATAGAAATAAGATGTGAAATGCCAACCAAACTGCAGGAGAAAAGATAACATCAATAAGAAGCAAAATTGCCCCAAGGTGCCCAGTTACAGAGAAACACTGTAACTCTTATCTCAAAGTTTTACTATAATACTGTGACATACACTTCCTCATGTGCAATCCACCCAGCTCTGTGTTATCTTTTCATTTAATTACTTTGCCACGCAATGCATGACCACATCCTTGTGTTTCTCAGAGTATTTATTTTTCTTGAATTTTCCCCACTACTATACCATCCCATAAGAAGAGACAACTTTTTTCTCCAGTGTCTCCTTTCCTTTTTTTCTGCTCCTTATTCCCTTTCCTCTTCTTTCCCTCCATTACACTCCATATTTCTTCCCGTTTGTATCTTTCATTCTCTCCCATCCAAATTTCCCTCTGCACATGACCTCAATTCCCTCAATGCACCTCAATTCCCTCTTTTAATGTTTCCTAACTATCTTGCCCACTCTCTTGCATCATGTATTGAAATTAGCTAACCAAAAACTATCACTATTCAGGGGAAAAAGGTCACAGGACAGGATTCAGCATGGTGCTACACCTGCATGAACACTGTAGGCAGCACCTCTGGTTCACCAGTTTCCTGCTGGTAATTGGTAATACCTGAAAGTGCTTTTCTTTTTCATCCATTGTACTTGCTGGAGGACTGATGAACCCTTATACTGCTTTAATGTCCCTCCTCCTGAATCTGAAAAGAGGAGGACCCTGAGAACTATTTATAGAATTGATAAAACCTGTTTGATTTCCACTATCTTAAAACTAACCCAAGTTTAAATGCAAGCAATTGTACAGAAACTGTGTCTACAGATTGGGAGCAAGGGACAGCACTGACTCTCACACAGTTTCATCACAGCCTTTTTTAAAAAAAAAATATAGTAAGAGCTAATGCTTTTTGTATTTGAACGCAAAAAAGTCAAAGTTTCCAGCTTGTGACACCAGCCAAGATAGTAAATGGAATTTTCCATCCCTGTGAGAGCCAGTCAGGATAACTGTGCCCTGGAGAAATGTCACTGACTGCAGCTGACAACATTTCCAAATGTTACACCTCAATACAGTGAAACAACACCCACATATTATTAAATACATATTTTTGGATGGAGTAAAATAATTTTTTAACAGCTTCCCAAAACAGAAAGATGAGCAAAGCACAGGCCAAGGTTACAATTGCAGTTCATGCAAGACTGGCTCAGCTAATTTAAGCAGCAATGTTGACTGCTGCTGTAATCGAGATTTCCTTCTTCCAGGGCAGTGTTGGAAACGTGAGCTGTAACAGAAAAACCCCTACTAGAAAAAGAAGATAAAAGGCACAGTTCATTTGAAACTTCATTAAAGACAGATGAAATCAGCTGCCTGCAAGTGCATGGTTCTGTGAAGCAGTCAGTCTTTGGTTGCACAATCATCTCTCAGCCCCTGCGTCTGGGCAGATTTCCTTCTTGTCTGGCTGCTTTGCTAAAATAAGGAGGCTGCCTGGCCTCTGATAAGTCACTTCTTGTGTGCACCACCATCCACAGGCTATTTATTGAAGATAAAAATGGTGGGAGGGTGAGAAAAGGCAAAATAATCTCATTCAGACCCTCTACAACACAGATAAGAGAACAATCCTAAGTACAAGCAAGTGGTGTTCTATATCTATTAATAAAAAGCTATCTATCTGCTCAGGCACAGGCCTCAGTGGTAGAAAAGGGTGGGGGTAATCCCAGAACCAGCATATGAAGGACATTATTAAAGAGCCCTTGCTGCAGGGTGTTAGCCATGATCATTAAAAAGGCAATTCTTTGTAATGACTAGCTGCAATTAAGTCCTGCCTACCACTGATCACAGTGCATGCAGGACTTCAATCCCGCCCCTGCCAGCTGAACTAGCTCCCTGCCTCAATCCCACAGCTGCCTGCACACACTGAAAGCACCATACAATCCTGCATGTTATTTACTGAAAGCTGAGGACTTCATAGCTACATGGCAAACAATATGCTATATTCTCATCAGGCAGTGAATTAATGAAAAAAAGAAAAGCTTGTTACCCACAACAACCTCTTAATTTTATTTCTTCTTCTCTCCAATTTGTTTAAAAATCAACTTAAATTTAAAACATTCCAACTGTAAAAGCCCTATCAGTAAGGTTTTTCAATCTACATAAAAGCTGCACACACAACACTCAAACTATTGCAGCAACTGAGTAACATTGCACAAGTGCCATAATGCAAGTTACAAACAATTCCCTAAACACATAAAACCCACTGCAAAACACTATTAATGGCACAGCTGACTGCTAGCATGGCAGCAAAGGATAGGAACAGAATTTTTAATACAGCAAATGCCCTAGCAAGGTTCCAACTCTAGGAAACACAGCTGCTTTCCCTCTAAGTTTCGAAGAGGTGCCACCTGCAACAACTGAAAATACTGCTGTGGACAAAGCCAGGAGAACCCTGTACCTCATAGCTTGTTCATTCATTAACAAGGAATTAATTCTCCATGCAGGCAACAGCCCCCACATAACAACTAGCTGGCCACCCACTCCAGTGGTCTCTCCCACCAAGCAATGAGCCCTGAATTATGGATGAGTCTGCTCTTTCAGGTAAGAGCAGAGACACATCCTTTATATAGCTGTGTTATTTTTCTGTAGATGCAAAGATACAATCACTCAGCCTATGCTCTCTGCCCTCCTCCCAGTTGTGGTGCTTGTTGGGAACCTGTGTCCCCCACAAACAAGCCCATTTAGAAAAATACTACCTTATTGCTGCAAAAAACCATATATGCACGTGGCTCCTGCTGTAGTTCACGCCACGGTAGAAGATCATCTGTCTTGCATAGTAGGGAGAATCTCTAAATCACATCCCAAAGGATTACAGGAAGTAAAAAACATTGTAAGAGACTTGAATCTCCAGAGTCCCCCAGAAAAACTGGAGTATCTGGTGATAGCAACCAAAAATGAGGGGAATTAATATAACTAAATCTCTCCAGATCTGAAAATTGCACAGCAAGCTGTGACTGTTACTTCTCTCTTCTGCAAGTCAAGCACTTCCAACACCTAGATCATCCTGGAGAGCCATGTCAACCGTTCCCTCCATTGGTAAACCCGAAAGTCAGACAGAATGACAGGAGAAGACAGTCCACAGTGTGAGTAGGTTTGTGTAAATGGAGAACGACTGCCTCAAGCACACAAGGTGCTTCTGAGGCAAGAGAAAGAAAAACCCCAGGAGGAGAAAAGAACTGTAGGCCAACAAAAGTGAGTTTGGTAGAACCTAAAAATTAAGAGGTTTGAGGCTTCTTAAGGAACGGCAGAAGAGTGGCTCTTGATGGCAGAATGGAATCCAGGAATGATGCACAGGAAAATAGAAGCTCATGGAGGTTCAGAGACACCTCAGGCATGTAGACATTTCTGGAGAACTTTGCACTTCGAGTCTGTTGCTGCAAAAGCAGCACAGAGCTCATCGACCCTGGCTTTGGAGAAGGAATCCTCCTGTGGACAGGAGATTGCCCACCTCATCTGCCATACTTCCTTTTAGTTGGCTGGGAAGATGAACTGCTTGCAGGAGCCAGGCACCTCTGAGACCACCACTCTGAACCATTCTCAGATATACTGTTTGGCTTGTTTGTATCATTTGCCATTTGCCCTTTAAAAAGTCAGTGCAGTCCCATATTGCCAGTGATAACCAATATAGAAACAGCTTAATCCATACTTGTGAGCCATAGAACTCTTGTAGCTAAATTTCATGGCTGTCTAAAAATGGATCCACCAACTGTGCATGGCAATAGTGCCTACAGAGAAGGAGCCCACGTTGGCTGACCAGCCAAGCCTGGTTCAGACTGGCTGGCTGCTAAAAGCCCAGGGTACATTGTGTATATTTACAGGCTGCAAAGTTTCCACCATGATCTGGATATCCAATACATATCTAGCAGCACAGAGCCAGTTAAAACTAAGATAGGAACTTATAACACAAAAACCAGTGCCCCATGGCAACGATCATTCTAGTTAACCTATCAAATTAGATGCATGAGAAAATAAAAAGCAATCTCATCTTCCTGGAAGTTGTTGCTGAGATCAGGGATACCATGTGAACCGCTCAGTAATGTCTCATCTCTCCGCCTGCCAACCCTCAGCGAACAATCTGCTCATCACTCGCCCTTACAGATGCTGCTCACAGCACAACCCCTTCTCACTGTCTGAGGCATTTAGTGCTTGACTGATTTGGATCTTCAGTTGACACCTGCCATATCTCTCTCTGCCTCAGAGAACACCACACTGACATCTGGCAGTCACACAGCAGTTAAAAAGTTCGTATCTATCATCTGCAGCAAGGGCTTTGCTAAGCCATGGCAACGGAGCCTTGAGTAAGGTCTCCTCGAATAAGATGAGGACTCGTTTACATCACCAAAGTCCACATTGTTAGGTGTGCTGGCATATGATGATTTTCATCAGGAAAGCATGGGTGAGAGTTCCTGAAAACACCGTGACAATCCCCAGACGAACTGGCATCATCACAACCTGGCTGCTGGATCAGGGTGGGTCTGTGCACACCAGGGAACAACCTTTCCTAAATGTGAACACTTGATGCTTGGCAAGGTGCCAGAGAAGTGAAGAGCAGTGAAAGTGGGGGAAAAATGAGAATAGATGAGATTCCTCTGTGTCACTGTTGCAGCTGACAGCTTTCAGTGAGCACCTGGAGACTGGCAGGCCTCTCCAACAGGCTGGGACAGCTCTCCTGTGTCTGCTGGGAAGTTGTATACTCAAGCAATTGCCAAAAGGCTCAACAAGCCAGCAGGTGAGAAGCAGCAAGTGGGGACTGTGTTTTTCCCAAAGAAAGAAAAGAGCTCTTGCAGAGCATGATTACAGACTCGAGGAAAATAGGCCAAGTCCCTCTGCAGTTCTGCAGCTGCTGCTGGTCATCTCACATTAACAGCATACTTCTTGCCCAGCAGTCAGCACTTGTTTCTTGAACTCACTTGTAGTACTTCTAAAAAAACAACACAACAAACTGCCAAAAATAGTAAGAAAAAAATTATAAGAAAATTCCCCCTGAAGCAGCTTCTCAATTTTGTCATCATCACACTTCCATTTTCCTTAAGGGAAGCTGTGAGCAGAAGAGGAAGCCGTAAGCACTGCAGCTGCTGCTATTGTTGCAGGAAGAGCAGCCAAGTTTGTTTTGGCTTTGAAAGCTGCAGACACCTAGCCTTGACCAGTCAGGCACATCTGTCCTTGCCATTACATTCATCAAATGACCATCATCACAGTGCAGGGTGTTGTTTCAGCCACGATGACCCCTTAAGAATCTCAGTTACACAAAGAAAAGGAAGCTCACAGGTGGGTGAAAGGAAATCACAGCAATTTCAGAGTCTGAACCCTGTGTACAGAAAGTAGCAATTTCTGGCTGCTGTATACTTTACATATCACCACAAAATAGGAGGACAAGGCCACAGCACATATGACGTGACAAGAGCACAAAGGGGACAGCTCAGCCACAGGACTGAGTGAACACCTCACAGGGACTCCCCAGGGAGAGGAGCGGAGGAGACACTTACTCATAGAAGGAAACACTGTCTGGCTCTGGGGGACAATCCCCCAGCAATGCCGAGGAGGTACCAGCGCCCCAGGGTCAGGTGTGCTTCTCTCACGGATGGCTTCTACTGGATCACAGTGAGACACAGTGAGAACAAATTGTTCCAGCAGCTATAGTCCTGGAACCCAGTGAAGGGTGCTTGGCACGATGCTCTTTATCATTTATAGGCTCTGAGCAGATGGAGACTGAACTTGTAAACAAGGGATCCGCTGGTTTCTGTCACTCTGTGGCAGGAGAGAAGGATGTTCAAAGGGACACCATCTCCAAACAAAGGGAGGACAGGGGACACTCTGATGCTCCTGCACATCTTAAAAGAAAGTCGCAGAGCAGTAAGAATCCATGTTTTTCACCACATCTTATTATCCACAGACACCATGTGCACCTGATTAAGATTTTTAAATGGCGCTTTAAAATTTAACTTCCCATAAAACAAATGTGCCAGGAAACCACTGCCAATACTTTACTCTGCTCTTTCAGGCATACTAAAGATGTCTCAGGTGATGCGGTAAATTTCTATGCTTCATTTCCCTTTTTTTTGTTATTTCAGAGAATGTATTTGCTAACCCCTGTTCAATCACCTCTACAGAAAGAATCACCTCTACATGCACAGAGACTGCTAATGAATACATTGCAACAAATCCTAATGGATGCACCAAATAAGCAATGAAAAATGGCTCCAACTTTGAGCTTTCAGAAAGCCTCTTTTAATAAATAACAAATAAAACATTCACTGACACATTCAGAGCAGAGATACCCTAGTGTTTAATAATGACTATAACTGCCTTTCTACAAAATGTACTGGAGTTGATTTTTTTAGCCTTCTAGAGCAGTTTCAACATCAGAAAAATTACAAGTTTCTTTTTTTTCCTGAAAGAGGGAGATAGAAATTAAAGGAGATGGGGTAAAACCTTCCCCTGCCCAAGAGAAAAAGAAAAAGGACTACATTTCCAGCTTGTGGTTTGCAACACATGGAACCACTTCAAGCTTATGTACTTCCTGCCCTTCTGTGCCAGACACTTGTTCTTGCCCACAGTAGCCTCTATGGCTGCACTGTTCCCTAAAAACACTTACGGAGAAAGAAAACCAGAGAGCTGAAGTAAAGCTCCATTAGTTCCGCGGTACTGTGTAACCTGGTGGACATCTGCGTCACTGCAGCTGAGAACAGCTGCATGGAGACAAGACAGAAGGGGAAAATTCCTTAAACTGGTGTTGCTTGTGAAGTTTTGCCTCATCAAATAAAACTGTGTCAGCCCACCAGCAAGCACTCCTTGGTTAACATGCAGAGAACGCAGCGTTTGCTTCCAGCTCTTACGCAAACACCTGGACAGAAATTGTAAAATGGCCACCCAGAGCAGAGGCATGGAAAAAACACCACTGGCTGAGGTAGCCAGCGTTGGTGTTCTCAGAGGGGAAATAACAGGACCTCCCAGTCCTACTGAGCTTAATTAGCTTGGACATTCCTTACTCGAGTGCTCCAGCTTACTTTGGAGCCATCTAAGACTTAGATAATTTTTTTCTCTTTCTCTTTGTTCAGCATGCGCAGCAAGGTCCTTTTACTGCAGTTTCCAGCAGAACAACAAAAATAATGAGCAGCTACAACATAAAGCTCCGACCTTGGCCTCAGAAAACGTGTCTCGTTGCTTAGCCAGTAGTTTATCTTGCACATTCTTGGGGTGGTTTTCTTCAATCCACCAGAAAGCACAGTCTATACAGGAGTTACAGACAGGCTTACAATTTCAGCACCTCTACATATCACTAGAATGCTTCTCTTCTGACTGAGCAGCTTTATTACCATAGAGGCAAATTCATGTCACTGACACACTGCTGCAGAGAATTACATGTTTTACTTCAATCACCTCCATGGACAGAAAGACATTTCAGTCTCAAGATCAAGTTAAAAAATGAGTAGCTCTCAAATAGTTCCAAGCAGCACTTGCTTTTGTGAATTTCTTTTTCTTGCACTAGCAGATTTTGCTTTCTTTTCATATTTTAACTTCTTCTGAATATAGTTCCCCAGTAAATTTGTCTGATATTATACAGCACATTCAGAAGTGGAACTTGGCTCCAGCAACTGAACTACCAGCATTCTCTAGACTTCAGTGTTAGATGAATGAATATTCACTTGAATATGATTACACAACTATATGTTAGTATACAAATAACCCAGAGAGGCTTCAGCACACTTCAAAGTTATTCAGAATTACAGACTATCTTGTTGGCCATTCACTTGTCAAGTATGTCATTGCATTCGTCAAGGCATACTTGGGAAATTGAATAGATACTCTGAAGAAAAGCTTTAACTATTGCCTTAGCATTTTTAACAAGTTAAAATGATGTTGTTAAGTCAACTTTTATTGAGTTTATCCTTTTTTTACATTGCAATTGCTTGTAAATCTTTTCTTCACCCTTGAGAAGGCAATTCTGATTTTTTTGTTTTCTCTCTTGTGAAACTGATGGCTCACATTGAGCTGACAGAATCAGCACTGGTTTTCGCTTAAAACACCCTGTATTCTGAGGCTGTGCTTACTCTGACAGCTACTGTAACAGTAACAGCGGTGTCATTGTGGGAACAATGGCCTTCAGTCTGAACTGTGACAAAGTTAGTTTGGCCCAGCCTGGGGGAGGTGAAAGAGAGGCAAAGAAGGCCATAGGCCACTCCACACCTCCCAGGAAAAAGGAGTAGTCCAAGAACAGTTTGAGAAGCCTGAGAGACCTACACAAGCATGTGCTGTGCCATGATGGCTCTCCTACATGTGAGCTCTCAACTCTTCTCTCTTCAGTCTGTATCGGTCACATGCCTGCAAAGCTCTGCACCAGACACTTTGGACAGGTGATGCAATCACTCCTACCAAGTGCCTAAGAGAGGGGGACACCTATATAGGCTCCCCTGTCCAACACGGGCTGTGCTGAAAGCAGGACCTCATCTGATACAGCATCAGTCGCATCCTCCAGACTTCAGCTGTAAAAATACAAAAAGCACATGAGGGCTCCAGGAGAAATTCAGTGGCACTAGACTTGTTTCAATCTATCAACACTGGCACTTGAGCCACCCTGATGGCAATACAAATGCACATTCATACCACTGACCCTAATGGCACAGGATGACTCAAAAAACTCCCAAGAACCCATCTACCGAGAACTTGGCAAGCGAAGCAACGGAGGTTGCTATGAAGGCTTACATTGAAACAAGCCAGCAGTAGCGCGGACACAAAGTAAATGTGCCTCAACCAAATCAGCATAGCTCATGCAAAATGGTCTAGAGTGCCATCTGTGACAATTTTGGCAAGCTGGCTAAAATTCAAGTCATTCAAGTCAGTTTCTCTGGTCTAAGTGTATTGTGCACACTGATACGCACCCACTCACACACTTGCTTAGTACACTGGTGCTACAGAACCAAGGTGGCCACAGTGGGATCCTGCATGTATCCCTAAGAGACCTTGGCAAAACAGCAAATACCAAAAGAAAGAGAAGGAAAGGAAAGAAAAAGCAGAAGCTGTATTAACAACATCAAGATAAACAAGCTGAAGTAAGATAGATGTTGAAATACTTTGTAATTTCCTGTCAAAATCAGAGTATCAGTTCAGACTGGATTTTGAAAAGAACCCCAACTAAGGTTAGTAACAGTCACACATGGAAAAGCAGCTTTCAAATTGTCTTACTGCCATACAAAATACATGAGCCTGCATAACTATGTTTTCTCCTCTATTTTATTTTCAACATATTTATAGACCATTCCCTAGGCCATGAAGTCAATGCATAAAATATACCGTCTTTTCAAAGCTATAACCATTCTGCAAGGTTAAAAAAATTGTCTAGCCAAAAAAAGTAAAGGAATTTGTGTAGGCTTACAGGCAAGAAACACTTTTTTATTCTTAATTTCATTCTATGCTAGACACCACAGCACCCAGAATTTCAAGAGAAAGCACTGGTAACATCCAAAAATTAGCAACAATTCAGGCTGCACAATCTCCTCAGTATTCCTGAGTTTAAGCCCTTCTGTCTCACAGCAGAGCAGCTGCAACATTATCTTCTATTGCCTTCCTATGATTCCCACGGCATGTTGTTGTTGTCAACTATTAGAACTACGTCATGCACATTTACATAAAATTGTTGGGGTTTTTTAGCTTGCAAGCACAGCAAATACCCCTAAACTTTACAGTAAGTGATGAAATGTTTCTTTCTTGCCCTCTATCACATCACATCACTCTACTTCTTGGTAAAGGGGACTGAGGAAGAAAGAGAGAACAAAACTCGTAACGTTTCCTCTTCACAACCACAATTGCTCAGAGGCCCAGAACACAATTTAGTGTGATATATATCTAACCCAAATGACCTTATCTTTACCCTTAGCCAGCATAATGGTTCTCCTTCTCAGTAAGACTACAGCTACTAGCCACATCAACACTAGTGCAGGAACGTTTACAGATTCAGCATAAAGAAATCTTTACAAAAAAAGTTACTGCCAACACTTCGTACTAGGAGAACTGAATGCTAATACAAATGGGCCTGTGGATATAAATACTGTCTGAGAACAGATAAAAGAGAATTGTAAAAATATTTAGGTCTCCCTATTTTATTTGGTGCAGGAGTAAATCTAGAACTAACATATTGTGGTTATTTCTACATGCTACAGCACAAACATTTGGTTTTCTTACGGAATTATTTAAGAAGACACTATTGTGATATGTGATATTAGAAGTTCATTTGCCCAAAGTTCTTTGAATACCTGAGGTAACTCCTACTCATGTTTACAGGCAAGCTGAAAAGCAGAAAAATATAAGAGGGTGAAGCTGAAAGAGTGCAAAGGAAAATAATTTAGATTATTTTAACTTCTGTTAAAGTCACTGCAGAAAGCCACTTGCTTAAATTTGGATGAATTTTACATTGAACTGCACTGATAAAACATGACTTTATGCAAAGTATGTGAAGCATTACATAAAATTACATAGATTTACATGCAGCAGATGAAAATATGTAAAGCATGTAAAGAATGCATGCACTTAATACGTGCACCAGAAACTGACATTACGGCACAAATAACTACACTGTGGTAGCTCTAGGAGTCACACCCCAGAGCTGTAGAGACACCACAGCAGGATGGAGGGCAGAGAGGATTAGTTATTTCTAGTCCATAAAAGGAACTCTTCTTGCCACAGTGGTGAAAGCAAACAGACTTTCAGCTCATCAGCCGAGCACAAGTCTACTATTTTAGGGCTACAGGTTCAGTTGCAATGTAGACACATGCTCAAAAGAATGTCACTTGTCTCCTGAAAAGATTCTCCAGGTCTGGTCAATGGTTTGGGAACAACCCAAGCCAGACGAAGGCAGCAGACAACTGTTTGTGTTCCTACTGCACAGAACTCAAGTGAGGGACAACTCCCAAGTCCCACGGGAGCAGGACAGATGCTCAGCAGCTGGAGGCAGCCATGACCAGTCACAGTCAACTTCATCTCTTGCTACTGAGGGTCATTTCTAAGGGCACCTGGCAGCTAATAATGAACTGGAAGGAACTGGGCAGCTTTTACAGAAAAATATGAGGATTTGATATTACTAGTCAGCAACTTAGAGCATAATGAATCTTAACTTTGAATGCCAATTTAGAAATCTGGGTGACAATAACCTACACAGCTTTTAAAAAATGACTGGACAAATACAGGCAGGGGGAAGAAGGCATTGGGAGCTCATAAAAATGAAGGCAACAACTCCAGGATAAAACGCTGCCAAGGCACAAGGTTTTGCAGGATGAAAATGTACATGTGCAGGTATCGGTACATGATGTCTTTCACTGTCTTTCCTGGGCATTATCACTGCCACTACTGTAATTAAGCTGACAAATCACCCCACAGATAATTATGTGCCATAAAAATGAGAAAGACCTTATCCATCTGTTAATCCTCTCCACATCTGCATGGAGCTGAATTTCATGCACTGAGTTAAGGCATCAGCTCAAATCCTGGCAGCGTTCCACCATCAACTGCTTTTGAATTTCAGCCCTACATCTCCCACATCCCTCCCTGTGTCACTGGGTCACTGCTGGAGGTCTCTGACAGACAGGGTACGGAGCCAGCTGCAGCTGGAGCCTCAGCTGTGGTGCCCACCTCTACCACATCGCTCTGGGCACTGGCACTTGGCCCCGTTTTCTCCTAAAAACTTACCCACGGTACGGAATGAGGTGTTCCAGTGCAGCACGATGTGCCGTCGCACCACGGTGCTACCGCTGTTAATGGCAAAAAGTTAATACTGCTGCTTTGGGCTCACGCACGTCCGTCTGGTCAGAAGTGCTCATTGCTGCATTAGGAAGACGCAAAGGCAGCTTCCGACAGACGGCAACGCTCCGCTCTGCCAGAGGAACGTGGGCTTTTCGTCCTGATGGGAGCTTCGAGAGCTGAGGGGACAAACCCGCACGGAGCCGCGGCCCCAGCACTGCCCGACGGCGCTCTGCGGCCGCGTCGCCACAAGACCCGTCCGGCAGGGATGAGAACGATTCCCGCGGGCTCCGAGGGCCCCAGCAGGAGCCTCGGCAGAGCCCCCCGACCCGCTCGCCCCTTACCATTTGGGCCACCTTCAGCATGCCGGCGCAGGAGCGGAAATAGCCGCCGTCCATGAGCTCCGCGTCCGAGCCCGCCGAGGAGGAGGCGACGGTGACGGGCGGCGGGGCCGCGGGGCCCCCGCTGCTCACCCCGGTGCGGATCACTCGCGCCCCGTGCGACATGGCTGCGTCCGCGCTGCCCTCGCCGCTGTCCGGCCCGGCACGGGGAACGGGACGGGACGGGATGGGATGGGATCGACGGGACGGGACGGGGCGGGGCGGGCGGCGGCGCCCCGGGGCTGGCAGGGCCGGGCGGAGCGCGGCGCTTCCCCGCCCGCCCAAGCTCCCGCCCGGCCCCGGCGGACGCGGGGCGGGGGAGGCCGAGGGGGAGCCGCGGGGGTTTCCCTGCCGCGGGGGAGACGCTGCCGCACCCAGGCGGGCAGCGGGGTCCGGGACAGCCGGGAGCGGGAGCCGCGCAGGGACACTCCCCCGCGCCGTGCCGGAGCGACAGCCGCAGCGGGACGCCCGCCCGGCCGCCCGCCCTGTGCAGCTGGGTTACATGGAAACGGAGGCCGAAGGGAGGCTTTCCGAGCAGGGAGCGGGACGCCCTGCCGGGAGGGAGCTCCACACGAGCCGGCCGCCGCAGCGGGGAGCAGCTTGGCGGGGACAGTGACAAACCCCGCCGGGCGTCAAAGTTTGTCGGTGGTGCGCTGGGAGGGGACCTACTCCGGTGCTTCGCTGTGGAGGTACAGCTGCAAACAGCATCTTTCCACACGGCACTTATTCTTGCCAAAACCCGCCCCCCGCCCCCCGAACCTTCTGATTCTCGATCTCATAAAAGATAAAAACCATTTGCATTAAATGAGCAGCAACAGGTAAAACTGTAATGACTGTCCAGATGTCTCAGGCCCAGTGTTTGAATTAAATCATGCCGTGATACTACCAAAACGCAGCAAAGGAGGCTATGTATTTCCTCAAGTTTAAAAATAACTTGTTCTGCTTTTTGACAAGTGAGGTAATAGCGGGCCTCTGAGTTGGGCATGTGCCACTTTTGTACTCACTGGAGTAGTAACCCCATCTTCTGGTGCTTTGTTCTGCAGTTACAATGCACATTCTGTTCATATTTAGTATTTACTAGTTCCTTCAGCAACTAAAATTGTCCTAGGAGGGAAGACATGTAAGCCCAGATGACCCCCAACGCACATAAGGCCGTAGTGTAAGCAGTTTACTTGAGCAAAATGGGTTTGCCATTGTGGGCAATGGTCCTTACTAAATTAAGCAGTACATAGTTCTGGACTTCTATTAAGCCAACTTGTAGTTGCAATAAAAGGTATTGCCTGTCCCCCCACATTTTATCTCATGCCATTAGATATCAAAGCTACAACACTGGCTACCGCCACAAGAGTAAAATGCTATAGCTGCTGAGAAAAAACCAATTTGTTCCGGTTTTGAACAGCTGCTTTCCCCACCCCCCCTTCTCCTTACAGTTCCTATTCAGAAGCATGCATGGTTATACGCTTCTATAAGCCCTGTGGAGGAAGGTTCCAGTAACTTCTTCAGTTCCTATTAAGAAATAGGGGGGGTGGGGGGGTGTTACCTGCTGGTTCAGCTTCTTTAGCTCTTTATTTCTTTTGAAAGTGTGTATGTGACTGGTGCCCTGCTGATCTGAGTTCAGGCCAGTGAAACAGAAATAAATTAAATTAACACAAATAGAATAACAGTCATATTTTCTACCTAGCAATACAGGTGTCTTCTGTGAAGCACTGGGACAAAGTCCATCTAACACTACTGCATTTGAAGTTTTTATTATAGTTCTCATGCTAATTACTTCAACTTGTTAAGTGCATCGTGTATGATGATGAAGAAAGGTACTGACAGCCCCTTAGTAAATTAAAATTAATGGCTGTAAGTTGACATCAAGTACCCTTATGTAGTGACTTAGATTTTTCAGAGACTGTCTGAAACAAGTTATTTATAAGTCAAATACCTTCATTTTGCAAGTTGAATAGCAATTTGTTTATTGTTCTAAATATCTGTATTAAGAATTTCACTAATGACTTCATCACTTACCAGTTGTTCTTTTAAGGCTTCTTTCAATCTTACGAGTAGTAACCTACAGCAGATACAAACCTTGTTTTAATTGTTATGTGATAAACCACAGCTAGCTTATCTTCTTTATCAATATTAGAATATACGAATGCATTAACTCATAGTTTGCAAATCAGTATTTAAGGCTAGTGCACTGGAAGATAACCTTTTGGGTGCTTATGCCTTTCTTCAGGCCTGAAATAGGAGGAGCAAATTTCAGAAGGAATGCTCAGTCTGTGCTTGATTCCTCCAATTTCAACTAGATATTCAGAACAATTGAAAAACAAGACAGGTGGTATCTGGGCAACAGATGAGAAATGAGGCACATGAGAAAGAGCATGGGAAGTAAGATAATTATGTTTCTAAAAGGAAAGAGCAAGGCAGGTAAGTTACGGTTTGTGGAGAAAAAAAAAAAAACAAGGCCAACCACAAAGCAAATTTTTGCCTAGTATGTATTTTTTAAACTCAGAATTAAGGATTCAACGGACAGATTTGTCTTTGGAAGTCATTCTGCAGATCTTCCCTTGAGGATCAGCACTGAAGATTCAGAGAACAAGAGATATTTTACCAGAATCATTCCTTATCTGGTTTTATCTTACATTAAAGGGCGTATTCTGACATGTAACACACAGTTGCCATGGCAGTTATAGGTAAACCAGATGAAACACAGAACTTCTCTTAGCTCTACTCCCTCTTACTGCTTCTGTCCACAAATCATGTCTGGGTTATCAGTTTCGACCAGACCATTGCAGTTACTACAAAATCTTGAAATGTTTGCGCAAACACAGTCACATCCTTTGGAGCTGAAATAGATACATCAAATAGCAACTGAGAAAGAATTTCTATTACTACTACTGAAGCGTTTTACTGATGAGAAATCCCTGATGAAATTTTAATTCTGGCGATATTTCTAATCACATTTTATCAGTTGACACTTGGATCATTTCGATGCCTTTGATTCTTTTTTTCCCAGTGATGGAAAAGAGCATACGGGATTTTAATGACGCATTTTATCTGTGTAGATAAAATGCAGAGTTGGTAGACATTCTTCCTTCTCACAGCTGGATAAATTTAGCAAGCAGGAGACAGTCTGACCTATGTTGTATAGGCCAAATGCAATTTACAGACAAATACAGGTTTTAAAATAATATCTTGGCTTCCCTCACACTGAAATCTTATGACTGACAGATAATCAGGAAAAAAACATGTGATCGAGAACGGAATTAGCTCTCTGCTGATAAATCTTCTGCAAGGCGCATACGTAAGTAACCACACACCATTTAGTTACGAGGAGAAATAAAGAAGGGTTTTTTTAGCAGTAACGTTTCTCTACTACCATATATTATCAACCAAATAAGCTTTTGAAGACTAGAGGGGAGTCCAAATCTTCTTAATCCAAGAATAAAAGGTTCACCAGTAGTTTTTAATGAGGAAAACTTTACATAACATCACAAAATAATCCTAACCTTTCACTCACCACATAATTCCTGAAAAAAAATCCTTAGGTAATTTGTATTTGAAAGTAATTTTCAAAGGTATCTGTTTTGAAAGTCATATACTGTCATACTTCTGTTTGAGTCAAAGTTATTTAAATATGAGCATCAACTTCATTTGTTAAACTAAAAAGTTGCAGATGATGCCAGTAGACAGGAAAGGAGGCAGGAAATTCCTTGCTTCTAGCACTGGTGTCTTGACAGTTCTTCCATGGATTTAATCTTTCTACCATTTAATAGGATTTAAAGGCCAGTTTTTAATAAGACAGATTAATGGCCTAATCTGAGGAGAAGAAAACCCAAACAGCCACAGTCTGCTGAGAAACAGGAAGTGTTACCTTTAGCCAGAGATTTGAGATACCCTCAGTAAGTTAAGCACCAAGCACTAAGGGGGTGCTGTCTGGGCTCCTGCTTTGGAGCCTGTTGGATCTGAGAAACCTGTTAAGATAATGTGTTCCAGGCACAATATTTCTTCAGCTTCAGACCTACAGTAACAGGCTCCAAAAGCAACCTTGTGATGTGAGAAGCTGTTAGAATATGCACACTGACAGGATTGTCAGAATTCTTAGTAGTATATATTACAATCTGAACAAGAAATTTAAAAAGCAAGCTTCTACTCCCAGTTTACAAAACAAGCACAGTTGGACCATTTATTTATTTATTTAACTTTCAGGTGTTTTTTTCTGCACGTCACTTTTCATACATAATAATGATACAATATCAGTTTTGGTAGCATTCAGTATCAAAAGTATACCTGCATCATTTAAAAAGTTACATTTACAAACGTGGCACATTGCATAAGATTTATTAAAGGTTTAGTAGTAACAACTATACAATGGCTAGAAAAATACCGTGTTAATTTTAAAAGAAGCAATATGAAATTTTACTATATGGTACAAAGTCAGGGTTAAATGTATCTAAAGATGGCGTTATTATAAATAATCATTTGATCTCAGTTTATATTGTGTCAATTCTAACAGAAATGTTCAAAAATACCTCACTCCTCTTCCAATCTTTCATCGAAGGCGAATAATCCTCAAGGTACTTTACACTACAGAATTCACTTTAACAAAGTATTTACTGCAAAGTTCGTGATCGCCAGGATATAAAGCTAAAATACGTATTTCCAGCATAGCAGGAGGTAACCACGAAGGCAAAGAACTGTAGAGAGAGGGGAAAAAAAGATTAGGAAATAAATATATTTGAGAGCACTGTCATTTCTAAGAAAAAGAAACAGTTATGGGACTTGGGAAAAAGGAAAATAGCAAGCTGACTACAATGGCACACTCTCACCTCCTTGTACTTGTGTGGCCATCTCAGTCAACACTGTATAAAAGTAAGCTTATGCTACGTATAGAAATATGGGCCTAGGAGCAGACAAAACATGACATATTTCAACTTCTTTTATAAATTCCTCATTATACTGCCTCAGTATGGATCTTGCAGACTGGACTGCCACCAATCTAATACTCGCTGCTTTTAGAGCCTGAGGGATTGTCTGTGGCACGACGTGAGTTCGAGTTAATGCTCCTGCTCTGCTGTGTCCCAGGAATTGCCTGCAGCCCACCTGTACCTCTGCACGGCACAGAGTGCATCTGTTTGATTACAGAGAAAACCTGGATTCAAATGCAGGCCCAGACACGTTCTCAAACAGCACTACTGATATGGTTACCAATTCCAGAGGTCCTCTACTGATGAATAAAGATACTCCTCAGTGCAAATAACAGTGACAGCAACCACACTGTCATATTACCGCTTTGTCAGAAACCGATAACAGAATAAGCCTTCTATAGCAGGCTAGATTTATTTCAGCTGTACTGATAAAGTCCAGTTCAGCACTAGTGCTTAAGTTCCTGTTAACCACTGCATGTTGTTCAAAATAGACAATATTCAACATGGTCTTAACGACAATACCAGAATGTTTTGTGCTGGTAACTGAATCAAACAAAGCTGTCACTGCAAATAAGATTAACACCACTTTTCTAAGAGGTGAGCAGTGACAGGACAAGAAGGAACAAACACAAGTTACAAGACGAGAAATTTCAATTAGATATTAGGAAAAAAAAATCACAGTGTGAGTAATCAAACACAGGAATAATCATCTTTGAAAATACTCAAAACTCAAGTGGACAAGGTCCTGGTAGCCTGATATGAATTAGCCCTGCTGTAGGAGGGGAGAGAGTTGGACCAGATAACCTCCAAAAAGTCCGTTCCAGCCTAAAAATATTTTATGATTCTACAGTTGTTCCTGGCTTGTATGCCATCACTGGCCTGGGTAGGCACTGCTGAGCATTCATCCAGGCAGGAAATCTAAGCCTTTCAACAGAGGGCCCTTGGTGAGTATTGTCTAATGCAAATTTAATCTGTAACACCAAAAATTGTAGATGATGATATAAAATCTTATTACAATAAAAAACTGTAGCGTTCTTCTTTTCCCAATTATTTTGTTTCTTATTAAATAAAAGCTTCATCTAAAATCTTTCTAGCAGAATGACTACTGGGGATAGATGATTTGCTAAATTCTCTATCCATGAAACCCTTAATGGACTTGGAAAGCAAGAATCCACATTTAATAGTTTATTTAGACACTGCATTAGATAAACATTATTAGGAAGTACTAGAAGAGAATGCAAACCTCCCATGAGACCATGAACATTCATGCATTTTGCATAAAACCTGAATCAGCATGGAAGCTTATCTAGCAGCAAGCACATTCCTGTCAGCTGCAGTGGCTGAGTTACAGATCTGTAGTACAAACTGCCAAGGGGAGAAGACCCTGAACACCACTGAAATGACAGGGATATAGAGATCCAATTCCCAGGACAAAAACAGAGCAGGTGTTCGAGTTCCTGTGTTCATGGCCATAAAAAATAAGCTTCAGACAGGATTTGTGAATAGTCAGGAGGACAACTGTAGCAGCATGAACACTCAGTAATTTGGAATTCCTGCGGACAATTGAATTTGACTACTTTTGCCACAACATGCAAAAAGTTCTTTTACAATTCCCTTAACTTTGCTACTGAATGCGTTCACCTAACTCAAAGAGTGACAAGGCTTTTTTCTGTTCCTTTTTTGTTTTAAGTTATTTTTCATCCACTTTGATTGTTTTGGATTTCTAAATCTAAGTAGTAAGATGGTAATATCAAACTAAGTAGTGATTTCATCCACTTTAAAAAACTGTGAAGTTACCTGATTTTTCAGGCATTGCCCTCACAACTCAAAGGAAAGACTACCAAAAGTTGAAGCCGTAACAGGAAGATCATTGTGGAAACAGCAATAGCAGGCCAGGGCTTTCCCCAAGGTGCTGTGTGGGCAACGTGGACAATGGCTCAGCCCACAGAAAGCTGAATGCATCTTATCCATAAGTGTGCAGAGTTAGCTGAGTTAGTTTAAACTGCCTTTGAAGCTGTCCAAGTGGACTGAGGTGACTTGATGCTCACAATCTTTTTTGTCTGCTCTGACGTGCAGGCTCTGACCTCAGCCAGAGAGCTACTCATAAATGGGGGCAGGGGAGGAAGAAATCAGTGTGATCTTAAAAACATTACTGCCTTTTCTGATGTGACTGTCATCTCCTGGTGGAATTTCGAGTCATCTCTAAAAATTATGAACTAAATTGCAGCTACCTATAGCTTTTGTGTGTGACCTGTATCACTGCAGCTTTTCAAAATGCAGAACACCTGCAACTTCAACCCACACTTCCAACAAGCCTTCATTTTCTATAGCTTTATTGGACATAGAACTGACTTAAACAAAAAATGAACTCACTGAAGAAGCTGCCCAGCTGTTGTAATTGTGATTGTCCAGATCTTTGGTAACTGAAGATGCATCTACAATGGCAGCAATGAGATACAAAACACAGGCACTTCCATTAAAACACAGACCCTGTTGAAAAGACAAGCACACATAATTAATATGTACAGGCATTTGTTTTCCAACATTACAAAACTCTCTTCTGAAATACGCTGAACATATGCAGCATACACTAGAAATATAATTCTTAACTATTTTTACCTTCTTCCATCTTTCTATCTGTAAGATTAAAATTTAACTGCTTTGAAGATCCATAAACAATACACCATACTTTGGACAAACTGTTCTCTCCATCACACTAAATCCAGAAAAGTCTTAAAGCTGGTGTGCTATGATTTTCCAAAAGTGAAAATAAAGACTCAATTTGGTTATCGCAATCTGAGAGTTAGGCAGTAAGAATATGATACTACATGATAAAAAAACAAAAAAAAAAGAAACAAGACACACTGCACTTTGACTACATTTCTAATCTACACAAAGATAGGAGTCGATAACTCCTGGCATATGGAGAATATTTATAAAACTTCCAAAACTTTGTTTTCTACTGTACTTGAGGAGACAAAGAGGGTGACATTTTTTTTTCTCATTCGTATTCTTCCATCTCCCAGTACCTTTCCTTTCTGCCTGTTTTTGAGAGAAGAAAGAAACAGGTAAACCCAAGGAGAACAGTCTGAATGGACTACATGGGTCATCAAGATCCCTCCATGGCAGATGCTGCATTTTGTCCTCCAAGGAGCAATGTTAATGTCTCAGGGTACTTATGTTCATTACTAAGAAAGAAGCAAAGCAGGTAACAATGACCTCACATGACAGAGAGAGCAAACAAAAAGTTCGTTTGGTTTTTGCATGTGAGAAAGAACAGGAAAGGAAGAGAGAACAGATGTCTGAGAAGATGAAAGAGAAAAATGTATGAGGGTTTTTTAAAAAGTACATGATTTTAATACTTTGTCTTTTACTTTCTCACTACTTGGTCATGGAAGCTTCTTCCTCTTAAAAAAAAAAAAAAAAAAAAAAAAGAAATCCCGCAAAACTCCACTCTGCTGCTTGTCTAAGGCATACAAATTTGGTGCCAAATTTAAGTGGAATGCCTGTGACACGCTTTGCATGTAGTTACAATTGCAGGAATTGGTAACTCAATATAGACCTGGTCCTAAAGTTGTACATAATGAGCTCCCTTCAGCTTCTGGACCCCTGGTTTGCACGCCAGAGTGTCACACAAATATAACCTTTAACTGTTGCTGTAACTGTCTAAATGTTGCCATACTGATGCAGCTCCAACTATTAATTCCCATGGTGTGACCCAGTGGATGCTAGGAATTTATGCCAGTTATTCCCTATTTAATTAATCTGCCACCAGCTCTGGCAAAATCTAAAAAGAGCTGCAGCTCAAGAAGAGAAGCTCAGAAGGAACAGTGGAAAATATCCACTTACCTTTCCACAGGGAACTGGGCTGGGCAGTGCCTCAGCACACAGAGGGAGTCCAAGGACTGGCACTTGAGATTTGATTCACACACTTACAAACAAGTGGGGTTCATCTCACCTATACCAGTTTGTCCAATAAAAGGTATTATCTCTACCCACAGATGTCACCCCTCATTTGATCTGGGCATTACAGCAATAAAATATTAAACTGTCAATTTTAGGATGAGATGCCAACAACTGGCAGGTTCTGGTGAACTTCTGTAAAGCACTGATTTAGAAACTCCAAATTTGATACCTAGAGTATTTGTTGTTATTTTCAGATTTCCCATTCCAAGAAGACTCAATTACCCCGGAAAGCTACAAATCCCTGCAATATCTTGTCATGTAGAAAAGAAAAAAGCACATAATTTCTGAGAAGTGCTGCTCTGGGAAAAAACACTGTTGGGGAAGATGGAATGCAGTGCAAGCTGACTGGGCCTTTACTGCCAATATATTTCTCAAACCAAATGGTTCATGCTAAATTACCATCTGCTTCTTAAATTCAAATTTACCAGATTTTAAAAGCTTCCATTGATCGTTTTAGCAAAAAACTTGCACTATAAAGGAGAGTCAGTTTTGAAGCACATCCTTTGGGTTAATTTGCAGTAAAAGTAACCGCATCTTAAGCAATTTGGTAATGTGCTTAACCTGCAAAAAGTGAATTTATGACAGAGAGGTCCAGATGTAATTTTGGATACTGCATACAATAGGAACAGTTTGAGCTAACTGTCCCTAAGGAGGCAGAGCAGTAACTGGCAGATACTAAAATTCAGGATTCTCCAGAGAATAGGGTAAAGGTGGGTTGCAACTCAGTCAAAAAGGTGTGTGTCATGCTCTTTTGAACAAAGACTAAAAACACGTCCCTGAAAAGAGACTCAATGTTGTTCTTGGCCAGACAGGAGCAGCAAAGGACCAATTCAAAGGCTATTCCCAAAAGCTCTTTCAATACCTTAGGGCAAAACAAGCTGGAAAGCAAGCAACTTTTATTTATTTTGTATTTATTTTCTCTTTATATGACCCCTTTATATAAAAGGAGATTACCTTTTGGACCTATATTTATGTACATCTACAATATATTTGGAACTCAGAGCAAGAGATACACTCAATATGAAATAGAAACAAATCAAATATTCCAGTTTGTCTACCACATAGATCAGGGGCAACTCATTTATGTGCAGTTGTCTCATAATAACATTCACCTGATGAAAGAAGGGTAATGACCAAAGCTTTATTCAAATGGATATAAAGATGCTTTCCCTTTGAATGTACTTCACTTACATGTAATGCAATGGGGACCCCCCCCCCCCTTTAAATGCACCCAGACACATTACTGCTGTAATTGAAATAATCCAACATTTCTATAGCAGTGTTACAGCCGTAATGGTAATTGCTGGTTATGAAACTTGAAAATAGAGAAGCTATCTGAACATAATCCTGGTTGTTCTCATTAGTAATTGCTATAGCTGGCTATTTATTGCAGCAGCAAATGGGAACACTAAAAGAGAAGAGTATTCCAGTATTCAATTTTAGTCACATACACAATATAGCTGATAACAAGCTGTGCAACACAGAAGTCAAATACATTTCATCATAAAAATAACAGAATTCTAGTCAATAATATTTAGCTGTTAAAAAAAATAAAAGAACAGTATGTCATTGTAATCCAACAAATGCAAAGAGAAAATTTCTAGTGATTCTTAGATGGGTCACAAATAGCCAGTTGGCTGAAATGACAATGACTTTTAGGATCTATTATCCTGAAGACCAGGTTGTTATGCAAATGAGGTAAAAACACACTGTTGCGAGTTAGAGCTGGCCAGGTTTGCTCAAACCATAAAAAGTGGATCTGAATTTTAAGTGCCTGGGAAATTTTTCTGTAATTACAATAGCTGTTTATCTGATCTGCTTTAAGTCTTGAGCTAAAAGCAAAGGATTACATGGTACATATTTTACCTATATATAACACTAATTTTCAGCCCCATTTTCACAGTTGACTACATATGGATTTTCAGAGTGTTGCTACCTCTGAACCACCTTTGCTTTAACTTTAGCAGAGGAAGACTCTCATGTTTTAAGAGCTCAAGTCCTGCTTCTAATGCATGGTGTTGATTCCAGTAGGGATTCCTGCTGTTTAAGACATATGGCCAGGTCTGTTAGCTCAGAGGCAGCAACAGACTCATTCTTCATGGGATGTAACCACTACAGAGAGAAAGAGAGGTCACTGTGCATAAGTATCAGTCACACACACATTAAAAATCAAGTCACTATATCAACCAATGAAGAAAATGGTGAAACATCATAGAAAAAGTGTTTTTAAAGTGTCTGGGTAGTATGAAGGTCAAACACTACAGGTATGCAGCCACACAGTAATTAGGGGAAAATCTACAAAGAGCACAAGTAGAGTTGCTTAAATAAACACACAGAATGCACTGATATTTTATTGTCTTCAAAACCCAGCAAACCTGAAGCAACAAAGAATGGGTATATTTACCACCATGGTCCATGGCACCTGCGGGATCCTGGTGTAGGTCATTGTCATGTAGATGATCAGAAAGAAGACGGTGAGAACCCAGTAAAACACAGCTACAAACATCACCCAGCCAAAGGCTGGATATAGAAAGTATTCTGTTCCAGCGATCAGGGTCCACACCAGCAGCCCCAATACCTGCAAAAGTTACAGAGAAGAAAGAAAACTGTTACACAGCTTTAGACCTCATACATTTGTTCTAGGTCAAGGAGTGACACCACTGCTGTTCCCACGAACTGTTTGACGAGCTGAGCTGGGATGCTGCACTGGCAGAATACTGATTTAACAGAGAAGAACACAGAAAACTGGTTTTACTGTGGCAGGGTGTCACAAAGGGAAGGGCATCTAATCTGTTGGTTTAGCTCAACCTTTAGTTATTTTGGAGCCATACTTGCAGTGATTTTACAGCTAGCTCCTGAAAGGATTGCTTATTATAGCTCACTCACTGATGTGCATGAAGGCAAATACTGCTGTTTTGCTGCCAGCAAAGTCTCTTTAGAAACAACAGCCTGTGAAAGACCACTGGGATCTTCAAGTTCTATCTGCCACAGCCACAGGTAACTTACTAGTTGAAGTCTAGCTCAAAATGGTCCACACCTGCTCTGCAGACTAGCAGGCACCAGAGACACAGAACAACTTCTAGACCTTACTGTAAAAGGTTGTGGTAAAATATCAACACCACTACAACATGCAAATTTAAGTGCAGCAGACTAAGTCACATTGGGAACGTCATTATATTCCACAGTTCTTGAAACATCTACCAAGTGACTTGACCCTAAGCAGTCGATGAGGACTCATACTCAAGCAAAGTCCTCAAGCAAACCAGTCTGGGGGAAAAACTTCCCTCCTTATGTGGCAATCTGTTCATCTGTTCAGATCTAAGACATGAAGAAATACGCGAACCAGAGGTTTTAACAGACTTTCTCCAGTTTTCTCCAGTACAGTTGATCTCCAGTGCATTAAAAGGAATGAGGAGCAAGTGAAACATAAGTCAAGTCATACGCCACAGGAAAAAAAAGTTGTGTGTTTTGCAAGTTGTCCAGCAGTTAGAAAAATTAACTATAATTAACTATAAAAGAAACTATAAACTATAAACCTAGCTATAAAAAGAAAGTGATGTTTTATACCTTAAAAACACACAAACACAAAAAGCTAATCCCACCCCACACACTTTATTAGACTCAGATGTGGGAACTAAAATTCCTGTATTTGCAAACAAAGCTTATCTCTTTCTGCTGTCTGGACTACGGTGAAATTGCCTAGCAGTGACAAATTGAAGGATTACAAAATTAAAGCAAACAGCAAGACATTTAACACATAACAGCCATAGCTGGACGAGCTAAAGAACCTTCTACCCCAACATTCTATTTCCAGCAGCACTTAGTACCAGATATCTGAGGAAATACATTAAAGAACAGACCATGCAACAGTAATATTTCCTTGGACTACGCTCCTCAGCTCTCAGGAATGTGCAGTGAAGGGACTTCCTGAGCCTGTGGTGATCTCTTTGTAATCAACAGACCCCCAACAGCAGATGACAGCTTTGCTACAGCTTCATTTGCACAAGAGCCAATCCTATTCCCATGCAAGCTGCTGGCCATGGTCACATTTACTTCTCTATTGCAGAACTGAACATGTATATAATGTTTAGTGATTTATCATTCATGTTTACAAGACAAAACTATACTGCTGCAGAAAAGTTTCTTGTAATTTGTCCTCCTACTACCTTGCACCTGTTTGTCTTCAGTTCATCCTCCAAATTGCCACACAAACTTAATTCAGCCATCTACTGTGTATTCACAGTAGATTCGATGCATATTATTTGTACATTCATCTACTTCTGCACCATGCATACATAAAAGCACTGCACAAATGTCTGTTTTATAGTTTGTTTGGGGTTTTTTTTCCTCTCTTAACAGAGAAAGCATATAATGGTCTGTTTAATAGCATTTTCCCCCCGTTCTTCCCCCAATCCACCAATTTATCTTTAATAGGAAGCTCTAGAACTGACTCAGACGGGGACAAAAATTCCTGGTTTTCGCAGCATACCAGGGGAGGGCAGCATTGCCTCGTAAGAGCAGTTCAAATAGCGTTAAGTGGGTACTTTAAAACACACTATTTTAAGTGCAAAGTTATCGGTTCAGCAATGCTTCCCATAGTTCATTTTAATTTTACTTCCAACAACATTTTACTAATAGTAGCAATTCAGTTAATAGCACCTCAAATTGCATGAACTACCCACAATCAGATAAAAACAACTCAATTTTAGTGTAACAAGTGTTCTAAGACTAAATAATTTTGATAGCCTGTTTAGCTAACAAAATACCATTTTCTTAGGATACAAAGTTGTTTTTCATTATGCCCATTCACTTTAATCCAAACTTAAATTTATCATCCAGAAATTATCCCAATAAACAATTGATCTTGTGCTTGACAAATAATTATTAAAGGCAGATTTATCCTAGATTTGAGTATCTCATAAAATGCCAAGAATGGACATTTTGAAGATGAGAAAAAATTAAACATCATTAAACACTCTGCTGTTGAATGTTGAGTTTTAGAACACTTCTAAATAGAGAAGCAGATTTTTTATGAAATGCACAAGACTATTAAAAATTTTACTACTAAATGCAGTAAGCTTGATAAGGATACCTCAGCTTATATAATGGATTATTACTCAAAAGAGCAAAATCTTCACAAGCAGC
Organism: Corvus cornix cornix; assembly: GCF_000738735.6. NCBI lineage: Eukaryota > Metazoa > Chordata > Aves > Passeriformes > Corvidae > Corvus > Corvus cornix. The sequence goes on from NC_046333.1 coordinate 37,715,737, forward strand.
AAATTATTAAAACTAAAAAGGAAAATTCTGAGGTTGCATGAGATGACTAATCTTACATTACCACACAGTAAAGCTAGCCAGACATTCACTAGAGCACAGTACTCATGCTGGTCTGTTTTTTCCAGTAGTATTCTAACCTGGAGCTTATCACTCCTCTTTCAAGATCATTTTAATATATAAGTGGTTGTACATCTCACATGTATTCCAAAGAATTGCTTTTAATGCCTGTTTTTAGCTCGCTTGTATCAATGGCAGAACAACTCACCCAGGCAATTGAGATGCACCACAGATGTTACAGATTTATATTCTTAACTGGTTCCTGCATTGTAACTTTGATGGGTTGCATATTAGAGCACATTTGACATTTTCAGTTAGATTCAGATACTCTTACAGCATATTACTGGAGCTGACAGGCTAAAATAATATTTCAGATTTCTTGATTAGATCTGAAAAGGTCAGATCAGCTCATGGTCAACAATTCACTCCATGTAGTTAAATGATATGGCAAATGGTTTCGCTGCGTATGTAAACATATGCAATAAATTGATTTAAAGTTCACACTGGCCGTCAGCATCTACAAAATACCTCAGGAGCCAAAGGAATACAGACATCTAGACAAGCTTTCCGTGATTAGCCTGTATTCTCAGCATGTTAAATACTGAGATTGCTCCTGCAGTGTTAAACGCCTGCCGTGTAATTTTCTGACTGTCCCTTACATGACACATTTGCTGTTCAACAGATCAGTACAAACTGGGTGACACTCCTGTGTCTGCTAGAGCTGAGAATGCCACTTCTCCTACTGGTTTGGTATCACACCTGCCCACTGGGAAAAACTGGACTATATTCAAATGTCATCTCAATGAGCATCCAGCGTACAGAATCTGGCAAGTGAGTGATAGGCAGGCAACACTGAAAGCAAAGATCAGCAATAGCTGGGGAGCGCCTGCAGTAATTCAGCGAGCACAGACAGTGCACAGCCACCTTCACTGCTTCGGGTCAGCTGAAAGACAAGGGAGAAAGCTTCACTCAGGAATTGGGAAAGGCCTGTATCTCATTATAACCAGGTAGACTACAGTGTATTAGTAATAGCTAAGTATTTGATTTTAATTTATAACCAAGTCCAAATATACCTAATTAGAATTACAGGAACATACTACTATCCTGTAAAAAATGAGCCCAAGAAAGGGGGAGGGAAAAGCATCAAGAAGGCCCAAGAAAATAATGCATGTGGTAATGGATGAGAGGGGATGCTGGGTCCTAAGACTATAAGGGCTCCACCAACTGGGTTCAGTTTTTCAAGTCAGATGGGAAATAGGGATTTCAGTGCAAGATAAAGGCAAGCAGTTTTCCATTGTTTATGGCATTCTGTGATTTCAACTCAGACATTTATTTTGTGGTCATTTGGCTGCTGCTTGATCAGGTACCTCCATTACTAAAATGCATTAATATGTCAAATGCACTAATGCATAATTCAGCAGTTGGCAGATACCATAAAAAGGAAGTAACTTGGTAGCAAAGTCCAATATTATTGAGTGTGCAGGTTTAAAATTAGATGTTTAATTGCATATTCAAACCCTTAAATAAATGCCATAACTCTTCTGCAGTGTTGAGAACTTCAAAAGTATCAGATTAGTCACTGAAAAAAGAAAAAAAGGGCTTTGTTGTTAGTACATGAGACACATCTCGTCTCGTGTCACTGGTACAAGTCAGCCGGTATAAAAGCAGGTGTGAGCTTGAATCAGTGTATCCAGTTTTGCTTTTTAAAGTAGCTTAAAAACTGCAGAGGAAAATTTGTGCTTTCAACCTGCATTTAAAAAGGCTACGATGTAACAACTCCTCTCCAGTGATGCCAGGGTTTGGCATTCTCCAGCATTTCTCCTGAGTGGTTAACGCAGCAACACAATTAAAAATGTGTATACACCCACTTCACAATAAAAGAAGTCTCACTGCAGCAGAACTGACAGGAAGAAAACCCCGAGGCTCATCTATAAAAACAGGTTCACGGGAAAAAAAAAAAAACCAAACAATTGGCACGTTTGCCTGAAGCTTCTCCTATCCTTCATCCAAGAGCTGCTTCCTGCGACCATCAGCACTGCAGGATTTATATGGAGTTGCTATTGGCACAGATGAAAATGATGGCAGATGGATACTACAAGAGTTGTGCATTTGCAGCATGAATTGCCTCCTGTATGCAAAGCCACCTAAACATGGACAGGATCCAGCAAGGAGAAAGTAAGACATCTTGCCTTTTCTTCCCAGCAAAGGAGATTTATGACCAGAAGACAGAGACACCGTTCTAAACTATTGCACATCATTATTTCATTTATAAATGACAAGTTAGGAGCTACCTCAGCAGCAGCACAAGCAGCCTATCAATGGCTCAATCTCCATCCTTTTCTCCCTTGGCTACCTATCAGGATGGTGGTGCTGGCGTGGTTTTTAAGGAGAAAAAAAAAAAAGGGAGAAAAGGAGAATTCTGCTTCTACTGTTCCTGTAAAACCTGTCCAGGACAGTCAGTCATAAGAACAGGCAGATTTAATTGTATTATTTCCAGGGGGTTTTTTTATTATTTTACAGATTTATTGTTTTATTTGCAGATTATTTACAGATACAGAATTTCTTTTACTTATTCATTTATTTCCAGCTCTGGCTCAAGAGAGTCAATGTTTTCACTGCACTTAAAAAATATCTTTAAATCAGAATTTTTGTGCTCTCATACACCATCCATGAAGTGACATACAACAATTCCGCCTTCTGCCACTAGAGCGAGCACAAACATTGCTTTTTTCCTTTAGAAAAGGGGCGCTTTGCCCAGCAGTAACATTAGGGCAATTTCCATACAATGCAACCCTTTCAAATCGAAAGGGAACGCTCAAAATAAGATATCTATCTATCTATATATAGATATATATATATACAAAAATCTTTCACAAGGGTAATTCTAAGTTAGAGTGTCTGCCCAAAGCAATTTAAAAGGGTTCACTTCCAAACTCTGGGACAATAATATAGGTTTATCCACAGACTAGTCAAAATCAGAATACTTAATGTATTTTACTAAGAAAAAATATTGTTTAAGAAAAAAATAAGGCAAAAGCCTACAATTACTGGATAAATCAGATCGATCCAGACTGAAATACAAAATGGAAAAACCTTGTTTCTGCTGCAGTCAGAAAAAAGGTGATAAACATGGTTTTAAAATGGAAAGATTCAAACTTAAAATATTTCCATTAACACTGAGAAAATATGCAAAGATGAGGAAATTCAAAAACAATTTCCAGCTACATTTTTTAGAGATATAAGAACCTTGTTTAAGTGTCTTTGAAATTTCAAGGACCACAGGAATGTACTCTGCAATAATCTAATCAATACATTGTTTTACTCTACTGCTTCTCCTTCCCAGTCTGAAACATTTTTTTTTTGACACCAAACATTACAAGGAGCTGACATCAGCCACTCACTACTGTCCCCTCCTCATTACCAAGCACACTACACATCACTTTTCCTCCACAAGCACTCTGTGGCATCAGCAGTTGGGAGCATTTGTCTTGCCAAGAGCTCCACAGTGGAGGAAAGCTTTGTGATTCACCTGGAACATCTTCCAGAGAGACACATGCACAGAAGAGAAGTTGGGCTCTAGGTACACGCAGGAAAAAACATCCTCTGCATGGTTTTGCAGGTTATACACCAAATAAAGGAAAAGACTGTGCTTTTGCTGAGATTTTTCAAGGCTTTGCCTTGCTAGAAAAAAAAAAAAAATCCACAGTGCTCGCAGAAGCATGTCAGTGGTCATAATGGACATACCAATTTTATAATTTATACAGTACAACACTTAGCATCAAACTTAAGTAGCAGCTACAGGTCTCAAGTCTCTCCCAGCTTTGAAAACACTTCTGCCTAATGAAAATCCAAAATTCAGTCTCTTCTACTTTCACAGAATTTCTAAAAATTGTCTGAATACCTGTTTAATTACTTTCAAGTGACCATTTTCAGTGCTGAATCTTCCCACAAGTCTTCAAAATGTCTGTCATGCTCTTGGCTCTGTGGCAGCACCAGTGCACACCCCTCACTACAGGTTAAATGGGCTTGAAATAGTGGCAATACCGACCATCACTTCAGAGAATCACCCCCCCAGAGTTGTTGTTTAGGATAGATTTCCTAAGAAAGAAAACTGCTGGAAGCAGCACGTGCCAAAATATGCTCCAGAAGTATGTCGTCATTAAAGATTGAACTCTCTTACCCCAGAGTTTAATCCAAATCCTATGATATGTCAGAAAACCTCCTGACCCAGGATTGAAATGGGTCAAAGCCTTCTGGCAGACACTTAATTCAATAGGGAACACACCTATTCCGGAATGAGACTTCAGACAAAGCCCTTCAAGGGCTGACAGACCTCTGCTGCCTTTCCCACAGCTCTACAAAGCAAGGAAGCCCTCCCACACCTACCCCAAACCCGCCGGAAAGAGTCCAGGAGCACTTCTGCCTAAAAAAGAGGGGACCAGACCTCCTCATGTGTGAGCCAGCGAAGAAGGGGCAGTCCTGGTGTTCAGATCGTGACGCTCATTATCCAGACCAGCCATGCAGTGAGGATGCACTGAACCGGCCATGGCGTGTGTAAATAAGGATATCAGCTTGCACTTCCAAAAGGAGTCACACCAGGAGGCAGAGCCAGCACGCAGGAGCCCAAGAAACAATAAAGTCTCACTGGGAAGAGTGGAGAGAGGGAGGCAGCTAGGGACTGGCATGCAACTGAGAAACTTATTTTTCTGAACATAACGGGCACTGCAATACTGCAGAATTGCCCAGGCATAAAGACACCAGCACCTGGGCAAAGTGCAGCAGCACACCCAATTTCATGTCTCCTTAGTAATCTATGACCTATTAAAAAGGAGTAAATCACAAAGGTACTCCTTCTCTACTGCAGTCCATGTGTGAGGAGTCTTCTGTGATATGGTGCTCTGGCTCACTGCATCTGGCATCCCAGAAAAATAACTCAGGGGTGGGAGTCAGTAAGGAAACCGTGCTGTCCATCCCAGCAGCATACTACAGGTTGCCTCACCTGAGAAATATGCATGGAATGTGTGAGACCAGGACTAACACCAGTAACACAGACCTAAAGGAAGTAGCTTAAGTTAAAAAAGCAAGAGATGTTTTCTGGAAAACACAGACATACCACATCAAAATTGTGAAATCACTACAGCAGATTTCATACAGTTTCTCAGGAAGTTCTGTTAATGGCTAGAGGCAGAGTAGTGGATATTCAGAAGGTAAACAAGAAATAAGACTTTGTTCAGGCTGTAAATTTTGTTCATGTCATCAAAAATGTTACAACGGAAGATGAGAAACTCTTAGGAAAAAAATAAAGGTAACAAAAACCTCTACCAAAGAGAACATATCACAGTGCTTTATGAATCGATGGTGTACCCACACACTGAGTATGTTCTGCTCATTCCTCGCTTCCATTTACAAAATGATTCAGTTGGATTATTCAAGGCACTGATAACAGCTCCTACAAGAAAAGAATGTTAAAGCTGGAAAAAAAGACAGGTCCAATTTTCTGTTGAAGACTGAAGGAGGATATTACAGAAGTCTGCAGAATGTCAGGTGGCATAAAGAGGGGAGCGAGGAGTAGATTAGGACTTGCAACACAAGAAGCGTCCTCCTAAATTATCACACAAAAAGATAAAAACCAAACAAAATGAAACTGTCTTTAAAAACAAAATCAAAAAGAAGAAAAAAACCCACAGTACATAACCAAATCACAGAATGCCATAGGAAACAGACACTCCGGGTCAGCCCTATCTGTATATATTATATACATACATGATAGTCAGGATGCAATCTTCAGCACTGTAAATTCCTAAATGTGCAGTTTGCCTGAAGTTAGAAAACCATAACAGAGGAAGAAAAGCTTGCAGTATGTGCTCCTTCTTACACTCTTCCCTATGTTTTCAGTATCAGCAACTATTAGAGACTGAATACTGGGCTAAACAGACCACTGCCCAGATCCATTACAACTACCATTACTAACTTCTGGTTTTAACTTGCCTTCCTTTCCTGCAGAAAACCCTGGCAACCAAGGACTGGAAGATACAAAATTGTTAATAGAATAGGATGAGATGATTACATGCCATATTAATACATCATTTTTTCCTATAGAAGAATTACAAGAAATAATCTCAAGCGACTGTGAAGAATTTGCCTTGAATTATATCATAATGAAATTTATCTTCTCAGTAGAGTGGAGGTTGATCATTAACAGGGCATTAAAATGTGTACAAAGCATAAAGATTGGTCCTTGTCCCAGGGCACTTTCCACATTAAGTGCTTTAGAGTTTGAGGGCTGCATTGAGGAGCACAGTACTGCTTACCCATGCCTGTAAATTCTAACTCAGTCTTGTGTTTTGCCTGGGGATCCACACTCACAGGGTCATTTATATAGGTTACTGTACACTATGCATATATTAACTTGGTATCACAGTGCTACCCATCATATTGTCTACCAAGAGGCAGCAGAAGACAGCCTTGTCTGTGCCTATAATGTTCTAGAGTCTGAAAGAAGTACCTTGATACAGAATACAGTGAGATGGGCAGGCAGGAGAAAGACCTGCAAGCTCAGAGCTGCGGTGGCTGACTGGGACCACACTGGTTACTGCTATCAGCAGCTCCATCAGGGCCACAGTGCAATGTAAAAATAAAGAGGGGTGGTACAAAACGCTACTGAAGACAAGCAGCCTGTCCTGAGCCGTACTCGCCTCTCTGGAAGGGCACCCCGCTGACACAGTGCAAGGCAACGACCCCACAGTGCTCAATCTCCAAAGGTCGACAAGAGCGTCTAAACACCAAGGCGAGGAGACTGCCTGGCCTCTTATCTAACAATCAGGAGGGATGCAACTGAAAGGAATGCTGCTGCCGCTCCCTTTCCTTCCACTTCAGCAAGGCCTGGCTGCGGCAGGGGTTTCTCCCACCACCTAGAATTTCCTAGAGAGAAACACCTCGATATCGTGCGGCAATGCTTGTTGATTCCAAATTCACTGCCTCCTCCCAGCCCTGTCAGGAAACCGTGAAGTGGTACTGCTACAGCAAACACTGCAGTACCATGGAGCTGGGAATTGCTCACTGGAATTCCTGCTACACTTTGCCTTCAGCAGCAGAGAAAGGAGCATATAAAGTAACAGCATATTAGAATCAAACACAAAATAATCTGCCTTTACATTTACTTTCTGAGCAGATTTTCACTTAGACATGAAGTATGAATTTTAAAGCAGACAATTACAAGGCAAAATACTCACACAGAGACACACATGGCACAGGATACATATTTCTTTGTCTCCTAGTGGCTGCTTTGGTGCAGCCGCTAGACGTGATGGTTTTTTGAGGGAAAAACTTGAAGATTCGGTACAAACACCTTCAGATTTAAAACTAGCAATTAAATTCCATATTCCATTAATTTTTTCTTTACAAAAGCTTGCTTATAAATCAAGATTGGTGAAACTAAAATGTTGAATGATTTTTTATTTCACCTTCAAATATTAATATATTTTGAAGTTCTGACTAGAAACTGTAACTGGTTTCTTTGAGAATTAACACTCAGGTTAGTCCTCTGAAAAGTCCTGTCCCCATACAGGCAGTAGAGAAGTAAAAATAAATCCTATGTGACCTGCATGAGATGAAGGGGCAATTTACTGAGCTGATTTGTGAGGAGATCTATCATTGCACTCATACAATGCCATATAATTTAATTGATTTAAATTTTGGATCTTCATACTATAAAATTATGTGTAGATTTGAGAGCTCACATTAGTCAGGAACGTCAACTACTTGATGGAAGGACTTAAAAGAGCTTGCAGTGCTTCTTTGAGGCAATTTAAACAAAAAAAAAAGGAAAACCACATTGGCAGGCTTTTTGAACTCTTGTTTTGAGACTTGAAGCTGAGATTTGGACAATGGAAGAAGTTTCCTCACATTCACCAAGAATGTCAATTGATGATGAATTTCATATCTCTTCTCAAGACAGAAAGGGCTTCCAGAGTGCAGCTGCAGTTTAACTCTGGGACAAGGTCTGCCCCCTTCCAGCTCAGGAGCTTGGGTGGAGCAGACAAAAAGCTTAACATATTCCTTTTCCTTTACACAAATGTAGTGACTGGTTCACAAACAGGAGTTTTCCTGAGAAAGACCACGGCTTCAAGCCAAGTAGTAGAGGAATATTTCTGGAGGTGAAGACCACAGTATAGCCCTTGAGTTCTGAATATTATTTCTCCTTTATAAAGCACATAAACAAAATGAATGTGCAGGCTTAACCTGCTGCATTCACTGAATACAATGTTTGTTTCTTGCTTTTGGGAAGTGCATTGTGAGGAAATGATTGTCCTTGTACAGAAGAACTAGGAAAAAAATGCAGTAATCTCCAACTGTCTGTGATCTCATTTTACTTTTTATTTTATTATCTGAACTGGAAAAGGGCAGAAGTAGATTCTGAGTTCAAAAGATACAGGGCCATTTGTGTCTGTCTGAATGTGTCTTCCCCAATGTGGCTATTTACTATTTTTTTTTAGTACTACAACTACTACTGTTTCTTAATGGAGCACGATGGCAGGAAGGATTTGTTATCTTGTTCTAATAAAATCGTATGTGAAAAGTCTTCATCAACCTTGATATTGCCTCTTCTATCTACATACAAACTTTTCCTTTGAAAGAAGTTTTGCAGCACTCTTTCCTCCTTCCTCCCATCCTCCCTGAAGGGATATAGTTCCCGAGGGTAGAATAACACCAGCTTCTCAATAAATGGCAATGATTTGTGTAAGTTACTTTTAACATTTGGTGCATGTGTGCATGTGAAATACACACATCTGCAAAAAAAAGTCATTTTGCCATCATTTGTACATTAATAAGGTGAACTATTTCAAAAAGAGAATTCCTAACAATGGTTACTTATGAATTATGACTGATTATTTATGTAGTTCACTTTGTTTAAATGGTGTCTGTGTTCCTCAAGAGAACAATGCTGTATACAGCTGCTTTATTAATAATGTCACTGGCTCTTTGTTGCTATTTTTACATCTCCATCTTCCTGTTAGGCCATGTAAATAGAGCTGCCTATAATTAGTGGGTACACAGCATTGTTTCACAAGTCTTAGCTGCTACATTAGAATAGGAAGCTTATTACTTCTTTGGGAATAACTTTTATTTTGCCCTATAGTTAAGATACAAAGTCATAAAGTGAAGATATGATGCAGTGGAAAATTCAAAGGGAGTATCTGCTATGAAAATCTATTGCTGCATTCTGCATCCATTTAAACAGGAGGAAACCTGTAACTGCTCACTCAAAAAAACCCTTTAGAATCAAAGTACCTTTAATTTCCACAGCTGAAAATCACAAAAATTGATTTTGTACAATACAGAATTTTTTCTTGCTGTGAGGCAGAATCTTCTAGCCATCAAAAGTTGAAACAGTTCCCCTTGCCTAACAAACAGAAGAGAAAATAAGATGATAAAGAGATGAGAAAAGAAGTCTGCATTCAGATCTGTTGTTGTCTGCCTATTTAGAAACTTACTGTACCTCTTGACTACTTCTATATTGAGTCCCAGGTATAATAATCCAACCCTACCTCCTTTTTAGGTAAAGATTAAGGATTTTACAAAGACTGATCCACGTGTTGTAGAAGCACCTCAATGAAAAAATCTTTTTCCTTCTCTGGCAAAATTGCTTTCTTTCCTGAATACACTTTGCATTAACAACGCAGAAGAACTGCATGCCTATAAATATTTAACACTGCATATGCTGTTCTGGAGGCATTTGTGTTCAGAGACTTCACTGTCAGAAAGGACCATTTTGGCCATGTTGCCAATGGTATAAAGATTTCAACTTACAACATGCTTTATGGAAAGAGGTGACACCTTGGCATAGACATTGCAATGATAAAATTCATCTTATCTCTAAAAAAGCTGCCATAATGTCTACTGCTCCCATTGCTGAAAAACTCCAGCCCCACTTCTCATCTGAATTTTTCTGAAGTCAGTTTCCAGTCATGTTGTTTTCCAAAATGTCCATCTGTCACCAATATATCAAAGACAACTTTGAACTAAGCCATATTCAAAACTGTTGACAAGAAACAACTGAACAAGAGATAATCACAAATACGAACACTGCGTCTGGCGACAAGCTACACTGGGTTTTCTAATTCTGCTTTATCTTTCTCTTTATTCTTTTTATGGTAGTAGTAGAGAGAATTTACTTTGAAGGAATCAAGAACAAATCCAGAATTAAGTTTTCAGTAGAGGCCTATAAAATTTGTTACCACTGTTTCACAATTAATGCTTTGCAGAGATGTTTAGGGTACTAACGCAACTTTAGGATGAAGAATTATATGCAAGTGAAAATATTAATGTCAAATGAAAAAAATTAATTGGGCAAACAAGAAAAACAACTCTACAGATCAGTCATGCTTTTACAGAACTCCTTTTTCTCAAGATCCGTAACTTTATTTTCAGGGTTCTGAAGAAAAAGGTTCACAAGCCTGAAGGACTTCCCACAGCCTGTCTGCTCTCCATAATAAATACTCAAGCAGTGCATGCAGGACAAAAGAACAAAGTAAAAAGGTCTGTGGGATACCTGACACTCGAAATTCAAACTACCAAAGTCATAAATTAAGTATATATGCCCATGTATTAGGCAGGGTATAATGTTCTCCAACTGCTTCAATGGGTCTTATGTAAACAAAGAACAGAACAATTTGTGACAAATGTCAGCTTTCTAGTGCAAGAAAAAAAGTCTCCAATCAAGGGAAAAAAACCCCACCCTCAACCGATTGGCTTATCCAGATTTAAATATGGGAGCAGAAATGATTTAATGTCCCTCAGGTGTTTGCTCTGCTTTTGTGCCAGAGGTTGCTGCCCTGCAAGGGTGACTGCAGACAAAGCTGCTCCTCAATTAGTGTACTCTAATCTCAGTGTATTCGAGGCAAACAAATCGCTGGCTTGTGGTACCACCATAGGCTAGAATGTGAACTGCAGTGAACAGCAAGGCATGGAGACCTTGTCAGCTGTCTCCATTTAAGAGTTATCAGCCTGAAACCACAACTTCTGTATTTGCCTCCTGTAATGCATAAACACAGAAATGCCAAGAGCTGCTGCTCTCACTGCGTGCACTCATGCTTCACTGTCCCCACAATACAGCTAATATATTTTGGGTTCTCAAGCATTTTTGATTCCATTTCTCCTCTAAATCTGATTTTCCAATACAGCTCCCAGATGTCAGAAAGCTACAAACTACAGGGATTACTATGGATTAGTGAATCTCACATGCGTGAAAGTGTTCAGAGCAATTACACCTCTTAGTGGAAAGGTGTTTCCCATACATTCTCCTTCTAGCTCCTCTGTCAGCATAGCATTTTCCTCTGGGAGACAAGCATGTTGTTAGACCAAAAGCTGGTACAACCCCCAAACATATCTAGCAAAGTGTGCCCATAGTCCTTGCCCAGGTTTGTCCTAAATTTCAGGGAAATCTCCTCAGCACAACATCAAACCATTGGACTGAGATAGCGCTGCTTGCTCTCCATCCCATCCAACCTCCGCTCATCCCCTGCACTACAGGAGCTGAGTGAGCAGACCAGGACACCAGCTCTGTCTGAGGGCACGGTCTCATGCACAGACTAAGCTGTGAGAAGGGAGGACAAGGCTACCACAGCATCGACCATTGGCTGATGAGAAAGGCAGATAAATGGAGGGCAGTCACCTTGTCAGACTCCACCACCGAATTTGCTACAGTTTACGAGTCAACCGCCTCTGCAGCGCTCAGGTCACAGCTCATCACGGCTGAGGTGAGGGGAACTGTGGTTGGGTCAGCTGCTGGGTCAGTGCAGGCAGCTGGCAGTACCAATCTCCAAAAATGCAGCAACTGGCTTTGTCAAAGGCTGTCTGCATCTGAGCTGCAGTTTATGAGCAGCAAGTGATGCAGCACACATGCCAAGGTTATGAGGAGGAGACCTCTAGGTAAGGTAGCAATAGCCAAGTTGCTGAGGGGGTACAGGCTGAGTGAGGGTGTGCTCTGCACTTGCTTTGGGGGGAAAAACATACTAAACATCTTTTCACACAAGCTTTTTGAATGAAAAACCTTCATATCACTATGCAAGCTTACAGCTTTCCCTTCCCACCCCAATGGTTCTTCTAAAAAACCCAAGCCTTTTCCTGTAGTGTTGTTTATATTCTACCATCCCAATATACACAACCAACTAAATTGTATTTACTTAGCTAACTTCCACACCTTTTCCCTTGTCTATTTCCTCAGATTTGGATAACAGCTTTCTTCTGCTCAATATTTTCTTCCCTAGACTGACAATAGTGCAGATACAATAAAGAGGTGTTACCAGCCTTTTGTTCAAGTGCTCTTTGTTGAGTATTTCAGCTATTTACTGCCCCCTCAGAAGTTCCTGTTTTCCCACTGAGGGGGGAAGGGAAAGCCTGTATAATGACATGGCAGCTTTTTGTTCAAAAAGTCTATGTGCAGTCAGAGATACTTAGCACATTTTCCCTGCAAAACCTGATATAACTAGTTTCAAATCAAAAAAGGAAAATTCTTTAAAAAAAAGTATATATATATATATAGTGACTAAAAAAGTAGTACTTTGCAGATACCCCTTTCTTCAAGCTATGAATTATTGCTATATCAAAATGCCCACATCCACAACACTGAAAACTCAGCCCACTATGATGAAACGTGCACAAACACACATGCACATAATGTAACCTCCTACTGCCAACAATATTGCAGGTCTTAGCACATAAAACCAAGAAACCAAAAAGGAATTAGGGCACTGAAAGACATCACAAGCTGGGAGCTTTGCTAGTTCACACGAAGGGAAAAGGAAGAACACAGCATGCATAGCAATTTGTCTTTGATACAGGAAAAGGCATATATTGTTTGATAATCCAGTGATAAGGCAGGACAGCTATGGGACAAACCCATTTGTTGTACTGAATAAACACATTTAGATTGATATTTGTGATGCTGAGCTGTTCTGACACATAGGATTTAATAGAATCACAATGTGGACGTAAAAAAAAGGACCAGCATTTCATTACAAAATAAGCTCTCTCCTGGTACTGTGGGATATTTGACTATAGGAAGCTTTAAAGAAATACATAAATTAAGACAATTCAGTTATAAAAGAGCATGTCCAAGCAATGGATCTGAACAGCTTCCCCTTTCATCATCTATCAGCTACACTGTTCAAGCCAGAGAAACTGCGCACATGAAACAGCTAGCATGACAGTGCTTTTAGGAATTTTTTGGGTAATCTTGTTACTTAAAAGTGCCTTCTATTTTCACAAAGTCAATTTTAGCACAACACAAAAGGTCAACACAAAAATGGTAAAAACAGTTAATAAGGCTCCTCCTAATCCAAATCTAATCCGACAGTAAATGCTCCACGCAGGAATATTGGAGAGGAAAGGTCTTAAGGGAGGTGATCTCTTTAATCAGACTAATCCATGGCCCTGGCAGAAGAAACCAGTGGGGAAAGTCTCTGGGCATACCCTTTTCCTTAGTGCTGAACGGAAGCAACAACAGAGCCGCCCTTACCCAATGCTAACAAGTGGGTAGGAAACGACTATCGGAAAGGAGCTGCTGGTCTTTAAGAGTCTGACAAACAATGTCAGTGCTCATTAGAGCACACAGACTTCACGGTAGGTTGGCTTTCATGTTCTTTTCATTTCATGTACAGATATGTCGGGATGACTGAAGCCAATGGGAAATTCTCAACAGGTTTTAATAGCATCAAGAACTGATTCATTATAAACTTCTCTTCATAACAATATTGTTTGCGTACATTAGATCTTAATCTGATTTTGTACCCATCAACTCCTCCTATCTGCACCAGTTCTCAGGGTCTTCTTGCTTGTGTCCATTGTCTATGTAACACATGTAATCTACAAAACCAGCAACCAACATAGTCAAAATTAAGTGTTCTTTTTAAATTCACTTCTCCACCATCTTTTTTTAACTGAGACCTAAATTGAAGAGGCATTTAGAAATGAAGGTCAGTTTTTAGAGTGAAAATTACTTCAGGCATAGTTGGCGTGGGTTGGGGTTTTTTGGGGGGTGGGGGATTTTTTGTTTGGTTTGTGTTTTTTTTTTTTTCCCCTGAGATTAGCATTCTACCATACAGCTTAATAAGAAAGTGAAAATTAGATGTAACCAAGCCTAGAGAATTCCTTCTCATTTATCATGGTGTACTCAGTTTAATTTTAACTTGAGCTGGCAAAACACTTTACAAGAGACCCCATCTCACCTTTAACACATTATCTTGACTTGCTTACTTCAGGCAAACATTTGCTAGATAGTTGTCTGTTACTGCATAAAGAGAATGTCAAGTTCTTTGTACAAGCGTCTGGTCACGTTTCATGATGGCCAAAGTCTAGGAAGAAATCCCCAGTTTGAAAAAACTGCTTGGAAACCTCATTCTCCTGGCTAAGGTTCCTACCATTTTTGCTGGGAAGTTAAACAGAGAAAATCCTTTCAATATACCGAATGGAACAATGAAATTGTACCTAGTAACATATAAGCTGTTTATCACTGTTCCACTCATGGCTTCCACTCAAGTTTCACCATTCAATTACAGTTCCATAGGTCTGTATCATATGTTCAAGTTTAGTTTTATACATCTTTACATGGATATTTCATATTTCAAACAGAAAACACACCACAAGAGGAGCCATCTCTTCAAGCAGATCATTACTTTCCTCTTGCACACTGCCTTTTAAGTCCGACCAATATAAGAATGTACTCAAAAGAGTAAAATAAGGATTGCGGTTTTTCCAAAACGAAATATATTAGTTTCCCAATGACAACTCTCTTTCTGTCAAGTATGAATTTTATTTGGCATCCAAGCTCATTCCCATGCATTAGGAGAAATAAAAAGAACACTGATTAATGTATTGATTTCTACTGTGCTGTATCTTAGTAACAGCACGGGGAAAGGGAAATATTTTCATCTTGGAGGTCAACTGGCAACCCACAATAACTGTTGTGATTGTACTGCACAGTCCAATGAACATGGCTTATGCACATAGAGAGGCTTTGAAACATCAATCAGAAATTCCAACTGAGATCTTGCTTTTCCATGCATCCTGAATCTCTTCTATTGAAGAGCTTTTCAGCCTTTTTCTAAAAATCTTTCCTTAAGGTGATCATAAGATTGTGGTAGGTCTCAAAATATCCAGCTCTGTCCAGCTTGTTTTATGCCTTTTGTTTTAAAAACATTTAAACATTAAAAACATTCTGGAAGAATGCAAGAACTAAACATGTCACAATATTCACCAACAACCTCCTAAATCACTGTATCACTACCAGTATTTCTAATACTGTTCTAAAAGACTGGTATTTTTCATAGTTTTGTCCACCTACAGCTTTATGAAACCATTAAAGATGGATGTGTGAAAATGAGCAGAGCCTGTTCTTTCAGTTGCCCAACACCTCCTCTCTTAAAACAACATTTTGCCAACTTCTTAATGTAGGAGCTGCATTTTCTATGTTGATTTTCTCTGTCAAGTCTGAAAAAGAGCAGATGAAAATCATGCAAAGCAGGCCTTCGGCAAGTTGCCCTGAGCTGCTGGACAAGAGGGCTTGAAGAAATGAGGCTGGGAGACAACAAAACCAAACTCACCACAGAATAGAGATGGAAAATTAGGACTTGGGACAGAGGCAGAGGGGTGGATGAGAGAGAGACAAACACACTGAAATACTTGCAGCTAAGTGTGCAACACTTCCAGAAACGAGTTCTTCACACATCTTAATTCTATCCTTAGTTAAGAATACATTATGGTATAGTCCGTAATTACCTGACTACACACTTTCCCCTTCTCCACACCACCACTGGCATGCAGCAACAGAAGGGAAAGCCTCCTTTAGATCTAATGCCTTCCCTTATTTTGCTTTCTGCCTGTTTACTTCTGTGGCCTGCAGACCTGCAACTTAGCTTTGCATCTGCTTGGGCTCTTTAAAAACAGTGTGTTATCTGTATTGTCCCACAAGTTGACCAATAAACTATTAAACACATCTCTGTGAGATAGAGTAGTACGGTATCCCAGTTTTAGACGGTGCACTAAAATGAAGATCAAAAGCCAATTCTCACCAAATTTCTGGAAAACTCTTTTCCAACAGAATATTGCACTGCGTTTTGCATCTTTAGAACATAGCTCTGACTTTCAGACACACCTGAGAGTAACTGTTTTTTCTGCAACTCAGACCCAAAACTGGGGATTGAGAAAACAAGGAGTAGAGTGAACACAATGAAATGTAGGGCTTACTTGCCTTGTCTAGCATTCCACAGGAACACTGCGTTGCAAGCAGAAGATAAAATCAAATTTTCCAAGGAAGCAATTAGCCAGGAGACCATCCTCTCCCTTTGAATAATCCCTTTCCTTACTCACAACATGACTTCCTCCAATGCTGTGTGCACAATATCCTAGTCATGCCTAGAAAAACTCTTCTGTGCAAGAGAGAAGTTTCTTGATAAAAATAACATGATCAAGCAGGTTTTGACTGGATTCCAGTACCTGCACACAATTCAATATCAAACCAACACTGCCAGGGTAAAACTAATTTTGACGCTTCTTAATTTCAAAGACCTTAATAACATAATAATGTTTTTTAATTGTTTATTAAGTGCCTATACACATGCAAGCTCTTTGAAACAGCACACGGGGTTACAGATAGCAATGTACCTCACAGTTTACAAATTAAACTACAACCAAATCAGTGCTGACATTTTTTGGTGTTTTTTTCCCCACTAAGGATTGAATTATAGCACCACTCTTCTCAGTATGTATCACACTTGTGTCCTGAACCTGAAAAGGACAATTGTGCATTTGTTTATGCCTTCCAACCTACAGCAGTAGTAACAGGCATCCACCATGGACTCACCTTCTCCTCACCTGATCCTTGTCAGTCTGCCCTACAGTGGCTGTCTCTGGCTGGGCACAACCAAAGCTGATGTTATCAGCTGAAGTGTAATTTTAAAGACACATTGTAGAGGTTTTCCTTTTGTTAAAAGGTTTTTTTTTAACCTGTTCCCCTGTCCCCCAGTGCTGAATTCTTGCCTGCAACACTCTATCTCCATTTTTAAGTTTCACCTACAGCTCCTCATACTTGTCTCAAAACTGTGCTGCCCCATTCAGCTATTACCTGCTATAGGAGCTGAAGCTCTTTGGAATAGCATTATTGTTGAAAGTAGAGAACATATGCTAAAATATATATTAAAGGGACTCTCTCTTGTAAACGTTATACACACATACAGGAAAAAAGATAAAGAAAAAAAAGGAAAAAAAAGGGAGCCTGTTAGCAGCTGCATAACTTCGAGGCTAAATAAATGGCTCTGTGCAGAAACAGTGTCACTTTGAATATATTTAAATTCAGGCCTGGACATAGCGGTCATATTTAAAGTGGATGGATGATACAAGCTGTTCTTATTTTCGGGTATGAAGCAGAGGTTCTTGACAGATTTCCTTTCAAGCTGTGCACATTAGGCTACCAGTTAAACACAAGAAGCAATTACCAGGGTATATGATCAGAGAAACTGCTTTTCCCACATGGCCTCTTTCCAGGGTCCTACTCTGGATGTTCCCGATTTATTTGTTCTTCCTAACTAGATTAGGATATATCCAGAGACTGACACCTTACTGATTATTACCATGCTTACTTAGTTCATCTCAGTTCTACAAAATCTGATTTAGGACATCTTAAATCAGACCAGAAACATTGTGGCTGGCCAGAACAAACTGCTCAGACAACATATCTCTAACAATACCAATTTGTTGAAACTAGTTTTGTTTTGCTCTGAAGATTTTTCTCTCAGCAAACCTGTGGTTGCATCAGTGTCATCTGCACACCCATACCTTGCAAAAAGGGTCAGTGTAAACACCCAGTATTGCGCTCTAGCTTGGCAAAAATGCAGTCACGCCCAGGACTGATCCAAGCCTGTGCAGTGAAGAGGTCTGGCAAAGCCAGGGTACAGTATTAATGAGTGTAGAACCAAGAGCTCAGCCTCTTTAAGTTTATTAACATAAGCCTAACACCAAACTTTGCTTGGACCAGACCCAGCTGCCACTGAAAGCAGTGACTTGATTCTTTCCTTACTCAGACCCTCCTTCACTGGAGTTTTAAGAGCCTTATACCTGATCTGGTCCTTTCAGAGGCAGGTGAATTAGTGCCAGCAGCTTCCATGGGAACTGGCTCAGGCCACGGGAACAGAACTACCTTGCCAAAGGCCTGATGGATGCTAAAATGTATTTGCTATTTGACCCTAGGAAAAAAAAAAAAAAGGGGCTAGGTCCTCTCTGCAAGGACACACTTACTGCGGTTTTTCTGGAATTCAAAGGGGGAAAAGTGTGGAAATACCACACAATACAATATGTACTTTATCCAAAATAAAATGAAGCTAAAACCCATATATACATATATATATATATATATATATATGTATGTATGTATGTGTGTATATGCATGTATATATATATGTATCCATATTTATATATGCATGACCATTATAAACTAAATATATGGCACTGTTATTCCCAGCAGAGAGCAGGAAAGAACAGTAGCCTGAACGAGAAGGCAATCAACAAACAAGAACAACACATCATCATTCCCTCCACACTTCCCATTCTGAAGGGTTCAGAGTCCCCAGGAGAATTTTTCTGTGGTTTTGGGAATCCAATTTTTAAGAACCTTTGAGCCACCACTGCTCCAACCCTGCCTGTTGGTGCTACACAGGCCGTTCAGAGCACAGAACAGAGCAGACACATCAACAGGCTCCCCAGGTACACAGGAGCATTCCCATCCAAAGGGCAGGGAGTAAAAGGCACCCGCTTTTGCTGGAGAAGCAGCATTTTGTTAACAAACTCAGAAACCTGGGGGCCATTAATGATTTTGCAAGAATTCTGTGTGACCCTTAGACAACTTCTTTCTGTGTTCTTTTCCCACTTGCATTCTTACTACACTGACAACAAATACACCTGTTCATCATACACTGCATGGAAAACAGGGGTTTTTAGATAGGCATACACTACTTCAAGACCCTCTAATCTGAGGTCTTAACAGTGTATAATAAATAATTTCAAACAGAAAGCAGGAATGCCAGTGCAGAAAAAGAGAATATAACACAGTGGGAGAAAAAAAGTTCCAACTGAACAACAAACCAACAACCACAAAGAAAAGGGACACAGACAAATCCAGGACCTGAATTAATTTTAGGGCAAAATGCACCATCATCAGGTATCTGGCAATACCACTGTCTTCACAAGCAACTCAGTTCCCATAGTACTATTACCCAGGGATGTGGGATTCCTGGGGCACAGCTGGAAAAAGGCAATTTTCAGGGATGCAGTCACAGTTTCTTTGCAACGATATTGTCGACCTTTGTCCTCAGACCATGATGGTTTTAGCCTCAGCATTTACCCTCATGACTCACACCCAGCCACAGCACCATGCTAAAGATAAGCACCTAGGAAGCTCTGCCTATTCCATTAGGAATAATGGGAGGACTGCACATTTCACTATCATACAGACATAGGCTGCTGAAGCCCAAAAAGATTATTTAAAATTAGGTTTGTGTGCATAAGAATTTTTGCAGGTACCAAAAAAAAAAAAAATTTCTAGAGTTTGGGAGGGGAAGGGAGAAGGATTTATATCATATTCACTATCCACCCAAGAACAAAGGTGATGTTTAAGTATGACTTTAAAGCATTTTTCTCATGAAGAGATAATGACATTTCATATATGTTCTATGCTAACTCTGACGTATTGAGAATATTTTGTATTTTTGACCTTTGGTAAAATATCTTCATTCAGTTTAAGAGGCATTTTCACCCTCCTACTGCGTCAGCCCTTCTATCATCTCTTGGAGCACGTTCAAAAGGTTCTGTTTTCTTGTGTCTCCCAAACAGTTCTCTCTCCCAAGGAAACACCCTGATCTTGTCCAGGAAACCAAAGCCCTTAAAGAAAACAGAACTTCAAATAACTATATGATCCTAAAGGAAGATGGAAATCATATAGATGTGTGTATTCACTACACTAAGAACAGTTAAGGGTTAGGAGTGGAACAACAGCACCTAAAAAAGGCAGAACTGAAACCTGACTTCAGCGAGAGTTTTGTCTGATCAAGAGCAAAGGAGAGAGCTGAGACCTTACATTGTGTGTTTTCTTATTCATGCATAGGAACATGAAGCTGCTGGATGAAGTGACTGACTAGTCACTGCAGAACTTGTATTTTTTCCATTCAGTAATTCAAAGTGAATAATTTTAAGGTTGTGCTTGTGTACATCTCCTCTAGGCAAAGCACTTGTTCAACACATCAGGAGGTAGCTCAGTGTTGTCAACTTCTTGCAAGCAGACATGCTATGACTGGAGGAAAAATCACATTATAAGAAAAAAGAAAAAAATCTCCACTGTTCCTGAAAGAAGAGAAAATCTTGCTGTTACTCAGGTGAGGAAAGGGGCTGTGTGGAACTCTCTCTATGCTTCTGAGGGCTGTTCCAAGAAACGGGAGGGCAGGAGGAAGATGGTATCTATACACAAAACTTTGAACTGCAGTCAGAGGGGGCATAAGACTAAAAGAAAAAGCGAAATGCAAGAAGAGTTTTAAGTAAAATTTTTGTCTTTTAGCTTTTCCACAGTAGACCATCCCCCCTGTATTACTTCTATTTTTCTTAACATTTATGTGATTTTATTGCTGACTTAATTCAACACTTGAATATCTGTAGATGAGTTTGATGCATCTTTCAGCAAAAAGAAAAAGATGAAAAGTCTATTGAACAAACACTTGCACACATCCAGTTGTTCTGGTTTTGACAGCCTCAATATCTTAGATCTGGCATAACTCTCAATATCTATTTAATACTGTCAGGCTCACCAGTCTACTAGACTAAAAAAATTCAACAATATTTCCTTTATGAATTAAACTTCCAAAGGTCTAACATTTGAAAAAGAATAATGAAACAGTGATCAAAATTATTTTTATTGTCCAGAAATATAAATTTGAACTGCAAATTTATGTGGTGCTAATAAAGTAAATAACTTTCTATCAGGCTTCTATTTCAAGTATATTTTATTCTGGGCATTTCAAAGAATAATGTGCATAGAACAGCATAAAGAAATGCAACTGTAATTACAATTTACTAAAATTTACACCATCACAAGACCTCACATGCAGCAGCAGCATAACAACCTTCTTTCCAAGCTATGTAAGTATTTGTTTTTGTCAAGGTCAAATAGCCATCACAAGCCTCAAAAGCACAAGTTTTACAAGAGACTGCATCTAGCAACACACTGGTGTGAAGCAACAACCTGAAGAGATCAATGTCATCCTGCTAGAAAGTAAATATTTTTATAACTACACCCATAGCAACCACAAAACTCTCCACTTCCCAAAGTGATCCATAGTGCTTGACTTGAGAAGCTGATTTAAAGCTCTGAGAAGGTATCAGTAGCCATCATTTTTCTTGGCCATAAAAGTCCCAGGAAGATAAATGTAGCTTTTCTGGGCCATCATTTTACAGAAAAGAAACACTCAAAAGATCTCTAGAAATCACTACACTTGCTCATTTTGAAACGGTAAATCCTCCAGGGGGACTGGTGGTGCTACACTGTAGGAATCAGTATCAATTATTTCATATGATGTATTTTTACTTCAGTGTCAACCCAGGCAATTGACATCTCATTTTCTCATCTAAAGACCTTCTGTAACACCACTTATATCTTCTATACTACTTTTCACCAATGGACCTCAGTGTGCCTTACAAAGATTAGCACACATACTCCATGAATGAACGAGACATTCTGAGAAGTTAGAGAGGTGCAGATAAATTAATTTGCAATAGTCAATGGCCAACTAAGGCCAGTAAATCCAAATTTCCAGAGTAAGAAGCCCCTGCACTGTCCAGCAAGCACCACTACTTCTGTATATAAATGCTTTGGATAAGCTTCCATGCACCAAAATTGCATTTTATGCCAGTTTCCAAAGACCTCCCCAAAACCCAGTGGCATTTTCTGTTTTGCTCTTTCCACTGAAATAAACTGACCCCAGTTCTTTCCAAGTGAGAGGCAGGAAACCTTGCACCTGCTCTGGTTACAGAGGCAGACGTCAAAGGCAATGGAAATCTGTCAGCACCAGGTAATTTAGCCTACACTTCAGGCTGTATTTCTGAGTTCATTCATTCTAGATGTGTGCAGTGCTAGACCAAAAGGCATTACAGAATTAAGCTGAACCAGGTTTGAGTACATAACTCTATTACTGCTGAATATGCACAGTCAGTCTCATCCCACATTTACACAGGCTCTAAAGCAGCTACAAAGGGACATATAATACCTGATCCATCATAAAACCTGTCTTTCTAAAGCTAACTCATTTTGAACAAATTTGAAACAACAGACTGAGTTAATAGCAGACCACTGCTTTGCAGCACTACAAAGAATCCCTTAGTAGGAACTGTTAAGCTGAATTTACTGTGCCATTAAACCACAGTCTCAGTGCAGATGTAGGCTGGTTACCAGCACACATGGAAATCCACACAGCAGTAAATTCGTCTTCACAGTATGCAAATTAGGGAAGTGGGAGCAAAACCTGATCAAGATCCTTCATTTAAGGGGATGGAATATTTAATTTATGTGGTAACTTTCTGCTTTTCCATTCTCTTTGGTCAAAGAATAACACAGATTTGCCCTTTGTCTACACAGAGAAGAGAGCTCCAGTTTCAGAGACAGGAGACACGGACTGAACCCCTCTTGCACATCACTGACTGACAGCAGCAAAACTAAAGTATTTATGCAGCCCCACAGTGCAAACTCTCAGAGCATGTAGCACCATTGTTTAACACCCCTAGCTCAGCTTTAACATGGACATGGGATCTGGCAAATGAGTAGCTGTACCGATAGCAGATATTACTAAAAACAGGCCTCTTCCCTGTCCATGTCACAGGTGTCCCAGAGAAGGGACACCAGAAGCAAAGCAGCTGTGCTTCAGAACTCAGTGCTTAGATTGGAAAAGATCTACCATTCTGCAAGCTCCTGATACTGAATTACATGCTGGTCTTACTGACAGGTTTGTACATCCTTAGCAGAAGGATTGTGCTATGAGCTGGGGGATCAGTACTGAGGGTCAGAAATATCCTAAAGGGTCAGTTTGTGCAAGCAAGGCACAGCAATTGGAACAAGCTGGTTTAGGGTGCACAACTCCAATACCACTGAATATGCACAGCAAATTTTGAAACAGAGATCTTGGGATCTCTAGTCATGCTCTGTTAAAGCACATTTTCTCTCAGAAAAAAAAAAAAAAGAACATACCGAACTGGTAGAAAATGTTTGACCAAAACCCAATGCCAAATATATATATATTTGATTTCAGTAACTGGGGTTCTTTCAGCTAATTCAATATCAAGGTCTTAACTGATATATTTTTTTTCAATTTCAGAGCAGAACAGCTACTCTAGCTGCTTTGAAATAAGTGGAGTTAAGAACTAGAAGTATTTCCTTAAAGGCACTACCTATCAATACTCTGCTTCTGTAGGACCTGCCCTACTGCTTTCAGCTTCATATCAGCACTGTACTCTGTTCTCCCAAATACACCATCACAAAACAGTAAAAGTTGATCTACATTAGAGACTTTCGTCAGCTCCTTCGAGTTGGCCAGAAACTGCTCATCTTCACATTTTATAATTACTCCAGGAGCTAGGAATGGCTGAGAGGAAACAAAATCCCCCCTAAAAAGCATCACCACTGCTTAGAAAGGTAAGCTGCACAACAACACCTGTCAACACAAACTAAAAAGTACACTTCCAACAAAGTAAGCAAGAGCCTGTCTGTGCCCTGTGGCCATGTAGCTCAATGTGAGTATAGCTGATCCAGTATTCACAGCCAGGATGAATATGACATTCCAGCAGGGCTTGGGAAAAGCCTTGGGCACCTTTGTAACAATCTACAGTGGGATCACTCTTCAGATAAAGTACAAGAAAAGTACATAACTCTGTTGCAATTACTAACTGAAAAGGAGTGGAAAAGAAAGCAGCTATTCTTTCAACAACTTGTTTATTCACAGATCTACCACAGCTTTGACAGTGAAGCATCTCCTGTAACAGCCAAAACAAGCCTACAATCTACTAAAGATCGACAGAATTCCCAAGGACAGTGGCACACAAGGTACCAGCTGGTAGCAGGCTCTGACTTCACAGCCTCATCACTATTTGCCTGCACAGCAATCTGGCATCTCAAAGTGCATCCTAGCTGTTCCTGCCAGAGGTCCTACATCACACATCAGCCTGAAGCTTTGCTTGGTTATTTTAACTTTGAAGTCAGCAAAACCAACAGCCATTCCACTCCTCTGGTGAAGCACAATGTTTTCAAGCCTTGAAAATGAATGTGGTCAGATAAGTCAATCCTTCAAGCTTCAGCACAACAAAAACTTCACACAGGAAACTCAGAAAGTTAGCTGGGGCAGCCAGCTCTTTTAGATCCTTAATTGTTAGTAGTGTAGATGAGTGGAATAAAACACATCCTTTTTAAGAGAATATGCTGAGTATCTGTTGCTCAACACACCGAGGACACACAGGCCTGCAGAGGGATCCCAGCGTTGTGTTCACCACCTACCACTAAGGCAAGTGACCGAATTCAGCACTGCCTGGCCCTGTGCACGTTCGTTTACACCTTATAGACTATCTGCAAAACCCAAAATCACTACCAAACCCAAACGGTGTCAGTTCACCTCCCACTCCGCACAGGTGTATCTAAGCACTAAGGGCATAAGGAAAGGTTTTTTATTGACCTAGGAAACAAAGATAAGTTGTTTAATTAACTCTCACATCGTGACTATTTGTGAGCTATGAAAGTGCAAAGCATACACAACCAATGTGCTTACAGAAGAGTCTCCAAAACTCAGTTCCCGGTCTGACAAAACTCGTCTTTCCGCTACGGGATGTGATGATACTGCAGATGCTACGGGACAGACCGCGCGTGCCCTACGCTACTTTTCCAGTTGTCGATAGTTTCCAGGCGGGAGGTTTGTGCCCCCGCCGTAGAGCCGCCCTTGCCTCCCTGGGCTCGTCCTTTCCCCGCACTTCACCTGCGGGGACGGACCCTCCGCGGCCGCACCGGGTGATGCACTGAGGGGGAACACCCCAATCCCTTACCCCAGCGGTGGCCGTGTGCCCGGCCGAGGCTCCCCCGCCCCTCCGCGCCCCCCGCCCCGAGTCACTCACGATCTCGGTCACCATGAGGAGCCCGGGCACGGTGCGCAGGAACTCCCTGTCGTAGGCGAGAGTGCTGGAGCTGGCCGACAGGTTGGCGGTGAAGGAGCTGCTGGTGGTGGTGACGGTGTGCGAGCGCGGGCGCGGCGGCTGCTCCTGAGGCGGCACGGGCGGCTCCATGGCCGGCGCGCCGGGGCTGCCGCCGGACGGCCGGCGGGAAGGCACCGCCGCTCGCCGCTTTGTGTGGCCCCGGCGCCGCGGGCAGCCCCCGCCTGGGCGCGGGGGAGGAGGAGGGTGCTCGGCGCCCGGCCCCGGGAGGGGAGGCGGGTCCGCAGCCGGGCCGCCCGCCCCGCAGACCGCCCAGCTCTCCCGACGCTGCCGCGGGGCGGAACCCGGCGCTGGTGGTGCGGGGCGTCCCGAGCACTAGGGAAGGAGGGTCAAAGCGGGCCCCCTCTGAAAACCATCTCCTGACCTCCCGGACTATTATACACTTGGGATCCCGTCTGCTTCCAGTACAGCCGAGAAGCCAAGCTGAGCCACCGTTCTCTGTGCTACAACCCCATGGGCGAGCACGGTTTGGAAGGTCCATGCGCCTGCCGTCACCGTCCCTTCAGACTGTCACCCCTGGCTCCTTGGGCAGCAAACGCTGGCAGGAGCAGTGCTGGTGGCTGTCCCCACTGGCTGCCATCGCTCGGGAGAGGAACCACCGCAAAGGGCCGCGGGCAAGGAACGAGTCTAGGAGATAACACAGCACTCTCAGAACTGGAAATGGGGGTTTTGCTGGGGTCTGCCAAATAACCAAGAGACTGAACAATACAAAATACTTTTAAAAGCCATAAAAATTACTGGAAATGTAAAGTATGAAGTCATGGTTGACCTACTACCTGACAATGTTGAACTGTTCCTTAAGCTATATTTTTTAGTACTCCAGTCTGAAAAGACATATTTTTTAAAAAGCCCGAACGTTTCTGGATCATTTAAGAGCTTCCAAAAAGGTCTTCCATCCCACAAAAACTATGGGGTTTCAACAATACGCGAGCAGGTTATAGTTATTTTCAACGTTCAGGAACTCTAATTAGCAAAGGATTTGCATGTGGCAGTTCAGTAAAAATGAAGTGTTTTCCACATGTCTGGTAGCTATTGTCCTTGAATTGTTTACTGCTGCTCTCCTACTGGATAACAAAGGCTCGATTTGTGGTATTACCTTCCAGCAAGGGATTGAAGCAGCTGGGGAGGGAGGAGGAGGAGGATGGGAGAGTTTCTCCCAGAAATACAGGAAACATGAGTTACCCAAAGGAACTGTTCTTGTGCATTACTGTGCCTCCCCTCACAGTGTGTGTCACAGTACAGGCTCCATGGGCTTCTTGGAATGTGTGTCTTGGCTCAGGCTCTGTGGAGCCTCCGTGCCCTCTAAGCTCTGATTATGAGAAGAAGTGAATTCTGATTAGGGAAAAGATATGCAATTTGGTGAAGGCTTTCAGTGTAAATGTTTTAGACACTGGTGATTTTTTTATTTAAGATGGCAGAAGAAATGTGGCAGAGTTTTGCAAGCATGAACTGCAGGTCATCAGAACACGATGCCAGCCACTCGACATGATGATAAGATATACAGATAGCATCTTTTTTTTTTTTTTTTGGTGAGGAAAAAAAGACCATTAGTAAACCACACACTCAAACCGCTTAACACAACTTCTTAACCATGAAACAAGGAATTTTACACTTTTTGACAAATAATTTTTTTGGAGACATTAACAGCATTCTGTACTTTTTGTGTTCCTGTTGTATCCCTTTCTATTAAATAAGAGTTGATATTTTGAAGGAACAGAACACACCTGTGCACTGGTCTGTTTAGAGGCCTGCTTCAACTGGCTTGCAAATAAAAAGTGCTTTATCTGATTGTTCAGCACTGCCAAGGTTCCTTCCAATGCCAGAGCTACTTTGCCATGCCCCTGCTGCTGTTTGTGAGGACCCATTGTAACAGCATCGATTTTCCCCTCTGACAGATTCCTGTCTTTTCAGTTTTCCACCTAGAAGATCAGTAAGTAAAAGTGAGGAAATGTGGGGCTAAAATTCATGCCACTAGCAAAATTAACACTAATTTCAAAGTTGTTTGAGCCATTCACATCACTTCCCTTCTGAGAGCTGATTTATTTTACACTGGATGCTTATTCTCACCATGTTTCCAGGATGTTATTCGGTGGTCACAGTGTTCATGCATAATTCTAAAACTCTTAATTTATTTTGCTCCCAAAACTCTTAAGGGTCAGTGTTGGTTTTCTGTCAACCATCAGAATAAGAGCAATAAATTCCTTTGCTTTTGGTCTGCACATCTGTTGTTTGAGCATCCCAGCTCCTGTAAGGGAAAAAGAAAAGTAAAATAAAAACACAGATAGGGAACCAATTGTTTTCTGCTTCAACTATATTAATATATTGTCAGCTTTCAATGTCTGTTCTAGAGGTCTAGTATCATGATTAATTCAACAAGAATTGGAGGGCTACACTTGTGGGCAATTTCTCTGTACACTGGCTGCCATTCTGACTTCCCTAGTTAGCATATTTTTCTCCAGCAAACCTGTTCAAAGAATGAGTTTCACTAAAAAATGAGTAAACACTCCAGAAGCTTTTCTGTATCTGATATTCCTGGAAGCAAATTTCATTCTTTAACTTGACAACATAATACTTGACATTTTGAATGTTAATTATGAGGCTCTAATTTTTTTGTTTTGCATCCTTGCACTGAGGGCTAGAACTGGAAAGCCTTCAGGGACCAGCTGAGCCTAGCTAGATTTTTTACACGTAGATAGCATCAGAAAGAAAATAATTGAATGCTTCTGCTTGAACAATCAACCTTTTATTACAGAACTACCAAGAGAGAATAAGGTGGCCCATTTTCTGTATTTTAAATTAACCTTTCAAGGGAAGGATTGGCAAGGCTTTTAAACACCAGTCAAGATTGTAACCTCTTGTTTGTCAACTACTATAAGGAAGTAAATTCTGATTAGGAAAAATATGCAATTATGTGAAGCCTTTCAATGTAAATGTTTTAGAAAAAGCAGAATAGTGGATACAAGTATTATCAGGTTTCTCAGTAAAGGGATTATTCCTGAACGTCTCAATATCTAATTAACAGATTCTTCCATTTAAGCTGTTTTTATTCTCAAATCCTGAGGTATCAACATTTTTGACATTACTGATTGAGCTCTCTAGAACTACTTTCTCAGCAACAATCTGGCCAGCTGGAAGTGCTAATTAAAGTAGACTCACAGGCCCAAGGAGTGGAGCTCACTGGAATTTCCTGAACTCTTTTTCTGGTTTTCAAATACAGCTTCCCTCCTCCTTTCCAAATCCTAGAATTTTTGAATGTCAAACTTACTCAGACTTTTTTTAGGTAAGTGAAACACATTAACATATAAAAGATGATTGAGTTTTTTCAGTGGTTATCAGCAGGTTTCAGTCCAAACAACAAACTTTCTGTATTTAAACCACCTAGAAGTGAACTAAGAAAGATAAGGGAACTTATTATGAAGAGAGCAGGAAAGGAACTGTACTTTCCGTGAAACCCAGGTCTCACACAAGGAACGGGGATTCATGTCGGATGTCCAGGACAAATATTCTCACCCTTGACATCCTACTGTGCTAATCTGAGGATGAGGTATTTTTAGTTAGCATTAAATCAAGAAATGATTGGAAATTTCCTAATGGCTTTTCAGAATTAGCAAAGTGTAGGCTTTGAGCTACAAGTGTATTCAAGTAAATAATAACATATTTTACTCTTCGGCAGCTTACAACCATATGGAAAAGCTGATTTATTTTAACCCAAACCAGAAATACTTGATTTGTACTTTGGTAGTGACATGTGCCATAGGCACATGATCAATCAAGGAAAATGTCTCTGTGATGGAATCCGTATTTTACGAAGTAAAGATGGTTTTCATGTCTGAGATACTTGGATCCTCTAATGTTGCTGCAACAGAGAGAGAATAGATGAGAGGCCCATATTATCAAAATGGCCATTATTTGGCAAATCTATAGAGGATCTATGTTTGTACGTGGGGTTACTGAACACAAGGCTTGTTTGGTTTTGCAGCTTGGGCACCCCAAAATTAATGAACATAAAATCAATACCAATTCAAACAACAGTCCAAGTAATGACAACAGCGCATGGGATTTTATCATCAGATGCTTGTTACTACCCTAATGCTGGAAAATGCAGGATTTAGCTGCTATGTTCTGTACTCCTTTTCTCACAAATATTTCTTTCTTTACATGAACTTTACTTGAATTATGCAGACAAAGTCCTAAATGTAGACACACAGTCATACACAACATACAGTTTTTACCTGCCAAAAAGCTGTCTTAGAACATATCCTGCCATACAGATAATTAACTCTGTGCTGGGAACAGTAATATACTGACTTTTAGATTTTATTTTTCAGTTTTGAAACCCATGACACTAAGTAAACTGTGTGGTGATAGAGACTGTGCTAAGAAAAGAAATCACAAAGTACATAAGCCATGTATTTTCTTTGCATTAAGCTTTCACCAGCTGTTTTATCTGCTCTGGGAATCTAAAGATCCCTCCCAGCCCTGAAACACAACTATGTCACAGATACTGTGCTGAGGAAGAATTGCTTACTTCTTCCAGAGTTGACTTGTACTTGGAACACACTGTCCCTGCACGCTGCATATATATGCTGAATGTCAGGGCAGAGAGCACATCTTTAGATTAGAAAGAGTTTGTCGTGATTAGTGTGAAGTCTATTTAAAAATCTTCTCAGAATGGGAGTTGTGGTTTTCATACTTAGGGGCCAGGGACCTCAGCTCTGTAGCGCACCTGCAAGAGCATGTCTGCATTGTATTTCCCAGGCTGTATCCCAGCTGCCCTCAGCTGTCCTGCTCTCCAGCGAGCCTGCAAGCACAGCTCCAAGCACAGCTGGTGGCTGTGCCTTCTCACACCTGCAAATCAGAGGCCACCCGAATACTCAAGAGCGGCTGGTGTCATGTTGTGTGAGGAAGGAGCTTATTCTACCCCTGAGCATGTCCAGGCAGGCTGGCCCTGAGGCACACTCATAAATACTTTCATTAGGGTCAGCAGTCCACCATAGACCTTTAAATATTATTATAGAACAAACACATGCTAGTGATTACATCCTTGAGAATATAAACATTTCCACTGAAGACACATACATTTTCTACTTGCTAAGGGTGGTGCTTGCCTAAGTGTTTATGTAAATTGCAGCAGGTAATGTTTACACAGCACCCAAGCCCAGTGCAAAACAGCTGGAGGAAAATATAACCTTCAACAATTGTCAATGCCATATTTGTTTTTAGATAATTAATGAAAGACTGTACAATCCTATCGGGATTTCATCACAGCACCATCCAAGTTTAAGGAGAGAATTCACAGCCAACTCAGTTAGGTTGCAGGCTTAAATAAAATAATAAACAGTCAGCTATGTTGGTACAATACCCTGACACAGGCCTGAGACTTAAAGTGTGCCTTATATTATCCCAAATTATGAGGAGGCGACTTGGGCTTGCTGTGTGTATATACACTGAGAGAAGACATGGCTGGCAGGTAAAAACCTAACCAAATACTACGGCTAAAAGCTGAAACTAGACAAACTCAGACTGAAAATAAATAAAGTGGTTTTGTTGCTGGGGTTTTTTGAATTTATTTTTTTAACACAGCACGATGAGCTGTTTCAAGGATTTATTAAATAAAACAGTAAACTCTCCATCATTTTAAATCTATAATTCAAAGCTATAGGTTTATTTAAGATGTACTCTTTGCCAGACTTACACTGACAAATTTTGTGGTCTTTATTATACAGAACATGACAAAAGATGACCCAAATGATTTAAGAAACCACAGAAATTAATTCCAAGTATTTCCATGAAGTGACAGTCTTGTTAACACCCTAATCACCCAGCTGTACAGTACACATGCAGTACCAGTGCCTGACACATCTCCTGGAGTGGCAGCAGAATAAAGGATCTCATGATTCTCTCTATGTCTGGACAATGAAAACTGGTAATGAAAGTGCTGTACAGGGAGAATCAATTTTATGCAGATGGGCTGCAAGGTTTAAGGGTAGAAAAATTCTCATGCAGAGAAAGTTAAAAAGCCAGTGGGTTGACTGCAGGATCTGCTGAGAAAGGTGCCAGCTGACTGGGATGAGGTGCCAGAGCGTACATGCTCTGTTGTAGGGGGCTGAAGCGCAGGAGAAGAGAACTGTGAGCCTGGCAGGGCGCTGACTTAAGTCTTGGGGAACACAACAGTGGAAGGAGAAGGCAGAGAAGTGCAGGCTGATGTTTTACTGCTCCTCAAACTGGTTGGCACAGCCTTTCTGTTAGTATGGAATAAGGACATTTGACATCTACCCTTTAAGAGAAGGAGAGGAAATGTTAGCGGAGGACCACAGTGCACCACATAGTGGCCTGAAATCTCCAAGCAGCTGAGCAATATGGTATTGGTATTTTCAATTTAGCAGTTTATCTTTGCAACTAGACAAGTGTCAAAAGACTTCTGTGTAACAAAGAGCAAAATGACCCTGATGTTTGTATTCACAGAGCAGTCTTGGCCCTGAAACAAGACAAAACCAAAGAAACAATTCTCTAGTACAAAACACAGTCAAGTTCAAGTCAAAGCAGGACAAAGATGTGCAGGCACCAGTGTTTTAGGATATATAGAATACTGCTCATGACTGTAAATCATTGGATGCTTTCATAGCATTAGCATTACAGATATGCAAAGAACTAGCATGCAAAGCTCCTGGTAACAGGAAGGTCTTGTGTCAGCACATGAAAAAACAGCTTCAGTGATGCAAGGCTCTTAGTGCATCCTCCAGTTCTAGTTTCCCAAAATCATCCTTTGCAAGAGAAACAGGAGTTTGACGAAACAGGAGAGAGAATGTTTCTGTTAGGACTGCATGTATTTACAGGGAACAGAGTGTGTTTTCTGCTGCTGGCCTAGCAAAACCTGCTGGGATTTTTAAATTAATCAGAAAGCCAAATTTAGTTAAATTTCTCAATTCACTTAGTCTTCTATGAAAATTGCAGGCTTTGGGCTGTGTGAGAACGGTGCATGGTGTGAGACTATAGAACAGTCAGGGGGTGGATGATGGGGTGCCTTTTGGAGGGATTGGGATTTCCTCAGAACAAAGGCTTATTCCATTTATTCCATGTCTTGAGAAAGCTTATCCTGTCAAGTCATTTATCACCCTGCTAACTAGCTACTGAGCATGGATAATGCTTCTTCCTTAGATCAGTGAGGGAAAAGAGAATTTCAGAAGAAAGGAAGGTTTTCATTTGGGGATTTTAGGAGACTGGGAGAAGAGCCGATAGGAGTTAGGATATCTAAGCTCTTTGAACAATGAGAAAATCATACCAGGAAGGATTTTTCTAACAGCTCATAGTGCAGCTAAAATAGTCTTTCTGCTCAGGGTATCCTAGGTATTTAAATTATGTGAATTGGCACAGCCCTTTGGCTTGCAGTACTGGATTTGGAATAAGTAGAGGATGCTCTGTGATGGATGTGGCTCTAATTACTGATATTGAGGTGAATGAAGTCCATCATATATTTGCAAATACCTGGCTTAATGCTAACTATAAGACAATTATGATGTGAGATTTGTAATTATACAGATGTTCCCATACATCCCTACAATGAAAAAGCTTTGTTTCCTATGAACTGTGAGGTTGGCTCACCTTAATGTTCAAGAAAAGTTCAGACTCCATTGGTTGTGCTGGCTGCAGTGGGGGTATTTGTAAGAGCAATCTATTCCATGCAGATTTTTCTACAAAGAGCATATCCTCAGTTAGCACATGTTCTTGGCATTTACAAGAATTTGATACCTTCTGGTAATCTTCCTCTTTGTCATGTTCACCTGGAATTGACTGATCGGTTAAAAGACTATGAAGATGAGGACAGGTAGCGTGATAGCTTAACCTTCATCTCCTCAGCACATCAGAAATCTGATTTTATATATATGTATATATATATATATATATAAATATACATACACACACAGGGACATACAAAAGCATGTCTCATAGATCCAGACAATTATTTAAAGAAAAAAAAGTGGAAAAGTGGTCACTAAATATATCAAATCTGTGATATTACAAGAGCAGTGTGATTCTCTGAATATACCAATCAAATAATTACCCACTTGCCATCCTCACAAAGATTCAGTCAGACGCCCAGGAAACAAGCTGTATCAGTGTGTGCAAATGAAGGTCACGCATTAAACTGCTGGGCTTTCTTTTGAAGTGATGCTATGATTGCTGTTTCAGTGAAGGAGGAATCAGGGAGATAATCATTTCATGATTCATTGTTCCAGCAGGCAGTGCAAGGAAAAATATTGAAGTTAGCAATGATATGTTTAAATCAGGTATTACTTTGATGAAATCTCATTTGCTCCAAGGGAGGTTGAGGTTTGATCTTAGAAAAAATTTCTTCACTGAAAGTGTGGTCACACATTGGATTAAGCTGCCCAGGGAAGTGGTAGAATCACCATCCTTGGAAGTGTTCAAAAAAACATGTGGGTATGGCACTTGGGGACATGGTTTTGTGGTGAAGATGGCAGTGCTGGGTTAACAGGTGAACTCAATGATCTTAGAGGCCTTTTCCAACCTAAATGATGCTAGGATTTCTTGCATGCAAGCATCCTTCTTGTGCTAGAATACTGTTATGGGCTGTGTGAAATCACTAGTGAAGGTCTTCTTGATGCAATTCACAAGTAAGGGAAATATGAGTAAGTGGGTTACTTCAGTTCATCAGTGTTGAAATGCAGGATTTAATGAATTATCTTCATCAATAGCAATGAACACCACTGGGATACCTCAATGTGTATTTCCAGGTATCTATCTAATCAGCAAGATAATTTATAGGTGACATCCTCCAGCCTGCAAAATACTCTCTTGTGTAAAGCAACTCCACGTAAAGGCAACCAGCAGTAAGAAAAGACCACACAGAGTGAAGGATAAAAAATGCTGGTGAAGACACCTCTACAACAAAAACAAGTCTTCCATGATGTGTTTTTATAAGAACACAGAAAGGGAGCCATGAGGATGCATGAAAACTGCCTCACTAGGAGAGGGGAATGGAGGGGTTGCATACCTCAGTCTCCCTCATCTGAGTGTAAGTCATACAGTTCAAGTCCACCTCCAAATTTGGGGAAGAGGCAGGTAGCACTTGAAGCACTGCACCCCCACATACTTGGTCTATATATATCCCTGCCTCGAAAAAAAACCCATTACTTCCCAGTTCTTCATTAATGTAAATGAAAATAATTTTTATAGGATGAGTGACAAAGAGAAGCATAGACTCTCCACGATCGCTACACAGAGAAACTACCTTTACCCTGTGTGTGTGGTAGTGAATCCCCTGACATAAGTTGTTCTAAAAAAGCCACCAATTCCTTATAATCAGTCCAGAATGCTGGACTAAAGCAGAGGCAGTAAGTCATGTTCGTTCAAAGGCAGCACAGAAGATAAAAAATTTGCTGACCCAAACCACCACCAACCCCAGACACTCTGAATCTGTATTAAACTGAAGGTCAGCTATTTCTTGAGATTTGCCTATTGTATTTCAATATATTTTACTAACCATCTCAAGCCAGGTAACTCCTCTGAAAGCAAAATAATCTTTCCAAAGCTCTGTCTAGCTACACAGAGACTTGGAAATAGGGATGCCCAAGAAAACTGCATTGAATAGAGCTAAATCATGTGTTAAGACTAATACTTCAGAACTGAAAGCAGACTTAAAAATTAAACATTTTTCCTGTTCAAAGTGTTGTCTGTGCATGCATTTCCCTTTTTAAAATGTGAATTTAACACACAGAAGCAGGTAGACAGCAAGCAGTCCCAGGGAATGATGTCACTGGTTCCTTAAGGCATGTCCAGCAGGGTCAGCAATCTGAGGAGCTGCCTTCTAACAGTCCAGTTGAAATGTTTTTATCCTGAGTCAAGCAGGCTGCCTTGAATAGTTTAGGTTCCCTGCTTATTCACCATATAACTTCTGTGACAGTGAACCACACTGTCATTTTTAGTGACGCATTCAAGGAGGACTCATGTTAAGCCTGGTTACCTGGTGCAGAGTTCCCAGTCATTATAACATAATGAGTTTTAAGTCAGTCTAGTCCAACTCATTAATTAGCACAAGGTACCTCGAGCTGTGCTTCTCAAGTGTTCCCATTCTGTTTCCTAAAATCTGTCTGTCCATGCACTCTGGGCCTAATTACTGTCCCAACATTAGAGGAACAGAGATGTTCAAACCTCCCAATATTTGCTTACCACTCCTTGGATGCTCCCCTGACCCAGCCCACACGCTGACATGACAAGTTCTATCTAAACACAGTCATTTCACACAAGTGCGTCTTCATAAGTAATGTAACCACATCCACTACTCTTCAATTTAGGATTGATTATAGTAGCAATTAAAAATAAACCCAAACAGATTCCCTTTGTGCTAGGGAAGAAATTGTGGGTACAACATGCAAGTTCTCAGATGGAAGCAACCAGGAAGATTTCTAGCCCACCTATTTTAGATGAATAAAATCACAGCTGGAGTCAGGAGTGTCCCTGGAGTATTCTTGCTCAATTATCTTCATTTAACCTCAACCTCTGGTGGCAACAGGGCAGAGCTGCTGGCAACATTATAATTATTTGGTTTTAAGATCACAAAAACCTTAATAGCCTGGGTTATGGCTACCTTGCCATTACCTAGGGCTCCCACTTGTAGCTCTGAATCAGTAATTGCAAAAGAGAAGGAAGATAATTCCCTCAGAAATTCAGGAAGACTATTTTGAGGAGCTTTGCTTTGAGGGCTTGTCTCTGACTACTTAGTGAGACCTAATCCTGCTTATTTTAGCTGTGAGAAAAATCACAAATGGATGAGGAGGTAACTAACACTTCTGATTACTTCTCACTTAAATACAATATGTGCAGCCCCAAGGAGGCTGCAGCTATTTCTCTTGCCAGCCTTTCTCCTGACCATCATCACATTTTCACGAACTCTCATGATCCCACAGTAAAGTGAGTGAAGTGCATATTTCTTCTGTATAAGTTGTCTAGAACGCATGAACAGCATATTTTTCTCATCTAGGTCTTCCATCTCTTGCTTGTAGAAACAATACATGGAATGGAAAGGGAACTTCAATAGCAATGGTTTTATCTCTATGCATTTTGATAATACCAAGTGTGCTTGTGAAATCTCTCTTCCACTTCAGCAACTGCTAAGTTCTCTGAGGAGACATTTTCCAGGTTTTAGTTTTGAAAGGAATGCTGCTGCACTAAGCTGTTACCATGATGCCATGCCTGGTACAGACTGACAGACAAAAAGGGGCTCCAATCAACTCTCAACAGCTTTGTCTTCACTCTTCCTGTATTTCAGGGCATGTTCTTGCATTACCATCTCTTGCACTGGTTAAAACTCACTTAGGCTCATTCCTTATGTTCCAACAAATGCAATACTTTGCATTCTGTTCCCTCTCTTCTCCACACATAGTACATACAAGTTAACACTTAAAACAATTTACCTGGAGGGTTTGCAGTGCAACCCCATTCCACTCTAATCTGATGGCTTTCAGAAAGCTAATTGTGCCTGCTAGCAAACACCTCTGCTGCTCTAGCCTTGCCCAGCCTTGTCAAGGCAACCACATTGTATTTTGGAAGAAAAGCCACACCTGGAAATTGTCATACCTGGAAACTGCACATTCCTCTGTCAAATGGTTTCAAGGAGCTGAATTACGAGTTTTCAAATGCATCTGTGAATAATGTATAACCATTCATAAGACGGAGATAAAATTTCTGAGGGGGAAAAAATATTTAAGTGAGTATGGTAACTACACCTAAGTGTAGGATACTACGTCTCCAGAGCAGGAATACATTAGAATCAATATAAGCAGCTTTTGTTACAAAGCTTAAGCACTGATGGGTTAAAGATCATTCCTAGCAACCAAGATCTTGGTGTGATCGCCTCCTCTATAGACTTAAAGCAGCCTGAGCAACTGCACCAGGGAACACCACTAATAAAAACTCGAGCTTCTGCTATTTTAAAACAGTCGATATATGAATAAAGATGGGAGTGGCATAAGGATTAAACCCAAGAGTATGAAAGCTTGGAAGACTTTATTCCACCTAACCTCTCTGCTGGGCATCAAACATAAGACAAGGTTAAATGCCCGTGGCAGTATGCAGATCATTTTTTTTCCATGCTGGCTAAAGCTCTGGGAGTAATGAAAGGTATTCCTTAGCTATAGTACCCTACAGCCTGAAAAAAATACAGATAAAGAAAACAGGAGGGTAAGACTAAATAAAGACAAGGGAAGACTGGCACAACTAAGTGCTACTGCAATTACCACCTAGCTTGAAGCTTGAAGAAAATTATGCTGATGACATCTACATTAAATTTAAAAAAAGCCAAGAAACAACAAAATACCCAAAGCGTCTCTGTCACATTCCATTGCAAATCTGCACACTAAGTGGGAATTAGAAAACCACAGAAATTTGGTTTAAAAATACCACTAAAAATACTTCTATAAAACCTGGGCTTGAATCCAAAGCACAAGCACAGCCAAGGCTGGCTCTGCTCAGCTATCACAGTACAGAGCAGCTTGCTTTGTGCTCACTTTGCTTTCAAGTATTTAGAGCCTCCTAAAGCATGAGTCACAATACATGTAGGTTTATCTCTTGATGCAACAATACAGGGAGTAGGTATCACAAAAAAAAGAACAGCATGTTAAAAAAAAAAAAAGCCTCCCAGTTCCTGAGCAGCTGTGATGCAAGTGCTTGTGTTTGACTTCGCATTTCAAATACTAGTATTTAAAATGATGTAGATCAGGAACCCAGCCAGTGCTTGCTAGAATATTTGGCTAGCTTTCCAGTTCTCTCCAGCCTTCAAAAAGCAAAAGAGCAAACTAAAAATCCCCAAGGCTGTACTTTCTGAGCCTACCACATGCCTGTGCTCAGCAATCATCAAACTGAAAGATACTCACCAAGTCCTCAAAAACACAAACCAGAAAAAATCTATCACACTGAGAGCTGAAGTATGTTCCTATGACAAGAACTGGGTTTATAATAAACCTAGATTTTGAGAAAGAAGGGGCAAACTAGTTCAGTTAATGTCACTATTATTTTCACCTGAACATGAAATATGCACTATTCTTTACAAATGTGGCATTTCGGAGCTTCAGGGACTGGCAGCATGGATGCGATACTGTTCCCCTAAAATAGTAGCAATGTTTTCCATTATCCCAACCTGACTTATTGCCATCCCAGGCACCGGGGACAGGCTGGAAGAAATCTATGCACTAGCTTCACAGCCAGACAGATTTAAATGCATAGATGGACATTAGCTAGTGCAAAGACAGCTGAACATTAATCCTCTTGGTGACCTTGCTAAAATCCTGTGCAGAATTCCCAGCACCTTATGAGGGTTATTTGTGCGCACAAACATTCAAAAGCAAGGTAAGTAGGGATTTACCTGTGTAGATGAGCATGTGTGAGCATGTACACATGTCCACCTTCTGATATGAAGAATTCTTCTTAAGGTTCATTACAAACCAGCACGTACAGGTGTAGCTACACAAAGACGAGAAGGAAGCTGGAACAGGCACGAAGAAAAGCTGTAGGGTGAAAGACACTAAATGCCTCTCATCCATGTGAGAAAAGGAAACATGCAGTGTAGCAACAAACAGCCACGCTAACATCAGAATGCAATGTGGATTATACTGAGCAGACTCTGGAAGCTACATCCACCTAAACAATCAGGACTGCTCACACAGCTCAGAGCAGTACTTTATTTATCATTCACTGATTCCTTAGCAGAAGTTACAGGAAGAACATACTTTTACAGTCAGTAAGTCACACTGTTTCTAGTAACTTACAGAAATAATCAACAAATTGTTCCCACTGTCCCTACAACTACCTTTCACTAAATCTAAAGCAGATACTGTAGGTAACAGGTAAATATAATAGGTAAATTCAGTTTAGACAAGGGGAACTCTGACATATACCATTATGCTAGGTGTCACCCTATTGTTCTCATCTTAAAATCTTGTCCTGCAATTGTTTTTCATAAGAGCGGGATTAGACTGACAGATCAAG
The DNA here is from genome assembly GCF_000738735.6 of Corvus cornix cornix. Classification (NCBI taxonomy): domain Eukaryota; kingdom Metazoa; phylum Chordata; class Aves; order Passeriformes; family Corvidae; genus Corvus; species Corvus cornix. Next base: position 37,755,076 of record NC_046333.1, read on the forward strand.
AGCATCTCAAAGTCCTTTCCCAAAGCAAGGATCTAAAATTGAGTTAGAACAGATTGAGAGAGAACCATGGTTCATTTAACCTGAATGCTGAACACCTCTCCTTTGCACATGTTGGGATTGAAGACACAGATGCTCTTCTCATCCATTTTTCAGAATGGAAGTGTTACCTTTTAGTGCTCACATTTCTATCAGCTCATGGCAAGTCCCAGGAGAAAAATCCATGCAGCCAGGAGACAGGCAGAAATAGTTTCACGCTTTCTAATAATATGACGTGCCATGTGTTCCAGGACATTTTATTTCAGCATTATCCAATATCACTGCTGTGAAATCTATGTAATTCATTCTCATGACTCTAGGCTTACAATGAAGTCCAGGTCGGGAGCTTTATAAAGAACCATCAGCACAGGCCATTAGACACTGACTTCTTGTCTGCCATGTTTCTTGTACAGCCTGGCTCTTATTTGCAGTCAGACAATGAGAGACACCCAGCCTGTTTGCACTGATTTAGTGAGAAAGCACCACCCCTTCAGAAGATACATAAAACAAAGGTGTCCATCCTAATTCTCTTGTGATGGTTTTTACTTTGCTGTTGACTCAGGCTAAGTAGAATTTAAGCCCTTTTGGATGGTATGCTTGAAATACTTTTGTATTTATTCTATTGGTTGATTTCATGCACTCTTACAATAAATATAATTTTGAGGTAAAAGTACCTCAAGAAATGACCTAATGGCCGAAATTCCATCTTAAAATTAGGAACAAAATGCATCCAGGCACAGATTTGCTGGGCAACCGCCTTTACTCCTCTCAGTATCCCTATGTGTAAATAATGGATTAGGACATTACTCTCATTTTATTAACTGCTCTGAGGCTTTCAGTAGACAATGCATTATTCTGTTCACCAAGAAAATCCTGTTCATTTTGCAGTATGGTTTCCCACACTAAGTAGCAGACCTTCCTTTCCCTGGTTAAACACCTGTGACACCTCCCACCCCTTTGGCTGATGTACAAACTTACAAAACCGAGCACAATGTGCTCTTGTTATTTCCCAAGGTCTTTCAACTTCAACACCCAACAGAAACAAACATTGGTGGGTACACAATACAGGAACCCCAGTGATACTGGAAGATCTCACTGCCCATATTGTCAAGGAGCTGAGGTAGTGGCTGTTGCCCTGTACTGGGAGCGTCTTATGCCTTGGGTGGAGGTAATAATATGTTGGGCATTTTATATCAATCTCCTTCCCTCAATTCCAGTGGGTCTACAACACATGCATTTGGTGCTGAACTATAACCATCTCCTAAATACAAAGAACACACTGTAAGACAGGTGCAGTCATACAGGAACCTCGGGAAATTCAGAAATGGTCAGAAGAGTTAACTCCAGAGAGGGTGGAATCAGTCACTTACCGACCAGTGCCCTCCAGTGGCTCCCACAGCAACTGAAGGAACTGAAGAGAAGAACCTGTTTTCAGAGGTCAAAGACACCACAATTGTACCACTAATGGAAAGAAAGAAAATGCTGACATCTGGATGCCAAATGGCTCTTTTTAAAATTTATGTTCTTTCATGGCAACCTCATATCTGCTATCATTACATACCACAGCCAGAAAAACCTACATTCCACCAAGTGAATAAAATATTAATTGCAAGCCTTGTGAAATGAGACAACAGAAACCAAAGCAATTCCCAAGACAAAAATGTTTATTTGTACTAACTCTTCAAACAGGTATACATTCAACATCTCTAAACAAAATCAGTACATATGACAAGGGCAAGTTGAGTAAGTATCATTAGAATGTAATGCCTTCCTTAGTAATTAAAGTTCATAAACCAAGAATTAGTTACAAATTTATGACCCTCTTACACAGGGGTTAATGTTTTCAGTAAGACTACCCCAGTACTAGGCAAAACAGAGTATTTGCAGAGTAGGCTTCTAATCCTTCAGTTTCAGTACCATGCCACAGTCTTTTAATGAGCAGTAAGTATTAGTGGGGGAAAAATACCTAGTGCCAAGTTGAGTGTTCTCCGGCGCTGAAAAGCAAATGTAAATGGTGAACCATCAATAAAAATTTTAATAAACTATTTTAGTTATTTTAGTTACTGAAACCTCACTTTTTGTCTGAAAAAACCAAGAATATCGTAACAGACTGGAGGCAAGAATTTAATAAAAACTTTTTCTCTGGATTTGCCTTAGAATAGGCTTCTCTACAAAACAAGAACAATTATGATTTGGGAGTTTCAGTGGTAAAAGAAGTATTGGAATAATAAAGAAATAATTTAAAAATATATATTAATTTACCACATTTAGCTCATATAGCCCTTTATGTATCTTACAAAATGCTACTGTCCTACATACTGCATGTAAAAAAAATTTTATATATATAATGTATATGTACACATACAAAGGAAAAGCCATCAATTTGGTATTAAAAAAACAGAACAAAAAGCGTAAGCAAACACACTGAAAGTTATGCAGTAATGAGGAGTGTATGCTCCATGTGTGCGTTAGCATAACAGTGCTTCCAACCTTAAAACATCCTCTTAAACATCTAAGCAGAGTGCTTGCTCCAAGTCAGCTCTACCAGTGATGTTCCCAACTATCACAAACATCTGATGTCATTTAATTTCTGGCGATCTCTTATATTTAGCACTAAATCAGAAGTAAGGCAAAAGAACTTTTTCTCATCCCTGAATATCTGAGGACATTCATGAGATCTTCCAAATATTAATGCAAAACAATACGGGAGCACAAAGAATGGTACTCCTGAGCTGAAGGGTCTTCCTGTCTACACAAAGCTGCCCCAATGTTTCCCTATTTCAGAGTAATCCAGGCTATGTAAGTATGATGATTATTCCCAGGCATCCTCTTTGTTTTATCAGATTTTGAACGACAACCTGAAGTTTCAGGATGGGTGTGTGCTCATGATTTCTGGTCTAAAACCACCACTGAGAACAGTGAACAAAAGTTCTGATACTGCTCAGATGTTAGGCGTGGATATTCAGAGCAGATGGGCAGTCTTGTTCTAGAAATTCTAATGCCAACCCTTGTCTCCCAGTTGGAATAATGAGTCCACTCTTAATATACCTAGCATATATTTCACAAAAAACCTCCCACACTTTAGTATACAAGAAAAGCAAAACAGATTTTTCTTATCTATCTTCTCTTGCATCAATCTTAAAAAAAATCTAAAAAGACCAAACAAACCAATCCCTGCCCACCCCTTAAACTCCATAAAATCACAGATTTTCTAAAAACAAATAAAATTAACCTCCCTGTTAAAGCAAAGGTTTCTGAAAAAAACCTAGTTGAGATATCCAGGGAATAAAAGAGATGGATGCCTTTCAGAAGCTTTCTGGGAGATTGGTTGTAAAGGATTTGATTCAGCACCCACAAAAGTTTTGTCCAGTGAAAGAGTAACTCCAGAACTGGGGAGGCTGGATCAGGACTACAGCCTGGTGGACGTGCCAGTCACTGGCAGGCACTGAAATGAATGCAGTCATCGTACTGGCACACAATCCTTCTGACGACACAAGCGTGTGTTATACCAGGGAATTCCCCTGACATTCCTTGGAGAGCTGTGTGGAGTGCAACACTTTGCAGCTAAGCTAGAAACACAGCAGAACAACTTGGAGCAGTTCCCAAGGGTATTCTTCCCCACCCAACCAACAATACCAGTGAAGAACAACCACAGGTAAAACAATAAAATGAACTGTAGGCTCCAGGGTTCAGAACCCCCAGGTCAGCATCTCTGGCTTGCTTTGGGGAATGGGATTCTAGAAGAGCCTAACACCTAGGAACAGTAAGGGAGAAATGTAGAAATACAAAAATGCAAGGATTAAAAACCAGAAGGGGAAGTAACGATCCCCCTCTAGACTATTCCCTTTAAAACAGTGTAATTAAAAACTTTAAATTCACTTAGAAATTGGTTTCAATGTAGCCTGACATTTTTAACGACTTTCAAAAATCAAAATATTCTTCACTAGAGTTCATTGATATATCCCTGTAGCCCCCTGAATAACTGCTACCATTTGTTTTGCACCAACATTGCTTAAATTAATACAGTCATAAGCATGCAAAATGTTAACAATTAATTGTGTATACAGAATAAAACAAAATTCTAACAGAAAGATTCCTAATATTTCAATGTTATAGGCTTGACTCAGTCTCTGACCAAAACCAGTGGGATTCTTCCCATAGCGTCCAGCAGATTTTGGACTAGGCTTTAATAAGAGACAAAAAAGCATTGTGTTTTATGTTGTAGGAGCAAACTCAAAGTACACTTGCGTGTGCAACTGTTGTACTGTGTATCTCAAAAGAGTTGCATTTTAGCCAGTAAAAGGACAATCACCAAGCCAACACCACATGCTGTGTCAAACCAGGCTGGGTAACAAACACCAATACCTGCTCAGAGACATTCATGTTGTTCCTGTTACCTAGGGAGCAGCTTTGAACAAAGCTTAATGATAGCTACATCCACTTGAACCCAGACATGAATTCGAAAGGCAAAAAGCTGCATTAGTACAACAGCCTGATGGAATTTACTTGTGCTCTGGATGGCTTTGAAGGCAGGATATTATCTCTCTGACAGGCCTCCCTTCATAGCAGATTTGATACACAGCCGTGAAGAGTGGAAACCTGAGGAAAGAGGGTGGGGAAAGCAAACACAGCATAAATTTATTCTGTAACATTTTCTTAAATGAAAGAAAGATAAAGGGGTGAGGAGAGGGAGGGTGGAAAAAGGAAGAGGCGGAAAAAATGATTTCTTTTTTCTATTTGTCAGGTGCAAATGCTGGGCTGAAAAGCAGGGGATAACTACAGAACCTGCATGCACTCTGAAATAGAGTAGCTCTCAGAAGCCTAGCTAGCTATAATGGAGCCTGAGACATACATTATGTATGGCACAACCATAAAGTGATCTAAAAAATAAATTAAAAACATTTTTCCTGGCTGTTCTTACAGCAGTACCCATCTGAGGTTAAAAAGGATGACTGGCACATCCATTATGCAGTACTTCTGAGCAATAATTTGATAATATAGAATATGACAGAAAGAGACCCAAGAAGACATTGAAGGTCAAGTTTTTAATAAGAATCCAAAATTAAACCTGGATTTTGAAATACAAAATTCCATATCTACTTTTTTATTCTTTCTTTTTTTTTTTTAAATTGGCCAGGTCTCCAACTACCTCCAAATTATTCAGGCTTCTCTGATAACCTGAAGGTTTGTTAAAGCCAAGATGCCTTACAGAAGTTTGTATTTGCTTTCTGTCCATCCCAGACAGTAACAGCCAGACAAGTTCCATTTTCATACAAAGCCTGGTGAATTTTAGGGGCTGATCTGTTCACCAAGTACATGCCATTTCAGCATGGCCTTCTATATTGATGAATTTTGACCAATGGAAATAAAAAAGAGCAGTCATTGGAGATGGTGAAATAGTTGATTTCTGAGTGATTCAGAATCTGGACTAGGACTTTCTCCTAAGAAAGTTGTCCCATCAGTCACTCTAAAGCTTTATCTGTAATGCACTTTTCAGTGTTCAGTATATATGAGCACCATATATGATGGCCTATACATTCCACTGTCACGTATTACATTGCAGTAACCCTGGTATCAGTACCTTGCCCTAAACTAGACTGACTTGAGTTCTGTTTCTATTTCATTGGTGGAAAAAATTATCATATAGCCACATAGCTGCTCTCTCAAATCCAATGCTTAGATTGCAAAACCCTTAGTAGGAAATCTGCAGAAAAAAAAATTACACAATGACTTCCGCATTCCTTAACAAACCTCACTTATCCCTCACTTTGTATGATGTACTGGGCTGAAGCGGGGTTAAATCTGCTGTTACCATAAAAGCTTACATGTAGGCACTAATAAAATTTGCTATGCCTGTGTGAGAAGTGGCCACAAAACAGGTAAACCTTCTGAAGCAAAAGCAAGTTTCCCACACGTTTAGATACAGTACTGGTGCTTACTTCTCAGTGAAGAAGCACCAATACTACAAACCACAACCTGATACCTAAGTCCTGCTGCTTATCTCAGAGAACATTACCGTGCACAGGTCTGCCACACTTCACATGGATAAACCTGTACCAAGGCTGGCTGCAGGCTCAGGGCCAGCAAACTCCAAATGCATCTTAGGCCTGAGCACATCAAGAGGGCAAAGTCTACAGCTGTTGAAAAGAAGTAATTTCATCACGAGTATCAATAGGCATCAACCCTGCTACCGAGGCTCTTCTGCTGAACTTTGACTTTTGCACACTTCTACGTAGCCTTGGGACTCATTTCGTAGGACCAGAATATTAAATTCTACCCTTACTAGACTCTTACCTCTTCACTTTGAAACCACGGCTGCTCCACTGTGTTTTGTTTTAAAGCAGTAGTTTTTGAAAAACACTTTGAAAGTTGCTTTCAAAAGTCTTGTTGAATGAGACCTTTTATGAAGAACTGACACTATATGTTGGCATACCAAAAATAAATTAGCAACACTGTTTTCATGTCTTTCATAAAAACACAACCCACAAACATCTATAATGCACTCGATTTGTTGTAAGATAGAACATGATACAAAACAACCCTCAAACACAGCATCCTGTTTCATTTAGGGAATCATAAACAGTGAAGAATGAAGCCAACATTTTAATTAATTTTTTCTGCAGTTAGCTTAATTACTGTACACAGATGAGACAGACTTAGGTACCTTACATCCAAAGATAATATTAAAACATTAATCATTTAATGCAGCTGATCCATTAAAACTAGACTTTAAAAATGCTTTTGAAAAAAAAAAGTAACAAGCCTTGGTCTTTTGACTGGCAGTTTTTAATTTCTGATTTTTCCTCTTTTACAAACAGGAAGAGATAAATGCATCCCTTAATCTTGTAAGGAAATAACTGTGTGTGTGGCTATACGAATCATTCATGTTCTGACTCAAATACAAGTGAACCAAGCCAGGACAATCTGCTTACTTTCATACCACAAAAAAACCAGCCCCTGACCTACAGAAGCAGATGGGAGGTTCTAGCCTACAGCAAACTGGAAGTCACATTAGGAAGGAGAACTGCAGTATCTAAGGTAGAATCCATGTGGTGGAAGCAGTCACTATATTCAGATGATTACCAAGCTCCTCTCCTTGGAGGTAAGTAATGAATTTCCTACAGTGAAATGAGATGTAGAGATTTTTCACAGTCTCTTTAGGAAGCTCTACTTTCATGCATTTTTTCTTTTTACATATTAGAACACACTTGCTGTGCTTTTCTGTAGTAGCAGAAGGCAGTAATACACTCAGCAAACAGAAGGACATTCACAAATTTCATGTAACAGTAATAGCTCTATCTACACCAATATTTTTTTGAGGTTCTGCTCACTTCTCTCTCTGATTTTAACTTTTAATCTACTGTTATTACAGTGATTTTCTTTTTGGCTATTACCTTTATGAATATATCAAAACCAAATATGCAGAAGGTGTTATGGGGATAAAAAAGCGGCATGTGGAAGTTGTTTTATCTGTTCTTACTCACTTGTCCAGCATTCCTTTCTGCTTCAAGATGCGATGCACTTCTGCAGAAGTCTGTGGTCCTTGCAGTTTCTGACCATTCAACATTTCTTTCTCTAATTCTTCAATAGACTAAGCAACAGAGGGAAAAAAAAAAGAAAGCAAAGGAGAGCTATGATAAAGTTTTCAGAAGCCTGACAACATCATCTGGATTAAAAAAAATAAAAGTTACTGAGAGTCTTTTCTTTTTCAAAAGTGACCTTGAGTGAGCATATATAATATTCTCCTATATTCTTGTTTTTAAGTATTCTTCTTAAATCTGCATCTCCCAATGTCTTATCTCTCAAGCTTTTTTTTAAATCACACTCCCCCCCCTCCATGTTTTAGCACCTTTACACTCATTCTAGCCTTGTAACACACTCAAAAAACAAGAGGAAAGAGAAGGGCACTCACTCAGCAGCATGGCTCAGATAACTCTACTATTACGCCAGCAAACGAGGAGTGGCAGTACTTGTAAGAATAGATTTCACCCAGTGAATAAGGTACCTTTCCAGTTTTAACGACTGCTTCTGCTACGCGTCGATTCCGGCCACCATAACATGTTGTGATGAGATCAGCAACGCCACAGCTCTCCAGGAAAGTGGCAGTAGAAACCTGTCCTTTGCAAAAAAATTTGGCAAAGGCGATCATCTCCATTAGGCCAAGGCGAATAACAGCAGCTTTGGTATTGTCACCATAGCAAAGGCCATCACAGAAACCAGCTCCTACTGCTACTATATTCTAATAGGAAGAGAAATGGGAAAGGAGTTAATTACTGCTTACAGATGTCCTTAAGAAATGCAAACACTTTTCTACTGAAAGACTAGGTTGTTAGTTTGGGTTATTTCAGTTTGGGGATTTTGATTTCTGTATTGGTTTTGCACGGCCTGGTTTTTGGTAGCAGAGATGGCTCCTGTGAGAAGCTCTTGGAAACTTCCACCATGTCCAGCAGAGCCAATCTCTGATGGCTCTGAAAGATGGACATGCTGCTGGCCAAAACTGGGCCAATAAGAGAGGTTGGTAACACTTCTGTGATGACATATTTAAGAAGAAAATCAAAACAAAGTCACACAGTTTTGCTTCTAATCAGAGAAGAGGAGGAGGTGAGGGAAAACAACATGGTGACACCAAGGTCAGTGAAGAAGGAGGGGCAGGAGGTGCTCCAGGTGCCAGAGCCGAGGTTCCTCTGCAGGCCATGGTGCAGCCCATGGTGAAGCAGCTGTGCCCCTGCAGCACGTGGGGATCCACGGGGGATGCAGAGATCCACCCACAGCCCGTGGGGGAGGTGCCCATGCCAGAGGAGGCTGTGACCCAGTGGGAGACCCAGTGGAGAGAGAGGGCCCTGCTTCCAGGCTGGAGCAGCCTGTCCTTGGAGGGCTGCACCCCGTGGAAAGAGAGAGCCCCGGCACAGCAGTTTTGGAAGGGCTGTGGGCCCGTGGGAGGGGCTCACGCTGCAGCAGGGGTGGTGGGGCTGCTGCTCCTGAGAGTGGACCCACGCCAGGGAAGTTCAGGAGAACTGTCCCCCGTGGGAGGGACCCACGGCCTCACAGGGGAAGGACTCCTGTCCTTGAGCAGCGGAAGAAAATCCCGGTGATGGACTGACCAAACCCCCATGCCCTGTCTCCTGTGCTGTCCGTGGGAAGGAGGGAGGAGCTGGGGGAAAAGGTGTTTTAAGGGCTTATTTTACTTCTCATTATCCTCCTCTGACTCTGTTAGTAATAAATTCACTTTTTAAGTTAAGCCTGTTTTGCCCTTTAAGTGTTCTCTCCTGGTCCTTAACTCATGAAGTGTTTGTTAATTATTTTTCTCTTTCTCTCCTCTGCCCAGCAGTGGCAGGGGAGGGTGAGTGAGTGACTCTTACGGGTGCCTGGCATTAGGCCAGTGTCAAACCACAACAATGTTTATGGAACAACCTTAAAAAAAAAAAGGCAAGTCTTACATTAGTATTTCCAAGGATAAAAGCATAGTTAAAGCTCTAACACAAGTTGCCCCTGAGGCTATGGAGCTACTCCTATTGACCATCTTTAAGAATAAACAGGTTGCACTACACACAAACAAGATTTTAGCTAGATTGAGTTATTCCTGCTCTGAGGTAGCCATGAAGTTAGACTGACATCCTATAGTCCTTTTATCCAGATTTTCTTTAAGATTAAGGCAATAGTATGTCTAAAAAACATTTATTGACTTCTGTGATGACATGCTAAGGGACCAAATTCAGCCAAGGCAGTAGTATCCAGCCCTTTAAGTATGCAGACTTTCTATAACAGTAATAGTTAATCAAGGATTCCCAGAAGGTTCATGACACAGGAAGACCTCCCTTAGCAAAAAAAATGTTTGTTTTTTTCCTTAGACCTGGTGACAGCCTTCTACAAAGAATGTGCTGTTTCTTCATGAACATTCAGCTATATGGTCCCTTCTTTGGTTAAAGAACATAGACGTTTGATGAGACACATTTGAGCGAAGTGACTACAGAAACTATTTTCTGGCTTGGGAGTCAGAGCAGAGACTAGCCACAGCTCCACTGACCCTACCAAAAAAACCCAACTAACACAACAAACCCTAACGAAACCCTCCAAAAAAAGATGGCATTCTGACATATTGATAAAGCAAACAAGGAAGTAATGAATGCTAATATCTTTCTGCATGCAACAGCAACAGTAGTGACCTCAACAGAAAGTGCAAGAGAACCAACATTATGGCAGCCAGTGTAGCACCTCATGTAGGGAAAAATACAAAATTAAAAGATTGTCCAAATCAACTTTAGCTGTTGATGAAGAAAGAACAACAATCAGAAGTTGTTAATGAAAGCAACCAGCTGATTAACAGCTGATTTGGTTTTGGGTTTTGGACTGTAAGAACCACAAATGCCAGGCAGCTGCAGAGCTGTGTGGCCAGTCATGGCTAGGTGACTGAATCAAATGAAGCCAGAGGATCAGTCACTGCTTTTTCAGCAGCTAGCTGAGGTGTAAAGGTGACCCTAAAAATTGCAGACAGATATCCCAACATCAGACCTGAAGCAGCCCAAGACAGTCATCTCATAAAGCTGGTAGTTTAAATCATCTTGGCTTAGATCTTGGCTGGGGTGATTCAGTCAAGGTACATTTTCATCAGATACCTCTTGCAGAGCATATTTGTTCATTTGATGGCAAAGCAAGAGGAAGTCAAACAGATATTTAAGAAGTTTTCCGATGGGATAACCCATTCAAATGGATTTTACATGTATGTGAAGTCTGTAAGCATTTAGCACTCAGCTAAAAACATTAACATGACTGAGCAACCATTGGGCTTTTTCCATATACTTCCTGAACACTCCCATACTAAAGCTTCTCCTTTTCTCCAGCTTTGTCTGCTTGACTTTCCACTTTGAAGCAGTCTACTTGATCATAATTTACAATACAATTTGGCCTACAGTATTTCATTGTCTACTTGTACCTTTTGCAGTGTTTGTTATTGGAGCAACAGAAATACCCCTGGCACTGCTGCACTGGGTAAGTGAGTGGGGTACAATTTACCCCCAAGATTGCAGCTATCAGTGCTTACATGGCCTCTCAAGGATGTGGCCAGGTTCATACCCCAGCTCAGTCTTGCCTTATGTCTGTGCTGCTTGTAACACCACACTGGCACAGGCGGTAAGGACACCTCTGAAGTGATAACCTTGGGTCCATGCTGCTCGGCAGTATCACATCCATCAGTATCCAAAAGCACATCCATATGTGTGCATAGCTTCACATTTAAGCATTTCCCAGGAAGCCTCATTCATCATCTGGCAAATGGCAGGTGTACTTGTAGGTGGCCTTGAGTCATTCTGCCTATAAAGCCAACTGGGCACCTTGAAACAACTATCCAAATTTGAACTTTGTTAATTTCTGTCCTCAACCCTTAGAAAAGGTCAACAGACAAATGTGAAATGTTCATCAGTCCTCAAAAGAAAAAAAAATCCTCACAAAGAAGAACATGTGTTACAGTGCGGATACTGTAACACGCATATATCAAACCAGGAGTCCCGTGGAAAGGAAATATATACGGACGGACAGACAGATTCTTGGTAGATGTTTCAGAGATGTTTATTTCTCCAGCCGCACGGCCGGAGCTCTGCTCAGGAACTGTTCCAGTCACGGGACCAAGGGTCCTTCTGCCCGCGCAGGGAACACAAACCAACCAATGGGAACGAGGCTGAGCAGGGACAGGGAAACCCCGTGCCTGTGCCCTCAGGGCCCCTCTCCCAGGGCTACACGGCAGGGGAGAGGAGACCCCAACAAACATGCCAAGCACATTTTGTTCCAACAGCCAGGTTACAGTAGAAAGCTGTTCCTCCTCGGTACCACCAAATTTTGTGAAGTCACTGCCACTGTCTATTCAGCCAGTCTCCAAACTGACACAAGACTGCATTTTCATGGCACTGATTTCTGCACTTCACTGTATCTCCACCAGCCCATTGTCACAAATCTAAATACAGTGAATGAAGTGGATATTCTGTACATATCCATATATATATCCGTATATAAATAGCAATCAAGCACATGTTCTCTTATGATCATCCAGCTGCACTACTTATTATTACAGTCTGAACTCAAATAGGCTTCCAAAAACAAATTTCAAACCTGTAATTATCACTGTAAGGGAAAGCTGTGCTCAGAGCATTCTTTGTTACCCTTCTGTATTTTTTCCCAACCTTTAGGCAACCACCCACACAGAAAATCTTCCCTGTTTAGAAAGGCTTGCAGAAATAAAAAGTGAGGTAGAGTACAGGCTTTTAACATTTAGGCCATTATGCCAGTCATACCGGGAAAGTCTCCTTTTCCTAAGCTGCTATTTGCAGAAAAATGCAGAAACTAGGAGAATATACTGTTTTCCATAGTGTATTGTTTCTCATCCTTTAAATATCTCATCCTTTAAATACCAATACAGGAATTGCTTTTACTATATCCACATTCAAAAAGACAGTCTGGAGTGACATGTTTGCCTGTTTACCCTTGTCCTCCTTGCTGTAGTTTGCAGTGCTGCTACTGACATTTTGAATTGGCACTGCTACAGAAAGAGAGTAGAGCCTCTCTTTTTTGCCTGTGTCTCCACACAACATGACACTGTCACCTTCTGAAACTGGAATTTCCTCCTTCCAGGAAGTTAAAAAATGCTAATTTTTACTATTTTTTTATGAAGTAACTTTCCAAGTTTAACAAACTGTCAGCTGACTGAAGCTACACATTAGATTTTACCCTAAAAAAACCATATGAAAAGTGTTGGCTTCCAAAGGAGGCCAGAGGTTGGGCAACCCAGTGTGCCACGACCTTCCCAGAAAGAGTGTCCTGCAAGGAACAACTCTTCCAGGAGGGGTGGCGGCTCCCCTGGGCAACAAGTGATTTTAGCAAGTGTAGCAATTTCTCTGCTACAAGTGATTCCAGCTCCTGAGATTCAGCCCTTTGTGAAACCACCCAAGGCGAACTCGGGAATAGAGAGACAGGAGCCTTGTATAGCAGTTCCCCAGAGGTAGCCTTCATTGTCCAGCAATCCCTGTGAAGGGGTGGCCAGGGACAAGGCTCCCTGCATCAGGGCTAGGGGGCAGAGGTTATATGGGGTAGGCAGGGGGTGGGGTAGAAACCAACTAGCCAACGGGTATTACCATATATAAACAAGGCATGCTGGGGGTGGTTCACTTTCTCGACAAGACCCAGAGGAAGGTTGCTTATCTCTGGGGAAGATCGTCTTGCCCTCAGGCCTCTCTTCTCCAAGGGAGAGCAGAGGGCTCCTGTGCCAAGGGCTCCCAGCCCTCCACAGAAAAGATGTTTACTTTTCAAATTTTTATTACAAATACTATCAGACTAATGATAAAAAAGTAAAGTTCTTGTTGATACCCTTAGCAAACAATTCTAATAGAAAGTAGGTACAGCTTCTAAGAAAAAACACTATTCACATCTGAGTTTTGCATTCTGCTTTGCACTATGGCAATAAAATCTGATCCATATCCATAGGTTTAATTTTAGCTTCTTTATTTTCTTTCAGAGCCAGACATGTTCCCAATGCATTAATAAAATTTTGCAATCTTTGAGTTTAAAACAGCTCAGGACATTATTTACATGCTGCCAGCACAAGATTTAGGATTATTAGAAAGGGTTTTAAGTGTAAAATTACTTTTAAAGATACGATTTTATTAATATTTTCTTTTAGATTTAGGCGGAGTTGTATGTTTAAAGACATCACATATACTAGAATGACAGATCTATGCCATTTCTATATAAAAATATATATATATAAAAAAAATATATATAATAAAACTATACCAGTTTTGCCTTTTAATTATGCAAGAAATCCACAGTATTTTTAAACCAATTAATCTATCCTTATTTAACTTTCTGGTTAGACCTTATACCACGCATTTTTTAGAAATCTCAACTCAATTAACAAAATATACTGCAATCCAAACCAAATGACTAGAGCACACAGAATATAAACATCTTTTTAGTAATACAACTAGACAGTTCAGTCTGCAGGATGCATGATGAATAATGTAGCAGAAGAGAGTAATAAAGCAAGGTTAGGAAAAAACCCCAGAAGTTTCACCTTAGTATCTTTCCAGGTCAAGAACAATACTCTATTTAAATTCTACTGCACTTCCAAAGAAATATTGGTATCTTGCCTGACGTAGACCTTTACAGTGGAATTTTGAGTGTTTGCTGGCTACCTGCCCAGTTTGACGGGCATGCTCATCTCTTCACAAGATTTGTCTGAATAAAAATTTCCTGGGACAGAATTCCTCTATCAGACAAGAATTTAAGCTAGTCAGAAAATATCCTGCTGAGCAGATTTCAAAGAAAAATAAATCTCCAAAATTTTTTGACTAATTTCATGGGTCTATACACAGGGACTTCTGGTAACCTCCCACATCACCAGAGCATTTTAAAGCAATGGCAGTGGAGACAAATTACAAGCTCCACAATCTCAATAAATTGCTATATATACAGTAACTCCAAAGCGTGTTGCATAAAAACACCTAATCCCATCAGTGCACAGACCCACAACCTCCTCCTTCTCAGGCCTTCCAGTATGACAGCTGTCAGGATGAAATTAAGGAAATTAATATGCCAAAAAATATGCTATTATAGCTATCCATCTACTTTTACTAAGCAGGAATCAGAATTCCTTAGCTTGAGACATCATTGCTTAATGTGGTAGCTTTGCAAGCCAATTAATTTAGTTTACACAAAATTTCAACAGCAAAACCAAAGGCAGACAAAATAATTATCCAAACCACAAAAAATAAGTAAGTAAGCCAAATTAATTATTAAACCACTACACCCATCAAAATGATTGTGGGCAGGTATCAGATAATGTGAACTACGGTACTGTTTGCTAGGGTGCAAACAACTAATGCCTCCCCTTCACAAATGGCTTGTAAATTAACCTGAAAAAATAGCCATTAAACAATGTTTAAGTTAGCCTTTGCTTCCTGTCAGCATCAATTTTGTTATGAAAAAAATGTTGGATGAGTAACTGTCCAAAATAACTTCTTCCCTATTCAGGTCATTTCTGTACGTGGTTATTCACACAAACCTTATGTAGTACATGTCCACAAAATATAAAACAAGTGCTCACATTTCTTAAGTCAGTGAAGAGGGGGATAGTTTTGTCAACAGACATAAAGCATTAATGCCAAATTCTTTCTCCCTTTCTTTTGGTGAACACAGTTGCAAAAACAAAAAAGGGAACTGAAATAGATCTAGAAATGTATCAGCCACTTAGATGAAATCAATACTTGCTTCATGACTGTGTGGAAGTTAAGTGGAAGATGTAGAAAGATGTAGAAAGAGAACCTGGCAGATGGTGAGACACAGATCTAAAAGCCAGCTCTCAGAAAATGCTGCTCCCTCATTTCCCATCTGATTCTTCAGGAAATGTTATATGGCAGTTTTATATATTATATAAAATACAGTGAACTTATTTTTTTTAATGGAAATAACCTCTTTTTTTTCTACAAGGATCACTATTTCATCTGTGTACCACCTGCAGCCTGTTAATCTTACCTTCAAAGCACCACACAGCTCAACTGTATCTGCATCATCAACTACAGTTATTCGGAAGTTTGGAGTCTGCAGGAGTTCTTTGAAGAGAAGGCCATTTTCCAAGATTCTGCAGCCTGTTGAGAAAGAGAAAGAGAAGCTAAAAAAATGAATAATTTATTTGTATGTTATTTAGCCTTTCCTGTGCAAGCCAAAACGCCTAAAAGCCGAGATAAGGTTGTTCTATCTCAATCCTAAACATATCTGTTCTAAGGGACCAATCACATGTCGACATTGCATTAAAAGCTCTGCACTGAATTACTCAGGACTTTTTCATAATTTATTGTCTGCTCAGCAACAGGTTCTAAATAACAATTCCATGAATTCTCTATATACTCTCCATTTTCTGATCATTCCCTTTAAAAAGAACAGCTAATAATATAATAACAGAGATGAATTAAGAATATGGCAGGAGCAATTCTAGTAATTATTTCGAAGTCTGCATTCCAGAAAAATACCTACTGATAAAGGTATGTCAAAGCTGTTTTATTAATCAAGCATGCTGCCCCTGACAATTGTTTCTAAACACTAACATGTTGTTCAACCATTCAAAATTAAGTTCAATGCAAAAGCTGTGAATGAGATGTTACAAAGCTAGCAGTGCACAAAACTGTAAAAATTAACACTGAAAAAACCCATAACACAAACTCTGTGCTATAAAGTATGAGTACCTGTATGCATATACACACACACATGCCTTTCTAGAAACTGTAAAATCCAAGACTAGGCACATCTTCACGCTGCAAAGGTGTGCAGAGATCAACACAGTACCAAAACATTTTCTAGCTTTTGTGGGAACGAAATATTTTGAGAAATAAAAACAAGATACCTTGAAAAAACCACCAAAAAAGTCAAACCAAAACAAACATGCATGAAGGTACCATCTTTGACCATAGCACCTGAGCTGGAATACAGAATTTATAACTGTTTATCCATATAAAGCCATTCAGACCCAAGAAAAATCTTACACACAGTAATAAAATGAAGCAGTTTGTTATATGAAGGGTGATAAAAAGCATGCTTGTATTTCACATGCTAAGGTTATAACCCTAGTAAGAATAGGTAAAATTGTGCTCTTGTCTCTCCCTCTATTCCCAGTATTGTCCTAGTATTTTTGGAAGTGTAAACATTCTAGGAAATTCAACCAACAGCTTCTGGTAACAGTCAGCTAATGTCGAAAACAGTGAAATTTGAGCTATTTGGTGTGCACCTGTGAGGACAGGAGCATGTGTTAAATATTCTTACAACTTGGAACAGTACCTATTGTGGTTTCACAGAATTTCTCTGCTGCCACCTCACTGGCAATGTTAGCTCCCATCAGCACACTGATGTCTATTCCCATCTTCTCTCGAATAATGTCAGAGATCAGTTTGAGTCCCTCCGGGCCTTCATCTATTCCCTGCAGCCAACATTAAATGGAATTACTAAAAAGTCATTCATTAGGCACAGTAGAGATGCAAGCAGAACACAATTAGTCTTGTCCACAGATGAGAAGTGAAACAAGCACTATTCAGACAGAGACTAAAGATGACAGATGTACTACCATGGATACTTGTCCTATTTTGACCTCTCCAAGATTTCTTAGAATCATAAGAGGTAGCACCTTAAGATTTAGGACTAAACTCTAGATGATGAAAACAGTTGTTATTCCATCCTCAAAGACCTGATTCTAAGAAGTGCTGAGCATTCTGCTTTGTTAGTTCAAAAATCAGGTGCTTATAATCAGTGTATCCTTAATCAGTGAAGCATAACCAATCCATCAGTTGTGAACTAAACCTGAGCTTGGATTTGAAATTGCACTAAAACTCACAAAATGGCATCTGAATAATTTGCTTTGTGAAGAGATATCTGAACTGAAATATCAGAGTCAGATTCCCCAGTGTATAACACCAACAACAGCTTACTAGTAGAAATACAAACAGAACAGCCATTCACAGATAAGTAGAAAGCTGGACAACTGAGAATAATTTAACTTCTAAGGATATTTTAAATCTGTATTTATAATGCGCTCTTTACAAAATGTGAAAAAGGGGCAGAAATAGGGCCTTAGAAAAGATCACCCCACATACTGATGCTGCAGACAAGAAGAGTCTGGTACCCTGAATTGCCTGAACTAGAACTGCAAATGAGACCACTTACTTCCCATAAAACCCTTTCCTCCCAGCCTGCTAAATGCAGAATTCTTTTGAGCTTTTATTACGGGGGTAATGGCAGACCAGCTATTGAAATAGTCATTCTTTCCCACAGTATATCGCTCTTTTTTAATGTTGAGGATTTGATACTTTTGGGAATTGGTAATTTTGAATTATGATTTATAGGCAAAAAGTGAGTTCCTCTATTACTTCCAGATATACATATACATACACACTTGTATGCTGCCAGTAGTGACATTTCAGGCAGGCAGTAATTTGCGCTTCCACAGGTTAAAGGCGCTGCTCCTTAAATAACATGGTGCAATCAAGAGACATGCAGAAATGCCGGTATAAAACCTGCCAACTAAACTAGTGCTTGCATTTCTGCATTATTTTTCAATTGGTATCGCACAGCTCTGCTTTCTCATCTTTAATGAGCCATACAGAACCAACCTGAAAGCAAGCACACAATACATGTTGTATTTTTCCCTCATAGTGTCAAAAATGTCCCCACAAAATAACTGTAAGGCCCCTCTTCCTAAGCAGGCAAATAATAAACCGAAAAGCACGCACACGTTGGGAACAACTCCAAAAATGTGAATACCTGCACAATAATTATTCATGCAAGTGAAAGGAGACCAGAAAGGCTTAGGTGCCAGATTCTGCTCCACTGTGAAACAGATGCAACTCCTGACACAAGTCACACAGAGCTGTACCTGCTTCTTGTAGAGTTAAATCCAATACTGAATGACAGAATAAAAACCAAACACCCCTTCCTCCCTGCAAAACCAAGACTACAGCATCGGCATTTTCACTGGGCAGCAATGGTCTGCAGGCAATGCAAGTCCAATTCTGTGACCTTATCGCTTGCAGCCTAACATGCCTGTCAGAGCAATCCCTGGGGCCTGTAATAGGGAAATGAAAATGAGACTGATGTAGAGGTTGCCTGAAGAGTATTTTGAATGACTTTCAGCTACCCTGCTTCCTGTGCTCACTGCTGTACTGCACTCTAAGTTTTATATGATTCTTCCCCCCACAGCCACACAGTCACTTGTTAGGTTTTCATAGGCACAGAGCTAATGTAAAGCAACACAGATGCAAATGTTTCAATGGAAATGCATATTAACCAGCATACAAATGCCTTTATTTCCCAAAAACTCAGTTTTATTGTCAGACCTTAGGCTCTGCTTGAAGATTAGACTGTCAGAAACAAAAAAAAACCAAGAAAAAAGACTAAAATATGACACACTGCTAACTTGACAAGTAATTTAGAAAGCACAGGAACTAAATGTCCCACGAATTATATTTTTCAGAGCAGAACTGCACTTTAACCATCAAAGTTAACACAAACCACTTTAACAGCATTAGCATTGAGCATGAGACCCAAAAACTATGACACTGATGAAAACAGCATGCCTAAAGAATATGCAAAAGTAGAGGAAAGAATGCATTCCTGCCTCTACTACTTAAGTTTCATTGTTGTGTTAAATCTCTACCCTTTCTTCTCAAATGGTACTTTTAATGATGCACAGCTATGCCTTTTCATAAAAACTGACATGTACTTTGCATTCTCCCGCAAAATATTAAGGGGCCTCACAGCATTTCATTGGAATGGCTGCCTATGGATGCAGTGTTGCAATGTGACAGTGGGAAGCTGCATAGTAACCAACTCTGCACTGCATGGCAAATGCCACAATTTCACTTTCACCACTACACTAAACACGGCCTTTTGTTTTGCTAGGGTTTTTGTTTGTTTGGAGTTCAGCTTTTTTTTTTTTAAAGGTAAGTATTTAATTCCCCTCTCCCCCCCCCCTTTTTTTTTTTTTTTGTTAAATATAGCCATTAATCAACACTCCATTAGAGCACAGGTAATTAGTACCCAGAACAGTGATTCCAAGGGAATACAGGCCCAGGACCCTGACTTCACATATGCTGACATAAATCCTCATTCAGTCCACCAGTTTCATTAGTTATTCCTGTCACTAAGAGAATATAAATCACATTTAGCAAATTAAAGGAGAATAAAGTTTATCTTGAGCACTTTTAACAGTGCCTTATTTTACCCTTCTACAACATGAGGAGTTTTTCTACAAATTGCAGCAAGAACATTTTGGAAGCATTACTTTTTCATACATCTCAGCAATACACCAGGTCAGCACTGACAAAACAATAGATTTGATGGGTTTTGTTAGCCAAACTAAAGAGACATGCTTGCAGTAAGCAGTGATACGGTTTTTTTGTTCTTTTTTGAGCACAGTTCCATAAATGTATCATTTTCCAGAAATGACAGGAAACAAAGGAATATGTGCTGAGAAAATGGCCTACAAAGCAACAACAAACCAGAATCTTCCAAACCTTATGGGAATAGCTCATTATTGCCAGCTAAACATACAGAGGAAAAAAGCCCACCCACCCAAAAACAATCCCAAGAATAAACTAATCCACAATTTTAAATTTTCCTGCCAGCAAAATTACAAACACTCCAATGAAATGCCTCCTGCACTTCTGCCCTCTCCTATTTCCTATGCTCAAACTGTCCTGGCAATGCTGAACAGACTCTCTTGCAACATAGTATTTGACATGAACAAGAACACTATCCTCTCAGTCACATGAAATTCTCTCAGCAGTTCTTGAAACTATCAACTCAGCATGTGGGATGTGCATTAACAATCAAAGCATTATGCTTGTGCTCTGTTCTTCATCTAATGATGCTTTTGGAAACAACAAATAAAAGACTGGAAAGTTTAGTGGTGCAAAACATATTGACTCCCTCTTTCTTTCTGAAAGTCTTGTGAAGAGCCCCATTTTCCTCTTCCTGCAAGCACTGCACAACAATCCACTAATGACCGAGACAAATTCTAATTTTACACCTAGAAAGGTTTAATGGACCAATCAAGTGAATAATGCACGGAGACTTTTCATATCAAAATATCAAGTCACCTTGTCTTAGAAGATTCCACGACACATTCTCGGTTATTAGCGCACAGTGTTTATTATACCTTTATGAGAGTTATGCCGAGCGCTTTCCTGGGTACTCGTCCTGTGATTTCATCGCAGACTTTATGAATGAACTGATGAGGAATAACAAAAACCAGCAAGTCTGCATCCTGTACCGCTTCCTTAAGGTTTGGGATAGCAACCTGTGTAGTTATGGGAAAGAAAGGCTGCATAACTTTTCAAAATTAACACTACACACAAGTGTTATCTGATAAAGTAAAAGCAGAATCACAGAATCAATCTGAATCTGAGATCATTGAGTCCAACCTGTGACCGAACACCACCCGGTCCACTAGACCATGGCACTGAGTGCCATATCCAGTCTTTCCTTAAACACCTCCAGGGATGGTGACTCCACCACTTCCCTGGGCACCCCATTCTAATGTTTAGCCACTCTTTCTGCGAAGAAATTCCTCCTAATGTCCAACCTGAACCTCCCCAGTTTGATCTTGAACACCAGTAGTTTGGTTTTATGCTGAATGCTACAAACATAGTTTCATCAGTTTCATCACTGAAAAGAAACAGTAGCATAAACTTCCTAGACCAACAGCTCCAATCCAAAGTTGAGGCCAATTTTATTTTTGATGGGTATAGGCAAAGCTATTAATCTTGCTCTTGTTTTCACATTTGCTTTCTTATACAGAAATTGAAGTAACATAAAGACAACAGCAAGACCAAAAAAGAAAGAGTGCATTGGATTTACTTAACTACATAATTACATAATTTTACTTGTTTGAATCTCTGATGTCATCAGTAGAATAGCATAGTCTGAAATATTACAAACCCTAGAGGTGTTAACAAAACAAATTTCTAGCTCCATTTACAGCACAAGCAATGTTCCCTCTACTCCATAACTATAATTTAGCTTCTGAGCCTTACCACATTATCTGGCAGCTTGTATCCAGGGAGATACTTTACATTTTCATGTTCATGATTTATGATATCTGTCAGTTTTCTCCCATTAATATTCTCCTCGAAGACCCACATCTTCACTGTGGAAGCAAACTTCTGCAATTTTTTTACATTATTACCTATTATTTTGGCAACTGCAGAACCCCTGCACAAAAGAAAACAAAAATAGTCTTAAAAAATTATGGTTTTGCTGTACAAAAAAAGAGATTGTCTTTAAAACAATTACAAATTCACAGATTATCTGATCTGTTACCATACAGCATTTTGATATAGTAAAATAAGTGGAAAAATACACTAGTCATTCACACCTGCTGCTTTCTCTCAACTACAGCTAGAGTAGTTTGGACTGAAGCATTTACTGAAACGTCCTTATTTATTTTGTTTTCTTATTGGCTATCCACTGAGAGTTTAGGTTCCTGTATTTCCCCAAATCAAATCGTATCTTCAAAGCTGAGGTAAAAGTGACATACTAAACTTGCTCAAATTGTCATTTTCACCTTTAAGAAATGGGAAGCTTCTTTTCTAAGATGACTGACTCATCAGTTGTTGTACAATACTGATAGCCATTGAAAGCCAAGAATAATTTATATGTTGCAGAAGTTATAAGCTTTATGGCTGTGCAGCCAACCTCACAGAACTTAATTATTGCAACAGCATTCTCTGAAATTGCAGGCAGACAAGTCCATTACTGTTACCCTCATATTCTCCCCAAGAACAGCATACAGTGAGATCTATATTATGGTGATCAATTTTACTTCCCAAAACTCTAAGCAATAATGAAATTAATCACAATTATGAGAGGAGGAACAAACACAATCTTCCCTTTCATCATTCTATTAAACCTGTTAACCTAAGTTCCTTTCATGAGGTAGAAGGTAGGTTCATAATTAGTGATAACCTACTAAGGAGATACAAAAAAATCTTAAGAGATGCGATAAAAATACAGAGTCATTGATCTGAGGCTTACGTGTGTGTGTGTGTGTGCGTGTGTGTGTAAACTGCACACTTTACTAGGAGGTAAGAACACTGACTTTTCCAATCTAGTTACACACACACAATCCCCTAAATTTATATCGGACATTGCTTGTAATAAACCCATAGCTGGCGACTAAACAAAATGGATTCATTCTACTTCAAGAGCTTTTGATATGGCACAACTCATTGTGCTGTATTAAAGATGTGTGCTAGCACATGGCTAAGATCACTTTCTAAGTAGCGGCAGAAAAAAATTTAGTATCCTAAGCAGACCTTTTATAGTGACACTATAAAACTGTATGTCTTAAAAGACTGGAATTTACTTCTCTAATAGCACTTCAAATCACACTAAAAATGCCCCTGGGTTCAGGAGGTGATACAGAAGACAATTGCAAGCCACCTTTTATCAAGCTCATACAGCATGGTTTCTGTTGCACTGGTATACAGCTCACCAGCTCAGCCTCCAAATGACAGACCCGTACAACCAGCAGACCTCACATTCAACACAACACGGGTACGTCTTCCTCAGACAGTGCTCTGCGCTCCTTGAACAAAAGCATTTTTACTCCTACAGATTTATATACAAAGTTGGGATCCTGGCAAATCCACTGCCTTCTGGTTTGAACTTCACTACACATTCTCTGTGCTTGCTGGTAACAGAGCAAGACAGAAATAACTGATTCAGCAACTCTCTGACTGGGATTTTCAGTCTGCCAGCAAAAGGTCTGGCAGTGTGGACTACTTAAGCACGACATTAATTGCATTACTATTTAACACTTAAATGCCTGAGCTGTCTTTTTTTTTTTCCCACCCCTTGAATGCAGTATTAAAAAAAGTGAAGATTAGTTTCTTAATTCAAGAAGGTTCTCCTGACTGGCTTCTCCTGTTTCTCATTTCCCATGATGTTGCAACCACTCATTTGGACCATTTCACAGTCGGTCTGCTTTCCCTTCATCACTTTTTAACTAAAGCACAAAGTCAAAAAACTCCTTAACTTGCCCTGATAACAGCAGCAATGGAGGTCACAATATGCAAGTGCAAATGATATAATTATCTAGCTCTACCACTGTCCCTGTAAAATCACCTCAGTTAAGCCACAGTTCCTCCCAGTTTTCTGCAAGTTCCTAGCTGCATAAACACCTCTGCCCAGTAACTTCCCATCTCTTCCCAAATTTTACAGCTTCTGTTCAAGTTTGGCAATCAGGTTAATTAACAACTGGTCCCAAGAAAACAGGGAGGGATAAATTCTGGCTGCGCACACCTCATTAACCTGCCGTGGAAGTGTTATCAGAAGAACAGGCTACAGTACAGGATTAAGGCAGAGCTTGTAGTGCTTTAAATGACTCTGGGCATTGTCCTGGAATCCCAGGGCTTCAAGGCATACTCCCAAGGTGTACTCTCTCCACATCCCAGACAGCTTACTTTATGCCCTCTGTTAAAAGATTCTAACACAATCACTTATCCACCAGCTGAGCAACCCTAAAAGGGCAAGGCCGGCAGACACCACAGCTCCTGCCCTTCTGTGCTGAGCCATCTGTCCTGTCCCATGATCTTCCATCAGGTGTCAAGTGACCCCTGCCAAGTCAACTTCATTGTTAAGGTGACCTTCCCTTAGCAAACCAACCAAACAAGTCTGATTGGAAGTAGTTAATCAACCACGGTACACTGGATTAACCCTTCCAAAGCTACTGTCCTGCCAAGCTCCTTTAGGGTTTTTTTCATCCCAGATATAGGTTAAAGACTTGTCTGATGGAATCATCTCACACAGAACCCCAAGACCCACTGTCTCTAAACTGCTCAAATGCCGAACCCCACTCAGATCAACTACTTACATGCTTACAATTTAGGCACCACCAATCACACACTCCTATAATTCGGGCTTCAAAAATATATAATCCCCAAACATCAATGATCAGATGTTTATAAAATATATAATCCCCAAACATCAATGATCAGATGTTTATAAATGCTTCCATTTCTTTCTAGTTACCTGCTTTAATGCACTAAATACTAAAACTTTAATTAAATATTTTAGGACCGCAGGCACCAGTTCATAAAAGGCACTTACATGGTACACAAATTTGGTCCAATTTAGTTTGATGGTTACACATATTACTGAATCACAGTGCTCTTTGCAGTCAGGGTTTGGTGTCTGTCATCCCATGGATTTTGAGGAAGAAATCACCTACCTCTCCAAGAATTACTGTTTTCAATTTTTGGTTACTTTGGTTTCTGCTTTCCTGACACAAAAAACCCTGCCATTACATACGAATGAAGCCATAAGTTATTTAAATACATTTATCCCCAAAAGAAAGAGAGAATGCTTCTACCAGGCATCAGCGTTTTTCTTTCTCTCAGCATAGGAGATAAGGGCATTTTGCCACCAACTCATCCTATTAGGCAGCTTTTCTTATGTATTAAACTGATCCAGTGAGGTGAAAACAAAATATATTTGCATGTGGTTATTGCTAGTAGGCAATAGCTACAAATCCTTTTGCTTCTGTGTTTTGCAGTGAATCAAATATAAATGCAGTCAAACTTCCTAAAACTTTTTCTAGATTTCAAGTATGGAACAACAGCCACAACACTCCTAAAAGATGAGGTCTAACTGCGTAATTTCCTTGTGACATATAGTGCAATGCACAGTATCTCCCTATTCATCTTACAAGCTGGTGCAAGGAAAGCAAGAGATGCTGCACTGAAACATCAGCCATTCCCTCAAGAAGACACCACAAAGAAAAATAAAACTTGGCAGCTGCTGATATTTTTAACAGCAGCAAAAGCCAACTGCA
This sequence comes from Corvus cornix cornix, assembly GCF_000738735.6. Taxonomy (NCBI): domain Eukaryota; kingdom Metazoa; phylum Chordata; class Aves; order Passeriformes; family Corvidae; genus Corvus; species Corvus cornix. Next base: position 37,780,472 of record NC_046333.1, read on the forward strand.
TGGAGTGGGCAGGGGGTGAGCAACAAGTCTAAGATCATCCTGACAAAAGACTGGCAAGTTTGCTTTAATAAAACATAGTACCTTGTTCTACACGGAACTCCTTTGAGTTTAATGTCTTAAAACCCAATGTTACCCAAATAAAGTGTGCTTAGCATTAGTAATTGGAAGTGACAGACTGTGAAGGTATATTTCTATAACACATTGTACTTAATTTATTCACTGTAAAGAGGGACGTGGCATAAGAACAGTGATCAGGAACGGTAGGAAAATGGGTAAAGCCAAAGAAATAACTAAAGAAGATGAAGGGTTATCAACATGATACTCCTCGAAGAATGACGTCAAGTAAGTGTATTGCTTTCACTGGATGAAGAAGCAAGTTTATTTAGGTCTAATTATAAACTAGAGATAGAGACAGCAATAAAAACTTGTCTCAAGCTCTCAGTGGGCCTCAGCATAATCAATCTGGGGCGGGGGGGAAAGAAGGTATTTCAAATAACCTAGTGTCTCGCAATTCTTCTTTGAACTGTCTTGGAAAATAGGCACATAGGAACACAGAAAACCCCGAACAACACTTTTGTAGACAAGTGAGGTTGTTAGTGAAGCTCTACAGGCAGGGAGTAGTTGAAAAAAAAATTTTTTTAAGGTACAGCATCTTTAATGTCTACGTCATCTGATAGCGGACAAAGCACACAACAAATACCAGGTTAAAAATATCCTAGAACAACTTCTTCGCAGAACATGCGGGTGGTTTACAAGCACTAAAACTGCGTGCTCGATTCTGCCGCTTCTTCCTCCGAGTATGTCAGGGCAGCACCTCCGCTCCGATGGAGCCGGGGGCAGGACGAGCCCCCGGCACGGCAGGACGAGCCCTCCCGCACGGAACAAGCGCGACCCAGAGCCCGCCACAGCCCGGCGACACCGTGTTCCACCGCCAGCACCGGGTGGCCTCACGGCCGCCACCCCTGAGGGGAGCGCGGCCACGGCGCCGGGCGGGAACGGACAGCAAGGCCCCGGTGGGCACAGCCTCCGGGAAGGCCGGGCCGTGGCGGCCGCCGAGATGCCCGCCCTGCCAAGGGCCGCCGCACTCACCAGTTGCCCGAGCCCACGACGCAGACCTTGAGAGGGGCAGCGGAGAGCGCCATGGCAGCGCCGCCCGCGCCCCGCCAGAGCGGCCGCGGCGAAGAGCTCCGAGAGGCCACCGCCCCCCTCTCCCGCCTCCGCCGTCAGAGCATCGCCCGCTTCTCCCTCCGCCCCTGCGGCGTGCCGGGAACTGTAGTTCCACCCCCCGCCCGCCGGAGCCGCGCAGGACGCGACGGCTCCTGTGGAGGACGAGCCTAAATTGAGGGGCCCTCGAACAAAACAGGCAATCCCGCCGGCACTGTGCCGTATCACAGAATCACAGAATCATTTAGGTTCGAGAAGACTTCTTAGATCATCGGGTCCAACTTATGGCCAAACACCACCACGTCAACTCGACCACGGCACTGAGTGGCCACGTCCAGTCTTTCCTTAAACACCTCCAGGGACGGTGACTCCACCACCACCCTGGACAGTCCATTCCAATATCTAATCACCCCTTCTGTGAAGAAATTCTTCCTAATGTCCAACCTGAACCTCATCTGGCACAGTTTAAGACTATGTCCTCTTGTCCTGTCACTTGTTACTTGGGAGAAGAGGCTGGCCCCCACCTGGCTACAATCTCCTTTCAGGCAGTTCTAGATATCAATGTCACCCCAACACCACCTCCTTTTTCCAGGCTAAACAATCGCAGCTCCCTCAGCCGCTCCTCACAGGACGTGTGTTCCAGATCCCTCACCAGCTCTGCTGCCCTTCTCTGGACTTGTTCCAGCGCCTCAATGTCCTTTATGAATTGAGGGGTCCAGAACTGGACATAGCACTCGAGGTGTGGCCTCACCAGTGCCGAGTTCAGGGGAAGAATCCTTATTGTCACCATTATCTGCTGAACTAATACCATACATTCCAGTCATACATGTGACAACAACAAAACTTCTGCTCTCTCCTAGTGGTATATAGCTTTGGAGTAAGTCTTTGAAGGTTCCCAGGTGTGGAGGAACTGATGTATCAGGTAATAGCAGGTTAGGCCTGGAGGAATCTTAACAACAGAAATATGAGTGTTTTCAAATACTCTGCCTTCAGCCTTCAACCAAAACCATATTGTTCTCCATCCCACATGCTTCTCCAGGGGAAAAAGAAGTGGATGTGTTGTTGGTCTGATAGATGGGTTTGAGTTATCTGTGATAAACTTTTCCATCAAGTGTGTACTTCTACTGACACTTTAAGCTGTATTTAATAATAAATTATCAAGGAAAGACTGAGGCGCGATCTCATCATGGTCTACAACTTCCTGAGGAGGGGAAGTGGAGGGGCAAGCATTGATCTCTTTTCTCTGATGACCAGTGATAGGACCCAAGAGAACAGCAGGAAGCTGTGGTGGGGGGTTAGGTTGGATATTAGGAAGAGGTTCTTCATCCAGAGAGTTGTTGGACATTGGAACAGGGTTCCCAGGGAAGTGGTCACAGCATCAAGCCTGACAGAGTTCAAAAAGCATTTGGACAATGCTCTTGTGCAGGGTGTGATTCTTGGGGTGTGCTGTTCCGGGCCAGGAGCTGGGCTTCGATGATCGTAGTGTGTCCCTTTCAACTCAGCATATTCTATGATTCTTTGACAATGCTCTGTCCCTGTATGAGGACAGTGCTCCCCTCTCTTATTAAAATCAACCGTGTATCAAGACAATACCCTTTTGAGCTTTTCATTACAGCACATTTCTTCTCTTGTACCTCTTCCAGATGGCTTGCTAGGTGTTAGCTGTCAATGAAATGCTCTTTCAATTAGAAGCTATATAAGAAGAAAAGTTGGATCAGCTCTGATGCCTTTTGGGTCATCGTATCTGAAGCAGTGTGAACTGCTATCTAGTGTTTTCCTTTCAGTTTCAAAGCAGGGTTTTCATTTACTTCATTTACTCCACTGCCAGTTTGCTATAAAATTAAACTATAACAGTAGAGAAAAAAAACCCCAAAGCAACAACCAAAACCAACAAAACTTGCCCATATCCAATCTGCTTTCATTAGTATCTTTATTTCTACTGCTAGCACTTCCTAATGTGGAGAAAGCCCTCATCTCATTGTTTGAGTCCAGTGAGAGAGTTTTTTGCTTACACTTGCTTTAAGCATTCAGAGACCAGGGTCGATAATATCTAGCCTAGGTTTTGAGGGATTGGGGAGGGGGTAGTCCTATAAAATGGAGTAGTAAGTGACTGGAATCTAAATACTTAATGAAATAGGGAACTGAATATTATGCAAAATGTACATCCTGAATATGACCACTTCAGGATCATTTTGACAGTCTGGACAGAAAAGTTAAAGTCTTTATTAAGCTAAATTTAAAATATTAAAAAAATGCAGATAAATTATAATTTCTATAGATTTTCTCAAAAAGCTGACAGTTCTTCAACAGTCTAGAAGGCTATGGTCCATCAGTCCACACCATATTGTGAGGCTGTGTGTGTACTTCTGTGTTTTACATAGAATTGCCATTGTCTCACTGGCAGCCTGCAACCTGAAGCTTAACATACATTTACTAAACTGCACTCTACTTAAACAGATCAAGTTTACACAAACTTTACAAAAAGCCAAAATGTAAACACATATTCATCTTGAATAATCCTTATATGCAGATTACAGAAGTATATGGTGCAGGTCTACCATGCCACTTTAAATGTTACAGAATAGAATAAAGTGAAATAGACTATTTCAGTTGGAAGGGAACTACAACAACTATCTAGTCCAACTACCTGATGAATTTCGGCCTGATTAATTTAAACTGCTTCTGAAGTAAGAAACAGCCAATCCTTTAAACAAAAACATTGCAGACAATGGAGAAGAAAGGGCAAGAAAGAATCTTTCTGTTGTTAAAACAAGTGCTGCCAGTTCATAAATGTTAGCAAGAATACAAGATTTTCTTTTATGCCTCATCTGTAGGCTCAGACAGATGTGTTCAGGCAATCTAGTTGTACTGACTGAAGGTGCTGTCCTCCTAATCTAGTGGGCCAAACCGACCTCAGCTGGAGATTTTAATCTGTTTCTCAGGGCTGGCAGAAGAAATTACATGTCAGTGGCTTGAGTTCAGAGTCTGACACCTTACCTTAAATTGCTAATGAGAAGGGTTAGGAGCAAAAGCAATCTGAAAGGTAATCTCAGGGAAACCAGACTTGCATCATCTTTCATAAAAAACCACATGCTGATGGCATAGCTGTGACAGTCCAAGTGAAGCAGCTGCAGCAGGAGCACATGTTCCCTTATGCCAGCTTTGCTATGACAACAGTATGAGCTCCTCTGACAGGTGAAGCAGGCAACTGGGTTTATTAAACCACCACTAAGATTTGACAGATTTGATCTGTCAACACCCCAAAAGACTAAGACAATATTAACTTTATTTGGTGCATATCAGAGAGCAGCTAATTTGATACCCATAATTCCATTACAGAAAAAAAAAAGGAAGTTCATTAACATAGAAATACTTTTTGAATGGGGGAGAAAGTAATACACAATTGCATCACTGTTCTTGTTACCAGTTTTCCTCTGTGTCTAAGTGGTTTGTAGGTCCAATGTCAATAGACATAGATCTATTTCTTTTCTTCAGTGCTTCATTTGACTTTACACATGGTGATGAAAAAGACAGCAGGGATTGAGCAACCACTAAGAAGAAAAAAAGCAACTCATGAAAGGGCAGTATTGATGCCCTGCCCTGCAGCTCTGATACCCTCTAGCTGCATGTTCTAGACTACTTATAGGCAGAGTCACTGTGCTTACAGCTTAATGTATTGATCTATTTTAACTATTCTAAATATTTCTGGGATGCTTGTTCCTCTTTTTTCTAGGGAGTTCTCTATTTGTCTGACAATCCAAGCATTTACTGAAACCTGACAAACTCCTTTCAAAACTCAGTACCCAGAGATAATAAGATACGTCAGTGCTAATCTACAACTGCAAAGAGCCCTGTAGAAAGCAGAAACATCTGGCAACTACAAAATACAGAAGAGCTACAGCAATATAAAATATTTAGCTTCAATTGCATGTTTCTGAAAAAAAGTCCTGATTACCTACTTGGAAATTTTTCCCTTAATAGGCTGATTTTCTTGTTGAATGTATTATAAAATAAGTTTTCTTAGGATATAATTAAATGCATTAAATAGCAGTTTTCTTTTAGTTTATTCTTAGTGTTCTTCACAAAAGATAAGAATTTGAGTTATATGATATATATATCTATATATAATATATAGATTATATATATATATATATAATTATCTAATTATATAATAAATAGATAATTATTTCACCAGAACATATTAACATCCTGAAACACATTTTGAGTCATTCTAAATTCTGGTGATTTTCTAGGAATTTCTTTTATCTATGTGCTGTTGTGAGAGTGTGGGACTTATAAAATTCTGTGACTTCTTTAGTACTATAAACTCCTGTCTATGGATATGGATTAGGCAGCATAGCTCAGCCTCTCTGACTAGGTGACCTCAAGGGGAAGCAGATTAGGATATAATAATTAATACTTTCTTAAGACACCTCAGTTTCTGAAGCATCTCAAATACAGACATGAGGATGAGGTACTGCCTAAATTAAACAAACATACATGCAACTACATAATAGAATTAAGAAAGTCCCAGACTTTGACTCTCTTGAACGTGTAGAGGAAGGAGTTAGGTCTGACTTTTAGTTTTTGGGATTTTATTCCCAGTGACTGCTGGGTAACTTTGAAGTCCTGCAAAAAGAAGTGTATACGAAGGCCAGGAAATGTTAAGAAGAATAAACATTTTACCTTTTCTCCCCTTCACCTCCACTCCCTATTCATCCTTTCTTCACATAACCTGTTTTCCCACTTCTTATCTGTGCTTATTTTGTCAGCTGTCCACAACTTTATTCAAATGTTTCTCTTTCCCGTCCTGTTCTATTTTGACTGACTAATCTGCATTTTTGAGGATAAAAAGTTAATGAGGAAAGGAAGGTGATTTGTGGGTTAAAAGCTATTTTGATTTTCCTTACATTGAGGGAAATGTGCTTACTTTATGTTTCGAGAACTACCCACCTCATGCAAGCTTGACAAGCACCTTCAAAATAACTCTGTCTTCCAAATAGATCACACCTCTGTTCTGAAAGGAGAAAGAATGTTTTCAACTTTATCATATTGCATTTTGGCAGCCCTTACAAGATAAATACAATTTTAATCTAGCTGTGAACCTAGGTCAAGCACAGATTATAAAGCTTAATACTTAAGGAGAAATCTGGAAAAGAAATATCTGATTTTAGCTTCATAAAGACCTTCTGCCTGTATCTTACATATTGAACTGGTACCATTTTTTCCTCTGCCTGCACAACTTCTTTCAGGTAATTTTTTGCAAGTTATTCCATTAAACTTCTATGTAACATCTTTATTAATTAAGGTCATAGCATGATAAACATTTTGTGTCAGTAAAAAGGCCATCCTCCCTCAATTGCCCATTCCCCTTTCCACACTTTCTTCCCCCACCTTGTGCTGATACAAAAGTTGTCATTTGTGCTGTCCATGCGGAAAATCAGAAAGGAGAATTAGCTGTGTTTATCTGCTTTTTCTAACTTAAACTGTTGAACGACTGTCTCAGCCCATAGTGAGAAGTCAAATATCTGACTAAGCAATTTAGTGCTATTAGATTTGTGTTCTGGAATACAAAGTCTAAATATAAAACAGAGACAGAATTATGTGGGCTGAGGGCAATACACAAAAATGATCTTTGCAAATATGGGTGTCTGCCAGGAAAGTGTTTCTTGCCTACAATCATTAGGCAGTGGAGAACTATTTTTAGAAGATTTGCTTGTCATTGCTCTGTACTATAGATAAACAGCATTAAAGTATATTCCTTAAAAAACAGAAAATAAAGGCAAGTTTTGCTCTAGAGATGTGGATTTATCCCTTTTTCATTGAAGTGCAGATGACCTCAAACAATTTCTTTCTTTTCTGTCTTCCATTCGTCTTGAAACTGAACTAGCCTTTATCTCACCTTTCTCACTGAACCTCTCAATGGCTTGCAGGGAAGGCTTTCTTTCTAACCTTTCCTCAGGAAAGCACACAGTAACAAGCTTTGTCTTTGGAAGCTAGGAAAATGGTGTAGGAATGATGAGGTAGGAATGTAGGACTAGTTCCCTGCCTAAACAGTCAGATTTAATACAAGCCTTAAATTTGCAATGCATAGATCAATCAGCATCTCTGATGTGACTCTTACAGCTGCTAGAGATTAACTAGTGCCTCTACTCTGGTGCTTATTTCAGCTATGTCCTGCTCTCATCATTGGGTTCTGCTTTGTGGATAACTCTTGCTCAGTAGTTTCTCTGCCTTCCAGATAGTGCAGTGACAGGATCTCTTACAGAACTCTAAAATGAGCCTCCCACTACTGTGCAGCCTCAATCAATGGAACTGTGTTCCTGTAACTGCACAGAGCTATTATCAAGCACATATAGAGTATAAATGAGATTTAAGAGGAGAGAATTGAAATTATTTACTCTTTATCACTTTTATTAGTCAAAAAAGGTTTTAATCATGTGGCATTTTTCTTCCTGTGGTCTGCCAACTGCAAAGGGATTATTGAGGGAGGAAAAAAAAGCCAAATTAATTAAAATCTGGTTCTTTAGGTAAACAGCACTGGCTAATGTCCATGTAGCATAACTGTTCTCATCTGTCTTCGTGTATCATTATCCATAGAATGCTGCAAGTAGGAAAACTCTGCTTTAACTTGAGTGGAAGTTCTGTACTTCTTTGGGTTTTTTTTCGTTTTGTACATCTGTGGTGCCACAGATGGCTGCAGATCTGCTGCACAATCATTGGCATCATTGCCTCCACATTTTAATGTAAAAGAGTTCTAAGTGGGCTTGCAAGCTCCTAACAAGCAGTAGTCAGGATTGTCTTAGCACTGAGGTCAACTATTCCTGGTTTCTTGGACTGCTAGCTACAGTGCTGTGCACTATCATCATGCTGACTCTGGGCAGCTCTGGAGGGGCACTTGGAACCAGTGCATTGTTGCAGTGAAGGATCTGAGAGTAAAGAAGTACCTGGACTTGAAGTGAAAACTGCTTCTAGCTGGTCAAGATGTAAAGTGTCTGACTGGTCGGTTGAATTATGGAATCATAAGTTCATGGATGTAAGCGCCATCTGCAAGATGGGAAGCACAGATAAGTGACTGCACAGTTCTCTCAGCCATAATGGAATCTGATGTGCTGTGCAGTGATCTGGCATCAGGACAGATCACTTAGAATCTCTCTCTCCTGTGCTCCAATGACTATTGGTACATCTCGAAAGAATTTTAACTGGCATGCAACTAGACTTTCAGCTTTCTGATAAGACAGTCTCAGTTCTTCCCAAGTTTTTAGTAACACAAGACATGAAGTTTGGAACTTCCAAAATAAGGATCGAGATAGTAAAGGCACTTCCATTAACAGAGGGAATGTTGACTTATGTATGTGTCTTCATTTCTATTCATATATCAGATATTCAGCCTTATGCAGCCTGAAGAAAACATTCAGATAAAGTTATTGTAGGAAGATGTATTGACTGATTTTTTTAGAAGTAATTGTGCCCAGCAGTCCCTGCTAGTCAATACTATGCTTAGCTAATGCTCTCAAAAGCTGCGTCTGAAAGCTGGTTTGTTACTGCTTAATAGCTTTTATTGACATAGACTATGTGAAACTGTATGCAGTTCCAAAATCGATTTTTTTTTGTTGCATTCAAATCTGGTTATATGCCATTGTCACTTTTTGGAGCAAATTAGTGAACTGTCATGTCTATCAAGAGAAACTGAACTGAGAACCATGGAATGCAAACGCTGTGCAACAATAAGTAATAGGAATCCACTATGAAACAGTCAATGTAAAGTACTAAAATCAGAAAGTAACTGGGTTCATTTAATCAAAATGACAGCCTCGGTGTGCATGGACTGGTGAATATTTGACGTAGCAAGGAGAAAAAAAATATAAGAAGGCTGCTCCATTTTTAAATGGAAATAAGTAGCTAGAAAAGTCTTTACAGAACATTTGAACTCAGCTGCTGTCAAGGCCCTCAGTGGGCCCACAGACTCTAGTTATCTTGATCAATCTGTAACCATCATTTTCCATGAGCCTTCTCTGGAACACCTTCCCCATCTGCCAGGCTTTGGCTGCCTCTGTTCACAGGCAACTACGGTGTGATACAGCTGTGTAATGTTGGATCAGGCTGCTCTGTAAACAGCTAGGTCAGGAGAAAGCTGTGAGAAGCCTCAAATGGGACTAGGATGCACATTTTCATCCATGCACACTCCACCTGTTGTCTCAGGAGCTGCATTTCAGCTCAGCCCTTGGTGTTATGTGGATGCACCTGTGCTGATCCTGCTTCACTGAGGGGAGGAATGAGACTACCAACAGGACAAAGATCAGCTGAACAAAAAGGCAGTTTATTTGTATTCCTAACTGACTTTAGTTTAAGCAACCACAGAGCCAGTTTATTTGAGTAAAATTATGCAGGATTAGGGACTAGGACCATATGAAGTAACAATAAATACATGACTCATTCATGCAAAGAAGGTATGTAAAAAGGGGAAATTATTCCCGATTACAAAACTATTTAAGAATGGAAGTGAAAATATCTTCTTATTCCCTTGTACTGTTATTATGTGAGATTAAATTGAAAATAAATCAGGTATGATAAACAAAATCTATATCTATACTGTTGTATACAGTATTTAGTAAAAAGCAGCTTGTTAACTTTTCATATAAAATCTAAAAACTCCAGCAACTACTCCAGCCAGTGTTTTGTTAGCCACAAAATACCTAATAGATATTGAAATCTATTTTCAATAGCCTTAAGAGATTCTTGGGAGACTTAAGAGAATCATCTTATCCCATGGCTCCACCTGGGCAGTCAGCCTGGTTACTTAGTTAAATCTCAGGTAACCTTCTCATAATGGGTGGGTTTTTATGGCAGGAAAGAAGTTTGTGAGCCTTTGAGCTGACTACCAAGCCAAGATGGTTGATGAACACCAGGTTGTGAACTATTGGTTGTGTAAATCCAAAGAGTCTGCTGTAGTTCTATGTGTGGGACTCACAAGGTGTCAGTGATCCCAGAGGAAAAAAAAAAAAAATTAGGCTGCAGGAATAAGAAAGCCAAATTGCACTTGGCAGTTGCACTGGGATAGACATGTCATTTCTTGGCCCCACTGTCTGCATCCCTTCTATTTGCTCTGTAGAGACCCTAATGCTCTGAATGCTGACTTTGTGCTATTTTAGCTGCTTCACTGTACAGAACTCTGCCACACTGCAGTATACAGATACAAACCTTGCTGCTCTTGATCTGTACAGGGATGGATATTGCCCTGTGCTTGTCTGCTTTATAATTGGCCACCACATACACTACAGGAGGGATAGCTTGTACCTCCGCTTCTGACCCAAAGACAGCTGGGCAGCTGCTTGTTTCCTGTGTTCATCTTTTTCTGGATAGTAGGTCATAGTAAGTGATCCTATAAGGGTTTAAAACTGCCTATTTTTGGACATCAGGTCATTATCTAATTTTGGAGTATTGTAATGGGAATGTAATTTCTAGTGAGATCTTTTCTATAATCACCATCTCCTATTCTTTTCCACCCATACAACTTAGCAAAGGATGGAGGTCAGATCTAGCATTGCAGGCTAGTCTCCCCTCTGTGATGGAGGCAGGACAGCTTCCCTGCTGCCTCTGGTCACCTTTAAAGAGATGTAACCTTATTTCTTCCCAGCACTGTGCTGGTTTTTTGCCTTTACCTCTTAGTTTCGTGCTGTTCCATTGCTGTGCATCAGAAAACAAAGCAAGCTGTGCAATCCTAATGTATGAAAAGCCTCTGTGCACTGTGACAACCTCAGTAACCTTTGTATACAGTATGTGCAGTCTAACAGTACCAGCAGCATCCAAACCTGCTTATCAGCACGCCAAGCCAGCATGGAATGCCCCGAGTGGAACTGATCTGCAGCAGCTAGTTTGTAACTCAAGGGCATAGGACTTTTATTTATCTTGTCTTCAGAGGATAAAAACTCCCACAAGGCTTGCAACTTTCTGCTTTGTTATTCCATGGTAGATTCTATGCATATTAACCTGCTCAGTATCAACATCTAGGACAAATTTAGCATCCAGAGTAACTGTAACTGATTTCAATGTTGTTGTTTGCTTGGAAATCATACACTTACCATAAATTGTAAAAGCCACAGGGCTCTGAAACAGTTTTCAAAGATGGCAGTGAGCCAGCTTTAGTGCCAGTCCGACAGGGCTTGAGCATGTAAACCAAAGCTTTTCAGTGTGCTTAACATCATGTGTTTAAAAAAAAAATCATCAATGTCCAACAGTGTCCTAATTTGCAGACACAGAAGTTATTTTTGTTTCTATTAAATTTTAGTTCCTGTTAACACTTGTGTCAGCAGATACAACAAAACATACTAATAGGAGAAAAGACTTTTGAATGCTACTTTATAACGAGAACACAACATTAATTAGCAATTAATGACTTTCACAGGAGATTAATTTAGTGTGCTGTAAGAGAGGAAGCTCCTTTGGCACTAGAGGGAGTTGCTGTTTCCCAGCAATAAACCTGTCCCATGCAGCTGAAGTTCAAACATATGGGGACTTTATTGGTTTACAGAGTTTGTATGCAAACTGTCAGAGCAAAAGACAAGATAGAGACAGAGGAAGCATTACACCAAATGTTTCTGAACAAAATGTGGTACAAAGTGAAGTTTATGGCCAGTAAACATGTCACTTTTTATTGTGATTCCTAAAGTTAATGAATGAGTTGAATTAATATCCTACTTTGTAATAACAGTGAACTTAGCAGTTTATGGCTTAGCTTCTAAGTTTGCAAGAGTATTTATTTGAATGTTTTAAACTGTTTAGTGTGCTGGCCTTGAGGATGATAAAATGCACAACACACACAAGCTTTGACCATTCAACATTCATCATCAGTAACACAATTAGAAGTCTTCTGAAGTGTGTGAGCTGTCCAAATTATAATGTAATGGAAAGTTGGATTTCTAGTCATTAATTACCATATTAACTGGGCACTTTCTTGCACCTTTAAACCTTGGAAATTTAATTAGAATATTGGATTAAAGAAAAATACAATTTAGTCTTTATTCACAAGGAAGAGTGAAATATATAAGCTTTGTAGGATAGGCTATTGCAGATGTACACAGGCAATTTTGAGAATGCATTAAGTGAAGAAAAATCTTTGGCATCAGCCACATTCCCTGAGTGTTCTTCCCTTTTGAGGAAATGGAGCATGTTTCTTTTTAAAATATTTGCTGAATTCTTTGGAAACCATGCCTAAGTGGAATATTTTTCTTATGATGCTGAAATGTGTTTGCTCTTTGGGTTCTTCTGTTTGCTCTGTGACTCCCAAAATAACGCATTCAGGTTCTCTTCTCATGCTATGGTAGGTCAAGGAGAACTTTTCTGGAGGCATGAAATCTGAAGTTCTTGAACTTTTCCAGCTCTTTTCAATACTCTGTGAGGACTTTTACACTTATTCAGGAAGATGTCTTCATAATAATCTGAATTATTTTGCTTTCCCTTTGCATCTGAGTGTGGTCTCCTTAGTAAGACCAAGGTTATTAATTACTTTAAATCCAGAAGTTGGGGCTTTGACACTGTTATAATTCATAGAAATATAACCTAATTAATGTATTATGTCTGTGGGGAAAGCTAACCACTGTGAAGTCTAGGTTCTATTCCTTAACTTCTGTGATTAGTGGCTTTTTATTAGAAACTCTGCAGTTCTGGCAATACATTAGTTTTAAGCCGGACACTGGTGCACAAAGCAATACATTTCCCATTTGCGTTCTAACTGGCAGTCCATTTGTCTCCTGGTAGAACTCCTGTGAGGAATTAATCAGATTTAATGAGGCCCTCATTGTCTTCTTTTTGATGTTATGCACTCTGCTGGTGCACCCTTGCAAAATGCCATAATGTATTAGATGTTTTGCTTCTTCCTACATGCATTTTGTGACACGTTTTCCTAGATTGTGCTGGCTATCACAGAATGTAAGGCTTCATGTGATACTTTGCTTGACTTTGATTTTGAGTTCTGTAAGCATACCCCTTAGTCCCCTGCGGAGCTGAGCTTCATACCCGAGTTGTCCTTTTTACTGACATTTTGAATTTTCAGTCACGTCTGCTGAGTCAGATTGCCATCCATCTGCTAGAAGCCTTGCTCTGGACTAGAGTAGATCTTGAGCTAGGTCTAAATAATGTGCCCAGATTTAATTCTAAATCTGCCAGTCTTTTAAGCCCTTTCTGAAGCTTTTTTACTATGCCCTGCATTTCAATATTCTTTTCCTTCGTGAGAAAACAAATCTGATTCTGCAGTTTTCATTCAGCCACAGATACCCTAATGTACCTTGTACCATAGATAAACCCCTAGTTTTACTTTGCATTTCTATGCTGCAGTTTCACTGCCTCCTTTGATCTGTGTTAACAAGAGATGCCTAAACATACCATGTATTTCAGCACCAGCCACCGTAAAAAGGTGACCTTTTCAATGTCATTTTTACTTTTAATGATACCTATTGCTTTTGTGTAAACTGTGCAACAATGTTTGAACTTCCTTCCATTGTCTGCTGGATTTCTAGAGAGTAAGAGCTGTGATTAAACCTTTAAAAATATGTATTTTGATTTTATTTCTGATGTTATGTGACATTAAGTAGACTCTGGGAAACAGGATGCATAACAGAGCTCAACTACATTTGATTTGATTGCTTTGATTCTAGTTGGGTTTGAATTTCTTTATCTTCTGCATTATGTAGCACAATTTTTTCAGAGACCCAGCTCTTCCCAAAGGGTGCCACTAACAGTACAGGGATGCACAGGAAGTTCAGTAAGCAGTGACACAGGAAGCTGTGTGCTTCCTGGTCAGTCCTTCCATGAGTGTATTACTGGATAGCTAAGGGCAGCATTCATGAGAAAAATAGAACTTTATTCTCCAAGGGAGAAACATTAACTGCATTGTGGTACAGATTGTAAATGAAAAATGTACTGCCTTGGTTCTACATTACAAATGGAGATTCATCCCTTTTCTGTAAACTTACACTGTTTATTTCTATTGTCCGTCTTGGTTGAAGCAAACTGCTCTTGGCCAAATAAGAAGTTGGTAACCTTTGACTTGAACTAAAGTGGAGAATTTTCCTGAGAAAGAAGCTGATACAAGAGTATTTTTCTACCTTCCCTTCACTTTTATTTTTTCCTTTCATCAAGACTCAAGCCTGAAGAACACGTACTGCATTTAAAGCCAACTTCATAGCTTGTTTTATGCTAGGGAATTGTTAGGAAAAAAACAAAGTGGAAAGAAATTGTTTCATAGATTTTTTTTCCTATATTTATTAATTAATAAGGCCATTAGTACCTCTGAATGCACAAACACGGTTCCTATCCTCTGTGAAGAAAATTTACTTGAGCACAAGGAATGTGTCAGAATCGTTACACATAAAATTTGTGTTGATAGGAGTGGTATTTGCCCTCAAAACTACTAAACGAAAGAAAAATAATCTTAAAACCTTTGGCATCACCTCATCAGTTTACTTTCATGCAGACAATACTCTTTTCTCCCCTTAAAACCTTCTCTTTCTTGTGTGATGGCTTGGGTTGGCTTGCTTACATATGTTTCCCTTTGTAATATTTTCCTAAGATTCAAATTACCCTGAAATGCTTGCCTGTGGGTGATGGCCTCTGACTTATTTCTGGTGCACTGCATCATCAAACAACATCAGTTTTCCTTCTGAAACTCTATGAAAGTGAGAAAATGCTGTGGTTATGTCAGGAGACTTGCCTTCTCGTTCTCCCTGGGTTATAAACTTCCTGGCAGTTAACTGCCAGGATTTGGACACGTTTGGTTTATGCGTAGCCTCTGAAGACTTCATCTAACCTATCCTTTTTTGGCAAACTCCCCATTACACTCTTAGGCTGACACTGGAGCAGCTCCATCTCCACTGGGATTTCTACAGTAGACCAGCTGCTTTTGTTGCTATCAGAAGTGTTGTCTAAACTCGGTTAGAACAGAACTTGCTGGCAAAAATAAGGCGATAGCAACTGCCAAAGACTTTGCTGGTGTTCTAAATGTGGTGTAGCAGACCTCAGTGTTGTTAGCAAAAATATATGAATATCTAAACCTCTTTCATACTGACTGATTCTTGTCTTTGTTTCTGCCTATAAACCCCATTTTTCCTGGTCAGCAATACAATTCTATGCCCTTCTCTACTAAAAGCAGAACAAATTTTATTTCTGACATGAAGCAATCTGGGAACAGATTAAATTAGTATGGGCTGTGTTTTCTCATAATAAGACCCTATTCTAGTTTATGAAGCACATTCTGTGTATGAGCTTATTTATAGCTTTTAGATGATGATTTTGTTCAAGGAGTGTAAAAAAAACCCAAAAAAAGTGGTGCATGATCTTTTGAAGACCTTTCCTGTTCCATTTGATATTTATACTAAAACCTCAGATCCTTTCTACTTGTTTTTCATTAAGTGCTTTGAAAAGTCTGTGGAGAACATATTTGGACAGGGAAAGTTTTTATTGAGACCATTCAAAGCTTTGCTATATTGTTTGTTTAAATGTTCATTTCTGACGACAGTTTCAAATATTTATGAGATGATTTTAGAGATCCAGTGCCTGTCTTGTCAGTTAGGGGTTGACCTCTCCTGATCAGGATTTCAAGGTCCCCCAGAATTGTTTCTTATTTTTTCCCCAATAGGATAGTAAGATTAAACATTTGTCCTTCATTTCATACAAATGGGATGTCAGAAAAATAGAACAAATTTCTCCAGCCTCCTTGTAGCTTATAAAGTAGGAAGAAAATTGTCTGTGTGTGCAAACCCTTAGATTCTTCCTCTCATTGTCATTTCAGGTTGCTAGCACCTGAAATCTGTTTTATCAACTTTCATAACTTTAATGTTACTTCATTTTCTGAAAGTATAGCCCTATTTTTAGGCTATAACACAGTATAGTAGGGAGAAGTTTATGACTGACTGAAGCTGGCAGAGCTCAGAGTTTAGAATGTCTGGATTTGTGGAACTTCCTTTAAGGAGTGCCTGTTCCAGGCATCCTTTATGGAAAAGACCAAGGTCAGGAAAAGTTAAACTGAAAAATGGCCGCTTCCTGAACTTATACTATGCTTATTCTAAAAACTTACCATTTGTTTCTACCTTTGAAATCATGGCAAATACTCTTATATCAAGCCATCTATGAATGCACATTCTACTTTGCAGAACAGGCTCTCAAAAGTCAAAGACCAAAGCTGACAGCTGAGTTTTAGAAACCAGAGGGACAGAATCATAATTCAGCTCTTTGCATATTTTAGGTTATCTCCACTGGATACTTCTGTCAAGGCTGAGTATGGTATGAGATAGTAAGCATTACGTGCAAATTCACCAGAGAAGAGGGAGAAAAAAATACACCTGTCTTCTTCTGTCCAGCAACTTGAAGAGGATTGGATAAATGATCTTGTCAGTCTTTTATAAGCCCCACTTTATACCATTCTTCAGAATCAGGGAAGATAACAGTCTGTGCTGTGGGGTCCTGTTGAACATAATGTTGCCTATCTATCAGATATAAACCTACATTTATAGACCACATTTGCATGAGGTGGGAAATACTCAGCACATTCCTTTTATGTTTTGTTTTGTTTTGTTTGGGTTTTTAAAAGCTAATCTTAGTTACTGTAATATGTAAGAAAATTTTGGTTCATGTGTTTTTCACGAGCTATTATAATTTGTCTGTTATTAGCCAAATGTAAAATCACTCAGTGGTGAACCCTGGGAAAAAAAGATGTCATCCACAGCTTGGGATAATTACACACCTCACATATTCTAGAGTTAATTAAAGTATGACCCCCAAAACTATAAACCCCCAAACTATAAAAAAACCCCCAAGCTTTACTGCCTTTTACTCCCTTTTACGTGCTTATTGACTGATTTTTATTGGTAGGAGCTAAAATTTAGAACCAAGTGGTAAAATATATTTCAGTAGTTTATTGAATTTACAAGAGATTTATTTTGATAGTAAAAAGTAGTTAAAATATAGGTGTCATGACTTGCTCTAAAGGTCTTGCTTTTTTATGTGTTTACAGTACTCATAAAGAAGTAGGAAATCTGTATGGTCTGCACAGCTTCCAAAACATTGTCATGAAAAATGGAGTGAACATTATGCATGTTTTAATAGGAGGTTCTGCAGCTTTAGGAAGTGTTTCAAACATATTCTGTCATTTGTCATATCTATATATTTTAATCCCACATATTGAAATACGTACGAGTGTTCTTAGTGCAGATTTGTAGGTAAAAAAGGAGGCAGTCATGTTGCATTAGAAACTTGTATTTGTTTTAATTAGGTTTCTGCAGATGAATCTGCTTGCAGAATGGAGACTGAAATTAGTAATCAAAAGTAGTTTCTGCATAAGTAGTTGTTAGAAAATTTTATTGACTGAACTTTTCATCCTATTCTCAGTGCCAAAAAATCTTAAATGTTTGTGTTTTGGTTTTGATTTCTAGTGCATAGTTCCTTCCTTTTATTTTTTTTTTAACTGCCATCTCCTTGTGTGGTGAATTCTAACATTACCTGAATAGTATTTTTAAAGATGGTGTGAGCAAAACAGAGCTCTGCTGTAGGTGAGTAACGGGCTTAGAGACCAGTCCAATTTGAATGAGACTTTTTTTTAGTCTGTAAGATACTGCTTGCTGATATCAAACAGCTACACAAATTGCTGTTTGTACTGGAGTATGAGACCAGAGCCCAAGCAGCATAAACTAGCATTATTTTATCAATAAATACACACTCTGCAGCATAAATGCTCTATAGCAATACTTTTTGGAGGTACAAGTGGTTTTGTAGTTTAGGCATAAGATTACAAGTGCATAGATGTCTCATTTAGAAAGTGGATGGACACCAAGCTGGGTGCTATTACACTGATACATGGCCTCATGCCATATGAATAATAAATTTTGAAATATGACAAATTCCACTGGAACCACGCAGCTCTCCAAAAAAAGGGGGATAAAAGAGAGCTTGAGCAATGGTTTGAGATATGAGTGACACTGAGTAAACTCACTTTGGTCTTGAATCTGAATTTAGTGGGCTAGTATATTTTTCAAATCCCTAAATGTTTAACCACAGAGCTAGAAAAACGGGCAGTAAAAATGCCTGCAGACTGTTAAGGTTTGGTATATTGACATTTATCTGTAATTCCACATCAAACCAAAAAAGGTTTCTGTTATCCAGCTGGTTATGCTGGATAATCACAGTGTTTTCTTCTGGCCTCAGTGTATGAATGAATTTATTTTAAAGAACTGTATTTGTGACTGCCCATAAATACTGTTCAAAGGTGAGCTGGCATGGAATAAAGCTATTCTCACTAGCTAAAATACACAATATATAGTGTAAGTGTTATTTGTGCTCACTTAGCTTTTTATACTCACTTAGTTTCTTTTATGTACTGGCTTCCTATTTGTTTCCCGCTGCAGTTCAAAGGGTTGATTCTAGCCATGCAGAAAATACCTTTCATCATGGTTGTCATACACATCACTTCCTCATGCACATTTAATGACATCCAATGCAAATATATACACAATGTGCATAATATGAACTACCATTTTATCCAGCTACCAATCCCAAAGTTTGTATTCCACAGGATCAGCCATTTTGATCAAGTTTTGTTTCAACTGGTCTAACCTGCAAATTACAGAGCAGTGCACTGTAGTTGAGTAAACAAGCTGTGAGAGTCTAGCTGTGACAGCAGAAGCCTCAGCCCACATGCAATGTCTTGTGGTTGAGTATATTAACCTGCAGGCAAGTGTCTGTCTCCTGGGCTCAATTGTTTCTGGCAGTAAAGGTAGTTTGGTTACTCTTTCCCATATGCTGTGTCTCTCTTGGCTGTTTCCCTGTCACCATCTTTGAGTTAAGTGAGGTTTAGACAGGTGGTTATGCTGGTGGATGAGAAGCTTTTGACAACAGGATGAAGTGTGGCATAGCAGCATGTTTGGCATACACTGCAGGCTTACAGGCACCATGGAGGGGGGATAAGATGGATACTGGCTCAGCAAAGCTAATGCTAAAGTTGGCAGACTGCAAAGTTAGTGGCTGTTTCTCCACGTTCTTGAACTCCTCAGGTCAGAAGCCTGCTACTCATGGATGATGTGCTGGTTAATTCTAAGTAAAACAATGATATAAGAGACGATATTACAATTCTTGTACTGTGTTATTTAAAAGGCCAGATTAGAGAGTCACCGCTTCTTTTAAACCTTTGAGTCCAGGAACCTATGACACTGAATCTAAAGGAGGACTGGAGGAGAAGCTGCTGTGCACTGTTCCACCTGTTCCATTCACTCTCTTCCAGCTGCAGGGGACAATTGGGAAGCCTTAGGGACAGTAGGCTTGGTGCAGGTCTTACCATGGCATGAGATGAACTTTAGGAATAATGTCCATTCCGGTGCTGACACCTATAGACAGTGGGGAAAGTAGTGCATAAAGTGGTATGCTTTTGCCGTAAGTATTGCCTACAGTTTAGTGACTGATGGACTTAGTCTCCAAAGCTCATGCAAAATGAAGCAGTGTCTCAGAAGGACTCTGCAGGGCAAGAAGGCAGAGATGGAAAAACTGAGCAAATCTTGGGGCATTTCCATGGAATATGTTCAATACTTGAATGTGGGCTGGGCAGAAATAGTTTCTGTAAATTTCTCCACATGATTATGATGGTGAGAAGTTGTGTGGAAATCTGGTGGTGGAAGGAGATAAAAAGAAATTGGAAAGTAATTTGAGAAAACTGTTTACGAGCAGAGTGTTAAAAAGGTAGAGAAACCCAAAGCAACATGACCAGAAAACATGAATTAGCAAATGGATTATGAGCTGACCTTGTTCTAGAAGCTAAAACTGCGTAGTTTAGCAAAGGACAGAGAAAGGTCTCTGTTTCTGGATAAGAGCAAAGAGTACTGAATTTTTCCTACCAGATGTTTTGCTTTCTAAAAGGTGGGATAAATAATGAGTTATTTTGATTCTTTTGGATTCTTAATAAAATAAGTAAAATTTTGGTTTGGTCAGAGAGTGAAAATAACATTCTAAAGGAGGACTGTAACATAGCAGCTGTGTTACCTTGGAAACAGTGTGAGCCTTTATCAGGCAGGTTGCATTAATAAATAGCTAATTAAGAGTACTTGCAACAAAGCATACATCATGTGGTATTGCATCACACTAAGTGTGTATTACCCTGAACTCTAGCTCTACTGGGACAAACCACTAGCTAGTAAAATAAATACAGGTTCAGTCATTTCAAAGAGCATTAATAACTTAAAACAAATGAGGTCAGGAGCTCTCTCATATCAAGATTGCTATGAAAGGTTGTCCAGCTCTGCCAGGTTGCAATATTGTACAAACTAGGAAAGGAAACAGGATGAGAAGAATAACATGTTCTTTTGCTTCAGTAAAATATAAAAGTTGCATTTGTGACAATGCCTGACTCAAAGCCACCATTGGTTGACCAAGAAGAAGGAATCCTTAGTATATGAAAAGCTATACCATAGGTTAAACCAAAGGTCTTTCTAGTCCAGCACTTTATTCCTTTCACAAGTAGGTGTTTAGAGAAAGACTAAGAACAGGGCAGGGATTAGTTAATCAATAAAGTAAAAACAGTCTTTGAGGATCAGAAGTTTAGAGGCTTTCTGAACTTCAAATACACCCAAAAATACTTTGGTCAACCTTGTTTAAAGGTTCTTCAAGAACAACTGGCTTTTTAATCCTTCTAGATGTTTAGCATCTGAAACCATCTCCATAAGAATGAGTTTTATGAGTGTAAATCATGTGAGAAAATAGTTTCTTGGGCTTGTTTTAAACCAGTTACCCTATAGGTCTTGTTTCATGAGAAACAGTGAAGAATGACTCCTGTTAACCTGAATATCATTTTATACACTTGTCGTTCCTTTTTCAACTGAAAACCCTGCTCAGAGAACTCTCTCTTCATATAAAAGCTGGGATTTACACTTTTCTCTTTCTACTCTGTCCTTTTTGAAGGAATATTATAAATGCAGGGTTCTATAGATACTGGCTGTACTATGGATTTATATAGCAGCAAGCTGTTATTTCTGTTTTTCCTAATGAGCTTATCACAGCTGTTTTGTTTGATTACCCTTGAACACTGACTGAGATAGAGTTTTCAGAGGACTATTTAAAATGTCTCCAAGATCTCCTGCCTGAGAGGCTATAGCTAATTTATAGATCATCATGCCTGCATAGTAAGAGCTATTTTCTCGCATGTGCTTTACTTTGGTTTTTAGCAAGATTAAATTTCAGGTGCCATTTTATTAGTGATTTAGTCACTACTGGCAGATCCTTCTGCTCTTTTTTCACATTTGATTCTAGTTTTAACTACAAGCAAATGAAGAGATTCTGATTTAAGAAGATACTAAACAACACAGAACCCAACTCATAGTGGTTTCTCTCTATTTGAGAAGTGACCATTTATTCCTGTGTTTCGTTTCCCATCTACTAACTAGGTTATAACATACAACAGGGCTTCTTATGTTACCACATCACAGCAATCCTTCCAGCAGCAATGAAGCAGGTTTTATGACTTGGCAAAACTCTCCTAGGGCATAACATACTTACAGCCTGCTACCCCTTTTATTTCAGAAACTTCCTGATGAGTGCACCATTGTTACTTGACTTTTATTGTACAGAAAGATATGGAGAGGCTTCTCTATTCTTGTGTAAGGTGGCAGAATTATCTTCCAGTGAATTCTGTGGAAGGCAGAAAATACTAGATTCATTACCTATAATGTAAACATACATGTAATGTCTTGAAGTGGCTCATGTGGTGACACTGTTCATTAAAGCATATCGTTCCCCAATTTCAGCCTGTCATTGTAACATTATGAAGACAAATGAAGGGGCCGCATCCTTATCTCCACCAAGCAGGATTTGAGCTTCCTGAAGGAGCATTCCTTGCTCATTCCCATGTTTCCTGAAAACATGGGAAAAAAATATCAGAAGTAGAGTTGAGCCTAAGAATGAGGATTTTCAGGTTATGTGGTAATGGAGTTTCTTTCCATAATAAACAAAAATTGGGGAATTTTACATGAACATCTCAAGCAACAGACTTAAAATAGTTACTCTAAAATACTTGTTTTTAAAAATGACAAAGTTCTTAATCTTTGTCTGTACTGCAAGAGTTGTGCATTATATGTCCCACCAATGAAATATCAAAATTCAAGTTTCCAGACTGCAGTGCCTTAGTATTTAACTACAACATGAGAAGTTCAACCACCCAAAATTCGGGATCAGGTTGCCCAACATTTCAGCTACCCAACCACAACACATATGGTCAGATTTTCTAGAGAGAAAACTGGGAGAATCTAAGTTAGGATTCCTCCTCTCTGTGCTGATTTATATGGGAGATGTACATACCT
This sequence comes from Corvus cornix cornix, assembly GCF_000738735.6. Classification (NCBI taxonomy): domain Eukaryota; kingdom Metazoa; phylum Chordata; class Aves; order Passeriformes; family Corvidae; genus Corvus; species Corvus cornix. The sequence goes on from NC_046333.1 coordinate 37,802,962, forward strand.
AACTGTGTGTGGATTTGGATAGTTTGAGTATCTTCTGAGGTGCAGAATGGAGGGAAGACATGATACTCAGTACACTCAAAAAATCTCTACTACAAAGGACTGTTGAAAACTTTCCACAGGGTTAAAGCACAAGAAGTAAGACTCAGTTTATACTTTTCAAAGACTCTCCGAGTCCCCTCCACATTTCAGGTCTACAATTATAAAATGACAAGAAGAATAGTTACATCTCTGGTATACTGGGAAGATACACACGGTAACATAACTCAGGCACTTGTCTAAGGCAGCAAGGGTGGCAACAGAACCGATTCGTGGATCTGGGCTGACTGTACAGGATCTGCTTAGCTTGTTATGGTGGTCTTGAGGTTACATCCTTTGCTTTCAGGAGATGTGGGCTTATAATGGTATCTTTTTGAAAAGTCTGGATGAATGACATGACTGATGTGGTATGTTGATACACATCCTGCTGTGGGTTGAGCAAGAATATTGTGTTCCTGACTGCAGGGCACACCACCTACCTCATGAGTGCGGGTACAGCTGTGCTGCTGGCGTACTGTACCACGGACGGTCACCTCCTCGGTGTCACGCTCGGTGGTGACGGGGCACAGCCTGTGCGAGCGTCAGCCACACGCTTTGTGGCGCGGGCAGCCCGCTGTCCGCCGGTGTCCCAGCGCACATCCCGCCGCTGCCCGGGTGAGTGCGTGTCATGTGGCGGGCGCGTCACGGGAGGCGCGGTGCGGCCGCCGGGGCCGGAGGCGGTCTCGGTGTGCGCTCTGCCCCGGCCACACGCGTGGGTCCTGCACGCCCGCCCCACACCCGGGCACCGTGTCCTTTGGGGTCACTCCCCGTGTCGCACGGCGTGTGCGTGTGTGTGGCCGGCGCGGGCATCATGCAGTCCGTGTGCGTGCTGTGCCTCTCCCCGTTCGCCCTGTGCCTCCGCGTGTGTCTGTGCGGCCCCCGCCCCTGCGCGGCCCCTGCCGCCGCCGCAGCAGCGCCCTGCCCCTGGCTCGGGCGGGCGGGGCGCCCGGGGGGGCGGCGGGCGGGACCCCGCGGAGCCGCGGGGCGCCGACCGCCGCCCTACTCCCCGCAACGCCTGGCGAGGAGGAGGCGGCGCGGCGGTTCCCTCGCCCGGCGCGGCCCGGCCCCTTCTCCCCCGGGCGCCGCCCCTCTCCGCGCCGCCTGTGAGTCAGGGCTTTGCCGGGCACGGGCGGTAGCCGCGGCCGGAGCGGGCGGGCAGCCTCCGCCGCAGGGGCTCCATGGAGAAAGCGGCGGCGGGCGAAGGCGGCGGCAGCAACAGCAGCAGCCGCAGCAGCAGCCGCCCCACGTCGGCGGGCTCGTCCCCCTCGTCCTCCTCCGCCAGCCGCGGGCTCCCGGGCCGGGCGGCGGCCGCGGGCAGGCTGGATGGAGGCGGGGGCGGTGGCAGCAGCCCGGCTCGGCGGCGGCCAGCCCGGGGGGCGCGCAGGCGCCGGAGGCGGCGGCAGGCGGCGGGAGCCGGTGCTGGAAGGGACGCTCAGCAAATACACAACCTCCTGCAGGGCTGGCAGAGCAGGTAAAGCGCCGGGCGGCCCCGGGCGGCGCTTGCGGGGCTGCGTCCTCGACCCCGGTCGCCCCCAAGATGGTGCCCGGGCAACCGGTGCTGCCGCCTGACCCGACCTCAGCCCTCCCGGCCGCCGCGTCCCCGAGGCCGGGCTCCATTCCTCTCTACGCCCATCTCTCCCCTCCTTTTGTTTGACTTGTTTATTTTCCCGGCCGAGTTTGGCATAAGGGCGGGCGGGGAGGTGGTCCGGCGCAGGGTCGGAGCGGTGTTCCCCGGCGCCGCCGCCGCAGGTGCGGGCGGGGGGAAGGCTGAGGCTGCACATGCTGCTTGTCCCTGCCTGACAGGGTTCCGTTTTTAAGCTCGTTTTTCTATCACGTTAGTCTCCGTCTGTGAAGTTAGCTTGGATAACTAAAGAAGGAAAAATTGAGAGCCTCCCAAAATAAATGGGGGAAAATGCCATGCTTGTGATTACTACTATTATTTTTTTCGTTATGGGGTGGGACAGCGGAAACAGTTACCTTTGTGTTCAATAAAATAACTTAGGTTGCTGTCTCCTACCTGTTTGACAAGTCCTAATTTATGCTGATACGGTGACAGGCCCAGGTCCTGCAATTTGTTGGGCGTGGACAGGCTGACGTGCATCTGTGGAAGTTCCTAGGAAGGTCCGGTTTTGGTCAAGTTGTAGTGCAACATTTTTACAGATTTGGAGCCCGACTGTGGAGTTAATAGTGCTGTATTGGGTATCTGTTGAAAGCAAGAGCGAAAATTTCGTATTAGTGTTTTACTTGTTGTTACTCCACTTTGTTTTCATAGTGGATGGATGAAGATGTGTGTCCAAAACTCAACTTTCAAATATAAGGCATCACTGTGGTGATTTTAAAGAGAAGAAAATGCTATAGAGAGAACAAGTACAGGACTAGTTACAAAGCTCTTCACAGACCTTTAAAAAAACCAAACAGAACGACCAAAACCTGGTGTTACTTATGTTAGGTGATCCCAAGCAGTAAGAATGCGGGAATGGCTGAGATCTTGATGTTCTGACCGTAAATGTAAAATATTTATAAGTGACAGAGTTGCATAAATGCCAGTGATGCTCTAATGCTGACTCGTGTGTGGCTAAATCAGTGCTAGGACTACTGTAGCAGTACTTCCTGAAGAATTTCAGGAGCTGGTCTAATTGCATACATTGGAGGCCATGCGTAGGTGTACCAGCTGTAAATTACAGTGAAAAAGTTGGGTGTGAACTGGAGACACACTGATTTCTATTAAGCTTGACTGCTTCAGCATAGACATAGAGAAGGCCCTTTACTGTCATTTGGTTACCGTAGTTCTGTTCTAGATGCACATTAGACTTTTATCTATTTGTCGGTGTATTTAGTCCTCCTGTAGTTTTGTTTAAAAAACACACGCATTTTGATACCTAAAATGTAGAACTGAAATCCATGACAAAAATTTAAAAGCCTCTCTTCTCCCCTTTTTTTTCCCCCTGACACCTCCATCTCGTTTTGTAGAGACAGTAGGTCCTTTTCTGCATGTGATTTTAAGGGTTGTTATCTGAAATTATGAAATAGGGGTGATTGCTTATAAATCTTTGGGTCTAAAGCTGCCTGCTTTTTGCATTTGGAAACAGATTACATCTTTGATAAGGCTAGCAGCTGGAAATGGTGTGTATAGTCTGTGCATATCCAAGAAATTTTGCCTGAAAACATTATGGAAAAAAGACAAATGTCACTTAAACAGTTCTACCACAGCACTTGGAAATTAATGTTGGTTTGCTTTTAGCAGTCTTTTTAAATGCTGCTTTATTGTGCTTTGTCAATTGCCAATTTTATTTTCTGTAAGTCTGGCATTTTGAGCAAGTGGTTTATGGTGACACAGAGCTTTTAGGATAAGTAACTTTTTTAGTTTGCTCACTTACTCCGTTCTGTTGATGTGTGCAGCTGTGGTTTGGGATGCAGAATCTGATACAAGTTCTAAACAGATCAGCTGAAACTTGAGGCTTACAGAAGTTGGTTTTATTATATAATGTTCAATAAATGAGTAGTGTGATCCATGGGTTTGAGCATGGTTCTCCATTTGGCCTTCTGGATATTTGTTATGGAATGTGTTTACTGTGCATTGGAGCTCATTCTGTACCAGTCTCTAAGTGACTTCGTAGCTGGCACCTGCAGCGTATTTGTTAGCAGACAAATTAGTTTTGGATTTACTTCATTTGAAAAAACACAAGATTGTTTAACTGCATGATCAATACAACCAGATGGCACGAATATAAATAAAACGGAAAAATAAAGCAAAAACTGACAGAGTTCACTTATCATGGATTTGGAATGTTCTTCTTTAAAGCTCCTTATCCATTAGCCTAAATAATTTAAATGTATTTAATGTAGCTCTTGCCGTGTGGTATTGGAGTTGAAAGGCTTTCCTAGGTTATCCAACACTTAGCGTGCAAAGCAGCCCGTACAAGTCTGAAGCAATTACTGTAATTTGAATTATAATAAAGTAGTGTCACTTCTGAATAAATGTTCCTTTAGCAGGCATATGCAAGATAGTCTGATTTTGGACGAGGCAACTGAATATGATTACTGCAGCATTACGCTTCATTTGTAAGCATTAATGGAAGTAATTGAAGGTCTCAAAATCAGTCAATCTGGATAGCTGCATTACTTCTTATTTTGAGAATTCCCAAGGGTTTGTTGTTTCTTAATAATGAAATCTCTTTTTTCTGCTCTAGCAGATCAGGAACAACTTGATCTGGAAATGAGTGAGGTGATTCCTCACCTTTATGACAAGCAGAAGGAAACTGTGTTTTCTTGTTTGGTTGTTTTGAAGCAGTTTGTTGTGCGATAAAGGTGTGAAGGGGCCCAGGCATTTGGAGTGTCTCCACTTAAGTCTAACTTTCTGTGGATTTATTCAGGTATGGATGCAGAGAGCAGAGCTTAATCTGAAACAGACTCTTTGGCATAAGAACACTTGTGTCTGGTCTGAGACATCAGGGCATCTGGCTGTCTTTGCTGTGAAACTACAAGTAATTGTGTTCTCAATTGAAGTACTGTTACAAATAATTTCTATTGGGATTTACTTGTTATGTGTGTATTGGAGGATAGAGCTTGTATTTTAAGCAGCAATTTTGTGGATTTGATGGACAAATATGTCTCTGTGGTGTCATCTCATGTCACGCAAGACTTATTTGTTCATTAATTAATTTGAAATTATTGAAATACTTATTGCCTGTGACGTTACTATCCTGTCTTTTGAGTAGATCGGCAAAATGTTGTAAAAAATCTTAAAACCCCCATTTGCCCAAGGTAGTGGGAAATTCACAGTATCTGCATTCCCCTCTCTGCTTTTTCCCTGAAAATATGTAGTACTTACGCTTGTAGGGTTTTATCCTGCAAGCATGTATAAAGTCTTGGATCATCTGCATTTGAATTGGGACTTAAATTTGGGTTTGTAATAACAAGAAATGGAGCCCTAGCTGATGGATGTTGTTGCTTTTCTGAGCTGACCCGCTCTGTGTAAATTGTTCTCTAGCCCAGGTGTTTTCTAAAGCATTATTTTGGCCTACTCCTGTTTCCTCTCTCAGCTGGGAAACATACTGTGTTACCAGCCTGCGTGAATCATGCCTGACTTCTTGTCAGGCACCACCAGACCTCTTTTGGGGATCAGCTGCATTCCCTGTAGGTCTACAAAAAGTGTGCTTTGGGGCAGTCTGGGGATTTTTTGCACTCAGGATCTTTATCAGGCTCTCCAGTGCTGTGGTGTAATCTCTTTTCTTGTGTAGTTGCACAGAACAGTTGCAGTCTGACTCCTGCCACAACAGAAAGACTCTTTCTTATTACCAGTGTCCCAAGCAGCAGATAGGATACTGCCAGAAGAGCAATCAGATTTTAGTGCCACTTTAGGGGCTGATTTCACTGGCTCCCAGAGCTTTTGCTGCTCTGACTGCAGCTATTTTGGGAGGGTTTTCTATGTATGCTGACAAAATATGTCAACACTGTATTGTGCTGTAGCACAAAAATCTGTGTGTAACTTTTTTATTATTTTTTTTTAAATTTATATATATATATTTTTGTGAAACAGATTATGACCTCGTAGAAGAATTGACAAAGTTATCTTCAAATACAGTAATAACCTCCCTCTCTGTTTTTCTGAGTTAGCTAACTAGTCTTTCACAGAATTTTGTGATTGACACATCTGCTTGTGGATTTTTGGGGTAGTTAGCACCTCTAGTATTTGCCAGTTCTTCAGTGGTACCAGTCAAGTTGTTCGAGCAATGAATTGGGGCATTTTCCAGTATAAAATACTAGTAGATGGTTGCTGAACAAACTATATGACTGTTGTTGTTATGTATACCTATATAGCTGTGGAGAGGGAAGTCTGTCCTAGAGAAGTTACATTTAAAGATGCTTTGTTTTTAATATAAGAATAAACCACACTGTCAGGATTCTACCAGTAGACAGTGTCTGAGAAGGAGAAAATAGCCATGCACTTAATGTTTGCAAAGTTTGTTGAAATGGGAGTTTTTTGTGTTCTTACTGGAGTTAGATTAACACCAGCTCCTCCACTGCGTATTTTTTCATCTTAGTGTGATTCTGTGGCATGTCTATCCAGGGATTTGTGTAGTGTTGTAATACCCTCCAGGATTTATTTGCAGAGTCTGTGAACGGGGAGACTCCTTTTTTAGAAACTGGAGATGCAATATATTCTGTTTCTTCTGTTGTTGGACATCTCCTACTTGAATTTTGGAACCTTGCTTATAATTTGTTAGGAATTGTGGATACCTTAAAATTTCAAGGCATTTTTATAATATGGTGCTAACATTCTATTAAAGATTTTACTTGCAAAATAGATTTTACTAGAGACTGTGTTGTCCTTTCACTTGTGGGCTCTCTTTATAGTAAGAGGCAATGTGAAAAGGAAGAAATCTACTTAAACCCACTTTACTTTAGTTCTTTGGAGCAAATGATGTTTCCTGTGTTAAACACTTGGTAGCTGCATATTTTACATTACTGAAATCAAGGTGTATGTAATTAGTCTTAGATAAACTTGGAATTTAAAATGCCAGAAAGTCAGTTATTAGTAAATTCTGTTTTGGATTAAGGCACTAATCTGTTTTCTTAATCCTGAAATCTGTGTAGCAAAAATAATCACATTGAAATGTAAGCTTTCTTTTTTCTTCCTCTCCTTCCTTCACTTTTTGCTGTTGAAACTTCTCTCCCTTAACTATCATGAATGCTCACTTAAAAAACAAACGAAAGTAAAAAGAAATAAATCAATCTTTTAAAATGTATATCCCTAGTTTCTTTATAGGAAAATTTAAGTTAAGGTGTACTTTCTCTTTGTTTAGTTAGTGGCTGATTAAACCTAACTGGTTTAATGACAGACTGGTTGATTAGTTTGAATAGCTTTTGCTGTTGCCTCTAAACCAGCTCTGTTGAGAGAATGGAGGTATTTCAAACAGCAATGTCAGATAAAGAATTTTAACAAGGTAAGAGAGAGGCTGAGAAATCCATCATTCTCTGCCCTTCAGTGATGCTTGCAGGGTACATTTGGAAGAAGACAACTTTGAACCTCAGGCTGAAATTGAAAAAGATGGTCTTGCAGTTAAGGAATTGGTTTGCACTGTGGGGGTGTGGATTCTGGTTGGAGAACTGCCAATGGACATTTCTCTTGTCCCCAGGCAGGTAACCCAAGCTCTTTGTTCCTCAGCTGCTTGTGTCACATGGTGTCAGGGCTGCTTATGCCTATGCAGAGGATAAATTCATACAATGGATAATAACCTAATGCAGAAGATGCTTCATGATAATGCAGGAAAAATCTGTTTGAAACAGATGAGACTTGGGCATTTTCACTCAGGCAGTATATTTGGGATTTGCAAGTGCTCTTCAGAGCTGAGCAGCAGTCTTGTACCAGAGGGGATGAAGTGACAGTCAAAATAAGAGTGTGGTCTTCCTTTCACCCAGATGTCACACTTAGCTCTCAGGCAGTGCAAAGAAGTGGCACTTGGCACTAGCATGGAAACAGGCACTTGCCCTGATCTGGGTTTTGTTACTACTGGCTCATTTTGCTGCTAGCTTTTTGAATGGTGATTTCTGTGCTTAGCAAGGCAATGATAAATGTGGTTAGAGGGAGCACACATGCACTTGCTGGCTCATTTGTAAAGCCCCACCAGTTTATGAATACGGATTTTGTTCATGTAGGAGAAGTGACAGTAGGTTGTTAAACTAAGTAATGTGCCTGGAGTAATTTTGTGAGTGTATAAGTATTCAAAAATTTTCCTCAGTCATTATATTTAAAACCAATTGTTCAGTAAGAATCTGTTTGGGCTTTAGCTTCTCCTAATACTCTTACTTTGTTCTTTATGATGTATTTAAAAGGCTGAACTTTCTAAGTGGAAAGGTTGCTAAAAATTACCATAACTATGGCTTTTTAATGTAAAACTATATTTGTTAAATATGTATTATAATGAATGATGAAACAGAAAGCAGTGAATTTGGTTCATTGAGAAATGCAGAGTTTGTTTTCCTATAATAAATTAATGTAACTTTATTTTCAGGTATCTTGGCATTGTGCTTTAGATCTTGGAGGCTTTCATGGATGTCTTCCTGAGATGTTTGATTACTTTTTGGGACATAATCCAGAGAGACAAAGTTTGCTTAGTATTTACCTGTTGCATATAGAAATGTTGCCGTAAATGCTGTCTAAATGCACTTCACTTTCCAAGATGGCATTTAATTAGTAGATAATTTAAAACTGAAGGATGGAGATTCTTAACTACTCAGTTGTATAGCACAAGCCGTGCTTCTGTTCTGTCTAGCCTTGTGTTTCTCTTCGGATATTGATCTGAGAATTTATCTTCTGGTGATAGAGGGTTCTTCACCATAGCCATGGGAACAGTTTGCCCAGAGTTAATCACTACTTAAAAAACTGCCTGTTGTACTTAGTGTGCCTTAAGAGTCTTTGTCTCTTCACTGAATCTCATTATGCTGGACTGAAGACACCTCTTATCACATTTGAGCTCTATGTTCATTCTTTTTGGGCAGGCCAAGTGGTTATCTTTTGTCTGTATTTGGAGACCAACGGAATTTTCTTGCTGCAAGTCAGCTCTCCCAGTAACTTCAATAATTTATGATAGTCCTGATGGTTATTCAGTGTTTCAGAGTTTTTCTTTACATGGGACACCAGCACTGCGTACGCTTTCAGTTGTAGTTGCACTTCGGATCAAATACAAGGATAATGTGTTTGGTTTGCTCCAACTCAGTATTTATTCCCTGCTTAAAAAGTTGAAAGACCACTATCTTTTTAGGTCTCTGTTGGTTATTTTTTAAAAATTAGGTTGTTAGATTTGCCTCATAAGTTTAATTGTTAGTTTCCACACCTACACTCTTGTTATTTCCTATTTACTGAAGCTGCAACATTCTTGGTGCTTGTTATGCCATTTTCTCTTGGTATCTGGTATACTTCTTGATCCAGGAACATATGGTATAGTACTACCCAAGTGAGTGCCAGAAGTGTCAAAATGAAGGGTAGCACTTCACTAACCTTTTTTTGTCTGGGAAGGTGTTGGAAAGGATTACTGTGCTAGCTGTCAATCTGAAGACTGCTCTCTCCACAGTTAGCATGTTTTTGCATATCCCCCGTGATCTTTCTTGGGCTTTCTCATGGTGCGTGCAGGCCCTGTTTTTTGAGGGCAGTTAATTATTTGTTTAGGAAGACAAGAATTTTAAAATATAGTTGAGGAAAGTTATTATTAGTTGGAAGAATTATTTGACCAAAATAATCAGTAGGTTTTCCTTACCCTGAATTTTTGTGAGTCAGTTCTTTTCCAGGTGAATCCTCTATCTTGTAATTATGACTATTTTGTCACTAGATACATAATTTTGTTTTGACAGTATTGGAAAGCATGATGTTGGCTGATGATAGCCTATTTTCTTATCATCAGCAATCTTTATGGAAATTTTTCCTTCCATGTAGGTCATTGCTAAGCACTCCAAAGTCAAGTACCGATTGCCAAAAAACCCTATTAGAAATACATTCACTCAAATAACCTCATTTAGTTATATTTTGAGGCTAGCTCCATCTTTTAACTGTTTTTCAGTGTATTTAATGTGTAATTTTCTGTGGTTTGGGTGCTTGCCCATTGTTTTTGATGAAAAGGAGCTGGATGCACCAACTATTGATGAACCTTAACCTTTTTTTGTCATTCACTATATGCTTGGTGTAACCTCACAATTTTGTTGGTGGTATCTTTTTGTTAAAATGGCAGTTTGAAATTTGGAGTATGAGTCTTCAAAATAAAAGGCAGGGATACGCTGATGTGTCGTACTAATTGCTGTATGCTCGGTGCTTATTTAGGACCCTCCTGCAGGCTAATGTGGTTGCTGTTGGGTAGCAGCATTTGCAGGTGCCCTAAGAGGTACTTGACTGAAAAGATCTTAGGCTATCAGTTGGATGGTTCTAAACTGAAATCCCAAAATTACTATTTTTACTGTGTTTTGAGTAAGTTACTACGACAAGTTCATGTATCAAGTACATATTTTTCAGTGACTGAGGAAATGGCTTTTTTCAACTGCACAGCCTTTCAGGGGTTATTTGTCTCAGTGTTAAAAGCTGTGCCTTATATAGTATGCATTTAGTCAGGTTTACAAGATTTTTTGTAAAATAAGTTGATGTTTATTTGATTTGCTTGAGAATGGATTTGGAGCACATTTAAGAGCAGTGGTGAGACAAGAAGTACATAAATGTAAGTTGGGGCTGTGTGTTGATAAAGCTTCAGTGTTTACCTTACATACAGAATTGTGAACCACACTCCACTTACAGGTACGTTGGTTGGTACATCTTTCACTGAGGTAGGGCACACACACTGCAGTCGGGGTAGTGTGTTTAACCTCAGCAGGAGAGGGGTGTGTGTGTTTTTCCAGCTTTGGAATATGGAGAAAACCTTTCTAGTAAAAGGAGACTTGTTTAAGCAAATGCAGGCAAGACCAGGCATTCTGCTATTTGTCTGTTTGAATTTATGAAATGAAAAAAAAAGAGGAGGGAGGAAGAGAGGAAATGGCCAGTTTCCTGTCTGTTGCCATTATTTGGAGTTGTGTCAAGTTTCTGTGTAGTGCTTTTATCATGCTGGTAGGAGGAAAATAATGAACTTAATCGTGAAGAAGATACCAAAGTGTAGACAAATAAACTCTCTCCCAGCCCAAACCAGCACAGTGGAGGAGCAAAACAGATTATTCACTGCTGCAAGCATCGAACATTTGGTGGTGTTGGTTGGTTTGGTTTTTGGGGTTTTTATTTTGGTTGGTTTTTGCTGGAAGGTTTGCCTTCCACACCATAAAGTGTAGTGTGTTTTGTCTCTCTTTTCTTCTCCTCTCTGCTTTTCTCCTGTTTTATCTTACCTGCTTAGTGAGCTTTGTTTTATGATCGTTGTGTTCATGTATCAAACTTAATCCTATTTTTATTATCCAAGTACAAGGAAAGGGTAATTTGGCAATAAAACAAGGGAGGAAAGAAAAGAGAATGGCTGTAGAGTTTTAGAAAAGGAGTTAAAGCCTCTGGAGGATGGACTGATGGAGGCAAAGCACATGTAGTGACAGGACAAGAGAGAATAGTTTTCACACAGAGAGAGAGTAGGTTTAGATTAGATGTTGGGAAGAAATCCTTTACTGTGAGAGTGACGAGGCACTGGCACAGGTGCCCAGAGAAGTTGTGGATGCCCCATCCCTGGAGGTGCTCAAGGCTGAGTTGGATGCAGGTTTGAACAACCTGGTCTACTGAAAGGTTTCCCCCCTATGCCAGGGGGTTGGAACTGGATGATCTTTAAGGTCCCTTCCAACCTAAGCCATTCTATGATTCTGTGAAAGGGAAGAAATAGGGATGAGACAGAAGTAGATGCTCAACGGAAGACAGCACAATGCTAGACCTTTACTTCTTAAAAAAAAAAAATCTGGAAATTGTATAACATGAGTTGAGAATGAAGTCTTGGAAAGCCAAGTGAGAATTTGCTCTTGTTTATAAATTTTAATACTGCCATTAAGATTGGCACACAAGAAGTAGTGAGGAAAGTAGTACTTTTTAAATTGCAGAATGCGTAGTGAGGATTTTTCTGGTTGTGCTTTCTTCCCTTCGCCACCTTCTGTAGCAGAGCTAATTTCAGGCAAGTAGAGGACTGATGTAAATAGCAGCCAGAGGAAGCTACTGACAGTGCCCACCTGGATGTATATTAACGTGCCAGGCTTACCTTTGCCCTTTTAAACACAGTATTTTTTATGTGGGAATTCAAGCATCTGTGATGGTGAACCTGTTTTCTTGTTAAAGTTTATAAGTATTGTTTCTTCATTTTTTATTAGAACAGTGATGATCTGGATTTTTGTAGAACAGTATTTCTATATAGAAAAATATATATGTGTGCAAAGCAGCAACCTAATGCGTAAAGGTCTTGAGAAGTAATGGTTGCTCACAAATCTAAATACTCTTTCTTCAGAAGGATCAAGGCTAATGCTCTACTTATCCCACAATATATTGATGAAACCACCCTCCAATGGATTCTGTGGACTCTGTACGTACGTTTCTAAGAGACAGTGCTGACAAGATACTTGGTAAAGGTGGCTTCATATCAGCTGTCAGGATAAAGACCAAACATAGAAACTTCAACTTCTTTTTTCAGTCAATGAATTGATAGTCCTAAGAGTAAAGGCAAGGGAAACACTATTGGATTGTAAAGTATTGGCACAGAAAGCCGAAAAGTTCCAACTATCCCAAGATGATATAAGAAAGGTCTGGTTTCTGCAAAGCTTTGTTTGAACAAGCTGGGTGCAGAAGAGCTGGAAGGAAACCAGCATGCTGATCTTGTTATCAAGATTCTTACTTTGTGTATCATATTTTCTTCCATATGATGTGTAAAGAAAATAGTACATTGGATATGTTCGTTTTTCCCAACCGGGAAACTTTTTAGACTGTGGATAAACAGAAAAAATTTAAATGCTAGGAAGAACAAACAGAAGGGAAGACATAAAATTGAGAACTTCAAAAATTCCCAAAGTAAGGCCTTAACTTGCCTTTTGCTTCTTTTTTCTTCTGTGTGTGTCTTTCCCTATATATAGGTAGTATATGCAGTTCACAAAAATGGCATTAACATAGTGGATGAATTCTCAGCCCCTTGTACGTGACAATGAAATGAATACTTCTTGTTCAACAGGTTTTTCCAGTGAAATAATATTTTAAATGAAACTTACAGTTGGGACAAATGCCAACATTCATGTGGTTCAAGTTTGAGAATCTAGATGATAAATTATCTGCATTTTGAAAGTGAAAATAACAGCTGCTATGAACATTGCAGTAAAAACACAGAACAAATTTAAAACCAGATGTTTTATTCCATCAACTTGTGCAAAAATTACTGTTGAAGTAGATGTGTTCAGAAACCTTCTATCAGGCAAATGCTATCTGGCAGTTCATGTATTCACTTAGAATATATCATAATACTTTGTGTCTAGAACAGCTATAGAGAATATACCCTCAATTAATTATATGAGAAGTACAGAGTGGAATGGAGGAATGAAGAATTGGTTTGAGGACTGGTGTCTCCTGATATCATGTATATATCTTTTTCTCCTGGAAATGAGCTTTAAACTTTTTGTTTTCCTTTCACAGGTGGTAATCAGATCTTATTATTATTAGTTTCTTCCACATAAATTATATGAATAATGTAAATATGTCTACAAGCCAAAAATAGCTAAATGACAGTGAGGCAGGCATCAGAAAGTCAGATTCTTGAATACAGAAGCTTTGTATAGGCATTATAACTCTGATGACCTAGATTGATGAAGATAAACACGCTTCCAATAAAAGGTGTTTCAAACTATTTCACTTCTGTTTTGTTAGAAATGGTAAAGGGAAAAAAAGGCTTGCATCCATGACCTTGCGTCCTTGTCAGCATTGCAATGCATTACTCAATAAAAATAAAATACTTATTAAAACTGGGTTGTAGCACAATTGTTCTATTGTTTAAACTTTTAAAACTGTATTTCATGGTGATAGTGTGTTCTTAAAAAAGCCCAGAGTTTTTTTTTTTTTTTAAAGTTTTATTCTTTATCTGAAAACACCATTGTACTTCACAAAATTTGAAGCATCAGATGTGATGCTTAACATTCCTGAGGTTAGAGTGAGGTGCTGGATCTCTTAACTGACCACATCTTTCCTCATTAAATGATTGCTAGATTATATATAGATATATATTGTTTTTCTTTTCTTGGTGTAGTGGTGAGGTCTACAAATGACTCTCATTGATTGATTACAAGATGGTTTTCAAATCTAAACATTAATTTTTCGGTTTACAGGAAAGTTATTTCTTGAGGTCTTTTATTCCTTGATGTTTTTAGCTGCCGACTAGAAAGTAACAGTGAAGAGTTTCTATCTCCTGGCAATGATTCTTGCTGAGAACAGGGCATTGCAAAACAAGGATGAACTCTGAAGGTCTGGCAAAGAAGTCGGTGAACTGTGATACAACCTCAGTAAAACTCTGCTGACTCAAGGCAGCTAATTGAAAATTTATGCAATAATATCCTATGATGGGAAGTGGTTATGCTTTGAACCTCATTGGATTGCATTATTGTAGTACAGTACAGTCAGTATCTTTCTTTGACAGGTTCTTGTTCTTAAAAAGTTGGCTTCAACAAAGTAGCTTCTGAGTATTGAAAAGATGTCAGCTTGAAATCTAGTGGATCTAAAAATAAACTAGGAGTAGTCTTGAATATACTTGAAACTTTTTCTGCCATTTAAAAAACATAAATGGAATGCTTACCAATCCTTAACATAACATGTACTCAGAAAAAATAAATTCTTACATAGTATGGCAATCTTTATTAATACAGTTACATCCTTTTGTAGAGGATCACTATGTAAAATCCAATTAATTCATTTTAAATTAGCTGTGTAATCATGCTATACTTCCCTGTCCACCCTTCTGTTGCCAGTACCTCTGTTCTCTTTTATTTTTTTTCAAGCTATTTTGAACATCCTAAGGCATTTCTGTAATTCCATATTCTGTTTGTAAAAACAGTAGTTATAATTGATGCTGATGCAAGTCCTGTCCAGTTAAGTCTATGTATACATTTAATACTTACCAGGCATCATACAGTATATCTGCAATTGTTCCACACTCAGTAAGGAATGCAGTTTGCTGTGCCAAGTGAAGTCATCATCAGAGAGATGGTGCAAGGGATCTGGAGGCTGCTGGTAAAATGTGTGGTTCATATTTTTCTTTTGTATTCCTTCTTTTCTCTCTCTGTTTCTCTGTGGGATGGCACTTTAATCTAAATATGCTTTTGAGGCTTATTTCAGAACTACCTCTTCTCCCCCCAAGTCCCAAATTGCACTGGTTAGGGGAAAGCTGGTAATTTTCCCCAGAGGTGAAAGCTGGTACACCTGATCTGGGAGTAGTTCTCTCTAGCTGGGTCTCTTTGCTCCTGGATGTGAAAAACACACCCAGAGTCTGGAATACTAAAAACTTCTAATTCCTTGTTTTTCCTTCTGTCATTAAATAACTTGCTAACAGGACTTCTAGTTTTCCCCCAAGTCGTTATATCTTGATAGTAAAAACCCTAGTGAAAATGTAATTATGCTGGGAAAAGCACTGGCACTCTTATCCTTCTTTTCTAATTAAGATACTAATTTAGACTTGATAGTCACAAGAAGCTGTAAGAACAGCCAGTATCTTAAAGCAGAGCTTTCAGATGTGAGCAGAGCTCACAAATGTGAGAAAGGGTTGCAGCGAGCAATTGATAACCTGTGGGTTGTGACAGCCACGTTCAGCTGCTCTGTCCTTGCCAGGGGGTCAGGGGTTCAAACTGCTAGTTTGATTCTTCAGCTTTCTGGTAATTTTCAGTGCTTTTCCGGCCTTTATGTCCTTGCAAACCCTATGCTGCTTATGGGGTGTAGGCAGGTGATGGCTGCGATCTGTGACACTTGGGAGTGTTTTGCTGTGGTGGTTTGTGCTGGCTGCCCACAGCCCTGCTTTGGTGAGCTCAGCACTATGTGGCCTGGGGTTCATCTGTGTCTGTGAGCTCACTGGTGAGAGTTGTTGAGCTGTACTGAGCGGATTCATAGCCCCTGGGCCCAAAGGATAGGTTGCAGGCATTGCACAGCTTACTTCATTCAGTGGTTTAAATGCTGTTGGCCAAAGGAAATTGTGTGACAGATACTGTAATTTCGCTCTGCTGTGAACCTGAAGGCTGTCACACTATTCAAATCTTGCTCGGGGCTTCCTGTAGCACACTGTACTCCTGTCCATGAAGAAAAATTATTGGAAGTGTCTCTCTGTGCTTTGACCTTTTGTAGAGGGGTCAGATGACTGTGAGAACTGGTGGGAGGCTTAGGTGGCTGCTCCTTCGGCATGGGGTTTCTAGTGGGAGTCCCTGAGTTGAGGGACGAGCTGCAGAAAATAGCTGGACTGTCTAAGCAGACTGTAGCAGCTTACAACTGCTCATCACTTAGGTTTTTATCTTTTCTCTATGCTAGTTTTTAAATGGAAGAATTAAAGCCTTGAGAAGAGCTGAGCAGCTGCCAGCTGTAGTCTTGCTCCTTGAGCTGAACAAGCAGGTTGGCAGTGGAATATTAAGCTTTTCTGTAGGATTGGATAGATGATACGAGTCCACCTGTCCTCCTTTCCATGTTCTAAGGATCTATCTCTTTCCCATTTATTTGATCTTGTTTTTTGATACTGTGACAGCAAGTATAGGAGATGGACTGAAGAGAAGAAAACATTTGAAAGTAAGGAGATCAGATACGAAAATATTACAAGTGCTGAAAGTTAGAGGTAGATGAGCTATGACCTCAGGTTCCAGAGAGGAGGCTAATGACATGATGCTGTTTGTAGGTTTTATTCCCCTTGAGCTTAAGAATTGATTTTTCAAAAGTGGCACTTGAACAGATTGAGCCCAAGAGATGGGAATAGGTGTCTCAATTGAGGGAGCTGGAAAGCTTAGTGAAACTGTCGCTGGTAATAGAGAAAGCAGCTGGTATAGGCAAAAATATAGTGCAGTTTCTCACAGATATTTTTTTACTTGAGATGGTGTCAGGACATCAGGAACAGATGTCTGAGAGACTGAAAATACCTACTCTGAGTACTCATGTTGAGTTTTAACTTTCATTAAATAATTCCCTCAACTGGATTTAATTATTAGAATGCTGAATTGCCTGCTTTTTAACAGAAAAAGAATTATGAAATTAACTTGGTTCTGGAAATGTGAAAACTGTTTCTGCTCTGGCGATTTATTAATTACCTCCATTTGTTCTGTGCTTACATTTTTCGTTTGTTGGTGGTATTGTCTTCTGTTAGGTACTTGGACTCTTGGATGGGTCTCTTCTGTTTAGAAGAGTATTTTACGCTTGTGAGTTGGTTTATTCCACTCCCCTTGCACCTTCTTTCTGTACACATTTGCCAAGAAAGGGTTCAAAGGTTCACTTAAATTTTGTCATGTTTATACTGCTGAAGGAAAAAAAGAAACCACCTTTTGTCTTTCCCTTCACATGAAAAAAGTTCTGTTTCTTGAAATTCCTGCTATTGAATTTTTTCCTGAAATTCTTTTTGTGCATTGTTATCTGCTCTTTCATTCTTTCAGAGACTGCATAGCAGGCAAGCTGGCTACTGCAGTTCTAACAGCAAGCATGAGGTTTACTCTTAGAGGAGTCTAACAGTATGCCTAAAATTATTGCTGGTGTTTTAGACTGTTCTTAAGAAGTTTTTTCTTGAAGTAAGTTGTGGGTCTTTTTTTTTTTTCTTCCTTTTTTTTTTTTTTTACTGTTCTTTTATATGCTGTCTGCTTGTCAGTGCTCAAAATGAAATGAAAAGTAGAGAAGGGTACCTTATCAAATGCTGCAGTGCATTTGACAGGACCAGTGTGAGTACTGAGGGGTGTGGTGAAGGCAAGGCAGTAGGGTACCAAAGACCACTGCAGAGCAGGAGTGACCTTCGAATGTCAAATCTCTGTTAGGAAAGAGACTTAAGGGTTTGTGCTCCATGAAGTGCATGAATAATACTTCTTTACAGTATTTTATTTTGAGAAATAGTAATTTTTTTGAAATGTCTGTAAAAAAAAAAGCATCTCTCCATAGTTCAAATTTTCAGATGGGATATTTCTTTTTGGACTTTTCCCCGGCCCCTGTTTTTTTGCTTGAGCATTTCTGATTGTAATCTGGATGTCTCAGATACAATAACCAAGAGGAATTATTTTTCTGGGGAAGGAAGAAGTGGAAATAATGGAATCATATGTTGTCTATTTGTAGTGTCAGGTCAGAGAAACTATCAGCTAAGGAGCAGCATCTATTAAGACTGATTGCAAACAGTTGATAACATTTGAGAATAAACTAGAAAAAGACTACAAACAAGTGGAAAAGTAGAGAAGTACTTAACACACCATTGATTTTTTT
Source organism: Corvus cornix cornix (assembly GCF_000738735.6). NCBI lineage: Eukaryota > Metazoa > Chordata > Aves > Passeriformes > Corvidae > Corvus > Corvus cornix. The sequence goes on from NC_046333.1 coordinate 37,820,921, forward strand.
AATCATAATTAAGGACAAGGGAAAAAGCTAGATGGAAGAACTGCTTAAACTACACTTGCAGGAAAGACATTGAAATAAATTCTAAGTCATTACTGAGGAGAACTTAGTGTGGTTGAGTAATTTTTCTTGCTTCTGTTTTTTAAAGCTGTAGACTTTTGGTAACTGAAGGAAAACATACTGCTAGTTGAGGAAATGGTTAAAGTGTAACAACTTTCCTTCTTCCAAATCTCCCTGTAGCATTTCATTATTATGACTGTGGAGGTTCATGAAGAAGTTTGAAATGTAGCGTAAATGTTCAGGCACTAAAAGTAAGATTTGAGGTTCCAGCTGTTAGTAGAACCATTAAACTTCAAGTCTAATAGATACCTCACAACTTGATGTTACTTCCTGTCATGTGGAAAAAAGCCTGCTGTTTTGCTATATTTGATGCTGGTTTTTACCTTTGTCTATAGGGGGGAGCACAAACCTGACCTGAGACACTCTATAAAAATCTGAAGTTGAACTCGAAGCAGACTCTAAGGGATGTTTTATTTGTCTAATTAAGTTAGTTAAATGTTCCATAGTTTTTATCTTTTCTGGGCAGGTCATTCTGCTCTATGTCATTGATAAGCAGAGACATGGACAGCATGTTTAAAAGAATTTGATTTTGCTATAATACTGCCATTATTGGCCTAATTTCTTTAATGCCCATGTACTAGTTTATTGCAAAAGGGAAGAAATTAAACTTTCCTTTTGAAGCTGTTGGTTCATAGCTGTTCATAGCTCAAAAGTTCATAGTTTCAGTTATGGCAAAGGAGTTATTTTTGTGTGGGAGGGTGGATTAGATCAGCAGTTCCGAAATTGTCTTTAATACTAGCATGACTGTAACCATAGGAATGACAGCAGAAATTGTTAGGCTTTAAAAAAGTTGCTAGTGAGTTTGACTTTTGTAGAGCAGACTGATTGCTTTTGTATTAAAGAATGACGTCAAATTTTATTTGAAAGTATTTACCTGCCAGCTGATCAGCCAGTATGACTCTTCTCAGTAATTCAGTAAGATACAACAGGGAATTTGACAGAAACGTATGTAATGTAATGTAGGAGGCTCTTGGAAAAAGGAGTTTCGTAATTTTAAAATGTGAGCACAGTGGAGACTAATTTGGCAGGAGTGCTGTTGCTGAATGGTGCAAATTGTTCTTACTATTGGGTTTTTTTGAATATCTAAGATTCTTGTTAGTAAAGTAGTTGTTGTTGTGGGGCAGGCTGTGTTTTCAGCCTGGGAGAAAGTATTTGTGCATAATTACATAAAAGCTTACTTCCCAGGAATTTGGGGTAGTTGGAAGTTGGTAGTGGGGCAATAAGTGAGCTTCTCTGTGCTGTCAAGTCAGGACTGCTAAGTGCAATCACAAATGCATGCGACCTTGTTGTGGATGAGTAGAATATGCACCTCATTCAAAAGGGGGACGCAGCAATACGTTTTACTGAGGCTAAATAATAATTTGACAGAGTTAAATAAATTTGATGGAATTTAAAAAGGTTTAGCAATGGTTTGACAAGGCTCAATGAGCTTGATGGCAAGGTTCACCTTATTAATTACTGAATGGAAGAAACATACTCAGGAAAAGTTGAGTTAGAATCAAGTTAGAATGATTCACATGTAGACCAGACATGCAATGAGTAAGGAGGACCCTCATGTTAAGACATGAGGTTCAGAGGGGACCCTCTTGCTTACATAACTCCTTGTGGAGAGTATGTGGCACTGGATCCAATCTTAGCCTCAGACTTGGACAAAAGTTTATCTATAATGGAACTATCCATATAATGTTTATTATAATATTAAGCAGCTCTGTGGATTAGCAATGTTTCATTGGAGTTAATTCAGCATGCTATCAGTTGGTGTCCAAGAACCTGTCACAGGTAAGGGATCACTCTGCTTTGTGTAAGGAAAGCTCTCTTGGTCAGGTAAGGAATCTTAAACCTTGAGAGGCATCCCTGCTCAACGGGAGAGTCACCTGGCATGCAGTTCAGGGAGTGCTCCAATTGTATCCATCCTGATAGAATATTTATGCAGTGAAGTAGCTGGCTGCTTGGCAGTAGTGTAAACTGGATTGTTGTCTTCATTTTAGCTGTAATCTTGTTATGTACTTTGGTTATTTTGCATTTTTGGGTTTTGAAACCACCTTTTGAAATACTTTTCCTGGTTTCCTTCACTTCCTTGTACCTGAGCCAGGAGCTTTCCAGCTCACAGGTTCACCACAGGGCATGAGACCTACTTGTTGCTTCTTAGTCAGCCTGAACCAAATTACGGCCTGGGATCAAGTGTATCCGCACAGACCTACAACTGAAAATACTGAAAATCCAGTGGTTTCCATGTGATGCTTGAGGTTGCAGAGGAATTGATTGTTTTCCTGCTGTATCGATGACTCTGCTAAGTTTCCCTTCTGCCCAAAGACTGACCTGGCTCTGTTACTCTGACTCCAGCTTTCATTACTGGATTGGCTGTACTGGGATGTGTTGCTGTGTGCTGCTACTGGGCAGTGATGGGGACAGAGAAGGGAAGGTGACAGAGCAGTAACTCTGCGTGACTTCAAATAGGGGAAGGCTAGTTCAGCTGAAGTAGGTTTCTAAAGAGCAAGTCAGTAATTCATCCTTGAGGAGGGAGAGAGAGAAATTATGGCTGAACTCATTCGTGCTTTCTAAGGGCTGCTTTTTTCACTTTGCCCATCTATTTCATTGAGATTTTGGGGGAACAGTAGCTGCTTATTTTGCACCATTGCTGTGGACTGTGATGTAAACATGTTTCTGCCTAAATCAAGTAGTTGGAATTTGGAGATTTAAGTTGGACTCATATCTTAATGTTTAACCTTCTTTTTTCCTCTTCATTAACTGATCATAAAGGAATGATATATATGTATATTGAGAAATACCAAAGCTACTTTCATGTATGCAGTAAAGTAGTTTTGGAATGGAATTGTTCACATAGAATGCAAGCAATGTTAAGAGGATATCTGTGCTTATTTCCTAAGTCTTCATCCATGGAGATTACATATAATGTAAATAAGATTAAATATAGATTTTGAAAGGGTTTTAGTTTCCAGGGGAGTGTCACGTTCTTCAGAATTTCGTATCAGTAACTTGAACAGAATTAAATATCTCTGAAATTTGTGAGAAGTAGCAAAACCCCTCAATTTTCACCAACCTAATAATTAGCCTAATGTACATATAATGCAGTGCAGTAAAGTGTTTTGTTCTGGATGGTGGTTGGAAGTCTAGCTATTAAAGTGCTTTTTTAGACTGCAGTGTCAAATGATTCTTCAGACTTGTGTTTATTTGGTTTTAGGTAGATTTGATGAAAACCTTTTGGCACATCCCATTGCCAAACTGTTCCGCTTGTCTGCTCCTTCATCCCTCCACTTCATTTCCTCTGTAAATTGTCTCTTGCTTGTTGGCAGCAGAGTGGTTGTAGTAAAACTGATGTTTGTCTCAAAAAAATGATGTGTGACTGTTCTAATTAATTTTCAGCAACATTTTTCTATTGAAAACTTTTAGCTTGGTGACATCTTTTTAGTAAGAGAGTTTATGAATCCTATCTAAACTTTCGTGTTTCATGTTCAAAAATAAAAAAAATGGGAGAAGTAATAGTGAAGATAGTTCAGTGATTTAGCTATTTAGTTCAATAATTACCATATACAAGATAGTGCAGTTGTTAGAAGAGAGTTTACGATAGTTGCATGTCTTTCCTGTGACTGGGGTTTTTACAGTGTGTCTTAAGGCAACCTTGGTTTCCAGTAAGCAGTAAAAATGATTTTGAAAGGACTCCAGTGGCCATTTTGCTTGCACTGACATTTACTCCTTTTTGTTTGTGTGTAGGTCAACTCCCTGATGATTCCTGACTTACCACTACCGGCTGTTACTGTTGAATGTGGGACCATATTCACTCGTGAGCAGCATTAGGTTTTACCTGCATAGATAATTTCCCTGGTTTTTAACATGGAGACACGTAGGCCAAATAGTTTGGGCTGAGATAACAGACTCCTTTTGTCTCTGTAATTGGCTTAAGATATGACTTGAATGATACTCCTAATTTCTGTACTCTCATTGTTAAATTGAGCAAAAAGCAGTACTTGAAAGTAGCTGAACTACTCTACAGCTACTCTATTTGAAGGTAGTCTTGTCATTTGAGCTACTTCTATTTGCAGTCTCTTTGCTGTCTGTTTTGTGGTCTGATTACCTGAATAGTTTGCCTGATATTCATGCCTGGAGGTGTTAAGCCATCTCTTGGTTTCTCATCCAGTGCTTGTCTTCTTCTCAGCTTCAGCATTTGTGCTGTTGTCCAGGGTCACTCCCTGTGCCTTTGTTGTTTGTTTCATTAATATTTCAGTCCCTGCAAGTGTTTTATCTCCAGGTGAAATCCTAACTAACATCAGGTCTGGCATAAAAACTTGGGGTCATACTGGTTTTCTCATAGCTGAGTGCTTTTCTGTATACAGTCTGTAACTCTTGGGAGCAAAAGAGAGCTCCAAAAATCTACAGATGTCTGAAGGTGTTTCTCCTAGATGGGACATAATACTGAGTAACAATAGTGCTGGGTTAATTCTTAATCAGTGAGGAATGCAAGTTGTTGGAGAAGAGAGGGGAAGAGTTGGGATGTATAAATCAGGGAAACATAAACCAGCTTTACCTCTGCAGATAAGGGTTCCATTCATCACTGGTACACCATAAAAGGGAAGTGATGATAAAGCTTAGGATGCAGCCAGTGGAAGATAGTGTGTATTAGACACAGGGTGTGTGACTACATGGGGGTTTACTGCTTCCTTCATACATTTTGTAACATTCTAGTAATGTAGTTCAGAGGACAAGCTCTAGTTGCTGGGGTGAAGGAGAGGGTTGTGGGGGTATTTCAATTGAACATAAGTTTTTTGTTCAACAGCCTTTTTCAGGGGTGTTTACGTTTGGGATTGCTAAAATTTAGTAGCTGCAAATTGTAGAGAATTTGGATTATAAATGGTAGTATTTTGAGATAAAACTGTGATTTAGACCTGGCTGACTCACACAAATTCGGTGGGATGTGGTTTTCTTCCCACTCTGTTGCATGGTAATGCTGATACAAAACCAGCAATTCCAGGCTCTGAGACTGTGTGTTGTGGAGGCATTATATTAGGGGACTGAATTTGCTGCGAGTCTCTCATTATGTTTCATGGGAACCAGGCTGTCAAATGAATATATTTGATTCATTTGTGGATGTTGTAATAGCAAGTAGCAGAAAGACCAAGCAAAGGTCACATCCTCTCTAGTCAATTTGTGAAGTCTCCTGCAGGATGTGACAAGTAGCAGACAGAAATCTCCATAAAATACTGCCCTTGGTCAAATCTCACTTCATTATTGATTTGTCTTCATATATTACCATCTTGGAAGTGTGTTCTCTGTGTGTGTATGTTCCTACTCAAAGGAGAGACTGTTGAGAGAATAATACATAGTAGTGTCAGTCACTGTTGGACTCATTAGTGCTCTGAGCAGCTGCCTTCACAGTGGCTGCCTTCAGTGCTGCCTTCTTTTTGATTACTTTCCTTCAAATTTGGTGTTTAGTTTGTTGGCGAGTTGTATGTTTTGGTATGTTAGGCCAACCTCTAAGCTGTTTATTTATTCTGTATTTTTTAGAAGTACTTTGTGAAAGATGAATTGATGCTAGGCACCAGGCAATTTTTGATGCGAAGTGTGCTTGCCAAACCTGTCAGATCTTTTGAAACATATTACAGAAAGTGTCAAGCAAAAAAGTGACATGTTTTTTTGGAAGGTCAAATATTTCTGTATTGCTTGCAATTTTGGTGGGGTTTTGTGTTACAGAAAAGAATAGGCAATAAGATTCCTGGCATAGCTGGTGTAATTTTGGGAGACATTTAAAGGTGTGTGTGATGCAGCTGTTTGCTCAGTTATCAGTTGTGATAACTGCTACTGTGAGTAGAGAGATTTGCAAATATTAGTGTGTAAAAGCTTCTTTCACAAGCTAGGCATGATTGATTGTCTCATTACATGTATATTTATGTTTTCTTTAAATTTCCAGTTCTTAGTGTGTGTGTCCCTTTCCCCTGTCCCCCAGTGTTTAGGTTTGCAGGGCTTTTTGTGTGTTTGCGGTTTTGGATTTTCTTGGTAGGTGATTTGTTATGAAAATGAAAGCAAATTAGTTTTTGTCATTTACTTACTGACTCTCAACTTTGGCAATAAGTTCTTCTAACAGTTGTTTCTCTTGGTATTCTTAAGGTACTTTGCAACTAGAATATTCCTTGACTAACTACATGCATTCTACTTCTTTGCATCCTCCTGAGCATGACTAGGTGAAAGCTAAACATCTAAATATAAAGCCCAAATTAGCTAGATTTTGGGATAACGGAAGAAAGTGAAGCACTTGATGTACTTTTCCACAATTCTCTATGAATTCAACGCCTGATGGGTACAAGCCTTGTTTATTGGTGGGATTTTTATTGCTAGTTGGGACAGTACAGTACTGCACATAGACTTGGAACAGAGAAGCAGTTGTCCATACAGGCTGCAAAGTAGGTGTCTGTAACTTTACTTTCTCAAAGGAGCAAAGCCTTGCTCCTGGGTAAAGTGGAAAGGGGGGACTGGGAGAAGATGAACCAGACAGCTTCCTTCCTTTTGGTATCCAGATGACTGCAAATAACTCCTGTGGACTTGTCTTCAGTGAGAACCAATTTAGCTACTGAGCCTTGTGTCATGCAGAGCACTGCCTTCCCCTCAGATGGGGAATGAAGTTGGTGTGTGTCTGGCTAGTTGTCTCGTGTGTGTTTCCTTCATCTTGTTTTAGAATCTCATAGAATTGTGTCTTTGTAAAGGTTAACATCCTTTCATTACAGGCAGATCATTAGAAGTGATGTGTAACTACTCAGTTCTTGTTTTGTTTTAGGTCTTTGCTGTTTTTCTTATGAAGGAAAGCATATTTTCCTGCCTGGAAGCTCTGTTTTTAATCTGTGACCTGAATCGAGCTGGATAATAACATTTCCAGAATTCAAATTACAGCAGCCCGTTTACTCCCCCAGTCATGTCCCTTTTCTCTTGACCTGCAGTACAAAAATTTGTGTCTGTTTAATTGTTAAGTAGTAGTGAATTTGGAGCAAGGAAAAGGAAGGTGGCAAGGGCTGCTAAATGACACAAGGTAGCATTGGGTAGCCAGCCAGCGTGGTGGGCTGTGGGCAGTAGGTGCTGCTAATGGTGTCAAACTCAACTGTGTACCTTTTGTTTATGTTTGCCGCTAAATCAGCATGGCCATGTTGTACTGAAGCACAGATGAATGTACTTTTCCACAATTCTCTATGAATTCAAAGCCTGATGGGTACAAATGGATGCATTATTTTTAGGCATATTCTTCCTCCCTCCTTTCTAAGAAGCAACCCCTAAGCAATTCTCAGTGTTTATTCTTACTGTAGTCTCTTTTTTCTGTAAAATCTGGGCAAAATATCCATTCCTGACACAGAGAAGTTCAGACAGTTGAAAATAATTGGCATTGTCAGCAGAAGTTGATGACCTGATGAGCTGGTCAGTAGCAATTGTTTCTTCACTGAGAAAGAAGTGACATTCTGGCTCATAAAGAGAGCTTGCTGGGACTTGACAAAACAGGAAAGGAGATTTCTCTTAATACTTTATTTGTGCGAGAATTCTGTGGATGTTAAAATCATAAAGGGCATGATCAACAAAAACAAGCTGCTCATCTATTAGCTGTGGATAATACTTCTATTTCTTAACTGCATTTTAGATGTGGAGCATCTCTTAAAGTATCCAGCAAATTGTAGGTCATCTTGACTGAATTCCAATAATGCAGAAGAATTACTGTTCTAAAAATCCAGTTTTCATACAGAGATGCTCAAAGTGAGTAAAGCTTTTAATGAATACTGTGGTTCTTATGCCTTCTTATGTTAGAAAATGATAAATTGAGGAACCTCAGTGCAGAAAGGATGGTAGAGTTACTGAAATGTAAGCATGTTCTCCTGATCATCAGTCTTTAAATGACAACTTTGGAGATAATTTTTTAATAATAAAGACCTTGGCTGTCAAATCTGTGTGTGCTGTGCTTTATCCTTCTTGGCTTGAATAATTCCATTAATTTTATGGATCAAGGTAAAAGGGGAAAAAAAGAAACAGTTGTTTAAATGTGGTGTTCAGGATGTCCTAATAAGATACAGTTTCCTAAAAATGAAATATTTCTATGCAACATTTCATTCAGTTACTGGAGCCATAAATTTTGCTTTTCTTTGACACCGTAATTTACTTTCTATCCCACAGTTCTTACTTATTTTAAAACTACTTTTTAAAAAAAGGAAGAAAATTACAGAATAGTTTGATTCTTTATTCTTGAAAATCTTCATTTAGAGGGTTATGGAATCACTGGAAAATGTGCTGGCAGTGACTGGGGGGAGATCGGAATGGAGCAAAAGGAAAACGTGTTTGGAAATTCAGAAATGTTGAGAACAGTGGTTGAAGAAGAAGGTAGGGAATTCTATAGAATTCTTCTATTGTGGGCTGCTTCTGTTCTTGAGTTAATTTGGTGCTGAAGTATGGAGTAGAGCATAGTATTTGTCATGTTGTCTGGAATGATGAGTTCAGCAGCCTGAGAAAGGAAAACACAAGAATTGTTACTTTTCCAATGTGGTAGGGAAGGTGATGCTGCCTATTAGGATTTTAAATCTGGGTGAATACTGTCCTGTTTCAAATAAATGTATTTTATTTAAACAATTTGCATTTTTATGGCTAAAACAAAATAAAAAGTAGATCATAAAGTATGTATTGTGAGACTGGCTTAGGAGGAAAGATGTCTCCAGAAGACCTAAAGTGGTGTTTTAGAAAGAAAAGTTCATCTATTCATCAATGAGTTAATAAATAGCTGGGAAAAAATCTCCAAAAAGCTAAAACAAAGCTAGCCTGCTGTAGAAACAACCCAGCATCCCTGTCCATCCAAAAGTACTTGCTGTGTTAGGTCATTATATAATGAAAAGAATTTTATTGTTTGGAAATGATGGAAAAATGGAAGGTTTTTGTCTTTAGTCAGAAGGATTTGTCTGCGCTAGTGTGCAGTATTTGGACATCCATACCAGTTTTAAGCGTGAAGTCTGGGATTAGACAGAGTCCAACTATGAAGCATGGACTCCAGTGTAGGCTACCTCTATGAACCCAAGGACATAATTAATACAATATTGCTTTCCAAAAGAGTTGAGGTTGTTCTAGAAGACTGAGTCAGAAACTGAATTGTAGTTGTCCAGCTGAAAATATCTGTATAAAAAACCTCTACACATTATGGATTCAAACTGGAAGTTGTACAAAATCTGGTCCAGAAAACTGACTTAACTGGGAAAGAAGGGTGTGAGGAGTATTCAAATCGCTAGGAATGCATTACACAGTGGAAAGATTTAGCAATCCTACATTGAAAACTTCTTGGGATTACAGAGTAGTGAAAACATGGGTTCAGATGGTTGGTTTCTGGGATATTTTCAGAATAAGGGAAGAAAAGGAGAAACTTATTTTGAGGTATTTTTTCTGTTGGGAGCATACTTTAGGGTGTGTTGTGGGTTTGCATCCAAGTGATAGCTTCAAGGAGCAGTGCACTATGTTATAATGTGTAATTGAATGATGAAATATGTAGAAATGTGATTTATTTTTTTATTATTTACTTACCAAAGTATTAATTTCCCCTGGAGAATATGGAAATGATTAATTTGACTGGAAATGGGAAAATTAAAATTCTTCAATCCAGTGAGGTGAGTAAATTACATGGGAAATGTTCGTATGATGTGCTTCTGATACTTACTTGTGTCTTTTAAAATTTAGAAAAGAAAGTTCTCTATTGCCTCAAATCTGGTATACTGTTGAAATGTCAGTTTTTCTCATGGAAGACCTGTTTAGCTGATGTTCTTTGTTGACAGGCTCTAGTGGTAGAGCACTTCCATCTCCTGCTATACTACCAGCATTTTATCACTCCTTAAAGCATAGTCATTCAAGTCTTCTTGAATAGGGAACTAATAATGAATTATTGTAATACTGTATGATTATATGAGCATCTTATGTTTATTACTATAATAAATGCTCATACTAGTGGAAGCAAACCCGGTTGAAGTAGTTTATTAGTACAGTGTTTGACCCTTCCCTTCTAAGAGTTCAGAAGGCAGCATAGTTACACTTCCTAGCTTGTCATGCATGTTCTGCTTGACATCTTAAAATTTTTTTAAATGACTATGAATGAATGAGTGAATGGATGAAGGGCATGGTGAAACACAATGAGTGTTTAATTAAGACAGTTGTAGAATTTATAATACTTAGCATTTATGCAGAGAGGGATTTGATTTTGAAATATGGGAAGTAAAAGAGAATTAAACTGTCGTCAGGCCATATTGACAAACTCCTGGGTGGCTTAAAATGTAAGAATTCTGGTAGTGTCAGACTTCAGCTTTGCAGAGTGGGGTGAATGTTTTCGCTTGTAATTGATGTCAGTTGGTAATGGCTCTGCATTTGGTTGGAATGGCAGAGGATCCTGATGGATCCGAGGAGTTTCAGGGAAGCTGGGCCAGAGGATCAAGAAGCTTCTAGTCTTTGAATGGATTTGAATCTGAAGTGAGAAATCTATTGGCTTTTCTTTTGTGAAGTAGCCTGCATTTTCTTGCCTGTAATTTTACATGTCTCTTCTGAACTGTGCTTAAGAAGTTAAAACTGCTTAAAATATGCTTAAGTGGTGATTTTCTACCTTACCTCTAGATGGACTCTTCTAATGACTATTAATTTAAAAAAAAAGTTATTCTGGTTTTGGAATAACAGAAAAATTCAGCTGTCTTTTGGAAATGTCTTTCAGTAACAGTTATTTCACAATTTCTCTGTAGCACTAATTTTTTGTACAACAAGTACGACATAACTTGGCTCTGCTGCCTCCTGCCTGACTGTTGTCTAAAGAGTACATTTGTTTTTGTCAGTGGTATCTGAGATTTAATTACAGAAATATGACATCATGGGTAAATGTGAGCAAGGCCAGTAGAGAAATAATGGTAAGGTGGCAAGATGAATCAGCTGTAGAGAGGTTAGTGCTGTTATTTCCCTGGTAGGCAGAACAAATGACTTTTAGAAGTTAAAAGAGATCCCTGTCCTTTTGATTCAGCTGCACAGCGCTTCTGAAATGGGACACGTATCCTTCTGTTCTGCTTTATACATGTAATGCTTTTCCATCCTCAGTTAATGAAAGACTCTGGCCTCTGTTTCTTCTGTGTTTTTGTGATGGTCTGAACTGGGTCATCATTTGGTCTGTGATGCGAGAAAATGTTTTTGAAAGATGCTCCTGTTTTTCCTATCTCTTTGTGTTCCTCCCTCCTCCACCTCCTTTGTACAAAGCCCTGCACTGTTTGATTTGACACTTAATTCCTTATTCCTTCTCTGGGCTTTTTTTATCCTTTTAGCAGTTTTCTAAGTGTGTTATCTCCCTTCTTCTTTTGTGAGGCTATGGTTGTCTGTGCAGTTTATTCTTGTCTTTTTGTGTGATATCACTTTGTGGAAGGTGAAGAGGGGAGTTGCACATCAAACCATAACCTTTGAAAAGGAAATGCTTGATTCCATGTGATGTGAACAGTGTTGCGGCCAAGATGCTTGTGAAAAGTTCCTGGTTCTTTTGGGATAAGAAAGAAGGCAGGATACTTGAGGGTGATGTGAGGGCTTGTTGAGAACTGGTTACCTTTTTCTTTCTTAAAATTACTGCTTGATTTCTACTGGAAACACTGCTTGCTTTTACAGGCTTCTAAGACATCATCACAAAAAACCTAAGGTACAGGGCTGGTGCTGATGTTCTGTACATAAAATAGGTTGTGGTTGGCTAGAAGGGCCAGTTAACACTGCTGCTGTAGCTGTGATAACAAGGATGTGGAAGGATGCTGTCTCTGCGTTTGGGAATTGCAGAATTTGCTGCTGTCTGATGTCATTATGCTGGTAAAGGTATATTCTGTACTCGAATGGCTGGTTTCCTTCCCTGGGGTAGCTTTAAGCCAATGCAAAGCCCATTTTTGTGGAGCTTACAGTCGTTCTGGGAGTGCTTTGCTGGTCTAGCATGCAAAAGTTTCTGAGCTGAAGTGCTTGTAGTGTTTATGTAACTTAATAGATTCTGTTCTAATAGACTCAGAGGCACTTTTTTCCCCAAACCCTTTGGTCTTAATAGGAGAAAAAGAGACTTCTTCTTGCCTCTCCTCTTCTTTCCTTTTTTTTCTCCTCCAGCTGTTGTTCCTCCTTTTGTTAATTGTAGAGCTGTGCTTTAGTAACCACAGGGGTGATTTCCGAGGTAGTAACCAATTAAAAATTGCCAAATAACAAAGGCTGAAATAAATGATTTGTACCTGAACAATAAAAGGACAATGAAATTATAATGAAGATGGCACAGGTTCGGAATGAACATCACTGCATGTAAAGTCTAGACTTGTTTGCTGAGCTCGGAGATGACGGGGAGAAGCATTAGCTCTAGGGTCAAGCTACTGTGCAATTTCCTCAGGGGCATGGCATCACTTCTGTCTAGTGCTTTGCTTTTTCTCTTAAGTATGTAACAAATATTCCCAAAATGGACAAGGAAAAATGAGAATGAGCAAAATTAAAATTTACTATGAAATTTACAAGTCTGACTTCTAAAAAAAAAAGTTTTCCAGTTCTGCTGTTTTCCTCTGCAGTTAAGTGCATTGTTTTCTCCTACTAAGCAACCTGAAGAGAAAAAATGCTTTGTGAGTGGGAGACTAGTATTTTAAAATAATTTAAGAGTCAAACACAACAGGGAGGTTATGAACTGGTACAATACAAGTCAGTAAGGTAATCTGAAATCTTGACAGTTTCCTTTTTAGGGCATCCTTATTTTTAACTCTGCTAATGAAAATGTGGTTGGCATTCAGCCTGCCATTCCTCTAGTCCTTCTTTGTGGTGAAGATAACCTGTAGAGGGAAGGTGAAGTGATGTGCTACATGATTAGAAAAGGGAGGCTTTCCATTTGTTTCCTGAGGGAAAGGATGCAGAAGTGCTTGTGGGAGATGGAGTCAGGGCAGAAGTGAAGGGTGTAGTGATGCCCTAGCTTAAAATTCTTTGGGAGAGGATTGTTAATCTGTAAGAATTGAAAGAGAATTTGATCTTTGCTCTGATGCAAAGGCAGTGGCAGTAGAGTTAAACATAACCACGGCAAAGGAAGGGGTCCCAAGCAAAATGTCTGAAACTCTATAAATCTTAGGCAATAACTGCTTGCATAATGTCCAGACTTACTTAGTGTGAATAAAGAGAGAAGCAGACCAGCACCAATAACTGCAGGCTGTGAAGACAATCCTGGAAATATTCTGCGATGGGAAAGGTTAGAGATATTCTGCATATGGGGATATTGTGAAAGAGCTGAGACAAAATGCTTCTTTCAAAACAAAGTGGGTAACTTGAGCAAATTTGGGATATACAAAGCTACAAGAGTCTGAATAATCACAGTTTCCAAAATCACCTGTGATAATGTTATCTTGGAGGAACAGTCACAAATAGTATGTATTACAAATGCTCACATTAGTGGGATTACCCAGAATGTTAGGGGTTCTTTTTTTTAAGAAGCTAAGGGGGTGGCCTGCATTTGTGTGATCTTTGCTCTAGTCTGTTGAGGGTCATAGCAGACTGACCTCCATGTGAGCCAGGAGGTTGCTGTCTGTTCCCCCTTGGTCAAGGGTTAGTGTTAAATCATTGTTCTGTGTAATAGCATAGAAGATTGCCAGAGGGAAGTGGAATTTAGGATCTGTGCTGTTGTGAAAAATAGGTATATTTGTGGGGGGAAAAAAAAGTTTTCTTGGGGCTGACCCACCAACTTTGAAACACCTTTACTTTCATTTAGGGCACTTGGGCAACCCAGTTAGTTTATTTTTGGTTTGTCTGATCTTTCGGTCCTAGCTGTTGGTTTATTGCGCAATGGCTTATGTTATGAATAAAAGAATAGATCACCTACCCCTGAAAAGCCTAGCCTAATGATCAAAATAAACGTACCTTATAAAATTGTGACTACAAAAATTACTTTACCCTCATTTGTATATTTATGATCTTGATTTAAGATCAATGTGTGCCCTTCTTTGGGTAAATGGATGAAAAACTTCTGCAGAAATACAATATGCTTGTAATTTCTTTCAACAGGTACTTTGTGCTGGACTTTGAGACAGGGATTCTGCAGTATTTCATGAATGAACAAACTAAAAACCAGAGCCCGAAGCCACGAGGAGCCTTGTCTTTAGCTGGAGCTATAATATCGCCCAGTGATGAAGTGCCACACATGTTGGTGGTCTACTCTGCTAATGGAGAGATGTACAAGTTAAGAGGTACAGTGCTGCTCACAGTGCCAGCTGAATTGTTCTCCTCTCCCACTCCCACTTCTGCATCTCTTCTCTCATGTCTCATTTCTCTTTTACTTCCCTGTGCTGTCAGAAAGTAGTGGCTATACAGCTCTATTATACTATACATTTTTTAAAACACAGTGGAGGAGTGACCTGGAGTTTAGTACATGTGACTTTACAATGTATAGACTTTCAGGGCTGGAAGGTACCTCAAAGTGGCTTCTGTAATCTGTTACTGTGGCATTTTGATTGAATGCTATATCTTATTTGCTTCCAAAGGAAGAAGAAGCTGCTTTCATTGCTGTCCACAGCATAACGTTTGTTTTCTAGTATTGTTCTCCCCTGCCACCACCCTGCAGATAACGTGCAGTAGTGAATCTGATGATGGGTCAGAGAAGGGAAAAATGTCAGTGGGAGGCTGCTAGAATGTTATGTTCTTATCAGTCTTGGAGTAATTGAGTGCACCTGTAACATGAAATTTTCCCTTCCCTTGTTCCCAAGTATAAGACAGACAATATATGGCATACAGAAGTGAAGTTACTTTGGAATATTTACAAAAAAGGAAGAAAAAAAAAGAAAAAAAGCAGTGTTCTGATTGTAAGGTGTTGATCGATCATGATGCTTTCATATCAAAATAATATATAAAAAATAAACTGTTATTAAAAAAAAATGACATGTAATGCACTGTAACAAAAGTATTCTTAGTTTTATACTGACCACAGTGTATCAGTTGTCCAGCAGGACCGAGTATGCAGAAGTCCCCTGTGGTACAGTGTGTTGCTCTTTCATACACAGAACTGAATTCATGAACAGCCAGGGAGAATTTCTGTTAAAATGCTTTGAAAGTTGCACAGCTAGAAATCATGAACACTTGTTGTTTCATTATGCTTTTTCAATCACTTGAAATTATCAAATGCTTACAATATGCTGCTTTAAATTTAATGATGTCTGTGAATTTGATTAAAATCGGTAAACAATTTTTATGCTGAGTCAATAACCATTAAGATACTCAATAGCAGAGGAAGTAAGAGAAAATACTGAAATTATCAACTCTGCATTGTGACTTAATGAGGAGTCCTGTAGTAGTTGTTTGTTTAAGAAAAAAAAAGCCTCTCTCCTAAACAGAGTTACTATATTACACAGGAGCCATCTAAGAGCAGACAAACTCTTCAGTAATTTTTAAAGCTGGTTTTTAAAGATGTGGGGGAGGAAATAGTGATTTTTATTCCTGTGTCTTTGTGTGTTCATGACATGGGTTTAGGGAGAGATTTAGTTGAACTCCATTAAAGGAGCAGCACTTAAGTATCTGGGGAACTGGTAGCTTGTTTGGTAGCTGATTGACAGCTACCAGAGTGTAGAGCTTTTATGGATTCAGATACTATGGTGTGGCCCTTGTCTGTCACAAAGACAGACAAATAAAACAAAAGTGGATGAAAAATTTTAAACAAAAATGTCATCTTGAGGTAGGTAGTTCTGCTTTTACTAATGTAAAGGAGATAACTATGAAGAAGACTCATAAGCTTATCTCTTCCAACTGGCCATAGCCTTTTAAGTACAGGTTTAGATTTGTTGCTCTGAAAAACTTAAGCGTACTTATGTAGCATAAGTTAGGATTTATACTGCATCCTAATCAATAATTAATCTCTCCCCCTCTGCCCTGCTCTGTCACCTCTTGTGCAAAAAAGAGTATTGATTTATGTGGGATCCCCTGCATTTTCTTGTTTCTGTTCTAGCTGCTGATGCAAAGGAGAAACAATACTGGATAACTCAGCTTCGATCCTGTGCCAAACATCACAAGGAAAGTGATTCTAAGGTAAATAATTAAGAGTGAGAAGTAGCTATCAAGTTTTAAGTGGTGTAGGTGAAGAACAGCATGATCTGGATGATAGATTGACTGCTGTAATTAGTGGGTGGATGTTTAGAGGGTTTTGAGTAAAAGCAGCAAGTTGTCATTTGTCACTAACTGGAACAGGCCATCTTAATAAATAAACATTGTCCTATTTATGAGAAATTAATGAAGTGCATGGTTGAGTACTGAGTGATGTCCTGATTAGTATTTAAAAGTGTTAACTAATATTAGTTTAATTTTATAAAATTTAGTGACTTTTATGATAGGAAACTTCAGATAGATGTTAGCAGCAGCCAGTCTTCATCTTTGTTACAGAATCGGAAAGAGCTCATCTTATGAAGATTTATATTATTTACGTCTCCTTGGAAGTAATTGTCCACAATTTTGTCCTCAAATAGCTAAATATTTTGGACAGGTAAAACAACCAACCATGTAGACTTGAAAAATAGCAAAATGATGGATTGAGGCTGTCTCCTACCTCTAAGTAAAAATGGCATGAATCTGTTTAAATTCTAATACACTTTGAAAGTGGAAGATATTAAAAATAAACAAAATCCTCCATTAGAAATAAGTAATTTTTGTCTTCATTTATGGTTTTGGTGTTAATGCTAAGCCTTGCACACAAAAATTACTGCTCTTCAGTCCTTGAAGCATTTCTGTTGATATCCTTACAAGAAAAAAAAGATTGCTTTTCTCATGACTAATTGTTTGCTATATTAAGAAATGAATATAGCTGCAAGCTGAAAGGATTCCTCACTGTTCTGAGATGTTGAGAATATCAGTGTTCTGTTAACTGCAGTCAAAGTTGTGATCCTGAGTATCTTTAAAAGTTGGGCTTTGAAAAGATGAATGGTGTTTTTAGGAGACTTCCATTTATTGAAATTAGTGAAGTAAAAGCAGCCTTTTGTTGTTCTTTTTGACTGATATGGACTTTTCATGAAGCAACTGGGGTACAAATAAAACCCTTTTTGAAGGAGAATTAAGTAGCTTGAGTATTTCAGTACTTTTAAAGTTCTTATGCATGGCAATTCAATATTGTTTTTATACAGATGTGGCCCAGTACTACTCAGAAAGATGCAATGCTACTTGATCAGGGTACTCTAACACTTGCTGTTGATTTGCAGCTCCTGTGCCAGTGATATAAACTTTTTATACTCAATTCTCATCAATGAATTATTCCTCAGTTTGTTTTCTGTTCACTTCTTAAATGCATTTAAATGTTTAGAGCATCTATAATGTAACTGTGATGAGGAGGTAAAACTGCTGTGATATGATATGGGAGACTTGTGCAATGGCATACGGATTCTTACTCTTCTACACTCTATTAATTTCTATACTATTTCCTTAATACTGACTTTGTTTTTATTCTTTTGCCTGCTTGTGAGAAATTATTCTATTTTAATAGCAAAATCTCATTTAGAATGGCAGTAATTTAGTTGAAGCTGATGTTTGTATAACTGAAGTTGGGATCACATTTCCTCTGTAGGTAAAAACTGTTGCACTTAGTAATAGTTTAGTAATAATTAGTAATAATTTCTGTTCAGGCTACCTTTCCACATTGAACTCCTTCAGTTGGTAGTAGTATCTACGTATTTTGACTTGTTCTGAATTAATTAGTGTGTCAAGAGAAAAATCATGGTGTTACAACAGTGAAAATAAACAGCAGTTAGTAGTGGTCCAAAGAAAGCAAACAAAATTTTAGAAATTCAGGAAACAAAAGGGATAATACTTAGACTGCTCTAACTCTGTCAGTACTTGCCATGAATACTTTTATCAGTCCCCTTCCATTTCTGAAGTGAAAAATTGGAATGGGAAAAATGAAGTACTTTTCATCATACTTGTTATTCTTCTGTACAGGATGAACTCTGTGTGATGAAATTTGACTTCATTGTAGTCTTTTTTTCTGGTCATGAGAATGGAAAGGGCAAATCAGTATAGTAAGTGCTCTGCAGTGGCTGAATAGGAAGTATTTGCTAGCTGTTAATAATAAGATTGGTATGGAGAGCTTCAAAGAAAAGGAGTTGAAAACAGGCAAAACAAAGAACCAAAAAAAACCCCCAAAAGGACATGAATAGAAAGTGGAGATTATTTTGGGATGCTTTGGATGGCAAAAGTGTTTATAGTTTTGAAAAATATTTGAAAAGCAAAATGTTATTAGGAAGTCTTGGCTAAATGAGTGGGAAGCTAGTAAATACAGCGAGTTTCTGTCACAGATGATCTAAGGCACAGCTTTTGGAAACAGGAAGGGTTTAGAATGGGGAGCATCTCACTGGACTATTTGTATTCTTGCATGGTGACCAACAATGCTGTGGTTTGTTCCTGGTTCCTATGCTCATTGTGCAAGAAAATAAAAGGATTTCCATGTCTGAGGGGTGGTGGACATATGTGCCAGAGGAACTAAAAGAAAGAGTATTTCAGATAATAGGAAGAGGGTTCTTGCATTTTTCTTAAAGACCGATGAGTTACAGAAACTTGGCATAGGAAGTTGGAGTATGGATGCACTTTGGAATAGAGATGTTTTAATTAGCTTGAACCTTGAAAATAGAAATGCTAAAGAAAACTGTTTTTCTTAGTTCTGTGTTACAAATCAGGCTAGGTCACTTTTCACATGTGAAAAGTGCTTTGTTAGTGAAGCACTTTTAATTCTCTACTTTTGTAAGCCACAGAGCAAGTAGAGGATATATATCTTCTGTATGTTTAAACTTAACAGTCCAAAAAATAAAGTGTCGGGAATTTATGTGCTTTTGATGAGACCACTGATGACTCTGCTTCTTACTCCAGAAGTGGACTGTACTTGAAGCAATTTTGTGCTTACCTGTTCCTAGAAACCTTTCTTGTGACAAGATATATCTCTTGGTTTTAATATGCTTGTTTCTTTTCCCCCTCCTATCTTCTCAGTATTAGAGTATTAACAGAGAAGAATATTATACCTGGTTTTAGCATTGCATGTAGTACTAACTTGAATTTCATCTACAAGTAAGTTTAAAAACTTCTCTCTGCTTTTCTTTATAAAAGGAAGGAATCAAAAGCTTTAATGCTGCAATGATTAGACTTTGGAGGTCAGATATTGTTTACAAGGTAGTAATCCTTCACAGAAATTCTAGAAACTAGAAGAAAATTTTTTTTTTTTTTTTTTTTAATTTTCCTCAGAGTTTCTTACTTCAAAACCACTGCCTGGTAGGAGGTAAGAGAAGCAAGAACTGCTTCATTTCTTTGATTTTTTTTTTTTTTCTTTCTTTCTCTTGTAGGTGATGGTAGTTTATACTAAATGATTATTAGCATGGGAGTAGAAACATGCTCTATTAAATATTTTAAATTTACATAAAATAGCATTCTGCTATTTTTAGCCACCTGTTTCTTTTGTGTTTAGCGAAGGGACTGGAATTACATAGAAAGGTCTGTAATGACACAGAGAAGGGTATATGTTGGACTTACTCTGGCATAATCGAGGACTTCACAAAAATCTGTGGGTTTGGGTTTTATTAAAATAGCTCTACCATTGATAGGACTGTCATGGTGTTATTTGTTATTCTGCTGGCAGCAGGGCTGGCTCTCTTTATTCCTCCCTCTCCACGTACTTTAAGGGCTGTAGTAAGTGAAAACTGCAAGTTACCTGTCTCTCAGTGCTGTTAGGAACAGGCAGATACTCATGTGTTCTGAGCTTCTGGAGTTTGAACAGAATCCAGAATCTGTCTCTGCTGGGAACAGCATCTGGAAAGTTGGAACCTGAGTGTTTGTGCCTAGCTTCTTCTACAGATTAAATTCACCTTTTTCACAGGAATACTGAGATGCAGAAATTTTGAGCTGTTCTTTAGGATTCATACTCTTGAAGGAGGTAGAATGGGAAGTGAAAAATATGCAGTGATGGGTATGTTTTATGTTATGCAAGTGGGATATAGTTTAAATGTGAAAAAAATAGTGGGATAACCAGGCAAGCAGTGGGAAGGTTCCCAAGAATACCAGTGAAGCAACTCTTAGTGACAGGTCTTTCATACTGGAGAGAGAACACATTTTTAAATCATGAATAGATATTATTGGAAGGGAATTCATAGAAAAACATGATAATTTGGAGGATGTTTTTCAAAGCTGAAGCTGTGTCACTGTTTCTGTGAAATACTCAGAGAAGAGCATTCCTTCTTGCTGCACTGGATCTAGATCAGCACTGGTTTCCTTTCTTTTTCACAGCTACTCCCTGCTTCAAAATGCTACAATGACTTGCTGTCATGACTGTTCTTAAAGCTTCAGCTGGGGATTGGAGTGGTGAAAGAAATTAAATAGAGAAGTGATTGAAAAAAGAAAGAAAACGTTGTATACTAAACACTAAATTTAGTTGTATCCTAATGAATGGTCCAAAGGTGAGCTATACAGTTAATGGATGTAACACGAGCTAAGTCTCTGACTTTGTTTTAATTAAATTTTACATGGTAATGCTAAAAAAAACAGTAAAAGGAAAGTGTTCTCTGGCAAATAATTCCCATGCTGTCAGATACTCTTAATGTTCTTCCCATGCAAGTTTCATTTCACTTAATTACAGATTGCTCAACCTCCACAAGTGCCAAATCAACTGTATTGGAAGAAATCTATGTCTGGATAGGATTGCTGGTTCTTTTAGACTATTCTAAGTGAATATTTTGTACAAGCTTTAATTAAGCGTTAGTCAAATTTGAATTCAGTGATATGAAATGCTTTCAAGAAGGAGTAGGCTTATGCATAATTTCTGTGGTAACTTCCAAGAATAATTTTGTATCCAGAAATTGTCACAAGCTTTTTAGTTCTTCTGTTTCATACTCCTTTTTTCTTGAGTGTTTAATGATTGTGGCTGTAAAAGCACTACTGAAAACAAGCACACAGGTTTTTAAACCAGCTCTTAATGCCAGTGTGTCGACTGGTTGCTGGATTTGCATATAACCCTTTTATATCTCAGTGTGTCTGTATCAGGAATGTGACAGGGAACAGAACCTTTATCTTGTGAAGTAGCTTCTGTGCTCAGATGGTAACTTTCAACTTAGGTCTGTGTTAGAATAAGGAGACAGACTCTCTGTTGCTTCAGCTTTTGGTTGGAGCTGCACAGTAAGCTAGCTGCTTAAAACTGCATGGTGTGGATTCATCTTTAAGCTGAACTCATTTGCTGATTCCGTGCAGCTATAAATTGCAGTCCAATTCTCTTCCTTCTGCTGCCACCTTTTGTGTGGGTTTTGTGATGTTTCTGGTTCTGTGTTAACTTGGGCATCAGAAACAGAAAAAATGGCATCTTACTAAGAAGGGCTTAGCTCTCTGACCAGCTCTCTGAGGAATGTGTGTCTCTCTCTCTGGTTCTCTACTTGCTTACCTCTTTGGAGTAATGGTGGGGGAAAAAAAGTCCAAACCTGCCCCTTTCAGTGTCAACTGCAGTAGCAGTTTAGCTGTAATGTGAAACAGCACCTGCAGTAATGCCTCAAACTTAACACTTTTATCAAATCATTATGAGGCAGATGAGTAATTTTTCTCCACAGCTGGAAGAATGGCTATCATAGAACTTTCGTTTTTATTGGGTTTCTTCTTGCCTTATTAATGAATGGCCTCAGAGATACCTTTACATTTCTAAGTGGATCATTGGCTGTGTGTTTTTAACATCTGCATGATAACTGTTTTCATAAAGCCAGATTAGTGAAAATTTTCAAGTCTTTCTCAGTGTTGTTTTGCTTCTTCTGTGCACATCAAATTGCTTTGCCTTTTGAGCTTCGCTGTTCCCTCCATTGGTATGCTTGTCTGCTTCCTTGTCTTATCCCTGACCTATAGAAGTCAACTAAAGATTCGCACTTCTAATTAAAACATGCACTGGAATCCTTAGAGTAGTGAGGCTGAGAAGGAAGCAGTGCTTGGCTGTTGATAGGTGTGTGTTTGACATCTTTTTTTCCTCCCTTTGGAAGCTTCATGAAAAGAAGAGTTGCTTCCAGAATTTTTCTACAGAAATAGAAGAAAATCCATTTAGGATTGAACATGAACTAGCTCAAATGATTCTTGATGAAGAAAAGATTTTATGGTGGAATGATTATCATAGTCTCTTGCTTAAGAAAAAGACATATATTGCCTTACTGAAGATGATGAAGCACTATGATATTCTATCAGAAAAGTTAATACCATAGGTGGTGCTTGACAGAAATGTGCAAAACATCATAAGCTGGTCCCTTTGCAGTGCTGAAGTTTGAATGTTATGTAGATTCTGTCATTTGCATTTTAATATTTGTGAATGATTATAATGTAGATGAAGCAGAACTGTGTCTACATTTATCTTTTATCAGTGTTTGTTTACTTAGGATGCATTGGAAAAGAAGTAGATGGGAATTAAAATACTGAATGGTGGTGTCTCAAAATTGTAATTACTTTCTAATAGTATTTGACTTCCCATAGCTCTAAAACTGCACGCAGGGATTGGTTTTCTGTGCTGTATATATGCAGAGGAGTAAAGGAGTGTCATTTTGTTATTTAGTGTTCTGAGAAAAACATCTGTGGCACAGTGCCTGTGAAAATGATGATTATCAACCATAAACAGATATGACAATTCACTTCAGAAATTATTTTGTTGATCTCTGGAACATTGCATTTACTTTCCAAAATAAACAAAACTGTTTGCTTCTGGTAAATGGTGAAAAACACTTCAGCTTCTTTGTGAGCAGGAAGGGCAATCTCCAGGGAGAATGAGTCATGAAAACAGGAGTATAGTTCAAACTTACTGTTCTGTAATTCCATTATTTTAATTGTTAGGATTTTTGATATCCAAATGGAAGCATTTGGATCAAAAGCAGTATCTTTTTTGTCTTGGGGATGGACAGTCTACTAAAATAAAAATCTTAACCCAAATCTGTGTTAGCTAAGCATACTTTAGCTAGCTTTAGGTCATAAAACCCGTATGAATGCAAGTTACAAATTAATCTTTTATTAGCAGCTTTATTATTCTTTTATTGGCTTCATTTTATTAGCAGACGAAATGTTGGCGCAATGGTAAAGTGTAGCCTCAGGAAAGAAAATTTGCAGTCCTTTTGGGTTGCTTCAGCCTGTGGATTTCTTGATTCATTATTGGCACTGTGCACTAATTGTTGAAGAGCTTATGACTTCCTTTCATCAGACTTTTCGCTGTCTTTTTATTTATTTAGTTGTGAGCCAGAAAGCAGTGAGACCAAAGAAAATCATATGTGATAATAATTAGAGGGGCAGATCGGTCATACGAGCAGTGCTGGGGGAAGAGCGGGGGATTAGGCATACAGGCCCATCATTGCTTTGATTTCCTGTGAGAGTGACTTTAATGACTGTTGTGGTATGATGTATAATTAGAGTGCTTTTAGCAGTGGAAAACTTCACATAGGTTTTAACGTTTTAACAAAAACGGAAAATTCTGATTTTTGCACAGCTGTGTGTCAATGCGAAAGGGATGCTTGTCATTCCCAGTGTTTAATCTCAAGAAATTCTGCAAAAGAGGAGTCAAGTATTTGGCTAGGACGTAGGTGTTGACAGTATGCTGTAAAATTCAAAAGTGCCTGAGGGTCTGAGTATGCAGTTCCTGGAGTTCTCTTCTGGCAGTGACAGGAAGAAGCTGTCAGAAGGAGTTGGATGCTTCCCCCGTTTCCTTGGATGCAGCAGGCACAGTGCTCTGCTGCTGTTCTCTGAGGCAGTGGAGAAATGGAGTCCAACTTGAAAAGGTTTTGAGTCGTTATAACAGCTGCCTCCTGCAGACATTCACATGCATACTGACTGTGACTGATTTTGCAAGTTTTAAGATGCAAATGTTTGTGTTTGTCTGGGGCCTTGCCTAGAGATAGCTTCATGGGTAGCCAGAGGTCCTGGTGCTAAGCTCATTTAAGGTTTGTAGGTTACAGATACCCTCTAAAGGGTAATACCAAATTTAGGTGCTGGAGTATTTGTGTTGTGGGCTGGTGGAATTTTCTGGCACATTGTTTGGAAACGTTGGGTCACTAAAGATGGATGAAGGGTATAAAGGGACAGAAAACAAAGAGGTGGGGAGAACTTGCTTATAGACCTGTAGGAGCTGATCATGAACCAATGTATTTGGCTCTGATACTTTTCACAGACTGTGTATGTGCAAATTCCAGAATCCAGTCTCTCTGACTGGATGAGCTACATAGGATTGGTAACTATTCTGTGCTGCGAGGGGAAGCAGGGGACTCTAGGAGACTCGCTGGCAGAGGTGATATCTCCCTGGAGATCCCATAGCTCCATGCCTTGCCCTACAACAGAGCTGAGTGTCACACGCACCAGGCAGGGGATTATGGGCAACCTTTGCCAGGCTGTGTGCTTGTGTATGTAGAGATTTGAGTCTACCTAGTGTCCCTATAGCAGGACAGCCTTCTTGAGCTGTCTGAAACTAGAGCGTTCACCCATGACTGAAACTAGAGATGGGCTGTTTTTTCTGTTTTTTCTCTCCTGCTCCACTGATCCCCAAACTCCGCACCCTAAATGACTGTTCACCAGAAGTTGCTGTAAGCTGCCACATACCTTGGCAAAACTTAGGAAAAGCCATCTTAAATGCACTGTGGTCCCACAGTCTCTTCTGTCTCTAGTCACATTTCAGGAGCGTAGGTGATGTAGCCCTGTGAGTTCTGAACTAGAGCAAATGCTGCAGGGGAAAAAATCCTGATCTGGATTAAGAGACTCAAATGATGGACATGCCTGTTTCTTGGAAGTGTGTTCATTACTTACATAACCAGTTAAAAAAAATGGCAGCTAGCTAGCAACTTTTGTAGTAATAGTTCACTATCAAATTTATGACTCAAGTGTAAATGGGGTTTGGTGAAAGGCATATCATGTTAGTTGACATGGGAGAAAATGTAGGGCAGGAGCTGCAGTCAGCAGTTGTCTGTTGTGATCCATGGATCAGCTGCAGATGGTTCCCTGCAGCTGGAAACCCTATCTTGAGGAAAAATAGCATTGTATTACCAAATAATATAAATAGTGTAGATACTAACTTTAGAATGTGTATGCATTTCAATTTATGAACGTATTTCTCAAAAGTGTGCGGGTTAAATAAGATTATTTTTGCAGGTTTGTTTTTTCCTGAAAGCTGACTTGTTCCTAGAATACCTTCTTGATTGTGTATAGAACCTGTGCATGGATTTTTCAATATATGTTTTGTGTTACTTTTGTTATGTGCAGATCTATAGCTCTCCATCAAGAAAATCAAAACATAATAAAACTCTACCTCTCACAGAATTTTTTTTGTTTAAGTGAAACTAATGGGCAAACTCACTGTTTTGCACTGCTGCTGTTTGTCTGAATTTTAGGATCTGTTTAGCTATGTGAAAGTAGCAGCTGTGTATTTTTATTATTGTGGTAGTATAATACTAAAATG
The DNA here is from genome assembly GCF_000738735.6 of Corvus cornix cornix. Classification (NCBI taxonomy): domain Eukaryota; kingdom Metazoa; phylum Chordata; class Aves; order Passeriformes; family Corvidae; genus Corvus; species Corvus cornix. Next base: position 37,846,452 of record NC_046333.1, read on the forward strand.
TCAGTGATTCTCGAAGGATTTAATTCTAAAACAAAAATAACTCATATTAACCTGGAAGATAAGTTGATTTTACAATTAAAAAATTAAAATGATCTTGTTTTTCCTTTACACCTTAAATTTAGTTTAGAAGTGTTCTGATGCTAGTCAGTTTGATAAACAAACATTAGTGAAGTATAGTCTGCTCTTATATGCTAGGAATACCCTTTTTCTGTGGAACATGCATTTAAAAAAGGAAATTCAGTTTCTCTTATCCCCTTTTTTCTCCCAAATAACTTTTCATCTGGCTCTTATTTTAACTGTAGTTATGTCTAAGCCATGCTTTCAAATGGAAGATGAATTATAAACCTGGCAACCTTCTGTGCCCTTCTGACAAATTACACCTTGTGCTGCTTTTTTGCCTTAGAGTCAAATCCAGTTTTAATGCAATTGTGATTTATCAGCCAGGATGGATAATTTTTGAAAAGATGCTTATTATTGGTAATCTTATTGGCCATGGTAGCAAAGAATATATTAATTTCAAAAACAGTCAGACCATCATTCTTGGAAGCATTTGTAAATGTTAAGTCTAGACCAATGGAATAATAATTATTTCTATGAGATTAGCAGCTCTTTGCACACTGGCAATGTGATAATTCATTTTTTAAACCTTCAAAAATCTAAAGTCTAGTTTTGTGTGGCGGTGGCAGAGGGATTGTGTTCTTTCTTTCCCTCCTTCTCCTTGGTAGTGCCAGATAATGTGCCTTGTCCTTTACAGTCAGTGTGGTGGTAACATGAGGCCTGACTATTTCCAGTGCTAGTTGGAACCTGTACACCTTGGTTTGAAGTATTTTAATGAAATTACCACAAAATTGCCAAAAGTGACCTGTAAGGTATAAGAAGAGAGATTATACTCGAGGAATACTTCTGTGCACTCACCAGCAGGCGCAGGAGAAGTATCTCATGTTGATGGTGGCTGTCTTAGCAATGCTGTAGGTTGCCACTGTTATTTGTGCAGGGTTTGTAGGAGAGGTGAAAAAGTGCTTTACCCATGGGGCTGTGTATTTACTTCACTGTCTTAAAGTGCTACTAAATGTTACTCTCTGAATTGGTTTGTGTTTCATGAGGTAAAAGATACTCTGTTTTAACCTTACAGATGCAATCAACAGTTCAAATAGAAGGGAAAAGCTTTTTTATATTGCACTTTTATATATGATGTCCCATGGTGCTCTGGTGCTCATCTGAGCTTGATTAAGAATTGGTGTCTTGTATACCTCCAGGATGATTTGTGTTTGAGGTCTGCAGAGAACCAACGGAGATAGCAACACTGACAGACGGTTAGATAAAAAGAGAAGAAGTTCTTTAACATCCTGACTGATTTTATAGGTTGTATGTTAGAGGTATTCATACTGCAGATACTGTTGGAGATTTATTTCTGGCCTTTTTTGTATATTGGGTTTATCACAAGCTTATTCCAAAACAAGTTGATTTCTTCAAGCCATGTTTTGTCTTTTATCTTAATGTTTAATTGGTGTATGGATTGGCCTTGCCAAAATTACATCTGATGTTGAAAACAATACTACACTGCTTCAGAAGTTCATCGAATGAAAGCATTAAGATTTTTTTTTCCTTGCTGTTCACACCAGTTTGGTGAATTGTAGGTCAATGGTTTCATAAAAAATATTTGTGTTGGCATTGTTGTTACTCTGTCTGCAAAATCCTTCCTAAGCTTTCCTAAAAGTAGGATTGTAAGAACTAAGCAGCATGTTATTATGTAAGAATTTGTGAAGATTTTTGCAAAGGCCAATTTCAGGCAAGCCAAGAAACAAAGGCAATAGCTCTAATGTTTCCAAGAACATCTCTGCTGAGCAATGCATATGGTTCAGAAGGAATAAATCAGTTACACCTCCAGATTTAGGTTTGTGGGGAAAGTTGAACAATACAAACGTATAGCCTGAATTGTAAATTATTACTAATGTAAAGGTTGCTAATACCGCAATCCTGTTGCTTGTTCTAGAGCATCTCATCCTCACGAAGTAGAAGTTCATCTCTGCTGCCACCTGGGACAGTTAATTCTGCATCTCCAAGTGGCCAGAAACACATGAATCAAAGCGGGCCAACTGTTGTAACCATCACACATCACAAATCACCTGCAGCTGCTCGAAGAGTGAAGAGCCAGCGATCTGGTCAACTCCATGAAGTCAGAGAGGTAAGAGAGAAACATCTGCTGTTTTGCTGTAACTTGGAAGTGCTTACTTTGCTTTAGAATAAGCAATCGAGTCTGACAAGTTAAAGATTTTCTTTGTTTCCTACTTGATGACTGCTTTGTTTTGATCCCGTTGCTGAGCAAGAGGTGGGCTTTAGTTCTGGTTCAGCTTCAGGTCAGGTGTATACTGATATTTTTATGCTGATGTTAAAATTGGTGTGTGCACATGCTTAAAAAATGAATTAGATTGGCTACAGCTCCCAGACTTTGCAGTGGTGTTTCATTACTGGGGAAAAATCTCTTTGAAGCTGTGTGCAGCAAAACCTTTCCGATTGGAAAGTGGGCCCTGAAGCATTTAAATGTAGCTGGAAAAAACTTCTTGAATAAGTCTGATGAATGTGTGAATGGAGGCATAGCTCCCCACACTCAGCAGTTTGTTGCTGTACTGCTGTAGTCTTGCCTTTGTGTCAAGTTTATATTACTGGCCTTGCAATGGAAAAATGGTTTGTGTGTATCAAAGGCATGAAAACCAAGGAAGAAAGCATGTTTCTTTTAAAGCCTGTTTGTACCAGTGTTTAGGAAATTTAACTTATACTGATTTTAGTCTGTCTTCCAGACAACAAAAATAGTACCGAGCTTTAAGCTTAAATATTATGGCAGATTTTCACAGAACACGCTTTCATCTTTCATCCCTTATGATGTTTTGGTTTGTCTTTCATGTTAAGAATTTGAATAAATTCTTGGGATGTGCTCTCAGTGAAGGCTTAAATTGCACGTCCTGATGAAGAATGCTTGTTTTTATTCTAGTTAACATTAAAAATGAAGAGCTCACTGTCTGAATGTCACCCACATTCTCTTTACATTATAGAAAACAAATATCTGTTTGTTTTTTACAAAAATACCCTGTCTTTGTCTACCAATCATCTCCCCCAAGTTGGTTCTAGTGTACTAAATGTATTTGCTCTCATAGGTTGAATTCAGAGTGCACTTTAAACCTATAATAAAATCAACAGTGGGAGCTGTTGCAATTTTGTCAAATGAAGCCGAGTAAGGCTGAAAGCAATTTAAAAGAGAGTGTTAGTGTATGTGCTGGTCATAGTAAGTTGGGAAGGGAAAAAGCCATCAGTTGCAAAGAACTACACTTGGAAGAAATAAATACTAACCTATAGAAAAACAATGAGGTCAGGTATCATCCCTGGAGAAAAGGCCAGTGAATTGCTGACTCAGTTGTTTGCAATGTGATTCCAAAAGAGGTAACTATTACAGGACTTCAATCTGTAAAGATGGAAGGTAACGATTTTGTTCTGTTTGATGCGAGTGGTACCTCAGCTGCAGCACCAGTTTCTTTTAGAAGGCTGCAATAATAATGAAAAAAACCCCTTAGATATTGAAGATACAGTAACAGTTAAAAGAAGTGAGTGCTTTTCAGGGAGGGAAAATGGTTCTAAGATAAATGATGCATAAGCAAATTTTATAAGGCGATGTGTGAAGTTCACCTTTTTTATGTACTGGATATTTTGTGTGCGTGTGTGCTACTTCTTAAAGAAGAGCGTAACAGTGGAGAAATCGGACTTTCTGCCTTCTATCCCAGTCTTGTGTAAAAAGTGGCTGCTGGTGTTGTTTCCATCTTGTGAAAGGATAAGTCTGTTTTTTCCAGGTTAAGAAAGCAGATTTTTTTTCAACAGCATACTCTGTGCATGTCCTTCTTCCCCTTTTTCCAGAGTGAATCCAATAGACTTTGAGTATATGATACCTGTGTTTTCAGGGAGTATCCTTGTTCCGTATGAGAGTCAATGGGTGACTGTTAGATCCACCCTCCCTTGTTAACTTTATCAGTTAAGAGGTACCTCCAGAGCCCTTCACAAAAGTGCGCTTAAATCTGTTCTAATCCTGTTTTGTAATCTGAAACAATGAAAAATAGGAGTTAAAAGTACAGTAAGAGAAAGTTAATCCCTTCCTCAACACCTAAATCTTTGCTGTTTATTTGAAAGTTGTTTGGTATGATTTGGATGAAGGGAAGAGACTGCAAAAGGATTATAGATCAATATTGGTGTTCCCCTTATTGAATGATGTCATTGAAGCTTTGACATGCAAAAAAGTTTTTTTAAAATTGTTCTATAAATAGGACTGCATTAGCTAATTTTACACCTTACAAAATACAGTAGTTGAGTCAATGAAAAAAGCTGATCTGCTGCTGGAAAATGAGAGGAAGCATGTGTGTTTTAAATTTCACAGCAGTGTTGTGGTATGGTAATGCTGTATATGAGCTCTTCGAAAAACAGTAATGCTGCAAAAAGGGGCATCCTTCCCCTGGGACGTGTGGTCTTTGCTAGCTTGCACAATGTTTCTGAGAAAGTGTTGAACTTGAAATTGCTACTCAATTCTGAACTCTCTTGGTTTGGCCATATTATTTGTAAAAAAGTGAAGTGTCTCTCCATGTTGCAAAAATATACTCCTATATTTTATATAATGCAAGATGCTTGGTAATACTTGATTGGTTTTTTTCCTCTCTTTTGACTTCATAGTAAAAGTGACATTGTAACATTGTTTCCTTCTGTGGTTTGTTCTGGCTGATTTAGTTTTATTTTTAACAGCATAGCAAATTTTAGCATGAAACTAATTGTAGCAAAGAGGTCTATTTAACACCTAACTGACATGCAAAAATGTATAAATGTAGTAAATACAACTGTCTAGGTCTGCAAAATGGCACATGTAATAAATGTTTCTGTTGTAAAATTAGAATTTCACCTTTTTTCCAAATTTTGATAAGTTAAAACTGAGCATAAGTATGGAGCTTCTGACTGCTATTAAAAATTTATGTTTTAATACTTGACCTACTTCTGTATAGTGTTGAATTGAAAAGGAGCTCAGGTGCATTACTTTTCATCATAATGTAATTTTTTATGCTGTTTAATATTGTTCTCTTAAATCAGATTTTTGCTTATATTAATTTGGTGTTAATAGTCCAGTCTACACTGATTTATGGGATGTTACATCAAAACTAAACTTAACCATACATTACTTTGTGAGAAATGATCTGCAGTGTGTTGCACTTTTTGCAGAATTATTGGAGATCCTCTTTATTTGGACCATAACTTAGCATTAAAGGGGTACTTTGAGCTAATTTTTTAGTAAGTGATTTTATGGTAACCTAAGTCTCCATGGTCTTGAAATTTAATTCTGTTTTTAAAACTGTGGATATTATTATCCTCTTAGAAATTTATGATGAGAGTTAAGCTTTCAGATTTCTTAACTGTAGGTGGTTAAAATCAACTGGAAGGTTAAGCCAAGTGGCCACATCACCCTTCATATTAAATTTTAGCTGTCACTGAACTAAATAATAGTGACAGAATGGTCAGAATGGTGTTTATGTTGGCTGAGAGTGTCTGACTCTTGTACAATCTCTGGCAGTGTTACCATTGTTGTTAAAGAACCAAGTGTGTGAAGATTTTGTAGTAATTTATATTAATTATTTACAGACATTTAGAGAAATTAAACTGCAGTCCAGAGAAATATTTCTTTCCACAATTTAAAAAATTCAGTGAAGGATTTTCTGATCCCTTTGAAATGTGGTGCTTGTTACAACTTTTGATGCCCTGACTAGTCATCTGCATGGGTTTCTGAACATTTGGTACAGTGAGATCCAGATTTCACAGGGCCTCCACCAGTGTGACATCTCTTTTATGTGCCAGTGGGCAGTCCCAGAACTTGGAAAGGATTGCTTTTTGGTAAGATGACAGTCCTACTGCTTCTTGCATGTCCTTTTCCATATATAAACACAGTTACCATTTGATTCCTGCAGGAATTATGCAGCTAGTAGTGGTAGTTCTTTGCTTCTTCCCTTACAGTATCAGGAAATCTAGGACTTACACCTAGGGCTTCATGGAGTGAGTTTTACCAGCAATTTTGTGAGGCTGCAGTTGTCCAATTTTATGTGGTTACTAGGAGAAGGAGATGATTCTAAAACACTTCCGAGGATTTTTCAAGTGAGAAGTGAATGTCTTCAGATCACTGTAATATTTGGATAGCAAAATTAGGAACTGTGACTAGCTACTGTTAGCAAAAACGGATGGTGTTGTCCGTGGAGAAGTGTTTGTTGTGTCACAGAATTACAGCACTGCACAGGCATCATTGTAGGTGAAAGAGGAGATGCAGTGCTTAAACCACGTGGGGGAACATTCAGACTTGCAGGACTTCCACGCGTGTGGACTTTATGTGAAGACATACACTAAGCTGTGTGTTGATGTTAAAGCTTTGTAGTCAGTGTTCACGCTGGTAGTGGGGGAAATCTTGATGGTTTTTGACCTATGCCAGATTTTACTTTGCAGCTTTGAAAAAGTCAAGTTTTGCTTTTTATTTCAATTTTTTTGTCCTCCTTTCATTTCTCTGAAAGTGTGTACATGGAAAGGTCAATGGATAAGGTCTAATGTGAGTCCTAGCAGAAAGAATGCTGTAGCTCTAGATCTTTGGCATAGTGTTGAGGTTCTGTGAGGTTGTGCAATAAGGGTGCATGAAAAAAATTCAGCTCCTTGAGCAGGACATCATGCTTAGTGTAAAGTATGCACAAAGAACATTTAAAAATCCTGTTAAAATGTTAAGTGTTTTTGACAGTGTGTGTCTAATTTTGTGTAAAATTACTTTGTAAAAGTGGGGAGAAATGCTATATACTAGATCATTGCTTTCACTGGCAGTTCTCACCTTGGTTTTGGAGTGCAGGAAAATGAGAGCTAGCTTTGTAACAAAGATGACCATTACATCTGCATGAGTAATAAATCAAATATTTGCTTTTAGGAGATGAAAATGATCTCATGTTCACCTAAGGTATGGAGGTAGGATGGGGTGCTAAACTGTGCTAACTTCAGTCTTTCTGGCCTGGTAATGTGGGTGCTTTATCGGGGGAGAGCTGATAACTGTAGAGTGCAGCTACAACAGCACTGCTGAAGTCTGTGTTGCTGTGCTTTAGTTAGTCAGGTATAAAAGTAGTTAACTAAAAACATGTCCATTTTTCTTTCTAGACATATTTTAGTATAAAAGGTAGCTTTGTGATGTTTTCTTCATGGCAGTTTGTGGCTGATCCTTTTAACTAGAGTCTTCCTGCATTTCAGAATTAGTGTAGTAAATACACTCTAGACAGATTTGATAGTTGGACTGACCAGGGTATTTCATCTCTCATAGATACTGCAGGAAGTGTTTCGGTTTTGAATTCCAAGTGTCCTGTTTTCTGTTCATTTGAGGAAATAATATGGTGGTACAGTGAGTGGCAATTTTGGAAAAGGGAGGGAAAGAACACAGAGGAGTAGCCTTTGTTAGTTATAACTCTCCATTTTTTCCTGGACTTGTATTTAAAATATCTTCCTGCACCCCCCCACTATACCTAATAAATTAGTAAAGGCTTGTCCTATTGATCATCTTTCATCAAGTGCATCATATCATATACAAGATAAGTCGTCTTTAACAATAGGTGCTATGGATTATGCTTTAAGTATGGAGGCTAGTTGGAAAATGAGGTATGTTACCGAAGTGTTTACATCCTCATAACACTGCATCTATGCTTTGTATGTATTGTAGGTATTACACTTCCATTTGTCTGCAATCTCACTGTCAGAAATTTTTCATTTTAATTATCTGGGTGTGAAAAACAGGGAAGAATGTCTCCACTCTAAAACAGGTAATGTGAAAGTGCTTGGAAAAAACTCAAACCAAAACCAGCTGTTTCGCAGAAAGCAATGGATACTTCTTGGCTTGAAGAAAAGTGAAGCAGAAGAAAAGACAGCAGAAAACCTTTGTGTCAGTTTTGTGTCCATTGAAGTCAATACTAAAAGTGAATGAGGCCTTAAGCCTTAATTCATTAGTTGATATTTATTTGGCACAGAACATGGTAGTGTAAGTTATACTACAGCTACTACTATTTAACTGTGCTTTGACATACTTTTCGAATTGAGAAGTGTTGTAATACAAATTCGTGTTACAGCTACATTTAACAGCTCAGTTGCCCCTGAGCTCACTGATACTGAAGGGGTTGCTCCCAGCTGGGTTTTAACAGGAGCAATTATGATTTGTTTAGAGGCGTTAAATCTGTAACAGTATAAACCAGTTTCAAACCTAACATGAGGTCTAAAAGGGGCAGCTGCAAGTGTTACCTCTGCACTTTCTTCTGAATTGGTGCTGGCCCCAGTTCTAGAAACATGTGATCCTTGTACAGTATGAAAATACCATTGTGAGCACACAGAAATGTTCTTCTGGCTATACAGCAATGTTTGTGTGATTGCCTGCCCTTCATCTCCCTAGACAGAAAACCAGGATTGAGAGTATGTAGAACAGATGCAGTTATTTGGTGCCTTCTGTGGCAGTTTCTTCGGAGGCTGTTTGACTTGTCTATAGATTTCTCATCTCCTGTATCTGCTTATTCTATCTCAAGTTAGTACTGCTAAGATCAATAGAAACATGTCTCCTTGGGGAGTAAATGGGATGCTTAAATCTCTGACAGTGTCAGTCTAGTACCTCCTGGAGTAGTAAATGTACATGTGCTTATAAAAATTACTCAGTTAGTAGCATTAACTGTCTTACTTTGGGGATGAGGAGATGGAAATTATTCTAATATTATAAACCAATTGTTATTATTACATAAACATGAGCTGAATACTTCTCTGATCTCTGAACCTTTACCTTGTGTTTGCAGTATGTTTGAGGTCACTAAGAGTGCATTGAAGTAGCATCTTCCTGACCTACACTTTGTTCTGTGCATTTGATTTTGTATTCATATGAAGGTTGAGTCATCCTGGCTTTCAGATACCCAGGCAGGGAGAATTAAGGTTGCTATGGGAATCATAGAGCAAATGTTCTACTAAAATTACACCGTTTGTCCATACGGGTTATGTCAAGAGTGAACCTGGCTCATTATTTCTGATATTTCTCCCTACCGCCCCCCCCCCCCCCCCAACCCTGAAAAATATGAGTAGCACAAATATGGCTTCTTTCATGACTTCTTTTCAGCCTGTAGTTGAGCAGTAATTGAGCATGTGCAAAGATGATAATTTTCCATCATTTAACAAATGGCAATTTATAAATTAGGGATAATACAGTATGTATGATAACTACATTCAGAGATTGCTGCAGCATTCATTTTCTTAAGCAACTGCAGAGAAGCCAAAATTATTCTTTACAGTTATTAAGACATTTAATTACATTTCCAGTAAATGGTAGGTTCCCAAGGGATCTTGAGAGAAGTCACATTTGAAGGGAATTCAGTCTCCGGTTTGTGTGCCTTCAAAACTGCCACTTAATTCTGCTTTATGTACAAAATTCAACTGTTTTATGTGCATGTGTAAAACAGCATAGCATATCATACACATACCTGCATTTTTGGAAAACTACAGGGCTGTTTTCTTTCACAATTATAGCACAAATACTGCACTAGTTTAAAATCAAAGTTCTCAGTTTGAAAATGAAGCTTTAAAGAAAACATACCTCAGTAAATCTTTCCTCAGATTAGGGTATCACATCTCATGGTCTTGTTTCCAGTGCAGGTTTCTGGGTGGCTGGCTGGTGCAGCAGTGATTTTCGCAGCAAACCCTGAACAAGGGTGACAAGGGCCACCTTCTGCAACTCTGTTTGTAACGCAAATTACTGCTTCCAGGATACATGGGCCATTTTGTTAACCCACACTTACATGCTATTTTTATTAAATTAAGTAGAAGATATTTTTGAATGTTCTCAGTGGTAACAGATGACAGTGTAATATTAGGTGGCTGGCCAAGTTTCAGATATTAAGTACAGAAGGTACTTATATAAATGCTCTCAAGGAGAAAGTAACCATAGAAATGGCTCATATATTTTAAGCATACCATTAAGTTTACATTATTATACACTTTTATTGAGGGCTTACTATAATCTTCAGCTCCTTGTGTAACACCTAAAGTACTGAATACTACGCTAAGAAACACAGGGAACATTTTGAGTTTACAACAAATGTGAATAGTAAACACTGTAGCTCTTAGTTACTTAAAGACCTGATCTCTAACAGCTTTTGCTGCATGTTCTTATTGTAGTGCTTGTATTGCAGGTGTTGAATGCTTTGGAAACTGTGCTACATAGGTGCTTTTCAGCAGCTGCTTATTGGTTGCAATTCTGATTTCTGACAATATGCTTTAAAAGAATGGCTAATAAGACAATGGCTAGCAACATCTCATCCAGCAAGCAAACCAGAACTACATCTGCCCGAATCTGACTAATATGCCTTAAAGTAGCATTGTATTATAGGTACTAGATACATAGCTGTCACTGATGAATTATTTTAAATTTTTATTATGGTTCATTCATTTGTCTCTTCCCTTTGCCACTTTCTAGGAAGCACAGTCATATGTTCTTGCACATACTTCTTAGCATGTTTTTCTGGTGGTATCTACTGTGTTCTGGGATAACTGCGTACAGGTTTTCTCCTAAAACCCCAGTTATCCAATTGCAGTTTTATTGATAGGTTTAGGCTGACAGACACAAAACAGATGGATTTGTGGAAAAGTTGCTATATAAGGGTGCTTCAGCCTTACAGCGTGTCACAAGTTGGGTACTCAAAATTATGGTAGTGTATGGTGAATTACTTCAGTGCAGTGAAGTTAATGATGTCAACTTAAACCAGTTGACAGTCAGCTTTTCTACATAGGGAGAAGTCAAAGGAATGGATTAGGAATGCTTTGTGACAGCCTATGGAGGTGCACTTTATGGAAGACTCAGGAATGGCAAGGTTAGATAGCCTTGATATGGACAGCTCACTGACTTCTCAGAAAACGTGAGGTGAATTGACTGTAAGATGGGGAAGTGATGTGCACATCTCAGGGTTTTTTAAATGATGGAAACAAAAGTCAGTTTTATGCTTGGACACTACAAGTTAGGTGGCTAACAGAGAGAAGGGGTGAAAGGATCTAAAAGCAGTCTTGGCAAAGGGAAGATGCACTGGGACTGTCCATCAGAAGTTTGTCTACTGTATGGCATATTGGACTTCTCTGAGTGGCAGTATGTGTTTATATATTCCCAGCTAGAATGGAATAATAATAATAATAATAATAAAAATTTAAAAAGTTTATAGAGTTACTTTTTCCAGCACCATATGTTCTGACAGAAACCTCTGCATCCTTGAGCTACTCATGCTGAAGTGTGTAATTTATGTTCAACTGGCCTTTTCTCTTCTGAAGACTAATTTCACTCAAAGTCCAAACCTCACTTTTTATCAATTGTGCCCTATATTGCAGTAAACTGATAGAATTTTCCTGTGATTGCTGATGTTGACTTAATGGTTAGCAGCGACATTTTAGGAGCTCTTTGGAATACTTGAAATTCACAAATTAGCCTAAATTCCTGATAATCAAAATATGCTTTCCAGCTTAGGACTATAGCTGTTAGCTTCAGCAAAGTGATCTTTCTGAAGTGTAAGAAAAACTGCTACTCAGAAAAGCCCACAGAATAACATCTGCTTATGAGTAACATTTAATGACTAAAAATAATGACTTTGTGAGGTAATTTTTATAGTAAAATTGCATAAGAATAATTTCCCACAAAGTGCTTTTTATAAACTGCTCTCAATACTGCATTCTGTGGTTTAAAATAGAACAGTGTGCTTCCTGCTTGGCTAGATGGCAGCCAGTTGCCATCCAAGATTTACTTGAATTTGTGGACTCCTTTCTGCTTGTCTAATTTTTTGGTTCTGGATCACTGAAAGCATGTGAGGTGGGGCAAACAACATTGGGAGCTGCTTTTTCTCTTCCCTGTGATTTTTCCTCAAGATCCCAACACTTTGCTCTACTTGAGTTGTGTTTGCCAGTAAATGCTAAGTCTCAATAGGTGGCTATTAGTAGGCTGTGGTTAATAGAAAATCCTCAAGAAAAGGGAGCACGGTGAAGAAACCCAGCATTTACTAGTCGTTTTTGTGCAAAATGTCATATGTTACCTGGATACATGGAGTGTTCACAGGGAGCTGTAACACAACAGGCAAAAGAGGAAACCTGCCATGTGTCCTGCAACAGGCCCTGATTCCCAGACACCTCCCTCCAGTGGCAAAGTGACCAGTGCTAGGTTGATCTTTTGGAGAAAAATAGCTTACTCACTCTGATTTGTAGGAAAACGCAGTGCTCATTGATACAATTTGTCTGAATCACTGACTTTCACTTGTATATTTGTTATGGCAACCAGCTCTTTCTAAAAAGATTTCACTTCTCACCTAAAGACTTGTGGAGTAGCTCCATTAAACACTCTTAGACAGCTGACACTATGAGAGGAATTTTTTTTATCTCTAGTGTTTCAGTACTTTGGTTTGTCTGTAAATCTTCCACAGGGAAAAAACCATGAAGTTGATGTTGTTTTGTGAGGGAGAAGTATTCTCTTTCAGATTTAAGCAGCAAGAAGGTATTCTCAGGATAATTAAAAATTTTTGGGAGGATGATAGGAAAAGCTTCCCTCCCCTCCCATTTTTTCCCCCACCTATATAATATGAAGCCACTCAAGGAAAGCTGAGTATATACATCAGAGTATTGATTAAGACTAAAAACATCCTCTAGAAACTCCAAGATCATCTGTCTACTTAAATATTCTCTGGCAAAATCTGAACTTTTTGTTCTAGTCTGTTTGCATGGACACCAGATCTTTTCCTCACCCTTGCCCTCAGCTGCCTTTCTGTCATTCAGAAGCTCATTTCTCAGGGGAGGAGGACAGATTGACTACAGAGAGCATGCATTTAACCTTATGTCTGGGGTTGTCATAAGGAAATGTGGTAAGGAGGTAGCAAAGGGAAGCATCTGATTTGTTTTGGCCTGAGTAGGTGGGCTGTTTTGGTGAGTTTTCTGGAGGCATTCTCAGGGATCCTGCCAGAACTGCTTCAATCCTCTTTACTAACCATATGTGTTGCAAGGACTGTGAAACTCTCTCTGGGGTCTCTCTGTTTCCCTGGTGTAAGAAGCAGACTTCTTTAGAAGCTCAGGACACTCAGATTGTCCTTGGGAGTGTTTTGCATCCAAATAAAGTGTCTTCATGAAGTCCCAGAGAACACTGACAATTACAGATACCATATACACTCTTTGGTGTTTGGAGATAGATCTGTTAAATATATCCTGTCTTTCATTCTTCTGAGAAGAGAGATGCTTTTGTAAAACAGCTAGTTAGGTCAGCTCCCCTTCTTACTGAGCTTCTGCCTATTTTAAAGGGAGGAAGGGAGGAGTGTCCTCTCGTATACCTGAGCTGCAACAGACTGAGAATTTCTTGGAAAGGTAGATTAATTTTCTTCCTCTGCTACTGCAAGGAATGTTTAAGGCTTCCAGGCTAGTCAGCAAAAAAGACTTGTGTCCCCTTTTTCCTGTCTCCCCCAAATCTGGCAGCTTTATGGACTAAAGCAGTAGTATGCAGACCTACAAAATACAAAGTCTTACTATTGTAGCTGTGCAACTAATAGCAAGGGAGCTTGCAGGTGTGATTAATAAGCTATTGGATAGTAGGCCAAATGGAAGATGTCTGTAGTTCATCAAATGATTAAAGAATGTTGTCTGAACAAAACAGAATTATATTATGTTGTAAGGATATACAGCAAGTGTCCAAGTTACAGAATTTGAAGATATAAAATAGGGATTGAATATGTAAAGAATGGAGCATAGTTTCATGTTTAGTATATGAAGAAATTAACTAGCCAATTCAAAATGTTCATGACAGAAGTAGGTAAATAAGAGCTGCTCACTGGAGAGTAAACCCTGTGCTGAGGTCTGTGGAGAGCTCATAGCCCCAGGAGGTGCTGATGGCAACCAGTGGGAGAGCAGCAGATTGGTGAGAGTAGCTAAGAACAGGAAACAATTGAGGCAGCCTGCCTCCTCCACTCCCCGTTTTTCTGGTTGTCTTAGACTTGGCTTTTAGACTCAGTCCTGATGACATTTGGTGTGTGTTCTGTAAGGTTTTCCTCACAAGGAACCAGCCTGTGGAGCACATGGGGAAGAGGCTGAGAACGAAAAACCAAAAAACAAAACCCTAAAGGAAATAATGTTTTGTTCGGTGAGACAATGAAGATAAGTAGCAACTGACTTTTCAGTTTTTTCCCTAACAGAGATTATGTGAGTTCCTGGTTAGGGAAAAGACAAAATAAAAGATGGGGTGGAGGGAGCTTGTTTTCATTCTCCTTCGAGGGAAAAAATTGAATTGTGAAAGCAGAGGCAAGGACTGAAGAAGAAATGTGCCCTGGTGATTAGCTTCCATCCTGACTGACAGAGGTGATAGTTCTGTTCATTCCATCACTTTTTGTGTCTCTGTCTGCAAATTACATGCCAAATGAAAATTAACTTCCTCCTTTGAAGCTTTGTTGATAGGATGTATGTGTCTAAGCCTTAATAACTATTATATAACAAGTCATTCCAATTTTAACGTTCATTGTTTGCTTCATTAAAATAATTGAGGTCAAGTTGGCTGCTATCCTGAGGTGATGATAATGGAGAATTCCGTGCTTATTCCCGGTAATGGGAGGGAAGCAGTAATCAGGAAAGGACAGCTGATACGGGTGTCATTATCTGGTTCCATCTTTCCAAGACATTTTCAGTGTATCTCACTTGGTGTTGTAGGATGCTTCCTTAAAACATTTTTTGTCATTAATATAGTAATGTTCACAGAGGCTGCTGTGGGTCTTAATCCAGACTGAAGCTTTGTGGGTAGAATTCTTTCCTGTTTACAGTTCAAGGAGGTTCTTTTTGGTCCGAAGGTCAGGTTTTATTGCGAGCAAAGTGTACAGATAAGTTACCTGTGGTCATCTGGTCTTGTGCGTGTTTCTACACTAGACACTTTAAAAGCTGAAGTGCAAAATCATCTTGATAAGAGATTTATGTTAGCTATTGGAGTACTTCCAGCAGCAATCTCTGTTCTTACTTATTTCACCTTTGTTATATATTAAGCTGTAATTTTGTCTTCCTGGCTTGCATGCTATAGCTGTAATCCCATTTAAAGATCTGTTATGTGACTTCATGAAGAAAAGAGTGAAGTCTGTAAATCCTTGTCAGAAAATTTCTTTTATCAAGTAGTAAGATGGACACAGCAAGTGGCCTTGAGTAGTCTGAGACCTCTTCTCAGTAGTTAAGTCATGGCAAAAGTTCACTTCCTCTGCAGTGGTTATGCTTAACTCAAAACAACAGTGCATTAAATTTGGGAAAAAAAAATCACTTCTACTGCATTTGTAGAAGTTACCTTCATTTGTCAGACATCTGGATTGGTGAGGTATACTTTCTGAGGTGATGGTTAACGGTATTTACAGTAGTCTTTCTGCATGTGTGTTGATGCTCTTTTCTTTTTCAGAATG